>NC_089494.1:210780278-212037778 GCF_036850765.1 Saccopteryx bilineata
ACCCAGAGTAATTTCACTTGACCCTAAAATGGGTGATACTCAGGACAAAATTTTCATATTTTAAACAACTAAGCTTGCAGTCTTTATTTATTCTTGCCAGAAGGGGAGGGAGGTCTTCAAACCCAAGAAAGAGGGGGAAAGAATGAAAAGCAAAGGTACTTTGAGCATTACAAATCTAAGAATTCATTGGACACCTCTGGAATCACTCATCTCTTCATTCTAGTAAATGGGGGAGGAGTTGTGGAGGAAACAGCAGAAAATGAAAAGACACACATCTGTAGGAGAAGCATGCATCAGGCAGCTCTTTCAAGACCTCTCTGCTATATCATCTAAAATTGCTGTGGAGGTATGCTATTGTTTTGCACTTCAAAAAAAAAATTCTGTTTACATCACTAGTCAAATAAGCATTGGGATCTTAAATCACTCTCCCTGCAGTTCCAACCTCTAAAACTTTCTTAAAGAACACATCCCAAAACAACTTAAAAAAAAGACTTGCATAAAAAGGAACAATATTTAATAGAAAAAAAATGAAGCAAAGTAAAATAAAGTAAAGCAAAGGGCAAAATTAGTTCAATTATTCTATGCAGAAAGAGTGCTTTAATTTAATTTCTTATACAGTCTGTAGATATTGGAAAGAAGGAGTAAAATACATTGTATTGTGTTGAGGCAAGAAAACAGATTTTACTATAGCAACTGGCTTGCCCAGAGTTCTGCTTCTCATTTGTTGGTGACATTTCCTGGGTCAATACATGTGGACAGCATGGTCCAATATGGAGATGCACAGTGGTTGTAGCCTTGATGCTCTTGGTGGAGGTACAGTTTTGAATAGTCTGCTATACCTGAATGGGAAGAGGAGGGATGGCTGGGGATCAAGTTTATTGGTGTCACCCTCTAGGTGATATAGGGGTAGGGTTAAGGTTAGAATATATGTTGTCTATTTGACTTCTTCTTTGGATGATGGATACTAACAGAAGACAGGTGCACCTTTATTTGAGAATATGGCAAATATGTAATCCCCTCTCCTTCAGTGTGGGTGGAACCTGTGGCTTGCTTCTAACCAACAGAACATAGCAGAGAGGAAGGGGTTTTTCAGATGTAATTTAGGTCCCTAATGAGTTGATTTTGAATTAATCAAAAGAGTGAGTATCCTGAGTTGACTGGATCTAATCAGGTGAGCCTTTAAAAATAAAGACTAGGCCTTCCCTGATGGCAGAAATTCCAAGCTGGAGAGACTCTCTCTGTTTCTGGCTTTCAAGAAGCAAGCTGCACTGAATTCTATAGCCTCAAGGAAATAAATCCTGTCAACAACCTGGCAGAGCATGACGGTGATCCTTCCCTGGGACCTGCCCTGAGAATGCAGCCTGTGTGACCCCATGGCTTCAGTCTTGGGGAACCCTGAGCACAGAACCAGCTAAGGTTTGCCCAGATATTCAACCTAAAGAAACAGGGTATTACTTTAAATCACTACACTTGTGGAAATTTGTTATGCTACAAAAGAAAACTAATACAGATATCTAAAAGGCACTCCTCAAAGGGAAAAGTGAGTTGAGGCCCGAAAGTCAAAATTACCTAAACTTGGAATGGAGAATTCCAGGTATTTTTTCTTTAAAGGGTTGCCATGTTGAACATGGTGAAAGGCAGAGGAAGATTTCATGCAGAGAAGAGGTTGTACTGCCTATTTTGTGTGTGTGCTTATGCCCTAGTCAGAAGTATATATAAAACCCATCAAAACAGTTCCCTAGACTAATAAAAATTTGCAAGGGGAGCAGAAGGCTCCTCGTTCTACCTTGGCAATCCCAGGGAATGGAAAATACTGGACCACCAGCAGTCCTGGCATATTGGACGGGTAGTTTGATGCAGCCAGGCCCGATTGACATGTGAGGGTTGGCATATGGTGCAATTGAAATGCATGCACACGTGTGCCCTGCGGGTGTGGGGGGACAAATGTATACCAGACCTTCAGTAATAAAGCCCTCCTTTTTGTGTCAGTCTAGGGTGTCCGATGTTAATGAGATGGAATGGGCAAAGGGACTGGCCTGTTGATAAGATGAAATTTAAGCAGGCAGAGGGCTGAGGAGGACTACTTGAGGTTCTAAAGCGGGGTGAGTTTTCTGTGAGGGATAAAGATTAACTAAAATTTAAATCCAGGAAACAGCACAACCTGTGTCACTGTCTGAGTTTTTCTCAGTTTACTAGGTTCTGGATCTTTGCTTTTAACTAAATTCACGAGGCCTTTCAGTTTAAGGTTTGTTTTACCTGCTTTGGATAAAAAAGTGTCTGCATGGTGAGCCTTACAAACTCAGAGACTGAAAGAAACCACCTAAGATGGTTCTGAACATAAGAATTCCTAACTAAAAGCAGGTTATGATGGCCTATAGCTTTCTTAACAAAGGTCAGTCTTTACCTTAGGTGAGGCTGTTTTCTTTTTTGAATCTAAGATAACATACCTTTGAAATATCAGAGCAATCTCATTTTCCACACTCCTCAGGGCACAACCACTGGTAGCAGAGCAGGAGGCCACAGAACTTCTCGTTGTTACTCTCCACATAACATTTCTCTGTGCTATAAATGTTCATTATTATACCAATGTAAAAGAAGTGTGTGTTTCTCTATTTTGCCTTTTTATCCAATCCCAGAAATGCCCTCAATTTGCTTTCTCCTATCCCCTTAATCTACCACCAATGGATTCAGAAAATGCTCTGGAGAATGGTAGTTTGCAGCTTGTTTTATATATTAGAATAAAAGGAGGAGGCTTAAGAATAATATATGTGCCTGACCAGGTGGTGGCGCAGTGGATAGAGCGTCGGACTGGGATGCGGAAGGACCCAGGTTCGAGACCCCGAGGTTGCCAGCTTGAGCGCTGACTCATCTGGCTTGAGCAAAGAGTTCACCAGCTTGGACCCAAGGTCGCTGGCCCCAGCAGGGGGTTACTCGGTCTGCTGAAGGCCCATGGTCAAGGCACATGTGAGAAAGCAATCAATGAACAACTAAGAAGTCGCAATGCACAACGAGAAACTGATGATTGATGCTTCTCATCTCTCTCCGTTCCTGTCTGTCTGTCCCTGTCTATCCCTCTCTCTGACTCACTCTCTGTCTCTGTAAAATAAATAAATAAATAAAACTTATTTAAAAAAAAAAAGAATAATATATGTATAATATATAACACAAAGTAAGGAAATTATACACACAAATCTCAGAGTAGTAGTTAAACACTTTCGTGGAATATGGGGCAGGGGAAAGTAGTCAGTAAGATTTGCTTCTTAAGCTGTCCTGATGGACACTTGAGAATTTGCTTTATTATTGTTGAGGAGCCAAAAGTGCAAATATTTTTATATTTTAAGAACAGAAGTAAGGCCCTGGCCAGTTGGCTCAGTGGTACAACACCAGCCCAGCGTGTGGAAGACTTGGGTTTGATTTCCAGTCAGGGCACACAGGAGAAGCATTTATCTGTTTCTCCACTCTTACTCCTCTCTTTTTTCTCTCTTTCTCTCTCTCTTCCCCTCCCACAGCCAAGGCTCTATTGGAGCAAAATTGGCCCAGGCTCTGCGGATGGCTCCAATGCCTCCACCTCAGGTGCTAGAATGGCTCTGGCCGCAGCAGAGCAATGCCCCAGATGGGCAGAGCATCACCCCTTGATGGGCATGCCCTGTGGATCCCAGTCAGGCATATGCAGGAGTCTGTCTGACTGCCTCCCCACTTCTAACTTTGGAAAAATACAAAAAAAAGCAGAAATAAAAGGTTTAAGTATACATTGTCCTCAGAAGCTAATATTTCTTTTAATCCTTTCTAATTGTGTCATCTTACCAAGTAAATGTAATTATTGATGTTGTTTAAACAGTGGCATCCATATTTCACTTCAAAAAGAAGCACTAAGGAAAGGAAAACCATGCTGGCCTTCTTTTCAGACACCCACACTCTCCTGTAGATTGGTTGGGTTATGACACAACAACCAATGTTCCATTACCCACCTGCTGCAGTCAAACTGTAAATTACAGGCAACATTTCTAGAATAAAATAGTTTCATTAAGGTTATCAATTGTGAATTTAATCCCATTAAATTTTTTTTCAAAAGCATTTAAGAATAGTTTAAATGTTTATGTGGGGATAGAAAAAACTGTTGTTTTGTTCCCTGGTAAATGATGGAAGTAACATCATAAACTCAAAACATCGTGTGTCATGTCGTGTGTCGAGACTGTTGTATTCTGAGGACCCCCCAGTACTTTGTATTATATAACTTTTAACATTTTTATAGCCTGATCAAGGTGTGGTGTAATGGATAGAAAATTGACCTGAGACACTGAGGACCCAGGTTCAAAGCTTGAGTGCAATGTCATTCATCTTGAATGTAGGCTCACCAGCTTGAGCCCAGAGGTTGCTGGCTTGATGCTCAAGTTTGCTGGCTCAAACCCAAGGTCACTGGCTTGAGCAAAGGGTCACTGGCTCAGCTGGAGTCCCCTGGTCAAAGCATATATGAGAAAGCAATCAATGAATAACGAAGGTGCCACAACTATGAGCTGATGTTTCTCATCTTTTTTCTGTCTGTCTGTCCCTGTCCTTCTCTCTCTATTTTTCTTGCTAAAATAATAATAATAATAAAGTTGGCTTCTTCTAAAAATTTTATAGTTAGGTGGATGCAAAATGCTCTTTTTATACTAGTTTTAAATTTTTGCATTTTTCTGAATTACAGTTTAGGGTCATGTATTAGTTTCCTAGAGCTGCCATATGAACTACCGCAAATTTGATGGCTTAAAACAACAGATATTTCACAGTCTGGAGTCCAGAAGTTAGAAATCATGGCATTGGCAGGATTGGTTTCTTCTGGAGGCTGTCAAAGAAAGACCATCCTATGCCTCCCTCTCAGCTTCTGGTCATTGCCGGCAACTCTTAGTGATTTTTGGCTTATAGTTGCATCACTGTGATCTCTACCTCTTTTGTTACATAGCTTTCCTTCCAGCGTATCTCTGTCTATGTATGATCTTGTTATAAGAATACCAGTCATTGGATTTAAGCCTACCCTAATCCAGCAATTTTTAACCTTTTTTATGTCATGGCATATACAAACTAATACTAAAATACTGTGGCACACCAAAAAGTATACCATACTTTTTGCCAATCTGACAAAAAAAAAATAGATATAATTTTGATTCGTTTACATCAGATGGTTATTGTGTTCACTGTTGTCATTTCTTTTGTTTGACAATCTAGGGGAAAAGAAAACAGCGTCCCTGACTAAATATTGTTGCATGTTTTAAAAATTCTTGTTGAGCCTGACCAGGTGGTGGCGCAGTGGATAGCGTGTCTGACTGGGATGCGGATGGACCCAGGTTCGAGACCCCAAGGTCGCCAGCTTGAGTGAGGGCTCATCTGGCGTAAGCAAAAAAAAAAAAAAAAAAAAAAAGCTCACCAGCTTGGACCCAAGGTCGCTGGCTCAAGCAAGGGGTTACTCAGTCTGCTGAAGGCCTGCGGTCAAGACACATATGAGAAAGCAATCAATGAACAACTAAGGTGTCACAATGAAAAACTGATGATTAATGCCTCTCATCTTTCTCCATTCCTGTCTGTCTGTCCCTATCTATCCCTCTCTCTGACTCTCTCTCTGTCCCTGTAAAAAAAAAAAAATTAAAAAAAATTCTTGTTGACACACAGGTTGAAAATTGCTGCCTTAATCCATTATTACCTCATCTTAACTAATTACTTCTACAAAAATTGTACTTCCAAATAAGAGCACATTCTGAGGTTCCAGGTGGATATGAATTTAGGGTAACACTATTCAACTCAGTATAGGACATTTTTAAATTTTTTTCTATAAACTGTCATTTCTTTCACCCATTTTCTCTTTTGTTGTTGGTTTTATTTTTCTCAGTTTAGAGCTTAGTCATTCGAAAAGGATATTAACTTTTTTTTGTATTTTTCTGAAGTGAGAATGAGGAAGGGGAAGCAGACAGACAGACTCCTGTATGCGCCCAACCAGAATCCATCTGGCATGCCCACCAGGGGGTGATACTCGGCCACTCTGGGGCATTGCTCCACAGCAATTGGAGCCATTCTAGCATCTGAGGTGGAAGCAATGGAGCCGTCCTCAGCGTCCGGGCCAACTTTGTTCCCATGGAGCCTTAGCTGTGGGAGGGGAAGAGAGAGATAGAGAGAAAGGAGATGGGGAAGGGTGGAGAAGCTGATGAGTGCTTCTCCTGTGTGCCTTGGCCAGGAATCAAACCTGGGACTTCCACATGCCGACCAATGCTCTACCGCTGAGTCAACCAGCCAGGGCCAGGATATTAACACTTTTATGTCAGTTATCAATATGTTTCCCAGTGTTCTATTTGTATTTTTTTTGATAATTTTTATTTTTCAATTATAGTTGACATAGTATTATATTAGTTTCAGGTTTACAGCAAAGTGATTAGTTTTATAACTTACAAGGTAATCACTCCTATAAGTCTATTATCTATCAGACATCATATGTAATCTTTTTTTAGTATTATTGACTATATTCCCTATGTTGTACTTTACATTCCTGTGACTGTTTTCATCGCTGGCAATTGACACATTTTAATCCCTTTTCCTTTTCCACTGATTACTACAAAACCCTCTCCATCTGACAACCATCAGAATGTTCTCCGTATCTATGGATTTGTTCTTGTTCTATATATTTTGTTTTTTAAATTTCAAATATAAGTAAAATCATATGATATTTGTCTTTTATGACTTATTTCACTATTTATAGATTAGCACCCTCTAGATTCATCCATGTTGTTGAAGATAGAAAGATTTCATTCCTTTTACACCTGACTAATGTGTCCTATCTCTTCTTCATCCATTTGTCTATCAATAGACACTTAGGTTGCTTCATTATCTTGGCTATTACAATTAATGCTGCAATAACCTTAAGGATGCATATGTCTTTTTTGAATTAGTGTTTTGGGTTTTTTTGTTTTTTTAAATAAATTTTTATTAATGGTAATGGGATGACATTAATAAATCAGGGTACATATATTCAAAGAAAACATGTCTAGGTTATTTTGTCATTAAATTATGTTGTGTACCCCTCGCCCAAAGTCAGATTCTCCTCCGCCACCCTCTATCTAGTTCTCTGTGCCCCTCCCCCTCCCCCTAACTCTCTCCCTCCCTCCCTCCCATGTCCTCCCTCCCCCCACCCCTGGTAACCACCACACTCTTGTCCATGTCTCTTAGTCTCATTTTTATATTCCACCAATGTATGGAATCATGTAGTTCTTGTTTTTTTCTGATTTACTTATTTCACTCCTTATAATGTTATCAAGATCCCACCATTTTGCTGTAAATGATCTGATGTCATCATTTCTTATGGCTGAGTAGTATTCCATAGTGTATATGTGCCACATCTTCTTTATCCAGTCTTCTATCGAAGGGCTTTTTGGTTGTTTCCATGTCTTGGCCACTGTGAACAGTGCTGCAATGAACATGGGGCTACATGTGTCTTCACGTATCAATGTTTCTGAGGTTTTGGGGTATATACCCAGTAGAGGGATTGCTGGGTCATAAGGTAGTTCTATTTGCAGTTTTTTGAGGAACCACCATACTTTCCTCCATAATGGTTGTACTACTTTACAGTCCCACCAACAGTGTATGAGGGTTCCTTTTTCTCCACAGCCTCTCCAACATTTGCTATTATCCGTCTTGTTGATAATAGCTAATCTAACAGGGGTGAGGTGGTATCTCATTGTAGTTTTGATTTGCATTTCTCTAATAACTAATGAAGCTGAGCATCTTTTCATATATCTGTTGGCCATTTGTATCTCTTCCTGGGAGAAGTGTCTGTTCATGTCCTCTTCCCATTTTTTTATGGGATTGTTTGTTTGTTTGTTGTTGAGTTTTATGAGTTCTTTGTAAATTTTGGATATTAGGTCCTTATCTGAGCTGTTGTTTGAAAATATCATTTCCCATTTAGTTGGCTGTCTGTTTATTTTTATATCAGTTTCTCTTGCTGAGCAAAAACTTTTTATTCTGATGTAGTCCCATTTATTTATCTTTGCCTTCACTTCTCTTGCCATTGGAGTCAAGTTCATAAAATGTTCTTTAAAACCCAGGTCCATGATTTTAGTACCTATGTCTTCTTCTATGTACTTTATTGTTTCAGGTCTTATATTTAGGTCTTTGATCCATTTTGAATTAATTTTAGTACACGGGGACAGGCTGTAGTCGAGTTTCATTCTTTTGCATGTGGCTTTCCAGTTTTCCCAACACCATTTGTTGAAGAGGCTTTCTTTTCTCCATTGTGTGTTGTTGGCCCCTTTATCAAAGATTATTTGACCATATATATGTGGTTTTATTTCTGGGCTTTCTATTCTGTTCCATTGGTCTGAGTGTCTATTTTTCTGCCAATACCATGCTGTTTTGATTATCGTGGCCCTATAATATAGTTTAAAGTCAGGTATTGTAATGCCCCCAGCTTCATTCTTTTTCCTTAGGATTGTTTTGGCTATTCGGGGTTTTTTATAGTTCCATATAAATCTGATGATTTTTTGTTCCATTTCTTTAAAAAATCTCATAGGGATTTTGATGGGAATTGCATTAAATTTGTATATTGCTTTGGGTAATATGGCCATTTTGATTATATTTATTCTTCCTATCCAAGAACAAGGAATATTTTTCCATCTCATTGTATCTTTTTCGATTTCCCTTAACAATGCTTTGTAATTTTCATTATATAGGTCTTTTACATTCTTTGTTATGTTTATTCCTAGGTATTTTATTTTTTTTGTTGCAATCGTGAAGAGGATTATTTTTTGAGTTCGTTTTCTAATATTTCATTGTTGCTATATAGAAAGGCTATGGACTTTTGTATGTTAATTTTGTATCCTGCGACCTTACTGTATTGGTTTATTGTTTCTAATAATCTTTTTGTGGAGTCCTTCGGGTTTTCGATGTATAGGATCATATCATCAGCAAAAAGTGATAGCTTTACTTCTTCTTTTCCGATATGGATGCCTTTTATTTCTTTGTCTTGTCTGATTGCTCTGGCCAGAACTTCTAGCACCACGTTAAATAAGAGTGGAGAGAGTGGACAACCCTCTCTTGTTCCTGATTTAAGGTAGAAAGTCCTCAGTTTTATGCCGTTTAATATGATGTTGGCTGATGGTTTATCATATATGGCCTTTATCATGTTGAGATATTTTCCTTCTATACCCATTTTGTTGAGAGTCTTAAACATAAAATTGTGTTGTATTTTATCAAAAGCCTTTTCTGCATCTATTGATAAGATCATGTGGTTTTTGTTCTTTGTTTTGTTGATATGGTGTATTACGTTAACCGTTTTGCGTATGTTGAACCATCCTTGAGATTCTGGGATGAATCCCACTTGATCATGATGTATTATTTTTTTAATATGTTGTTGTATTCGGTTTGCCAGTATTTTGTTTAGTATTTTAGCATCTGTATTCATCAAAGATATTGGTCTGTAGTTTTCTTTCTTTGTGCCATCCTTGCCAGGTTTTGGTATGAGGGTTATGTTGGCCTCATAAAATGTGTTTGGAAGTATTGCTTCTTCTTCAATTTTTTGGAAGACTTTGAGTAGAACAGGAACCAAGTCTTCTTTGAATGTTTGATAGAATTCACTAGTATAACCGTCTGGGCCTGGACTTTTATTTTTGGGGAGGTTTTTAATAGTTTTTTCTATTTCCTCCCTGCTGATTGGTCTGTTTAGGCTTTCTGCTTCTTCATGACTCAGTCTAGGAAGGTTGTATTGTTCTAGGAATTTATCCATTTCTTCTAGATTGTTGTATTTGATGGCATATAATTTTTCATAGTATTCTACAATAATTCTTTGTATATCTATGATGTCTGTGGTGATCTCTCCTCTTTTATTTTGGATTTTATTTATTTGAGTCCTGTATCTTTTTTCCTTGGTGAGTCTTGCCAAGGGTTTGTCAATTTTGTTGATCTTTTCAAAGAACCAGCTCCTTGTTTTATTGATTTTTTCTATAGTTTTTCTGTTCTCTATTTCATTTATTTCTGCTCTGATTTTTATTATCTCCTTTCTTCGGCTGGTTTTGGGTTGTCTTTGTTCTTCTTTTTCTAGTTCCTTAAGGTGTGAAGTTAAGTGGTTTACTTTGGCTCTCTCTTGTTTGTTCATATAGGCCTGAAGTGATATGAACTTTCCTCTTATTACTGCTTTTGCTGCATCCCAGAGATTCTGATATGTCGTATTTTCATTTTCATTTGTCTGTATATATCTTTTGATTTCTGCACTTATTTCTTCTTTGACCCATTCATTTTTTAGAAGTATGTTGTTTAGTTTCCACATTTTTGTGGGTTTTTCCCCCTCTTTTTTGCAGTTGAATTCTAGTTTCAAGGCTTTATGATCAGAAAATATGCTTGGTACAATTTCAATTTTTCTAAATTTGCTGATATTGTCTTTGTGGCCCAACATATGGTCAATTCTTGAGAATGTTCCATGTACACTAGAGAAAAATGTATACTCTGTCGCTTTGGGATGAAGTGTCCTGTAGATGTCTATCATATCCAGGTGTTCTAGTATTTCATTTAAGGCCACTATATCTTTATTGATTCTCTGTTTGGATGACCGATCTAGAGCCGTCAGCGGTGTATTGAGGTCTCCAAGTATGATTGTATTTTTGTTAGTTTTTGTTTTAAGGTCAATAAGTAGCTGTCTTATATATTTTGGTGCTCCTTGGTTTGGTGCATATATATTAAGGATTGTTATGTCTTCTTGATTCAACTTCCCCTTAATCATTATGAAATGACCATTTTTGTCTCTGAGTACTTTTTCTGTCTTGTTGTCAGCATTATTAGATATGAGTATTGCTACGCCTGCTTTTTTTGGGGTGTTGTTTGCTTGGAGTATTGTTTTCCAGCCTTTCACTTTGAATTTGTTTTTATCCTTGTTGCTTAGATGTGTTTCTTGTAGGCAGCATATAGTTGGATTTTCTTTTTTAATCCATTCTGCTACTCTGTGTCTTTTTATTGGTAAGTTTAATCCATTTACATTTAGTGTAATTATTGACACTTGTGGGTTTCCTACTGCCATTTTATAAATTGCTTTCTGTTAGTTTTGTATCTGGTTTGATTCTTCTCTTTTGTTTTTCTATCATTTGTTTTTGTTTGTTTGTGTTTCATACTTCTTTCCTCTGTTGCTACCTTTTTTAAGTCAAGTGTTTTTGTGGTGGTTTTTTCAAGGGTGGTTACCATTAAGTAATGAAAAGGGTACCTACCATATTCATTGTAGTACCCTATATTATAAGTATTTCTGCACTTCATCGTCCTTTGCTACTGTTAATCTCCATCCTCTCCCCCCCTTTTTTTTTTGTTGTCACAGTTTAAGTTTGGTTTTATTGTGTTCTTGGTGGAGCTGTTACTTGTGGTGTTGTTTTCTTTTGTTCTTTGAATCTGGTTGGAAAACCCCCTTTAGTATTTCCTGGAGTGGGGGCTTTCTGTTGATAAATTCTCTCATCTTTTCTGTATTTGTGAATGTTTTTATATCTCCTTCATACTTGAAGGATAGCTTTGATGGGTATAGTATTCTTGGCTGAAAGTTCCTCTCTTTCAGGGCTTTAAATATTGGGGTCCACTCTCTTCTAGCTTGTAGAGTTTCTGCTGAGAAATCTGATGATAATCTAATAGGCCTTCCTTTATATGTTGTACTCTTCTTTTCCCTGGCTGCCTTGAGAATTTTTTCTTTGTCATTGGTTTGTGTCATCTTTATTATGATGTGCCTTGGAGTGGGTTCATTGGGGTTAAGAAAACTCGGTGTTCTGTTTGCTTCTTGAATTTGAGGCTTTAGTTCTTTCCACAGGCTTGGGAAGTTCTCGTCTATTATTTGTTTGAGTATATTCTCCATTCCATTTTCTTTCTCTTCTCCTTCTGATATACCTATTATTTTTATGTTATTCTTTCTGATGGAGTCAGACAATTCCTGTAGGGCTTTCTCGTTTTTTATTATTTTTGAGTCTCTTTCTTCTTCTCTCTGTTGTGCCTCAAGTTGTTTGTCTTCTATTTCACTAATCCTATCCTCAATCTGGGCTGTTCTGTTAGCTAAGCTTGTTACCTCGTTTTTCAGCTCGTGAATTGAGTTTTTCATTTCTGTTTGATTTGTTTTAATAGTTTCAATTTCCTTGGTAATATATTCTTTGTGTTCATTGAGTTTTTTTCTGATCTCCCTATATTGCCTTTCTGTGTTTTCTTGTATATCTCTGAGTATTTTTAAGATTTCTATTTTAAATTCTCTGTCATTTAGCTCCAAGGCTTCCAATATGTTAAGTCTTTTCTCCATAGATTTTTCCACATCTATTTGTGTTACCTCTCTTTCTTTTGTATCCATAATATTTGATTTCCTTTTTCTTATTGGCATCTGAGGGTGGTCTTGTTGATAGCACTAATTAGAATTAATAAAGAGTAAAAAGTAAAAAAAAAAAAGGGTAAAACAACCCACAAAATAAAAAACAGTAATAATTTATTATTTCCCCCTTTTTTTCTTTCTTCTCTTTCCCTCCTCTCCCCTCCTTAGGGAAATATCGTGCCTATAATGGAGGGCCTGATTTGGGGTGAAGAGTTCAAGGGGCAAAAAAAGGGAGTAGCACCTACTAAATGCAAAAAAAAAAAAAAAGGAAGAAAATTTTAGACAAGCATAAGATAATTTGCTTGTAAGTGATGGTCAACTAAGAGATATAATGAGAGGGATAAGAGGGAACCAGAAAAAAGGACCAAAAAAAGAATAATAAAGAAGAAAAAAATAAAAATAATAAATAAAAATCTGTTGTATTAAGTGGAGCGAAGACTAAATACAATGGAGATCTTGGGTTGGGAGGACCCAAAATGCCACAAAAATAAACAAACAAATAAAGAAACAAAAACAAAAGCAAAAAAGAAAAATAAAGCCAAAAAAAGCCTTGAGTCCCAAATTAACTAATTTGTTCGTGATTGAGGATTAAATGGGAGGAAAGTAAAACAAGAAAAGAAAAAACGAATAGAAAGGAAAAAATAAGAAAAAGAGAAAAATGAAGGAAGAAATAAAAAAGGAAGAGAAAAAAACAAAATAAAGCAAATCAAAAAAAAAAACAAAAGAGGAGAGAGTGAGAGTTAAGTGTTTTGGAGTATAACCTTAAAGGAGGGTGAGGATGAAGAAGAGAAATAAAATGTAACGCTTATGGGTAGTGTAGTTCAAGAAAAGGGAAGCATAAGATGGGCAGAGAATAGAAGGACCGAGGTGGAGGAAATAAAGGCAATAAGATAGAAGAAACAAACAACAACAACAAAAAAATTAGTGGAACAAGTTGTAAAGTCTGTGGATTTTTCTTGATTTTGAGAGGTTAACTTCTTCCTTTTTTCTTTTCTCCCCCTCTTCCTGGTCGGTGACTCTGTGCCCCAGGCTCTGCCCCTGTGTCACACTTAGGTAGGGATTTGCAGTTGATGGGATTCTTTGGCAATGTCATATAATTGGCTTTAGTCTTGCTGGTAGTCAAGGCTTGTTGGCGTTTGCAGGGTCCAACGATGAGAGAGTTTGCTTTCCTGGATTCTCTCTCCTAGTCCCCTCTTCCTGAGTTAGCAGCCTGGTGATCCAGCTATAAGGCTGCAACTGCTTCTGCCTGGGGAGTAAGAGGCTCAAAGAGCTGGGAAATCCCCACTCTATCCCCACTCAGTGCAAGGCTTTGGGAAAGGCTCTGGCAGTCAGGGCCTCCAGTGTAATCAGGCAGGGGTGGGAGTCAATTGTTGTCAAGGTGACTGTTCAGCGCCTAGCATTCAGTTGGACCACTCTACCCAGGCTTTCTACACTTTGTAGCCTGTTTTGGCTGGGAAGAAGAGGCACTAGTCTCTGCTTGCGACTAGTGCAGTATAGATCTTATTATCTGCCAAGTCCCTCTTGTTAGCGTTTATCCCTGAATATGGAGGCTCTATCAATCAGAAGTTGCCCCCGCCCCTTTAGCGAGAGGCACTAAAAAATATCACGCCTCTTGTCTTGGGTCGCTGAACTGAGAGAGATCTTATCAATTAGAACCGAGGGTGCGCAGATTTAATGGGTTAAGCTAATTTCAGTGATTGGGTCGCAGCTGTGCTCCCGAAGGTATTTTAGGCTGCCTGCGTGCGCCCCTCCCCCAATGCTTGATTGTTAGCTTGAATGGCTGGGTGAGGTGCCCCGCCCATGGAGAGAATCTCCCAAGTAGAAGACCACCCTGGTGCCTCTCCTGCTCGCCCTGCCGCTGGCAGTTGAATCCCACCAGGCGCAGGATAATGGGGCACCCTGGGTGTGCGGGCCAGTAAGGCGCTCTGGGCATGTGGAATGCCCAGGGTACACGCGCAAATGGGGTGCTCCAGGCACCGGTGGCTGGCGACTCTCACTCGCAATGCGCCGGCCGCTGGGAACGTTAGCGGTGCTCGCTCTGCAACCAGACCGGGCGCGCGCCGGCGGCTGCTCGCTGCTCCCGAGTGTGGGTGGTGCTCGCTCTGCAACCATACCGGGTGCTCGCCCGCGGCTGCTCGCTGCTCCCGAGTGTGGGTGGTGCTCGCTCTGCAACCGTACCGGGCGCGCGCCCGCGGCTGCTCGCGGCTCCCGAGTGTGGGCTGACTCACCACAGGCGCACTCCCTCGCGGCTTGAATGAATGTCGCTGCGGTAGCTTCCTCCACACCCTTGTCTCTCAGATTCAAGTGATAACAGTCCTTTCGCTTTCAGTTTGTGTGGAACTCCGGAATGCTCCGAGGATAAATTTTTCTGTTTCTAGTTGATAAATTTGTTGTGATTTAGGGGAGATCTGTCGGACGCGCTGCTCACGGCGCCATTTCCGTGACGTCACTCCCGGGGGTTTTGTTTTGATAAATAACCAGAAGTGAAATTGCTAGTTCCTTCTTTGTTTCTTGTTATAGCCTTTGTTTTAAAGTCTATTTTGTCTGATATAAGTATTGATACCCCAGCTTTTGTCTGTTTCCATTTTCATGAAATATTTCTTTCAATCCCTTTACTTTCAGTCTGTGTGTGTCCTTTTATCTGAATTGGGTCTCTTTTTGTGTGTGTGACAGAGACAGAGAGAGACAGAGAGAGGGACAGATAGAGACAAACAGACAGGAAGGGAGAGAGATGAGAAGCATCAATTCCCTGCACCTTAGTTGTTCATTGATTGCTTTCTCATATGTGCCTTGACTGGGAGGGGGCAAAGCAGACTGAATAACCCCTTGCTCAAGCCAGTGACCTTGTGCTCAAGATGGTGAGCCTTGCTCAAACCAGATGAGCCTGAGCTCAAGCTGGCGACATCAGGGTTTCAAACCTGGGTCCTCCACGTCCCAGTCCAATGCTCTATCCACTGTACAACTGCCTGGTCAGGCTGAAGTGGGTCTCTTGTAGACAGCATACATATGAGGTATTATTTTTCTTATCCATTCAGCTGCCCTACATTTTTTTTATTTGAGCATTTAATTCATTTACATTTCAAAAATATTGGTAGGTATGTGATTATTGCCATAATATTATTTACATTTCTGAGATATATATATATATATATATATATATATATATATATATATATATATATATATTTTAAGAAGTTCATTTAACATTTTTGTAGTACTGTTCTGCTGGTGATGAATTCCTTTAGCTTTTCCTTGGCTGGGAAACTCTATATGTCTTTTGATTCTAAATGATATCTTTACTGGGTAGAGTAGTCGTGGTATAGGTCCTTGCTTTTCATCACTTTGAATATCTCATGCCAATTCTGTCTGGCTTGCAAAGTTTCTATGGAAAAATCAGATGACAGTCTTATGGGAGCTCCCTTGTAGGTAACTAACTGCTTTTCTCATGCGGCTTTTAAGATTTTCCTTGTTTTAACTTTTTACATATAATTTATGTGTCTTGGTGTGGGCCTCTTTGGGTTTATCTTGTTTGAAACTCTCTGTACTTCTTGGACTTGTATGTGTATTTCTTTCACCATGTAAAGCAAGTTTTCTGGCATTATTTTTTCAAGTAAGTTTTCAATTTCTTGCTCTCTTCTTCTTTGTGAATGTTGTGATGTTGGTATGCTTGAAGTTGTCCCAGAGGCTCCTTACACTATACTCAGTTTTTTGGGTTCTTTTTTATTTTTGTTGTTTTGATTGGATGTTTTTTGCTTACTATACAGTCGTCCCTCACCATATTGTGGTTCACTTTTTGTAGTCCCACCATATCATGGATTTTTAAATTGTATATATCTAATTTTGTATCATGGATTTTTCGCTATATCACAGGATTTTGCAGTATATAGGTATTTTTATATATTTATTATTTTAATTATTTTTGCAGTAAAGTTAGCAAAATAAGTGTGTGAAAGGTTTATAAGAGTGTAGATAGGTTTTATAAAACCTTAAAATGTATAAAAATAAAAAAATAAATATAAGGTTGCTACTTTGCAGATTTTTGCCTATCACAGGAGGTTCTCGAAGCTAACCCATGTGATAAATGAGAGAACACTATATTCTAAATCACTGATTTGATTCTCAGCTTTATCTTCTCTATTGTTGATTCCCTGTAAATTTTTCATTTCAGTTAGTGTATCCTTCATTTCTGACTTGTTCCTTTTTTATGGTTTTCATGTTCAGTTTAATGTTGAAGTTCTCACTAAGTTTCTTTAGCACCGTTATATTCATTGTTTGCACCCTGTATCTGTTAGTTTGCTTGCCTCCATCTCATTTAGTTCTCTTTCTTGTTCTTTCACTTGGGACCTTTTTCCGTGCCTCCTCATTTTGGCTGCTTCCTTGTGTTTATTTGATATTTTAATTATGATGTTTCTTGCTGTGGGCCTCTTTGGAATTATCTTGTTTTAGACTCTCTGCACTTCCTGAACTTTTCCCTCTTTTTTTTTTTTCTCACCAGGTTAGGGAAGTTTTTTTATCATTATTGTTTCAAATAGGTTTTTAATTTTTTGCTCTTTCTCTTCTCCTTCTGGCACCCCTTTGAAGTGAATGTTGGTATGCTTGTTGTTTTCCCAGAAAATCCTTAAACTATCCTTTCTTTCTTTCTTTCTTTCTTTCTTTCTTTCTTTCTTTCTTTCTTTCTTTCTCTCTCTCTCTCTTTCTCTCTCTTTCTCTTTCTTCCTTTCTCTCTCTCTTTCTTTCTCTCTCTCTCCTTCCTTCCTTTCTTTCTTTCTTTCTTTCTTTCTTTCTTTCTTTCTTTCTTTCTCTCTCTCTTTCTCTCTCTTTCTCTTTCTTCCTTTCTCTCTCTCTTTCTTTCTCTCTCTCTCCTTCCTTCCTTCCTTCCTTCCTTCCTTCCTTCCTTCCTTCCTTCCTTCCTTCCCTCCTTCCCTCCTTTCTCTTTCTTTCTTTCTTTCTTTCTTTCTTTCTTTCTTTCTTTCTTTCCTTCCTTCCTTCCTTCCTTCCTTCTTTTTTTTTGTTTTCTTTTTCTTTTTTAGCTGATTGAATATTTTCTACCTCTTTGTCTTCTAAGTTGCTGATTGTATCCCCTGCTTCATTTGCTCCACTGTCAAATCCCTGTAATGTATGCTTCCCTATTAATGTATCCTTCATTTCTGACTGTTTCTTTTTGTTTGTTTTCTATTTTTATTTTTATGTTTTCTAATTCTTTGTTTAAGTTGTCACTGAGTTTATTGAGCATCCTTATAACCACTGTGTTAAACTCTGCATCTAGTAAATTGCTTATTTTCATTTCTTTAGTTTTTTTTGGGGGGGGAAGAAAGGTAGGGGAGTTTTGTTCTGTTCTTTTATTTGGGACAATGTTTTTTTGTCTTCTCATTTTGGCTGCCTCTGTGTTTGTTTTTATGTCTAAGAGCTGCTACATCACCCAGTTTTGGTAGAATGACCTTATGCAGTAGGTGTCCTGTGGCACAATCTCCCTGTCACCTAAATCAGGTGCTTGTTCTCCAAGTGTGTTCTTGATGTGGGTTATATGTGCCCTCCTGTTGTAGTTGAGTCTTGTTTGCTATCGACATGTCATTTGGAGGAATTGATCCTCATGGAGATTTTCTATGAAGACTAGACATGACTCTACTGAATGAAGGATCTCTGATACAGGGACTGACTATAGAGCAGGGTTTGCTTTAGTGGGGTTCTGGTGCCTGCTGGGTCTGCCTTTTAAGTGTGTTGTTTCCTGTGGTGCCCTGGTATGGTCTGAAGCTGGCCACCAGGTGTGTTCATTCTGGGAACTCTTAGAAGGGGCTCTGTTACAGCCCCAGTTCATCCTGTCTCTTCTCTCTGCCTGTGGACACCTGGTATGAGCTACGAAGTTATTGCAGATAGTTGCCACTTGTGCTGGGCTTGGAGCTGCCTAAGAGAAGCTAAGCTGCAAGGTGAGGCTGGCTGCCATTAGTGTCAGGTTTGGGGTTGCTTAGCAAGTGGTATGGGGCATGTTGATACCAGGTGATACTTGTTTGGGGTTTGTGAACCTTTGAGAGATTTTAGAAAAGTCTGAAACCTGAGACAAGTCAAGTCATTGTGTGGGAAAGCCACTGAAAACTGCTTGAGTAGGCCCACAAGTTAGGTAGGATGAGATGTTAGGGAATCACCAGGGCTGGGCAAACAGTGTTAGTCAGGTTGATGGAGACTCAGATATAGTGCTCTCAGTGCCTGTAGGGGTGGGAGGGGCTCAGCAAAGGAAGAATGGCCCCTTCCAACACCTCTATCTGCAAGAAAACTGCCTCTCCACCTCCTTCCTCAGAGCCAAATAATTCTGTTCCTTCCTCTATGTTGCTCACGCTTTTAGAGCTGCTGTTCCAGTGCAAGAGCTCAGAGTGAGTCTATCACCAAGTAAGTCTGTGCATGAGCCCTTGAAGAAGAACACTCGGGATTCCAGCAGCATTCTGTCTCAGGCATAATTCCTGCTGTTTATCACAGCCAGAAATTAGGGAACTTCTCTTACTGGAACAGGAATCCTGGACTGGGGAGCCCAGTGTGCGAATAGGATCCATCACTCCTCAGGGTGAGGACCTCCACAGCTAAGATATTCCTCTTGATTTTTTTTTTTTTGTATTTTTCTGAAGCTGGAAATGGGGAGACAGGCAGTCAGACAGACTCCCGCATGCGCCCGACCGGGATCCACCCGGCACACCCACCAGGGGGCGATGCTCTGCCCATCTGGGGCATCGCTCTGTCACGACCAGAGCCACTCTAGCGCCTGGGGCAGAGGCCAAGGAGCCATCCCCAGCACCCGGGCCATCTTTTATTCCAATGGAGCTTTGGCTGCGGGAGGGGAAGAGAGAGACAGAGAGGAAGGAGAGGGGGAGGGGTGGAGAAGCAGATGGGTGCCTCTCCTGTGTGCCCTGGCCGGGAATCAAACCTGGGACTTCCTCACGCCAGGCCAACGCTCTACCACTGAGTCAACCAGCCAGGGCCTCCTCTTGATTTTTAACTGCCACACCTGGGTGTGGGACCAGCTTGTTCTGTGTCTCTGCCCTTCCTAACAATTTCAGTATTGCTTCTTCTTTATATCTTTAGTTATAGGAGTCCTGTTCAGCTAGACTTCAAGTGGTTCTCCTTTTTTTTTCTTTTAATTGGTTGACAGGAGGGCAGGCAGAGAAACAGACTTCCACATGCACTCCCACTGGGATCCACCTGGCAAGCCCACTAAGGGGCAATGCTCTGCCCATCTAGGGCATTGCTCCGTTGCTCAGTAATCAAGCTGTTATTGTGCCTGAGCGGAGGCCATGGAGCCATTCTGAGCACCCAGGGCCAACCTGCTTCAATCAAGCCATGGTTGCTGGAGGGGAACAGAGAGAGAGAGAGAGAGAGAGAAATGAGAGGGGGGTGGGTGAAGAAGCAGATGAGTGCTTCTCCTGTGTGCCCTGACGGAATCGAACCTGAGACATCAACACGCTTGCCTGACACTCTACCACTGAGCCAACTGGCTGGGACTTCAGATGGTTCTTGATGGTTGCTTTAGAGTTTATTTGTAATTTTGATCTGACTGTAGGAGACGGTGAGAACTGCACTTACCGACTTCACTCTCTTTACCAGAAATTTTTCTTCATTTGTTTCTAATTTTTATAATGACCCTTTTTTTTGTTTTGTTTTGTTTTGTTTTTTGTATTTTTCTGAAGCTGGAAACGGGGAGAGACAGTCAGACAGACTCCCGCATGCGCCCGATCGGGATCCACCCGGCACACCCACCAGGGGCGATGCTCTGCCCACCAGGGGGCGATGCTCTGCCCCTTCGGGGCGTCACTCTGCCACGACCAGAGCCACTCTAGCGCCTGGGGCAGAGGCCAAGGAGCCATCCCCAGTGCCCGGGCCATCTTTGCTCCAATGGAGCCTTGGCTGCGGGAGGAGAAGAGAGAGACAGAGAGGAAGGAGGGGGGCGTGGAGAAGCAAATGGGCTCTTCTCCTATGTGCCCTGGTCGGGAATTGAACCCGGGTCTCCTGCACACCAGGCCGACGCTCTACCGCTGAGCCACCCGGCCAGGGCCAATGACCCTGGTTTTTAAGTGATACTCTTAGGGGTCAATATTTTAAATTAATATATCTGATCTATTTGGAATTCATTTTGGTGTATGGCATAAGGAATGGATCTAGACTTCATGTGCCTAGATATTTGTCTAGTAATTATTTGAAAGTGATTTTAGATGATACCTTTATTATATACCAAATTTCCATATTTTTGTGAGTCAAATTTTGCATTTATATTATTTTTAATTTGTCAGTCTATTCTTGTGTTATTATACTCTTTCATTTATAGAAGAGTAATATGTTAAGTATAAGATCATAATCCTTTTCTACAATATTTTTTCTGATTATTCTAGCTTATTTATCCTTACATAATAGCTATAAAATCACCTAATCTAGCTTTAGGGAAAAAAGGCTATTTTAAAAATTGGGATTGTGTTACATTTAGAAATTAATTCAGAGAGATCTGGCATCTCAATTACTTTTAATCTTTATGACGTGAGCATTTATATCTTTCCATTTTTTAGATATATTTTATATATTACAGTGTTTATAGTTTTTCTTCTAGAGATTTTTCACTTGTTAGTTTTATGCCTAGGTATTTTATTTGACTCTTTTCTAATGTAAATGATGACTCCTCAGTTATCATATTATTATTAAGTGAGAGGTGGAGAGGAAGAGAGACAGACTCCTGAATGTGCCCCAACTGGAATCCCCTGCCCTCCTTGCAAGCCCACTAGAGGGCAATGCTCTGGGGCCACTGCTCCTATGCTCAAAACTGAGCCATTTCAGTGCCTGAAACAAGGCCATGGAGCCATCCTCAGCACCCAGGGCCAAATTTGCTCGAACCATTTGAGCCATGGCTACAGGAAGGGAAAAGAGAGAAAGAAAGAAGGGGAGGGGTGGAGAAGCAGATGGTCACTTCTCCTGTGTGCCTTGACCAGGAATCAAACTCAGAACTTCAAAATGCCAAGCCAACGCTCTACTGTCGAGCAAAACTGGCCAGGGCATTCAATTATCATTTTCTTACTCGTAATTTTTACATATTTGAAGTCTTGGTTTCATGTTAATTTTGTTTCTTGGTATTTTATAAATTGTTGCTTTTAGTACTAATTTATTATTATGAGTCTTATATATAAGCTTTCATAACATCTGTAAAATAGTCAATTTTACTTCTTTCTTTTAAAATATATATATATATATATATATATATATATATATACTTAAATGGCTTTCTCTTGTTTAATTATATTGGCTCAAACCTTCAGTATAATGTTAAATAATAAGAAACATAATGGACATCCTTGTATTGTTCTTCATTTTAGTAGGAATGCCTGCCAAGTTTCTCCATTACATCGAATGCTGGCTTTGGGGTTGAAAATATATATATAATTTAAAAAAAGAAAAAAGAAAGAAAAATATATATAATTACCATACTAAAAAGGGGTTTATCAATTTCTGTTTTATCAAATGTTTTCTTATAAATTATTATGTTAAATACCTTTCTGACTATTTATTTATTTATTTGCATGAAAATTTTAATGCAATGTTGAGAAACAGTATAATCATTAACATTATTATGATTCCCTGGTAACAATCAGAAAATGAATTTACCTTCCCACTCTAGACTGCTGTTTCCAGCAGCAGGCCTCCTAAGAGTCTTGGTTTAGAAAAGTCAGGTCTTCATACTTGTAATGTCACTAGACATCGGACCATTGCCTGAAGGCTCAGGCCTGCCCTGTGAGTGCAACTGCTTTGATATCCAATCTCAGTATGTGGCAACTTCGTCTGTTGTTTTAATTATTCTACCTAATATGCTTTCTGCTTTGTTGTTGGGCTAGTACTTGGCTATGAGCAACACCGTGTGAAAACAATGTAGACATAATCAAAGACCTGTTTCACTTGCATGGCCCCAAACTCCTTTCAACATCACTACCTGGCTGTAAAGGATCTTCTTTCAGTGTAAAGCACCAATGGCTTATAGCCATGTATCGTATTTTTCTGTACTGTATCTTTGGCCACATATGAACCACCATTCTTTTTCTGGATGCCAGCCTTTAAGTAATCAAATTCTGTTCCCACATAATTAAAAAAGTTCTATTAAGAGAACACCATAGCCCTGGCCGGTTGGCTCAGCGGTAGAGCGTCGGCCTGGCGTGCAGGGGACCCGGGTTCGATTCCTGGCCAGGGCACATAGGAGAAGCACCCATCTACTTCTCCACCACCCCCCTCCTTCCTCTCTGTCTCTCTCTTCCCCTCCCGCAGCCAAGGCTCCATTGGAGCAAAGATGGCCCGGGCGCTGGGGATGGTTCCTTGGCCTCTGCCCCAGGCGCTAGAGTGGCTCTGGTCGTGGCAGAGCGACGCACTGGAGGGACAGAGCATCGCCCCCTGGTGGGCAGAGCATCGCCCCTGGTGGGTGTGCCGGGTGGATCCCGATCGGGCGCATGCGGGAGTCTGTCTGACTGTCTCTCCCCGTTTCCAGCTTCAGAAAAATACAAAAAAAAAAAAAAAAAAAAAAAGAGAACACCATAGTTGCATTGGGGATGCAAGCATCTTCTCTGGTATATAACTGGAGGAAACTGACTGCCACTAAAGAGAACCAATTCCACCTGTAAATACTTGACTAAGGTTCCTTTACAATAAGAAGTGTTTCAATACTAAAACCAAGTATGGTAATATGGATTTTCTTTTGGTAAAATCTTTGATTATTTTCACTGCTCTCATGCCATTCTCTATATTACAGCTGGTTATCAATTTTCCTTTAGTAAAAAAAAAAAAATTGTTAATTTAATAATGCGTACAGTTGCTTTCCTAGAACTTTCACCGAATCCTCATTTGCAACTTTATGTTTTTGAATTGCTTCTTCTAGGATGATGAGCTTTATTAATAGATTTTCTAATGTTGAAATGCTCACTTGATCTTGACATAATGTTGGCTTCTGTTTGCTAACATTTTTATTTAAGATTTCACATCTACATTTAGAAATTATATTGGTCTACAGTTTGTGTGTGTATATGTTATCAATGTTAAACTCAACTCTTGAAAAGAATTAGAAAGTTATACTACCTCATCAATGCCCTGGCAGAGTAAAAACATCATTAAGATTATTTGGTTTTTAAGGTTTTGTAAAATTCCTCTTTCATACCAATTGTTCTGATGACTTTTGTGGGATGAGGGGCTCTTTGACAACTTCTGTTAGTTCTTCAATGAAAACTGAATTGTTTAGACTTTGTACTTCTATTGTATCTAGCTTCTTAAATTGTATTTTCTTAACAAGCTGTAAATTTCATCTAGTTTTTAAAAATTAAAATGCATATAGTTTGCAATAGAAGCTCAAAGTATTTTAAAACCCTTCTGATGGATATTTCCCCCTTTTTAAAAATTTTGTATATTTATTATTCTGTCTCCCTTTCTCAGCTGATAATTTGTGTACCTGGTATTTTTCAAGAAACAACTTTTTGTTCTGTTTTCTAACTCAGTTAATGTTTACCTTTAATAATTTCTTCCATTCATTTTATTTTGCTTTATTTTATTGGTCTTTTTCTATTATTTTGAACTGCATGCTTTATTTATTTGTTTATATTTTATTGCTATATATATTTAATATTATGAATATCTTCGGGTGCCTTTTTAGCTATGTCCCATAGGTCTATATGGGTTTGAATTCCACTCTTGGTACCAAAACATGTATTCGTTTTCTATTGCTACCTAACAAGTTAGTACCAACCAGCAACTCAATTCAATATCCATTTATTATTTCACAGTTCCTGTAGGTCAGTTGTTCAGGCACAACCTAGCTGGGTCTCTCTGTTTAGGATGTCTCAAAGCTGCAATCAAAATGTTAAGTGGACTGCATTCCTTTCTGGAGTTTGAGGTCTTTTTAAAATTTTGTGTAGTTATGTGATATAATTCAGTTCCTTGTGGTGTTAGGACCATAGTCTTCCACCTTCTTGCTGTCAGCCAGAGACTGCCTCTGCAGTCACTTGCCATGTGAATCTTTGAGATCTTCCCACACAGTTTACTTCTTCAAAGCAGTGGAGGGCAGTTTTTTACACCAATCTGCTAAGACAGAATCTTAAATAATATATCCTCATCAAGAGAGTGATTACCCATTATCTTTGTCATATTCTATTGGCTAGAAGCAAGTCACAGGTCCAACCCAAACACATGGTAAGGGGATTATACAAAGGTGTGACCTATCTGGGGTCAGGTTAAGGATGTACCAGCAATATATTTGTAGGTAATTTGGCTTTTCTCTCTAGCTGATCTTAAGAACCTTTCTTTGTTTTTGGTGTTTTTCACCTTCACTATGATGGTTTGGTGCAGAATTTGTTGTTCCACTTAGTTGTTCTATCTACTCACACACTCATTGCTTCTTGTATGTGCCCTGACCAGGGTTCAAACCCATCAACATCATGCCAGGATGATGCTTTATCCCTGAGTCATTTGGCCAGGGCTCCTTATATTTCCTGTAACCAGATTTGTATTTTTCAGTAATTCTGAGAATTCTTAGGCATTGCCTTTTCAAATGTTGTTAGGAGGTCACTTTCAATCTGGAACCAGATAAATTTAATTTCATGGTTTAGATTATTGTGAACATATAAATAATTTGAATTTGAATTCTACACTTGTATGAGAGCAGTTTTTAGATTTTTAATTCTAAAAGGAGACTATTACTAATACTGTTATTATTATTATTTTTTTGCACCCACAGTTCCAGGGACAAATAGATTTCCTTTTACTTCCCTGACCCAGTAGGCTAATTTTCTCAGTCTACATTTTCACAGCAGGATTATTTTATTTGGTTGTACTAGCTTTGTGCAGGGGCGGCAATTCAGTTACCTTATTTTGGGCAGGTCCTAAGCTTTGTGTACTGGTTCTCCATGTGCAGCCATTGATTCCCAATGATACATGTTTCCGGGATTGTAATTCACCCTCAGGGCTACCCATGTTTTCCACTTGCACTTACTCTCCCAGTTTTAGCTTATGATTCATTCTCCTTTTTGGTTGGTTTGGTTATGTTTGATCTTTGATGATTTTTTTTCACCTGCTTGTGAGTCAGAAATTAATTTAATGTTATTTTTGTCATTATTTACTCAGTATCTTTATGTTTAACAGTGGGAGAAAATTTTAGGACGTAGCCATATTTGTGAAGTGGTAGTACACATTTTTTTTAACTGTTTTTCATCATCACTCAGTCCAGCCATGGCTTTCTTCTGAAGACTCAGTGGTATGTTTTGTTTTATTCATCCTGGATAGTCATCTTGGATCTCTAAGCTTTTCCCTCAGCTGGTGTGTCTTTCATCTTCCAGTAAATTCATCATAGAACAGACCTTTCATTTGTTCATTGTTTTCAAAGAGGGAGAACATCTTTTAGAAATATCTTTCATAATTAATCCTTTATTATGGAGGCAGGAGTAGGGAAATTGGGTTGCTACTATCAGTATTTAAAGTATCTTATTAAAAAACAATTATAATATTTTTATTAAATTTACTGGGGAGACATTGAATAATAAAATTGTATAGGCTTTAGCTGTACAGGTCTATAATACACCATCTGTACATTGTATTGTGTGTTCACCACCTCAAGTCGAGTCTCTTTCCATCACCATTTATCCTCCCTCCCCTTTTAAGATATAAATTTATTTTGTCACAACTTTTCTTCTTAGGCGTATAACAATCCAATCTTGACCTTATAAATCTGAAAATTAGAACAAATATTTTTACCAACTACTAGGGACAATTTGTTATATCCTGAATGTGAATATATTATGATGTGAATGTATCTTAAAGGGCTTTATCTGTGACCTTTTTTAAATCTTCTGCACTGCACAGCTATTTCTACCTATACAATGAAATAAAGTGCTTAGGATATATCCAAATTTTAGTGTACATAAGGATATTTCAGTATGCTTGATAAAATTGCTTATTTTCTACTTACATATCTATTCTGCTTCCTTAATGTAGATAAGACTATAATTTTTGCATTTTTAACAAGCACCCTAGGTGAATCTAATACAGAAGGACTAGGGATCATACTCCAAGCAGACCTGTAGTAGTATATTGATTCAACAAATCATTCTAAAATCTCTTTCTTCTCTTTTATGTGTCTCTGTCACAATGCATTCAACTTTAGGAGGTATCAGAAGATTGGCAACATATTGAATTGAACTGGATTTTAAATTATAATTTACCTACCCACTGATTACTTCCAGGCCTAGATTAATTTGTTTCATGTTCTGGGTCTCTGGAATTTTTCTGACTTGCACATTTTTATTTTATTATGTTTTTTAATATTGAAGCTATAACTTATAATCTTGACATTTGGTAACCTCCTTAGAGATATTTAAATGTCTTTTATTGGCTATATACCCTTACATTTTATTTTTCCAGGTTGCTATCAGTACTTTTTTTTCTTGTTCTTTTCTCTTTTTGCAGTCATATTATTGAGGTTACATGCATGCAGCAGTTTTTATTTCTTTTTCTTTTAGTCATGCTTAGATATATTTTACTATGCTTTTCTCTAGTTATTCTGATTTTTTAATTCAATTTTTCATTATATCTCATCTACCATAACATATATAGTAATGTACAATTTGTACATCAAATGCAATTAATGAATGTAATTTATAAGATTTATACACTTGCTATTTTGTCATCAGATTTATTTGCCTTTTGCTTAATACAGTTTTGTAACTTTACTAGTATACCTTTCTTGTTTGTTTTTTTAAATTTCTATCATTTAGCTAGTGTTAAACTGAAAGGATCTTAATTTGATTTTCAGAAAACTTTGATTTTTTTCTTTAACTTATTATAAGTGTATGGTAGAATAGACATGGAATAGGACCTCAGAGTAAGTTATATCTGGCCACTGTGAAGAAAACAGTAAAACATTCTACATTATTATGGAGTTTGCTCTGTAAAAGAGAAGAGATTAACAGCACACAGAGTCATTCGTATCCCATGCCTTTCTTGTTCAAAATTAAGTCTAAGGTGATGATTTGCTAGAAAATCTCAGCAGACACTGGGACAATTGGAGTGGCCCAAGATATTAAATCTAGTGGCTTAAGATGTCATCCTACTGGAGGAGGGAGGAGACTCACACAAAACATTCAACATGAGCTAGATGAACCACGGCCTGTTTTCTTTGTTAAAGACTTTTAGCAAATTTACCTCATAGTGAAAAGGAAGAATACAACCATCCAGGGGTTTTCTGGAGCCTGTCTCCTGCTCTCCAGTAGCCACAACCAGGTATCTTGGAGATTTTGCTGCAGTGCTTAGGCATTTGGAGAAAGAGCTCACCCTCTGAGAAAAGTAGCAAAATGTGCTGGGAACCAGAGGAGACTGGAGGAAATAACCTCAGACTAGCACAGAAACAACTAACTGTAACCAGAACTTCTTTTGGGAAGGGAAAAAAAAGATGCAGTGGACTTTCAGCCCTGCTTTTATTTATTTACTTAAAATTTCATTTTGTATATTTAATAAATCTGCAGTTCAACTGACTACCAGAAATGATTATTCTTATGGCTTATTTGGGTTCTTCATGAAATTATACAATTGATACTGAGTTTTTTTGTTTGTTTGTTTGTTTGTTTGAATCTAGGAAATTAAATGTAGAATATCAGCTACAGGAATTATTTTAAATAAATACATACATAGATTTATTCATACATACATACATAATCTAGGAATGCCAAATTCTAAACCACTACTAAGTGTTTTTTTTTTTTTTGCCTTTCTGATTCCCCTAAAATTTTCAGTGTTAAAGCATATATTTGACAGGTAATCATCAATTATCATGCATATATTATATATCTGTCTACCAGGGATCTTAAAGTTATGATTAATATAAGAGTTGCAAATGTATGATTATTAATGCCTTTTGTGGAGAAGATGGTTTTAACATCTTAAGTCTTCAAGATTTCTCTACAGTTCTATTTTGGATTTGCTCAGTGAAACTTATTGGTTCTCTTTTCTGGATTTTTCAATGGCGATCATTTACCAATGTATCTCTGTAGGTATGTCAAAACTAGCTTACTGCAACTTAAAACTGCATGTTTCAAAAGAAAAAAGGGCAAATGTTCATCATGAATATTACCAAGAAAGCCCACATTTGAATATTAAATCTTTGAGTAGAGGACTTTGCTCATATTTTATACTTTTTTGTAGTAAAGTATAAAACTTGCTTATTTATACTTCAAATCTTATTTTGAAATTCAGAACATTATATAATAATTATGTGCTTTTTTACATCTATATATTTCCCTCTTAGACAAAAAGACACCATAGAAAGTAAATGCATATATCTTTACCTTGAGTAGTAAGAGCAGAGAAAGGAGAAAAGAAAATTTAGATTTGTTTTCAAAATGTAAAGTTTTTAAGTGGAATAAGATACTAGACATGAGATAGGTGGAACCTTGGTTCTGATCAACATTCTGTCCCTAATTCTGATCCCTTCAGCTCAACTAATGTTTTTAGAGTTTGAAGCACTCTCTGTTTTACTTCATTAGAGTTTTGCTAGGCCAAAGATAAGTGAGGAATAGGGGGAATAGTTTGGACTTTGCCTTCCAAGTATCCTTTTCCTATCCATCTAGCTCTCTCTCTATCTCTCTTTCATCTCTTTCTCTATATATCTGTTTCCATTTTTTCCACTCAATCTCCTGATGATAAAGCTGTTAGAAATTCCATGCTTTATAAAATTAATTTTTAAAAGAAGTCAAGTGGGCACCAAATGGCAAATTTTGTACAATTAAGAACCTGCAGAAAAAAGGAGTTTATAATATCTCAGGTTCTGGTCCAGAATAGTATATATGAAGAATTGAATACAACTTATTGTTAATAATGAATCAATTTTGTTGATAATGGCTTGACAGTAATAATAACAATGTATATTAGTGATAACAGCTAATATTTATTCAGTGCTTCTTATGATATGCCATTTATTTCACATGTATTAGCTTATTCACTCCTGCAATAATCCAATAAGTTAGGTGTTATAATTATCCACATTCAAGGAAATTATAACTGTAAAATTTATCTATTTTACCATAAAACTTGTTTATTAACAGGTAATAATTTCAGTGATGAACCAGTGTTGGAGCAGTTATTCCAAGTACAAATGCATAGGCAGACTAAATGACATTTAGGATGCTACTAAAAAATAGAACACTGATGCTTTATTTTTATATTTAAGAAGTTTTTCCTTATTCTCAGGTAAAAGTGAATGCAGTAGGTATAAGTTGCAACAGACTTAAAAAAAAAGATAAGTTAATATTTAATAGATTCAAAAAGGTCAGACAGACATCAATTCAAATTCTGACTTTGTTTCTGTCACTCTCTTTCTCTTTGTCTCTCTCCCTTATTTGTATTTCTCTCTGTGTGTACTTCTCCTTGTCAAAATCTCTCTCTTTCTGTCTCTCATATGTATATAGATAGATTTCTGAATACATTACTCAATATTCTAAACCTCTGCTTCCACATTCATAAATGTAAGTATGACAATATATTTCACAGTGTGTTGTGAAAATTAAATTTGATAATACAAGTAAAATTTTACCCAGAGTGCTTCTTACATAATACATTATTTTTCATTTCTGCCACTCAATCATGTATACTGGGCCAATTTTTCCCATTAATTTTATGTATCTTTCCCAATTATCAGTATATTTTATTAGCATTATTATTATTATTTTTTAACTAAAATGCAAAGCACTCATTCACCTACTCAGGCTTCAAGATGGAGATAATATGAAGAAGCTCTCTAAAAAAATAAAATAAAATATATAAATTGATAAAATCTTTAAAAACTTTTAAACTATTGATTGAGTGCCTACTATGTATCATGCAGTAAGCAAAGTACTAAGGAGATAGGGGTGAACTAAAAATATGATCTGTGCCTACACAGAGCATATAATTTAACAGAAAATATAAGCATTAATTTCAAAGAAGTACAAGGACTTTTGAGAGAACAGACAGCTGAAGTGCTATAATCTAGTCTAGAAAGTAAATGGAAATTTACAGAAGAACGGAGGACCCGCTATTTCTTGTAATGGAGCTATATAGTAGTTGAGCATATCTTCCCATTGTTTCCTCACACACTTATGGGAAGTTAGTTGCTCAGAGGGATGGTGGGTCTTTATTCATAAAAGTTTTTTTGTGTGACTACCTGTTAAGTGATTTTGAGAAGAGGCAAACACAGCAAGAAAACCAAACAGCTATTAAGGGGTTGTTGGGAAATAAGGTAAACTTATTTAAGAAAGGCATTAGCCTGGCAGGGTCAGTCAGTTTGTTAGAGCGTTGTCCTGATACACCAAGGTTGCAGGTTTGATCTCTGGTCCAGACACATACAAGAATCAACCAATGAATGTGTAAATAAACAGAACAACAAACTGATCTCCCTCCTTTTCTCTCTCTCTCTAAAATCAATCAATATTAAATAAAAGAAAAGGCATTAGTGGTGATCTGAAATTTCCTTCTATTTCAGATTCAGAAACCATCTAAGTTGGACTTTGTCTTCACTTGAGGTGATGGTTGTTTCTAGATGCACCAGAGGGTTATCTGTGTTATTATTTTAAACTCCTAGAGGACAGTCATACAAATTTTGGTGGGTAAGGTGGCTCGGCGGTTGTGGCTGTTGACTCACATTTTAATGGTTAGGGTTCTGGACCATCCATGATCCACAGAGAAATGGCTAGTGCAAAGAACCCCAGTCTCAACCTGCATGACAGATGGTTGAGCAAGACTGACTTTGAAAGGTGTTGCTGTCAGGTGGATCCTCAGAGGTTGAAGTAGGAGCCACATTCAAGCCTCCAAACAGAATCCAGATACATAGAAATTATAAAACGTTGTTATGCAAAATAAAACACAACTGTTCTGTGACATGTTAGGCATTTCATGAAAAAGGAGGGGAAGGGGAAGATTTCCCTTGGTTTTGTAATATCAGGAAACATCAAGTAAAAACAATCAGGATTTTTCACTCTATGATATATGAATGTGTGTTGTGATTCTTAGCCTCATTTATGGTATGCAACATTTCCCAAAAATAGTACACTATAGGCTCTAATAAGAACTTAATACATCCATCAGTGTTCATACCCAGTTTAGGAAAGTCTACAAGAAACTCTTGTGGCCTGGTCTTGGTTATGGTGACATTTTTATTCCTTGGCATCTATGAGATCTTAATCAGTCTATCTTCATCAGTCTGATGCAGTGCCTTTGACCTACAGCTAAAACCAGTCCTGGCTTGTCAAAGGAACTGACTGAATCCAGACTGAGTGTTTTTTTATCAAAGGATGTCACATGCAAACTTTTAGAACCTTTACTCTCAGGAAGTCTTTAAGGATTGCATCCAAAACAAATGAAATGCCTCATGCTCTAGCTGTAGTCACGTACTTCTTATTCTGACCTCAGTAGCAATTCAGAGCAGCTGATCAGTATTATATTATCATTCTCACATATTTGTTTACTTTTAGCAAATCATCCTTTAGTTGTTTCTTTGTAAATTATAAATGATTTTAGTTGCTTTTATACCTGTCACATTGAAACAAACACTTGTTTCATTTCTGGCATATAACCCTACCCATGTCTATCTGGTGATATCAGCCCTGTTAAGAATGCATTTTATTCAGAGTTGTGTTCAAAATCTTTCTATAAACTTTTTTTGGAAGAAATTTGTATATTCTGGTAACACTTCCTTAGCTGTGTTTAAACTTCAATCTCTTCATGGAATGGCCACTGATTTTTGTGACTAAGGTTATTATTTTTATTCCTGAATTAGGGTTGCCAGACAAATTAAAAGATGCCCAGTTATTTGAGTTTCAGATAAATAAGGACTAATGTTGTAGTATCACTATGTCTTGTATGCTAAAAAATTACTTACTGTTTACCTGAAATTCAAATTTGACTGCAAATCCTCTATTTTTATTTGCTAAATCTGGTAACCCTGATAGGATTATTTGAAGAGCACTCATTTATAGGAGCAAGCATTCTCCTGTTTTCAGTTTTAAATGAGTCCTACACCTTTTGTACACCTATACTGGAAGAAGAACATATTCCAAAATATTTGAACAATACCTCTTGTTGGCTTAATGTTGCTGTTGCCACGGTTTGAAAAAGATTTTTTTTTTTACCTACCACAGCGGGAAGCTTAGGAATCATAGATGTCACTATGTTCGTGTAATCTTAGGCATGTTTCTTAATTTCTCTGAATGTTAGCTTCCTCAGCTATGAATGGGAATAACAACAAATACTTTATAGGCTTGTGACAAGGATGAGAATAATTTAATTATTGTAATGGGCCTGAAACAACACATCCCCCAAATGTTGGTGCAATGACAATATGCAGCAGGTGCTAGGCACCAGGGATGTGACAGTACAGTAGACAAAATCCTTGTAGAAAATGAACAAGTAAAGGAACAAAGAAGCAAGGGGAGTTTAAATAATGGTAAGAGCTAGGCAAACAATTAGTCCAGTAAACATGAAGGGCCATTCGAAGGAGGCATGCTGCTTAGAGTGGAGGATGAGGGAGGGTCACCAGAGTTAGCCTGATGGTAGCACTTAGACAGAGGTTGAACTTAGAGAAAGAGCTGGACTTGAGGAAAACTGTGGGCAGGGCATTCAAGGAAGAAGAAATTATAAATGCAAAAGCAGAGAGAGCTTGGCTTGCTAGAAAAGCTGGGGGCAATGGAGGGTTGTGGGTAAGAAACCAACAGCAGGGCTGGGACATGAAGGCAGGACAGATTTCTAGAACAGTGTTTCTCAAACTACCCATGGTGGAGGACAACTTTTATTCCTGATACTTTTACAAAATACAATGAAAATTACCATAAAATAAAGAAAAAAACACATACAAAATACAAGCCTGTATTTTCTTTCTTTCTTTCTTTTTTTTAAAGATTTTATTTATTCATTATAGAGAGGGAAGGGGGGGAGAGAGGAGCAGGAAGCATCAACTCTCATATGTGCCTTGACCAGGCAAGCCCAGGGTTTTGAACCGGCAACCTTAGCGTTTCCAGGTTGACGCTTTATCCACTGTGCCACTACAGGTCAGGCCAAGCCTGTATTTTCTGATTAAATCCAGCAGCATAAAATCATATTTCAGTAACTGTTATCAGAACCAATAGAACAGATTAAAAAATTATAAACACAGATGCACATTCATAGACAGTGTGTCTATAGCTGCTTAAAACAGGAATTCGGTAAGATGTGACCACCAATCATGTGAACGTTGTCACAAAGTCGAAATGCTGTACACGTTTCTTATTTTCACTTTTGCAGATGGGCATGGCATTGGTGCCTGGACCACACTGTGCATCCTGGGCCACTGCTCCAGCAGGAGAAAGGCAGAGGTCATAATAGCCATGACAAGAAGTCAAGATTTAATTCTAAGTGCTATCCAGACTGTAAATTAATGCTAATATGAAGAATGATAATAATGAAAATTTGTTTTTCAAGTCAGCTGTGAAGAAAATGGGATTTTCTTTATGCTATACTTCACAGAGGCTTGGGTCTAAGCAGGGCGAGTTGATTATGGAAGATGCCCACATTCCAAGGTTCCCCCGTTTCTATAACACCAGCGGATTCTTCCCTACCCTGGTGTGCTGGAAAGGGAGATCTAAATGGGGAACCAGGAGAACTTGATTCTAGTCTGGTCTGCCTAGCAGCAAGGTTAGGCAAGTTTCTTAACATTTCCAGGTTTTCGTTTTCGTATTTGTAAAAGATAGGATGGAGGACTAGCTAATGTCTCTCATACTTTGGAATTATAAAATTTTATAAATCTGTGATTCCAGTAGTCTTTTTTTAGCAGTAAAATAAGTTTTTCAGAAAGAACTTGCTAAATTAAAATCAAATTAATAATAATTTTAAATTATTTTAATCACACCAAAGTAGTTTAAATCAAATTAATCAAAATAAATATAAAATCAAAATAATAATTGGATTTTTAAAGGATTTCATTTTTATTCATTTTAGAGATAGAGGGGAGAGAGAGAGAGAGAGAGAGAGAGAGAGAAGGAGGGAGGAGAAGGAAGCCTCAACTCCCCCATGTGCCTTGACCGGGCAAGCCCAGGGTTTTAAACTGGCGACCTCAGCATTCTAGGTCAATGCTTTATCCACTGCGCCACCACAGGTCAGGCAATAATTGGAATTTAATGGAATGAAACTGCTAGAAATTTCTGAATAGCTTAAGTTTCTACTAATTACTGTATCTTGTCTCTACACTGGTGTTATAGATCTAAAAGAGTTCATCTACCTGGAGCTGGCAGAACCAAACACTAAACATGGAGAATTGCAGTGGGGAAATATTGGCTATTTTATTATGAATGGCTCCATCCAGGAGAAGGGGAAGCTAATGCTCAAAAGCCTGAACTCCCCAATGACGTGTAGGTTATAGATTAGACAGGGCAGTATCACAAGACACTATGGATTAGGGCAGTGGTTTACAAACTTTTTAAAGTCGGGGAGCGATTAAAATCCTACAAGTAATTATAGGCATACTATATACAAATTTCTGAGAAATATGTTATAGTAAGTCAAATATTAAAGAAAAAAATGTAAAGTCCAAGCGTGCTTTTATGGTAATTAAACAAAATAAATACAAAAAAAAAAAAATTAAATTTATTCTGACATTAAAAACATTTTTATGGGCCCTGGCTGTTTGGCTCAGCGGTAGAGTGTCGGCCTGGCGTGCGGGGGACCCGGGTTCGATTCCCGGCCAGGGCACATAGGAGAAGCGCCCATTTGCTTCTCCACCCCCACCCCCCTCCTTCCTCTCTGTCTCTCTCTTCCCCTCCCGCAGCCAAGGCTCCATTGGAGCAAAGATGGCCCAGGCGCTGGGGATGGCTCCTTGGCCTCTGCCCCAGGCGCTAGAGTGGCTCTGGTCGGGGCAGAGCGATGCCCCGGAGGGGCAGAGCATCGCCCCCTGGTGGGCAGAGCATCGCCCCTGGTGGGCGTGCCGGGTGGATCCCTGTCGGGCGCATGCGGGAGTCTGTCTGACTGTCTCTCCCCGTTTCCAGCTTCAGAAAAAACAAAACAAAACAAAACAAAACATTTTTATGTTACATTTTTTGAGTTATGCTTTTTAAAATTCATAAAAAAGAGGGGTTAAAAAATTTAAAAATGACAAAAAAGTTATCTTTATATATATATATATATATAGATATATTCTTAGTAAGATTTAGTAAATTCAGCAGGTCCTGGAGCAAATGTATTAAGTTTTTTCATTTTTGTGTTTATGAGAAACATGAGCCTGATGTGTCCTAGCGATTTCTTCAATGCTTGGGCATATATTTGAAAGGCAAACTCTCATTTCCTTGTCAATACATTGAAGAATTCCTCTCTTTTTACTCTTAATTGTGTTGAGGGTAGAAAATCCTAATTCACATAAATAGGATGTTGAAAATTGTAGTAAAATGTTCAAAGCTTTTTTAGATGTTGCTGCATATTCTTTTATAGAAATCCAAAAAGCTTCAAGAGACAATCCTTATGTTTAATCATCATCCAAAAACCCCACCATACATATTATCCTAACTTTATACCAAACAAAGGATAGAAGAAACTTGCCTCCAGTCTTTCCTGGGAACATGGGGGGTAGTGTAAACAATTCAGCACCACAGCTTAACAGCCTTTTGCAACCTAATCAGGCAAGTGAGGTGGGGGGGGGGGTTTGAGCAGACTGTCAGTTTATAGCTAATTCTCTACACCTCTATCCCCCAAGAATCTAAACTCTAAAAACCCTGTGGGTTTTTTGGTCCCCAATAGGCACATATTTCTCTAGAATACCATGGGGCATACTTGGAAATCTTCTAGGGCGTACCAGTGTACCTTGGAGCACACTTTAGAACCACTGGATTAAGGGTTTGGGTCTTCTAGAAACTGATTGGTTGGATTCAAAGTAAGGGTAATAAATAATTTCTTCAGGATTTGAGGACAGTTCTGAGGTCTTTTCCAGCATTCCTCTGTCCAGTCTTATAGGAAACTAGCCAGGGAGTCACTGCACCTTAGGGTTTAGGAGCTGAAACATAATTTAGGTCACGATGTGATCTCTAGCTTTCCAAAGCCCAGGCTGTCTGACCATCAGTCACGTCCTGGCTCTTGTCATCTGCTGCCTCCAAGGCTGCTGATATCCAAGGAAAGGTTAGGTCTTTGAGAGGTGGAGAGAGAGATAATTTCTGGAACTAGGATTTAAAACTAAATTTAATCAAATGATGATAAAGACCATTAGTTTCACTGGGTTTAATCTTATTAGAAATGAGTTTCCAGAATCCTCAGGTCAGGTTATCTACAGATTCAGAAATTATTATTCGTGTTCTTCCTAACATTTTTATTCTTATTCCAGTACTCTTTATTATGTTTCAGATTTTAGGCTTATTGAATTCGATATAAGGTCTCTGTGGTAATTCAGGGAGGTGCCAAAAAGTATAATAAGCAATTCTTCCTAGAACATTTTAAATGTAAATTTTAAAGGAATTCAGATAAAGATATTCTGGAAATTTTCATTCATCAATTAAATGCTTATATGCCCTGGCCGGATGCTTGGTTGGTTGGAGTGTTGTCCCAATATGCAAAGGTTGCAGGTTCGATCCGTGGCTAAGGCACATACAGATAATATTTCTCTCTCTCTCTCTCTTTCTCTCTCCCTTCTCCACTCTCTAAAATCAATAAATAAAAATTTAAAAAATCAAATACTTATTAAACACTCTGTGAAATACTGGAATAATATCAAAATAAATGCTACCCAACCATGCCCATAAAATGATTTGTCTGGGGAGAAGAAGCATTCAAAGCTGGTCAACTTCAAAGGTAAAATTCTTTAATTGATAAAAGTATTTATATTAAATGCTATGAGAACCACGGGACTGGAACGGCTAATTGCTGAGGAGAGTTAAGACAGGAGTTTTGGGGGATACCAGAATGCATCCTGAAGAACGACTAGAATGGATATTTTAGTCAAGAGGAGCAGGTTGTCCCTAGATCCAGCAGGGACAGGTGCATGGGAGAAGGCATGTAGTTCTGGGAGGCATTTGAAGGCAACTGGCCTGGTACTAGCATTGTATTTTGAAGAATCTCCTACATGTTACCAAGTTTGAAAATTATGTTATAATAGATAAGAATAGACTTTAGGTGATTTAAGCAGAGAAATAAGCAGAAGAGTCAGTCACTGAGGTCCAGTAGTGTTAGGCATCTTGCCAATAGTATCTCATTTAATCTCAATCAGTCTTCCAGGTTTGACTTTCCTAGTTTACAAATGAATAAATCGAGACTCAGAGAGGTGAGTTAACCCCAAAGTAACCCCAAAGTAACAGAGCTAGTAAGTGGCAGAGCTTGCATTTGAATCTATTTGACTCCAAGTTCTGAAGGACAAACTTTACACTTCAGCACCAGGCCTCCAGAAGTTGCTGGTGGGAAAAGTTTTTATCAGTCTTTGCCCTCAGGCCACCTAACTTCTAATGTTGCCTTCAAAAGGTTAGCATTCAGGATGTTTTCTGTGCCAGGGGATGGGAATTTACCTAACGTTAGAATGCCTGTCCCTCTTTATCAACAATGGCCTCACGGGGTCTGCCTTCAGGCTTTTCATCCGTTCCAGCAGGTCTGGCAGAGCTGTTCACAAGCTACACGGACAAACTTAATTAAATTCAAGTGAGTGTTGTTGCGAAGACCTGACAGGAGCAGTTGTGTGAGGCTGAATAATTGAGTTGTGTGGGGTTTTGTTTTGTTTTTATTTTTCTTTTTTTTTTCTTTGCCTTCTTGGTGGTAGGCTTTTTTGGGGAGGGGGGTTGTTTTGTTCTCTTTGGGTTTCTAAAGATGACCCTGACACTTTTCATAAAGCTGTTTTCTAGTAGGAACGCCCTCCATCAAAGAGACGCATTATGGTTGCCAGGCTACCGTGAGAAAAGAGGACTCCAAGTGACAATGCCGACCTTTACTTGGAGTATCCAGGGTCTATGCTGCTCAGTACAAAAGTGCCTCCCATAGACCTCACAGCTAGAACTCCACAGTGTCACTACCTGAAACCCAGACTGTGAGGCAGGAAGGCACAGCCCTGCCTGGGCTAAACTCACGGCTAGGATTGAAAAGCGAACCATAGCAAATCGCTAGTGAGGAAAAGAAATGGTCACTTAGAAATCCATTTAAAAATATATCACTTATGATAAATAAGCACAGATGAAACCAATTCAGGAGTATTTTTTCTGAGGCAGCCCTCTGGCACAGAATGAATGATGCCTGGTTGGTAGAAAGTGCAACAAAGGGTTTGTGGCTGATTTGATTACATTTAGGGGGGCGGAGTGCTTGTAGTCTGTGTCTGGATTGTGGGGGCCTCTGGTACCTCAGATCCAAGCTTTCAGTTTTTTTCTACATGATCTTTTTTCTACCGGTTATTTAAATATTACAAAGCTTACAATCCAGGGGTTTCTCAGTTCCTGCTATCCCACTGATGGTCAGTAATCTTCGAGTCCTTGTATGAATTTCTAGTATAAAATACAAAACATATAAATGACAAAATGAGAATTCTTAAAAATTTTTGTTGCCCTTGACATGTGAATCACTACTTGAAAGAATTTGAATTAATAGAAATTTTTAGCTTTTCATCAGTATCTAGGGCTTTTGACTTGTGTCGGGTAAATAAGTTATTTTATGCTCACTCTATTAAAGATGGCTGCTGCTCTCACGTGGTGATGCTCTCACGTGATACAGCTGGTTGCCTTTCATGCTTAGGAGGGGGCTTGTATATGCTGCTGTGTGCTGGAGGACGGGCTTTTGCACCAAAAGTTTTCCGGAGGTGGCCATTTTGAGGAGACCACGTTGTTCCAGGGCAGAGAGGCCACGTGGAGGAGAAGAGGCAGCCAAAAATGGCGGAATGCTGAAGAGGAAGTCAGTTTGTGCAGGAGAGGGAGATGGGGAATAGAAGTGAATTAAATTGATGAGGCTACTAGGCCTTTGATTCTAGGAAAACCGGAAAGATTCTCCTGGTTGTGGAACCAAAGGAACAAAGAATAGGTTTTGGTGTTCCATGTGTTTGTTTTTTACTCGTTGGCCCGTATGAGTCTAGAATAAAAGAAAATGGCCACCAGTTTTTGGCTCCATTGTTGATTCTTTACGATCTGTCCGAATTAAATGCAAACCTGCGTTGGCCAGGTGGCTTTGATGGTGGCCACGGCTACTGGCCAAACAGATTGAAATACTTGAATGTATTTCACTCTAGGAGGCCATGCTGCGGTCCAAAGTCACTGAAGTGTTTATAAATTAGGTGTGCACAATATGTTGTTTCCTTCTTTGTAAAATACTTTGACTTTATAGCTTCTTTCACCATGTTACCAATATGGAACTCTGCAGTTTATTAAAATGCTATCTTTTACATGAACTATTTTTATATTATTTTATCTTTTTCAATTTCTGTGATATAGATGGGGTCAGATAGCCACATTTTACACATGATGAAATGGAGATCAAGTGACGATCCAACACTATACACTGTCTTTGCCAAACCTAGATTGTTTCTCAAAAATGTCTCCAGATCCTTGTGCTAAGGTGGGTGGGGGGCAGGGTTTTTTTGTGGTTTTTTTTATAATTTTAGAAAAATTCCTTTCTTCCTTCTCTGGACCTCTGAACATCTTTGGGTTTTCTAGAGGACTTTTTAAATGAATACATGCTCTGACCATTGTTGCACAGAGATGAATTCTTCCAGAGTTCTTTGGTTTTTCCTCTTTGTCAGGGAATATTCTATAGAGTTTTAACTGTTAATTTTAAAAAAGTAACAGAAAGTGGTTGATAGATTTATTTGTACTTCACACAGAGGTATTGTGGTGAACATCCTCTTAAATTCATAGATGAACTAACTAAAGCATTTAATATAAATTTAACAAAATAGTTAATGAGCACTAAATATATGTAAGATAGTATTCTAAAAGCTGGAGTTATAGCAATAAACAAAGAATTCCCTGACCTCATAGGTTGGTGGAGATGGATTCCAAAGAAACAGACACTCAGTAAGAGCTTCCAGCGACACAGTGATTGTCCTTGGTTGATGTTGACATGCTTTTAAAATGTCAAGTAACCTTACTGAGCTACCATTTGAATTGGAATGTAGCTCAAGACTTTCACCTCATACCAGGAGAATTTGTTTTGTTTAAAATGGTCTGTAACTTTGGGACATAAATATAAACATTTCCTTTATAACTATCAGTCAAAAACATTGTATTGAAAAACTCAGAATTTATGATGTTTGGACATAAAAACTAGCAGGCATTCTTCTAGAAAAATGTTTTTTATGTTTTTATTTTTAATTTCTTGTGTTGACATGGTTTCAGGTATCCCACTCAATATAACACCCTCTATGCCCCACATCATGCCCCCTATGCTCCGTGCAAAGCCTTTTTCTACCCCCATTTCCCCCCCTACCTCCCCCCACTGCCCCTCTCCTCCTTCTGACTGTTGCTCCCTTGTTGTCTGTATATATGTGTTCTGTATTATATATATGATTTTAGCTAATCCCTTCACCTTCTTTGGTTTTATCCCCTTGCCCCCCTTCCCTCTACAGCTCTTCATCAGCTCCTTGTGACCCTGCCTCTGTTTCTGTTTTGTTCTTCAGTTTATTGTGTTCATTACATTCCACATACAAGTGAGATCCATGTATTTGTCTTTCTCTACCTGGCTTATTTCAGTTAGCATAGTAATCTCCAGGTCCATCCATGCTGTTGCAACAAGGTAAGATTTCCTTCCTTTCTTTATGGCTGCATAGCATTCCACTGTGTAAATGTATCACAGTGTTATTGTTCTTTTTTATCAACTTGTCCACTGATGTCTTCTGGGATAATTCTAACTGATGAGATATTTTGTAGAAGATGTCAATATTTGAACAGTTCCATTGTGCTACAGCTCAGTTATGAAACTTCCTGGCTGGGTAACAGCACAGCTGTGAGGCAGCCCTCAGGCGAGGCCCCTCTGTTGCTAGACAGCTCTATTCTGCTCCTCTCTGCTCCTCCTGCTCTGGTCCACTATACTCTGCTCCAGTGAGAGTTCTTTGGTGTTTCAGCTTCAGCCAGGGAAATGTAAGTTTCAGTGGAAAGGGAAGGTACACTCTCTGAGTCAGAGGGAAGTTGACTTTTAGAGAGAAAAGTCCCCACCCCTAGTTTCTGAAGTTCATTCTCATGTAAATGAGGACTCCAAATCATCATAGTTAGATTGATCCAAAAAGCATTGTCTTGATTGGTCAGAAAGGAGCTGATTGACTAAGATGCTAGGGGATATAACCTCACAGCTCTGATTTTCCTATTGGTTAAAATACAATTCCAGGGGCCCTGGCCGGTTGGCTCAGCGGTAGAGCGTCGGCCTAGCGTGCGGAGGACCCGGGTTCGATTCCCGGCCAGGGCACACAGGAGAAGCGCCCATTTGCTTCTCCACCCCTCTGCCGCACTTTCCCTCTCTGTCTCTCTCTTCCCCTCCCGCAGCCAAGGCTCCATTGGAGCAAAGATGGCCCGGGCGCTGGGGATGGCTCTGTGGCCTCTGCCCCAGGCGCTAGAGTGGCTCTGGTCGCAACATGGCGACGCCCAGGATGGGCAGAGTATCGCCCCCTGGTGGGCAGAGCGTCGCCCCTGGTGGGCGTGCCGGGTGGATCCCGGTCGGGCGCATGCGGGAGTCTGTCTGACTGTCTCTCCCTGTTTCCAGCTTCAGAAAAATGAAAAAAAAAAAATACAATTCCAGGAACTACTTTTTTAAAGGTTGGCTGGCAGGAACACAATGCAGGCAGGCAGTTCATTGCAAGTTACAAGCATTTTACTGCAGACTTCTCCTTAAAGTGTGGCTTACTTAAGGGATCCCTGTGTAGAAATGGCTGCTCGGCTGTGTTTTTAAATTTGAACCTATTTAGCTACCAGGAGCCCTATTTGGCAGGTATTTTCTTTCTTGGGATCGACATGTGTAAGGCATTACATTATATCATATGAGAAATTTAATAAAGCCATCACTGTCCTCAAAGTCATATGTAATTTACTCTGGGAAGGAAACACATTGATAAATAACATGAGGAACTATACCATGCAGAGGGAGGAGTGAAAATCACACATTAACAAAGTATGGAAGCCATACTTAGTTACTAACTACAATCAGCTTTCAAGTTGCAAATTGAATTGGATGGTACTATGTGAAATTACTTTTAAGTCCTAGTAGTACTATGATTAATGTTCAAATGTTCTATGTAGATTTGTGGCCAAGAGAGCAGTTTGTTTTTTATATTTATTTCTTGCCGGACTATAAAAATAATGACATTTATTGTAGGAAGTTACAATGATATGGAATGATACAAAGGCGAAAACAGTTGTTGGTAATCTTAACATTCAGAAATGTCATATATTTGATATATTTCTTATCTCTCACATTTAGAACATACTGATATATAATTATAAATTCTGGGCCCTGGCTGGTGGCTCAGCAGATAGAGCATCAACCCAGCGTATGGACGTCCCAGGTTTGATTCCCAGTCAGGGCACACAAGAGAAGTGACCATCTGCTTCTGTCCTCCTCATTCTCCCACTTCTATCCTTCCTCTCTTGCATCCATTGGCTCAATTGGTTCAAGCATCGGCCCCGGGCACTAAGGACAGCTCAGTTGGTCCCAGTGCATCAGCATCAGTTCCTAAAAATAACACAGTACTTGAGCATGGGCTCCAGAGGGTGTTGCTGGGTGGATCCTGGTTGGGGCACATGTGGGAACCTGCCTCACTATCCCCCCTCCTTTCATAAAAAAAAAATTCTGATATTTTTTCATTACTTTATAAAAGGATTTCTAAATGCTATTAAATATAATTTAAAAAACCAATCTTGGTTATATAATGTTGTATATGATATCTGAACCTTAATTTGTCTATTTTCTCATATTTGGAACTTCGATGGATTTTCAATTTGTCACAATTAGAAATAGTGGTGGAGTAGGATAATTATAAACCAGGGAAGTCAAACTCAAATGCCGCAGAGTCAAATCCCTAACAAGTAGGTATGTATAAGGTAATATGAAGTCATAGAGCCTGTGTTTGACACTAGAGAATTCATACCCTGTATTACAACCAAAAAAAGCCTTAAAAAAATCAACAACAGACAGAAGTTGCCAGTTTGAGACTTTTGAACTTCTGTTAATGTTTTCCAGAAAAGTACCCAATGGAAGATAAAGTACTTGGCCCAACTCTTCCTCCTCCATTGAATCAATGCCCCCGTGATGGTTCATTTTGGATGGAACATACATACGTTCTTGCTCTTTGACTCGGAGTTCCATCTTATGATTCAGTTTAGCTTATAGTCTGTGCCAGGTTCAAGCCTGGATCCAGAGAAGTCTAGTGCATTTCCACTTGTCCTCCTGTACCTTGGCAATTGCCAAGAGACAAGCTTGCTCTGACTAGCCCACTGATTTCAGGAGAAAGATGAGATACGTTTAGAGGAGAGCATGCCAACAAGGAATTTCAGTAAGAAGCAGAGCCATCCCTGCTGTCCCAGAAACCTGTAAGAAATAAATACATATTTATAAGCCCCTGAAATATTAAGAATGTTTGCTATGCAGTGACAGCTAAACAACAGGACATCCAATTGTTTTCCAGAACAGTATAAATTTGCATACTCATATTAATCCATGAGGTAACAATATCTCATTTTTGATTTTGTATTTTTTGAGTTCATTAGCATTTCACATGCTTATTAATTATTTATATTTCTTCTTTTGACAATTAAAAAAAATTTTTTTGTTTGTAGGAGCTCGTTGTATTAAAAATACAAGTCTTTATTCTTTCATTCTACAAGTATATCATATGTCAGGCGCTGTGGTTATCTCTAATCTTTGCTAGTAATTTTTCCCCAAATTACTGTTTGCCTTTTAATATTAGTCTAAGATTATTTTTATTCCATGTGATCAGATTTTTCTGTGTCCTTATGTTTTTCTTTTCTCTTGATTTTAGGAATTGGAAAATAGGTTTTTAGTCTTCATTACGCACTCCACTTCTTTGCGCAGGTCTCTCTGCGACACTCTGCCTTTTCTCCTCCTATGCTGCCTGGTTTTCTCTTCTTCCTGCCTGTTTCCTTTTCCACTCTGATTTTTCATTTTCTAACACTGCTTTTCTATTATGACAGCTTTTTTCTCCCAAAGTTGAATTAATTAAAATATTTAATTAAAATAAAGATATTTTAATCTATTATTACAAATTCAACTTTCTTCACATACTTCACGTAAATACAATTAAACATTACCTTTCCCCTAGTTTTATTGAGATATGATTGACAGACATTACTGCATAATTTAAAGCAGTGATCCCCAACCCCCGGGCCGTGGACTGGTACCAGTCCATGGGCCATTTGGTACCGGTCCACAGAGAAAGAATAAATAACTTACATTATTTCCATTTTATTTATATTTAAGTCTGAACAATGTTTTATTTTTTAAAAATGACCAGATTCCCTCTGTTACATCTGTCTAAGACTCACTCTTGACACTTGTCTCGTAAGTTCGACAATTATATTTAAAAATACCACAGTTTTGGCCCTGGCCGGTTGGCTCAGCGGTAGAGCATCGGCCTGGCGTGTGGGGGACCCGGGTTGGATTCCCGGCCAGGGCACATAGGAGAAGCGCCCATTTGCTTCTCCACCCCTCCCCCACCTTCCTCTCTGTCTCTCTCTTCCCCTCCCGCAGCCAAGGCTCCATTGGAGCAAAGATGGCCCGGGCGCTAGGGATGGCTCCTTGGCCTCTGCCCCAGGCACTGGAGTGGCTCTGGTAGCGGCAGAGCGATGCCCCAGAGGGGCAGAGTGTCGCCCCCTGGTGGGCAGAGCCTCGCCCCTGGTGGGCGTGCCGGGTGGATCCCGGTCGGGCGCATGCGGGAGTCTGTCTGACTGTCTCTCCCCATTTCCAGCTTCAGAAAAATACAAAAAATAAAAATAAAAAAAAATAAAAAAAATAAAAATACCACGGTTTTTACACCGGTTGCATAATTTTATTTTGTGCATTTATCCATCCCACCCTAAAGGCCGGTCTGTGAAAATATTTTCTGACATTAAACTGTCCGTGGCCCAAAAAAGGTTGGGGAACACTGATTTAAAGTGTACAGCGTAATGGTTTGACTTATGTGTATGTGAAATATAAGTTAGCATTTATCATCTCATTAAAAATGTTACTTTTTATCTCTCAAAAATCTTAACTCAATGAAGTTACTTTTAATTACTTATAGCTCTAGATGAAGTTTTTTAGGTGCATAAACTCCCTACCTGACGAAAGACTCAATGCTAAACAACACTTCTATTCAAATCAATAAAAATGTGATTTCTATTATGCATTCAGTGGCTCATGAAGGTTGAAGGAAAGGGAGCTAATATTATTACAGAAATAAATATAATACAGGTTAGAATATGGCACTGCCATGGGAGAGGTACACACAATATGCATTGGGTGTTTAATGAAGGGAGAAATCATATCCAATGATAGAGGTGGAAGATTATGATGATGGGAGGTCATTGAGGTAATGCAATGCACACGCACTTTCTTTTAGGACTGCTAAGCTTGGAGCTGCAGAATTTACTACATGAGAAAACATGGAAAGTAAATTGAAGTTGATACAAGGGAAATTAGAATTGAGAGGTGAAGAAAGAGATGGGGCACCAGAGATAGATAGGCAGGTAGGCAGATAGGTACATAGATAGATAGATACAGAGATAGACAGAGATAGAAAGAATGAAAACAAATATCACATTTTGATAACACTCTCACATCTTCAGATCTAACTGTTTTTCACATTGACATCTAGACTTTCCAGCTGCGTGAGCCAGTAAAATGGAGATCCCCTTTGTAAGGTCACTGTGAGTGGAAACAGCCCACATTGTCAAAATCTTAAATGTTCACCCCACAATATTCAAACACACTGGAGAGGACTTAGAGGGATGTTCAAACCAGGTTAAGCCCTGGTTGGAAAATGTTCTCACCTCCCTCCCTGTTGATGAATCTATAAATGTACCAACCCTAGAAGACTTCTTTGTGCTCCCACAGATTATATTTTTGTCTGTATATTGGAAAGCAGCCTTGGCATTTGATTGTCTAGATAGCTGAAGGCTGACTGAACAATGCTTTTTGGGTCACTTTACTTCCTCTTTTACTACACTCAAAATAATAACAGCCACCCCTCTAATTTCTCATCAGAGGAAAAAGAAGGCCTGATCAAGTTGATTGCTACCTTGATGAGGAGCCCTCTGTTTATGAAGGTAACTCTCATGGCCTTTTTGTGGGATATGACTTGCTAGCAGGTTTTTCAGGAGATGAGAGCTATCACTTTCTCAGAATTGTGTTTTCATGCAGTGGCCTTGGTACTGCTTATTTAATCAAATGTGAAACCTAACTAGAACCGTCAATCAAATTGCTTGCTCAACCACCAGAGCCATTTGAGTCCAGCAAACATCTTTAGACTCCTGAGCATGGCTAGTCCTTGACAACAGAGTCACCCTTGATCATGTGTTGCAGCCCAAGGAGGAGCTTGGGCTGTACTGATACCTCTTGCTGTACCTGGACACATACTTCTTCCCAGGTAGAATTAGAAACAAACAACCTCTTTAACCTTGTCAGATCATTAAGGAGACTTCCAATTTCACTTCTCTTGTCAATGGCTGGTTAGGATTTAAATTTTCTAACATTTTCAGTTGGCTCCCCACTGGGCTTAAAGCTATTTTAAGGTCTGGGTGGAAATTTCTTATTCTAATTTGTTCAGTATATTTCATTGTTAAGCTATTGATGTTTTATACAACCAAAGGTTTAAAACCTCCTACTAAAACTTGTGTAATAGATGCATAAAAGATAGAAATGATCCATTAAACAACTGTATTCCCTCCACTTTTATAATTAATAATGATTGCAATGCCAAATACCTTTTGTCAATCACTCCTGATTTCTCTTATGAACTAAGTGCCTTTGTTCTTTATCTTTTCCCAGGTTGTTTTGGCTATTATAAGAGAGTGCATTTTTTTAGTTTGCAGGTGCTTAAGATCTTTCTTAAGCAAATGGCTCTACTTGTTCTATTGGCTACTAACCAGTCACAGGTGTCTCACTGAGGGACTAGATTGAACCAGACTAGATAGTAAAGCCAGTCTGGCATTGACACAGAAAAAGTTGATCTGATTGGTCATCAATGTTGTCTGTCAACTAGGTTTGTTTCAAAAGGGGAAAAATGTGGATCCTGAGAAAGAACATATCTACTAAAAAGGTCTTTCAGTTGCTAACTAGGCTCAAATTAAAACAAAAATACAAACAAACAGTCTAGCAGCCATGTATACACAGGGACCACTCATGCAAACTGCATTTCAGGGAGAAGCCTACACTAACCTTCCTGCTTCTGCAGTGAACTACCTGCCTGTACTGTGTTTCTGTCACCTGAGGCAGCCCTTAAAAACTGTTTCCTGGCCCTGGCCGGTTGGCTCAGCGGTAAAGCGTCGGCCTGGCGTGCGGGAGTCCTGGGTTCAATTCCTGGCCAGGGCACACAGGAGAAGTGCCCATCTGCTTCTCCACCCCTCCCCCTCTCCTTCTTCTCTGTCTCTCTCTTCCCCTCCTGCAGCCAAGGCTCCACTGGAGCAAAGACTGCCCCGGCGCTGAGGATGGCTCTGTGGCCTCTGCCTCAGGTGCTAGAATGGCTCTGGATGCAACAGAGTGATGCCCCAGAGGGGCAGAGCATCGCCCCCTGGTGGGCATGCTGGGGTGGATCCCGGTTGGGCACATATGGGAGTCTGTCTGACTGCCTCCCCGTTTCCAGCTTTGGAAAAATGAAAAAAAACAAAAAAACCTGTTTCCTGGCATCCTATTTCAACCACTGGGACTTAGGCTTTCTCCATCCAGGCAGAGCTATGCATCAACGTCTTCAACAACCAATCAGAGCAGCTTCATTTTCACTAGTCAGGACATTGTTTTTTGAACCAATCAAATTGTGAAGATTTGAAGTCCTCATTTGCCTGAAAATGGGCCAATCAGGGGTTGGGGTGGGGACTTCTGTCTATATAAGCCAGTTCCCTGCTGTCTCAGAGAGTACAGTTTTCCTTTCCACTGAAGACAGTATTTCACCTTCTAGAGCTGAAATACCAAAGCTGTCTTACTAGAGCAGAGTAGAGCAGACCGGTGCAGTCTGACACAGAATGAAGCAAACCAGGGCAGGGTAGAACAGACTATTGCAGGACAAATGAAGGGCAATGAAGCAGCCAGGGGCCAGCGCCTTCTCCAGTTAGACAGCTCTGCTCTGCCCTGCTCCCCATTGGTCTGCTTCATTGCCCTACTCTGTCACAATTGAGCTGTTTTGCACTAAATAAAGTTTTCTTCTTCACCACAGCCCAAACTGAGGATTCCTGCTAGTATGAATTAGCACCAACTACCACTGGGTGACAGTAGCAATGTTCATTATTCAAAGCTGTGGGTATGTGTCAGGAAATGGTGCAGGCAAGAGGTACAGATGTGAGGGAAACATGAGTGTTAGGTTATGGGAGATAACACAAGTACTGAAAAGAGATTAATCATAGTTAAGGGAATAACCCTGCTGAATGTTTATATACGAATAAGAGAAGAAAGGAATGTGGAAAAAGAGAGGGTGTAAATGTAATAGGAAACAAATATATGTCACAAAAATCTAAGAGGAATGTTTTAAAGAGTGTTCAGCAACTTTATATGAAGCATAGGGATCTCTGGGATTTTATAGAAAAAGCTTAGGTATACAATAGTTATGTCCTTGGCAAGTCAGGAAGCATTTCTTGCCTTAATTTCTCTCCTGTACAAAGAGGCAGTGAAAGTATATGTCTCTCAAGCTTCCTTCCAATACACAGTACAGCTCCCCACAATAAAGAATTATCTGGCACATATGTCAGAATTGCCAAGCTTGAGAAACCCTGTTTGACAGGTATTAGCTATTATTAATATACTACAGAGGAGAAAACTAAAGGGCAGAGAAAGTAAATAACATAGCCAAGATAACAGTTAGAAAATGATAGAATCGGGTTTTAACCTCTCTTTTTTTTTTTTAATACCAAGTTTGATTTTGATTCAGGTACACTTGCCACTACATTACAACTGGACTTAAAAGCATATTTGTACCTTGCACCAGAATTTGGTGTCTAATAGTATTCTTCAATTAAATGAACCAACACTCCTTTGAGAATTGGTTGATTCAAGGGTTAGAACAGATATCTATAAGATGATCCTGGAGCATCTTATACTGCCAGGAAATAGGGATTATTAAAAAACCAAAACAAACAAAAAGACATACCAATCATGGAAATATGTCAAAGAGACACAGAAACCAAGTGAAAGAGCTCCTAAAGCCAAAATTGAAACAATTTGAGCAATGACACAATATATTATTGGACTATAGTGCAAAGTAGAAAATAAGTCTCCATGAGTCCATATAGATATAAATAAATACATTGGGGAACAATTTTCTTTTCATTTTCTGTTGCATGAGGTTTTAGAACTGATTCTATATATTTCTGCATTGCTGATTCCAAATCTAAAATCCATTTTTTGGTGCATGCTCTAGTTTTTATGCAATATTAATTTCTTTTTGTTACAGTTAATGGCATGCATTGGTTTTTAAATAGGAGTTAAAGGGCAATGACTCTTGGATTGAACATAACCATAAGGCAATTAATGTTTTACCAACATCACTTTTACACAACTGTACTTATTTTTAAATGTAAAAAAATATTATCTGATAAAAACACCCTCTTGTTTTGTTTTAAGATTGAATCATGGCTTCTTTGAGTAGGCGTAAATGTAAGAATAGTCCTGACACCTTCTCTTATATATGTGGCTGTTACACACTTCAATGTCAAAGGTGCAATATTTCATCATTTGAGACACGTGCATATATTGCCTATTACCAAGTTCCCCTTGGCGATCAAGACAAGAATTTGGCTCCTCATATTGTGTGTCATAATTATGAGGAAATGCCTTGTGACTGGACAAAAGGAAAATGCAAAGGAATGCCTTTTGGTATTTCCATGGTTTGGCGTGAACCTAAGGACCACAGCAGTGACTGTTATTTCTGTCTGATCCATACAAAGGGTATTAGCAAGAAAAAACGATATATGATCACATACCCTAATATTCCTTCAGCAATACAACCTATCCCACACTCTGAGACACTCCCAGTTCCAGTTTTCAATGGTTTTATTTCTTCTAAGGACGAAGAAAGTGAACATGGTGATCAAGTGTATTTTGATAAGATACATGAGGAAATGATTGTAGAATCTCAAGGGTCTTCTTCTGATGCCAAGCAGTCATTAACCCTTCAGCAGTTTAGTTAGCCAACCCGAATTGAATGACTTAGTAAGCGATTTGGGCCTATCAAAGAAAGCAGCTGAGTTATTAGCCTCAAGAAAAGAATGTATTTCATCAGTCAGCTAAAGTATCCCATTTCAGGAAGCATGAACAAATTTTTGTGGACTTTTTTTCTGAAGACAAACACTTTGTTTACTGTCATGATATCAGTAGTATTCTTAGCCAGCTAGGTGTTACCACTTATAGTCCAACAGGATGGTGGCTATTTCTTGACAGCTCTAAATGGAGTCTGAAATGTGTTCTCCTATACAATGGTAATGTTTATGCAGCGGTTCTAATTGGTTATTCAACTCATCTGCGAGAAGATTATAATGACATAAAAATTGTCCTCGACTTACTGAAGTATGAGGAGCATAACTGGATCATTTGTGTGGATCTTAAAATGGTAAATTTCCTGCTAGGACAACAGAGAGGTTTCACAAAGTATCCCTGCTTTCTGTGTTTGTGGGACAGCTGAGCTTGGGAGAAAACACTGGACACAGAAGGAGTGGCCGAAATGTGAACCTCTGGAAGTAAGGATGCAAAATATTGTGAATGAACCTGTAGTTAATCGAAACAGGATCATTTTTTCCCCCACTTCACATCAAATTTGGCCTAATGAAGCAGTTTGTTCAGGCTTTGTATAGAGAAAGTGAATGCTTTCAACATATTATTTCTGCTTTTCCTGCCTTGTCTTTCAAGAAGATAAAAGCAGGTGTATTCGATGGACCTCAAATTCGAACCCTCATACGTGACAAAGAATTTGTCAGGAAGATAAATAAGGAGGAGAAAGTCTTTTGTGGCAGTTACAAAGAACTTCCTTGGCAACAAAAAAGCAGAAAACTATGAACTTCTGCTTCAAAGGATGCTGTTGGCTTTCTGTGACATTGGATGTAACATGAGCGTTAAGATTCACTTCCTGAACAGTCACCTTGATAAGTTTCCCCAAAATCTTGGAGCTGTTAGTGATGAGCAGACTTCTGATGGAGCATCAAATGAGATTGTCCTCAACAAGTACACAAACGCAAGAGCTACAAATGCAAATTTTTGCCTGAATAGAATTTAAATAAGTTTTGTGCAAATTTTATGATTAAAATAAGTGTTTTAATATGTTCTATTTTGAGATTGTAGACAAATTCTGATGCAGTCATATCTTTTAGTGTGTTAGTATATTTACTGCATTATATAAATTGTTATATTTTTACAAAGATGATGCCCGAGAAGACATTCTACTTCATTATGTTAAACTAAATGTTGAAATTTTACAATAAGTTGAAAACCTAAAATCTTAAATTGCAAAAAAAACTGTAGCTTACAGAGAAAAACTAATGTCAGATTTTAGATCAGCGCACTCAAATTACATAAGAACAAGTATTTTTGGGGATGCAACAAAAATTTTGTTCCCTAGTGTCATTAAACATATAAATTAATTGGGGAAAACAGAAAAATCTCCTATGCATAATTCCAAATAATTTATGTAGATAATTTTACCTCAAAAAAAAATACTCTTTGAGTATCGACTCTGTCTAGTGACTTCTGTCCAAAGACAATAACATGGAAAGGTAGTAAAAAGGACAACTTTATTGGGGAGAAACTGAAAACACTATCTCAGTCAGGTGATCAAGGTTAACATCAACAATAAAGTCATGTTGATAGCATATACCCTTGATATGAGGTGATGAGAATGACACTTCACCTCTGTGGTCTTCCTCCCCAAGACTTATAAACCTTCTGTAGTCATTAGAAATATATCAGATTCCTTTTGAGGGACATTTTACAAATAATCAGTACTCCTCAAAACTGTCAAGGTCATTGAAAACAAGGAAAGCCTGAAAAACATTCACACCCAAGAGGTACTTAGGCAGACATGATGATAGCCTGAGTGAGTTTCTAGAACAGATAAAGGACATGAGGTAAAAACAAGGGAAATATGAATAAAATATGGAATTTAATAATGTATTGGCTCATTTATTATGACAAATGTATCATATCACATCAAATGTAAGATATGTATACTAACAGAAACTGGGTGTGGATTTATGGGTATTCTCTGTCATATCTTTTCAACTTTTCTGTAATTCACAAACTAATCTAAAATAAAATGTTTGTATTTTGAAAACAGTAAATTTGAATAATTATCTTTGAAATGGAGAATTAATTTTTATTTTAAATTCTCATAGACAAAAATCAATGTCAATCGCAGAGTAAGATTAAATAATAGGAGAAGGGATGCCTTCAGTATTCTCAATGAAGTAGATATCAAGTTGTGTGTTCTGATATATTAAAGGTTTGGAGGCAACTGTGTTTTTAAAGATGGTGCAAAAGATCTGAAGTAGGAATTCAATAGGCTTTTACAGTGAATATCAGTAAGTACATTGTACAAATTGTTTTAAATTGTCCATGTGAAGAATATAGTATGTGATGTATTTAAATGTATGAAAAAATAAAATCGATTTAAGTGATTATTTAAAATAAATAAAATAATTATATTGCTCTTATATCAAGAGAGCAAATATATACAACTCCTGTATACTAATAGAAATCAGCCATTATAGAACTAGGGTCTCTAATGACATACTACTTAGACCAGAGAAGAAGCTGTCAGGGAAACCTATTTAGCAGATAATACTCCTTGTCTTTTCAATATCTATTTTTTTTTGTCCCTGTTACTAAAAGGTCCCCAATTTTGTTAAGGGAGGCAGCGAACCCATTTAAAATTATTTAGTATCCCACATATCCTAGAAGCTAGAGGTGATGTAAAGTCAGTGCTGGACATGTCCTTTTCCCCTCTCTGGTGCCGTGGTCATGGACCCTGGCTGTTAACTATGGAGAGAGAGTAATAAAATTGTACCTGCACCCTGGCCGGTTGGCTCAGCGGTAGAGCGTCGGCCTGGCGTGCGGGGGACCCGGGTTCGATTCCCGGCCAGGGCACATAGGAGAAGCGCCCATTTGCTTCTCCACCCCCCATCCCCCTCCTTCCTCTCTGTCTCTCTCTTCCCCTCCCGCAGCCAAGGCTCCATTGGAGCAAAGATGGCCCGGGCGCTGGGGATGGCTCCTTGGCCTCTGCCCCAGGCGCTAGAGTGGCTCTGGTCGGGGCAGAGCGACGCCCCGGAGGGGCAGAGCATCGCCCCCTGGTGGGCAGAGCATCGCCCCTGGTGGGCATGCCGGGTGGATCCCGGTCGGGCGCATGCGGGAGTCTGTCTGACTGTCTCTCCCCGTTTCCAGCTTCAGAAAAGAAAAAAAAAAAAAAATTGTACCTGCGGTTTTACTAAGGGCCAAAGAACTGAGTCACCAGATATTATTAAGGAGAAACAACACAGAACAACACACATCCACTTCCTCCCCTCCCCCCTGCTTGCCTGCTCACCTGCTTCCTTGTCAGTAGACAAAGAGTATTGCTTGAGCAATTGCCTGGGACTTAGCTACTAAAACCTGGGCCTCCTCAGTGGAGCTTGGAGCTTTCACTGACATGCTGGCATCAGTGCTGCCCCTGACTGTAAGTAATAAAGGCTATGTCCGCTCCATCAGGTTCTGCTTGTGGTTTCTTTGGGATCCTGCAACAACACTAGAGCAATTTTCCAGGTTTAGGCCTCCTGCATCATTGGTGGCCATGTGACACAGCTTGCCAATGAGAATTACATAGAATTTGTGGGATTTAGGGAAGATTATGTATTTTTAATTATGGGTACCAACTGTTCTTCACTATTTTTTTTTCCTTCCTTCCTGTAACATTTGTTCTATAGCTTCAGCATAGGGATGATTTTGTGACCATAAGCATGAGGATTGAGGCCCACACAGTAAGAAGAGCAAGATGGAAAGATGGACAGCCAGGTCCTTGATAATATTTTTGGGTAACTTCGTCAGTCTGGAGAGACTACTGCCAGTCTTCTCATATCTGAGACAAATAGTGTCACTCTTAGTGATTTCTATTCTATAACATCTTCTATAAAGCCATCTTTACTGATACAGATTCTTCAACTGATTGTTCAGCTTTAGGGAAAATTCCCCATCAAGAGCAAAGAGGAAGGAAGTATTGATTTAGTGAATCAGATTTGATCATAATCAGGTAATCAAAGGGATGGCTAATAGAGATATATCCTCCCAATATTCTGGTAATATAGTTTTCATACAGCATTTTTTCTTCTTGATTTAGAAGCTGATCTGTAAAGAGATGGTAGATTGTGTCCTCTCTGCCTGTATTTCCTTGTTATTTCTAGGCATGTCTTTTAGTACCCAGTGACTATCAAAAGGGATTTCTGGCATATGCAGTTTCTTAGTATATTATTACCTGTTAAATATTGATGTAAGCTAATACACTTTGAAATGTACAAGTGAGGAAAATTTCCCATAGTCAATGACATCTGTTTCCAAGCCAAAGAGTTAATGTAATGTAAAACAAACAAACAAACAAAAAATCAGACTGCATGAGCACAAAGATGGAGATTTTTTTCAGAAGTGTTATAGTGGAGTGTAATGAGGTAATTTATAAAATTGTTGTGAGCAGATCACTGACCATGCATGATCAATGCCTCAGAGTTAAAATGAGAAATGATTGTATTGTTGCTTCCATTCACACGAGTGCCTTCTTATTTTAATTGCATAGTAGTATTCAGGTACAAATTGATGGTATTTGAGATACTTGCAAGGGGTTGGAGACCAGACATTTAAGAAAAATTTTTTTTGGAAGGAAAAAAAGATTATATAAATAAATATCTAAAAAAAGGAATTTCTTTTTTTAAAAAAACAAGCTTAATTTTTTATTGTTTGACTTTAGGCAGAGAGGAAGTGAGGGGGTGGAAGAAAGAGAGACATTGATTTGTTGCTCCACCCATCCATGCACTCACTGGTTGATTCCTGTGTTTGCCCTGACCTGCGATTAAACCTGTAACCTTGGCGCATTGGGATGACACTTTCACCAACTGAGCTACCCAGCCGGGGATGAAAAAAATTAATTTCTGATGACTTATCTTAAAATAATCTTTATATCTTTTCCTTGAAATATCAATATATTATATCTGAAAATATTCAACTTATTCCTTTATTTTTTACTGCTTTTACTGTCAAGAAAGTATATGTTATAGTAATATTAATTAACAGTTTCAATTATGAATGAAATTGTTCCTTTTGTTGTAAAAAGTGAAACTCCAATGTAGTCTTTATTTGAAAATATCTTTTTTTTTCTGTACATTGTAGTGGAATGGATACTTATTAATCCATAGAGAGAAATATGTCCTTGCTGAACAAAGGCTAGAGGGATCTCTGACATGCTGGAACAAACCCTCCTTGTGGTTGTTTTGAAAGATGCTGGAAGCTGGGAAAATGTGAAGAGAGCATCATAGACTTTTCTTCCAGTCATGAACAAAATTAAGTCTAGCATTTTCCCAGATGTCAAAGGACAAAGTGACCCAGTTGTTAACCACTGTTTTCAGAATCCTCACAACCAGAAGTAGAAATAAAACAGAAAGTATAGGACTGTACCCTAGAAGGTCAATAGAACACATTTTGGTGCCAAAAAAAAAGCCCTACACTAACAAAGATTATTAATTAAGTACATATGACTTAAAGTTATATATGACTTGAATGGAAATGCCCAATGGAATATAAAAGTAAAAAATAACTTTTACTTATTCTGGTAACCCAGGAAGCAGTAATTGTCTCAGGAGTTTGGGGTTGCTTCCATATAGGACTGAAATAAAGAAATGGCTGCTTGGAAGCGTGATCCTCTATAGGTGAAGTACTAAGAACAAGTGCAAAAAGCCTGACAAAATCCACATAAGTCACCAGCCCTCTCCCGTTTCCCCATCCAAAGTCAGTGGAATAATATGGATCTTATTACTGCTTCTGGGAAATACAATTGGTTCCAGGAGGTCATGGCAAGCAGAGATGCCCAAAGTGGCATTTACTCCCTGCCTACTTGGCCCATGTGGTAAAGAGTGAAGCTCTTCTTTGGCTGGCTCCAAACAAATGCCAGGCAAAGAATGGTGGTCCTTTGCCAGCTAATTCCTGACCACTATGTGCTGTCTTTGGCTTCGGATACTTCCTATTTCTCCCCAGGCCACTGTACCTCTGAACTAGCAAAGTATGATTACAGTAAATCTCAACTTTTCATATTTATGTGTTTTTTATGCTAGAAAGGTTGGAACAGAAAGACCCACGCAGTCTTTGACAGTTTCCTATCAGCTAATTGTGGAGAACAAGAAAATTAATTTCCTTTGCCTCAGGTGTGCCTGAGGAGACAGAAGGGTATTCAGGCACATTTGGTGTTTTAGTACCAAAAAAGAAAGGGAATTGCTCTGCAACACTAGAACTTACTGTAGGAAACGGGAGTGAATTTTGAAAAAAAAATTTTGTGCTCAGTAAGCTTCTCAGAAACACTACATTCATGTAACCAAAGGAGACAGTGATAAAAAAATTCAAGAGCAATTTAACTATAATTTAAAGGAGATTATTTTTAAAAAAATGGTTGCCCAATTAAGAGCAATGCAAGAGGCGGTGAAGAAAAGTTTGTATATCATAGAAAATTAAACTTTAAAAGCTTGACATGTTTAATAAATCCTACCAGAACCCAAATAAAGAGAAACAGAGATAATGATGGAAGAAAAGATGAGGTATAAGCATATGAAAGGATTTTAATCTAACAATGGAACTGGAGGATATGAAGTGGAGAAACTTATACATACGCTCTCAAAAAAGGGAACTTAAGAATTGAGAGACTGATTTCCCATAAATGTCTGATTTATAGATGACTGAGATTTATCTTCGGACCAATAGACATATGCCAAGAATTGTTTAAGGTTAGGAAATTTAGGAAGTTGCGCATAGCAACCATAGGCCAAGAAGGAAAATTTATGCAAATATTTGTTGGTCTCAGGGGTGGGAGAGAGCAATAAATGACTCTCATCTTATTGCTGTTCCTCCTTGATATGGAACCAGTTGAGATATAGACAAAGGATTCAAGTAGGTGGAGATTAAAATAGCTTTACAGCTGAGCTATAACCATTTAAAAATACAACAAAAATTAAATATTTTTCACAATAGCTATAAAATAATAAACTCATATGAACAAGTTTAACGAGTCATGAGCAGTGATGGTAAGAAGAAACCTAATGAAAATTCACTGAGAGTCCTGGCAAAGACCTACATGGAAAAGCACATCATACACAGGGAAGGTGTATTTGATTTTCTAAACATACAGCTCTCCCCAAAGTAAGTTATACTTCTAATTTCAGTGTGATTTTTTCCCTTTTCCTTCTGATTGTTCTCCTTTTCTGAACTCTCCTCCCTTGCTCTCTTGCTTTTCTGTTTTGTTTTTTTCCTCTCTTGATGTCTGAATAGCTAAGAAAATTTAGAAAAAAAGAAAGAAAAAAGTCCTGCAAGTTATTTTAAGATATTACGATGCTACAAAAAATCAAAATAAAATTGCTAGATTTTGTGTGTATCTATGAACATATGTTATTTTGTTGTATATATGATGTTACATTATTTCTATGTCCTATGATATGTAACTATTCTTTTGGGTTCCTGGATCCAATTCCAATGTATGTGTGTGTATGTGTGTGTGTTTGTGTGTGTGTAGGCTTCCCCATACCAACAAGCAATTGTTGGACACCAGCGAGGTGTCCTATAATTCAACTCCATTCTAACTTTATCCAGAAATAAGGTCAGATTCCACAGGTTAAGGGCTCACTCAGTCCTAGGAGACTGTCCTTTGTCAGACACCGACACCAGGCCAGATTGCTATCTGTACTTCTGAGCAACTGGCTATAAGTCAGAGGTTCCCATTACTCCCTCCGTGGGTTCAACTAATTTGCTAGAAATAGCTCACAGAACTTTGGAAACCTGTTTACTCACTAAATTACCAAAATATTGCAAAAGATATTAAAGGATTCAAATCAATAGCCAGATGAGATACATGGGGAAAGGGCCAAAGCAAAGGAGCTCTGTCCTCACAGAGCTTGAAGAGGTGAAATTTAGAATGTTACTGAATTGGGCTGAGACGGGATATTCTACGAAAAGCATTTTTATGAAGTGATATGTGAATTTCTTGTGTTTAATGTTGACTATCTGCCAGTGATATTTTCAGCATGTTTTTGCTTATAGGAAATGGAGTTTTGTTCCTGTGCTGGTGGAGCTTCCTGTGTACACATTACAATGCAAACTTAAAGAAAAAGAATGTGGTGCTAAAATGAAGAGAACCTTGATGGTCCATGTGGTGATGGCTCAAAATGAAAACCATCACCTAGGAATAGCCCCTGTTATGGAAGTTCTGTTTTTTTCCCCAACCCTCCAAAAGAGAATTGCTTCGCACCTGGGATTCTGATCTGGAACTGATTGTTTCTACCAAATGGCATTCTATGAGTCCTTTCCTCTGCCACAACAGGACAAAGAGGCCCCAGGTTAGAGACTTTCAGGGACAAGCAATTGGTTCTCTCAGAAAAATACTATAGACCACTGGCATTTGTAAGTCTATAGGAAGGAGAGAACCATGATTTTCTTAAAGGTAGCTATGAACATTTGCAGCCGTAATGCATAAGTATCTCAGCAAAGAGGCTCTTGCAGAGGAAAACAGCAGGTCTCTGTGAAATTAGCAAGGAACAAAATCAGCTTGATTTACACCAATAATCAGCCATTCCTGAACAATGCAAAGAAGAAAACTCAGAACCAATTAGATATAAGGCGCCATTCTCTTATGCACTCCAAGGATCTCACCAATTGCTTCGTGCAAAGCAAGTGGACTTCATATTAAAATTCTACAATATATTTGTGCTTATACTGACCATGTGATAAGATACATTTAAACTCTCCATCCATTGTAGGAGTTGGCTTCTTAAAACACAGAGAGTGACCTCTCTAGGTTTGAGTAGCACAGGTTAACTTTGAGACTCCCTGAGTCCAAGCTTTTGTGGCCTGGTGGGAAGTATGGGGGCTTTGGCTTCCTCAAACACAACAACAGCCCTCCCCCTACAAGATCTGCCTCCATAGACCTTGGCTCACCAGGTGTTCTGGGAACCTAAAAATCTCTGTCTTTTTAACCAATCTGTCACTCACTTCTCTACCCTTAAGCTTCCGTGAAACAAAAGTAAGAAAGACAACCTGTACATGGGACACTTCTTTTTCTTTGTAGTCTTTTCCTGAAGCAGGGGAACACAGAGCTTTGGTGTGTATGTGAAGGGAAGAGGGGTTGAGTGGATATAGTCAAGAAGAATAGCAAGGGAAGAAAACAAGTAAATGTGTGTGCTGTTTGATACATAGTTAACATCTGTTATAGGATGTCCTCTTAATAAGGCTTATTTCTATCTGCAGAGTAATAATGAGAGCACTTCATCCATTCTCAGAGAGGATGAAATGACAACATTTTCTAAAGTAACTAAAGAGGTTAATGGGACATTTAGTTACCCACAAACAGGATTTAAAGAGGCCCTCTTATGTGGATATCGGAGAAAAACAGGAATTGTGAATCTAAGATATTCTATCTGGTCTTGAAACAGGCAAGAATATTAGAGTTACTTAAGACTTACTCTGATTTATACCAAGCAAATCATTTTATAATCTAAGTTCCTCAAACTACAGTATCTAGAGAATGCCTTGTAGTTAGTCTTTCAATAAAAGTATCAACCAAGTCTTTCAATATTCCTTCCTTTTCTTAAAGATGAATAAGCTCAGACAGTTCCTTGAATTCTAAACTGTTAATGGAGAATAAATTGTAGGCAAATTTCCACCCTCAGTTTAGGATGCTCCTTGCATGAACAGTTCAGAAACGTAGCAACTCAACAGTTGTTCTGGGCACCAAACATTCCTGAGAGGAATTGCAGATTGTAGACCAAGATTTATTTTTCAAAAATTAATAATTAACACTTTAAAAACTAGTTTGGTTTAATGTGCTCACTGTGTAAGAAAGCACATGACTTTTTTTTATAAAAAACACATTTAATCTCCTAATCGATTCCACAGAGATTTTTTTCTCTGGGTTTATTTCTACCCAGGTCCGAATTATATGTCGATTGTGTATAATGGATATTTAGTAAGAAATAGGGGACAAAATTAGATGTTATTCTAAATAGCTCAAGCCTGGTTTTCATGTCCGTGGTTCCTATTTTCTGCAATTATCTGTGAATACAGTGTGTCCGTAAAGTCATGGTGCACTTTTGACTGGTCACAAGAAAAAGACGATAGAAATGTGAAATCTGCACCAAATAAAAGGAAAACTCTCCCAGTTTCATACCTATTCAGTGCAGTTCAATGGGGGCTCACGCACAGATTTTTTAGGGCTCCTTAGGTAACTATCCCGTATAGCCTCTACTCGTCACTGACTGATGGCCTGCCAGAATGGGGTTTCTCCATCAAACTGCTGGTTTCCTTCAACTGCTTATCTCACCGAGTAGTTATTCCTATGTGGTGGCGCTTCGTTATAAACGCGCCGATATTCACATTGCACTTTGGTCATGATTCAAATTTAGCGAGCCACAGAACACACTGAACTTTCCTCTGTATTGTCCACATCTTGACTGGCATGGCCGTGGGCTGCTCCACTGTATACACGCTGTTAAGTCATCATCTGCGCATGAGCACATGCTGCCACATCATCCTACAGAGACTTGGAGGGTTTTCCTTTTATTTGGTGCAGATTTCACATTTCTATCATCTTTTGTTGCTTTCCTGTGACCAATCAAAAGTGCACCATGACTTTACGGACACACTGTAGTGTGCCCTAGGATCTTATAAATCAGTGTTTTCTGAGGACCAGCCTTGTCATCATTATCTGGGAACGTGTTAAAACTGCCCATCTCACATTTATACTGAATAAGAATTTGCATTCATTAGGAATATAAAATTTAGAGCAGCATGTCCATATCTTTGGGTACAATTTAGACTGAATTATTTGTGAAGCTTTAGGAAAAACATCAATGTCGATTTTTCCTCAGTAGGGCTACTGAATCAGAGTAGCTGGGAGTTGCAAACAACATGTGCATTAAAACAAGCAAAGAAAGAAAGAAACAAACAAACAAGAAAAAACCCCATAGATCAACTTCTTATGTGCATCTAACATTCTAACAGTGGGAAAAAAAACTACATAGTAAATGGAGACATATTTTCAGCATGAACTGTTGCAAGCAACTATTTAGCTAAAATGTTGAAACTTTTCTTTTTTACTAAAGCAACAGACTTGAGGATTAACTGAAGTTTATAGACTTGTATCACTTCCTTATGCTATTACTAATTTAGGTTATTGATAATAATAAACTGCAGAGTAAACGTTTCTGATAATCTTTTCCTAATATGTGAAAAGCATTAAATATCATTAGAATATTTGATTCTGTATTAAGTTACACTGATGACAAAAGTTCTTTCTGAAATGTTCACATCTCTTTGAGATGGCATAAGACTACTAAAGTGGTTCTATAATTTCACATTTGAACTGTCTCCACTAAGCATTTATCATGTAAAATTGCCAAAATAGTTGTAATTTCTGGGGTCTTATTTTATTTAGAATGACAATAACAGAGTAAAGACCCTACACATAAATTTTAGTGTTTTTTTCCCTTAAAATTAGTGACCTTTTGTAATAATACCAACCAAATAAGAGCAGCAACAATTTCTAGCTTGGTTATATCTGGTTTATCAATTGGCTAAGAATCTATTCTGATAAAATCCCAAGGTTTTCAGACCAGAGTTCAATTTTTGGTTTGGTTTTGTTTTTCTTTCTAAAAAGCCAGATTCTAAGATTGTGAATTGTGTTTAAGGAGGGAGTCTTGAACTGGTTATTGATTTCATAACTAATTTCTCATTTCTTTGGTGAATTGTTTTCTTCTGCTATTTCCTCTGCACAAATTATTTATAATTCTGGTCTGGGAAAAGTTAAATGGTACCTTGATGAATGGATAGAACACTCTAAGAACTAAAGAATTAATCTTATTGAAAAACTATTTTTTATGAGGTAAAATTGAGGATGACTTTTAGTAACTTAGTGAAATGCAAAATTTACTTGTTTTCCCTCAAAAAAGAAAGAAAGAAAAAGAAGACTAAACCCTTATAAACATTTTGTGAAAACTGTCGGTGAATAAATATAAGGATTCAGAAAATTAATAGTAAAATATAAACTCTGATAGATCAACTGTACTGCAATGATGTTTAAAATATATTGTGTCTTACCCTAGAGAACTGTAGTTTTGCATAGTCATTGCATCAAATACTCTGACAATATCTGGCTCTGTTTTTCTGCCCTCAAATAGCGTAGAAAGAGTTGAGTGTCCTAAATCTCAAAAATCTACAGGATGTTGATTATCAAATTTGCTTTGTTAATATACAGCAACAACTCTTAAGAAAAGGGATTCTGCCTGACCAGGCGATGGCGCAGGGGATAGAGCATCGGACTGGGATGTGGAGGACCCAGGTTCGAGACCCTGAGGTTGCCAGCTTGAGCGTGGGCTCATCTGGTTTGAGCAAAAGCTCATCAGCTTGGACCCAAGGTTGCTGGCTCAAGCAAGGGGTTACTCGGTCTGCTGAAGGCCCCCAGTCAAGGCACATATGAGAAAGCAATCAGTGAACAACTAAGGTGACGCAACGAAAAACTGATAATTGATGCTTCTCATCTCTCTCCATTCTTGTCTGTCTGTCCCTATCTATCCCTCTCTCTGACTCTCTGTCTCTGTAAAAAAAAAAGAGAGAGAGAGAAGGGATTTTCTCAAAACAATTTTAATACAGCTTTTTCCACACAAATTCATTTCATTTTGTTTTAACTATAGTGTAAATTCAGAACACATTGTTTTAAATACTCATCTATTTTATCCCATGTTCCAGTGATGGGATTTAAATAATTTTAAAAACCGGTTCTTTGCCCTAATTACCATTTTAAGGTTAAAAAAATAATATGCCGAAAGGCAGTTTATTATTTCATGAATTTAATACTTAAATAAGAACAATAAAAGAGGTACACAAAACTAGATAATCTTATAAAAAGAGTTTAAAAATGTTAATAAAAATATTAAATAATACTTGGCAAAAAAACAATAAAACTGTTATTTAAGATATTTCCATATTGCTTCTTGATTGGTGTCCTCACTTGCAATTTTTTTACCTATGGACGGAATGAATATTAATATGGGTGCTTAGAATATGCTATTGCACAGATGAACGTTAAAAAAGAGTAAGGAATGTAAATTTGTAATTTCCATATCGGGTGGCTGCCCAGCCGCCCACCTTAGAGAGAACCCTGATTATAAGTGCCATTTTAACAAATGGTTCTTTGAAACTCAACAAAAAATTAGGTATTGATTCTGCGAAACTTGTGTGAACTGGCTGAATCCCACCACTTCCATTTCCACTATATTAGAGTTCCTTGACCTATCAAGAGGAACATCATAGCATAATGCAAAGTGATCTGATGATAATTCTAAATATTTTGTTAATAAAATAGCTATAACAATATCAAGTAACATTTCGAAGAATTTAAAACATTTTAAATTTATTGGCATGACATTGGTTAATAGGATCATATAGGCTTCAATTATCCATTTATATGACACATGACTTGTATATTGCATGATGTGCCCACCACCCAAAGTGAAATCATCTTCTGTCATCATATATTTGACTGCTATTATGCCCCCCACCTCTGAATCCCTTCCCTCTGGTAACCACCATACTATTTTCTGTATATAAGTTTCAGTTTTCTATCCCATATAGGAGTGAAATCATATAGTTCTCAGCTTTTTCTGACTGACTTATTTTTCTTAGCATAATATTCTCAAGGCCCATCTATGGTGTCGCAAATGGCAGTATTTCATCTTTTCTTATGGCTGAGTAGTAGTATTTCATAATATGTATGTAGTACATCTTCTTTATCCAATCTTCTATCAAAGGGTATTTTGGTTGTCTCCATGTCTTGGCCACCATGAATAATGCTACAATGAATATAGGGGTGAATATATCTTTTTGAATAAATGTTTTTGTTTTTTGAGTGGATACCTAGCATAGTAATTCTCCGAATTACAAACATTTGACTTACATACAATTCATACTTAGGAACAGAGTGCCATAGGCCTATTGGTAATCAACTGCAGCTGGACATCAGTGAAAATGATATCACAGAGTTACTTAACTCCTGTGGCAAAGAAATAGCCAGTGAAAATCTTATAGAACTAAAGCAGCAGATGATAACATTTAGGGAAGAAAACAGAAACCTAGAAAGTCCAGAACCAAAAAAGTTTTCTATAAAAGTGTTAGCTAATATTTTTCTTCTCAATGAAGCAGGATTGGCAAAGTTAAGGGAGCAAGATCCTGATGCAGAAAGGTTCCCCAAAGTTTATTGTACAGTTACTGAAGGCCTGAGATGCTACAGGGACATTTATGATGAGAAAACGATCAAGTTCTGTACAAACCTCCCTTTATTCTTCACCAAGAATCTGACTGCAGCAGCAGAATCAAACCCTGACTCTCTCACCCCAGTCCCATCCTCTCTAACAAGTCCATTATCTTTGGCATTATCCAAGATTGTTTAAGGTTGTATTTGAAAATGTTTAAAGATTTACTGTATTTCCCCATGTATAAGATGCACTTTTTCTGAAAAATTTGGGGTTTAAAAACTGGGTGTGTCTCATACCCTGGTTGTAGATTTTTTACTTGCATTTCCCGCACTTGTTTTTTTGCGCTCATTGTTGAAGACAGTGATTCGTCATCAGACACAGATGAGGACAAGCTAGTGGATGGGAGTTTTGACAGTGATGAGGAGTTGTATGAATTCTATGATTAATAAAACTTGAGTTCAATAACTTGATGTAAATTTTTTTTTCAAATTTTGGGCCCCAAAATTAAGGTGCATCTTATACATGGGATCATCTTATACATGGGGAAATATAGTATATGCACAGAAAGATAAAAATAAATACTATGTTAAGACAAACATCTAAGTTTCATTTAGTAGGTAAATGTACCTGTTGCAATTTACATGCAAATTCAACTTAAGAACAAAAACCTACAGAACCTATCTTGTTTCTAACCTGGGGACTGTCTGTAGAAGAATTGCTGGATCAAATGGTAAGTCTATTCTTAATATTTTGAGTAGCCGCCAAAGTATTTTCCATAGTGGCTGTACAAGTCTACATTGCCACCAGCAGTGAATGAGGGTTCCCTTTACTACACAACTTCTCCAACACTTGTTAGATTAGTCTTGTTTATAATAGCCATTTTAACAAGTGTGAGGCAATATCTCTTTGCATTTTTTTAAGTGAGAGGAGGGGAGACAGATTCTGCATGTACCCCAACTGGAATCCGTCAAGTAACCCCTGTTTGGGGCCGATGCTCAAATCAATCAAGCTATCCTCAATGCCCAGGGCCAATGTTTGAACCAATCAAGTCACTGGCTGAGAGAAGAGAAGAGAGAGAGAAGGGGGAGCTGGAAGGAAAAAGTAGCATATGGTTGCTTCTCCTCTGTGCCCTGACCAGAGATCAAACCTGGGACGTCTGCACCCCAGGCAATGCTCTATCCACTGAACAAACCAGCCAGAGCCTCATTGTAGTTTTGTTTGCATTTCCCTAATAGCTAATGAAGTTGGACAGCTTTTCATATACCTGTTGGCCATTTGTATGTCCTATTGTGAAACATGTTGGGTTCAGATTCTCTGCCCATTTTTTAAATTGGATTGTTTGGTATTGAGTTGTATGATTTTTTAAATATATATTTTGAATATTAACCTTTGTCAGAGCTATCCTTTGCAAATATCATCTCCCATTTGGTCAGCTGCCTTTTTGTTCTGTTGATGGTTTCTTTTGCTGTGCAGAAGCCTTTTAGTTTGATGTAGTCCCATTCATTTATTTTTGCCTTTATTTTCCTTACTTTTGGGGTCAAATTCATAAAAGTTCTTTACAATTAAGGTCTATAAGTTTAGTACCTATGTTTTCTTCTATGTAATTTAAATTTAAATTTTAAATTTTAATCTTGGTTAAATTTTAATCAGACTCCCATAAAGACTGATCTTCTATTACCATTTAGAGTTTCCAAACAAAAAAATATATTTTAAAGACTTGAAGAAAAAAGGAAATATTACAAAAACAATGGAAGGTAGGCAGCAATATCTGTTTATATTAGTTGGATAAGAACAGTTAAATATATTAATTGTCAACTAAACTTTATAAGGAAAGAAAGAGGAATATTTATGGTGCTAATCAAAGGTAAGGGTGCAGTGAATAATCTCAAGTCAAGAAAAAGTAAGAAAATTAAGGAACACAAGGAATAATTTTTCCTCAAGTCTTGTCCCATGGTGGAATTATTCTTCTAAAAGCAAATGATTAAGTTAAACAAAAATCTTGGACATCCAAATTTATCCTTAGAAGATGCTAGTTTTCCTCTGAAGGAAAAGACTGGGAACAACACTGCCTCAACCACTAGCCAAAGCATGAACCTAGTGGGGCATTTCCATGACTAATTTCTTGATTCTTTTGCTCATAAATTTTCCTGTTTAAGATTATTTTTTCTTTCAATGGGGTTTGTCAAAGGGTCCAAGTTGAACACAGCTTATTCACTGATAGTAGGCAGAAAAGTAAACCTATTCATTTCATTCTGATAAGTAGAGATAACAAACATTTACTCCCTCATTCATTCAACCAACATTCTTTGAGTGCCTACTACATGTCAGGTTGTATTCTGTGAATATGAAAATCTAGCTTCCTAACTTCTAACCAACCTAATGACTTAATTAAAAAAATAATAACGGCCCTGGCTGGTTGGCTCAGCGGTAGAGCGTTGGCCTGGCATGTGGGGGACCCGGGTTCGATTCCTGGCCAGGGCACATAGGAGAAGCACCCATTTGCTTCTCCACCCCCCCTCCTTCCTCTCTGTCTCTCTCTTCCCCTCCCGCAGCCGAGGCTCCATTGGAGCAAAGATGGCCCGGGCGCTGGGGTTGGCTCCTTGGCCTCTGCCCCAGGCGCTGGAGTGGCTCTGGTTGCGGCAGAGCGACGCCCCAGAGGGGCAGAGCATTGCCCCCTGGTGGGCAGAGCGTCCCCCCTGGTGGGCGTGCCCGGTGGATCCCGGTCGGGCACATGCGGGAGTCTGTCTGACTGTCTCTCCCCATTTCCAGCTTCAGAAAAATACAAAATAATAATAATAATAATAATAATAATAACAGTAATATATACACAGCATACCTGATTCTCTAATCTACAAATAAAAAAATCAATATTATATAAAATAGAGGAGGGTGCTGTGTGAGAGAAAGACCCTTATCCTCAATGAGAAAAGAAGTAATTCTATATGTGCAGCCCCATTTCCTTATTTTGCAAGTCTTACAGTTGTGTTCTTTGAGGCTATAGAGAGGGTGGAGAGGTGGAGAAGACAGTCAATAGGTCCAGCTTTCATGGCCCTATAGTGATGAGTCTCATGTTTTTACTCTGTTTATCTGTATTAGTTCTAGGTGTCAAGAGTCCCAGGATCTGGAATAAAGCTCATCACCAGATAAATTGTGTAATGGAAAGTGAATAAATAGAAGTCAGTGCCATCCAGGAACTTGCAATTTAGAGAAGGAAGAGACTATAAATCTAGTTGATTCTGATACAATACGTTCTTCACTTAGACTTCAAACAAAGTTGAGTAGAGAATTCCTGAGATTTATTTGAGCATAGTGAAAAAATAAAAAATTATAATTTACCCAATAAATATTGACAGGAGGTCATCAGATATAATAAAATGTGAGAATGTACTTCATTAAAATTAACAACTTTTCAACACAAAGAGAGGAAATATATTCTGTGTTCATGGATTCAAAGAATCAACGTAATTAAAATGGCCATATTTCCAATGCAATATGTATACAGATTTCATGTAGTATACAGATTTAATGAGATCCCGATCAAAATCTCAATGGCATTTTTGTTTGTTTGTTTTTAACTGAACTTATTGGGGCAACATTGGTTAATAAAATTATGTGTTTTAGGTGTATAATTACATAGTAGTCATCTGTATATTGTGTTGTGTATACACCACTCAAAGTCAAGTCTCCTTCCACTTAATGGCAATTTTGAAAAGAAATAGAACAAAAAAACATTCAGATTTGTGTGTAACCACAAAAGATCCCAAATAGCCAAACTAATCTTGAAAAAAAAGAAGAAAGCTGTAAGTATCACATTCCCTGTCTTAAAATTATACTGCAAAATTAGAATAATCAAAACAGCATGATATTGGCAGAAAAGCACACACAGAGACCAATGGAGCAGAATTGAGAACTCAGAAATAATTTCACATGCATATGGGCAAATTATTTTCAACAAAGGAGCCAAAGGACATAAAATGTAAAAAAAAATGTTTTTCAGTAAATGGTGCTGGGAAAATTGAAAAGCCCCATGCAAAAGAAAGAAACTAGACTACTAATTGTCACTATACACATAAATTAATTTCTTTTTTTTTTTTTTTTTTTTGGTATTTTTCTGAAGCTGGAAACGGGGAGAGACAGACAGACTCCCGCATGCGCCCGACCGGGATCCACCCGGCACGCCCACCAGGGGCGAAGCTTTGCCCACCAGGGGGCGATGCTCTGCCCCTCCGGGTGTCGCTCTGCCGCAACCAGAGCCACTCTAGCGCCTGGGGCAGAGGCTGAGGAGCCACTCCCAGTGCTCAGGCCATCTTTGCTCCAATGGAGCCTTGGCTGCGGGAGGGGAGGAGAGAGACAGAGAGGAAGGAGGGGAGGGGGGTGGAGAAGCAAATGGGCGCTTCTCCTATATGCCCTGGCCAGGAATCGAACCCTGGTCCCCCGCACGCCAGGCCGATGCTCTACCGCTGAGCCAACCGGCCAGGGCCACATAAATTAATTTAAAATGTATCAAAAACCTAAATATAATACCTGAAACAATAAATTATATAGAAGAAAATATAGGTATTAAACTTATGATTTTTGGTCTTAGAAAAAGCTTCTACAAATCAAAAGAAACCATCAACAAAACAGAAAGGCAATTGGCCAAATGGGAAATGATATTTACAAACAACAGCTCTGACAAGGAGTTAATATTCAAAATAGGCAAAGAACTCATACAACTCAATACCAAACAATCCAGTTAAAAAATGTTCAGAGGATCTGACCCTGACACATCTCACAATGAGACATATGAATGGCCAACAGACATATGAAAAGCTGCTCAACTTTCCTATTAGGAAAATGCAAAAACTATGAGATATCACCTCACACTTGTTAGAATAGATATCATCAACAATACAAGTAACAATAAGTGTTGAAGAGATTGTGTAGAAAAAGAAAACCTTATTCACTGTAGGTGGGAATGTAAACTGGGACAGCCACTATGGAAAACAGTAAACATTTTTTTTCTAAAAATTAAGACTTGAGTTATCATATGACTCAGCAACCCCTCCCTCTTCTGGGTATCAACCCCCAAAATTTGAAAACATTTACTCATAAAAATATATATTCCCTTATATCAGTGGTAGAATTAAATAATTTAACAACCAGTTTTCTGTGCTAATGACTGTTTTAGGTATAAAAAAACAATATAACAAAAAGTAGTTTACTATTTTATGCACTTTATACTTAAATAAGAACAATAAAAGAGGTACACAAAACTAGATTGTGTTATAAAAATGTTTTAAAATATTAATGAAAAATATTAAATAATACCTGACAAAAAACAATAAAAATGTTATTTAAGATATGTTCGTATTATTTCTAGATAGGTGTCCTCACTTGCAATTTTTTTCACCTATGGATGGAATGAACATTACTACAGGCACTTAGAATATACTGTTGCACACATGGATGTTAAAAAAGAATAAGGAATGTAAATGTGTGATTTCCACATTGGGCGGCTGTCCTGGCACCCACTTTAGAGAAAACATTGATTACAAGTACGATTTTAACAACCGGTTTGCCGAACTCAATAAAAAAATTAGGTGTCGGTTCTGTTGAACCGGCGCAAACCAGCTGAATCCCACCACTGCCCCATGTTTATTGTAGCATTATTCATGGTGATCCAAATATGGAAACAATCTAAGAGTCCTCTGACAGTTGGTTGGATGAAAAAAGATGTGGTACATATATATACTTACAATGGAACACTACTCAGCCATAAGAAAAGATGATACTATTTACTACAACATGAATGGATCTGGAAAATATTGAGCTATGTGAAATGTCATACAGAAATATTCAAGAACCATAGGATTTCACTTACATGTGAAATATAAAACTGATGGCAACAAACAAACAAACAAGGCAAACAAACGAACACAAGCTTAGACACAGACAATAGTATGGTGGTTAGCAGAGGGAAGGGGGTGCGAAAAGGCAGTAAAGCGCAAAGGGGGTCAAATATATGGTGGTGAAGAGATTTGAATTTGGGTGGGAAGGACAATGCAATATACAGATGATGTATTATATAATTGTACACTTGAAATCTATATAATTTTATTAAACAATGTCCCCTCAATAAATGTATGAAAAAGTTACAAACTCTTCTGTGAAAGACAAGGTCAGAATGAGAAGATAAGCATTAACTGGGAAAAAAAATTTTTTTTTGCAAATAAAATAAAGGACTTCTATTTAAAATATACAAAGAACTCTTAAAACTTAACAATAGGAAAATAAACAACCCAATTGAAAAGTGGGCCAAAAACCTTAACACTCACTTCACTTTTAAGAAGTTATACAGATGGCAAATAAGTATATGAAAAGATGTTCCACTTCATATGTCATCTGGGGAATGCAAATTAAAATAACAATGAAAGCCTGGCCAAGTGGTGGCGCAGTGGATTGAGCGTCAGACTGGGATGTGGAGGACCCAGGTTCAAGGCTCGAGGTCGCCAGCTTGAGCGTGGTCTCATCTGGTTTGAGCAAAAGCTCACCAGCTTGGACTCAAGGTCGCTGGCTCGAGCAAGGGGTTACTCGGTCTGCTGAAGGCCTGCAGTCAAGGCACATATGAGAAAGCAATCAATGAACAACTAAGGTGTCGCAATGAAAAACTAATGATTGATGCTTATCATCTCTCTTCGTTTCTGTCTGTCTGTTCCTATCTATCCCTCTCTCTGATTCTCTCTGTCCCTGTAAAAAAACAAACAAACAAACAAAAAAACAAACAAAAAAACCCAATGAGATAACACTATAGACCAATTAGAATGGCCTAAATCTGGAACACCTACACACTAAATGTTGGCTAGCATGTGGATCAATAGGAACTCTCGTTTATTGTTGGTGAGACTGGAAAAATGGTAGAAAGATTGGGAGTTCCCTTATAAAACTAAACGTGCTCTTACCATATGATGCAGCAATCATGCTTATTGGTATTTATTTACCCAAAGGAATTTAAAACATATCCACACAAAATTTGCACATAGATGTTTCTAGCAGTTTTATTTATAATTGCTTAGACTTGAAAGCAACCAAGATGTCCATCAGCAGATAAACAAACTGTGGTACATCCAGACAATGGAATATTATTATTCAGCGCTAAAAAAGAAATGAGCAATCAAGCCTTGGAAACACATGGAAGTAACTTACATGCATATTACTAAGTGAAAGAAGGCAATCTAAAAAGGCTACATACTGTATAATTCAAACATCATGACATTTCGGAAAGGACAAAACCATGGAACCAGTGCAATTAGGGCGAGGGAGGGATGAATAGGTGCAGCACCGAGGATTTTTAGGGCTGTGAAAATACTCTTAGGATACTGTAATGATGGCTACATGTCATTATACACTTGTCCAAACTCATAGAATGTAAAAAACTAAAGAACCATAATGTGAACTATGCATTTTGATTATGATGTATCAATGTAGGTTTATTAATTCTAGCAAATGTACCATTCTTTTCTTCCTTTTTGGGCAATGTGTATAACAGGGAAGGTGATGCATCTATGGGTACAGGGGGTATCTTGGAAATCTATGTATCTCCCCCTCAATTCTGCTGTGAAACTTAAGCCAGTGTAAAAAAATGACGTCTTAAAAAGTGTGGGAAAGGTAAACAGCAGAAAGGACAACAAATTTATAAATGAATTCCTTGGTGCAAGAAATGCCAAAAATTTTAATTATATATTTAATACACAATAAACACTGGGTATCAAAATGTCAAATTATGACAAGATATACAACATTGATCAATCACCGTTAAACAGAAAACACACACACACACACACACACACACACACACACACACCTCTGCTTCGTTAGCTGCAGCCAATACAAGGATGCACAGATGAAAATGTCCATACATCAACTGATTTTCTGAAAATTAAATTTAAAGGGGATGATTTTCACAATTAGGGAGACTGTATATATATGAATTTGAAATTATTTCTCTACTGTGGACAGAAAATGGACCACACACTCAAGCTCAGGGGAGGCCTGCATGGCAGGCTATACAAACTCAGAGACTATAAGAAACCACACTGGATGTTTTGAACATAAAAATTCCTAACAAAGTGAGTCATGGTGGTAGTCAAGTCCTAGGGCTATAGCTTTCTTGAGAAAGCAAGTGAGCCTGTCTATTGTCTTTTTGCATCTATGATAACATGCATTGGAAATATCAGAGTAATCTCCTTTCCCAGAACCCTCAGGGAAAAACTTCTACACCCTAGGGTAACACCACAGAACCTACCATTGTTATCTTGTTTCTCTAAAACCATCTCTATGTGCTATAAATGTTCATTAACTATCCTGTCCCCACCAAAAGTAAAATAACTGTCTCTCTATTTTACCTATTTATACAATCACAGGGATTTCCCTGCTTTACTTTTTCCCACCCTCTTAATCTACCACCAGTGGATTTTAGGTAACCTCCTTTTGACTCCTTTGGAGACAAAACATGAAAATTTTATAAAGGCAGTATTGCTAAACTGGTTTTAGAGTTGAGAAAACTGAGGCTGAACCTTCATGTGAGTCTTACCTGACTCACATTCATTTTAATTTAATATTTTTATAATAGTATTTCCCCAAGTATGTTCCTCATAGGATATAAAATATGAGACAAAAGCAATCTATGGCCACATCAGTGTGAGGACCAGAGTGCACTGTATCTCCCTCTTGAAGAATCACAATGCATTTAGAGTATTAAAGTTTTGATGAAGTTCTGAAAAAAAATCATCTCATTTTGTTTATTTGGTACTTCACAAACTTTAGGTGACTGTCAGATTTTCTTTTTTTTTTTTTTTTTGTAAAACATTTAATATTTCAGGACATATTTTGAGAAATTGTGTCTTAGAGTATATTGGGAGATCCTTATTAATCAGAACTCAACTCATTTAGAATCCAAGATACATAAACCTTATTACATACTCTCAAATCAGTGTTTTTAAGAATGAGGTCATGACTGATTGGGTTATGAAATAAATGACATGGATCCTGAGCAGTATTTGGGAAAATCAAAAACAAGAAACAAATAGTATAGAATATACCAGGGTTGTTGCAGGTATAGGTACTGAATCATAAAAGTTTTACTGGGTCACAATGTAAAATACATTTATTTCTGTGGTCTTGGCTAAAAATGTTTAAAGCCACTGGTTTCATGAAAGTCACACTCTTATGTCAGAGAATACAGTGATAATAAACGTCTGAACTTCATAAAATTAACACAAAGGGACTACTATCCTACCATGGCTAAATATAATACTTGTGATCACTTAGAATTGGAGAATTTTAGAGCTGAAATATCTCATAGGGATAAAAACAAAAATTGAGTTTTAGTGACTTGTCAAGGTCAGAGAGCTGTTAGTTGGGCCAAAACCTGGGTGTTCTGATTTGTACTCTCTTTTACTTTGTCAGTGTAAATTGATAGAATATTTATTTATAGAACATGAGTAGTATTTCTTTAATGAATAAGAAAACGAGGCACAAAAATCAGTAAATCACTCCTCAATAGTAAGTCAATGACAGGTTACAAAAATGCTGAAGGCTTTAATTGAAAGAAAAAAGTAATTTAGAGACTCCTCAGTGCTGGGGTCTAATTATAATTACAACTAATAACTAATTAATGTACTACGCCCTGTTAGTAGATGAGGTCATTCAGTAATCTGGTTTCTTGTTTGTTTATGCTAATGTCCAAATGTCCTTTATATATGATTTTGACAAGCCAGCAGATAACACATCAGTGAACAGAAAATTTTGCTGTGGAAATTTAAAGATACAACCATTAAATAATGAATCAAAGTACTGGAAACCCTCCAAGCTCACTTTTTTATTTAAAAAAAGAATAGGAACTATGACTTATGGAAGCATCCCTTAGCAAAACAAGCATTAGCTTCTATACATTTTGTTTCAGACAGGCTCCTGCAAGACTCTTTGCAGTTGATGTCCTAAAGATTATACTTAAATTTGTGCTTAATCACTGTCTTTCATGGTCAATGGAGGCTGGAGATACATATGGTCCTTTTCCATCCCTCTGGTCCCTGGAAAACACCCCGAGAAAGTGGGCCTGGGTTTGGATTCCAGCAAGTTCATCTTCTGTCTCTTGAGCCCAGGTTGGTATCATCTACTCTCTGGAATCTCCGTGCCACACTGGGCAGAAATCGTTTGATAACTTAATCTTGGTGAGAGGAAGGGACGCTGAGGCCTGTGTACTCCAGTGATAAACAGAAGCAGCCAGTGAGTCAAGGAAGAGACACGGTATCTTTAAAAATTAATATAAACGAATAAAGCCTAGACAAGAGCTTAAAGAGGGCGAAGACCACCCCCGCCAAACGAGGGAGGTGACTGGTGTCACGTCATTAAGACCTGGAAGTTCCAGGGGTTCTCTGCGGGGCGACTTTTCCCTGACTGAGAGCACGGTGGGGGCTGGAAGAGGTGAATTCCCTAAAGCCCAGGACCAGTCCTTGGACCCACCCTCCTCCTATAATAACTCGGTGCCTGTCCGGGCAGTAGGGACCCGCGGGTCTCCCGGAGAAGAGAAGATCGGGGGTGGTGGATCGAGCCCGGGCCGCAGGAGCCCCCACGCGGTTTCCAACCCTGACCCTGCCTGGGGCTGACCGCTCGCGATCCTCCCCACCGCGCCCCGTCCTCCTGCGCCGGACGCCCCAGGCGCAGGGGGCGCGGGCTTCGGCCCCGCGTGACGTGGGCGCCGGGGCGGGAGGGGCCGCCCGGGGGGGCTCTGGCCGCCTTATTAGCGCCGTGCCGGTCGCCCGCAAGGAGCAGACGACCGCTTTGCGAGCAACAGGAGCCGGCGTGCGGCCCACTCCTCCCACCTCCTCCGTCTGCCTCCTCCTCCTCCCCGCCGGCTCCTCCCGCCCCCACCTCTGTGTGCGCCGCCGAGTCGCCCTCTCCCTGCCTCTTTCTCCGGCTCCCGCTCGCTCTGCTTTCTCGCTAATACTTCCCCCTGCTGTGCTCCAGGGAACCCAAGCATTCTCCTCGCTAACCTTAGGGACCAATGGTGCTCGAAAAGCCTAGAGAAAGCCGCTCTGGGCAGAGATAGTTGGAAGCCCCCGTCCCTTCCCCCTCTCCCGGCGCAGCCCGAGCCGGGCTCGCTGCACCTTCTCGCTCCTGCACACTCTGTTTGGGAGGACGGGGTGAGAAGGTGAAGTGGAAAGAACTGCAGAGCGGAGGGGGCCAGTCTCAGAGCTCAGATTTCATTTTCATTGAAGCAAAAAGCACAGAAGATCAGTTTTTTTCTTTATTATTATTATTCTGCATTTTAAAAAAATTTTTTTTCACTTTTTTTAAAAGAAACTTATTTTGGGGGTGTGTGCTCTGGGCATTTGACTTGCCCAGTAGTTGAAAAGTCAACTCGACTCGTGATGGTTCTCCTGTCACTTTGGTTGATAGCAGCCGCTCTGGTACAGGTTAGGACTTCAGCTGATGGACAAGTAAGTGGAAAATAAAAAAAACTCAAACCCAACCTTTTCCTGAAAAAGTTCTTCTCTGTTTCCCCTCCTCTCTATCCTCCTCCCTTTCCCCCCTTTCTCTGTTATCTTGTACATTCAGGAACGGTGTTTTGAGGGCTGGGCGCAGCGCGCGGGGCTTTTTGGGGTGGGGGTTGAATTGCACGGGAGGTTATGACTCTCACTCCGGGAGTCCAGGCTTGTCATACCTAGGGCTTCACCACTTTGCGGCATTCGTAACAATTCCTGGTGACAAACTGCAGCCAATTCGCATCCTCGCCGGGCCATCTGGGTTTCCCCTTTCCGGAGGGCGGTCTGGGCTCTTGAATGAAGTTCTGGACGCTGGGTCCAGGATCCCAGTGCTCTGGTTGATGCTGCCGGAGTCGGGTGCGCGGGGTTTCCCTCCTTACGGACTCACAACTTTTTCGGGCAGCCAGAGGCGGGGGTGTCAGGAAGTCATTGGGTCGGACAGGGAGCGATCCAGTAGACACGTGTCCTGGGAGGACTACGGCGGCGCTGCGGTTTGACAGTTGGGGAGGGGGCTGGGGACGTTTCCTGCCCTGCATTCTCCTGGCCAGAGGCTGGAGAAGCCGGCCGCTTTTTTTCCCCTCCCCCTCTGCACAGCTCCTCCTCTTTAAAGCTGAGTGCAGCTCTGTTTCTTTTTGGCCCAGCCCCCACCCTTTGGAGACTCAAGGTGAAGCCCGATGCTCTTAGAAGTCCTTAAGAAGGCTCAGTTGGACCAGTCGAGCCATTTGTAGTAATTCACATCAGCACAGGGCCGGTGGGACTTTAGGTACAGAATACGTCTGTGAGTTTTTGTAGCTTCTCTGGTCTGCCTGGTCTGAACGTAGTGTAAAAAGTATAGAATTGTTTATTCTTGACTTCAAATCTGATAAATCAGGCCCCCTTTTAGGTTTCTTTTCGCACGCATAATATTGACTTTCTTTTTTAATCTTGACCCAGTATGTGCAATTTTCAGAAAAGAATATTGAGTATCAGTATTTAATGTTGCTAACTTCATAAATGTTTAGTTAAAATTAAAATGGGATAACAATTACCTGCCCGTATTGTTCCCTAATTGGCTGGTGCTCACCGCAGAAGAACCTTCTATAAACCCAGGTACAGCCTTTAGGCACCAGTCCCGGTTTCCAGCATCTCCTGATTAGCTAGCTCCTGAAAAGCATTAATGGTAGAAATAAAACACACAAGGTGATAAGATGAAACCCAGTAACTGTTTCTTTTTCTTACTTTTCCCCCTCCTTTCCAGGCTGGTAATGAAGAAATGGTGCAAATAGGTAAGCCTTGTTCTCAGATGTCACTCTTATCTTAGTAGAAAGTAGGAAATGAAGTAAACTAAGCAACATATTGTTTCTAAAATTTCTCCTGTGATTAAAAAAATAATAATAATTTGTAGTCTAGGAACATTTCTGTTCTTCTCTTACTCTTTCCGGAGGAGAATCCCACTTTGCTCAGGGTGAGTTATAGTAAAATTCTGCAGTTGGACTTTTCAAGCATCACTTTATTACTGTCTTTGGACAAGCTGGGGCAGGTTCTTGGACTGTGATGTAGGGCTGGAAGGAGATACGGAGATAAATAAAATCTTTTCATCCTGTGTAGCCCTAGGAGGAGCACAGCTGATTAGACTAGAAGGCAACATGTAAGAATGCTACAAAGGAGGGATAAATGAGGTAGAGAGGATGGATTTTTTTTTTTTAATTTTACCAGCTTTGAATACACCCTCTTATTCCATCTGTTTTAAAATGATTACCTACTAATGTGCAAGATATGATTAGGCTTTTTGCAAATAACATCTAAAACCTCAATATTACCTGGTGATTCCCATGTTATGGAAGAGGAGACTGAGGCTCAGAAAGTAAAAGTGACTTGTAACAGGTCTCCCCAAAGTCCATGGTCTTTTTGGAACTGTTTATAATAATATATTTGTTCTGACTTTAGAGACTGAAAGTCATCTGGCAAGGAGCCAGGCTCCATTCAAAGCCTTTTTATACACAATTAACTTGGATTACTTTAAAAGATAATTTTTCTTTTTGGCAGAGTATTAGCCTGTGTAAATTCTGTATTTGTCAAGTGATATTGTAAAGTCATCTTTCAGTGGAAAGGTTGTATTACTGCAAACATAGTTACAAGTCATCGCCCAGGTACTGTGTGCCAGACAGTATTAATTGCTTTATGTGCATTATGTCATCTAATTCTCCCAACCACATTAACAAATTAGGGACACCATTGTGCCTATTTTAGATTTTAGGAAATTGAAGCTTGACAGGTTACATAGTTACCTGCTGTAGTACATAACCCAGAGCTGGGGGCGATTTCATGCTTGTAAACTACTGCAGAGACTCTACCATGCTGCCCCAGAGGTAGCTGTATATCTATATGTAGCCTTCCTTTTCAGTGCTCACCATTGTCAGAACCCTTCTCGAAGTTTAACCTCAATGGTAAGAGTAGGACAGAGAGGGGAGGAGCGTGACTGAGAACTGCATTAAAGATATAGTGTCTATAAAGAGACATTTGTCATTTGTGGTTGATAGCACTCAGCCATATATATATATCTTTTTAAAGAATTATTTTTCAACCAAATGAGTAAAGAAAAGAAAGCTGGTTTACTTTTATTAATTAAACATTTGATTACTGAAACATCCCAACTTTGCAATATGTAAATTAAAAATCTCTTTTAAGAGTGTCTACTCTACCAAAGGAAAAAAAAAATTGCTTTGATTAAATTTTCAGATAGCATCAACTTGCTGTCATGTAAGACGCCTGGGTCAGACTTAGGTCGAGTTCTTTTGCTAGTATAAATGACTTCGGTGGCCCTGTTCCGCAGGGAAGAAAGCAGTACAGTGTGCTCAGTTTGGTAGGAGGGAGATGAGTCACCGTTGAAAGAGGGGAGGGCAGGGCACTCTAAGGTTGTATTGCTAGAGATTTACTTCCGCCCAAGTTCCTTTGCTTTTTGGGATTTCTCTCTTTTATTTTTATTTACTATTTTTAAGTTGAGTGAAGATAAAAAAATAAAGATAAAAATAGATTTTGATTCAAGTCCTGTGACAACAAAAGTGGCTATCATTTAGCTTTAGGTTATAACCATTTATGTACCTCTTAAGAGGGATTTAAAAGTATATTTAAAAAAAAAATCTCATGGACAGTAATGAGATTTCTCTGCCCTGTCCCCATGTGTAAAGAATTTGCTAATATGGGGGTTTGGTAAAATGCACACCTACAGAGAATCAACTTTTTCTTTTTTTTTTTTTTTTTGTATTTTTCTGAAGCTGGAAATAGGAAGAGACAGTCAGATAGACTCCCGCATGTGCCGGACCGGGATCCACCTGGCACGCCTACCAGGGGTGAGATGCTCTGCCCACCAGGGGGCGATGCTCTGCCGGGACCAGAGCCACTCTAGTGCCTGGGGCAGAGGCCAAGGAGCCATCCCCAGCGCTCGGGCCATCTTTGCTCCAATGGAGCCTCGGCTGCGGGAGGGAAGAGAGAGACAGAGAGGAAGGAGGGGGGGGTGGAGAAGCAAATGAGCGCTTCTCCTATGTGCCCTGGCCGGGAATCGAACCCGGGTCCCCCGCATGCCAGGCCAACGCTCTACCACTGAGCCAACTGGCCAGGACCTGAGAATCAACTTTTTTACCAATAATTGTTTTAAAAAAAAGTGATCTTACAAAACTGTCCAGAGGTGTTATTTGATCAGTTATACAATCAGAAAAGACTAATAAGATTTGTAGACTTAATCAAGGTATAGTTGTAGTTCCACAGATTGGCTGGAGTAAATTTCATGGCTCTGAATAATTTCTGGATAATTTAATGTGTCAAGAAAAGAGCAATACATATTAGAGACAAGCCATAAATTTTTAGTAAGTTAAATTTTAAAAATACTTTCTACTGAGGCATAATATATATGCAGGCCCATGCACATAAGTGCATACCCTGCTGATTTTTTTTTATTTTTCTGAAGTTGGAAACAGGGAGGCAGTCAGATAGACTCCTGCATGCGCCCGACCGGGATCCACCTGGCATGCCCACCAGGGGGCGATGCTCTGCCCATCTGGGGTGTTGCAAACAGAGCTATTCTAGTGCCTGAGGCAGAGGCCATAGAGCCATCCTCAGTGCCCAGGCCAACTTTGCTCCAAAGGAACCTTGGCTCCAGGAGAGGAAGAGAGAGACAGAGAGGAAGGAGAGGGGGAAGGGTAGGGAAGCAGATGGGCACTTCTCCTGTGTGCCCTGGCCAAGAATCAAACCTGGGACTCCTGTATGCCAGGCCGACGCTCTTCCACTGAGCCAACTGGCCAGTGCCCCTGCTGATTTTTCATGGAGGGAATACTCTCATGTACCTGGACCAATGAGAACATTACTTGTGCTTGTGTCATGTTCCTAGCACTACCCCTACATGAAGGATAACCACTCTCTGACTTGCAACAAGATAGGTGAATTTTGTCAGATTTTATTGTGTGTGCTTTTTATAAATGGAATCCTATAATATGTACTCTTTAGTATTTGGCTTAAGAAACCAATTTTTAAAAATATATCTGATATGCTTCAAGCCTATAGTCTAGAAAGACTTTTATTTAGATAGAGGGCAGTTTGTCATGAGGGTAGGTTAGAATATATATATAGATGTATCACCTATATAGTGTGTCATAGGGGATATTGCTGCTTTTTCCTTCTCTCTCCACCCAGTGGGAAAATGCCTTCTTTTTACATGGGCAAATATGATTCACTCTGGAGAAAATGGACTAGGACTAGTAGATTTTGAACTGTGACCTAGCCTTCAGCTCCTTTGTCAACCAGAGAGGAAATACCTACCTACACATCTAGCTATTTATACCCATATATACTTACATATACCCATATGTAAGCACCTATATTCATATGTGCGTATAAGTGCATGTGTGATTGCATATCCCTTATGCATATGAGTGTAGGTGTGTTTCATGAGATCATTAACAAACTCCTATGGCATATCAAGGATTTCTTTCATTTCTGACTCAGAATATGGCCTTGGTAGGAGGCTGAGGGTATCTGTGGGCAGCTCTCTGGCTGCTCTCATTGGGTAAGGAGGCTTGCTTAAGAAATAATCAGAGTTCTGTAGAAATTGGAACATCTGTAAAAGAATTCCCTGAGTCTTTTTGTTTTTGTATTTTTTTTTAAGCAAGAGAGTGAGAGAGATAGACAGACAGACAAGAAGAGAAAGAGATGAGAAACATCAACTCATAGTTGTGGCACCTTAGTTGTTCATTGATTGCTTTCTTGTATGTGCCTTGACCCGGCCGGGGTGGGGGTGAGGGACTCCAGCCTAGCTAGTGACCCCTTGCTCAAACCAGTGACCTTAGGCTGAGGCCGGCAACCATGGGTCATGTCTGTGATCCCACACTCAATCTGGTGATCCCACACTCAAGCTGGATGAGTCTGTGTTTAAGACAGTGACTTCGGGGTTTCAAACCTGGAAGCTCAGCATCGAGGTCAACGCTCTATCCACTGCACCACCACCAGTCAGGCCCCTGAATATTTTGGTTTCATAAGTGATTATGTAGAGCTTGCCTGATCAATCATGAGAAGAAGAATCACTGTGAGGCTTCGGTGTTAAACTATTTTCCTTCCCCTCCCCCTTCCTTGGAATTGGGGCATATTCATCTTTTCATGCCCTATTTCTGCTTCCCAGTTTCAAAATCAATTAGATTTAATTCTGAACAAAATAAAGTTGCTAATTTTGTTCTTTCAAATATCCAATTGACTGAGAAATAATTTTTAGTCATTTGCAGGTATGTATTTGGTTTTCAAGGATTAGTGTGAGTCACTCCACCTCGTCTTTGGCATGTAGTAAGCAATTCCTCTGCTGTAGACTTTATGAGGGCAAAAACATTGTCTTGATGACTGCTGTTTCTTTGATAAAACAGGCTTGGTACCTTGTGGGTCCTCAAATATTTGTTTTTCTCAATGACTAGATGTAGAAAGTAGGGTATTAGCAACATTGGGATTTATGTAGGTTTTAATTTCCTTCCCCAAATGCTCTTATTTGTGTTCCTCTCCAGGTTTAATTGGTCCACAAGAAATTTGAAGATGGTGACATTGGCTATACAAATAATTATTCGTTGTTGTCAAGGTTTCTTGTGACTTCTCTTTTAACCCTACAAAGCTTAAGGGCCTAGGCTTATTAGTTTTTATACATTTGTCTTTTTGTGCTGCATAAGTATTTGGCAAATTCAATGGAATTATTTACAGGTTTTGAGTGCCCACTAATTTTTCACTAATGTCCACTTGGTATCATTGGACCTATTGCTGACATTATGAGAAATAAAATAAGTTAAGACTGAAATCTATATCCATCTAGTTTGACAGCAGCAATGCTAAAGGTGTGGTTTAAAGAAGGGTTAAACAGATCCTTTGTAAAATTTAGAATTTTATCTACCCATCCCATTATTCTTTTATATAACTAAAGATCATGCACTTGACTTGACTGATTTTTCTCCCATCCCTCCTTTGAGCATCAGAATTGTTAATGTTACTGCTTTAAGCTTCTTAGATGAAAATATTAAAATAAATACAGCATGTTATCTATTTCACCAGTAACTTATTATTGCTGTTTATCTAAAATACCTTCACTGTTTGCCCTTGCCATTTTACCAAATAATCATGATTGCTCAGAAATGTTAAGAAATCCCCAAGGTCACCTTTGCTTCCAGGATGGTTATCTCTAAATATTTTTTGTTTGTGAATAGCCAGCCCAGATTACCTTGGAAATCCATTAGGGACAATGGATTATAAAAAATTGTCTGGTAAAATCATGAATGATTTTAATATGAAGAGGTTGGTCATACCAGTTGGGCTGGATATATCGACAGTGATGACTAAGATGAAGCTCTAATGCTTCCTTGACAAGGATTGTTACTAGAATTTTAGGAACCCTCTCTCTAGTGTTTCTTTAATAGAGATCAACTTTTACTCCTAAGCTATGCTACTTCTATTATTTAAAATGTTGAATTATTCTTTTAAATAATTAGTTTTTGCTCTGATTATAGAAGTTTTGCATGTGCCCATCATAATCGTAGTCCTGAATTTTTCTGTATTTCTCAGATTTTTGACAATCATCTCAAATATGAAACTATTATTGTAGTTTAGCATATTCTTATTCACTCTTCCTTTAATACACAGACACTGTTTTTTGTATACCTGTTTTGTTTTAATATTTTAGTATAATTTTTCCTATCATTGAAAACTCCTTGTAAACATCATTTAAATTGTATCACACTAAAAAGCCTTAATATATGTAATTATTTCCCTAATGGAATTCATTTTCTCATAATGAATGTTGCCACACTCTGTTGTAAAAAGTCATTACCTGCTTTTCAAATGACTGCTTTAGAAGAGAGATACAGAAGTTGATGACTGAGTAAAACCAAGTTCCCATGATACGTTTTAACAAATGGCTTTAGAAAACGTTTGGGGCCCTGTCCTGTTGGCTCAACGGTAGAGTGTTGGCCCAGCATGTGGAAGTGCTGGGTTCGATTCCCAGCTAGGGTGCACAGGAGAAGCATCCATCTGATTCTCTGCCCTTCCCCCTCTCTTATCTCTCTATCTCTCTCTCTTCCTCTCCCACAGCAAAGGTTCCACTGGAGCAAAAGTTGGCCCAGGCACTGAGGATGGCTTCATGGCCTCCGCCTCAGTCACTAGAATGGCGCAGGTTGCAATGAAGCAATGCAGAGCATCTCCCCCTGGTGGGTGTGCCGGGTGGATCCCGTTCTGGAGCATGCGGTAGTCTGTCTCTCTGCCTCCCTGCTTCTCACTTCAGAAAAATACAAAAAAAAAAAAGAAAAAAAGAAAAAAAGAAAATGTTTGGATGACCTGAACTCCCACTAGCAATATAGGAAAATGTTGGTTTAGAAAATATTAATTCTAAATTAGTTTCATTTTCATTTTTCTTGACATTTGAATATAATTTTTAATTACTTGGTTACACAAGCTATGAAAGATGAAATGAATTCATCATTTTTCTAGTTATCAAGTATACAAAAGTATGGAAAATCATATTATGAAGGTGTTTTGTAATTTTATTTGTACTATGAGAAGATTTATCCACATGATTCAATAGAGTGTGAGAGTTGTATATTCTGTAGAATAGATAGAAAAGCATGGGAAGGGCTTCCTAACTTTGGAATCTCTATTCCCACATGCAGTTGATTCATCCTAATTTTTCAAATACGTTTACATGACTTTGCTGACTGACTGTAAATCCCTAGGAGAGATTTTGTGGTAAAATGTCAGTCTCCTGTTTATAAAAATGCCACAAATTCAGCATGATGAATCTTTATGGAATTTAGAACAAATTGTGAGCAGCATGAAACAGCCTATCTCCTTCTTGAAGTGACAGATAGAACAGAAGTAAAATTTAGAAAACTTTGTAGAAAGTAAATAGGATTAAATCTATGAATCTTCAAATACTGTGATCGTAGATACTAAATCACATTCCTACATTTCTTCTTCATATATAGTACATATATTTTTATATGCATATATGCACACAAAAAGAGTGATTAAAATTATTATTCATATGATTTGAATTCTCTTTCTTTTATTTGTAAAGAAATTCTCTCTTTTATATGTAGAGTTTATTCCTTAATCTTAAATCGAACCTGTATATTCAGTAGAGTGCCTGTTAACATCCATCGCCTTTCCTCCATCAATGGTTAGGGGCACAGACTGTCCACCATGTGTTTTAAAACCCTGACTCCACCAATTTCTAACTGATCACTTTAACCTGTGTCAAAGTGTCACTTTCTTCTATGTAACATAGGCATACTACTACTGCTTACTTCATACAATTCTAAAGGACTCATAAAATCTGGCTTATAGTAAGCAAACTAGAATAATAGGTATTATTAGCAGTATGCTTTAGTCTTGTGCTTTTTCAAAAACAGCCGAGGAGAGTGACCTCATTCTAATCCCTACATTTTTGACAGATCTGACACCCTGAATTTCCAGAAACTTTAATTTTTCTGTGCCGTGGATTTGTAAGCCATCCAACCACTCAGCTCACTATGTGACAACTCTTTGAGAGTTCTATTTTCAAGTGTTATCTTTATGTTGATAATGAGGTGTTGCTTAATTCATAGGAATATAGCAGTAGAGGGAGGGGGAGTTGAGTAAGTAGTGGTACAAAAATAGCTATTTCATATAATTCCACCCCACCTACATAGTGTGTATACCAAAAACAGTTCTTTCTTTTCAGCTTATTTATTGAAAGTTCTTTTTTCCATTTCAATGAGGGAACATTCTTAAATTAATTATGACTCCTTTGAGTGCAAGTGACAGGAGCCAAGTTGACATTGGTTAAGGAAAATAAAATTGATCTGGTAATCAAAGTCAGGTATAGCTGGATCTGAGAACTTGGAATAATGTTAGGAATCTCTCTCTCTCTCTGTCTCTGTCCCTCTTCCCTCCTTTCTACCCTTTTTCTTTCTTCTGCCTTTCATTCTTTTGTTTGTTCATTTGTTCTTATTTTTTCTCTGTGTTGGTTTATTTCTCTATCAGGAGGAGATTGCCAGGTCTACTCCCTCAGCTCCTTCACATAATGGCAGATACTGTCATCAGCATCCCTAGACTATCATTCTATCTTTTACCCCACTTGACAGAACACTTCTTTTTTGACAACTACAGGAAGTTTCTGGTAAGGCTTTTATTGGCTACTTAGCTTTAGTCATCAGCTCCTCCTTGAACCATTCACTGTGGTCAGAGATGACCTCGGTAGAGGTATTTTATTAGTGACTTATAGGGACTAAGTGTGAATGGGGGCTAGTTAACCTAAGAGAAAGTGGGCATGGAGCGTGGGATGGATGCTGCAGTGGCACAAATGTACCATAGATGTGAGGACTTTGTAGCACTCTGCTTGGAACCTGGTGGCAGAGGTAGGCAGAATAATGGCTCCAAAGACGGTCACTTCTGAATCTCTGGAACCTGGTGAATTAAGTTTACAATGGAATTAAGGTTGCTAATCAATTGACCTTGAAATAGAGAGATTATCCTGGATTATCCAAGGGGACAGTCCTTGTAAAGGGAAGAGGGAGGTGAAGGAAAGATGGCAACATAATAAAGACTTGGAGAACGTTGCTGGTTTTGAAGATGGAGGAAAGGATCCAGGAGCCAGGAAATGTAGGCGGCCTCTGGAATTTGAAAAAGGTGAGGAAACAGATCACTCCAGAGCATCTAGAAAGAATGCAGCCCTGCTCACACCTTGGTTTCAGCCCTGTGTGACTAATTGCAGACTTTTGTCCTCTAGAACTGTAGCAGAACAAATTCATGTGGTTGTAAGTCACCAAGTTTGTGGCAGGTTATTACAGGAGCAGCAGGAAACTGATGCAGTAGCCTTGTGGACCGTCCCAGTTTCTCATACTTTTGTTAAAAACCATGATCCAGAGTGTTTTAGATTTGGAAAATGTAATTACTACAAGTAACATTTCAGTGAAAGTCTTTAAAAATGCTATCCACATTTCTTATCTGTCATATTTTCCCCAGCCTTTGGCCCTGGAGACAAAGGCTGATTTTCCTGGCTTTAAATTTTAGACTCAAATTAAATTAGTTTTTAAAAGTATTATCTATCAACAAATTGTAAAATGTACAAGAAATATTAATTTTTAGGATGCCTAATATAGTTCTCGAGTCTGTACAACTTCCAGTGATGATAAATACAGCCAGATAAATACAGAAGTGCTTCTTTAAAAACTAAGTTTGGAATGTTAAAATTTTGGCATTTGTACCTCACTTAAAAAATAATTCTCTTCTACATTTTATCCTGTTATTGATTATTTGATTATCTTAAGCTGTAGCAAAAAAAAAAAAAAAAAAAAAAAAAGCTGGGTATTCTTATTTTAAATAACATTTTTCTTCAGGTTTTTGTAATTTTTGTGAAAGGTCTTATCTTACCTGAGTTCATGTTCTGCAACAGTAAAGAATGTGCTGTTTTTTCCCAAATGACTCTCTTGAACATAAACATTGTGCAATTGCAACAAATATTTATGAAAAAGCCAGATTTAAAAAATGAGAAGAATTTTTAAGTGTACAACTATTTGTTCTTTCTTAATGAGTAAGAGTAACCCCCAAAACACCTTTTTTTGTTTTTTTCCTTAAATAGCTTGATAAAAAACCCCAAAACTCTTTGACTCTAAAAATGGGTTTGCTACTAAAATAAAAGACATCAAAGAATTTCTCTGCCTAGAGGCGATGAAATGAGGACAAAGAACTTGGCTGTGTTCAGAAGTTCAGCATGTGTCACAATTAATGTTTAATTGCCTTCAAGAGAAGATGTGTCCCCTTCTCCATTAGCGTTCACAGCCTTGGTAAGCTCTTTGGCGTGTGGTGTCCTTTTTAAGGTTTACTCTTCACCCCACTCCCGTCTTTCCCAGAGCAGCTGGCTCCTGTCATTTCTGATGAAAGTCATTCTCTTTCCTTTGGCTCAATTTTTGGAAATGTTGTTGGGGCTACTTCTTTAGTAGCTTATCTGATTTCATTCTTGTGGCCAGATTTTTGCCTACTGAGAATTTATACCTGATAAAGGAAATTGCCTCTAGGGACTGCCTTTTTATAATAGAGCAATTAGCTGATTCTTGGGAGAGAATCCCAGTCTCTGAGTTGGGTAATGGAGCATGGGTTGTAACAGTCAGCCTGGACTTCAGACCCTCTGTTGACATGGAGCTGAAGGTCTCTTTTAACTGCATCAGAAACATAAGGCAGCGATGGCGATAGAGTGGGGAGAGAGCGCTGAGGGGCGCTGGGACGTGGAAGGAATCTGAGACTGATTTCCTTCTTCTAGCTAGGGGATGATGGTGATGGTGATAACATCATCAGCTAGTTTTTCATTTAATGAAATGTTATTGGATGGGGTAGGCCCTGTATGTGTCTTACCTGGTTCGATGCTTATTATTATCTCTATTTTTACAGATAACTTCTCTGAGCCTTACTTTTCATAAAATGCTTGTGGGATGTCAAAGTATGCATCAACTCAAAGCCAACTGGAATTCAAACACAGTGCTTTCTGACTGAACCTTTAGTGCTGAACCATTATTATACCTTACTTTCTTCCAGCCTGGATTAAAGCCAGACTGCATCAATCACAGTATTCCAATAATCTGTGTGCCTGGGGTGCCTTTGGTCTTAATTAGATTACCTGAAAATTGCTGTGATACATGGGAGCTTTCTACTGTAGTCTCTCCAGGGCCTAGCAGCATCAATTGTATTACTGAACACTTTTTTATTTTATTGTTCTATAGTTTGGGGTTCGAAATGTGCTGGGGACGACTGGTCTGTCTCCCTAGGAGATATTTGTGTATCATTCTACGACAGCCTTAAGAGAGACCAAATTTCCTGTCCTCAGTCGTGAGCATATGCGACTGAATGTGTGAAGGAGTTGGGAGCATGCCAAAGCATGGGCCACAGTGTCATACTGTGAGAGCATTCCCTCCCAAGAATTCCCATTTCCAAAAATAATCAATTTTTTCCCCCCGAAGACTGATGTACTCTGGGAACATTTAAACACAGTTAGAGACCATATGTCTGCCCTTAGAACCTCTCTAAGGATAAGACATAAGCATAGAATTTCTCTTCCGTAGAGATTTTTCTTTTCTGCAGACAGTGCATGACAGTGAGAACTAGGAAGTTTAGACCAGATTGTATTCTGGACTAGTTAGCAGGGAAGATTTTTTTGGAAAGGATGAGGTTTGAGATAGGCCATGAGGGCTGGGTTGAATCTGCATAGATGAAGAGAAAGTAGCAGTTCTTTTCCCCTGGGTGATACAGTAGCTAGAGCAGGGCTGTGAAGGCTGGCATGATTTAGCTGGGTCTGGTGAGCACATTACAATGTTTTGATAGGCTAATACAAGAGATGGTGTTGAAAAGATATTAGGAACAGACTGCAGAGGGCCTTAAATATCAAAGGTAAACTTTGATTTGCTTAAGTTACCTATTCTCTGAGTTTCACTATCTTATAAAGTGAGAGGATTTGATTAATAGATGGTCTTTCAAACAATTTTTAGGTCTAACATGAAAAATAGATATGAATTTCTGAGTCTGTTTTATCCTTCAGTTATGATGAGCCACTGAAACATTTCAGAGAGAGTAACATAGTAATAGTAATACGTAATATTTATTGAGCACTTGCTATGTGCCAGTGTTCTTAAGATTTTAGATTAGGCCATATAGTTTTTACAACAATTCTATGAATTAAATTCTTTTACCCTCATTTTTACAGATGAATACTGACATAAAATGTCTTTTTTTACCTCTATTTCTTTCTAGCTTTCTCACCAGGTTTTTTTTTGTTTTTGTTTTTGTTTTACAGAAACAGAGAGAGAGAGAGAGAGGGATAGATAGGGACAGATAGACAGGAATAGAGAGAGATGAGAAGCATCAATCATCAGTTTTTTGTTGTGACACCTTAGTTGTTCATTGATTGATTTCTCATATGTGCCTTGACTGTGGGGCTACAGCAGACTGAGTAACCCCTTGCTCAAGCCAGCAATTTTGGGTCTAAGCTGGTGAGTTTTGCTCAAACCAGATGAGCCTGCGCTCAAGCTGGCGACCTCGGGGTCTTGAACCTGGGTCCTCTGCATCCCAGTTCGACACTCTATCCACTGCCTGGTTAGGCAAAAGTCTTTCTTTTATTTCTCTTTTTTATTAAATTTATTGGGGTGACACTGTTTAACAAGATTATACAGGTTTCTGGTGCACAATTCTACAACACATCACCTGTACATTGCATTGTGTGTTCACCACCCCAAAGATACTGAGCTGTAGAACCTAAGCATTTTATTATTTTTTAAAAATATTTTTTATTTTTAAATTGCCATTGACATACAATATTCTGTTAGTTTCACATGTACAACAGAGTGATTAGACATTTATATAATTAATGAAGTGATCACCCTAATAAATGTAGTACCCATCTGATACCATGCATAATTATTACAAGATTGACTATATTACCTATGCCATACTTTACATCCCAATGACTATTTTGTAACTACCAATTTGTACTTCTTATCTTTTTTCCTTTCCCCCCCCTCCCAACACCCCTCCCCTCTGGCAAACATCAGAATGTTCTCTGTATCTGTGAGTTTGTTTTGTTTGTTCATTTGTATGTTTTTTTAGATTCCACATATAAGTTAAATCTTATGGTTTTTGTCTTTCTCTGTTTGACTTGTTTCACTTGTAAGAATACTCTCTAGGTCCGTCCATGTTCCTGCAGATGACAAATTTCATTCTTTTGTAGGGCTGAGTCATATTTCATTGTATACATGCACCATTTCTTCTTTATCCATTCATCTATTGATGGACACTTAGGTTGCGTCTATATCCTGGTTATTGTAATTAATGTGACAAGGGAACATATGGATGCATATATCTTTTTGAATTAGTATTTTGGGTTTTTTGGATAAATATCCAGAAGTGGAATTGCTGGGTCCTTCTTTGTGTCTTTGTAAAGCCTTTCTTTTAAAGTTTATTTTGTCTGATATAAGTATTTATACCTAGCTTGTTTTTTTGTTTATATTTTCATATAATATCTTTTCCACCCTTTTACTTTCAGTCTATATGTGTCTTTTCATCTGAAGAGCTTCTTGTAGACAGCATATGTAAGGGGCTTGTTTTCTTATCCATTCAGCCATCCTGTTTATTTTGATTGGAGCATTAATCAATTTACATTAAAATAATTATTGCTAGATATGTAGTAATTGCCATTTTATTATTTATATTTTAGAAATACAGCTGTATATATATATTTTTTCTTTTTAAAGAAGTCCCTTTAACACTTTAAGATTTTTTGTGATACTGAACTGGTGGTCATAAGCTCCTTTAGTTTTTTCTTGTCTGGGAAGCTCTTTATCTCTTCCTCAATTCTAAATTGCCTTGCTGGGTAGATTTATCTTGGTTATAGGTACTTGCTTTTCATCACTTTGAATATTTTATGCCATTCCCTTATGGCCTGCAAAGTTTCTGTTGAAAAATTAGTTGGCAATGTTATGGGAGCTTTCTTTTTTTTATTTATTTTTATTTTTATTTTTTAAATTAATTTTAATGGGGTGACATTGATAAATCAGGGTACATATGTTCAGAGAAAACATCTCCAGATTATTTTGACATTTGATTATGCTGCATTCCCATTACCCAAAGTCCAATTGTGTTCTGTCACCTTCTAACTGGTTTTCTTTGTGCCCCTCCCCTTCCCCAACCCCCTCCCTTCCCTCCCTCCACCCCGTAACCACCACTTTCTTGTCCATGTCTCTGAGTCTCATTTTTATTTCCCACCTATGTATAGAATCATATAGTTCTTAGTTTCTTCTGATTTACTTATTTCGCTCTGTATAATGTTATCAAGGTCCATCCATATTGTTGTAAATTATTCGATGTCATCATTTCTTATGGCTGAGTAGTATTCCATAGTATATATATACCAAAGCTTTTTAATCCACTCGTCCACTGACGGACACTTGGGCTGTTTCCAGAGCTTCGCTATTGTGAACAATGCTGCCATAAACATGGGGGTGCATTTCTTCTTTTCAAACACTGCTATGGTGTTCTTGGGGTATATTCCTAAAAGTGGTATAGCTGGGTCAAAAGGCAGTTTGATTTTTAATTTCTTGAGGAACCTCCATACTGTTTTCCACAGTGGCTGCACCAGTCTGCATTCCCACCAGCAGTGCAGGAGGGTTCCCTTTTCTCCACATCCTCGCCAGCACTTATTCTGTGTTGTTTTTATAGGTAACTAACTGCCTTTCTCTTTCTGCTTTCATGCTTCTCTTTCTGTTTTTAACCTTTGATATTTTAGTTATGATGTGTCTTGGTATGGGCCTCTTTGGGTTCATCTTGTTTGAGACTCTCTGCACTTCCTGGGTTTGTATGTCTATTTCCTTCACCAGGTTAGTGAAGTTTACAGTCATTATTTCTTCAAATTGGTTTTCAATTTCTTACTCTTTTCTTCTCTGGTACCCCTATGACATGAATGTCGGTATACCTGATGTTGTCCAGAGACTCCGTAATCCTCATTTTATTTGGACTCCTTCTATTTTATTTTTTTGCTGTTCTGATTGTGTTTTTTGCTACCTTATCTTGCAGATTGCTGATTCAATCCTCTACTTCATCTAGTGTACTGTCGATTTCCTAATATAGTCTTCATTTCAGTTATTGTAGTCTTCATTCCTGACTGGTTCTTTTTTGTGTTTTCTATCTCCTTTTTGTGTTTCCTATCTATTTGATGAAGTTCTCACTGATATCAGTGTTTTGAGTTCTGCGTCTGGTAGATTGTTTATTTTCATTGTGGTTAGTTCCTTTTCTCGAGTTTTGTCATATTCTTTCATTTGGAACATGCTTCTTTGTCTCCTCATTTTGGTTGCCTCCTTGTATTTGTTTCTAGGTGTTAGGTAGACTGCTATATCTCTTAGTCTTAGTAGAGAGGCCTTATGTAGTAGGTGTGCCTAGGGGCATGTCTTCATGATCAACTGAGCTCAGTGCTTTAGATGTGTCCCTTGAATGGGCTGTATGCACCCTTTTGTTGTAATTGAGCCTTGATTGCTATTGGCACATCAGTGGGAAGCATTGACCCCCAGGCTGACTGGTTGTCAGCACTGTCCCTGGTTACAGTGGAGGAGCTGTTATTCAGCGGCTGACCCTTTAGAGCAAGATTCACTTTAATGGGGTTCTGGCACCTGCCGAGTCTGCCCTTTGAGTGTGGCATTGTGGAGGTGATTGGGGGTGCTCTGGTCTGAGGGTGGCCACCTGATGTGTCATTCTGAGGCCTCTTGGGAGGTTCAGGCCAAGGTCATCCTCTGCCTGTGCCCTGCCCTTGATATGAGCTACAAAGCAAACTGCAGATGGATGCACTTGGAGGTGCCTGAGATGGGCCAAGCTGCTAACTGATGCTGGCTGTCAGAACCTAGGCATTTTAAATGTGGGGCTTCGAAACAAGTTTCCTAGCATTTATTTAGATAACACTTTGGTACAATTTATACAATATTTGGTAATGAGAAATTATATGTGGGGAGTTAGGACTTGGCACTGGCGGCAGCCTTTTGGTGTGATGCGATGACTTGAAGGTGATTAGAAGAAGGAGAAATTCCTAAGATGAGATCAATAGAATTTGAATGATATTAATTGGGGTACAGGTTAAAATGAAGTCAGTTTTCTAGCCTGGAGGTTTGAGAGATTTAGGACATCATGAATAGAAATAGTGAAATCAGTAAGGCAAACTGAATATTCTAGTAAAATGAGGAATTTGCTTTGGGTCTTTTAAGGATAAAGTGAGTGTAAGACATTATTTTCAGCGGAGAGTTGTCCTTTTCAGGTTTCAGTTTGAGGAAATTTCTGCTTTTCTTTTATGCTATATTTACTGAGGGCCTATTATGTGGGGGGTGTTATGCTTAAACACAGACATGTGTAAATGGGTCCAAAGCCTCAGAAATGATTTAAGTTTGGAAACTATTAGAAAGTTGTAACACAATTGACATGAAAACAGTAAGTCTGACTAGCTCAAAGGTCTGTACATATGTATAAGCGTAGAACATCAACTCTTCAGAGCTTTTGATGTACATTGTGTAATATTTGTGCATGTGTGTGTACAGATGTATACATATGTCCCACATCTATACGTGTACATTTACACAAGAATGTGGTTTTTTCATTTTTCCATGCAGCACAAAGGGAAGAAGCATCAGGTTAAACTAGCATGAGGAATCTGGATGTGAGAGAATTCTCTGACAAGAATTGTTAGTGTTCTAATTAGACTGCCAGCAGAGATGTGACAATAATTTTCTTGAAAGCAGTTCAAGTTTCTGAGGATATCCAAAATGAAAACATACCCTCTTACCTGCCTAGGTTCTGAACAAGTTGAAAAATAGCAAATCTAAAGACAGTGAAAATATCTTTTCAGAAAAGGCCAGGGTGCAGCATGGAGCTCTCACTCGGTGAGGCAGTGTTCTGGCTGACAGTGCACCCCAGCCACCGTGTGACAGGCCCCGCCATGGGGCCTGCCTGCCCCTCGGGACATGGAAGAGAACATGTGTTCCTTGTCATTTGTCCTTCCCAGGAGGAGGAATGACGAGGGAGGAGGTGCTGAGCTTTGCAAACTTCTTATTGTTCCCAGACTTACCAGTTATATCCTTCACTCTACTTTACGGGAAGGGGTGGGGAGTTGGGGGTTCAGGTGTGAGTTAATGGGGACGAAGAGGCCTATAATACTCAGAGAAAACTCTCCTAACGAGCAGGAGTAGGTTAAAGGCACTCCACCTCTAACTTAAGAAAAAGAAATGCCATCCACATGAGATGCCTGAATTGTAAGAAAGAAGCAAAGACTAGATGATTTTTCAAGGTTGCTTTTATTTTTGATTTGTATAGTTATAATTATATAAAGATCGATAGTGATTGCTAATTTCCTGCTGCCTGCTTCTAAGTGTGAGGGGCACTGTGCCTGCATTCCAGGAGGTCTGTTTTAACAATTAGATAGTTTTGTTGTTGTTGTTGTTGTTAGTAACTTAAATGATAAGACCTGGATACAGTACTATGAAATGTTTGATTTATAGGCCAGCAGGAGCTATGAGAAATGTATACGATGTTTGTGAGCAAAATTTTGGTTGTAGAGGTACATGATAACTTGTATAGTTTGCTGGTATTGATCGCTTGGTAGTAAATTACTATTTGGGGTAAAGAGGATGCGTTAAAATTTTAGATACTCCCTCAGGTTCAGGCTGCTCTCACTCATTCATATACTCATTCACAGATATTTATTGAATGACTTCAGGGTCTGTTTTAGGCACTGGGGAACTGTAGTGAAGGGAATAGATAAATAAAATCCCTGCCCTTTTGAAGCTTATATACTAGTAGTTACAAAGAAATAATGAAGATCAGAGGTGGATTTAATGGCGGGCGAACCAGGCATGTGCCCTGGGCCCCGACTTCTAAATGGCCCTGCAAAACCCCAACTTTACACTTTTTTCTTAATGTAAGGGGCCCAGTATTTTCTCTGCACCTGGGGGCCTCAACTGACCTTAATCCAACTCTGCTAAAGATATAAATACAATTTATAGATTGAGATAGTAACAAATTTTGTGCAGAAAAGTGAAATGTAAAGGTGGTATAGGGAAAGATGATGGCTCTGGCCAGTTGGCTCAGCAGTAGAGCATCAACCCAGCATGTGGAAGTCCTGGGTTTGATTACTGGTCAGGGCACACAGGAGAAGCACCCATCTGCTTCCCCACCCCTCTCCTGGTTACTTCTCTCTCTCTCTTTCCTTCCTGCAGCCATGGTTCGATTGGAGCAAGTTGGCCCTGGGCACTGAGGATGGATGGCTCTATGGCCTCCATCTCAGGTGCTAAGAAGAGCTTGGTTGCTGAGCAATGGAGCAACGCCCCAGATGGTCAGAACATTGCCCTTTAGTGGGCTTGCCGGCTGAATTTCAGTTGGGGCACATGCAGGAGTCTGTCTCTGCCTCCCCTCCTCTCACTGAAATAAAAAAAGAAAAAGAGTGATGAGTTACTTATGGTGATCAGGACAGACCTCACTAAGAGAGTCACATTTAATCAAAGGCCTGAAGGAATTTAGGGGTGAGCCATGCACCTGTCTGGGCAGAAGAAATAGCAAGTATAGTGGCCTGAAGTTGGAGGGATTCCCAGTGCTGGACTGTGAGCTGTTGGTTTTGAGGAGAAGTGTGGCATGATCTGCCAGTTGGAATACTCTAGCTCTTTGTTGAGGATAACCTTTAAAGACGAGCAGCAGCAGCAAAGATAATGGTTATGAGTTTTATTCAAAACTGAGATGATGATTGTTTGGCTTCAGGCAATCATTTTCAACCCTTTTATACTTGGGGTCCAGTGAAAAGAGGAGAATTACTTCAGGGACTGCTAAGGCAGAAATCACCCTTAGTATAAAAATTCCACTAAAATCATTGGGTTTATAATCTTCATAAAACATCAGGGCGGTTAACTCTTTCATGCACTTGCACGAAATTTCTGGTAGACTGGCCTGTAGACCAGCAATTGAAAAAACTGCCTTAGGATTGTAGCAGGGGAGGTGGTGAGCAGTGGTCAGAGTCTGGAGGTGTTTTGAAGGTAGAGTCAATAGAATTTGTGAAGAGATTTGGTGTGTGGTGTGAGAAGAGTTAAAGATGGTTTACTCAAGTTTTGGTCCAGGTAAGTGGGAGGGTGGGATTGACTTTTACTGACATAGGTGAGGGACAGATTTGAAAGTAGAAGGTAGAAAATTGACTCTTGGAAATGTTAAATTGAGGTGCCTAGGAGTGTCCATATGGAGAGGATCTGTAGGCAGTTTCATTGACAAAGGAAGAGCTCACAGATGGACGAAGCCTGGGCTAGTGATATGTGAATGTGGAAGCATTCACAGCCATGGGACGAGATGAGCTCCCCGGGCTAGAGAGAGTAGACGCAGAAGGTCTGGTCCTGCAGCACTGTAGTGGATACAGTCATGGGAATAGGGGACGTGAGGGAGGATGAGAGGGGAGACCAGTACGGAAAGAGGAGAACTGGAAGAGAACGGTGTCCGGGAAGCTAAATAAAGAATTTCAAGTAGGAAAGAGAAACTGAGTCAAATGCTGCTCATAGGGCAAGTATAAAGGTGGAGTGTTGGTTTCAGCAACACCTGTGGTTCCTGGTGACCTACACAAGAGCCCGATGGGAGTGGGTTTGAGAGACAACTGGAATGGGAAGAGGGGAATGGAAGGCATCTCATATAGTCAATCTTTTGAAAGTATTGCTATAACGGGGAGAGAAGCAGTGGATTTGCCTGCAGCTGATATGTCGTCAAGAAGGTTTTGTTATTGTTATTGTTAGAGATGGGGATATTTGCTGGTGTGAATGCTCTAGTAATGTGGGAAAAATTGATGAGGAAAGAGGGAAAGGACAATTGCTGAAACTGTTCTTGCCTAGGCAAGAGGGGCTATGATGTGATATATAAATGGAGGGTTTGCTCTTAGGTAAGATTGCAGACTACATACCTACGAGTAGGGAGATGGACCATGCGTGCGCCAATGCCAGTGGATTGTGGGAAATGCACTATATCTGAGTCTTGCCCGGGTGGTAGGTAAGCACAGGATGACCCAGCCCTCTGTGCTTGTGAAACTTACAGCCCACAAAAGCCTTTACATGCCATCTTGGCTGACAATTGAATAGTTTCATATATTAAAATGACACAGAGGCATTATTTTAACGAGTAGCAAACTTTCATTTAAGTTAAAATAGCTAATTCTGACTGAATTCTTAGCATTATCTCATTTAATTCCCTCCCCAAACCTGTGAAAATGGAACTGTTACTAACCTCCAGTTAACAAATGAGGAAACTGAGTCAAGTTCCTGTGTTAACTCGCTGCTTTCTTACACTGTAGTTCATTCCTTGATTCTCGGCTCTATTGCTTTGCGGAAGTATTTGGGCCTGAGAAATGTGTAATTTCTGAACACAGAAAATTCCAAATTAATATTGGACACGACTTGGTGTTCTTATGTAATTGTAATCTAAGATTAAATACTTTTGAGAGCTGTGAGTTTTACCCACCACTCTTTTTATTAATTTTCTTTCCGCCAAATACCAAGAATTTAAGAGGTTTTTTTCAGATAATTCTGAGGTAACACTTGAGAAAACTTGGTTGGCTGCCTGTGGGTAGGCAGCACATCATCGTTCTTGTGGCAGCTTTCCTTCTTACATCATTAGAAGTTGACAATAAGATGTTCATCTATTTGGAAGTGAATAAGAGCATAAGAGCATAACCTTCACTTGAAAATGATCAGAATTGAATTTTTCCTTTGGCTCCTTGCTGGCTAGCATAAGGCCTCCTAGCCCTGCTTTCTTATTTAAGACTAGAGATAGTAATACCTGCCTACCATGACTGTAGTGAGAATTAGAGATGACATAGTCTCAAGCACAAAGCACAGCCCAGTATTTATTCTGCTAATAAGTGGCAGATGACAGGGTAGCTCCTTTGTCAGTTTGTTAACCTACCGTCCAGAGGATGGCAGCCAGAGAGGTTCCTGAGTGCATCTTGTCCCATGATTACATCAATTTCTACCTGGAAAATGACTCACTCCAGGTTTATTTTCAGAAATGGCTTTTATGTGCACATTTTAGGAGTGATTTACTATTTAGCATTAGAGAAGACAAAGCTCTATAGCAATACACCATCTTTATTGTGAATAAAAATTCAGAATGTATTGTCTAACAGGAAAAATGGAACTGTCCCAGTGAATCTGGAATGTATGGTTTACTATAAACATGAGGCTCTGTGTATCCTCTTGGGTGTGAAGTAGCCTCCCTGTAGTCTTCTTACATTTTCTGGCTCTCTAGTCACTTAACCAGATATCAGTATATTGCCTAGAGCCTGGTTGTGTAAATTCCCCTCATAAGAGATGGGAAATCCATACATTAACTAGCGTTGCTTTCTCCTTTGCGTGAAACAGTAAACTGATAGCTAGAGAGAGTCATAAGTGGGATTGTTGGTGCAGGCAGATGCTCATGGACCCTGTACCATCAGTCAGGGTGTGGAGCAGCCTAGACAAGCCAAGGTTCTCTAGTTACTGAATAACCACCTGAATACATTAAACAATTTCTACCGACAGGAGACCCTGGGAAGCGAAAAATCTTCTATTAAAGTGTACGGGGAATGCCAGCTTGAATGGGAAGTATTTATGCTCAAGGAATTAATTTGGGGTAAGCTTTGTCAGTCCATATCCAAGATCCCGATTCATCCTTTGCTACGGGAACTCTCCCCTTCATCGCTTCGCTTCTGTGATACTTGAGTTCATTCCCTCAAGTTTTGAGTTCTTTCCCTGAACCAGAATGTACAAGAATATTCACCAGAGATTTGATTGTGGGGAGACTGATCTCTGCGTCTGTGCTGGCAGTAATGCCTAGTGCAGGTCCTTGATGAGGACCTGGAGCACCTGCGACACGGGGCTCATGAACTGCTGCGTGATTCTGCTCCAGTGTGGGAGTCGGGCTTCGCTTTTCTCTGTGGCAGGACACTCCTCACTCCTTCTCTACCTAGTGCATATTTACTACCGTGTTACTCCATGCATTTAATAGAGAGAGATCTTTTGTTTAAATCCATTGGTCATTATCAGTGTGTGTGTGTGTGTGTGTATTTATATATAAATATATATATATAAATATATAAATATATCATATATAATATATCATATATAAATATATCATATATATATATATGATAACTAGTATACACCCAATAAATTTCTAAGTTGCAAAATACTTTCATTTGTCTTCTGGTACTTTGCACATTGTTTGAGGTATTGAAAAAGCAGGAAAATGATGAAAACATAGTGATTCTACGAGGATAGTCTAAGAGCATAGGCTATAGGTTCACTTATGGCTCTTAAACTCTGTTGGATGAGGCACATGCATTTTCTGTAAGTGAGCAGCAGTATTTGTAAATCATGTAATTTTTTCAGGGTACTTTAACATAATACAGGACTAGTCTTAGGCTAGAATTATGAAGGTAGGGAACTATTTAATTCATGTTCTCACATTCCCTTTTCCAAGCTTTCTTTCTTCAGCCTTGCTGCCCCTTCCTTTCCTTCAGTACTCACTGTCCTCTGTCTTCACATTTATTTCTCGGAAGGGATAAATGGTTCATTCAGTGTGTTATCTTTCTCAAGGTCACTTGTATTTTAGCAGACACAATATTTGCATTGGCCAAACTAAGGGAATTAAGTTCTAATTGTTAAATTCAGTTTAACATGTAAGGGGCCACCCATGTTGCCAGGTGGACCAGGAATACACTTTCATATTCAAATGAGTATTTATCCAATGTAAGGAATATGGTGCAAAATGACAATACTATTTGCTTTTGATGAACTAGTACCTGCATATTTAATTTATAGATTATTATTTCTTCTTTTTTACCCATTTCCTCATTTTCTGAAAATACTCTGTTATTTATGAGACACAATATAATGTAGCAAAATGAATATATAGTCTTTGGAGTAGCAGTTGGGTCCATATTCCAGCTTCACAGTTAATTTACCTTGGACACATACCCTCTGATTCTCAGTTTTCTTATCTGTGAAGTATTATTGTTAGAGTCACTATGATGGAAAGAATGTATATAAATTACAGTACATAAATTACAGGCCATGGTACATGCAACATAAAGTAGCTATTTAGTAACTAGTTTATATTCTAGGATTCTTATAGGAAAAAAAATTTAAAGAGAAGAAAAAATTTATTTTACATAATAGAAACTTTGTTAAAAGTTTAATTGAGAACATGTCTTGATTATTAGCAAACCAGGTATAGTTTATGGAAACTTACATTGAAGTTCTGAAATATATAAATGAGATATAAATATTCACATTGTAATAAACTTTCTAAAAAATAAAAAAAATTCTTTGAACACAGAATTACCTAAGTGCATTTGAGAAATGATTTGAGTTCTCAAAATGTAACATGAGATGATTCAGAAACATACTTGTTGGGCAGATTGAGGTGTGATCTTGTAAGGTGGTCCACTTTATGCCTGTGTTATATCCTGCTACGTTCTCTTGTTGCACCGGGTCCTACAATTCTCTTTTTCACTCCACAGACTCACCAATAAAGAGACAGAAAGAGTATGAGCTGGTGACGCCAGTCAGCACAAATCTAGAAGGACACTATCTCTCCCATATTCTTTCCGCAAATCACAAAAAGAGGTCAACGAGGGATGTGTCTTCCAACCCTGAGCAATTGTTCTTTAACATCACAGCTTTTGGAAGAGATTTTCATCTGCGACTAAAGCCCAACACTCAGCTAATAGCTCCTGAGGCTGTTGTGGAATGGCATGAAACATCGTCAGTGCCTGGGAATATAACTGACCCTGTTAATGATCATCATCTAGGAAGTGCTTCGGAAAGAATCTGGAAAAGAGAGCCTTTGCAGACTAACTGTGCTTATGTTGGTGACGTCATGGACATTCCAGGAACCTCTGTTGCCATTAACAACTGTGATGGTCTGGTAAGACTCGTGCCCTTTTGTGTGTGTATGTTTGCAGGTGTTTGGGAGGGTAGCCTGGCTTCGGCACAGTTTGGAAGGTAGAGGTGGAAAGGAAGCCTCATTATTATATTTCAAAATCAGGAAGAATAGACAGCATTTTACTGTCAAAGATGTGTGCTTTGGCTTAATTTTGACATGAAGACAGCATTATTCCAAGAAACAAAAAGACAACTATGTTAATATTTTTGCTTGTATTTTCTGTTGTGTCACGGTGGGGAATTTTACTTCATTTCTTTCAAAGCGTTCTGAAGACATGCTAAAGAAACATAGATTCCTCCAAAATGATAGTATTATACTTGTTATATGGAAACATTGGCCACTTAAAGAAAGTATTTTGAAAGCATTCTTTCATTTCCCCACAGAATGCTAAGATGGGAAATGAGCAGATCTTATGTCAGAATTCATTCAAATTGCATTACTTTAGGAATGTGCGATATAGTTGACTCTGTATGGTGGCTTCAATTCATTTTTTCCTTTATCTTCAAGTACAATACCCATATATTGCTCTTCAGTCCTGTAGTTGAAACTTATAATAACTGACCCTTCTTTACATTCTCTGCAGATGTGCAGTATTTTTTATTTGTTTTGTATCTCCAGGTATTATTTGAAAAGTGTGTCAATGTTTATGCCTTTTCCATCCACAGTTGACTCCAAGTCTTTGTTTAAAAAGAGCAACCATTTTTCCTTTCCGTGGTTGCCAGGCTGCTGTTTCTTGGGAGTTCAGAGCTATTCCCTTTGTTTTGTCACTGCTTCTAGGATTTCTCAAAATATTCCTTACATTCTTTCATATAATTATGCTACGTTGGCTGGTCCTCCACCAGTACTGTGAATATTCCGCTATTGCCCCTCTTTATGCCGAAAACCAACCCAAAGGAGTTAGGATATTGCATGTTTTATGAAATGTTGGTGAGTTCGTTGTTTTAGGCTTTATTTTTGAGTCTTGCACCTCCTCCTGATGTTCTGTAGAATTTTAAAGGCCAGCAGAGACAACTGAATAGCATATGTGTGGCAAGTCTTTCTCTCCAAGTTGGAGTCCATTAGTTTAAGATTCATGCCCTCAGATTTGGCATTGGAGACATAAGGAGTCTCTCAAATTCTTTTTCTTTTCTACATAAATAGACGTGAATTAACTAAGTCATTAAAGTTTAATGTACTCACTGACAGAGCTAGATTTAGTACTGGTAAGATATAAATGGAAATAAGTTATATAAAAGGTACTGTTTTATAATACTTTTAAGTAGAACATTGTGAGAATAATACTTAATTCAATATTCTCCTTTAGATTTTAAGGATAAAACTAATATCATATACTTTTCATCTCCTTAGCTAAGACTTGAGACTTGGGAGATTGGCTTAAAAATCAACTGAGGGAAGGCAACAGGCCAGGAAATCACACAGCGGATTACCACAGTGATTTTTAAACCTGGTTTAGCAATAAACATTATTCTCACTGTATGCGTGATATTATGTAATCATAGATAAAGAAATCTAGGGTAGTAACATGTTGTGATAAAAAAGAGAAAAATAGATATAAATTGTGACTGAACATTATTAGGTTTGTTTAATTTCTCATTTAAAGATATGGAGTTAACTGTTGACATCATGTATATGTAGATACAGTGTGTTTGTGTGTGTGTATGTTTGTGCACAGTACACTATTGGTATACACTTCAGGCATTCATTTTTCCCCATCACTGATCTAATCAATCAATCAATTAAAAGATATTCATAGGAATCGAGTTATAGGCCAAGCACTCTTCCAGGTCCTGTGAAATGCTGAAAGGAATAAGCTTGGTGACATCCTCATGGAACTCAGAGATGTTAAATTTGCCATAGAATTTAAGTATCACAATATTAAAAAACATATGTGTGTGTATATCATATTTAACTTAAAAATTGTTGTTAAAAGCAGTATTTTGTAGAGCTATTTTATGAATGAGACCATTTTAAAACAGAGAAATGTGGCCCAGGCCTTCAGCTTGATTCAGCGAAAGGGTCAGCCTGGCCTGTAGCAGGCAGTGCTAACTCTGAGGGTGTGCAGAAATGGAAGACTTTCTACATTTCCAGCTCACAGCAGCCATGGAGAGAGAGTGGAGACGATGGCAGGGAGAGAAGTAGGGGTATGGAGAGCAGATCCACTGTATGACTTTGTGTTATGTGACTTTGAGATGGGCAGTATCTGAGTCAGAGTTAATTTATGTTAAACAGAATGCTTTAATTTAGAAAAAGTACTACTAAGTGTGTCCACAGATTGAGGTTTGTACAAGATAACTCTAGAAATGGAAACTATATAGAGAAACTGGGTTTTTTTTGTTTGTTTGTTTGCTTTTAATGTGTGGGGGGAGATAGTGAAGCAGACTCCTGCATGCACCCTGATTGGGATCCACCTGGCAACCTCATCTGGGGCTGATGCTCTAATACCGAACTATTTTTAGTGCCTGAAACTGATATGCTCCAACAGAGCTATCCTCAGTGCCTGGGGCCATGTTCAAACCAATCAAGCCACTGGCTGCAGGAAGGGAAAAAGGACAGAAGAGGGAGAGGGGGAACAAGCAGACATTCACTTCTCCTGTGTGTCCTGATGGGGAATTGAACCCGGGACATCCATATGCCGAGCTGATGTTCTATCCACTGAGCCATCAGCCAGGGCCCTAAAATGAAACACACTGAATATTTTATGTCTTCCAGGAAGTGCCAGGTGTCACATCCTGTACAATTCTTAATTCTTCCCTTGGTCCTCTGATAGAGAAACTTTTATAGCAATTTTACAGTTACTGTATTTGTGTTCTAATAACTAAAAAAATAATGGGGACGGGGTTTTTGTGTCTTGTTTTTTAATTTAATTTTTCTAGTAAGTAGTTTTTATTGTACTTTACAAAATTATCAGTGTGAGACCAGTTGGGGAGAAAGAAGCTGTTTCTTTACCACAGATAGTTTGAAAAGCAGGCAGTGCCGCCTAGCTGTTTCTGCCCCTCTGCACATCAGAAACTTGACTGTTTTCTGCCAGCATCCAATCTAGAACAAAGCCCAGTTTCTCCAGCCCCTTCCCCAAATCGCCCAACCAAAATTTCAGTGCTGTTCCTAGGTTTGATTGCTGAGGTGCTAATGGTTCCCTCTGGTGTGCATTCTCCCTCCATGCAACTTGTAATAAACCCAGCTTGTCGACTGCAGATTGTGCTCCTGGTGGTTTTTGGCGAGAGGGTGTTGACACACTTTACCTCTCTGCTACTTCATCTTTGAAGTGAGAATCCGGTGGTCAGGAGTCATGGTGATGGCAGGCATTTCACACTCTTCTCAGTGGGAAGACACTTCTGGCCGAGAACCCCAGCTGAAAATAGATTTCTCTATTCCACAGAGCCCTGGCATCTGCTCTGTAACACCGTGAAATCTCCCCTGCCAGTAGTGGCAGCTCGCAATCATATTTTGTGGTCTACAAATTTGCCAAAATAAAGGATTGTTTGGTTAGTAGGCTTTATGTCATGTATTTCATAACATAAGAAAACGGGGTTTTCCTAGACTTGCTAGAACAATATTGCTTTGTTAATTCTCCTGGGTTATTGTGAGAAGGAACCGGTGGGGAATGGAACAATTACCAGGTGATGGCTCTGTTGCGTTATCCAATTCAGTTGTTTCCTTGTGCATCGATCAAGGGAATTTTTCTAGAACAGAAGTTTTTAACTTTTTTTTTTTTTTAACATTTGGAATTCTTCCATCCATTGAAATCACTAAAGTCTATCTAGTAAAATAATATGTAAAATGGAAAAACTCAAGAACGTCCTGGTTAGAACAAAGGTGGGAGATGTTCTAGATGTCCTTTCTCCTAGTTTCCCTTCTTCCTGCCTTGTCCTCACTGCAGTCCACGCTTGGGCTTTCCAGGGCATCTAATCGGGATCTTCACGGTTAGGTCAGCAGTTCTTGGAAGCTTGAGGTTAACAATGTGGGAACCACAAATAGAAACTCTTTTCTAAAATATTTGATATTTACATCTGGTTAATACTGGAGGCATTTTGTGCTGTTTCGATTTGAGGCCACGTGAAGTCTCTGTAGACTACAGCTAACTTAGAAAGAAAACAGCCTTACATTTCTCGGGCTTAAGACTTGGTTCGGGATTTGGTCCCTTCAAAAACATGATCTTGTCACGCCTGTTTCAGTAAGTCTCGCTGAAGAGACACTTTTTAAAAGTCTATTTAAAGTATTATGAGATAGTGTGCTTGGCATTGAGAACATTTGACCAGTGTTTGTGAAGTATAGCTCAGTCTGGTAAATGCAGTGTTGGATACTAAAAATAGCTACAACTCTATGGCTGGTTGTAATGGATTTAGAAGAGAGGGTTTTCCAGGGCTGATCTTTAAATGTTGACATTTGAACATCTGCTTTTATGAGAAGAACCTGATCCCTAGTGGCCAGTTGCCTCCCACCTTTTCCTTCCGTGGAACATGTCTATGGAAGGTGTCATGCCTTTTTTTTTGATGGGACAAGAGGAAGATCTGTGTCTCCAGGGTTTACATGCTGATTTGAGGAACAAAGGAGTGAAACCTGTTTCAACTCAAGGCAGCTATACCAGACAATTTTAGTAATGTTGGATTAGGAGAAGCTTAAAGCCCCTATACACTTTCATTTCATTTCTAGCAGTAGAAGGGAAAAAGCATTGTGAATCATCCCCTTTCAGAATGAAGAATGGGTGAGTGTCCTCTATGTTAATTATCCTGGGAGAACCAGTTTGTGATGGACCTCACTGCTTCTTCCCTGAGACTTGGTCAAGCTGTGGCCCTATGGGGAGCCGATTGTATTTACCTATTATTGTACCTATCCATGCCAGGTCTGGCCTGTTGGATACATCTCCCATCCTTTCTCAAATTGGGTAGGCAGCTTTGTGTTTATCTGGTGTGAACAGTGAAGGTTCAGCATAGTCCTTGTTCATTTTCACATTTCATATCTAATTTTTGTAAGTCTATATCTAGCTTATTCCATTTTTGGGGGGCTCTATTTCTCTTTTGTGTGTTAGTCTATACAAAAAATAGCCAAAGATGTGAGCTTGGAATAAAATAGGAAGTGAAGAAAAAATCAATAGTGTTTTTAAATTTTGAAAATATTTCTTTTTTCTTTCTTCTTTTCCAAATGAGAGGAGGAAAGATAGAGAGACAGACTCCCACATGCACCCTGACAGGGATCTACCTAGCAACCCCTGTCTGGGGCCGACTCTCTGCCCATCTGGGGCCAATGCTTGTGACTAAGCTATTTTTAGCACCTGAGGAAGGGGCTCGACAGAGCCATCCTCAGCCTAGGGCCGATGTGTTCAAACCAATTGAGCCATGGTTGTGGCAAAGGGGTGGGGGGAGAAAGAGAGAGAGAAAGAGACAAGGGAAGGGGAGAGGTTGAGAAGCAGATGGGCGCTTCTCCTGTGTGCCCTGACTGGAAATCAAACCCAGTATATCCACATGCTGGCCTGATGCTCTACTACTGGGCCAACCGGTCAGGGCTGAAAATATTATTTTAATAGTTATTTTATAGTTAATCTAAATTATTCATGTTTATTTATGAATACTACCTGTTCAGTGCATATAGTTTGATTTACATCAATTTGGTTATGATTTATTTCCCATTATCTTCTCTGACTTTGGTGTAGTAAATTTTTAAATTAAGTTTAAAGATGACCAAGCACATGTGGCAAAGTGTTAGCAACTGGTGAATCTCAGTGAAGGACATAAGAGGGTTCACTGTTGTGATTTTTCAAGTTTTCTATAAGTTTGAAATGTACAATATAAAAAGGTGAGACAAGTAAAAAAACGGATAAAGATGAGTTAAAAATTGAGGGAAAAAGTAAATATGTGTTACAAATCTTTCATTGGACATACATAGAAAACAGAATAAAATGGGAGGGCAAGTACTTTCCATTGTTGGCCTGGGAGGAAATGCTTCCTAGTTTTCTCAATGCCATGACAACCATGATTTTATTATAACTTTAATATTTGTTTTTAAAGACACTGAAGAAATGCTTTAAGAACTGTGAAAATAGTGTTTAGCATGTCTTAAATATCTGGGTAAGTTGTCATTAAACAAGAACAGAAGTACGGTGAGGTACTGATATGGTGCCCTGGTGTATAATCAGGCTTCGAGATCATAGAATTCTTACAGGCTAAACCCGGCCTCAGGGTTCTCAACTGCAAAAACACTGCTATTCATTCAATTTAATCATCTTTGCTTCTAGGAATACCGATCAAGTTAATAAGGCATTTTGAAGTGCTAGGGTATGGAAAGTGCTACAGTGATTGCTGTGTTAAATATGTCGTATGGGAAGTCAGGTTTGAACTTTGTCTTCCTAAAGTAATGGAAATGAGATGCAAAAGTAGAACCAGAGTACAGGGCAGAATGTTTTAAATGCTGTAAGACTAGAGTAGAGGAAACGTGTGAGCTTGGATGATGGAAAGACTGTTTCTGCCTGGAAGGATGGGAGAAGACTTCCTGAGGGAAGCAACACTGTGATACCGGAGTATTGAGAAGATAAACTTCTTTGGTTAAAGTAATCACTGATGATAGCAGGGAGTGGGATGGGAGGGGCAGGGAATGGGATGGGAGGGGGTGGGGAGGAGGAGGGGCCTCTGGGGAAAGGAGCAGGTTGTGAGGAGGCCATCCATGCAAAGGCCATAAAAAGGGGAGAAAACAGGGTGAAGGGGATTTCATGAATTTTGTAACATATATAATGAATACACTAGAGAAACAGAAATCTTGGTTAGTATTTCACAGAATATGGGGTCAAATATGATACAAAAAGATGAGAGAGAAAGAAAAAAGGGAGCGAATGTGTGGTTGCTACTGACAGGCTGCACGCGTAGGCATTCAGGAGAGGAGGGCAAGGATTCCTGTTTTTTGTGGCCTTTTTTTTTTTTTTTTTTTTTTGTAGAAAAGTTACTCTGAAGTCTTGAGGCCTTTTTCTCTGGAGTTTAGGGAGGGTTATCTTCAGTAACTTTTTCCTAGCATTTGTCCCTCAATTTTTTTCTGAGATGACTATGAAATTTGATGTTGAAAAATCTGACTTTTCTTATTTAGGTCCTTCAGCCTTTCAAGGTTGAGCTATTAAGTGCCCCATTTAGTAAACCTCTTCCTTTGGGTGTAATTTCTTCCATTTGAAATGTTTTCCTCACTTTCTTATCTTTATACATACACACATATGTATACTGGATACACACCCATTTCAGTTCTGCCACCTACCAGCCTTGTGACCTCACAACTTATTTAACCTTTTGGAAGTCTCTGTCCTTCAGTAAGGTGGGGAGAGGAAGGCTGGTCAGGCTAAGGCGTTACTTGGAATGTGAATGCTTCTCTCACACAGCCTGGCTCATGGGAAATTAGTGATTGTTACTGCAGTCCCTTTGTTTTTCTACATTTAATTATTGGTCCTTAAGGTTTTGTGATTAATAGTATTAGTGATGATTAAGATTGCAAAGTAAGAAATACTGCAGTTAATTAACCTAGCCTATGACTCAACTGGTAGAAAAAAAAAACCAGTCTTCTCTGCTGTGAATACCTTGGTACAAATCCTGTAATTTTCAGAGCACCTCTACCTGATACAGAGCTCCTTTGTGATCATCATCTCTGCAGGATATGCCAGCTCTGCTCTGAAGGCTTCTTAGGATGAGAAGCTCACTACTTTCTATATTGTTTATATAGAACTCAGCCCCCATTGAAAGTCTAGGAAATGAAAATACCTTGTCCCACTTATTAGATTCTTCAGAGGTAACAAAGATATAGTGACGATTGCCCTCTTACTGTTACTATTACAATACTTTGGTTTTACACAATAAACTTTCAGTGCACCATGTGACAAATGACTTCATCTTTAGGAAACAACCCTTTATTAGTGTGATATATGCCAGATGCTGGCTAGAATGGAATTAACCAGACATAGATCACAATTTTAACATTCCTCTCAGGTTTTCCATTTGATCAAATATTTTAAATTATGAATCTCAGAGTGAGATATTTTTGGGATAGCAAAAAAGAAAAGAAAAGTTATATGGCATTAGATTGTATATATTGTTGTTCAGAATCTTCCCAATCACGTTCATTTCATATCTCTTTCACTAGGTGAGCATGGTTAAGATGTTATCTTGTACCCACTTTTTCCAATCAGGAGTCTTTCATGCAAAAAAAACAAAAACAAAAACAAAACCAAAATACAGCAAGAAGTATGCGTCTTCTACAACAATGGAGAGGCAGTTGAGGGGGATGGAGATAAAGGTAGCATGATGGGTTCCTCGTAGCTCCAAACACCAGAAAATGCATTTTTGAAATTTAATGGCGTTATCAAAATGGTCTTGTTGATTTTTTTTATTATTATATGATAGGACTTTCCAATCCCAATTTAAAATGTATAAAATTTCTAGAAGGCATTCTTCTGTCTGGTGGTTATGTCCCTAAGTGGAAGTTCTTTATAGATCAAGAGGACTGTGCTGGGGTGTCATATGAACATAGTGGGACCCAGTCTGAGCATGTGAAGCCCAAGAGAAAATGAAGAACAGCACTTAGTGAAAGATTCTGCAAATGTGAGCAACCAAACACAGTGGGAAATGTTTTATTTAGCATTATCTGTGAAATACTATGCTTCTAACATAGTGATTGAAATCTTGGGGCAATACTTCCTTTGGGCTTGCAGGATACTTGATCTTGCTTAGAGGGTGCCAATATTTCATGCTTTCCTGCCTGGCTTCATATAGTCCTTTATTTTGCATACCTGGCTCTGAGGATGGTATTAACTGGCTGCCAGGACAAGAAAGCAGACCAAGCATAGTGATGTGGGTCCAGATAGAATTAAGTCACTGTGAGATACCTGTTTCTGTTTGGTCAAGCTGCATGCCAGTGTCATTTTTGGCGTCAACCATGGTACCAGATTCAGACTTAGCATAATGATGATGGAGGACTTTGAGCCATTTTGGTCCTGGATTCTAACCATTGATCTGCAGTTTTCAGGAAGGGTCCTCTTTTTATACACTGTGCTTGGAAAAATTTGAAAAGTATGTTAATCTACGAGCATATTTTTACATTTGGGCTGTATTTATAGAACTACCTTCTTGCTCTGTCTCTTACTTAAAAATTAGGGTTTGGAGGTAAGTCAGGGATACTTTTTGTTCCACATGTTGGACTTTATGAAATATTTTGTAAACCAGACAAAATGTTTATTAAGTAATGAATCATTTTACCTAGCTGTTAGCAATAAAAAAACCCCATATAAATTAGCCAGTCAAATATCCCAGTGAGTCCAGATTACTCTCCTTCCACACTGGTTTATATCCTTTCCAATAAGAAGATTAAATTATTCATAGACCTGTTCCATTTTGCTCAGCATTCTGACACAGTAACAGTCATTCCAGGTCTTCATTACTGCTTCTGCTGGTTCCTGCGGGCCCAAAGAGTCAGGAATTGTTGGCTGTAAGCTGCCTGAGATTCTAAGAAGGATATTCTGTGACTCTAACTTAAGTTTGTGTTCTGTTTCTCCTTATGGACAGTACATTTTTGCCCAAGGAAGAAATCAAAGCATCTCACTGACTGTTATTCATTAATCATGGTCTGAAGTGAAAATGGCATGTATGAGTGTTAATTTTCTAAACTTTGAAATATGGTTACCTTCTAATAATGCTTTTTATGCATTTTAAAATTTACTTTTAATCTACTAACTATAAATGTCCTGTGTTCTTGGAAACTCCAAAGAACCAACCTGTTATTAAAATTTTGGGAGATGTTTCAGCTTGAATCCTAATGAAATGTGGAAATAACCATGTAAAGAGAAATTTATATATATAAGATGTATGTGTACACACACAATACATATGTATATATATACAATCATGTGCTGCATAGTGAGGTTTTGGTCAACGATAGACCCCATAGAGAATGGTGGTCCCATAAGATTATAATGGAGCTATAAAATTCCTATGACCTAGTTATGCCATAGCCGTAGTAATGGAGTAGCACAACATATTGTTCTTGTGTTTGTGGTGATGGTGACATAAACAAACCCACTGTGCTGCCAGTCATATGAAAGGGTAATGTATACAATTATGTATAGTACATGATACTTGGTAATGATAGTAACTATGTTACTGCTTTATATATTTACTATACTATGCTTTTTATAATTATTATTTTAGAGAGTACTCTTTCTATTGATAAAAAAACAAAATTTGCTGTAAAACAGTGTGACCTGTTAGGATAGCAGGAGCCTCATACATCTCATGTTTACTGAATCTCTTGATTGTGTCCTTTTCTCTTGTGCTGATTTAATCTTGTGTTGTTTTGTACAGTACCCTGCTCCACAGGTTTGTGTGTGTGTGTATAGGATATGGTATCATATGGTGTATATAGTATGTATAGCATATAGCCCATCTAGGTGTGTGTAAGGGCTCTCTATGACGTTCACACAATGACAAATCACCTAGCTATGCATTTCTCAGAACGTATCACTGTTGTTAAGCAGCACATGACTAGATATCTATATGGGGGGGAGAAATATATCTATGTCTTTATAAAATACAAAGAGCAGAAAAGACAGTGCTTTGATACGCTGTAAGAGAAATACCAGGCTCCTCCCTGGAAGGCTGCAAGCCAGCTGCACCGATGCAGCCATTTCCCCGGCAGAGGTCCTCATCTGCTGCATGTGAGGGATATGCAGCTGGTGCTGAGAATCATTGTCCTCCCAAGGGGCCTCTCATCTGAGCATCCAGCTCTCCTGGAGGCCTTGTTAGAACATAGATTACCAGTTTCTGATTTAGAAGGTCTGTGGCGGGCCTGAAACTTTACATTTTTAACAAGTTCTCAGCGCCAGACTCCGTAACTCAACTTTTTTGTTTGTGTGCAGTGATACTGGATACTGGTTTTTCTCAGCTAACCAGCTTTCTGTGGTAAGGAATTTCAACATTTTTTTTGGTGTGTGTGTCTGATCCTGCCTTGGCCCTTGCCCACTGCCCAGTCATAATCCCAGCCAGTTTGACTCAGCACCTGTCAGTCCCTGACTGGATTAGCTGTGTACAACTACAACTTCCTCTCTTGGTTTCCTTGCCTGGAGTCTGTGTGTTCCTTGGAAGCTCCCAGTGAATGCCATCTCCTCAGGCCAAGTTCTGGCAGAATACAGAAACTGTGTGAACTTGAACACACCACTTAACATGTCTGATCCTCAGATTACTCTTTTCATTCACATAAAGATTTCCTGATCATAGGTGGAACTTTGAAGTGGATAGTTGCATTAAGTTATTCATTAGCCAGTCACTAAGAAGTACTCTCAAGTTTCTAAAATCACTTTGCTTTTAAGAACTTATGTGGGGCTGTGCCATGGACAACACAGAGGCCTGGAGATCTTCAGGTGTTCTATGCTTTAACAGTCTGGGACTATCGTGCTCCTTGGGCGCCTAGGAGTCAACCCTGTACTCCGTCCATGCACCGGTTCTGTGCTCTGCCCCCCCATTCACACTCTCAACCTAGATGATCTTATCTCATTTTATGGCTTCAAATGCCATCTATACAGTGATTAATCTCTGCGCCTGGCCTTGACTACTCCTCCCAGCTCCAGACTTCTGTTTGTATGCTGCTGCCTACTCAGCTTTTCTGCTGGGATGTCTAATAGTCATCTCAATTTTAACTGGACCAAAGATTAACCCTTCAGAGCCACCCCTGCACGATTTCCTCCAAAAAGAAGTTTGGGTACTGTTTCTCAAGACGAAAACCTAGGCTTATGCTAGATCTCTCTTTTTCTCTCATCTCTCCCATAAAATCCATAAATAAGTCTGGAGGTTTTCCTATAAAATATGTGCTTAGTCTACTTATTAAATCTTCAAAACTACAACTTTGGTCCAAATCCCCATTTCTTCCCTGGAGTGACCTCCTGTTTTCTGTTTGTTTGTTTGTTTGATCTGGTTCATTTTTGCCCCTCTTCATCGTTCACATAGAAGCAGAAGTGACCTTTCTAAATTTGATGATCGTTTTTCTCTTTAAAAGCCTTCAGTCACTTCCCATTAAAATATTACCGTGACTTTTAAGAACCTCATGCCAGAAGTTCCAATATTGTGTATCATAACCACAAAAATAACTTCTTTTTCTAAGTGAGAGGAGGAGAGATAGTTAGGCAGACTCCTGCATGTGCCCCATTTGGGATCCACCTGGCAACCCCTCTCTTGGGCTGATGCTCGAATCAACTGAGCTATCCTCAGTGCCTGAGGCTGATGCACTCCAACAGAGCTATGTTTAGCTCCTAAGGCCACACTTGAACCAATTGAGCCACTATCTGTGGTAAAGGAAGAAAGAGAAAGTGAAAGGGGAGTGGAAGGGGGAGAGAAGCAGATGGTTGCTTCTCCTCTGTGCCCTGACCAGGAATCAAGCCTGGGATGTCCATACACCAGGCTGATATTCTATTTGCTGAGCCACTGGCCAGGGCCCCAAAGAACTTTTAAAAAGATATAGCTGTCTACACCACAACTCCAGAGACAGACTCATTTGGTCCAGAGGAAGGCTCAGCATAAGTAGATTAAGTGCTTTTCCAGATAATTCTAACATGCAGCTAGAGTTGAGAATCATTGTTGTCCCTAAAAGGCCTCTAACTTTAGAGGGCATGGGATTCCCACAAAGATTTTGTTAAAAAAGCTTTCTGGGTGCCACTTTGGGTTTCTGATTCAGTAGATCTGCAGAGGGGCTCAGAAGTATATCCCTAACAAGTTCCCTGGTGACACTACATTTTGAGAATCACTGTTTTACAAGATCTGGTCTTAGCATACTTCTCGGATATTATCCCCTTGTCCACAGCATTCAGCCAGTTTGGTCTTCCTTTTGTCTTTTTAATGATGCAAGTTTTTCCTGTCTCTGGCCTTTTGGAAATGCTGTTTCTTAAGACTTCTGAGAATATTCTTCTAGATCTTTAAATAGATGTTCCTACTCATCATTTGGGTGATGACTTAAATTCCATTTCCTCAATATGGGTTTTCCTGGCCGTTCTAGCTAAAACAGAAACTCTAGTCGCTCTATACTATATCATTGTTTTAAGTCTTATTTGTAGTCATTTTGTCACCTCAAGTTTATTGAATTTACTTTTTACATTTATTATTTGGAGGAGGCATGGCTGTCTCTGCTAAGGACAAGAACTCTCTCCCCTTGTGTAATCAATGCTTGGCATAAAGTATGTCTTCAACAAGTTAACATTGACAGACTGAATGGTGTGAATATTGGAATGGAGAATTGATTACTACTTCTGAAAAATGAATTATATACCTTTCTTTGAAGTTTTACAAATGAAGGGAGTAGTATGAACTTGAAAGTTTAATTTCCCTAAGATTTTATCTAAATCAACTCTATCAACCTGAATAGTGTTTTAATGTTGTGGTTTTTATAATTAAGTTTTTCCTCCTCTTATTTTTTCATCTCCTCCTTTTTCACATATGAGTGAGTAAATGGTCAGCATCATTTTGACCCAAACCCATGCTTGAATTCAATAGCATAGTAGGGTTAGTGTCTATTAAATTAATTTACTCCTATTAGGCAACAAAAAAACAGATATAAATCAGCATGGCTTCCTGTTGCTTAAAACATTTTTAAAAAAATTCATTATAAAATATTATACTTTGGACTAATTTCTTGGAAGATAATAAAATATGCTTTTATATTGACTTTCTAATCAAAGTTGTTACTATAGCAACCTATAGTTCTTTCTGAGCACTGATCATATAGCTTTTTAAGGAGTTTTCTCCCACAGTAAACTGGAAATTCCATGAGAGTTGGAACCGCATCTATAATGCTTACTCCCATATCCAAAAAACCCAGTACTGTGCCTGGTGTACAGTAGGTGCACAATAAGTAGCTGATATCCCATGAGTTACTGAAAGAAAGAGGACACATAACTTCCATAGGGAATCTGCTGGCTATCACCTTCCAGGTTCCATGAACCTGAATTGAATAAATGCTTCTTTTGTGCAAAATTTCTCTCTTTCCTTCCCCTTTGGTACCCAGAGCTCTGCCCTATAACCTTTCACTTCTTTCTGTGGTTTCTCCTTGTTAGAACTTTGAAAAGTTTCTCAAGCCAAGTACAGAAAGCCACACCTTTTTAGTTTCTTGGATTATTTGACTTCCTTTAGACAAGTATTGGTCTTTCCAACTTTGTGTCCCTTGATAACTTCCAGGATCCTTTGTATTCCTGTGAGTGAATTTTTTCTCTTCCTGCTTCTTAGGAGGAAGTAAATGGGTTGATTGACATCTTAATAGAATTTGACTGAGTCTTACATTTATTCATTAACTATTGAGAACCTACTGAAATGCCCCTTTCGGTGCTGGGATGCAGTGCAAAGCAGGCATAGTACTTGCCCTATGGAGTTTATCTGGAAAGGAAAATACAGACATTACTTTTTTTAAAGTCACCCAACTATGTAAATAAAGGTAAACTGGCATAACTGCTATAAAGGAAGGGGATGTTTTTTTATGAAATAAGGAACAAAGTCATCTGACCTAGGTTACAAGTCAGGAAAGGTTCCTTGAGGAAATGGTAGTTGAGGTGACTGTTTAAGGCTGAATAGGAGTTCCCCAGGTAAGGTTCTGGTTGGGCACATTTTATGAATTAGGCAAGGAGAACATAGGGTCAGATTACCAGACTGGCTGAGATACACTTTGACTTCCAAAAGATGATGTATCTGTCACTGCAGTCCTCCTGAGCAACCATAGATGCTTAATCATAATACTAATACTAGTTAAAATTTATGAGCACCAGATGTGTGAGACACAGATCTGTCCTTCAAGGGAATTATCTTAATCCTGACAACAGTTTCCACTGGTGGATTAGGAATCCAGGGGAGTGAGTGTCTCATCCTCTGTCTCACACAAAACTCGATACCTGTATTCAGAATCTGTCTGTGACTGTTGTGTAATCCTGGTTCCCAGAAGGTAATCCTAATATTTCAGATGGCTTGGGCAGCTTGAATTCTAACGTAGACACTTATATGAATCTCTGTTGATATATGCATTCTCAATCTATTTATAGAAGTATACAAAGGTGTATATGTGTATGTTTATATAAAATAGTCCATGTAGGTATTTAGGTGTGTGTATATATAATACATATGTATGTATTTTTAATTAGTATATTTTGAGGCTGAAAATAAAATCTAATCATTTGAAACCAAACAATTTAACTATGTAAAATTTGTTGGATGGGGTAGATAGGTGAGTACCAGTAATTAATAAGTGGAACTGAGCTGTTTTCTGTCAAATTTGTGTGCCTGATTGCAGCGAGTAAGTGAATTTCATCAGGGCCAGTGAAAATCTTCTGTGTCTGGCCTTATCCTCTGCCACTAAAGCAGCTCATCTCCAGCCACAGTAGCTTCTTATAGCTTTAAATAGCACACTCTGGACTCACTTTGCCAACATTTCTCAAGCCAGCCAGGGTTACTGTGGGGCCAGGGTTGCACGGACGCTGACACAATGCCGTCTGATGGAAGCCAGGCAAAGGGTTAGTGAATTGGCCCACTGCCTGGGCACCAGTGCAGGGAAGCCATGGAGCAGGGCAACAATTTCCTGCATTGGGGCGAAGCCCGAGGGCTGGTGCCAGCTAATCCCAGCCTCTTAAATTATTTTGTGATACCTCATTGCCCCCCTCCCACACACTCTGCAGGTTGCTCTCAGAGAATTCAATTTATGCCATCCACAAGTACACGGGAATGATTAAGGGGATCATAAAGCCCCGTCCCGCTCCAGCTGATAGTAATTTCCCTGGGAATTTCCACTATTGCAAAATGCAGATATCGTGCTCTCTAATTGTGAGTTTTTAGCTTAGGTCAAATCACTTTAGCAGTTGAGCACACTTGCTCCTTGAAGGGCTTTGAAAGGATAGAAGAAAGGAGAGGCTAGGTGGGCTGAGAACATGAAGCATAGGTCAGGGAAGGTCTGAAGAATTGGGCAATGCCTGGGAAAATAGACCACCTGGAAGGGGAGGAACAAGAGAAGTCGACTGCACATTTCCTGTTCTTCACAGTTTTACTTAAGTCTGGTCTCGACTCTGCCCATTTCTCTTTCTTTGGAGGGTGAGGCCAAAAGAAAATGAACAGAATTTATTTCAGTAAATCCCTTTAAGTGTCATTTTTATCAAGGTGCTGAGCTATTCTACATTAAGTCGGGATGATGACTAGCTTCTTGTCTGAGCTATCCTAATTGACTCAGAGATGGTTTTAATTTTTAACTTCAGATGCCTGTCTCATAGCTGATGGAATTCCAGGGAGAAATTTGAGGACGGAATAATTTCTAGGTTATATTGGGGTGAAGAAGAATATGTGGGCACTGCTGATTTTCAGGTTCTTTAATGAGCCATGTGCTTATCTAGGGCTTGTCTATCATAGAATATTTCTCCTCAATGGAGTGGGATCCCTGTTGTTTTGAGTCGGGGGCGCAGAGAGAGAGATCAGCAGATGAAATCATCAAGGACTAGCAAAGGACCACCGCTCGCTCAGGCAAATGGCCCCGAGTTCACGCTGTGTCCTAATTTTATTCACAAGACTTCAAAAAGCTTGTTTACTGAGAAATTGGCATAACATTAAGTGTAACTTTTACTTAAAGATACATGGAGTGCACCTGCAAGATAGCTTAGTAACAACATAATATCAGAAGGCATTAATTGCTATTGCTTCTATGGATCCCATAACATTCCTCTCCTTATCTTAAGGGATAACCTTGGAAAGTACAGAAATCTTATGAGAATGTTTTACTGAGAAAAGCCCAGCAACTGCCTTTAGTCACATAGACCTGTTTCAGTGACCCACCTTCAAGTCACAAAACAATTTTCTTGGCAAAACATTCTTTTCTTGTTGGCTGTGTTCCCATCCAAAGCCATGCAATGGGTTATTCCACTACAGATCCCTCTAAGGAAAAGCCTTTACTCTGACTAAAATTGAGTGAGGTCCTCAGACCCTCTCTGTTTTGACTCCTTTTGTAAAAATTTTTTCTGAAGTGAAAATCAGGGAGGCAGAGAGACAGAATCCCGCATGCACCCGACCAGGATCCACCCAGCAAGCCTAGTCAGGGGCAATGGTCTGCCCCTATGGGGCATTGCTCCATTGCAACCGGAGCCATTCTAGCACCTGAGGCAGAGGACATGGAATCATCCTCAGCACCCTGGCCAACTTTGCTCCCATGGAGCCTTGGCTGCGGGAGGGGAAGAGAGAGATAGAGAGAAAGGAGAGGGAAGGGTGGAGAATCAGATCGGCGCTTCTCCTGTGTGCCCTGGCTAAGAATCAAACCTGGGACCTCCACATGCTGGGCCGATGCTCTACCACCAATTGGCCAGGGCTGTTTTGACTCTTAATACTATGGAGCAGGTGTTCTCCCCAGAATAGACCACCCCGGAGCTGTGAGCACACCTAATGGAAATGCGAAGGACTGTGTGTCCCCACGGGGTTTTGTCATAGAGCTACCAGGTCCTTGGCTATTGTAGAATCATTCCTGTTGTTTTAAGAATGAAGAAATTAATTCCAGAGTAGGCTAGTGATGAAATCCATGTCACACATGTCTAATGATCAGAGAAATAAATGAAACCAGGGTTCACAGCCCTGGGTCCAGCATCTTTGCTAGATAGCACCTGGTTCTGAATCCAGAGGTCTCAGGGCAGCTTCCTATTCTGTCCACTCAGATTTTCCTTCTCCTCAGCTTACTCAAGTGCTTAGTTTGGCAATATGAAATTATTATCTAGTTCTGTGTTATTTGAGCTGACTGCCCTCTGCCTACTTCTCAGAAGCATAAGTTCTCATAAGCCAGTTATGTCCTTCAGAAATTATATATCAGGCTAACAACCCACATTTTATTTAATAACAATGAAGAGTGCGTGCCAGCGAAGAGCATAGATTCTGGAGTCAGCACTATAAACCTATCTTCATTACACATCAGGTATAAAACAGTTTTAAGTCTCATTTTCTCATTAACTAAATGGTGATAATAATAATAATTTAATAAATTACTGGTGATAAATAATAATTTAATAATAAAACTGTTTCATTGGTTATTGTGAGCAATAAATAATCTATGTAAGCAGTTAGTACAGGTGCCGGGACCTGATAAATATTCAATAAAGACAATTATTCTTTTTAGAGATGCTCCATTTTTACTTTATTACTCATACAGCACTATCATTGACTTGACTTTAAAAATCATAAAACACAGTGAACATGCACTTATTTAGAAAGAGTGTAGTGTTATTTTCACAAAGAGAACAGCAGGCCTCTGGCAGTTAATTCTGAGAATCAGGTGTGTGTAGGTACCTGCACATGTTTTTATCCTTCTCCCTTCCCATCCTTCTCTCTCTGTCCCTCCTTTAATATCTCTCCCGTTTAATCACTTTTGAAAGGACTTGAGGAAATCTTATGTCGGCACGGTGACAGCTTAATAATTGAAGGAAAGATCAGAACAAAGACCATGTGAAGGAAGCTAAAGGGAATATTTTCATGCATATGAACTGAACAGGATTAAACACTTGGGAAATAAAGATTACTTTAAAGATTTGGGCAGTTAAAGCTTTAGAAGAAAATATATTAGATTATACATTGTAGTTCCTGACAATAGAAAAACAAGATACATCAAATATTCAAAAGCAAATTATTTTAATATTTTTCTAAGTGAGTGGAGGGGTGATAGAGAGACAGACTCCCTCATGCACCCCGACCAGGATCCCCCAGAGACCCCAGCCTTGGGCAGAGGCTTGCAATTGAGGTATTTTTAGCACTTGTGGCATAGTCCCCATGGAGCCATCCTCAGCACCCAGAGCTGATGCACTTGAATCAGTCAAGCCATGGCTGCAGGAGAAGAAAAGAGAGGGAAAGAGAAAGAGGAGAGGGATGGGGAGGGTGGAGAAGCATATGGTTGCTTCTTCTGTGTGCCCTGACCAGGAGTTGAACTCGGGACTTCAACACTCCAGTTCTATATTTTATGACTGAGCCAACTAACTGGGGTTATCTTTTTTCAGTAGGGCTAAACTCAAGTTATAACAAACTTTGATCAATAATGTATTTATAGACAACTGAAACTTGTATTTACAGGTCACATTTTTGTGTTATTTTTGTCTTTTAATATGATCTAATTATAGTTTGGTTATATGTTAAAAGCTTGTTAAGATTATGCATAGAAATTAATTGTTAAAATGAGTCACTTTTGAGTGGGTTACATAAATATATTTTCATTAATTTTTTAAACTAACAGGCAAAATGATGAATCATGCAGTTATTTAAAAAACTGTTTTAAAGTGTTCAATATAGATTTCTCATATTTACCCTAATTAAAATTTAATATAGTACATAGAATTTCTTCAGATATAACCTTACATAAGTTAGAAATGTTTTCTTTTTTATTAATTTGAGACACAGTTGTATATATACAGTTTTACTGTTTGGTTTAATTTGTTTTCACTCTACTGGAAAACAAAATGCTTGTAAAATATATAAGACAACATTGTTCTCAGGTGTTTTTTTAAATGTTAATTGTGTAAACAGATGTCTTTCAAGGAAAAAAAAAAAGGAATTACTACCCTGAGCTTGTGTTACCTTCATGAAGTTGTAAAGAAAATGACTCAAAATTTATTGGGAATATAAAGTTTTATTTTTTTAAATGCATGCATCAAATGTGGATTGAATGTACACTCTGCCTACCTTTTTTTTTTCTTATTCAACTTAATGCCCACAACTCCTATGAAACTAAAAATTAAATTATTATATACAGGTATGATTACCCTTTTTATTCATAGAACAGCCCCATCTGAAGGGAAAATAATATGTTATTTTCTATCTGGTGGGGTGATTGTTGAGACTTTGTATTTTTAAAACTCAAAACAATTCTGTTAAACAATTGATAGTGTTAGGAAACTCACTTTGCTATTTGCTCAGCTTTGGATAGTTTTTTCTTCTGTCTTTTAACTTTGAAGTTAATGTTTAACATTTTTCTTTTTTTGTGGAATTTATTGGGGTATCATTTGTTAATAAAATTATATAGAATGCAGTGTACAATTCTATAATATATCACCTTTGTATTGTATTGTGTGTTCACCTCCCCAAGTCAAGTCTCCTATTACCACTTATCCCCCCTATATTTCCCCTAACCCCCTTTTATCATGCTCAGAAATGAAAACTGTATTTTTATTGTTAGTGGTAGTGATTTACTTCCATACCAATTTCTAAGGAAGCTGTTAAACATGTGCAGTGATGGAATCGAATATAACTTGTATGGGGGAGACTTAAAAGTTCAATTTCAAGTATAATCATTCTGTATTTATTCTAAAGTTAGTAATGAGAATGGTCTGATTTCAGAGGTTCACTCTTCTCACCACAGCACTTGATACAAATCATAACCTTTGTAGGGTGACTTCGGTTTCCTTTCTGTTTCTGGCCAGCGAGTCTCAACTAATTTTAAGTGTTCTGTGGACATGCCCTCAGCATACCAGGGTTCTAGCATCTCATGAGAATTATGACCAGAACAGTATAGGAGGTGCTGCTTAATCTGTTCCGGGAGAGAGGAAATTTCATGGAAGTAAAAGTAAATGGAATGGAGAGAAACTGACTGGATTAAGTTTTATTTAGTGACTTTGCAAACTTGGCCAGGTGTTAAAAAGATCAAAATCTGTAGTGACGCTTGAGGATGAAGTTTGGCCCACCACACATACTTAGAAGGTCAGTGGTGGGAGGAAAGGTTTTCAGTCTTTTTTTCCAATTATGAATTTCTGTGTAGGAGAAAGGATGTACCATTTCCTCTTTGAATGTGAGATGTCCTTCCCAAGGGGTCTTTTATTGAATCGGTTCCAGCAATTTAACCTGCCATCTCGCTTAAGCTTCGTCCCTATAGAGGCTTCCATGTTTTTACTTGAAATTCTTGAGTTTTCCTTCCCTGTTTGGTGAAAGGACCATTTATAGCTCTGTGTGTTAGTGGGAAATTTTAGGGTCATCTCAAACAGAAATCTAGGTAGTCTGGCCTTATTTCAGAGATCTAGGTAGAGCAGTGCTATAGTTAATGACCTGGAAATTTGTTGAAATCATTTTGTTTACTCACTGACCACATTCATTTATATGTGGTTCCTATAGCTTGATATTTTTTTTTTGGGGGGGGGACTACTCTTTATTATAGTAATGGAGGTAGATAATTAAAAGTTATGAATAATAACATTAGTTTTAATAGAAGAGATTATTGACAGAGAATTTAGCATACACTATAGGCAATGTGCAGTTTTGGGGATACTTTTATGCATAATTTAAGAAATAGCCATTTTTGAGGATGTTTCTTTGTAGAATTTGTTTTGGAACAATATAAGTAAATCTAGCTTTCACAACGAGAATGATTTAAACTAGTATTTTTTGAGTATGATTACATGCCAGAGACTCTGCTAAGTACTTTATGTTGCTATGTTATTTAATCCTAATAACAACCCTGTGAACTAGGTGCCAAGCTCTTTTTGAAAATTATTTCAGAAGACACTTGCTATTTTAAGGGAATGTGAATATTGGAAAAATAGAGAAGAGAGGTTGATCACTGTGTAGACCCAGCTTAAATAGTTAGATTTAATTCTGCATTATCAGACATAAAGATTATAAATATTTAGATTAATTTTGTTATATTGTTAAATAGTCATTAATTCAGAGTATTTATTTTAATTTATTTTTTACCATTAAGGGCTGATTATGTGTAAGAACTGTTAAATGTTTTGGTGATGATATAGATTATAATTACTTAAACATGGATGCTTGATAGTTTATAGTGCAATAAGGAATACTGACTACAGTTAGAATCTGGACAGAAGTGTACCTAAGTGTGGGGCACAGCAGAAAGACTGACTGGGTGAGTTCAGGAGAAGCCTATTCCATGAAAATCTGATGAGCTTTCTAAGAGAGAGCTTGCCCCAGGGAAGAATTCAGCTCTTCTGAGCTCGACTTGGTCTTAGGCATTGAAGGACAGAGCAATTTTGACCGTGGGATAGTTGTTTTTCGTATTTCTCTTTTTAAATATGGAACACTTCACATATTTGTGTGTCATTCTTATTTAGTTTTCCATGCTAATCTTCTCTATATCATTCCAATTTTTTTAGTATATGTGCTGCTGAAGTGAGCACTCTATATTTTTCTGTTACTCTGTCTCTCAATAGATTTATGTCTGAGCCTCATGGAAATATAGGAGGGCATCTAAATAAAAATGGTAGCTAGAGAATATTTGTGCACGAGTATATGTGAAACATAAGTTGAAGCCTCCTAAAACTACTTGTTTCTTGAAAGGGCCTAAGAATCCCTTATCAGCAGGTCTAAGAATTAGTGACATTTAAATTAGACCCATCTGTACTCATAAGTGGATCAGATCTGACAATATAGGGATTATAGAAATAACTGTTATACAAATGAAAATGAGATGAAGATATTGAGAGAGAGAAAAAACAAGAGTGTCCTGATGGGCATTATACCCAAGACAGCTAAGTAAATAGTTTACACGGTGGGGAGTGGAACGGAAGTGGTGGAGCAGTCAGAGGCTACTGCAGTAGCTATGATAATAGTAATATAATGAAATACAACACAGTAATAGGTAGAACAATTAGGAACTGGAGAAGTAGCTGTGGGCATAGTGAAAAGGGAGATTGCATAACATTTATGAGTGGAATTCCCACAACTTGGCAACTGGTGTGGATGGAGAGGGAAGAAGAAAGTATGTGTAGGGAGATCAAAGATGAGCTGAATTGAGTGGTTTGTGTTGGGATAACCAGGAAATATGGAAAACAGAAGAACAGAACAAAAACATTGGGTAAATTCTCTCTAAGAAACATTGAATGTAAACTACCAGCAGGATGTGCTGATAGAGATGTTTAATAGACAGCCAGGAGTTGGGACTCTGGAGAAACACATGGCCAGAGAGAGGAATTCGGGAGATAGGGGGATAAGGGAGATGACTGAAGCTGTGGCAGTGGACAGAGTGCAGAGGGCTGGATGGGAGAACCTTGCAGAGTACCTAGTTTTTAAATACTATTTGTTTATTTATGGAATTTTAGGTTCACAACAAATTTGGGAAGGTACAGAGATTTCGCAAGTGCCCTCTGTCCCTATATATGCTGTGAATACCTATATTTTGGGAGCAAGAAGAGTAGCAGCCAGATGCAGAGACAAAAAGATATGGCTGAGCAAAAGAAACTAAATACAAAACTAGAAATTTTATAGAAACCAAAGGATTTAAAGTTTAGGGCCTAGCTTAAATTGTTAAAATAAATTCTTTTTCTTCAACACAAATCCTTCTTATTGAAGTGGTATTATTGACTAAAATTAAGCTATGATAATATTCCTAAGAAGAAATTTCTATAAAATCTACTAAGTATAGCATCTATTGAAAACATTGATATAATGAAATTATATTTGTTCTTAGTTTAATCAACTAGGTGATATTTCAAAGTTTCTTAATGTGTAAAGTATTTCCTCTAACTCTTCTGTTTCTCAGATCAGAAAATCATTTATATCCCTTTTGACACATCTTTCCATGGCAAATATGACCATACTGTTTGTTATCTACATCTACCTTGAAATGTATCAGAAAAGTAAAATGAAAATAACCTAGTATTACAGTCCAAGAGTTATTTACGGGAGATTTTTACCACTAATTTGTTTTAACCTTCCCATTCAGTCTGCTTATAGGCTTCTGCAGACTCATAACTATACATGAGTCATTGCTGAGGTACAGATTAGATGCTAACTCCCCAAATTTGTAGAATGAGTAGTAGAGAGGAGATTTGGAGGGTGAATGGAAGAATGTCTCCATAGGGGACTTTGTTATTTTATTTATAGACTTATACATATTTTATAATGTACATGTATTTATTTATTGTAGTTAATAGATGTCCTTTTTGAACTGGACATGTTGTTATGCACGGTGAATGATACTGTGCATTTCTACAATACTGTGTTTGCTTTTTGTGTACAATCTAAACTAAATATTACATGCTTGATATGAAATAGGGGCATATATTATTTTAAAAAATCAATATGCATGCAAGGGCATTTATTTATATAACCCATATAGATGGGCAATAAAGTGTTTAAAATACAAGTCAAAAGAGATGGATGTGCTTAACTCTGCATTGGATATTAACAACAAGAGACATTGTGCCTGACCAGGCGGTGGTGCAGTGGATAGAGCATCAGACTGGGATGCGGAGGACCCAGGTTCAAGACCCTGAGGTTGCCAGCTTGAGCGCAGGCTCATCTGGTTTGAGCAAAGTTCAGCAGCTTGGACCCAAGGTTGCTGGCTGGAGCAAGGGGTTACTGGGTCTGCTGTAGCCCCACGGTCAAGGCACATATGAGAAAGCAATCAATGAACAACTAATGTGTCGCAACGAAAAACTAATGACTGATGCTTCTCATCTCTCTTCATTCCTGTCTGTATGGCCCTGTCTATCTCTCTCTCTGACTCTCTCTCTCTGTCTCTGTAAAAAATAACCCCCCAAATACAAAAACAAAAACAACAAGAGACATTGAGTCCTTATGTAGAATATGGGCAGAGTTCCTATGGGGAGTTTCATGTTAGGTGAGTTGGATGAATGCAAGGAGTGGCTCTTGACTTTTCATCAATCTGAAAGGATTTCTTGGAGGAAGTGGAGTATTTTTGTAGTGGCTTAATTGCTCTGCAAGCAGTGTCCTATCAATAGTGGACCAAAACAAGGTGTGTTCTCAGCATGTCACACTCTTACCAGTTGGGTTATTTTGGTTGTTGGCAGGAGAAATAGTATTAGCTAACATGAAGAAAAATGGACTATACTGAAAGTAATTAGACAACTCACAGAAGTGGACAGAAAAGCTAAATAGCCAAACTTCAAGAGGAAAGAAGCCAGGACAGCAAGAATTCTGTCAAAGTCCATTTTCTGGGAGATTGGAATGGCCAGGTTCCAACCATCACTGTCATGTATGGGTTTTATCTAGATTCAAATCTCCAGGAGTGAGATTCCAATTAGGTCATCTTGGATTGAGTCACCCTTTGAAAGATGACATGACCATTGAGCCACATGAACCGTGGAGGGGCTGCTCTGCTAAAGAAGAATGAGGTGTGGTTAAAACAAGAAAAGAGGTGTGCAACAGGCACACACAGGAGGGCTGCCGCAAGCACTTAACAGTACTTTGTAGTTCTCTAAAGGTAAAAAAGATGGGCTTAGTGGTCTTTGCCACTAAATCTAGATTTCTGTATACTTACATATGCAGATAGACTCCCCACATATGATACATACTTTAAGCACTGCTTTTGGATGATATCTAACACTTTTTCCCTTCATTCACTACTCCTGTGGTTGACACATTGAGTAACACTACTACAGGATGCCTTTCTTCCCTCAAAGAGAAAAACTGAAGAAATACAAGAGGCCCCAAAGATACATTATTATAGAGTATGATATATGAGAAGTGCTGAGGTCAGCTTAGTATGAACAGTCAGTTTTTGGTTGATAATGAAGACAGTTTATTATTTTTAGACAAAGAAGTGTGTTTTTCATCATTGTGTTTGAGTATAATTTATACTGATTTACACAAATATTCTTATCTGCCGGTAGGAGGAGATTCTCTTGCTGAAATAAGCTTTTCCTCTGGTGTACTATTTGGTTTCTGATTCAGAACTTGATTTACTACAATTAAAAAGATGTACAGTCTTTCAACAAAACTGTAGAGTATGCCACTTACATTTCTGAATAGGTTTATTAGATAGATTCTCATTTTACTTCATAATGGAAAAAAAAATTTTCACTGTAATTCATACATTGTAGGTAAAAGAATTTTAAAAAATCTTCCAAAGTCATTTACACAGACCTTTCAGGCTCCAGACCTATAGTTCTCAAACCTCATTTGTCATGAGGGTCACCTGGGGTGATTGCTAAAAATACAGATGTCTGGGTTTATTTCAGAGATTTGGCTTTGCTTGGGGGCTTAGGATTCCATTTTTATCAACTATCCCAGGTGATTATGATGCAAGTGGTCTGTGGACCACACTCTGGAACACTCTACTCTAGAGGAATTATATTAGCTTCTGAATAGTGTATCATATATATGACACTATATATATGTAATTAGTACAAAGGTTTGGAATTGGATTGTTAATATTGATCATTCAGATCATTTATTGGTGAACCACCCTTCTAATAAAGTGGTTAAGAATTGTTACTACTGCTTAAAACCTTCACCTATTAAAGAGAGGAAAACACCTCATAGACGCAGACAATAGTATGGGGATTAAAAGAGGGAAAGAGGGTATGGGGAGGTAGAGAGGGTAAAGAGGTGATAAAATGGTGATGGAAAGAGACTTGACCTGGTGTGGTGAACACACAATGCAATATATAGATGATGTATTATGGAATTGTATACCTGAAACTTATATTTTATTGACTAACATCACCCCAATAAATTCAATAAATAATAAAAAAAAGTTGGCCTGACCAGGCAGTGGCTCAGTGGGTAAAGCATTGGACTGGAATGTGGAGGACCCAGGTTTGAAATCCCGAGGTTACCAGCTTGAGCACGGGATCATCTGGTTTGAGCAAAAGCTCACCAGCTTGAACCCAAGGTAGCTGGCTTGAGCAAGGGATCACTCAGTCTGCTGTAGTCCCCTGGTCAAGGCACATATGAGGAAAAATCACAGAGAAACTAAGGTACTGCAACGAAGAATTGATGCTTCTCATCTCTCCCTTCCTGTCTGTCTGTTCCTCTCTGTCCCTCTGTCTTTCTCTGTCTTTGTCACAAAAAATAAAATAAAATAAATTGTTATTACTGAAAATATTAGAAAGGTAATAAGAAAGGAAAGTTTATGAGTGAATTCTATATTCTCAAGTAACATTTTAGTTCTAGATGCATCTCAGATATTAACACTTTTTTTTTTTTTTTTTTTTTTTTTTGGTATATGATAGTATTCCAGGGTGAGTTTAGAATGTTTTTTTCCTTTGTTTGTATTTGGAACAAGTTAGTGTTCCCTGATAAGTACAGTATATAATAAGTATACCAAGACTAGTTTCCTCCTATATTCTTTTGAAAGTTGTATTCTCATACATGTGCTTTTTTTTTTTTTTTTTTCATTTTTCTGAAGCTGGAAACAGGGAGAGACAGTCAGACAGACTCCCGCATGCGCCCGACCGGGATCCACCCGGCACGCCCACCAGGGGCGACGCTCTGCCCACCAAGGGGCGATGCTCTGCCCATCCTGGGCGTCGCCATGTTGCGACCAGAGCCACTCTAGTGCCTGAGGCAGAGGCCACAGAGCCATCCCCAGCGCCCGGGCCATCTTTGCTCCAACCATCTTTGCTCCAATGGAGCCTTGGCTGCGGGAGGGGAAGAGAGAGACAGAGAGGAAAGCGCGGCGGAGGGGTGGAGAAGCAAATGTGCGCTTCTCCTGTGTGCCCTGGCCGGGAATCGAACCCGGGTCCTCCGCACGCTAAGCCGACGCTCTACCGCTGAGCCAACTGGCCAGGGCCACATGTGCTTTTTTTCCTAAAACAGTTTTTTAACTTTTCTAGATCTAACTCATTCATTACATCTATTTTTCTCTGAAAATAAGATGGCTTGATTTGTGATATCCTTTTTAAAGTTAAGCATAAGCGGAGCTAACTCAGTGATACTGTGGCATGGACCTGAATTGTCAAAGGTTGTCTACGGCCATACCACCCTGAATGCGCCCGATCTCGTCTGAATTGTCAAAGGCACTGTGGACCGCATGACTAGTTATAGGGAATAGGAAGACCAGCATGGAGCACAGCAATCAGAAACAGAGCGTTTACTTTTGAGTGAAATGATCAATATTGTTAGCCTCAGAATATACTGGTTAGCTCTATAACACAACGGACGTATTTTACTACATGCATTATGGAAAAAAGTTGGTTACATACTACTACTGCTAGCTTTGCTTGAACAGCCCCCTGCAGAAGCATCCACATGTTCAAACAGAGAGGCTGGACAACTCAGGGCCTCACAGCTGGCAGCTGCATTTGACAAATTACCACAGCTATTGAAAGTCTCGAGCAGGAAAAGCAAATCTAGTAGTTTTTTTTTTTTTAATCATTTAGCTAAAAATATAAAAAGACTCCTCTAAGCACAAATAGAGGCTTGTCTTTGGTGAATTTAGCGTTAAGTGTTTAAATTTTTCTTGTTCAAATTATTTAGACAGACTTCTGGATATTAATATTAGCTGGTTAATGTTAGTGTAAACAGACATTTTTTGATAATAATTATTAACTTATAACAAGAAACCTTGAAATTTTCTTAGAGGAGAGTTTGTTACAATTCTATTTACTTACTCACTTACTTACTTATAGACAGGAAGGAAGAGAGATGAGAAACATCAACTCATAGTTGCATCACTTTAGTTGTTCATTGATTGCTTCTCATAAGTGTCTTGGCCGTGGGACTTGAGCTAAGCCAGTGACCCCGTGCTCAATCCAGCATCCTAGGGCTCAAGTCAGCGACCTTGGGTTCAAGTCAGCAACCTTGGTCTTCACACTGGGGACCTTGGGATTTCAAACCTGAGTCCTCAGCATCCCAGGTTGACAGTATCCACTACGCCCACACCTAGTCAGGCAAATTAGTTATATTATAAATACTAATGGTCTAGTTGCAGAATCCTTGAAGATTTATAAGATGTACTATATTTAAGAGTGTCAAAATTAACTTTTCTTTAAAGAAAACTCAGGCAATAGTTTATTGTATTCTTCTGGGTTAATAGTTTTGTGAGCTGTCTACTGATAAAATATTTTAATATTTAATATAACATTAACTTATATATAGCAAGTAAAAGATCCTCACTGATGCATCTTTACTTATATAATTTCCATAAAATGTGAGCAATAGATAGGAAAGTGTTTTCCAAGTTCTCCAAAAGAATTTATTTCTAGGTACATTCTGTAGAGCAAAGGTGTGACCTATTAAACTAGAAAATAAAGTGCAGATGCTATTGCAAGCTAAAGCCTTGCTTCTTCTGCATTTTTAGTTGTGATACAAAACACGTTCTTGATTTTGTGGTAGTGTTATATACCTATATCCACAGTGGAGGTTTCTGTGACCTTAAGAGATAGGATCAAGAATATTTACATTTGTCCTTACAATAAAACATTTCCAACAGCAGTGCCTTCTTCCATTTTAAATCCATGAATTATATAAGGGAGTATGCTTCAATTGTTCAGTTTATGCATTTAACATTTAATAACTCCCCTTTAGATAAACTGAGTGTGCTTTGAATTCAAGGCTCTGACAACCACAAAAGGTAGGAACTAGACTGACACCAGGAAGAAATATGAGATATTAGAAATTGTTATGTGCAAAGTAACAGGTGAGGGTGGGAGGGAGGACTCCCCTTAGGTTGGAAACTTTCAAATATGGAATCAAAATGGAGGATTTTTACTGATGTATAGCTTAGTTTTTATTGTTAATAATAGGTTATTTCTCAGGTGAATTTGATTTAAAGTATATAGAATCATAACTATCATCTTCAGAAATCAGAGGTGAGAATAGTGTGCATAAAGACAGAAGCCCACTTAATATGGGGAAGCCATTGGGCCCTCATTCTCCCATATCAGCTGTTTTTGTAAAATTATTTTTATTAAAGTTTTTAACTTATTGTGTTAACATAGAATCAAGTGTCCCACTCAATATAATATCCGCTGCTCAACAGCGTGCCCCCTTTTTCCCCACTCCCCTGACTCCCTTCCCCCTTCCCTCTGGGATTTGCTGTCCTGTTATCTGCATCTCTGTGTTATGTATATATAATTTCACTAATCTCTCCACCTTCTCTGATCCCATCCCCTCCTGCCCCTTCCCTCTGACAGCTGTCCCTCTGCTCCCTGTGACCCCGCCTCTGCCTCTATTCTGTTCTTCAGTTCACTGTGTTCATTAGATTCCACAGATAAGTGAGATCATGTGGTATTTGTCTTTCTCTTCCTGGCTTACTTCACTTAGCATAATAATCTCTAGTTCATCCATGCCATCACAAAAGGTAAGATGTCCTTTTCACAGCCACAATAGTATTCCATTGTGTATATGTACCACAGCTTTTTTTCTCCACTCGTCCACTGGTAGACAATTGGGCTGTTTCCAGATCTTGGCTATTATAAACAATACTGCAATAAATATGGGGGTGCATATTTGCATATTTTCTTTTGAATTAGTGTTTTGGGATTCTTAGGGTATATTCCAAAAATAGGATGGCTGGGTCAAAAGGCAGTTCCATTTTTTATTTTTATTTATTTATTTTTTTGTATTTTTTTTTTTTTTTTGTATTTTTCTGAAGCTGGAAACGGGGAGAGACAGTCAGACAGACTCCCGCATGCGCCCGACCGGGATCCACCCGGCACGCCCACCAGGGGCAACACTCTGCCCACCAGGGGGCGATGCTCTGCCCCTCCGGGGGGTCGCTCTGCCGCAACCAGAGCCACTCTAGCACCTGGGGCAGTGGCCAAGGAGCCATCCCCAGCACCCGGGCCATCTTTGCTCCAATGGAGCCTCGGCTGCGGGAGGGGAAGAGAGAGACAGAGAGGAAGGAGAGGGGGGGTGGAGAAGCAAATGGGCGCTTATCCTATGTGCCCTAGCCGGGAATCAAACTCGGGTCCCCCTCACGCCAGGCCGATGCTCTACCGCTGAGCCAACCGAGCAGGGCCATTTTTAATTTTTTAAGGAAATGCCATACTGTTTTCCACAGTGGGTGCACCAGTCTGCATTCCCACCAGTAGTTCAGGAAGGTTCCCCTTTCTCCTCACCCTCCCCAGCACTTGTGTATTGATTTGTTAATGAGCGCCATTCTGACAGGTATAAGGTGGTATCTCATTGTGGTTTTAATTTACATTTCTCTGCTGATTAATGACATTGAATTTTTTATTTTTTTGTGTGACAGAGAGACAGAAAGAGGGACAGACACACATGAAGGGAGAGAGATGAAAAGCATCAATTCTTTGTTGTGGCACCTTAGTTGTTCATTGACTACATTCTCATATGTGCCTTGACTGGGGGGGGGCTACAGCAGAGCAAGTGACCCCTTGCTCAAGCCAGTGAAGTTGAACTTCAAGCCAGCAACCTTTAGACTCAAGCCAGTGACCATAGGGTCATTTCTATGATCCCATGCTTTAGCCAGTGACCCCGTGCTCAAGCTGGATGAGCCCATGCTCAAGTGGCAACCTCGGGGTTTCAAACCTCGACCCTCTGCATCCCAATACGACACTCTATTCACTGGGCCACCGCCTGATCAGGCTGAACATTTTTTCATATGGCTATTGGCTATCTGTATGTCTTCTTTGGAGAAGTGTCTATTCAGTTTCATTGCCCATTATTTAATTGGATTGTTTACCTTTCTGATATAAAGTTTTAGAAGTTCTTTAAAATTTTTGCTTAATAAATCCTTATCAGACGTATTGGCATATATGTTCTCCCATTGTTTGTGTTGTCTTTTGATTTTGTTAATGTTGTCTTTTGCTGTTTTGAAGCTTTTTAGTTTGATATAGTCCCATTTGTTTATTTTATCCTTTATTTCGCTTGCCCGTGAAGGTATATCAGCAAGAATATTGCTATGAGAGATATCAGAGAGTTTATTGCCTATGTTTTCTTCCAAGATTTTAATGGTTTCATGACTTACATTTAAGTCTTTTTCCACTTTGAGTTTGTTTTTGTGAATGGTGTGATTTGATGTTCTAGTTTTATTTCTTTTTTCTTTATTGTATGTACCTGTCAAATTTTCCCGGCACCATTTTTTAAAGAGACTGTCTTTACTCCAGTGTATACTCTTACCTCCTTTGTCAAATATCAATAGACCATAAAGAAAGTTGTGGGTTTATTTCTGGGTTTTCTGTTCTGTTTCATTGATCTGTATGCCTGTTCTTATGCCAGTACTAAGCTGTTCTGATTACAGTGACCTTGTAGTATAACTTGATATCAGGAAGTGTGATACCTCCCACTTTGTTCTTTATTCTCAAGATTGCTAAGATTATTTGTATTCTTTTTTGTTTTCATTAAAATTTTTGGAATATTTGTTCTAGATCTGTGAAATATGCCATTGGTATTTTAATAGAAATTGCATTGAATCTATAGACTGCTTTAAGTAGTATAGACAGTTTAATGATGTTTATTCTTCCTATCCATGAGCATGGTATATGCTTCCACTTGCTTGTATCTTACTTGATTTCTTTTTTCAATGTCTTATAATTTTCCGAGTATAAGTCTTTTATCTCCTTGGTAAATTTACTCCTAGGTACTTCATTTTTTGTTTGTTTTTGTAATAGTGAGTGGATTGTCTCCTTAATTTCTCTTCCAGACAGTTTATTGTTGTTGTATAAAAATACAAATAATTTATGAATATTAATTTTATATCCTGTCACCTTGCCAAATTTTTTTTTTTTAATTTTTATTTATTCATTTTTTTAGAGAGGAGAGAGAGAGAGACAGAGAGAGAGGAGAGAGAGACAGGGGGGGAGGAGCTGGAAGCATCAACTCCCATATGTGCCTTGACCAGGCAAGCCCAGGGTTTCAAACCGGCGACCTCAGCATTTCCAGGTCGACGCTTTATCCACTGTGCCACCACAGGTCAGGCCTCCAAATTTGTTTTTTAGGTCTAGTAGTTTTTTGACTGAGACACTAGGGTTTTCTACGTATAGTATCATGTCATCAGCAAATAATGATAGTTGCACTTCTTCTTTTTCAGTTTGAATGCCTTTTATTTCTTCTTGTCTGATTGCTGTGGCTAGGACTTCCAGAGGGGTGTACTCCTGTTTGTTCCTGATCTTAAGGGGATTGCTTTTAATTTTTGCCCATTGAGTATGATGTTGGCTGTTGGTTTGTCACAGATGGCTTTTATTACGTTGAGATATGTCCCCCGTATTCCCACTTTGCTGAGAGTTTTGATCATAAATAGGTGCTAGATTTTATCAATGCTTTTTTGGCATCTATTGATATAATCTCCATATCTTGGTTTTAAAGAACCTTTCTTACTGTTTTACAGTTGCCCTCTTAGAAAGGTCAATGTAATTAAAAGTGAATAGTGTTCATGTTTTGCCCACAGGAAAACCAGCTACCTCTGACACTAAGCACTGTTGAACTTGGTGAGTTGAACAGTTAAGCTCCATCATGGTTGTTGCAGTGGTGATAGTGGGAATGGCAAACACTTTTATATACATACACCATATAGATGGTTGCTCATGAGGACTATTATCCGATAGGAAACAAGGATGCTACAGATTGTGAAGGTTGGAAAGGATCAGGCTGATGCTTGCTATCTTTATGAGCTTGAAGAAAGGTGAGATCTGAATGCCATAGTCATGAGAATCCACAAGATGGAGTTATTTTACATGGTAAAACATTTCCAAAATGAACACTTGCATGAGCAATGTTGCTTTCAACAAGATAAAGCCTAAAGTGAGAACATTTGGTTTCTTACATTAGTAAATATGGCTACCACAGACAGCAGTGTGCTGATTGTCTGTGGGAGGGGGATGGGAGTAATAGGAAAAGGGTATGGGGGGATAGATGGTCGTAGATGGAGACTAGACTTAGGGTGGTGAACACAGTGTACAGATGATGTGTTGTGGAATTGTGCACCCGAAATCTATATAATTTTGTTAACTGGTGTCACCCCAATAAATTAAATAACAAACAAATAAAAAATACCCCTAAAACCACACAAAAGCTACTGCTTTAATGACCACTTGACCATTCTAGCTTTTATGAGCTTATTTTGCCAAGATTGTAGGTTGAAAATTTCCTCTAGAAGATTAAATATGTTTCTTTTTTTGATGTCCTTTATAGAAGATACAAATGGATCTTTGGAAAATCTAGTGAATTTTTCTTTACAAATTTATAACTCATTTCAAAAAATTAAATGAAAGAAAAAAACAAGATTTCCCCATTACAGTCATCTTCTACCCCAGCACTTAGCATAATGTGTGGTGCATATAGGTGCATAATATATTTGTAGATGAACAAGATTGCTTACATATGAAAAGTAGAACAGAAATAGTGCTGTATTGAAATAATGTTCTAATTTGTCTCCATGCAGAATATTAGCAATATAGTTGATCTTCCATCTTTTTTTTTTTTTTTTTTTTTTTTTTTTTTTTTTCTTTTTACCATGCCAAAATACATATTCCCAAAAAGAGTCCTTTCATCAAACTGTAGTGTTCTTAAGATCTCGGTTGACAGCACATCTAATGGATATGGGTTATTGTGGGAGTTTTTGTTTTTGTTTCTTTTTTGCTGCAGGCGTTTAGGAAATAATTGAACTGAAATGAGTAGGTGTGATTGGATGCTTTTTTAGAATTGTTATTATAAATCATGTGCTGTAGCCTTGACAGTTATTTCTACAAAAGAAAATTTTAAAGCAGTTTGACAAATAATTTTCCTTTCGTTTTTTCCTTTTTGTCACAAAAAGTAATTAACATCACCTGCATTCTTTCTAGACACGTAGATAATAATAAGTAAAGTGTAAGGTCATTAATAATGTAAATATAGCTTTATATTATTTATAATAATAGTAATAAAAAATTAATTTTGTAACTTTTCTGGATCTAATGTCTGTGGAAATTTATGGAATCATAACAAAGTGCATAAAATTTGAGCAGTTATTTATAATTTTTCTCTAATTTTGAATTTGGCCAAGAAAATAGATAAGGAAAGAGTCAGAGTTTTTTCGAATCAAGCTTTATAAACACATTAGAATTCTTATTGATGGTAGTGCTTATTTGAACTTTGGAATTCTTTTAGCATAATAGATCTCTTTACTAATTAATATATACCAGGTTTGTACAGTTCTGTGCTTGTCTGCATATAGAACCTGGATTTACAATGATTTACTTTGATATAAAAGTAAAGGGAAAAAATAAAAGACTGAATATGTAGGAAAAAATATTGTTAATCAGAGTCACTGCCTGGTCTAAGTCTTGTTCACTCACAGAAAATCTGGAATCAAAAATGATAATCAGAGAATGATGTAACTGAATATCTCTGTCTGTTGCCTGGGGAAAGCAGACGAAGATGGGCATGTATCTCACTTAGTAGTAGCTGCTAAAATTTTGCTTTGCTCTTTGGTTCTGTCACTCTGTCCTTTACTCTTTTCCAGTGAGTTGTTTTTGGTTCTAAGCCACCCTTTGAAAGGTCATCAATTCTTGTGATATAGTGAGATTATTTGCTGCAGATTTTTAAGGACTGTTTTAGCGCAGGCATCCCTTATTTTTTTTCCATCTGAAGGGAAAAAATATCCATATAGCTTTTTTTCTTCCTTGATTATCTTCTGTTTATGTTTCTGGACATTGAGCCAGTATACTCTATTGATGTATATATTTACAATGAGTCAGGTTTTCTATGAAAAAGACAATGATCCAAAAGTCTACCCACTTTTAATATAAAATGTAAAAGTTCTATTTAGACCAACATCTGACATAGAGTAGTCATTTCACTTTCTCCTCTTGTGAAAGGATGATTTCAGACTTTCTGTGTCTTCTTTAAAAGAAAATCTCATTTATAAAATAAAAGTGTTGATTGTAGATGTGATCTTCTCTAAAATAAGTTCTTAAGTTCAGGTAAGGATGAGCACAGTTTTTATTAAATTCAACCAACAATTTATAGCTATGTTTGAACATTTGTTACTTGCAAGGCTGTTTTGCGCTCCCACCTTTTAAAACTAAGAACACTAGAAGGGGATAAGGAAGTGACAGAGCAGATGAGAAGTGAAGGGCATTCACGAGTGGGGGCGGAGCATTCCACCCAAGCTGGCGTACCAGCTGTTCTAAGAAGTGCCTCCATCATGGGATGCCAAGAGTCTTGCCTCAAATTGTGAACTCGTAGTTCTTTATACTTAAACTCTTTCTTCCATCTGGTAATTCTGTCTGTTTTGGAGAAGAAATGTTTTTTTCTCCTACTTTTGATTCAAGTTTTTTTTTGTATCAGAAATCTGACTTTTTGAAAGTATGATCTTACTAGATTTTGGTCCTCTTGGTGCATTCTAAAAAGTACATGTTCAAAGCCCTGAATTTATTAGTGTTGGAGGGCTCTTGACTCAGAGATTTAATAAAGAACTAGATTGTCAGTTGTCTTTGTGAAACAGACATGGAACCTGTGGTTCAAAAGCTTTTATTTGCAAGTGGTAGCCAGAAAGACCTCTCTGTATTGGACTAAGCATGGGTATAAGTGTTTGAATATCAAAATTACCATGTTGATGAAAATAAGTATTTGGTTTTGAAATAAACCAATTAGAACTGTATAAAGTCTGGTTCTGCCATCTAGAAACTTCGTTACATTGGGCAAGTTTAATTGATATCTGTAGGTCATAGTTTTCCTCATTTATAAAGTAGGAATAATATTTAATGAAGAGGGTTTTTTTTGTTTGTCTTAAACTAAGATAACATGTGTAAATCTCTTACTAAACATAGAGTGTTTTCATGAAGATAGATACATGAGTTTTTTCTGTGACAAGTTTAGAAGATACTAAAGAGTGTTAATATGGTTAGGATCAGCAAGTATATCTCCGGAGAGAAAAGAAAAGGAATTAGGGGTTGGAAATTAAAGTAACTTAAAAAATAAAATATTAGGAAGAGAACTAGTATAAAGATATTCCTTGAATAATTTTATTTAGAACGTATTTTCTCAGTGCTCTTTTAAAAGCTCAATACCATGTTAAACTAGAACACAGAAAATAAAACTTAAAGTGGATACAGGCAAACTTACAAACACTTTGTATTAGAATATGTATAAGCTTGATTTATTATCATTTTTAATGAGATGCTCAAATTTTTTAAATGAATATCAGATCTGAAATCACTACTTGGTAATTAAATTCTAGTCTGAACTATAAGATGTTTTAGTTTAAGCTGATTGTGAATGAATCACTGTGATTAACACATCTGCAGCAGTTCAAGAAATGGAATACAGGAACTGGAAACAAAATATGCAAGAGCAGTATATTGGACTATGTGGAGAAATTTTGAAAGATTGAATTTCTTTAAACTACAGATCTTGTTCCCTAGTTTTAGTGTTTGTTGTCATGAAAATAATTACAAAGCCACATGCCTGAGCTTAATGAAAACCTGGTGGCTGCAGAGAGAATCAAAAGTATGACATGCTACATTTCTCTTTTTAACCCGTTTCATCTAAATTAACATTTCACACAGTATTTTCAAAAAAAAAAAAAAAACAAGCATACCAAATTTATACAGATGCTTAGCTTTTAACATTTTTGTCATGTGAGAAATAAAAGGAGAAATAATTGAAAGCGACTGGCATTTACAATCCAACATTTCTCACGCTGAAGAGAAATTTTAGGGGCTTATACTTTTAGAAGTTTATAGCATCGATTGACTGCCTTCTTACTTGAGTATCTTCAGGTGCCCACCTTTAATCTAGGCTGTAATGATAAAAATAGCAACAGCCCTCACCACCACTCTTCGCACACTTCCTGCCTGGCCGCCTATCTTTATGATGGAGGCAATTTCTAGTTTCTGAATATGAAACTTGTGGGCACTGCAGATTCTCTGTGAGTAGCCTGGGGGGCCCACCCCATTTCTGCTAAGGTGAGCATAGACACTCAAGAGAATTGAGTTTCCTGGCCTCATCTCTCGTTTGGTGTAGGAATGTAGAGCAGACATAATGACTCAAATGGAACTCCATATGTGTCTTAATGAGATTCAGACACTCTCATCTTTATTTTGTTCTTTTGTTCTGCTTTACGTCTGCTTTACTCAGGGTATGTTCTGATAGGGCATAGACTAGGGGTCCCCAAACTATGGCCCGGGGGCCGCATGCAGCCCCTTGAGGCCATTTATCTGGCCCCTGCCACACTTCCGGAAGGGGTACCTCTTTCATTGGTGGTCAGTGAGAGGAGCATAGTTCCCATTGAAATACTGGTCAGTTTGTTGATTTAAATTTACTTGTTCTTTATTTTAAATATTGTATTTGTTCCCATTTTGGTTTTTTTTACATTAAAATAAGATATGTGCAGTGTGCATAGGATTTGTTCATAGTTTTTTTTTTTATAGTCCAGCCCTCCAATGGTCTGAAGGACAGTGAACTGGCCCCCTGTGTAAAAAGTTTGGGGACCCCTGGCATAGACAGTCAGGCTTCTGAATTTTGAAAAGATAAAGGGTAGTTGTTTGTTTAATGAATGATGCAGAAAAATTATATATATAAAGGGAAATAAAGGAGGTTAATAGCTTTCAGGACATCACTTAAAGAATTTCACATAGAAGAGAAACTAGGATAGTATTTTTATATATAACGTGAAGTATACTTTAGTTAGGTTTTTAAAGATTTATTATGATTAATTTTTTTGCTTAGATTTTTTACATTACAGTAATTCTAGTGTGTTTAAGGGAGGATAGTAGGATTGGGTAGGTTAAATGGGGAAAAAGAGAAGGAGCCAAGGTTATTTTGAAATAAGAATGTTGCAGATAATTGCTATCTTAATAAGATTTGGGTACGCCTTGTTTTCTCCCCAACTTTTATTGAAATCATTAAATTCTCTTGCAGTGACTATGGATACTAGAAGTGGTAACCTCTAGGATAACCACTATTAGCAATAGATTTGTTTTCCATCTGACACCAGGAGAGACCAAGTGTGTTACGTGTCTATCTTGGAGACAAATGAAGAGTGTACATCCTGAATTCATTGTTAAGGAACTGTTATTCTTCTGGGAAAAAGAAAAATAAAAGATAGAGGGTCTTGCCATAATAAGTAACAAAGCTAAAACATTTATTTTAAGATTAATCATTGATACTACTCTAACCAATACTATAATATTTAGTGTAGCTATAGAATTTTTAATGATATTTGTCAAGGTCTAACTCAGATACACTGAAATTTACCAACTTAAGTTGAACTATTTGTTAAATTCTTACAGTTGTATATTCGTGTAACAATCATGTAGCCATCATCATAATCATGATCTAGAAAAAGTTCCCTCATGTACCTTTATCATTAGTCCCCTTTTTTCACTCACCTCCAGAAACCACTAATCTGCTTTCTTTAACTGTAATTTTATTTCTTCTAGACTTTTATACAAATGAAGTCATACAGTAGGTAGTTTGTGTATGTATTGTGGTTTCTTTCAGTTATCATATTGCTTTTAAAATTCAGCCATGTTAATGCTGAATCCATAATTTGTGTATTTTTATTGCAGAATCCTATTCTACTATATGGATACACCAAACTTTGTTTATCCATTCACCAGTTGAAAGACTGAAATTTTTTTTTAACTTTTTGGCTACTACATATAAAATTGCTATGAATATTAGGGTAAAAGTCTTTGTGTGGACAGATTTTCATTTCATTTATGTAAATTTAGGAGTAGAATTGCCCAATTATATAATAAGTATATGTTTAACTTTACAATAAACTGTCAGGCAATTTTATGAACTGACTTCATTGCTCATTGCTCATGGCAAGGTTAGAGAGTTCCAGTTCCTCTATATCCTTGCCGATACTAGGTAATGACAGTCCCTTCATTTTAGCTATTATTTTGAGCATGTAGTGGTATCTCATTAAGGTTTTATTTATTTTCATTGCTCTAATGGCTGGTGATGTTGAGGATTTTTTTCATGTGTCTATATGTCATTCTTGTATCTTTTATAATGTGACTGTGCAAATCTTCTGGTGATTAAAAAAAAAGCTTATCTTCTTGAGTTTATGGATTCGTTATATTTTCTGTGTATAAAAGTTATATTTTTATCCATCTACACCTATTCCTTTATTTTATTTTACTTTATTTTTTAGTTTTGTTAAGAGGGAATGTTTTTCATTGTATAGTCTAGTTTATTGACATTTTCTTTTATATTCATGTTCTTTATGTCCCAATTAGAAAATTCTTGACTAACTCAAAATGCTGTTTCCTAGAAATTATGTAGTTTTAGAGTTTATATTTAATCTATTTGGACAGAGTATTCCCACTTTATTATTCTTTTTCAAAATTGTCTTAGCTATCTTAGTTCTTTTGTCTGTCTGAATAAATTTTAGCATAATCTTATATCAACAAAAAATCTTGCTTAGATTTTGATAGGATTTGTATAGAAGTTGTATATAATTTTGGGGGAGAACTGACATCTTTATTCTGTTGAACTTTCAGTCCATGAGCACAGTATGTCTTTCCATTTTTTACATCTTTGATTTCTTTCATTAGTATTGTGTACTTTTCAGCATTTAAGTGCAGTCCATGTTTTTAGATTTACTATTTTATTTTTTTCCTGAGTAGTTGTAATGGTATTCTGTTTTATAATTTTAGTGTTCACATTTTTATTGTTTATATAAAAATAGAATTGATATTTGTATGTGTATCTTGTAACATGCTCCCTTACTAGACTTACTTATTAGTTCTATGGGTTTTTGTTGTAGTTGTTGTTATTGTTGTTTGTTTTGTTTGGGGGTAGATGCCTTGAAAATTTCTACATAGACAACCTTATTATTTGGAATTGGGGTTAGTTTTGTTTCTTTCTTGCCAACCTGCATGTCTTTTATGTCCTCTTTTTGCACTACATTAAATAAAAGAGTTCTCAGAACAGACATCTTTGCCTTGTTTCCACACTTGAGGGAAAACTTTGAGTCTTTTACCATTAAGTATAATGTAAGTTTTTTGAAGATGCTCTCTATCAAGTTGAGGAAGTTACCCTTTCTATTTCTCTGAGCATTTTTCTCATAAATGGGTGTTGAATTTTGTCAATGATTTTTCTGCATCAATTAATATTGTGTGATTTTTTTTTCATCTTGTTAATGTGGTAGATTGCATAGCTTGATTGATTTTTATATAAGAGCCAGTCTTACATCTCTGCAATATACCTCATTAGGTCATGTTCATAATTCTTTATATTGCTATATTGTTGAATTCTGTTTGATAGTATTTGTTAAGGACCTTTGCATCAATATCTATAAAAGATATTGATATAAAATTTTGTTTTCTCTTTACTGTCTTTGTCTGATTTTTATATCATGCTAATATAATAGCTTCCTTTTGTGTGTGTGTGACAAAAACAGAAAGAGACAGAGAGAGGGACAGATAGGGACAGACAGAGAGGAAGGGAGAGAGATGAGAAGCATCAATTCTTCATTGCAGCACCTTAGTGGTTCATTGATTGCGTTTTCATATGTGCCTTGACCCCGGGGGGCTACAGCAGACTGAGTGACCCTTTGCTCAAGCCAGTGAACTTGGACTCAAGCTAGTAAGCCTTGCTCAAACCAGGTGAGTCCATGCTCAAGCTGACGACGTCGGGTTTCAAACCTGGGTTCTCCACATCCCAGTCCGATGATCTATCCACTGGGCCACTGCATGATCAGGCTATATTAGCTTCTTAAAATGAATTGGTAGGTGTTCCGTTCTTTTCTATTTTCTGAATGAGATGATAATGGAATTGGTGTTAAGTCTTCTATACTCATTTGGTGCAATTCTCTAGTGAAATCATCTAGGCTGTAGATTTTTTTTTGTGGGGGTTGGCAGAGTTTTAAAAGTTATGAGTTGAATTGCCTAAATAGTTATGGAAATATTAAAATTATCTATTGAGTGGTGATTGTTTTTTGAGAAAGTTTATTTTGTCCGTTATCAAATTTATATGTGTGGTGTTCTTGGTATTCCTTTATTATCCCTTTGATGTCGGTTGGGTCTTAAATAAAACTCTTGTTTCATTCTTGATACTGGTAACTTGTATCTTCTCTTTTTTTTTGTTGTCAATCTTGCTAGAGCCCTATCAATTTTATTGATGCTTTCAATGAAGTAACTTTTTGTTTTATTGATTTTTCTTCATTGTTTTTCTCTTTTCAATTCATTGATTTTTACTTTTTTATTGTTTTCTTCCTTCTGCTTGCTTTGGGTTTATTTTTTGTCTTTTTTCTATATTCTTTAAGTGGGAGCTTAGATTAATTTGAGACTTTTCCTCTTTTCTAACGTATTTATTTCACACTAAAAATTTTCCTCTCTGTACTTTTTTGAGGAGTCACACAACTTTTGATATGCTGTATATTTACACAATTCAATATTGTTTTTTTAAAACTTTTCTTGAGATTTCCTTTTTGTTGAATTATTTAAAGTAGTTGTTTAGTTTATAAGTGTTTGGGATATTTTTGTTATTAGTCTGATTCTACTGTAGTCAGAGAATTCAGTTTGATTTTAGTTATTTTAAATTTGTTGATTTTTTTTGTTTTTGTTTTCCCCTTCTTATCTTCTCCTCCTCCTCTTCCCCTCCGCCTCCTTCTCCTCTCCCTCCTTCTCCTCCTCCTCCTCCTCCTCCTCTTCTTCCTCCTCCTCCTTCTCCTCCTCCTCCTCCTCCTCCTCCTCTTCCTCCTCTTCCTCCTCCTCCTCCTCCTCTTCCTCCTCCTCCTCCTCCTCCTCCTCCTCCTCCTCCTCCTCCTCCTCCTCCTCCTCCTCCTCCTTCTTCTTCTTCTTCTTCTTCTTCTTCTTCTTCTTCTTCTTCTTCTTCTTCATTTTTTGGACCAGGATATTTCTTTTCCTTTTATTTTCCTCTCCTTTCTTTTCTTTCTTTTTTTGTAAGTGAGAAGAGGGAAGTTAGAGAAACAGACTTCTGCATCTGCTCTGACCAGGACCCACCTGGCAACCCCTGCCTGGGGCTGATGCTTGAATCAACGGAGCTATCCTCAGCACCTGGGGCTGATGTTCAGACTAACCAAGCTATCCTCAGCACCCAGGGCCAATGCTTGAACCAGTTGAGCCACTGGCTGCAGGAGGGGAAGACAGAGAGAAGGGAGAGAGAGAAGGGAAGCAAAGCAGATGGTCACTTCTCATGTGTGCCTGACCAGGGATTGAACCTGGGACATCTGCATGCTAGTCTGACTCTCTATCCATTTGGCTAGGGCCATGGATAAGGATATTTCTGTTTTGGTCTATTTTCTGTGGGCTCTTGGAAATATGTGTATCTTGTTCTTGGGTGAGATGTTGTATATTGATTAGATTATGTTGCTTGATGACGTTGAGTTCTTATATATCCCTGTGGATTTTCTGTCTAGTTGTTCTATCAGTTCTTCCAAGAAGCATGTCAAGAAGATATCAACCATAATTGTGAATTTGTCTATTTCTCCTTTTAATTCTATCAGTTTTTGTATAACATATTTTGCAGCTCTGTTATTTGATACATACTCTTAAGATTGCTGTCTTCTTGATGGATTGATGATTTTATCATAATATAACACTTTTTTCTGTTTGTGGTAGTTACCCTTGCTCTGAAATTTACTTTTATCTGACTTTAATGTAGCTACTTCTGATTCCCTTTGATTGTTATTTACTCGATATATTTTTCTCCTTCCTTTTACTTTCAACTTGCTTATATTTGAAGTGAGTATTTAGACAACTTGTAGTCAGGTTGCAGTTTGGTCATGTGGGTAGAGGGAAGGACCTTCATTATTTGGGGGCAGGGGGTGGAAATTTGTCTTTCCATGCAATGGCCACTGGTAGCACAGGGGATGGGGGCAGGGCTGGTTACCGACTTGTGGGATGAGAGTTCCAGCTTCTTACTTTGCTTTCTCACATGTATCATCTGGAGTGTTGGGGTAACTCATTACAGTGTTGAGACAATGGAAGTCTAGGATCCTCACTTGGCCTGTGCTGGTGTGGGTGTGGTGGAACCACAGCTTCTTTTCTGTGGTGCTGGCTGGAGTAGAGCTGTCATTGTCTAAGGTTTAGTATCTTTTGAGGCTGACCATCTCCTGGTCCTTGGGCTAAAGAGAACAATCTTTGTTGGGGCTTTTGGTTTTTGTTTGTGCCTGTTATTTCTGACTTTGCCAGCTTTTTCTACTTTAGGTCTGGATATATGAAGCAAAAGGAAAACCCAGCATCTCACCATGGATTCTGAAGTCTCTAGCCAGTCTCTCTTCTCTCCATCTTTAGAGTCTTATGTTTCTTGTATATGTAATGTCCACAGTATTCACTTGTACTCATGGAAAGAATTCCTAGATGGAGTAGAAGTGTGTCTACCCTGTCTTTCTGGATAGGAAAGTCCATAATCTGCATTTTAACAAGATCTTTGGGATCTACTGCTGCAGGTACACATATTGAATAGTGAGGCTCTACATAGTATATTTAGTATATTTGTATTTTATTCTTAAGTTTGGAAATGGAGTATCAAGTTACCTTTGTTGCAAATGACAGATTTTGTTTTGCTGCACCCTATGCTCATTTTAGATGAATTTCTCCCTTACTCATATCCATAATCATCAAATATTTTAATTCAGTTTGAGACAACTTTGATTGATCAATGGCAAAACACAAAATAAATCGTTAGAAAAGTTTTTACAGGCACTTACATCATTGTATAATTGGTAACATGAGGTATTTATAAAGAATTACTTTAACTCTTCACCTTCACTAACTTCTGTGTGGGATATCCAGTAGTTATTCCCACAATAGAAAGCATATGCTATCACAACTCTGATATTTTTTTGTTTTACATTGGGGATTCATTGCAAAATAAAAGATGCAATACTTCCTTTGAATAATATCCAATTTTAGTACCTTCTTTTCAAATACACATTGGGGAAGGGACAAGATAACATTGTTAGATTCTTAACTTTAAAGGAATTTATAACATGAACTAGTAGATTAATTAGCCAATTTTGGCACAAACAGTAAGAAAACAGACTACTTGACATGGAAGCAAATCTAATGAGTAACTTTATGTTCAAAAGCACTGTTTATGTGTACTTAATATACTGTATAAACCTACACTGAATTGCTTTTCATGTTGTTAAAAGATATTTCACCAGGGAGCTTTCTGTATTTGGCATGCATTCTGCAGTAGCAGAGGATAACATTTTATTTTCAGAAGAAAAATGATCAGTATGTAGTTTGTTTTTTTATAGGCTTCTTTTTCTCCTATGGGGCATGAAATTTTGGCCTAAGAAAACAAGAGATGCAGTGGAATTGAGAATGTATGAATATCAGAATATTTATGAAAACATTATTACTTCTTCTGTTTGTCATTTACATTGTCAAGCCCCATCTTGTTTTTTCCTGGACCAGGATTTCCAGATGTGAAATAATATCACTTTCAGAGACTCGTCAGTTCTTATTTCTAGGTACTCCTTTTGTTTATCTTAGGAATTTTAAGTACCTGCTTTATATTGCTTAGTTTTTGGTATTCCAACTTCAAACCAAGGGAGAAGTAATCTCTATAGATAACCTTTTTTAGTGGCTGGATCTTGTTTTTTCTAAGGCAGTGGTCCTCAAAGTTTTTGACCTTGGAACTTCTTTATACATGGAAAATTATTAAAGACCTCAAAGAGAGTTTGTTTATATAAGTTATATCACTCTATGTTAGCCATGTTAGAAATTAATGCTGAGAAAATATTTAAAAATTGACTTATTGATTTATTTAAAATAATAGTAAACCTATTATATGCTAACATAAATAACTTTTATAAAAAATACCAGTATTTCTTTTCAAAAATTAAATTTTCGAGAGAAGGATGGCATTGGTTTTTGTGTTGTCAATCTTTTTGATATCAGGCTTAGTAGAAGAATGCAAGGTTTCATATCTGCTTTTGCATGTTAATATGTTGTTTTGGTTGAAATCTGTGAAGAAAATTCAGTCTTCATAAACACACGCAGTTGAAAAAGGAAGGAATATTTTAATAGCTTGCTCAGATAATTGAGGATGTTCTTTTACCCTATACCCTATACTAAAACTGAACAAATGGTAGTATTTTAAAGGTTAGTTGCAATGAGCAATTTGAAATCATATCAAATATTTTTGTACTCTGTTGCATTAAAATCCATGTTGCATTTTCAGGGGCTCCTTTAGCCATGTGTGATTCTGTCATTTCATGCATGGTCATTTGGAAAAGACTGGTTCACTGAGTTACGTGATTTTACAATATCAACATTTGTGAATATATTCATAGATTGAATGAGAAAGATTTTTTCATGTTGGCAGTCTGTCAGACTCACAGTGGAAGAGACAAGTACTCCAAAATTCTAATTTTTGCCTGAAAGCTTGCATTTTATCACTGGCAACAAATGCTCTCAGTTATTTACCTTGAAGAGGCAAGTTCACTGTAGTCATTTTCAAGATGTTTGCCAAATACCCAAGTTTGAATAACCATAATTTATGTTAGTTGCTATTTCAAGTAAAGTGGAGTTTTATGAAAAAAAAGGGGGGGGGGAGTTCAGGTCACATCTCAAACAATTACAGTAGTGATCTTCCTTCGTGATGGCCCTTATACTTGGGTAGGCAGTGGAAGTGCCATATGGTCACACACTCCCCCTCCCCCATTTCTGTCTCAGACTAATAACAATGTTGTACTGAAGTCTAAAGATTTACCGTATTTACCCATGTACAAAACACACCCTTTTGCCAAAAATTTGAGGTCTACAAACTGGGTGCACCTTATACAGTGGTTGTAGATTTTTTAGTTGCATTTCCTGCTTTTTTGCACTTGTTTTTGCACTCGTTGTTGTAGACAATTTGACACCAGCAGAAAGAGTAAAGAAACTAACTGTAAGAAAAATTTGTACCTGGGTGAAAAGATCCTGTGATAAAATCAAGATTGAGACTGTTGTCAAGTCATTTAAGAAATGTGGCATTTCAAATGCCATAGATAAAACTGAGGACGAGGCAATATATGAAGACAGTGGTTCGTCATCAGACACAGATGAGGACAAGCTAATGGATGGGAGTTTCAACAGTGATGAGGAGTTGTATGAATTTTATGATGAATAAAACTTGAGTTCAATAACTTTATATAATACATTTTTTTTCAAATTTTGGGCCCCAAAATTAAGGTGTGTCTTGTACATGGAGCATCTTATACATGAAGAAATAAGGTAATAAAATTGTCTTTTCAGCAGATTATTAAGTTCCACTGGCTTTTTAAAAATTATTACTACATAAGTGTTGGAGGTGAAGATAATCACAACTTTTTGCACATTTGGGCCACCACCTAGATTCATGCTCAGGTTCCAGAGGCTTCATTCACCACTACTTGTACACCATCAGTGCAGATATCAACATGTGAGAAAGGCAAGAACATCCCTATATTAAAATCAGAATTGATTTGTACTTGCAGAATTGCTTTAAAAGAATAGGTTTCAGGATCCCCAGAGGTTCATGGACCAAACTTTGAGAACCACTGCTCTAAGTTGTAGATATATAAGACAATGGCTGTAATCTTTTTTTTTTTTTTTTCGTATTTTTCTTAAGTTAGAAGCAGGGAGTCAGTTAGACTCCTGCATGTACCCGACCAGGATCCACCCGGCATGCCCACCAGGGGGCGATGCTCTGCCCATCTGTGGCATTGCTCCGCTGCAACCAGAGCCATTCAAGCATCTGAGGCAGAAGTCACAGAGCCCTCCTCAGCGCCCGGGCCAACTTTGCTTCAGTGGAGCCTTGGCTGCAGGAGGAGAAGAGAGAAGTAGAGAGGAAGCAGAGGGGGAAGGGGTGAAGAAGCAGATGGACGCTTCTCCTGTGTGCCCTGACCAGGGATTGAACCTGGGACTTCCACATGCCGGGCGGATGCTCTACTGCTGAGCCAACCGGCCAGGGCCTGGATGTAATATTTAAAAGTGCTTACTGCTCTAAACATTTTAATTTTTTCTTTTAAATTTAAAGAAATTTCTATAATATAGTTTTGGTAATCTTCATTGTACCCCTGAGATGTAGGTGGTAATTAGAGTATCTGAGAGATGAAGAAATCAAATCAGTGTAGCCAAGCCATTTGCCTGTGGCCAGGAAAAGTAAGTCAGAGAAATGCTGAAAGAGCTAGGATTTCACAATGGAGCCAACAAGAGAGCCAGTATCAGCCTGGACTAAAATGATATTGAGCAGGAGCCTTTCCTAACTTCTTGTTTTTCTCCTCTTGTATACAAATTTGAAGTCTTCCCCAAGGAAGAGTATCTCAAACATTATGGCGCTTTGGGGGAATACTTGAAAAGGGCAGTCCTGAGAGACTGGTGTGTGAACCACTGAGATGTGGGTGCTGAGACAGCGCTAAGGAGGAAAGGAAGCTGGTATGATCAATGGTTGAATGTGTGCCTTGTACTGTGTAAGGCACTTCATGTATGGTACCTTTTAACTTGCACTAGAAACCTATGAAGTCGCTATTATCAGCCTGATTTTAGAGATGATAGAGCGGAGCCTCAGATGTTCAACAACGAGCCTGAGAGTAAATCACTCCTGTAGGTTGGAGTTGGCGTTATAATACGGTGTCTTCATATCAGTCTTATTGGTCCTCTTGGACGACACTGTTAACTGGTTAATTATTACAGTATCTGTCTTCTAAACATATTTCTGAATACACATGCATACACTGCAGGCTTAATTTTTAACCTTTTCTGGGAAAAACAAACATAGTTTTTAAATTTATTCATCCACTAGGGGGGGCAAGAGTGCTAATTTATTGAGTAATAATGATTGATGAGCAGGGTTTAAATTAAATGATTGTAGTATGGTTTATAATTATATATACTGTAGGAAATTGTATATGGAAAATTCTGAACATAATATCTAATGACTATTTCTTGTAAGAAAGATGCTGTGCTATCTTTTTCCTGATACCTAGGAGACCGCTTTCTCCCCTACATATAAAAAATACAAGTGTGACTGGCGTTCAAGTGGGGATCATGTAATGTGGCTTAGCAAAATAAACAGTGCACCAAGTAGGGAGATTCAAACTCTAGTGTCAAGTTTGTTTACTCATTTGTTACTTTAATACATGTATACTTTAACACTATTTGTTTAACAGTTGTTATGATATATTTTATGCAGTGGTATCTGAAAGAAATATGATTTTCTTAAGACATTATTTTAGCCTTAAAGGAAAGTATTACACTCCTTTTTCTATTTGGATAATGCATTTGTTAATCATTATTTCTTTTTCCAGATCCATCATTTAAATATGTCTAAGTATGGAGAGATTCCCTTAAATAACAGATATAACAGATATATCTAGTTTCTCATTTATATAATTGCCATGTGAATATGTAATTTCTAATAAAATTACAAAGTATTTTTTAAAAATACTAAAACTATGAACTATGAAATAATTGCATAATATTTGGCATTAATGTGTTTCTATTTGCAAAGAAATTTTGTTTATTGTCCTTATTTCTTGTTAAGATTTCTGTAAACTTTGGTTGATGATTATTGTGAAAATATATTAGACATTTCATCAGCATTGTAATCATGATAAGTGTGAAACTTTGCCAACCAGATTTTTACTCTGTATATAGTGTAATATTTTGGTTTTGAGTTTGTAAATGAAAGGATCCAAAATAATTTAACATTTTACTATTTTTAGATATAATAGTTTACTTGAACTCTTCATGAAAATATTTCATACTCAGAAAGTCTTTGAAGGATTTTAAATGATTCTGATTTTGAAAAGGTGTTACTGTTGGAACAGAATGGAAACAGAGTTATACCTTTAACTTCTCTGATAATACAGGCCATATGATGTGAAACTATAGCTTGATCTCTTTGAACATTAGTTAATTCTTCTGTGTCATTGGACTACAGGGTTGCTGTGAGTTGGTAGGTATTGAAAATGTAAAGATGAGTTACAGGTTATTCTGTCTTCAAGGATAGCAGTCTAACTGGGGCACTATACATATAAGCAAATTATCACATTGAGGTGTGGTGAGGGCAGTGATAACACATGCAAACTTGCTAACATGGCATCATCTCAAAGGCATACCAATTTAGCATGAGACATATTCTGTGAAGATGCTTCAGAGAAGGTAAGACTTGAATATAAAGGACAAGCAAGTATAGAATTGGGGGAGCTGAGGGGAAAGAACATATTTCAGGTCAAGGAAATAGCATGGGACAAATCATGGTGGAATAGGACAGTGTGACTCTTAAGTTGTAAGAATATAGAGTAAAGAATACAGAAGAGGGCCCTGGCAGGTTGGCTCAGTGGTAAAACATCGGCCCAGCATGTGAGTGCCCTGAATTCAATTCCCAGCCAGGGCACACAGGAGAAGCGCCCATCTGCTTCTCCACCACTCCCACTCTTGCTTTTCTCTCTCCCTCCCCCCATCTCTCCCTCCTCCTCCCTTCTTGTAGCCATGACTCGATGGAGTGAGTTGGCCCCAGGTGCTGAGGATGGCTCCATGGCTTCCACCTCAGGCACTAAGAAAAAATAACTCTAGTTGCAATCGAGCAAGGGCCCAGATGAGCAGAGCATTGCCTCCTGGTAGACTTCCTGGTTGGATCCTGGTCATGGCACTTATGGGAGTCTGTCTCTGCTTCCCCTCCTTTCACTAAATAAAAAATAAAATAAAAACAAAAAAATGTAGAAGAGTAAATTGGAGATCTGTAATGGAGCTGACACTAATGTATCTTTAGTGCATATTAACATGTTTGGATCTTGTTTAAATGATAGGGAACCACTTGAAACTTTTTATGAGTGATGTGTTCTTGCATTTTAGGAGACTCACTGGGCCAGCATTTGGGAGAAGTTAGAAGATATTGGAATAGATTTCAGTGAGAAGTGGTGTCCTCTGAGATAAGACTGTAGTAGTAACACTTGAGATGGTGATTAGCAGGTTCCAGGAGTACCTAAGTATGGGATTAACAGGAGAGAAGGAAATCAAGAGGACTTTGAATCAGCCAACTTGACAATTGGAAATTAATCTTGAAGAAGCTAAAGGACCCTAGGGTGAGTCGTAGGCTTATAAGGTATGGGTGACTATATAGAAAATAGAGGAGAGGAGTAAGCTTTTTTGAGGGGACTTTGAGCTGGAGACAGAATAAGATGTAACCATGCAATAATGTTTGAGTATTTTTCCATGTGCCAGGGATAGAGTAAGGTTTTTTGTTTGATTGTTTTTTAGTATAACTTATTTAATTATCTTAGTATCCTCTTGTGGTATTACCATCTTTAACTGACAAGTGAGGAAGCAGTTCAGAGAGGTCACATACCTGACCTAAGACCACACAAATGGCAGTGGTGGAACTTGGAATTAAATCTCAGTCTCTCTGACTGTAAAGAACAACTCAGTCTTATACTTTGGGATCATTGTATTATAGACACCTATAGTTGAAGCTATGGACATATATGGAAATGTTCATGATTAGTACATATAGATGGAGAAATGTTCATATAGATGGAGAAGATAAGATGGCCAAGAACAGCAAATAACATTACTGCCTTTCCCCATTTATACGATGTATCCTTTTCCAAAAAATTTGTGATTTAAAATCTGGGTGCATCTTACACAGTGGTTGTAGATTTTTTTATTTGCATTTCCTGCTTTTTTGCTCTTGTATGAATTTTATGATGAATAAAACTTGAGTTCAATAACTTTATGTAATACATTTTATTTTCAAATTTCGGGCCCCAAAATTAAGGTGCGTCTTATACATGGGAGCATCATATACATGGGTAAATATGGTAAATTAAATGGAGCCCATAGAAGATGGAACCAGAGAGGTAGATACTCACTGGAAAAAACATTGCATCCAAAATAAGAACTTTAGGATTATCCTTCAGGGCTCTCATCCTCTCTCACCTGCACATTCTGTTCACTAGCAAATTCTGTTGGTTATGTCTTCAGAATACAGGGGATCCTCAGGTTACAACACATTTCTGTTTCTATGACAGTGATGTAACCTGAATTAAGTGTAAGACAAAACACACCATAGCCTAAGTCACTTACTTATCCTAACACAGTTGTAAAATCATAATCTAAAACATAAAAACACAAACACTCAAAGTTACTATGTATTCTTCCACCAGGAGCAACCAAACTAGTTTGCCCACATAGTCCATAAGTATGACACTAATGGTCTAAGCCAAAACACTCATGTCTCAATTTGTAAAAGTTTTTATGAGAGTTAGTGTTGTAAACTCGAAACATCTTATCTTGAGACTGTTGTAACTAAAGGACCCTGTATATCCGAAATCTGACCATTTCCTCTTGACCAGGTTACTCACATCTCCTGTGCTTTAAAAGAATTTCCTGCATCTGTCTCGTTCCCCTACCATCTTTTCTCCAGCCAGTGGTCAGACCCATTCTTTTAGAATGTAGATCAGATCGTCATTTCTCTGCTCTGAACTATCCAGGGATCTTTCTTGCCATTAAGAATGTAATCCATGGTCCACAAGGCAGCAATGACTGTGCCACAGGCTACTTACCTCTAATCTTTCCTTCTTCATCCTCTGCTAGGCCACATTGCCAGCCACAAGCTAGGCACGCACCTTTCGGACCTTTGCACTGACTGTTGACCTGCCTGGAACACTTTCTCTCCAGGTTGCTATCACTTTAGAGACTTTCCCCAGCCAAACTGTTTGAAACAGCAGCTTCCATCACATTATTCTGACCTCTTCATTCTCTTTTTAGATGTTTTTATCACTTGGCATATTAAAATTGTTTCATTTACTTTGTGTAATTGCCCTTGAATTTTCTGGCCCATGCCCAAGCTTCATGAAGTAAAGACTTTGCCTTTTCTTATGTATTCCTGAAGCCCCAAAATCTAAATCTAAAGCATAGCAAGTGCTCAACATATATTTGGATGAATAAATGCAACCAAATTGACTTTTGAAAACAAATAAATCATATCATCCTCTCCCTCCCCACCCTCCCTGTTTAACCTTCCCACTCCGTAGTCTCCCATGACTGTCAGAATTAAATCCAAATTCCTTCCCATGGTTGACAAGGACTTCCATGATCTGGGCCTTGGCTGAGACTGACCCCTAGTCTTGCCACTGCACCCTGGTTGATGAGATTCTAGCCACATTGACCTTCTAGTTCTTCCTGGAACTTGCTAAGCTCATTTCTTCTTCTGCCAGCCGCTCTTTCTACGTGGTTGGCTTCTTTGATCCTTCAGATCTTTGCTCAAGTATTGCTTCTGCAGAAAAGCCTTCCCAGACTTAAAACAGTCCTCTCAATACTTGGCACTCCCCCAAAAAAATCTTCCCAGGATTCAGGCTAATTTTTATCATCACAGTTGTCATTGAGCAAAATTTACTTACTTATCAATATTCTCTTTCCTAACCAGGGTTGTAAACTTCATGAGGGTGTACGCAGGCTTTTTCTGTCTTACCATCATATTCCCAGCTCCTCAAAGGAAGTGCTGGTACATCTTTGAAGCCCAATATTTAGAGGATAGATGAATGAAATACTTCTGCCACTCTTGTGAGAGTGACTGATTGTTACTGTGAGTACTTGAATACTCTGTTGATGACACACAGTTTAAATAAATGCCTAAAACTTCTAGGATGAAGATTAATGGAGTTTGAACATTAAGTAATGACACCACCTTTCCAAACTGGCTCATGGAATTCCGGTACATTACTTTATAGACATTCTTCTGCACATCCTTGGGAACCCAAATTTCTCAAGCTTTCAGGATGTTGTAATTTTTATTTTCAGTCATTTTCAAAACTACTTGACTGAATTAGATTGCTCGTTCCTCAAGGGTAGTGAGCACCCCATTCTGTTTTGTACATTCAGCACTTTATCCAGAGCTCAGCACAGATTAGATGTTCAATAAATGTTCATGAATGGTGGTTTAGAAAATTTTCACATTAACAATTTGAGAATTTTTCTGCAGAATATTTTTATTTTTTTTAGATTTTATTTTTCAATGACCATTCACATTCAATGTTATTTTGTATTCGTTTTGGTGTGCAACAAAGTGGTTGGACAATCATAGTTTACAAAGTCGTACCCCCAATATTTCAAGTGCCCACCTGGTACCATACCTAGTTATTCCAATAATGTGGACTGTATTCCCTGTGCTGTACTTTAGAGCCTCGTAATTATTTTGTGACTACCAATTTATAGTTTAAAATGAACATTTTCAGTTTTTATAGATTTCAAAACTGAGCCTTCCCTCTGCCCCGCCATCTCCAAGAAACTTATAACCTTTAAGCAGTGTTTGTTATTCTCTGACAAACTCGAGAATAGGTATGAAGGAGTGATATCCTCTCCTAAATTTAAATTCTGTCTACCAGGCAAAAGGAACAGAGGGGACCTGTAACCATTTTATTCACCTACTGCAGCTCCCTATTCGGATGAGGCTGGGTGGAGGCAGGGCAAGGCTCCGTGGCCCGGCATCCTCCTTCACTCCTGTTTTCTTTTTGATAAAACAGCCAGTGTTTAGTGTGGCTCCAAAAGTTTTGGTTTGGGGATTTAAAAAGCCAGCAGCAGGTAGCTGTGACGCAGGTCTTGCAGTCACTGAGCTGCACACACCTTAAGCCAACAGAGCCAGTGAAAGGGGGCAGTGTTTGAACTGAATCCGCGCTTTTGAGATGGAGCAGCACCTTTTCAATAAAAGCACGTTTATGCCGACTCCTTAAGAAGTTTAGACTGGAGAGCTGTCTCTAGAAACTGCCCCCCTCCCCTTCAGCCAAACCCCATGTGTTTGTCTTGGCAGCCTGGCTGTGTCTGCTTGGCTGGTGCTAATGCTGGGATGTTAAATTGATGAAACACAGAGCTCTTGATCCTTTTCAGTGAGGCTTCTATTTGGTTCATGGCAAGGTAGAGCTCTTAGCTGCTAGCCACCTGTAACTGGCCAAGATAAGAAAAAAAAATAGGTGCAGCGATGTGGAAGAGGAAATTTCTCTTAATTACTCTTACCAAATACTACAGGTTTTTTTGTTTGTTTGCCTGTTTTAATATCCAAAATAGGTTTAAAAACACTGAAAAATAAAGCGAGAAATAAAAAGCTACCTCAGTCCACCACTATTTTGGGGCAGTGGCAAGGGTTGGGGGAGGAATGGAGGATGGATACTCTTATAATGTAGTTAGGGATTTGGAGATCCGTGGGAAGATACTTTATTAGAATAATTAACCACGCTTTTCACTGTAGCTTTTGTTTTTTTTTTTTCTTTGATCTAGGTAGGATTATTTTTTTTCCTATTATTATAGTATATTTGATGTAAATAGTCAAACGTAGATAACCTGACAAAGTACAAAATATAAAGGTGTTTGGCTTTCTGAGAATTGGGACCCACTGTGCTTGTGCAGAGCTTGGGGTTAGTCCGCCCTTAGGCTCTGGGTTCTCGAGACTGTACATTGTTCCAGGAGCCGTGGGCTGTGACTAGACATTTTAGAATTAACAGCCCAGAAAGGAAACAAGTATAAATCATCTCTCTGGTTTATGTGTCTCCGGAGGGATCTGTAACATTGCTGAAGTTCTTTCACGTGTTGCTGGTTCCCAAAGGTTGGTGACTTGATCACTTCCTCACTTTGTTCAGGCTTCTGTTCAGATGTCACCTCCTCAGAAAACTCAAAAAGCTAGCTCCCCTCCGTCACTCTATCACCGTTCCCTGCGGTGTGGCAGTTTCCGTGATCTGAAATTTTAGATATGTTTAAATTTTTATATCTTCTCAACTGTGATATCAGTTCTCTGAGGACAGGGACTTTTTTTTTCTTACTCACTGTTTAATCCTCAGTGCTCAGAAGAATACGCAGACTAGAGGAAGGGCCTGGTAAATGTGTGTTGAATGGCTGAATAAATAAGATGAGGAAGTGAACAATAAAGGACGAAGTAAGGAAAGGAAATAATGATTGTTTCCCAGATAATGTCATTCATCATGTTGCTAGGTAAACCAGGACCGGAAGACCATCAGTCTTGCACATATGAAATGTTTATTAGTCCTTTCAATAAAACTTTGAGTGAAAACTGGATTGCATGTAGCAAACATTTCCAGTTAGCCAAAAATCAGGGACTATGAAACCATTTCATTGTGTGGTTGTACAGAGAGATTGAGTAGAGAAATTAGATTTGTTTTAATAAAGGTTTTAAAAGAGCATGAGTTTAGAATTTTATTCTTGGCTGTGGACATTTAAAATTCTCTTTCCTACTAGGCCCTCTCTTTCAGAAGGGGTAGTTTGTCAGCTTCAGAAGCTCCATTAGTTGCTTGTGTCTGTTCTCTGAGCATACTAACATGATGGTGCTATAGCACATGCTGCCAAAAACAGATGGAAGTGACAGAGAAAGTATCTCCTGTCCACTAAAAGAAATGTTTAAAGACGATGTTTGATGCATAACAGATGGCATGAGAAATAGCCTGTCAAGTTGAGATTGGTGATAATGGGTTAGTGAACACCCTATACTTAGCTACCAGTTCTTCTTCTCATGAGTATATTTCTTCCCACTCTATGTCCACTTTTTATATGATGTAAATCATTATAGTTTGTATTTCATATTTTTACATATTAACTTTTACTATGAAGATTTATATATTTTTTTACAATCTTCTTAATGGTTTTATATTTCATCAAATGGATATGTTAGAATGAGACTGTATCAGAGCAAGGCTCTCATGTGTTAGCAATGTGCTTGGTGTGTAGAACGTATTCATTTATTGATTTTAATTAAATATTCCAAATTTATTTAGCTTATGCTTTATATCAGGACATTAGTTTTGTTTTCTGGTTATTAATAATTATATTGACATGGTGACTATCTATGTGCATGCCTATGACTTCATGATCTTTTGATGCGAGGTTTCAGGATAAATTTGCACAGGGAGATTTCTTAGTCAGAGGTTGTCAATATTTTCATATCTCTTGATTTGTGAATGGGTGACATTCTTTTATCATGACACCTTCTATGTTTGTATATTCCTTTGGCCTTATAAAGTGAATAAGGGTGTTTTTTTTTTTTTACCTTATCCTGCATTAGTTGTGGCAATTTCTTCTTTCTGACACATGTAGCTAACACTATCACATTTGGATATAGGTAACAACTTATTTTAGTTCTCATTTTAGTCTTATTTTTGGTATGGTCATGGCATATTTATGGGGTTTAGTAATATATGATTTTGTTATAAATTACACATCTCAATGATTTTTCAAGAACTTGGTCTTTGAGGTTGGATACTCAATTCATTTTGTAAATTTAAGTTTTTTTGTCCTTCCTTAGCTCTGTTACTCTACAGGGGAATAAGATAAACTAGAAAACCCATCTTGAGCAGCTCTAATAAACAGAAAAAGAAATCTGTAACTGTTTAAGATAACCAAATCTTGTTAAAAAATCAGCTAATGACCAGTAAAAGAGATAGAGAGAGAGAAGATACTCTAAATATTTCACTTTTTATTTCTTGGTTCTGTTTAAAAATTTGGAGTACTAAAACCTTCCCCTGATAACTCTAAGATAATAGTGTAATTGATATCAGGTAATATTAAGTATCATTGAGTTTTTATAGGTGTAAGTCACTGTATTTCTTTTGCATTTTCTCATTTAATCCTATTGTCTTTCACTTTTTACTAGTGATGAAATCAAAGCTTTGAGATTTTAACTGAAACTTTTCCTAAAGATGTAAACCCATATTTGGGTCTGGTGTGCTTTGAAGCCTTGTGATTTCTCTTAGTCATGATGCTGTCTATGCTCAATACATTGGTTTTGGTAATTTGCATTTATCTCTAAGATTTATTTTTAAAAGTCTCTTTCTTTCTGATTGTGTGGATTTGTATTGGCATCTCAGAGTTGAAATATTACACAAAAATTACAAATAAATTTTAATTTTTATCAGAATGTTCTTGATGGCCAGGTATTGATATCTACTGGGAAAGCCATCTTCCACTGTCTCTGGGCAAGCAGTTTCTAGTTCTTCTAAGCTTTACTTCCTAGTGTCAGTCTCTTCCCTAACCCTAGGCTTTTTCCTAAAGATTGCTTATCTGTCACCTAACTCCAAACTTAAAATTGATTCTAGTCTGGAACATTTGTAATACATTCCTTCTTTAAGGCAGTTTTAATATTTAATAGTTTATAGTATGTAAAACACCTTTGAAAAGTAAAAATGGCCTGTTAGGTGCAAAATTGTTTTTGTTAGCATTTCTCATTATTATTTTCAATGTTCTACCAGTTTTTGGCCATTGATGCACTCTGGGCAGTAAACACACTGAGCTCGATAAAATTGCATCATTTGTGGTCACTAGTTTCCAATAGAAGACTTAAGTGTTCTTTCAAGATCTTTGTTACTTTCAGCTCTACTCTTAACTAAAAATAAGTGGTGTGGCACTTATTGGTAGAAACTCTTCCTGATATCTGGCGGTAGTCAGTAAACACTTGTTTATTATCATGATCCTTATATACTTTAGAAGTTCTTAACCTGGGGACCATGGAGGCAGCTTCAGGTTATCTTAGAAAGCCTGAAGTAGTGTGAAAATGTGTGCTAGGACCATTTTTAAAAAGAGTATTATTTTCATCATTCACTCAATTATTCATTCAATCATCATTATCAGATACTCCCAAAGGAAATGAGACCCAAAGAAAGTTATAAAACATCCCTATTCTCAAAACTTCATCTGCATTTATTATACCTCAGTACCAGACCTTTTAAGATACCTATTTGACCACATTTTCTGTTCTCATTCTTCTGTCAATTTACTATGCTTAACTCTAAGCATTTTTCAGGGGGTTGAGTAGGGCTTTGTACTGTCTTTGTTTTTTAGACAAGAAGGGCAGGGACATTTGGTCTTTGTTTGTTTTTAATTAACATGGTGATCTGTTAGTCTCCAGTTGCATAAGTGGCCTGATTTTAGAGAGAGAGGGAGGAGGAGAGAGAGAAAGAGAGAAGCTATAATTTGGAGAATTTAGACCTCTAGGATGATTGGCTGGTGCGAGCTGGATATTTGAAACCTGTTATTTCAGTGATGTCTAAACTACACGTTAATAATCTTAAATACAGCCCACGGATCCCCTCTTCTGTCCTGACAGTAAGAAAAGGATTTATCAGTTTCCTGTCTTTTTATCACTATGAGGGCCCCTACCTCCATCAACCTCCAAATATTACTGGCCCTTGACTCACCCAATTGAAGCCTGCTCTCCTGTCAATCCAGGGTAGACTCGGTCACTGAAGTGGTGAACGAAGCAGTCAGTGTTGAGGGCTCCCTGTCCTCTGTTGCTCTTCACTCTTCACTTTGTAGCTTCTTCCCAAAGAGGGGTCACAGCACTTGCCTTTCTTACAACTATCTAACACGGATGAGTTTATTTCATGAACAAAAACACAGAGAGAGTATGAAAGAAGGATATAAAGTGTGTTATGTGTTTTAAGGATCAAAGTTGTTTCTGAATCAGTCTTTCATGTTTCTAAGAGAAGACAGTACCATGTAGTAGTTAACAACTAGGCTGTGGGATCAGTTAGCCTAGCCTGCTACTGGCTAGCTCTGTCACCTCTACAACGCAGGATGAAATGGAATGGTAGTGTCCCTACAGGCTGCGGATGGAGCAGACAATGTTCTTAGCACACAAGAATTCCTCAGTAAATGTTCGCTTACTGGTGACACAGAGGTATCTCTTGATTTCTCCCAGTTTTAGTGACTTATCTAGGAACACTGTGTTCCATCCAAAGTAAAACAAGCCTTTTTATTTAAAGCAAAACATCCTACAATCTATATTAGCAAATTCAAGTAGCATGTAATAGAGAATTTGGAGCAGTACTCATTTCTCTCTGCCTGACTAGGTCCTAGAACACTAAACAGTCAAACCAATTAAAAATAAAATTTATTTTGTTCCCTTATGTTGCAAATGAATTAGAGTATCACTGTCATGTATGTGTTTAATGATTTTCAGCCTGTGAATATAAATTATTTTTCTCTAATCTTTGCTAAATTCTGCCAGTTTCTTGTAAGTAGTGCCTAGTGACAATGAGCAGAGTCTGATAAAATTCACTCATTAATATAGGACATTGTGGTTTACTAGGAAAGGCTCACTTCATTTGTTAGTGGTTTTGTTACCAATGTAGCACATCTTTATTTCATTTAGCATTTAGACATGCTAACAGATATCTTAAACAGAAGAAGTAAAAATGCTCCCACCCCTACAATCTCAAAGATTCATTTCGTTTATATTTTGGATAATTTTCTCCCATGAATATTTCTACAAATTTAAGTGTGATCTTCCAGTAAATGCCATTTTGACTGTGTTCACTTTAGTGAGTTTCTCAACGACTTTGTTCTGTCTTTTGGTCATTTTGAAATTCCTCCCTGTGTTGGCTTGGAGCACCATTTAAAACTAGAACAAGTATAGAAGCAAACAGACAAATACAGATATAAATAATGAACCAACAGCACCAGGGGAGCCCCTACTGTCAGCATCCCGGGATGCAGAAATACACCTCTTCACAGATTGTCCTCAGACATGACCTAGCAGGGAGGGCGGGGTCAGGAGGGAGGGCGGGGTCAGGAGGGAGGGAACACGGGTAGGAATACGTGGGTGCCTATGTGAGCGAATTATACAGCCTTTTCAGCAGATCTGAGTCCTTAAAAAACCATTTAGAAATGATTTAAAATGTATTTCTCCTTTGACTGTAAAATACAGTAGACATTTAAACAACTCACTATGGACAGGGCTGATTGAGGGTGTCCTAAAATCAGTAGTAGATTCAGTGGGTTCAGGTTTTGTGGGGCTTGGAACTTGTATAATTTTATGGACCACATTTAGAAAAAATTAATCCAACCTTATGAATATAAAACTAAGAACAATGATGGATATTTATTTGGCACAATAAAAGAATCGTAAACATTACACTTTGGATAAAGCTGGCAAATACCACGAATGTCAAAATCCAGAAGAAACATAATTTTTAAAAGTAGCTGACATATGCTATATGGTTTTTCTTCATTTTTTTTGGCTTCCATACTTGAAATGCCTCTTTCTTGATGGTGTTCCAATATCATTTTAGTGGAGAATTAGAAAGTGAAGTGAGTTGTACTCCCGCAGTTGATCAGGTTGTGTTTTCTGTGCTTATAGTCATCCTCACTGCTTGTGTACTGCTCCCGGCTCCTGCTTTACAGACAGGAATTCTGATGATTCAGTCTCATACGTTTCTCATCAAAAAAGAAAAATCAGTACAGAGCATGTGGAATTAGATATGTGGGGTCATCAAATACATTTCTGACAGGGAGAATCACCATGTTGAACAGCCATTGATGGAAATTGGTGGCCTTACTTGGTGTGACACATTTGAAGATGGGAAGACTCTTCCACAGCCTGACTGGCTTCCTACACTCTTTCTCCTCCACTAGGTGCGCACTCCAGGCAAGCGCTGCTGACTATTCTATCTCTGTTTCATCCTCCTTGTGCTGTTAATAACCTCCTGGTTGTCTGCAATCTGTTATATTTTATTAATGCGGTTTTTAACTAAAGGGCCATCATTCAAGACAAAGCCTCCTGGTTTTTAAAATAATAATAATAGTGGCTAGTAAGTGTCCAGTTCTGTGTGTCAAACTAGTGTACACGCCATGCGATCAGAATCGGGAGCAGCGCCTGGGGGTAATTATTGTACTGATCCCGGTTCTACAGATGAGAAAACTGGCCTTACTGAGGTTTCTGTTGAGGTCTGCCAGACTCTAGAGTGCGTTCCAAACACCACAAGCCTCTTTTCAGTAGTTTACACTGCAATGGAGTAGTTGCGTCCACATATGATTCTGTATTCTTATTAATATTAATAATAGTATTACTGTGTATTTATTTTCTAATCACAAATCCCCATCTGTGAATTTTACTTTTCTTTCTTTTCTTTTCTTTTCCTTTCCTTTCCTTTCCTTTCCTTTCCTTTCCTTTCCCTTCCTTCCTTTCCTTCCTTCCTTCCTTCTTCCTTCTCTCTCTCTTTCTTTCTTTTTTTCTTCCTCCCTCTCCCTCTCTTTCTTTCCCCTTCTTCCTTCCCTCCCTCCCTCCCTCCCTCCCTCCCCCCTCTCCTCCCTTTCTTTCAGCTAGAGAGAGAGAGAGACAGGAAGGGAGATGAGAAGCATCAACTCATAGTTATGGCATTTTAGTTGTTCATTGATTGCTTCTCATACATGCCTTGACCCAGGGGCTCCAGCCAAGCCAGTGACCCATTGCTCAAGCCAGCAACTTTGGCCTCGAGCCAGGGACCTTGGGCTTCAAACCAGCGACCTTTGGTCTCAAGCTAGCGACCATTGGATCATGTCGATGATACCACCCTCAAGCTGGCAACCCCAAGTTCAAGCTGGTGAGACTGTGCTCAAGCCTGTGACCTCAGGATTTCAAACCTGGGATCTCAACATCCCAGATCAATGCTCTATCCACTGTGCCACCACTGGTCGGGGTGCATTATCTTAATTTAGTAGTTATAGCCCAATGACAGATTATCTTATGATAATTTATCTGTAAAACCAAAAATGTTTAAGTCAAAGGTGATTATTAGAATAAAATTTAGTATTTCAGAATTTTGTGTAATATATTATTTTGTAAGAAGTTTGTAAGTAGTTTAAAAATTAGTGTAACAAAATAAAATGCCTGTTGCTATGAGTTGGAATATAGAACTGGTTTATATCATCAGTATTTTAATTTCAATTTTTATAGTCTTTGTGAACAAGCATGAAATCTTTTTCTCAGCTTTGTTTTAAAGATGTGCATGTGTGTCTACCTTTGCCAGGCCAGTTGGCAAAGTTAATATAATCGTAAAGTCAAAATCCATTCAATTATTTTCTTTCTTTCTTTCTTTCTTTCTTTCTTTCTTTCTTTCTTTCTTTCTTTTTTTTTTTTTTTTTGTATTTTTCTGAAGTTGGAAATGGGGAGGCAATCAGACAGACTCCCGCATGCGCCCAACAGGGACCCACTCGGCATGTCCACCAGGGGGCGATGCTCCACCCATCTGGGGCATGGCTCTGTTGCAACCAGAGCCATTCTAGCGCCTGAGGCAGAGGTCACAGAGCCATCCTCAGCGCCTGGGCCAACTTTGCTCCATTGCTCCAATGGAGCCTTGGCTGCGGGAAGGGAAGAGAGAGACAGAGAGGAAGGAGAGGGGGAGGGGTGGAGAAGCAGATGGGCACTTCTCCTATGTGCCCTGGCCGGGAATCGAACCCGAGACTCCTACATGCCAAGCCGATGCTCTACCACTGAGCCAACTGGCCAGGGCCAATTCTTTTCTTTCTTACAGTTGATAGAGTGGTTTGCAATTTGGGGGGGGGGTAAGGGGTGAGGGGGAGTCTTCCTCTGTCTTTAATTCCTGACATTGGCATTTCACTTAACTATTGTGACTTGACCATGACTAATGAGTTCACCTCACTCAGGTTTGCCCCCTCAGCCTTGCTGTAAGGTACTTTGTCATAAGCAGAGCAACCGGAAATCAGCAAGTACCGATTATAAAGGTTGCCTGCATGTACTGGGGCCATGCCGGATTGTATTCAATATTTCCTGTAACATACATGACTTGTTATGAAAAAAACCTTATCAGAAATATAATGAGTTTTGGTTTGAGTTTATTTGAAATTTTGGAAAATATTTGCCGTCAGTTTGTGTAGCAACTTTTCCCCCCTCTAGTATCATGCTATTTCTGTGTCTGCGGTTACAAATTTCTGGGTCTGAAAATGTTCAATTTACGTCATAAAGTAGCACTAACCTTTTTTTCTTCTTAATATTTATAAATATATTGACTTTAGAACAGTGCTGGCTTTTCCACTAGCACTTCCACACCTATCTTTCAAAAGTTAGGTTTCATACATTTTTGCCAATCTAGTATACTCATGGTTTGCTACCATTTTGGAATCTGCCAGTCAGAAATGACCTCAGGCATTATTGAGAAATCTGTGTCATTCCTTTCCCATTATCAGCTGTTTTTTCTTTCTGCTGACATTTGTTCTGAGTAGCTCAGATCCACTCGAGCCAGGCAGTCATTTTGTGCTAACTGCTGCTGACCTTCAAGAATCAGTAGATCCAGCCAGATTGGGTCAGACTTGATCCTCTCCAGCTTTAGATACCTGGCCAACTTCTCTGCCCAGAATTAGGCTTTGATACTCCTAAAGGTCTGTAGATGATTTCATGGAATGGTAATGCTATTCTTTCACTTGTTCGCAGTCTGGCTCGACAGTGAAAACAATGGAAATTGTGTGTTAGTGCTACTTTCCTTTGGAACATCTTATCTGATGCAGCCTGTCTTTCTTTCTCTCTCTTTTCTTTCTTTCATTTTTCTTTTCCTCCCTTCCTTCCTTTCTTCCTTCCTTCCTTCCTCCCTTCCTTCCTCCCTCCCTGCCTCCCTCCCTTCCTTTTTCCCTCCCTTTTTTCCTCTCTCCCTCCCTGCTTCATCCCTTCCTCCCTTTCTCACTCTCTCTCTTCCTCCCTCTTTCCCTCTCTCCTTCTCTTCCTTCCTCTCTCCCTCTTTCCTCTCTCTTTATCCCTCTTTTCCCTGTTCCCCTCATCCTTTTCTTACTTCCTTCCTTCTTTCCTTTCTTCCCGCCCTCTTGCTCTCCTCTCTCTTTCTTTTTCTTTTTCTCTTTCTCCTGTCTCCATCCCCACTCCCTTTCCTTTTTCCCTCCTTCAACCGTCTGCTCCTTCTCACATTTCTCTTGCTGGTCCTTCTATGAAGGCCTTTCTAGTAAGGCAGGTGGGAGAGATGGTTGAGATGGCTCCAGGCACCCAGTTGGAATGGACCAGTAACACTGATTGAAGAAGCTTCATGGAGTCTGCACTTTTGCAATTTTAGTTCATTTGCCACAGAATTTAGTTTACCATAGACTTGCCTAGATTGTGTAATCATGGCAGAGTTTATGTGTTTGTGGCATTGACACCAATGAATACCTAGGGAAAAGTTCTGTAAGACAAACCTGTTACTATCTCTACACAGGCATAGTAAAATACCAGGTTATAAAACAATTATTTCAAGAGCACTAATTTTGGAGTAGTCATATAGTGGATTAAATGAAGGCTTTTGTAGCTTTGAAGCCTCTTACACAGGTATGATTAGCAAGTCTTACCTGAAAAACAGTCGGGTGACTTTTTCTACTTCAGAGGTGCCCTCCATGCTTTCCCATAGTGCCACAGCTGGGTCATGTGGTTCCTAGATCATACACACCAGCAGCGGTTTCAGTGAGATGCAGAGAAATAAAATAGGACGATATGACAAGAAGTGACTGAGGCATCTGAGGGGAGTCAAGAAGAGGTGTTGTTTAGGTTAAGAGCTGAAAGAAAAGAAAGTGCCTGATGTGGGGAAAATATAGGAGGATCAGGGGAGTAAAACATATCAGGCAGAGGGAGTTGCTGAGGTCAGTTAGCTCTGAGGGGGGTATTAGAAGACAAAGTCTAAGAGAGGGGAAGAAGCCAGACCTCGTATGGCTTTATAAGCCAGAGTAAGAGATTATCTGTAGATACAATGGGGCCATCGAGGTTTTTAGGCAGAAGGATGGAATGGTATAATTTACTTTTTAAAATAAGATTACCTTGCTGTATAGAGAATAAAATGGGGGAGAGGCTAAAGCAGGCATGGCCAAGTTTTTGCCCCCAGGCCAGATTAGAAAGAACACTTTTTCTATGAGCCACACGAAATGTTAAAATTAAAAAATGTTAAGTACAAATATGATTTGTTTAAGTAAACAAAATTTTATTATGTAATTTGTTTATGAATAAATGTGAATGGAAAAAATTTAATATACAATATTATTTTAATAAAAATATATTTTAATAAAAATATAATTGCATACCGTATAAATATCCAAACTATCCCAATCAATTGAAACAATATTTAATTTATAGAATGAGCTTGAAGGGGTTATATTGCAAATAAAACAATTATTTCATTTTACAAACATTCTGGATACGTTTTCAGTTATCAGCTGCAGCTGTTGTCTATGCTACAATGCCACTTGATTCAGCACGCTTGACCACAAAAATAACGAATTGTTTAACCTTGGGTGCGCACTGGCAAACTCCGCCTAAAAGAATGTGGGTTTCGCCCTGGCTGGTTGGCTCAGCGGTAGAGTGTTGGCCTGGCGTGCGAGGGACCCGGGTTCGATTCCCGGCCAGGGCACATAGGAGAAGCGCCCATTTGCTTCTCCACCCCCCCCCCCTCCTTCCTCTCTGTCTCTCTCTTCCCCTCCCGCAGCCAAGGCTCCATTGGAGCAAAGATGGCCCGGGCGCTGGGGATGGCTCCCTGCCTCTGCCCCAGGTGCTAGAGTGGCTCTGGTCACGACAGAGCGACGCCCCAGAGGGGCAGAGCATCGCCCCCTGGTGTGCGTGCCAGGTGGATCCCGGTCGGGTGCATGCAGGAGTCTGTCTGACTGTCTCTCCCAGTTTCCAGCTTCAGAAAAAAAAAATACAAAAAAAAAGAAAAAAGAAAGAATGTGGGTTTCACATCTCTGCTAAATGTCAAATGGTTCATATCGAGTACAGATGAGTACAAAAGTTGTAAATCTTTATAATGGAATTTTTTTTTAAATAAAGTATTGCGAATCCATTCGACCAATTATTGGAAGTTAACCCTAGATTAGTCACACGTGGAATTCTTTACCGTATATCACTATCTTCTTAAATATCTCGATTTCCAATAATCAGACGCTTCCACTTCTGAATAGCTGAGATTTTAAAGTAGCAGAGAATATTAAAAATTTAATCGTGGGCCACATAAACTCATTACGCGGGCCGGGCCCGCAGGCCATATGTTGGCCATGCCAGGGCTAGAGTCTAAGGTGGAAGCACTCAGTTTCCAGGTGAGAGAGGATGATGGCTCAGACTATGGTAGCACTAACGGAGATGGAAAGACGTAATTGATGTGCAATATGTGTGGGGAGTAACCTGACAGCACTTGCTGATGAATGTGATACGTGATGCAAGAGTAAGAGGAAACAGTTATCACTCTCAGATTTTAGATGTGAGCAAAAATATCAATGGACCTGAGATGGGGAATCACTAGAGCTGTAATGGGTTTAGATGGGAAACTCAGAAGTTCTGGTTTGGCCTTGGAGAGTTTGAAATACCTGTTTGATTTTTCCATGGAGATGTTGCGAAGGCAGGTGGGTAACCAAGACTGGTGCCTCACAGAGAGGCTGGGGCTGGCCATTCAGGTGGCGTCGACAGTTGCAAGATGTTCTTTAGAGTTGTGGGATTGGATGGGATAACCTAAGGGAAGAAAACCACCAGAAAGGAGAAGGAGGCCCAGAACAGAGCCTCCTGCTTCCCTACTGTTAAGGTTTAAGCACAGAGAGGATCTAGTAAATGAGACAGAGAAGGAGCAATCAGTAAGGTGGGGGGAAAACAAGGAGAGGATGATTTCCCAGAAGCCAAGGGAAGGTAGCATTTAACAAACGAAAAAAAGCGGCTGGCTCTAGGTTTTGTGGGGTCTGAAGCTTAATTAATGTGGGGGTCCTTTCAGAATGAGAAGGAAAACATGAGAAATTACAAAGGAAGGAGATAAAAATACCAAAGATATCACAAAATTTTGGAAAAATAATTTAGTAATATAAGCACATGATGTACTTTTATAATTGTGGTGATGGCTGTTTAGTCTTGGATTATTTCTTCATGTTACAAATTTTGTAATATCTTCTACAGAGACTAGAAAGACAATTAATTCCCTATTTATCATGGTTGGTTGGAATTTTATTTTTAGTACTGACAATTTTAGAAAAGTTCTTTGTTACAGCCTGTTATTGATAATGTTGTGTAAATTTTTAGGATTATTGCCAAGTTGTGGGAAACTTCTATTAATTTTTTTTTTATAAATGAGCTCTGTGGTTTCAGGAGATTTTAAGTTTTCATGTACATGGGCTAATCAATAATCCTTGAATTGATGACACTCACAAACCAGTTCATCACCAATATTTTTGTGTCATCAGCTCTGGAAAGCAAGTAAACATGAATGACACAAAAAAGTTCCTGTGACCACAGAGATATATATTCCACTGAACCCAGACTGAATATACATCCTCCCAACTGAATTTCTATCTGTCTAGCTTCCAAAAATGTTCGCCAGGGTCCCCCATATACAAGAGCAGATGTGATGGAGAGGAAGTTGACATGAAAGAGATAGGAGTCTTAAAAGTTGAGGTTAAAATATCTCATTTTTGAAAACTTAAAATGCATCATGGAAGCATTGCTAGGGCTCCACCCTGGGCCTTCGAAGTGGCCTGTGCTAGTAAGGGGCCCAAACTGTACACTTCTTTGGCTTCCTCTAAGGGGAGAGAGTAATACAGTTAGTGCTCGACTTACGACCATGATTGGTTCCGACAGACCAGTCGTAACACGATTTGGTTGTAAGTTGAGTAGGCTATATGTACAGTACTGTGAAATGATGTTATAAAAATCTTTATGTCACATTTTATCATAATTTTTTTCATTATTGTTATATATCATAATTTTCTTTGTTCATTTTATACCATTTGTATCATCTCTACACCATTTTGTTTCTTATTTGTACATTCGTCAGATTTAAGTAAAACACTGCATTACCAGTACAACTGGTTTAATACTTGCAAAGACAATTTCCTCTTGGTAGACATGTTGGGAGGGGTTTGAAGAAAAATATCCAAGATACAAAACACAAATTGCTGTACTGAGCTGGGATAACAGTTGAAATGGTGCATGCGGAGATAGTAGTGCTGCCGGAAGCTGGTCTGCGCTCTCGTATGCCCAGCTGGGCAACGCTTGCGCTGCCAGATGTGGAGCAGTCGTGGCTAGTGATTGTGTTCACAAAGTTGAATGGTCATAAGTTGCATAGGTCGTAAGTCGATCAATACCTGTAAGGTGATACGGATACAGAACAAGCAGAAGACCAGGTGTGATGGAGCAGTCCCCATTGGGTTTATATTCAAATATTGATTATTTTGGTTAAAAAATAAGTTTAGGCCTTTGATGAGAAGTTTTTTATAAGTAGCTTATGTGCTGAGCAAATAATACACTGATGAAATGTCCAGGCCAACAGAGAGAAGATTTGAGCTACGTGAGTTGAGAATACCAATTTTAGTTGACATTTGCTTCATTAGGATCAAAAATCTTGTCTTTTAGAGCCACCTATGCACTTTATGGATTTACCTTCCATAAAATGTGTACATGAAAAAGGTGTAAATGATGAAGGTGAAGACGAGGTGGAGCCATTCAAGACCTTTCTCAGTGTAGGTCCTTTTGGTCACATATCTCAAAATCTGAGTTTTTTCTGAACACAGGAAAAACTTAGGTTGACTTCACATAGACATTTTGTTAAATTTATTTTCAGAGGTAGTGTCAGAGGAATGGACCTGACACAAATTCTGCAGTAATTGAATATAAACTTTTAAACCTTTGCTGACAATTGACTGAAGTTCTATTCTTAAAGTAATAAATTTGGGTTGAGATCATATTATTTGTCTAAATAACCATCAACATTAACTGCATGAACACAGGTCATAATGGAAATCGGAAGGTAGGACTTGGAGAGAAGAGGGATGGATTGGAAGTAATGGGCTCCTCCCACAGTCTTGATGGTACCTTCTTTCATTGCTCCCTTTGCCTGTTTATGTTGGTATTTATTTAGTGAATTCTGGCTGAAGCTAGAGTCCTCATGTGATCTGCAATCTGTTCTTCGACTTAGACCAGTTCCAGGAAGAGTTGCCAGTGGAGGAATGGACTTGTGAGTGAAGTGTATGAGACAAATGAAAAGAACCATGGCTCTGATGTTTAGAATTGCTTTAGTCCCCACCGAAATTCTTTATTTTCTTTGCTGTATTGTCTGAATCAAGAAAAAGGTGTTTGACCCATGGAAAATCATTTTGTTTTTATTCTTTCTTTCCATTTAAAAATATCAGTTTTAGGTTTTTAATTGAATTGGCAGGTTTGTTAATGTAGATGAGGGGGGAAGTTATGAGAAAGTTTCCTACATGCTAAAGTTAGCCAAACTAGAGAAGAGCTTCAAGAAATCTCAGGTTGGCTAGTTCAACCTTCTATCCAAGGACTATCTGCTCAGATAGCCTAGATGGTGAGTCAGTCTTTATGTGAATATTCTCATTATTGCCCTTTCATGAGTGCCCTGTACATATTGTTGAAAAACTACAGTTGGTAAGGCCCCAAATTAACTTAATCAGGGAGCTTTTGTTTCACCCAATCCTTCACGTATTTGAAGATTTTATCATAGCCTTCTCCTTCTTAGGTTAAATAGCCTTAGTTTAATTGTTCTGCATGTGAGATGGTGTTTGGATTATGTACCACTCTAATCACCTTTCTTTTGGTGATGGTTGCTCCCTGGTCTTCCTGGAAGAGCCCTGACTTTGTTCATTATCCTACTCATCCAGTTGATTTTGGGGGATGACCCCCAATAAACTTTGCCACAGATTATTAAATCATTTGGTGGCTGCACTAATTGGCTGAGGTATGTTTAGTGTGTGCATTAGACTCAGGACAAGAGTTCTCCCTTCCAGACCTGCCTCCCTCTTTCTCTCTCCTTATATGCTGTAAGTATGGACAGACTTTTATATCATGCTGTCCTTTTATACACAGCAGACGCCATTGTCATTCACTGCTACCAAGTGTTATCTATTTTCAACAGCTTGATCGAAATATAATTTACATACCATACAATTCACCTATTTAAGATTCATTGGCTTCTAGTATATTTATAAAATTATGCAGCCATCACCACAGTTAATATTAGAACATTCTCATCATGACAAAAAGAAGACTTGTGTGCATTAGTAGTCATTCTCCATTTCCTTTCATTCCTTTCCCTTTCCCCTCAGTTCTAGGCAACCACTAATCTATTTTTTGTCTCTGTAGATTTGCTTCTTCTAGGCATTTTGTATAAATGGATTTATATAATGTGTGTTTTGTATAATTAGCTTCTGTTATTTGGCATCTTTTCAAGGTTCATCCCTGTTGTGGCAAATAGTAGTTCTTCCTTTTCATTGCAGAATAGTATTCCACTGTATGGCTCTACCACCTTTAATTTAGCTGTTCCTCAATGGAGGCATATTGGCTTTTTCCCATTTTTTTCTTGGCTATTATGAATTGTCTAGTATTTTGATCTGATCTTATCCTTTACTTCCTTCACTGTGCATCCAAACTTGCAAAATGAAGGAAATAAACTATGTTGTTTTCCTCTGACTATATGCAGCATTTAGGTATGATATTTTCATGTGTGAAACTTGGTTAACTGACCACTTATTCCTTAAAATGTGTTCATAGCTTCACACAAAACAAAAAAAATAAATAAATGAAGGAAAGAAAACTCACACATCCAAATACAAATGCCCGCACACATAAATCTCTGGATTTAAAAAGTTAGAAAAATTCACATGTAAAAACATTACTTTTAACACAGACGGTAATTGTAAACCTGGGTTTAGATTTAAATTGGAATAAAATGCCCCGAGGTGTTTAATGTTTATCCTTAAATGTCCAGGATAAGACCATGATGACAGCTACCAACTTATTTTTTATGACCTTGGAAAGACATGAGAGGAACGAATTTTTACCATGCGTCACACACAGATTTGCGTACCTCTCTTACTTCCCCATTTAGAATTTGGTGAGGGCGGCAGGGAATTCTTTCCTTGTTTTTCTCGGAACAGGAGAAGAAACTGTCTGTGCATTTATGTGCTTGTGTTTTCTCCTCAGAAGGGAGTCAGCTCTGGACCCATTTTACCTCAGACACACAACAGCAGCTGTATAGTGTGTCCGCTTGCCTGCTGCTGCTCTAGCCCACGTCTAAGCTGCTTTGTAAGTTTCCTGCAGGATGTGGTGACACATAAAAGGACTATTCATTAGGGTGATTCCTTACCTGTGTGTTTCAATTTCATAAATATATGGCTCTGTCTCCCTCTGATACCCAGTCTGTAGCCCATTAGGTTTGTGTAGATAAACCATAGGTCACACTTGAAGGACTTCAAAGGACACTAGAATGACCAGTGTCATTTTTTTCTATTGCCAGAATTTTGAGGAATAATTGACCTAGTAAGAGGAAATACACGAAACAGGATTGGTTGAACTGAGAATATGAGTGAATGAGATTTCCTGGACCTTTTTTTTTTTTTTTTTTTTTGCTTCCTAGTCTAGTCTCTCTGGACTAAATGGAAACATAACCTGTTAAAATTGCATTAATTTATTTTAATGTGATTGTGCTTGATTGCCTAACAATGAACTAGCTGTGAACAAGGCTTAATCTGTTGTTGAAAATCAAATCAAAACATCTGTGCGACGCTACTAATTGCCAGAGAGTGTGCTGAGATGCAGTGGTGACTTGCAATCACATCATTGTGTAGCTGCAGATAAAGACAGGTTTAACACCAGAGGGTAAGCTTTGTGATTGTCAGGATTTGTACTGTCTTTATTAAACAATGTATATCTATGTCTAAGCATAGTCCTTGACACATGATAGGCACTCAACAAAATATTTGTTGAATGAATGAATATATAATCATAACATTGTATTAAAGTGCTATAATGGAAATGTGAGGGACATGGGAGGAAGAAGAGTTTTAGGTATATATGTCTTTCAAATGGATTGTGATAACAATAGAATTTTACCACACAGATCAAAGCAGGGAACTGAATTATGAAAGTTATTTATTATCTTAAGAGACATCATGATAGATAAGTTATTTTAACACTCACATTGATAGAACAAGGTCATATTATTCCATTGTATTATTATGGTAGTATATATTATGTTAGTATATAGTATACTAATACTTTATTACTGTATTATTATTATTATTATTATTATTATACAGAGGGGGAAATTGAAGTTTAGTGATATTAGATGACTACTTCAAGGTCAAAGAGCTCCAGTGTTGGGCTAGTTTTTGAACTCAAGGATACCTCTCACCCCTTTCCACATGAGTGACAAGTAACTTCCCAAGTAACAGTCAAATATCCAATTTTAACATGAAAAGAGAAAGAAAAAAAACCTGCCTCTTTCTTTCTAGCTACAAAGTATCAGTACACTTTGTCATGTGCCTTGCCTGACGCTCTAGTACCCCCATCTAGGTGAATCCTCTTGGGTGCTCCCTCCCTTCAGGTGTCTCTCTTTGACCCTAGCCACCATACTGCAAGAAGCCCAAGCTACACAGAGAGATAAATCTTTGAGATATAACAGTCTAGGTGCTAGCTGTGTGAGTGAAGATCCTTCAGATAATTCTAGAATTCCACCATATGGTTTCTTTGAGCCCTTTAACTCTTCCTTGCTCAGTGGTCGACAAACTCATTAGTCAACAGAGCCAAATGTCAACAGTACAACAATTGAAATTTGTTTTGAGAGCCAAATTTTTTAAACTTAAACTATATAGGTAGGTACATTGTTATTAACTTAATTAGGGTACTCCTAAGCTGGCCAAAGAGCCGCACTCAAGGGGCCAAAGAGCTGCATGTGGCTCGCGAGCCAGTTTGCCGACCACTGTCCTAGCTAGTTCCCAGACATTGTGAAGTGAAGAGAAGCCATTTCTCTTGTGCCCTGTCTGAAATCATGAACCACAGAACCCAAAGTAAATATGATGGCTGGAGCTGCAGCAGTCATCTAGTGACCATGAGGAAAAGGTAATAGGAATTGCTCAGGTGTGGGCCTGGATGTTAAGTTGCAGAATCAAGAAAGGTAGCCACTTACTAGGAACTTCTTGCTAAAGCTTCCATTTCATTTTAATGTGGTTTGGGAAGTCTCAGAAGATGGTTCTGTGCAGGGACAGATTGTGAACATTTAAGCTGGTAGCTACAGTGTTATGATGACTGATGAGTCAACCAAGACCAGTTCTGTGTTGAACCTTTTCCCTTTGACAAGATGTGACCTCTGATGAGACAACCCTCATTACAGGAGTAGGATGTTCCTATTCTGAAAAGGATTGTTGGCACATAGAACAAATAATGGGCTATTGTAAATGATAGTACTGCAATTGTTAACAAAAACTTCATAGAATACTTCAAGTAGTTTATGTAGTCTGTGGGCATACACAAGAGTTGGAAACCATGCAGAGTTATTCCAGGCTAGTCTGGAAGGTTGACTACTTCTTTTGGGATGCATAAAATGAACTCTTTTGGAATGCATAAAAACCAAGGTCCTCTCCCTTGGCCCCAGAATTTGACCCTGGTAGAGGAGGCTGCTTAGTCTCTTTCCAGGGAGGAGAGACAGAGTGCTTTATGCCCCTACTTTATCCACACAGGGCTAAATCCTTATCTCTACCAAAAAAGTAATGTAATTCAAATACAGAGGGTCCTTGGGTTATTACACAGTTCCGTTCCTACGACTGTGATGTAACCCGAAGTTTGGTGTAAGTTGAAACACTCCCTAGCCTAAGTCACTTACCTATTTTAACAGAGTTATAAAATCATAATCTAGAACATAAAAACACAACTAAGCTACAGAAAAAGGAAAAGGACATAAATATACTGTATGGTACAATGTATTATAATAACAGAAAAAAATGACAAAAATTCCTTACCTTTATTCCTGTGGTTGGCTTGTACACTGGAAGGGGCATTGCAAGGTAGGAGAGAGTGACCTATTGGAAGGAGGAAGCTGGAGAGGCCGGAGAACCTGCAGAAGGTGCTGGAGATACTGGGTCAGGTGAATCAGGATTGCCTAAGGAACATGCAGGAGACGCTGGAGATGATTCTACCTGTACTACAGGTGTTTCATCTCAAGAAGCAGATGATGTAGAGAATACAAGATCTGTTGCAGGCCTCTCTACCTTATTAAAGAATTATTCCAGGCTAGTCTGGAAGGCTGATGACTTCTTCTCTTCCAAAATCTACCTATAGCATTGCAAGGCATCCATAACAGCTCTGTAGACCTTACTGAGTCTGTCGTCTCTGGGGTCCTCAGCCTAAAAATTTCCAGCCTATCCTCCGTCATAGAAAAACCTGCCAAACCCTTGGTAGTAAATCTCTGGGTTCTGGGGTCTCTCTCTACCTCACTCATAAGCCACATTACTGTGTATTCTTCTCCCTGCGTGCAACCAGGGAGTCTATGTAGTCTGTAAGTATGACACTAATAGCATAAGCTGAAACACTCACGTGTCAGTTTTTTAAAGTTTTTATGAGAGTGAGCGTCTTAAACTCGAAACATTAAATGTTGAGACTATCGTAACCTGTCATAACCCAAGGACCCCCTGTAATCATCCAAGAACCCTCCACTCCTATGTTACTCCATGCAAGGTATTAATCTGAGGTTAGACCTACATGTAATCTTAGAGCCAAAAAGCTTCTAATAGAAACTTTTGGAGTAGACAAAGATTTCTTGAATAGGACACAAAAAGCAGTAACCATAAAAACCATTGATAAATTAACTTCATCAAAATTAAAAATTCTGTTCACCACGCCATTAAAAGAATGAGCAGACAAACCACAGATTGGGAAAAATTATTCATAACACATGTATCTGAAAAACAATTTGTGTATCAATTATTTAAAGAAATGCTACAAATGAGCAATGGAAAGGTGAACAATCTAATTTTTTAAAATGGATAAAAGAATTGAACAGACAGGTCACAAAGGAAGATACACAAAGTGTTAACAAATACTTGAAAGGTATGGGATATTCCTACAATAGAATATTACTCAGTAGTAATAATAAGGATCTATGCAACACTATGAGTGAATCTGAACAACATTATGCTGAGTGGAAGAAGCCAGATTTAAAAATCTGCATACACTAATACACTATGTTTCTATTTACATGAAGTCAGAGAATAGTTTTAAAAAAATAATAAAAGGGCCCTGGCTGATTTGCTCAGTAGATAGAGTGTTGGCACAGTGTGTGGACGTCCTGGGTTTGATCCCTGGTCAGGACACACAGGAGAAACAAGCATCTGCTTCTCCCTCCCTTCCACTCCCCCTTCTCTCTTTCTCTTCTCCTCTCTCAGCCAGTGGCTCGACTAGTTTGAGTGTGACCCTGGGAGCTGAGGATAGCTTGGTTGATTTGAGTTTCAGCCCCAGACAGGGGTTGCCAAGTGGATCATGGTCAGGTGCATGTGGGAGTCTGCCTCACTATCTCTGCTCTTCTCACTTACAAAACAACTATGATGGTAGAATTAGAATTAGAAAGTAGTTGCCTGGGAATTGGAAAGAGAAATTGACTCGAAAGGAACATGAGAGAACTTTTGATTCTGACAGCTTTGTCCTATACATGTTTTGTTCTGAGTGTTGGTTGCATAGCTATTTGCAATTGTGAACACTCATTGTATGGAACACCCAAGATCTTTGTTTTTTATCATGTGTCATTTTTATTGTACTTAAAAAAATGACACACACACAAAAGTAGTGGTAATTTTCTCATAAGAATTCTCCTAGTAAAAAAAAAAAGTAGAAATCCAAATTGAGTAGATGTATTTACCCCAGTTAGGATTTAATGAGATTGTTTTGGTTTTATTTATGGGTGGGCAAAATTGACACAGTGAACATTTTAAATTTTCCTGGATCGTTCTCTTGTATAAAGCTCTCACCTGTACTGCGGCCCATCTTCACAGGAAGAAGGGAGAGTGTGTCCGAAGCCTTATGGGATAAGGATATTGTAAGGAGGTCACTGTAGCTGATGCAGAATGTGTGACTGAGCTTCCCTGTGAGCAGGTGCTGATAGGCATCCTGGCCTACTTGCTGAAGGAATGAATTAGCAAAAGATGAGGTGTTTGGGGGACTGAATGAGCATCATAAACCATATTGAGAATTCAGCTCTCATCTAGGCAACAGATATCCAAAGAAGGTTTTAGGCAGAGAAATGGCTTCCCTGCCCTCAGGTTAACTGACTTTGTGGAGAGTGAGTTAGAAGTTGGACAGTTGGTGGCAGGGATATTACTGTTTGAATCATGTTTCTGCTGTAGATGCTAATATCTTGCCAGACTTTGGTGCATGATTACAAAATGGCATTCAGGCCTTTGTCTCTTTTAAAACGTGTTTGAAACATACCATGAAGCTCCTCTTTCACTTGTTTCTTTGATACTTTTTTTTTACTTGATTAGCATTATATTATTATTCTTCTTTCAGGTAATTACAAATGACCTTTATCAAAGTTTTAAAGTTTGAAATATTGACTTGGGGTATTTCAATGTAAAATATTTTGCCCCCACCCTTTTTTGAAATAGAGAAGCTGTTGACTGAAGTTCTGTGTATCTTCTGAAATATTGCATTGACATTGTAAGACATTAAACAAGTATATAAATATCCTTCATAGTGAACTTGTAGGTAATTGAAAAGTGAAGGAAAAAACCTAAAAGAAAATTGGAGAAGGACACCACATTTTTTTCTTTTAGGGAATTATTGCTTTTGGAAATATATTTTAAAGTTTCGGCAAACACCTTTTCAGAAAATGATTTATTTAAACAAATTTAGTATGCCAAGGTAAGGCTTACACTAGTAACCTAGCAACTGTAGGCACACATTTAATTTAGTGAGAAAGATGGCAAGAAAAATGTCTTGAGCTTGAAATGAATGCCTTGCCAATTCAATAATGTAAAATATCTCACATAAGGGAAAACCACTGGTTACGATGGCGATTTCTTATAACATTTAAATCTAAACAATATGATTTTGTCATTCATGTTTTAAAAAAAAGAACCTTAGGGATTGTTAAAAGATCATACCAGTCACTTAGTTGTTATATGCATCACATTTAAGGAAAAGGAAACATTTTTTAAAAAGGAAAAAAAAAAAAGATGGGAACAGATGACTGCATCATTTGACTAAAGACTTACTCATACACAATTTCATTTAAAAGGAACTAAAGGTGATGGAGGGAAAACATGTGGTTTGGCACTTGAATGTCATAAAGCAAAGTTAATATACTTTACTCAGTAAAGCTTTTTGAAAACTGACCTAATTCTCAGGAAGTTAAACACTTTTCTGTTGTTGTTGCCCAAGGTAATTAATAACTCTGATAGGAAGAATTCTGATTTTATTTTGTGAATACTTAATAGAATTTTATTCACTACTTTTCTTTAAAAAATAAGTTTATTATAAGGGCCATTTTTAAAGTTACATTGGTTCAATTCCAGGGTCCCAAACCACAAAACAAATGTAAATATTGCTTAATTTTGACTTTTCCTAATGTAATACATCTAATCTGTACTTTGGACATACTTAGTTATATGCTACTTTGAAGATTCCACTGATCTGAAATTAGCATGTTATTATTAAGCACTGTATAAAACTAACAATGAATCTGTATGTCCCCAGGTGTTAGTAGTGTTGTGATTTTGAAGGCATAGACTAGTTAGTCTATGTCCTGATCTTAACAGTCAAGTTTTGATCTTGTTTAAACACTGCTGTTCTTAACAGTGTAGTCCATAGAGGGTAACCAGGCATTCTGGGTTGCCTTAAGGGGCTTTCGCAGGACATGAGCCCTGCAGTGCTAAAACTAGGTATGTCCCAGGTACACCAGACAGTTTGGTCACTCCGTCCTCGAGAGCCTTTCAGGGGTTCTGTGAGTTCAGAATTATTTTCATCATAGTACTAAAACATTTTTTGTTTCTTTCACTCTTATTCTCACTCAAGTATACAGTGGACTTTCCAGAGGCAACAAGAGGTATATTACAACAGATTGAATTCAGAAGCAGGTAGGAGAATCCAGCTGTCTCCTATTAAGTCAGATGTACCATATTTGCAAAAATGTAAAACAATGCCAGTCTTCTCACTACAATTTTCTTTGTTTTGAAAATCACTGTCATTTTTCATAAACTATTTTACCATATAATGTACTAATTTATTTTATTTATTTATTTTTTGTGTGTGAGAAAAGAGGCAGAGAGAGACAGAAACAGACAGGAAGGGAGAGAAATGAGAAGCATCAACTCATAGTTGTAGCACCTTAGTTGTTCATTGATTGTTTTTTCATATGTGCTTTGGCTGGGGGGCTTCAGCCGAACCAGTGACCCCTTGCTTAAGCCAGTGACCTTGGGCTCAAGACAGCGACCGTGGGGTCATGTCTATAATTCCATGCTCAAGCCAGCGACCCTGCACCAAAGCTGGTGATCCCATGCTCAAGCCAGATGAGCCCATGCCCAAGCTGGTGACCTCAGGATTTTGAACCTGGGTCCTCAGTGTCCCAGGTAGATGCTCTATCCACTGCACCACAGCCTGGTCAGGCTGGACTAATTTATTTTCAAATGAGGTAATTAATACATTATAGATTTTTGTTTTAATTTGTAATACAAGTATCAAGAAACATGACCTATGTAAACAAAAGCCTCTTAGGAATCCTCAATACAAAAAAAAGACTATAAAAGGGTTCTGAGACCAAAAAGTTTGAGAAACACTGTTTTGGAATTTTCTACATGAAAAAAGGGAACTTTTAACTGATCCATGTCATGCCCTGAGCCTTTTAGCAGGCTTTGTTTATGGGAATCCTTGTCTCATTCCTGGAACCTCCCAGGGAGGCCAAGCTGCTTCCCTTCGCCCCACTTGCCACACATGAAGAGTAAAGGAGGGAGCTGTCAGTTAACTCGGGCTGAACCTCACTCTAAACAATAGCTAAAACTGAAAAGGATTAAAACAACAACAACCCCAAAACGCTTGTGCTAAATCAAAAAGATGAAATGGTTCCATCAAACTAAACATCCATCCTATTTAATGGAAAAACTCTTATAAATAGTAAGGGTACCTTGTTTTCTTAAAACTGTCTATATTTGCCATTATTGCTATTAGCATATTACCTATTGCTAATATTAATAAATATAAATACACCACATTCATGTAATATAATGAATATAAATATACCTAGCAGTGTGAGACTAGAAGGAATTCTTGCTTTCCTCACTTTGTAGGTCTGAACTCTTGTTAGTACTGACATAATAAAAGCCACATGGCTCTAGGAGAGATCATCCTAGTACTGCTTCTGTTGTGATGACCGCCTGGAGGGGGAAACCAATATGCAGACCTAGCTGAGCGCTCTGGTACAGGTGAATGTTGTTGACCACACAACCCTAGCAGAATGTATTCTGTGTCACTTTTTCAACCTAAATACTTTTTCTTTTTTTAAATTTTATTTATTCATTTTTAGAGAGGAGAGAGAGAGAGAGAGAGGGAGAGAGAGGAGAGAGAGAGAGAGAGAGAGAGAGAGAGAAGGGGGGGAGCTAGAAGCATCAACTCCCATATGTGCCTTGACCAGGCAAGCCCAGGGTTTCGAACCGGCGACCTCAGCATTTCCAGGTCGACACTTTATCCACTGCACCACCACAAGTCAGGCACTTTTTCTTTTTTTTAATATGCCCTTTATTATATAAAAAAAATATGCACAACAGTCATCCCTAACTCCTACTATATCTTTAACATACACTCCAGCTATAAAGGGCTTCCACTGTCTATTTATTTCTGTATGTTGAATTTCTCATGAGTGTGCATTAATTTATAATCAGAAAAGCAATACATATTTTTTGAGGGTGATAAATTATGATAGATATTGGTTTATGATCATGGCCATAAAATCCTTAATAAAGAACCAAGGGGGGGGGCTGGATAGTAGACTCAGTGGTAGAGTGTTGGCCTGGCACGTGGATGTCCTGGGTTTGATTCCTGGTCAGGGCACACAGGAAGAGCACCCATCTGCTTCTCTATCCTTCCTCCTGTCCTCTCTCTCTATTTCTCTCTTTCCCTCCCTCAGCCAAGGCCCCATTGGAGCAAAGTTGGCCCAGGCACTGAGGATGGCTCCATGGCCTCTACCTCAGGTGCTAGAATGGCTCTGGTTGCAATGGAGCAATGACACAGATAGATAGAACTTCAACCCCTACCCCTACAGGGCTTGCCAGGTGGATCTTGGTCAGGTGCATGGGGGAGTTTGTCTCTCTGCCTACTGGCTTCTCATTTCAGAAAAAAAAAGAACTAAGGGGGGGATAAAGATCTAAGTGCAACAAACTAGTGATCTGATCACCTTTGTGTTGCAATGACTTAGTATAAAGCTTTCTTTTTAAATAATTGACTTTGAGAATATTTTGGATGGTTCCAGTGATACAAACTCACCATGGCATTTTGTTTCTTTCTAAACAGTAGAGCTCAGTATCTTTTTATGGTAGTAAAAATGTATCAGGAATTTAATCTTAATGTGTCTGTGCCATAACAGATTTATTTAATCACTAATTGTTGCATGTATAATTTACATTCCTAGAAGCAGAAATGCAGAATCAAAAGATACATGCATTTTTATGAATTTTGATTGACATTATTAAGTTATCCACCCTGAAAGGTGGTAATAGTTTTTAATTCCATAGTAAAGTTTAAGAATATTGTTTCTTCATAATTTTGAATATCTGGGGATTATCTTTCTTTTAAATCTTTGCCAATACAAGGGCATTAATAGGGGCCACCTTAGAACGCTGCTTATCATCAGACCCAACCTCAGACTATTTTACTTAATTTACAGTAGAGCTCCAGGATTTCCATTTATTATAGAACTAAGACCTCCAAAAAATATACATAATACATAGACACATTCAACAGTGTAGCAATGGCCAGAGGTAAAGAGGGCGAGGACTAGGTGGAAGCAGGCAGAGGTGAGGAAAATGGGGACAGAAAGAGACATTGCTAGAGGCAAGAAGAAACATGATGCAGTGGGCAGATGGTGGTTTGTTGAGTTGTGGACTTGAAACCTATATGGTTTTGCAAATATATATCGTCTCAATGAATTCAATAAAATGAAAAACTCAAGAAGGGATGTCTTCAGGGAAAAAAAAATGGGACCGATGGGCTACCTAATTAAAAAAAAAAGACAAAAATAGAAAGAACACATTAGGAGTTGGAAGATAAGGCTCCAAGTCCTAGTTTTGCCATTCATTATATGACCATGGCATGTCATGTAACTTCCTTGAATCCTGGTGTTTACATAGCACCAGGTGGTTTTAAAGACTGAATGAGCACATAAATGCATAGTGGACTACTCTGTTATCACATAGATTTTTGTGGTTCGGTAGTTTGGTATTGAACCAAGTGTAAATTGACATCATTATCACTGTGATAGTACCATATAGTTGGACCTTAAGGGTTTAGGTGATTAATTAGCTTCTTTTGGGGGTCAGAGACCCCATTTTGTTTGTAGCATATGACTCTCAGGAAACAGGCTGGAATCTCTCTCTACTCTGTTCTCAAGTGTCCATTTAATCCTTAGAGTAGTGAGTCTTTTTCATGCTCGCTGAGCCCTGGGAGTGAGTTTCTTTTCAAAAAATGAAATTAGTTCCAGTTCCAGTTTTATTAACTTAAAATTATGTTTGTTTGATAACCAATTTATGGAAACAAGAAAAACATACATTTGCATTTTTTAAATGTTGCCTTACACATTTGTAAAAGAAATCGATCGTGCTCTGGATGGTCAGGAGGCACGAGGACTTACTTGAACATTCGTACTACTCAAAGGGTTAAAGATCAGGTGGTGCTCAAGTTGGACGACAGAGATTCACCACTTGTGTTTGGTAGTTAGTATACTATATGACCAGCTATTGTTCAGCTACTCTTTTATGTGAAATCAACCTCACTAGTCTAGTTGATTGATCTGCTAGATAGCAATAGGAAGCAAGAAGGCCCAGCCCATCTTTGAAAACCATGGTTTGTTGTTGAGAACAATTTTTTTTTTCCAATCTCAGCTCACATACCTGTGATAGACATCAACAATTTAAAAAAATATATTAATCAGCTGGCATATAAAACAGAAAGTATACGTTTTTATTCCTTAGAGATTTCATAAGAAATAACAATTAAGTGCTTGGAAAATCACTTATACAGAAGTGTTCCATTTAACTAAGATTATGACATTAAGAAATTTATTTTAGTAATAGCACATTAGTTGAATAAATTTTGTTAAAAAAATACCATGTTTGTGTGACATTGTATTTTCATACAGCAAAGGTACAGAAATATAGATTCAGGAAGATGAAAGTGTGTGAAACACACTAGACTGTGCCTAATTCACATTAATTAGGTCAACAAATTAACTGTTCGAAATAGCAACTGCTTTTAGCCTCATATTTAGTGGGCTGGATCAAGGCTTGTTTTTGGTTTTGTTTTGTTTTTGTGGTGTTTTTTTTTTTTTTGACAGACACGCCTTCTTTTCTTCAAATGGTACAAATGAACTAATGTTGTATCTCAAGAGAAGAACATTGGAAGACACTCAAGTTATGAAATGAGTGCTATGAAGCAAGGGTAGATTTAGAGGGAAATAGAGGGAACTAGAAAAAGTCTTTATCCAGGAGCCTGATAATGGACATTTGCCACTACTGAACTTCTAGCTGGAGAGATGCTTTAGCGTTTTAATGTGACTTGCAGGCAGGGTGTGGCTTTTGATCAGGAGCTGACATTAATGATCAGGGTCAGCTGTGGTTAAAGCTTGTTTTTTCCATCATAAGAGGATCATCAGGGGAAAAAGTCAGTATATTTCAATACTGTAAACTGTTTTGGGCTGGTTCAGCCATTTGGCAGCCCTATAAACGGAGTAGGGTTTCATTGAAAGAATGAGCACTGAGAAATATATGTTCTTTGCCTTCCAGCTGAGGCGAGTGCTGTTCCAATGTAGAACTAGCTTCTGAGTGCTAATTTTAAGAATTGGATCTTGCTACTTTTTCCCTAAAAATATTATAAATATCATAAATAAATATTCTAAAATATGAGAAAAGTTTGGTGTGTGTATATAACATATGTACACACACATACATACATACATACATATATATTTTTTGTTTGTTTGTTTGTTTGTTTAGAGGAAGTACCAAAGATTCCATGAGCCATTTGAGCCATTGTGCCAGTATTCCTTCTTCCCATTCTGATCTCTGCCTGCTGGGTGTTTTCTCTAATGCATCACTTCCATTTCTCTCTTTACAGCATTTCCTTTGCTTTGTCTATTTTCATTTATATTTTACTTTATGAGTATCCTACTTAGTCTAATGACGGAGATTTCACTGATGGAACCAGAAGCCATCCTAAAGTCTTAGCAGTCCATGTTCCATTTTTAACTTCCTTTCTATGTTCTCAGGTTTCCATCTAATCGGTCGCTATTTATTTGTTGCTGAGGCTTTCAAAGTTCCTTTGCTATTGTCTCCATTCATTTTTTTTCTTTTTTTTGTGACAGAGACAGAGAGAGGGACAGATAGGGACAGACAGGAAGGGAGAGAGATGAGAAACATCAATTCTTCATTGCAGCACCTGATTGTTCATTGATTGCTTTCTCTTATGTGCCTTGACTGGGGGGCTGCAGCAGACCGAGTGACCCCTTGCTCAAGCCAGTGACCTTGGGCTCAAGCTGGTGAGCTTTGCTCAAACCAGATGAGCCTGTGCTCAAGCTGGCAGGGTCTCAAACCTGGGTCCTCTGCATCCTAATCCTACGCTCTATCCACCACGCCACTGCGTGGTCAGGCCTCATTCATTTTATATTATAATCTCTTGCCTCATCTCAGGACTCACCTTCTGTTCTAGCCAGACATTTCTCTTGAGGTTTTTGTAACAGTTTTGGAAGCTTTTTCTTTATCTGCAGACCTTCCCTCTTTTAACTACATAATTTTATCTAAACCATTAAAAGTAGTAGGTAAGGATAAAGTATTTACTAGGTATTCTTTTTCTTCCTTAACTAATTCTATCCTTGCAGTTTTCCATTGTTGTATAGCAAACAACTCACATTTAGGGTGTAAAACAACAGCTGTTGTATTATACGCCTGGATTTTTATGTATCAGGAATTCAGAGAGGGCAAGTGTCCTTGCTCTAGAATGTCTGGGTTCTCATCTGGGAATGCTCAAATGACTGGGATTAATTTGAGTGGCTGAGTGTTAGGAGCTGGCTTCTTCATTCACATGTCTGGTGGCCGGGACGAGCAATTTGAAAGCTTGGAGTGTTACCAGAGTGCCTACACATGGCTTCTTCCTGTGTCTTGTGCTTCTCACAGAGTGGCAGATGGATCTGAGGGGAAGCATCTGGAGACAGAGTGTTCCACGAGACTGAGGCAGAGGCTTCAAAGCTTCTTCCCAGCGAGGCTCAGAGATCATGCAGTGAACACCTCCATTACATTCTTTTGACTATAAATGAGTCACAAAAGCTGGTCTGGGTTCAAGGGAAGGGAAATTAAATTCTACCTCTTGATGGGGGAGTAGCCAGGTCATACTTGAGAAAAGTAGTGTGGGATGGGAGATGGTGTTATAGGCCAGTTTGGGGAAGAAAAATCTGTTACATTGACCTATATCTTATTCAAGGGGTTTCCTCTGTTGAACGCAATCAGTTTGAAATGTCCTGAAGCCTTGCTACTCAAAGTGTCATCCAGAGAACAGAAGCACTAATATCACCTCATAGTTTATTAGAAATATAGACTCTCAGACCACTGAGTCAAAATCTACATTGATAAGATCTCCAGGGATTTGTCTGCACTGTAAAGTTTGAGAAATTCTGCCCTAGGGAACATTGACCATGCTGTGAGCTTGCTAATATCTACCCAATGGAAAAATAGCAAATGCTGAAGGGATAGTGGAACTGATTTGGATTGAATTACTATTTATAAGCAGAATTTCTGTACTTTAAATTATATATCTCATACTATTTTGACTCTATTATATTAATTGTGATCTTGCTTATCTTTTTGGGACTATATGTATCTTCCATATGTATTTTACTACATGTATCTTCCATATATATTCTCATAATGCATTGTAATGCACAAACCTAGTTTTAATAATTATTAATTTCCTTCACTAAAGTTTTGGCATAACCATTTACTTTGGTATGTACATACATAATGCTATTTTGAATAATTTCTAAGATAAAAAGTTATGTTCTTTTGTGTATGTGTTGCCAAAGCAAGCACAAAAGTTAGGTTCTTTTGGATTTTACATTGCCCTTTAAACTATTTTTTCATTGTTGGAACTTATTAAGCTTTTTCTTTTCTGTGTCAGCTATTAGTAGATACCTATTTTCTTCTGAATGAAAGAATGTGATTTTTAATTTGTTCCCTATGACTGTTCATTTAAGATACGCTGACTCATTCTGCACACTTGTAAAAACCTGAGAAATGTATACATATTTTATTATATCTTTAGTAGATGACTATTGTGAGTTTTAATTATTTGGTGAGTCTAATTCATAGATATCATTTACTTATGTTTTCCTTAATAAACATAAGTCATCTTCTTAAAATTTATTTTGGAGTAAGGGAACAAATATTCAAAAACTCATTTTGATTGGCACTTTATTTTCTAGATAACTCTTCTCGAAGTGTAATTTCCAGACTACTATTATTTGCAGCATCTGAAGCTCTTGTTAAAATTGCAGATTTCTGATCCTCATCCCAGTTCTTTTGAATTGGGCTCTCTAGAGTAGAAACACGGAAAAGTCTCTGAGGTTGGGACCTAATTTCTTTGGCACACTAAAGTTTGCAACCTACTTTATATTAGTCTTATGATCATATCTCAAGTTATTTATCACGGGAATAAGGGGGTCTTGGAATATTGGCAGGGAACAACAGCTTGTCAAGTCCCTGTCTTTCCTGGGAGCTCTAATATTGGAAAATAAAATAATTGGAAGTCATTTTAAAGATTATCTGGTCCAATTCTTGTTATTTTACAGATTATGAAACTGAGCCCTGGAAAGCTTAAATGATTTTTCAAAAGTCATATTAGTTAGTAGCAAAGTTATGACCAAAACCCATATTTTGTGTCAACCAAACTAGGTTCCTTCCGTGGTGCTCTCTAAGATGTGGTTGGTTCATCTTATCTTTAAACATGGCATTTGGTTATGTTAATGACAAGATCTAGAGGCGATCCCTAGAATTTAATCAGAAGGAATTTACTGTATTAGTTTGCTGAACTGACTATGTTAATAAATTGAATATTTTCATTATTTGATGCTCTTAGGGCTTTAGTCATCTAATTTAAGTCTTTTCTTAGAGATTTTCTTTTACATCCTCATAAACTTTATCAGAGTTTAGGAAAATCACTAGATGAAATGCCTTAACATGAAACACTCAACATGAAAGGCCAGATATTGATCAGTTATACGCTACACAGTATTTACAAAATAAAAATGAACTAGTTTTGCAAGAGAAGCAAAACTTTTCTTTTACTAAAATAAAATAAAAAGTATTTATTTTATTTATTTATATTTTTTCCTGGATTCTCACAGATAGTACTGAGAGAAATCCTGAACAGCAACCATACTGTTATTGCAAGAATAAGATTTCTTTGGTCTCTTTTTTGTGTAATCTCTTTCATCACAGGCTGATGGGTTGACATTTTATAAGGTTGAATGAAAAAAGTTCTATTAAAGGCTCAAGTAACAGTGGCCTGGCTTAATGGAGGCAGGGACTGGTAATGAAGATGAAGGAAAATTAGTGGAATTAGACTGGATACCTAGGAAATCCTTCAGTCCTTAGGAAATGCTTCTAGAATTTTATTTCTTACAATCTAGATTTTAAGTAGAACCAGGCAGCAGAGTTTGGAGGTTATACTCTAAATAAGGGACTGATTAAGATGAGATTTATTTGCTTTAGCAGGTAATTGAATTGTGAGTCAAGATTATATTATCCCTTTTTTAATTTTTAAATTTAATACTCCAGTCATAATACCTGCCTGGCTAGGGCCCACCATCCTTTACAGGGAAGAGGTTCTGTACACATACATTTAGTATGATCAACTTGCAGGTGATTATGTCAGGTGTTTTTGAAATTCAGAAGTCATCCAGAAGGATCATTGTTGAATGAAATGATAGCCAAACCCAATGTAAATCTGGAATTTAATCAGATTTATATATATTTAGGTTTGGCTAACATCCTTCCCAACATTTCTTAATTTCCAGGCACTAGCACAGTTAACATAAAAAAATTATCATAAAGGATTGAAAGTGATAAGTACCGCAGAAATATTGATAAAATGCTGGAAGTCCAAAAAGAGTACAACTTTCTCCTGGCTTTGAAATAATTGAAGGTTTTATGGAAATCAATGGTATGGCTTGGGGATGTTTTAGCTACTTTTTAATCTTCATGAATTCCATCCAAATGCATGCCATATAATTAAGCTTTTTTTAATGTAAATAGTGTTTTTGTCTTAACAAAGACACATTTGAATCCGTTCTCCTCTGTTTTCCAGCCCTTCTCAACTATTTTGCCTTTCCCAACCACTATGCTGTACACATTTTGGAGGTAACATTGAAATACGCCCTGCAATTCGGGGGAGATTTGGAAATCATATTCATGTATTATCTGTCCATTGTAATGATAAAATGAAATGAGGCAATGTGTTCAGTTGGCAGCTTGATACAATCAATGTTGAAGAAGGCAGCACAGTGAAATGGTGATTCTCAAAATAGGTTTTCATAGAACCTTAGTCAGCTAAGATATAGTTGTTGTACCACTAAAGTATCCTGATAGTATTTCTTGAATATTGCATATACATTTATTCTCTCTCACATAGAACATTAATATAAATTTTTTCTGTGTCTCTTTCAAACCTTTAAAACTAAACTAAGTTTAATTAAACTAATTTAAAACTTAAATTAGACAGTTAAAACTTATTACTGCGTTTCTATATTATGTTAAAATTATAACCAATTTAGCACAACATAATAAATATTTAGTTAACTTCAGTTTGATATTTATTACATTATTTGGCATATATTTCCTGACATTCCAAAGAAGTCCACCTAGGTGTACTATCCTTCCTTAATATACTTAAGAATCACTATAGTAAAGTAGTTTTGGGTGCCATAATTAAAAATGGAATGTTTCCATAGCATAGGTTTTTTAAGAGTATCTGGCACAGAATTTTCAAGAAAATCTTAGTAATTCTTGTTGGAACTCTTTTTTGAAAAAATTACTTTTATACTGATTTTTACTTTAAACCAAGTCAAATACAGTTTAGTCTTTTCTTAGTGACTGATGTTTATTATTACCGACCTATAAAGACTAGGATTTTATATCTGTGGTAGAACTTTGAAGTTTATAAAGGGCATCCACAGACATTATCTCATCTGAAACTCCCTGCGCCCCACACCTCTAACTTTCCTCTGCCATTTGCACTCTGATGAGGTTTCGGAAACCATCTAACCTGGTTTATAGAATTGGGTGTCAAAGATGGCTTGAAGACCCCTCCTAGTGAGTAAGGACTGTGGCCTTTGTGATAGCTCTTTCCATGCTCAGAGGCTGTTTGGTTTAATTCTGGATTCTTGGCAGTGTTTGAGGCCAGTGATGCAGCTGGAAGAGTTGACCAGATGAGAGGGGAATTACGCAGCTGGGTGTCTAGCATAGATCATTGTTTTATAAATATCCCCTCTGACATGCTGTCAGAGGGCCTGTGTGAAGACTTAATTAAGACATAATAGGATATGTTTAATAGAATAGGCATCATCCTTACTAAACATAAGTATTCTAAGATTCATCTGTTAAATTTTGGAAAATAGTTTGGGAAACACAGTAATTATTTCCTCTTTGGTACATGGGATTAAAGAATGGTAAATGTGTGGGACTTCCTATTATAGAGGGAAATTTATGAAATGTTATCTTGATATCATGTACCAATTAAGTAGCATTAAAGATGGATTTAAAATGATGACGTCTGTTAACACAGTCTCTTAGGACCATATCTAATCATATGTGTAACTTTTCTAAAATTTTTGAGGTTATAATTTAAAGTTGTAAATTTCTGGCAATATGATAAAGAATACTAGTACTAAACGTGCCATGGTCTGAGAGTTTTTATTTTATATTTATGGGTTTGTAGTCCTTCAAGTCACTTCATCATTGTATGTAATAAATGTATCCTATGAAATAAAACTATAGGGGCCTGAGAACAGGACAGTCAGTCATATAATATTAGGGTGAGACAATGCACGGTCTTTGAGCTTCCAATAATATTTGGTGAGTGACTACCTATTTTAGTGGATGAAAGAGACATTAATACTTATTATTAGTATTGATGTTTTCTTCTCCTCCTAAGTATGCACAAGCAGTTTTGTCTAAAAACACAAGCACTTTTAAAATAGTCACTCCATTTTTGGTAGCTTGTGAGGCAGAAAAATCAGTCATGTGGTGAAAAAAGCAGCAGGAAACTAATTCTAATGGTTCCATAGATACTGCTCACAATAATTAGGGGATATTTCATGAAATGTAATTTAGGATCTGAACTATATGTGGTTTGACCACTTCCTCTTTCCACAACTCCTTATGATATCTCTTCCACCTGTTCCTCTAATTGGACACTTGTATCTGATTTCATTCTCTCGGTCTTCATTCTTGGCATTGTCTGCACTCAGTTGCTTTCACTTTGCCAGAGCTCTCCTACTTAGAGACCCCTGACATCCTACCCTGTTTTCTTCCCATCTCTCTTGCCATTCCTTTTCAGTTTTCTTCTAAGATGTATTATTTTTACTTCTCTGTTTCTTACCTTTCTTTTCCCACCCTTCCTAAAATATTAGGCACCTGCTTTGAGCCAGTTATCACGCTGGGCTCTGGGAAAGAGCAGTCATATGTCAGAGTCCATACTTAATGAAAATTATGCTACAAAGGGTGACATACAATCATCAAGGTGATGCCTTTAAGAAAATAAAACTGGCTGGCCTGACCAGGCGGTGGTGCAGTGGATAGAGCATTGGACTGGGATGCGGAGGACCCAGGTTCGAGACCCCAAGGTCGCCAGCTTGAGTGCGGGCTCATCTGGTTTGAGCAAAAGCTCACCAGCTTGGACCCAAGGTCGCTGGCTTGAGCAAGGGGTTATTCAGTCTGCTGAAGGCCCACAGTCAAAGCACATATGAGAAAGCAATCAATGAACAACTAAGGTTTTGCAATGAAAAACTGATGATGGATGTTTCTCATCTCTCTCCATTCCTGTCTGTCTGTTCCTGTCTATCCCTCTCTCTGACTCTCTCTCTGTCCCTATAAAAAAAAAAAAGAAAGTAAAAATGGCTGGACTAGAGAGTGAAGGGAAAGCTAATTCACATACATAGGTCAGGATAATGCCAGTGGTACAGGGCCCAAGTGGCTGGAGCAGACACAGCAAAGTTTGTAATCTCCTACAAGGTGGTAATCTCCTGTTTACAGTAGGAGAAGCCCGAAAAACAGACAAGAGCAGGCTGTGGGGGGCTTTGTAGGCCATCGTCCAGAGTTTAGATGGGAGGAATCTTCTTTACAATGGACTGAGGTGATCACAGTGCTCCCCAGGCCTGTTCCCGGCACTGCCCTGCAGGAGGAGCCTTGCTCTGCGGGCACCGGGTGCTCTCGGTCCTTAGGCACGTCTTGGACTTTTGCACAGCAGATCTTTTGCTCAAGCCTGAACTGTCATATTTCCGATGTCACACCACCTATTTATTACCACATTCTAGTTTACCTAAAATTAATATGATATTTTGAAAGGACAATTTTAGCTGCTGTGCTAATTGAAAATGTGAGACGGTGTGAGCAATAGTAGCAGCCAAAGTGAAGTCTTGTTGTGATGGAGACCAGGGAGATGGATGTATATAGAATCAACAGCTCCTACTGATGGTTTGCTATGCATGGGGAGATTAAAGGTAAAAACTCACTCAATTTGACACTATCCTGCCGTATCACTCACCATCTGGACTTTCCATAGTGTACCTCATTGAATACCTTTAGGCATATATTTTATTTATTCCACTAGCTTGCCCTCAACTGAAGGGAAAACAAACCATGTCTTTGAGAATTTTTTTTGTTTACCATGGTGTCTAATACAATACTTTTTCATTAACTTTAAGTTAATAGAATAAAAGAGTAGGCTTTCAGGATTTCTGTTCATGGAATTATTGGGGTCACATCCATGGAATTATTGGGGGTCACATGACACAGCTCTTGCCTTGCCAATGATATTGCCCCAGCCTGGCTTAAATTATCAATGCCTTCTAAGGGAGAGGTTTAGCTGTGTTAAGTTTTGTTCAACCTATGGTCTAGTGGGGAAGGTAACATCATGGAGTCTTTGAATGTTTGCAATAGATGGTATGAAGAAATGTCTTTCAAAGGCATGTGGGCTAATCTTCACTGTCCTCCTCATCATTTTCAAATGTACCTAGAAGTCACTGATCAGAATTGTCAAATGCTTTAGTGACCACTGTTTCCATCCAGAGTTAGGCTCTTATCTGAGAGAATCATGATCAGTGAGGAGTCTCAAGATAGGAAGCAGTCTCTGTAATCCCAATGAGCAGCAGTGAGTCTGTAACTACAAAGGTGGTAGTGGAAATAGAAGAATGGGAGGAGAGTGGAAGAGACTTTACAAAACTTGGAACTGAGGGGGTTTGGGGTGTAGAAGACTGGATGAAAGATGAATATGGAAGCCCACAAGCTAATGAACTTCAACTTATAAAATTTACTATATATCAGCAGAACTGTGTTTCCAAGATAAAGCCAGTTAACACTGCCTGACACCAACAGGTGATGATAGTAATGAGACTAAAGATTTTAGGCTTGGGTGTGGTCTGTTTGTTAACTTGTAATATGTTTACTGTATTTGTGCTTAGTTTGGATGTGTTGTATGAATATTACTAACCTGTCTGTGCCTGAGAAAGGCAAAACCAGTGATGTTGAAATTTCTGGTAAGAATATATGTAAGAATATGACACCAAGGAAAAAATTTAAAAAGCCATTCGAAAAGCATGAGACCAGTGTTAGAAATTATATTTGTAAAAGTGTTGAATCCATCAACAATAAAAGCAACTGTGAAGGGTAAAGAAGTAATCAGACCACTTGTGAGAGCACTGCATTTCAAAGTACAGGAGACAGGGAAAAGTAACTGACCAGATGAGAAAACAGCTGCAAATACTGGAGTCTGTGTCTAGAAGATCAGCATACTATTGGATGCCCAGCTAGCTCAATGTTCTTTTTGTTAAGGCCAAAAATTTCTTTAAGATGGTAAGGACTAAGCATGGTGAAAGGGCTCTGGTGATGTTTTCTTGTAAGGCATGACTCCATAGGTTTAAAAGATGTTTATATGCACACAGTATCTGGGTGGGTGTATAACTGGCATCTGGGGATACCATAGTAGGTAAGACTTCCCTGTGGGGCTTACATGGGACAGGGAGGGTACAGATTTGAATGTAAAAGAAAAGCTACAGTCAGAGGCATATTTGCTAAAAACAAATGCTATTTGATAAGGTGCACCCACCTTTCATATCCATGTTACTTGAAACCAGAATGGTAGAGATATTAGGCCAACTTTCATTGGAAGGCATGAGAACCTCAATCATGTTCTGTAAAGGCCATGGACCTGTGAATATATAGACTAAGTTAAGGGCCTCAGAAGAAAAATATGACTAACTTCTCAATCTAATATGTTCTTTTTGAAATAATGACAGTTCCCACACTAACACATTATTTTTTCAAGACTGTTTTTAAATAAATGTACTGACATTTACATTAATATTCATGTTAATGTATCAAATTTAAAGTAGACAAATAAGCTGGAACTATTTGACTATAATGTAGACTTGATACATAAGGAATAACAAATTTCAAACAAAACTGTCATTTCTGTTCTGCTATAGTACTGAATTTAGTCCTGGTGTTTTCTAAATTAACCAAAGATGAAACAGTCAGAAAAAGACACTAAATAGAGAGGTGGAAGAATGAAATGAAAGAATAATTAAATCTTTTCAATTGTGAAAGGATGAAACTTGAGAAGGAAAACAATATATTGATATATATTATAATAAAATAAAGAGGTTAGATTAAAATAGAACAAATACGAGTTAGTTCTTCAAATAAAGTTAGAAATTGGAGTTTTCAGTAAAGTTTAAAAAGGCTATTTAAAAGGAGAAATACTTTATGTACTGAGTGCACTATGGAATTTATTCCCCGCATGCCTTAGTGGTATAGAAGGAAGATGTGAATGAGTTAACGTATGTAACATGGATGGACAGAAGCTCTGTAATGACTTATTACAGGAAACTAGAGACATTTCTGGAATTTACCTGCTTAATAAGATTTCTTTTAGAGATAAAATACCAAGTAGAATGTATAAATGCACTTCTTTAGCCGTCTGAGGAAATGCATACTTTGTATGATTTTCTTATTCTTAGCCTGAGTAAAGTTCTTACTCTACTTTAAATGAATTTATCCTGTCACACACGACTTATTACCTCCTATGAATTACTCATATCTCCTAATACCTTAAGCTTTTTCAATTTATAGCTGAAAGTGGAAAGAAGAAGCATGAGTTTTCACAGATTATATTCCTACTATTTAAAAAAGTAATTGTGAGGAAAAGATGATACATGATAGAAATTTCCTTTAAAACTTAACCCATTTTATGCTTTCTCTAGGCTGGAATGATAAAAAGTGATGATAACGAGTATTTCATCGAACCTTTGGAAAGAGGTAAGCAGATGGAAGAGGAAAAGGGAAGGATTCACATTGTCTACAAGAGATCAGCAGTAGAACGGGCTCCCATAGACATGTCCAACGACTTCTACTACAGAGGTAGGCATCTTTGACAAGGCTTAATAATTAACTGTAATTGTAGGATACAATGAAAACAACTCTCTCACCAAGTAAGAGAATGTGATTATCATGTGCTCTTGTATAATGTGGAGCTTGCAAAAAAAAGCTTATAGTATTTATAAAACATGAAAGGGGGTGTCGAGGGGAACAAAGGGGTGGGCGATGATATATTCGGTGGGACACAATAAATTAAAAATCAATAAAAATTAAAAAAAATATTGGAGGGAAAAAAGAAATATGGCTTGCCTTTTAAAAAATGCATATGGGAATATATGTTCTAGGCATTGTTTTATTCCTGTACATTATTGTATTCCCAATATGTTTGTTATTTATGATTTTTTAAAAAAAGTTTCACATTAAAACTATACTTTCTCTAGCTTATATTAAAATATCAAAATATTTGTGCTCTCTATAAGTATCTAAATTATTCTGTATTAATATTGTTTAAAAACATTTAAGAGAGAAGTGCCCATTTGCTTCTCCACCCCCCCTCCTTCCTCTCTGTCTCTCTCTTCCCCTCCCGCAGCCAAGGCTCCATTGGAGCAAAGATGGCCCGGGCGCTGGGGATGGCTCCTTGGCCTCTGCCCCAGGCGCTAGAGTGGCTCTGGTCGCAGCAGAGCGACGCCCCGGAGGGGCAGAGCATCGCCCCCTGGTGGGCAGAGCATCGCCCCTGGTGGGCGTGCCGGGTGGATCCCGGTCGGGCGCATGCGGGAGTCTGTCTGACTGTCTCTCCCCGTTTCCAGCTTCAGAAAAATACAAAAAAAAAAAAAAAAAAAAAAAAAAAAAAAAACATTTAAGATAGGTATATTGACATGGCAAAGAGTTGTGTTTTGTTTTAAGACCGGTGTGATAAATATATTTGAAAATAAGTATGCTATTTGACTTGAAGGTATTTTTGAAAACATTTTACATGTGAATGAGACAATGAGTTGAATGCTTCTGTTGAATTTTATTTCAAAGTAATCTGGACTGCTAAAGTCAAAGTAAATCATGACACATGAATATTTTATATTTTTGTTTGTTTTTATGAAATCTGAAAGTAATTTAGCATTAAAGAGATATCTTGGGTATATAATTGGGTACAAAATTTTTCTTTATGAGGAAGAAAGGAAAATTGGGAATCTATATTTTTTTGTTTGTTTTTAAAACAAATCTCAAAAAGTCTGTTTTTACCTTTGTCGTGCCAACTTTCTGAATTAAAGGTAATAGAAATTTTCCCTAGGGTGATTTTTTTTTTTTTTATTCAATGAGAGGAAGGGAGATAGAGAGATAGACTCCCGCATGCACTCTTACAGGGTTCTACCCCGCAAGCTCACTAGGGGGTGATGCTTTTCTCATCTGGAGTGTTGCTCAGTTGCTCAGCAACCAAGCTCTTCTTAGTGCCTGACTCAGAGGCCATAAAGCCATCCTCAGTTTTCAGGATCAACTTACTTCAATCAAACTATGGATGCAGAACAGGCAGGAGAGAGAGAGAGAGAGAAGTGTGAGAGGAGGGGGGTGGAGAAGCAGATGGTCTCTTCTCCTATGTGCCCTGACCAGGAATCGAACCTGGGAAATCCACACATTGGGCTGATGCCCACCACTGAAACAACTGGCCATGGTCAAGTGATTTCAAGGGTAAAAATAAACCTTTTTAATTGAGCTATTATTTGTCTTCTAGATTAAGTGTTGTTACCTAGTTATCATTTTTATTTTCAGATGCCACCAGCTTCCCTTAATATGCTGTTCTCATGGACTTAAAAATCTTAAAATAAATTTAAAATGAATATGACCTGGACATTTTGTGAACAATTTCTGATTTGAAACAAAGGTCTATATTAGTAGACGCAGTACCATGGAATGTGTGCCTATCCTAGAGGGTCACCATGGTGTAATGGAAAGAGAAGACAATGTCATTACTGTATGAATCCATACATAGATGGGACATAAAAATGAGACTCAGAGACATGGACAAGAATGTGATGGTAATGGGGGGTGGGGAAGAAGGAAGGGGAAGGGAAGGGGCACAAAGAAAACCAGATAGAAGGTGATGGAAGACAATTTGACTTTGGGTGAGGGGTATGCAGCATAATCAAATGTCAAAATAATCTGGAGATGTTTTCTCTGAACATATGTACCCTGATTTATCAATGTCACCACATTAAAATTAATAAATTAAAATAAAAAACACTGTCGTTAGATAAAAAGGTGTATGTAGTAGCTCTATAATATAAAGTTTTTCTGTTAACCTTAAATTAATACACTTCTGAGTTTATCTGTAAATAGAGTTAAAATACATGGCACAACTGTAATAAGTACTAGAAGTGATATACAAACTGCTGAGTGTAGCCCTCAACAATAACAGGTGCTTAATCAATGCTGGATGTTGTTTTTGTTACTATTAGTATTAATGGTTTTGTGTAAAAGATTTACATGTTAGGAGTTTTGTTAAAGTTGAATAGTTAGACATTGCTTGTCTTCATGTGAATATATTACTATTAATTCTTATTTATATTTCCATGTTTTTAAAAAATCATTCTAAATCTGAAGACTGGTTATGTAATAGGATACAGTGCTTTTTCTATAGTTTTGGTTGTTATAGTATATTAATCATATGTAGTATCTCTTTTTGATGCAGTGGTTAAATATCTTTTAGAAAAGCATAGTGCACACATTTGAAATCATATTGGAGAGCTGGTGATCAGATGAGTCACTATGGCTGTTGTCCTGTTTGCTCTGTCATACCTGTAGTTTCTCCAAGATGTATCCTTAATGCATCCATTCAATCCCAGATGGTATCTATTTCTATAAATATCAGCACTGGTACTTTCCATTAGATATTTATAAGGAAGGAGATATTTTTTTTCTTGAAATAAGAAAATTGTGAGAAATATTATGTTTAATACCTATTGTCTCTTTTAATGCTAGATTAAATAATTTAGTAGTCATAGTATATCAATATAATAGAATTGAAGGGATTAAGGTTATTTGAGTCATTACTTTTTAAAATTATTTAAAATTTTATAGCATCAAAATCAACATACCCAATCCCCGCCTGGTTGGCTCCGTGGTAGAACATTGGCCTGGCACGTGGAAGTTGCAGGTTCAATTCCTGGCCAGAGCACACAGAAGATGCACCCATATGCTTCTCTACCCTTCCCCCTCTCCTTCCTCTCTATCTCTCTCTTCCCTTCCCACAGCCAAGGCTCCATTGGAGCAAAAGTTGACCCAGGCGCTGAGAATGGCTCCATGGCCTCTGCCTCAGGTGCTAGAATGGATCCTATTGCAGCAGAGCAATGCCCCAAAGGGGCCTAGCATTGCCCCTTAGTGGGCATGCAGGGTCGATCCTGGTCAGGCACATGTGGGAGTCCATCTCCGCCTCCCTACTTCTTACTTCAGAAAAAATAATCAACATACCCAGATTTTAACATGTAGACACTGAGACTGTTTACTTGGAGTTCTTCACTCATGAATAGAGAAGATTGCCTTACAGTAGATGTATTCCACAGATGAGAGCAAGACATTTAGAAAGGTTCTCAATGGTTATGGGTGAAAGCAAAAGAGTTCCTTTGTTAACTCTCATTTACTTTGAAACTTGAGCCAAAGTAGAACCATTCAGTTTTTTTTAGAATGTTTTATGATAAACCCTGGTATGAGCTTAACAATTTTTATTTTCTCATTTATGAAAGTTCTGATTAAACTGAATTATTGCTGATATCAATTTACCTCCTTTTGAGAATCTTAAATTGTAACCATATATTTTAGTAGTGTAAATCTCTTCCCAGGGTAAAAAGAAATTCAGATTCAGAGCTTCAAGTGTACTATACTATAACTTTTAAATTCTTTTTTTAACTTTCTTGGTCATAGGACTGAGAGCCAAGCTTTTTTATGGACTAAATACAACTGACAATTAAGAATATATTTTTATACCTTATTCCATCATTTTAAAATGTAAAATTGAACAGATTCTAGGAATAAAAAGTCATGCTGCTTTATAAATAACAACTATAGTATGATATAAAGTACTTCTTTTCCTGAATCTACTTGGAATGTTATTTTAGGAGGCACATGAAGTTTTCCCTTAAAAAGTTTTATGAAAAGGAAAAAATACATAAGATAAGACTTACTTAGAAAGGAATGCATTTGAAACGCATGGTCTTCATAAATTTCTCTGACAGCAAGTCATCAGGAGGGGCTTTGAGCTAAACAAGGTACTTCTGACTCTACAGTTTCATCGGTGGGGCCCCTGTAATTAAATATTCTGCATTTTGCTGGTTGTCACAGTAATTGCCTGGCTACATTTCATGCTTAGTCAGCTTGGCTACTGAGAACTCCCATTCATCTGAGGTCTGTAGATTGCTGCAAGTATTCTAAATTAAAACCAATTGTGATCTGAACTAGGTGAGTGGTAGTGAGATAGAGAGAAGGAGTCAGATTGGATTGCGATTGAAGTGAAATGGGAGAGGTTATTTGTTGGAGTATATGCTAGGTTTGAAGAAAAAGAGAGTGATAAAGGATAACTTTTTTACCTTCTAAGCTGGAAGGCTAGAGAATTCTCTTTTCAGAATTCAGGAATTTAAAATGAGAAATAGAAATAAGCTTGATGGAGGATGACAAGTGGGAATAAATTTGGATATATTGAGTTTGAAAATAAATGGAAACAATGAGTGAGATAAAAAAAATGCGTAGTATATTTTCATAATCATATCCCAGAGTCAGTGCATTAATGGCCTTATATATATTACTCACAAAAATTAGGGGATATTTCAAAATGAATATGAAGTGACAAAATATCCCCTAATTTTTGTGAGCGGTGTACTTGCATGTCATGGTGGAGATGGGTAAAGGTTAGTTTTGGAGTCAGCTGAACGCTACTGGCTTGTGGATGCTTGGAGTGTTTCTGTTTGCCTTCTGCTTTCTCATTCTCCACTCTGTATCATTGAGAGTCAAAAGGTGTACAATGCACAGAATTGGAAGCCCATGAAAGAGGTTTGCTACCTATCACACTCAGAGAGGAGGACATTATATCCTCAGAAAAACAAGAGCTAAAATAACCCCAAAATTATGCTTCTCCCATACTCAAGAACCATAAGGTGTTGACCGAATGCCAACATCTATCTATTCCTTCCTCTAAAAATATTTTTCTGGGTTTCCAATAAAAGTCACAGCTTTAAACCTATTGAAGTAATATATTGTGTGCTACAATTCAACAACATCAAAATCATTCCCATATATTGCATGTACTCTTTTTCCTTGACTCTTAATAGGGAAGTTGTATTGCTTTTGAAATGTGAAAAATATGAAAAGCTGTTCAAACACACACTGAACTCGAAGATCACAGATACAGTGCTCTGCTTTAGAATTACTCTTTTATAAATAATACCTAAAGCCTTGGCCAGATAGCTTAGCAGTGGCCCCCAACCCCCGGGCCGCGGACAGGTACCGGTCTGTGGGCCATTTGGTACCGGTCCGCAGAGAAAGAATAAATAACTTACATTATTTCCGTTTTATTTATATTTAAGTCTGAATGATGTTTTATTTTTTAAAAATGACCAGATTCCTTCTGTTACATCCCTCTAAGACTCACTCTTGACGCTTGTCTCGGTCATGTGATACATTTATCCCACCCTAAAGGCCAATCCGTGAAAATATTTTCTGACATTAAACAGGTCCGTGGCCCAAAAAAGGTTGGGGACCACTGGCTTAGTGGATAAAGCTTTGTTCTGGCACACCAGACTCTCTCTCTCTCTTTTTTTCCTCTCTCTCTCTCTCCCTTCTTCCCTTCCTTCCCTACCTCCTTCTTACCCTCCCTCTCTCTTCCTCTCTTTACCTTTCTTCCCCCACTTCCTCAATCAATGGAAAAAAAAATTTTTTTTAAAAGATCTAAAGCAGTTTTAGATTTGAAGTATATATATTCTCTTTCCTTGAAGAACTGTCAGGTATTCATAACAAGGCACTGCCAGTTTCTGACAAAAAGGTACTACCCTTTTCATTAAACAACAAACATAAACCTGAGATGCTTATGATAAAGAAACTTGTCTTCTTCATCGGGGAGGAAGAGCTGAATTTACTTCATTTTCTGATTCTTGCTTTGGGAGTATAGAATTCACATCCATTTTTGGCATCTTTAGTTTGGATAAAATTATTTGATATTTTATGGTCTTTGAATTTATACTGGTTAACAACACAGCTAGTAAACCATTAAAGGGTCATAAAGTTCATCTCCACCATTAAATCAGTCATCAGTTTAAACTCAGATAAAAACCAAAACAGAACAAAATATGCCCCTGACCATCTTTTAAGAATGTGTACATTATCATTAATAAGAAAGTTTGCTTTAGGCAGTGTATGTTTTTCTTTTGGGGGTGGGGGCTGTTACTTGTATGACATCATTCAGCTTTTCATATTTTTTCATTTACTCTATAGGCCCTTAGGCTTTTCCCTTCAAATTACAAACTATTCATTCACCAGAAGCTTTGTGTTAAAGTAATTTTTGTAATTGCTTCCTACCAGTGGGAAACAAGGAACAGTAAGCCTTTATCTCCTAGCTTCCTTTCAGGATTTTCATTTTGTTGTATGAACCCAAGTGCTTGCGACGCTGGTGTGGTTGTCGTGGTGCTGTGGAGGAGTCTTTGTCCCAGGTGGGAAACATGTGCGAGTCGGGAATGATTTGGGAGTTGCGCCTGGTTGCTGGGGAATGAAACTCTGAAACAAGAACTGGAATAATGGGAAGATTATTTCTTATTTTAGTGATGCGAGGAGCTGCCTAGGCACAGGGTCCTTCCCTGAATCTATAGTCACGTCAATAGGTGCTGTAGCCCTTTGTAATTGCCAGTTCTCATGACCTATGCCCTGATCAAAGAGAAGCACTGATGGACTTTGTAATATATGTGCGTGTGTGCACATGCACCAAACAAGAGAAGTTAATTTTAGCAGATTTTTTAAAAAATTAAATGAAGTGTGGAACATAGTATGTCTGAATCATTAAGATTTGTCAAGTAGTAACCATTCTTTTAGGTAGATGTTAAATGATAAAACTTTTACAACCGTTTAGTTTATAATCTGAGGGTCAGCCATTCATCAAGGCTAGTACCATTGGATTCATATGGAAATACTACACATATGTATGAAATTCCTTTTCAGTTAGGTTTTCACATTACATAATCTAGGTATTTACAACAATTATTGACAAAAAGGAAGTCAATTGAAGATTGAATTATTATATAAAGTAGTGATAAAGAACTTTCAGATATGAAACATAATGAAAATTTTTGTGTGTGTGTGTTTGACAGAGTCAGAAAGAGAGACAGAGAGAGGGACAGACAGGAAGGGAGAGAGATGAGAAGCATCAATTCTTCGTTGCGGCACCTTAGTTCACTGATTGCTTTCTCATATGTGCCTTGACAGGGGGGCTACAGCAAAGCAAGTGATCCCTTGCTCAAGCCAGTGACCTTGGCCTCAATCCAGCGAGTGAGTTTTGGGCTTAAGCCAGCAACCCTAGGGTCATTCTATGATTCCACACTCAGGCCAGCAACACCACATTTAAGCCAGTGCTCTAGCTGGTGAGCCCATGCTCAAGACAGTGACCTCAGGGTTTCAAACTTAGGTCCTCTGCGTCCCAGTCCGACGCTCTATCCTCTGTTCCACTGCCTGGTCAGGCCTTAATGATAATATTTTATTTCTTTTTTTGAAATGTCTTGCTGGGTCTATTCTGTCTCTTCATGAAAAGATTCAATAGAAGGAATTTATGAAATAAACTACATTTTTTTAATAAAGAATTAAAATGGAAAGACAAATTGTATTGACAATTCAGAGCTGCTAAATTACTAGTTAGTTATTGATTTGGCATTAATGAAAGAAGAATTGAAAGATTTTAGAAATATCTGGGAAATTGAAGTGCAATTGAAAGCAGTTAATTTATATTAGGTTAGAAAGCTAATTGAGATAAATTAGGCCAGATCTTCAGTCTTAAATTAAATGTCTACTCAGAAGTAACTTCAGTTGGCCCTTGAACAACACAGGGGTCATACCCAGAAGACATTTTGTTAGTAATTAAAATGCATTTATTCTTTTACAATATAAAATATATCCTATATCAAAATATACTTTCAGTGTTTGGTTTTATTCATGTCAACTGCTTTTACCTAGGAAGGATAGACCCTATTTTAAGTAAAATATTATGTACATATTGGCTGTGTTCATGCTGATTGTGCCTGCTTAATCACATTTTAAAGCCTATATGTATTTTCTCTTCATGTACAACTTACAAACTTTCACATTAGTAAGTGAGAAGAATTTGTGTAAGGAATCCAAATATTTCTGGAGATTTAGTAATCTTTTTTTTTTTTAAGTGCGAGGAGGGGAGATGTGAGAGATTCCCACATACTCTCAGACCAGGATCCACCCAGCAACACCCGTCTGGGGCCGATGCTCATGCTTCAACCAACCAAGCTATCCTCAGTGCCCAGGGCTGATGCTTGAACCAATGGAGGAAAAGAGAGAGAGAAGGGGAGAAGGAGGGGGAGAGAAGCAAATGGTCACTTTTCTTGTGCGCCCTGACTGGGGATCAAACTGAGGCTTTACTCACTGAGCCAACTGGCTAGGGCCAAGATTTATAGTAGTAATCTTTTGTTTTATTATTTCTAACCAATGTGGTTGATATTTTTAAGAAGATAATTTGCTGTAAAGTAGATTTTATTTTTCTGTCATTGACTGTTTTCCCTGTTGGCTCATCAGTCATTAACTTTAACTTTTATTTACAGGGATCAGTTGTTACTTGCTTCTGGTCATCTTTGTTTGGTATTTTGCAAACAGTTTCCCCCCTGCAGTCCCCTTGTCTACCCACTGAAGATTCAGGTGTGTGCTTTACAAACTGCTCTGCATTCTTTAAATGTCCAGAACAATGTCTGTGTACTACTGAAATGTTTGCGTTCTCCTTCAGCCTCCTGTCTCCACTTGGGCACATTTTGTTTTTGTGTTCTATCAGGTATTACCTCATATGCTGAAAAAGTAAATAAATCGGCATCTCATGACATTTTGGTGAGAGAAGTAGTAATAGAAGCAAATTTTCTTATGTCCTGTTCCCGGATACCTGTACTTAATAAAATGCCATAATCCAGCCTTCTAATAATAAGAAGTTAGGATATTAAAACAGCTTTTAAATTTCTTCATTCTCAGTTTTGGATGACACACACATATATATAAAGCTAGTGTAGGAATTTGATGAAATAAACATGATCATTTCTTGTTTCATGAGCCTGGGGTTGGCTTTTGAGTCTGGGGGATATCCCAGTGGAAATCATTTCTAGGTCTACTGCATGCACCTACCATTTATGTTTAAAGGAGGCATAATTAAATTAGTTGGGCTCAGTATGTTGTTTTTGTCTCCTTCAACATTCTTCTCTCATCTGTGATGACCCAACACCTCAAAAGCTGATAGAGGCATGTGTATGTTTGATATAGGGTTGCTGTCATCTGAGTTTTTGGGGGGGTATCTTTCCATCGCTCATCAGTACTCATTCTCTTAAATTTATGAAAGAAATATTTTAACCTCTTTTTATCTCAGACTTATACAAATTATTAGTGAACATTTATGAAATATACTAGCATTATTTTTATAGATCTGAAGCATGGGCATTGGACAAAGTAATCATCATAATAAGCACCCCACCATTTTTATTCTTGAGTAAAACCCCAACTTTTATGTGTTTCTTATCTTTCCTATTTATATGGTCCCAGGCTTATTGCAACTCAGACCTCAACTCCACATGCACGAGAACATCATTCCTCTCTGTTTCTTATTTTTGTGACCTTATGATTACTTCAAAAAAGTAACTCAAATAATTTGAATGAACTTCAAATTTTGCATCCTCATGAAAAATTAAGTAAATGGGAAGTCAGTAATTTACTCTTAAGTGGTAGAAATTATGAAAATAGTTCTTCCTTTTATTAATAGAGCAGCTATATTGTAGCACATATTCATTCTTTATAAATATTCATGGAGAAAACAAACAAAAGAACAAAAAAAGAAAAAACGGGAGAAGAATGTCTAGCTATCCTACAGTGTGGAGTGTGCCTTATTTTACTTTTGTGCATGTGTTTTCTATGTTAACCAGTACATGGACTTCTTTGGCTGGCTGGGTAGGTCCCGCCGGGCTGATATTCCTTGTCTGCTTGGCTGCTGCTAGCCCTGCTGGCATTCATAGGTCTTTCTCAACTTGACTCTAGTCTGCTCTCACAGCAGACCACCCTGAGTTCTGGCTAGGAATGCTGTGGGCCCAGCCTGAGGGATCCACCCACAGCTTTTGCCGTAGCACCATGTTGAGCCTGGATTAGCAGCTCCAACAGGCTCCTCAGGAAACTCCGATACTGCTGTTTCTGCAGCATAGTAACCAAGGGGAGGCACGGCTTTCTCAGCTGCAACTGCATTGATGTGATCAATGTGGCAGCAGCCCTTGAGCTGTTGTCCTTCCAGAGTCCCCAAAATAGTTCAGGAAAAAGGGCTTTGGCCTTGGAAGTCCTCTAAGGTCTTTATAAACATTTTAAGCCGATGCCCCTTCTCTTCTGAGAAGTGGCCTTGAAGGGAACTGGGAAGAAATTAGAACCACTCTCTCTTGTTGCTGATTCTCTCCCTTGTGCCAGAAGCAGTCCTAGATCAAAAGAGCCAAGTTTGCTTCTTCTGTCTTCTAATTCAATGCTTTTTTCTGACTCCTCCGGCCTCATCACTGACACTTAGGATGGCTTAGACCAGGGGTCCCCAAACTTTTTACACAGGGGGCCAGTTCACTGTCCCTCAGACCGGACTATAAAAAAAACAACAACTATGAACAAATCCCTATGCACACTGCACATACCTTTTTTTAAAGTAAAAAAGCAAAACAGAAACAAATATAATATTTAAAATAAAGAACAAGTAAGTTTAAATCAACAAACTGACCAGTATTTCAATGGGAACTATGGGCCTGCTCTTGGCTAATGAGATGGTCAATGTCCGGTTCCATATTTGTCACTGCTAGCCATAACAAGTGATATGACGCGCGTCCGGAGCCATGGCACGTGCGTCCCGTGTCACTGGAAGTAGTACTGTACGTGAGCAAAGCCGCGCTTTGCTGACCACCAATTAAAGAGGTGCTCCTTCCGGAAGTGCGGGGGGGGGGGCAGATAAATGGCCCCAGGGGGCCGCATGCGGCCCCAGGCCATAGTTTGCAAACCACTGGCTTAGACTTTCTCTCCTAGGAGTAAAAACCAAACAAGTTAAAAAGACCTTTATGTTCCCATCTGCAGACCTAGTGTTGTTACGTGTTCTATGATAACTAAGAGGATTTAGAAAATTCTTTCTTTCTCCAGGCAGCCTTACTTACAAATCTCTTTCCTTTTGAAAAATCTTATTTGAACTCCAGAAGTTGAATGTTGAGTCACTTTATATTCCTGATGCAACAATCCTAGTGTCCAATGGCCTCCTCCCTCTGCTCCTGCCCTTCTCTCAAGCCTGTCAGTTAGTGCTTGGAGATGATCAACAAGTAGGTCATCTGCACAGAGGCAGAGGAGAATAAACACAGTCTTTTCCAGGTATAATCTCCATTGCACAAACTACCATATTTCTGTGGCCCACACTGTGGTTGTTTTATATTGTAGTTACAGAAACCATATATATGAAAGGGGCTGTGGAAAGGGCTCTTACTGGAATCTTCCTCATTTTGTACGTATAATTTTGGATAAAGAACAATAAGATGGCAAATGCAAAATAGCAAAGAACAGTGTTACAAATGGAATTAGTATCAGAAAAAAATGAATGTTATCTCCATAAGTTAAGCATACTTTACTCTATGATTTTTAATCTAAAATGTATCAAAAATGTAGCTTTGACATCCTGAGTCACCAGAATGTCAGAATCTTTACTTTTCCAGTGTTTATATGTCTAAATTCTGAGTCTTAATTTTACTTTATTATTATTTTCTTTTTCTAATATTTGCAAATACAAAATTTTATCCCAAATTTCTCAGAATTTTATTTATGATTAAAAGAGGACATCAAATTTATTCTCTTTGTGAATATAAAAACTTGATGCGTTATTTATATGATTAAAAAGAAGTGATGTTTATGGAAATCAGGAATAGTAGTATAGTTATCATGAGTCCATATACTTATTTCTTCAGATTTTTCTAAGATAAAATAACGGTGATGAAAGTGAAAGGTATCATGACTAGTCCTCCTTCAGTACAAATAGGGAGGTCATCTGTTTTAGTATTCCACAATTCTTGGCAATAACAAAGGAAATATTAATAAGACCAGTCATGAAGGCAATCCCTTACCTTAGGTACCCAGATCCAGTGACTTACAGAATAGTTTGAATGTGATATACAGCAGAAAAACTAATGGGAGTGGGAAACCATCATGCTCAGTGATTAGTCCACTGAGAATACCCCTATATTTCTAGATATGAGGCCAAAATGTGTTCATTTCAGAAAACATATTTTAATTAATATAACAACATGTTACATTAAGATAGGATCACACACATTCTCCATTCAACCCTATTTCCACACACACTCTTACCCCACCTTGATGGCCATTTCTATTAAAGGTGGGGTAATTTGAATCTGGCCTCCTGAGCCAGTTTTAAAATTATATCATCTACTTAGGTCTTTAGAAGTCTAAATAAATCAGGAATCTAAGTAGTGACTTTTTTTTTTAATTTAACATGTTTCTTTTTAACAATCTTTACTATTTCCCATCTCACAGAAAAGGAAACATACATTCTTCAGCTAGTTTGTAAAAAAACTAAAACATTTATTAGAGGTGATATGTGTGTTCATAGTTTATGCCTTTGAAAAGTATAAAGACTTAATATGAAATTATTAATGATAAGTTTTAAACAAACACCTAATATATTATTAATATAAGATACATTACTTTTATTTCTTTATTGAGTCCTCAGTGTATGCTGTTCCATCAAAGAGTATGGTATCCTTCAATAAAGGTTGATAAAGAAACACACAATCAAAACTAAACCATTATGCATTTAGCATTATAATGATTGATCTAGAAAACATGTTATGTGACTTTAGAAATTTCAGAAAAGATTTGAGTATTTGAGGGACTTCAAAGATGTTGAAGGATACCTGAGTTTTGACTCAAGATTCAAAAGGAAGACATCCCTAAGGAAGGAAAAATTTAGGTACAGACATATTAATGATAGTATGGTGATATATTTTTATTAATTAGCTATTAATAGTAAAAGAAGAAAATACACCTGTAGAAATCATATTACCTTAAGGTAATATAATTTATAGTTACATAATAACTAATTCAATCATATTGATTCAATGTCTAAGCTATTATTGAATTTTTTTCTCTTTAATATAGTTTTAGTCTAAAGGCTTACCATTAAGTAGCTTGGTGATTTAGGTAAAGCTACTTAACCTATCAGTCCCTCAGTTTTCTTATCTAAAAGCAAAGAAAATAATAGTACTTACTTTAAAGGATTACTCTTTGGCTTATTCTGATATTGATGTAAAGCATTTAGCATTAGTTTCTGGCACTTACTAATCGTTCAGTAAAATTTACTTCTTACTACTCTTTTATCATAATTATGTCTTCCCTTCATGGTAATTTTATAATCTGTAAGAGTCATCAGCCATATTTTCCTAAGCATGTGGTTTATTATACTTTCATCATAGCATCCCTTTTGTTTTTCTCCTTGTGGTGTCATGCACATGCTCTCTCTTGTTCTCTCTCAGCTGCTAGGAAATTGCTTTCCAAGAGTTTTCTTTGATAATGTGAATGTTCTCCATCAGTGTGGTTCAGTACAGTAGCCACTAGCCATATGTAGCAACTTAGATCTACTATTTGACTGAGGAACTGAATTTTTTATTTTATTTCATTTTTATGAATTTAAATTTAAAGAGCTGCATGTAAGTAATGTTCCTGTACTGGACAGCACAAATCAAGGATTTTTACCATGGTATATATCTTTTAACAATTTTCAAAGTTCTTTCATAAGCCTTATTTCATTTGAGTCTCCCAAAAATTATGTGACATAGAATCAGTGGGATTACCTCAATTCTCTTTGTTCAACATTCACCCTTGTTTATTTGTGTTCTAGCACAGGACCTAACACAGAACAGGTCTTCTGTAAATATTGATTGAATGAATGAATGAATGAATGAATGAATGAATTTTTTTTTTCTTTCTGAAGCTGGAAACAGGGAGAGACAGTCAGACAGACTCCCGCATGCGCCCGACTGGGATCCACCCGGCACGCCCACCAGGGGCAACGCTCTGCCCCTCCGGGGCGTCGCTGTGCCGTGACCAGAGCCACTCTAGCGCCTGGGGCAGAGGCCAAGGAGCCATCCCCAGTGCCCGGGCCATCTTTGCTCCAATGGAGCCTTGGCTGCAGGAGGGGAAGAGAGAGACAGAGAGGAAAGAGGGGGGGGTGGGGGTGGAAAAGCAAATGGGCGCTTCTCCTATGTGCCCTGGCTGGGAATCGAACCCGGGTCCCCCCGCATGCCAGGCCGACGCTCTACCGCTGAGCCAACCGGCCAGGGTGAATGAATGATTTTGATACTCAGAAATGTTAAGTACTTTGCCTAAGGAAAATAATTTAAAATTTTCTCCACACTCTTAATTTGATGATAAAATGCGGGTCTTGCAAGTACATTTAAAAGTGAACAAAAGGATCTTTCACTTGCAATTTGTTGGGAAGGTAAGGAAGGAAATAGTATGTAAGACAGCTAATATGACATACAAGATGACCACAGTGTCAAAAGATTCTCTATAATCTGTAGGAGAATATTCCAAGGAAGATAATGCAGAGGAGCACTTATAACCTCAGATGTCTGTTTATTAAACCTATACTATATAATGAAGTTTCCTGCTGAAAGTCTGAAGGGACTTCATAAACATAGTTTGTCCGTAGTAGCAGAGGGTGGTGGTTTGAATGGGACTCAGGAGTGGGGCGGCAGCACAGAAGAGACTGCAGGATGCTCCAGGAGTCTGATGCAGAGCTTCCTTACTTAGTCATGAGGGCGTCTGTCACACATTTCATTTCTTCCTCTTACTCTCAAGGCATTTTTCATCTTTATGCACTTTCATTGAGATGCTTATGAGTGTCATGTGGGAGACACAGAGAGTGCCCAGATGGATGGCACAGGTCTCCTCTGTCTTCATGAATATTTGGTTGGAGTTAGGGCTCTTTGTTCCTTTGTATATGTTTTGTTTTCATCATCAGTATTGCCAAGTTTCTGTAAAGAAAATATCTTTTTTTTTTTTTGCTCCTGTCTTATCATATATGTCATATATTTTGCTCCTTTCATGTCATATTTTTTTTAGTTTTCCTTGCATTTTGCTTATCATTTAGTCTCTCATTCGGCTCCCCCTCAGCCTGGCTCTAATACTCAGCACTTTCCAGAAACAGTTTTCCCCTGATACTAAAAGACACTCAGAAATTTCAAAATATTTTTTCCTCGGCGCCTGTTCTCTTGCACCTCCTCTTGATATTTGATAACATATTGTTCCTGTAAGTTTTCTGTGTCTTGGCTTCTGTCACATTCATTGTAGCCTCCTTATTCTTTTCTATCTCTGATCAGTTATTAGGAGACTCTTCTTATCACTTGTGGATTTTCCTTCATAGTTAACTTTATCCTATGTCATTTTAAAATAGATGCTTTTTTATTATTTATTTTTACTTTATGGCTTCAGGTATTATCTTTACTGAGTATCCTTGAGTCTTTTCTGGTGTGTGTTTCAAAACTGACAGACCTGGATTCAAATAGTGGCTTTGCTGTTGATTATCTCTGTGACTTGAGGTATTTTGTACAACTCTAGGTGCCATTGCCTCATCTGTAAAACTGAAATACGGCTGAGCTCCATGCTGTGGTACCCTACGCAGGATGGGCAGTCACTCATAATCTCTCACTCATAATCTCTCACGTTGTTCCCTTTTCTTTCTTACCACAACCAAAATAGTAGTTTGTGTTCTCTTCTCATATTTGTTTCAGGAAAAGCTAGTTGATGCTGGCTTATAAAGACTGTTTTAGAAGATCTGTTTTCCATTCTGGTGGAATATAGAATAAAAGGGTGAGAAAATGGAGGGAGTTTAGAGCTTACTGTCCTAAACCAGGTGAGAGGTGACGAGGGCATCCCTCCTGTCTTCTCCAGTGTAAGAAAGGGGGGGGGCAGATGGGGTTGAGTGCATTTTAGGAGCAGAGAAAACATTTTTACAGGGCCACTTTGATGTGCAGCTATTTGTGTTGATTATAACCACTACATTTTTAACTTTTGAAATTTCTAAGTAGCTTGCACAACAGAATGCCTTATACCTAATCTCAATCTCTGAACATAAGATTCAAGGATGGGGCCGAAGTCAGGGATCTCTGTTATACATATTACTTAGTAATTTTTTTAACATGCAGAAAGCATCACTTTTAAACTTTGTTTTTGAAATCATGAAATGATTGTAAATATCTCACCATAGTGTTTTTCAAAAGTAATATCATGTATCCATCTTATGGAAGTTAGAAGGAAGAAGTTGGTGTCTGGTAAGATATAGTTCTGAGAGAGACATTTAATGTGGTTAGACAGGCTTCCTTATGTCTCTGCTGTTGGTTATTACCTCTATAAACTTAGGCTCTTTTCTATATCTAGAATATTTTCTTGTCATCTTTACTTAGTGTTGTACTCCATTCAGCTTGAGTGTAACACAAAGTGTTTTTTTCCTGAAATTTCATAGTTCTTTTAAATTCATTTTTATACTTTGTTGTATATTATCTTACAATAAGAACTATTTCATATATTTATTCCTTCATTCATAGAAATCTTGTTTTTAGCTCCTGCTATTTCAGTTATTAGCAAAATGAATAACAAAACCCTTTGAAGATAAAACGATGATGTATTTTTCTTTGCTTTCACTTTCCCTTTCTGGGGTACTAGATGACTCCTTTGGTTGCATTACTTGATGCTTACTTGGATTTCCTTCTTGGCCTCCTTCCTTGAATATTATTTCTCTTTGATCCTTTTATTCAGGAAGGTCTTACTGAAGGTTCAATTTTGGTTCTCTTCTTTGCTTGTGTTTTGTATCATCAGTAATCTGTGGGTGAATTTCACACATTTCTTTCTTGAGTTTCAATACGGTATGTCAACTACTTGTTACCTACATGCTCTTAGATATCCCATGAAGACCTCCAACTCAACATAGCCAACATTGAGCTTGTCTTTAACTGTCCACCATTCTCTAAACTACTGAAGAGTAGTTGTCCTCTTAGATACCAGTCTGAGTAATGGTACTGGAATTCACTCAGTTAACCCTTCTGACCTTCACATTCCTTATCTAGTTGGTAAGCAAGACCCACAAATTATATACCCACAGAGCTCTCAGGACAGCCCATTCAGTCTGGTGTTTCTACTTTTGTTCAGAGCTTAAAAACTTTTTGTTTCAAATACTGCAGCAGCCTTCCACCTGTTCTCCTGCTTCTACACCTGGCCCCTTCTACTCCATTTTGAGACGGAAGGTTACCAAACTCTTTGTACTGTGTAATGTATTAAAATAGTTTATATATTCCAGTTTCAATTCATGGCCAGGGCACACAGGAGAAGCACCCATCTGCTCCTCCACCCTTCACCCTCTCCTTTCTCTCTCTCTCTCTCTCTTCCCCTCCTGCAGCCAAGTCTTCATTGGAGCATAGTTGGTCCAGGCACTAAAGATGGTTCCATGGCCTCCACCTCAGGTACTAGAATGGCTCTGGTTACAACAGAGCAATGGCTCAGATGGGCAGAGCATTGCCCCCTAGTGGGCTTGCCCAATGGATCTCAGTTGGGTGCATGCGAGAGTCTGCCTCTCTGCCTCCCCGCTTCTCAATTCAAAAAAATACAGAAAAAAATAGTTTATACATTATAGAACGTGCACATATATTATAGAAAATACAGAGGTAGAAATGATAAAGTATATTGTAAAGATAACTGGTAGAAGTTCTATTTTTTTTCATATTCTAGTACCTTTTTATATGTTTGCAACATAAGTACCCTGCCTTGGAGATTACTTCTTTTGATTGAAGATGTAGTGATCTTTGTAAACTGAAATACTTATTGTGTCACTGTTAAAATTCATGTCATTCCTTATTCATTCCTGGATAAAATATAAATTTCTTAGCACTATCTTCTGTGATTTGGAACCTCCTTATTTTATCTTTCATTCTATTCCTTAGTGACTTTCACTTCCCACTATACACTTCTACTTTGAACTCTACTGAACCCTAAATTCCCTCAGCACACATTTTTCCCACCTTGACTTCTCATTTGATCTTACATATGCTGGACTGCATCTGTTTTTCTTTTGGAATATTGGGATGTATACAGTGGGTGGATTCAGCTGGTTCACGTCATTTTGGCAAAATCGATATCAAATTTTTTGTTGAGTTCAGTGAACCAGTTGTTAAAATGGCACTTGTAATCAGGGTTCTTTCTAAGGTGGGTTCCTGGGCAGCTGCCCAATGTGGAAATCACAAATTTACATCCCTTACTCTTTTTTAATGTTCATCTACACAACAGCCTATGCTAAGTACCGATAGTAATGTCATTCTGTCCATGGGTGAAAAAAATAGCAAGTGAGGACACCAATCAAGAAGCACTATGGAAATATTTAAATAACAGTTTTATTGTTTTTTTGTCAGGTATTATTTAATATTTTTTCATTAATATTTTAAAACTTATAATCTAGTTTTATGTACCTCTTTTATTCTTATTTAAGTATTAAATGCATGAAATAATAAACTACCTTTTAGTATGTCCTTTTTTTTATACTTAAAATGGTCGTTAGGGCAGAGAACTACTGGTTGTTAAATTATTTGAATTCCACCATTGGATCTATCCTTATATCAGACTTTCCCTGGTAAACACTAGACCAGGGGTCAGGAACCTACGGCTTGTGAGCCAGATGTGGCTCTTTTGATGGCTGCATCTGGCTCACAGACAAATCTTTAATAAAAAATAATAATAATGTTAAAAATATAAAACATTTCTCATGTATTACAATTCATTCATTTCTTACCGCTAATGTTCATGGTTGCGGGTGGCTGGAGCCAATCACAGATGTCCTCCGGGACAACACCAAATTTTTATTGGATAATGCGTAATATAAACAGGTTGTTGTATGGCTCTCATGGAATTACATTTTAAAATATGTGGCGTTCATGGCTCTCTCAGCTGAAAAATCTCCCGATCCCTGCACTAGACCATCTCTTTGAGAAGAGAATAAATGTCTGACTTGGATTTTGTAGGATCTGAAAGGTAGGGATAGTATTTATCTTCTATATGAGGACTAAACAAGATAACTCACTGAACAACCCCTGGCATATATGTTTGCTTATTTAAATTTATATCCACCTCTTATTTTTTCTTAACCTCGTCTGATTTTCTCCCTTGAGAATAAAATAAAATTTTATTTTTTTAATTTCTTATATATATTAATTTAAGAAAGATCTACCCTTTTAAAATAACTAACATTGTATGTGATTGGAGAAGAGCCTACCATAAGACAGATTGGAAGGGAAATATTAAAAAAAATGGTTTGAGAATTGCTTAAGGAAGTCATTGCTTGTAATAAATACTTTCCAAAAAGAGCTAGACAGAATTCTTTTCCTAATGAAACTGTACTCTGTAAAACAGACTTTCTAGGCCTGAAAAGGTATCAAGAGATCTACAAGCTCCTTGAACTTAACTTTCTATGTATGTGTACACTTGTGTTGTTCCTTTTCCCCCAGAGAGGTTCCATAGCTTTTAACAATTTTTCAAAGGGGTCCATTATTTTTCAAAAGTTGAGGAAAAACTGTCCTCAACTGTTTTAATATTATTTGGGTAATTAATTTGATTTTTCAAACCATATATATACATATATTGGGAATTGATAAGGTGAGAAATGGCTCTAATTTCTGTAATGACTATATATGCTGTCTACCAACTACTAGACTTTTAATATGAGAATATTAATTGAATAACATACCTGTCACTCATTTAAAAAAGCATTTTTTCCCTCTTAAATGTATGAGTAAACTGCTCTGGTCCAATAGTATTTAATCTATACATATATATATGAGCACCCCTTCGAACACTAGGATTCTTCTTCTGCATTTGAAGATTTGGGAAATGTATGCCACAGAAGTAATCAGACTCTCGGGGAAGAGGTCTTCGTTATCTCATGTTATCTCATCCAGCATTGGTCTTTGGAAGTGATGCCATCATTGTTGCTTCACTGAATTTAGAATTTCGGCAAGAGCCACAGCCTTGGAACTGAGGCAGCTCCTTTGTCAGCCACAGTTTCGAAAACAAGACACAAAAGGCCTCCCTTTAAGTCATGGCAGGCTTTGCGACTCCTTTCTCGGCCCTTTGTGAGAGCACATGACTGGATTTGTAGAAGATTAACCTCCTCACATTTCTGTTAAAATTTAAGCAGATGCAAAGCAGCCACATCACCTTTTTCCCTCTCTGTGGTGAATTCAGTATTATGGTGGCAGTGAATTATTTTGAATTCCCCCAGAGAGGCCAGAGCAGTCAATGGGGACTGTGAATGAGGGCCCTCTGAAGGGCTCAGTTGTGGGTTTTCTTGGGCTTTCACTGCTCTTTATAGCATTATTCCTCTCAAAGAGTTTCCTCGAGGAGTGGGGTCAGTCTGGAGACCTTTATAGTGCTTGAAGTAATCCACCCTTTAATCTGTTCCTTCCTGTGGGAAAATTGGCGTGAAAGAGTGAGCTAGTATTTATGTCCAGGCATAGACTGTTTAGGCTGTTTACCTATAATTTACTACTGTTCTTTGAAAACAGCTTTATTATTCTCAACTCTGGTTTTAATGAAGGAAACAATTCTAAAAACTTATTACATTGCTTGTGCTGATAATTATATCTAACATACATGAAAAGTGAAGAGTTGATGTTCTTAACCTTGTTTCCTACCCTGAATGATTATTTCACTAATCCAGCAGATACTACATCTTTTAAAAATTAAGTATATACTATTTTATTGTTATGAAATAAATGCTCACCATATCTTTTTTTATTTTCCTGGTTCAGAGTTTGCTTATATATTTTGTATATGGAAAGGGTCATGTACTTTAGCATTATATATCAAAATATGTTTGAGGATAACAAATTTAGCTCTTGACATTTAATGACAAATTGGTGACAGTGATAACACAAATTAACAATGGTGTCCTTTGGGAACGGGATACTAATTCGGGGATGGGATGGTGAGAGAAGACATTTACTTGTTTTTTTTATTACTCAGTTTTTAAAATGCAATCACACATTCATGTATTATATATTAGAAAAGAACAAAGAGGACAGTCTATCAGCCAGGCTGAAGTAGTGCACATTTAGTCCATATTCTGCTTATTCTCGTTCAGTCTATAAAAATCATATCTCATGGTAGTTTCCAACCTAAAGACTCCAGATCATTAGGAAGAAGGAAAGGAGATGGGAATAATCTTTCCATTGTAAAATATCTGAAGAGTAGAAGTTTAATGTTTTTTAGGCAAAATCTTTTAGAGAAAAAGAGTGCATCAGAATTTTCTTTCTAGCTCTTGACTGTTAGAAACAAAGTTAACTACCTTCATGTATCTTTGAAATGGTGTAGAGTTAAAGAGAAAAAAGGTACATAGGGCTTAGTCAAAGAAGTCAATGAAATATTTTTTTTATTTCCTTGACCACTCTTTTTTTCTTCTAGAACTGTTCCTGGAGAAAATTGGTGATGTGCAACAAGCCTAGCTAGCACCTTTCCTAGGGCCTGACACAGGGACATGCAGAGACAAAACTATAATGGTAATTTGAATTTTCAAGTAAAGTGAACTTTTGGTATGAAATAATTTCATGATGCGATCATGTTATTAATGGGGTGGAATTTTTTGATATGTAGGGAGGCAAGAGGAAATTTGTGGTGGGCTACGGTAGTGATAGATAGGGCTGTACTCAGGTAAAACAGGTTTAGAAATACGGGGTGGGCAAAAGTAGGATTAGAGTTGTCCATATGGAAAGTAATACAGTAATTAATAAATAAGCATAAGCTATGTTTTACATACAACTGTAAAGCTACAACAGCTTGACACTTCTGTTTGTGTTGCTTCTCCTCTGGCTCCTAGATGGCAGGGCGAGACCTTGCTGGGGCTGCCTGTCCCAGGAGAAGCTTAAGAAATCTGAGCAGCATAGTGCAGTGAAAGGGCCTGTGTCTCTAGGAGTCGGGAATCATGAGTCCTGGGCCTTCCATGCCACTAGCAGTGAGATCTAAGGAGCTTGCTTCTCTGTTGTACATGTAGCCACCCTCCAGGTCCACCCAGCCAGTTTTCAGCTCCTTTATGCTCGTGGTGCGCAGCATAGGACGTGGCACCGGGAACACACTCCTAATACAGTTTTTGAGTGAAAGAGTAAAATACGTAATTTTTCTGATTATAAAAATGAGGTGGGGTTGGGTAGTTTAAGGTTGTCATGTTGTCTAAGGTTCCTTCAAATTCTTAAACCCACATTTCAGATCATCTAGGTGATTTTATATTTTTTCACAAGCATTTCTCTGTGATAGCCTTGCCATGTTATCTAGTCTCTCTGTGTCAGTAATCTCCCACCATGTTGGGTTTTCTTGTGTTTTTTTTTTTTTTCCTCTTACCTGCACTATTTAACAAGTTTCTGATCTTAAATCCTACTTTCTTTTAGGAAGGATTTAATGAGGTTCAATCTTAGGTGACTACTAATTCTGTAGGTCCAAAATCGTTGAATACTGACAATTTTCAAATGGTGCAACTAAAGTTCATTATCCAAACTGTAGTCACAGAAGTTTGATCCCTTCTTTAATTGTGTCAGTGGCTTACCATTACCCCCTTGCCCTTCCCCCTGTTCCTTTACCTCTGCCTCCCCCCACTCCCTTCTTGCCCCTGTTCCCAGTGACTTTGATGATCTGACCTGTACTTTCTCAGATGGCTGGCCTATTGTACTACCAATCTCCTTCACCATCTACTTTCCAGCTGCACTGAAATTTCAGTTCCCAAACTGCTACGCATTCTCTTCAGTGTGGGTTTGGAAATGCCATTTCTTTAGCCAGTAACCCTCTCTTCTTCCTTCCCTTTTCCTATACCCATCAACTCTGTAGCCTAGCTTGACCAGCACCATTTTAGCAGTGGACGAGAGATAAGATATACATAATAAATACACCATTTCATTTTTAGGAGTGGAAAGCGCTGTTGAGAAGAAAAAGATTTTTTTTTCTTGTAACTACCCTGAACCTGTACTGCACACGTCCCATTTAAATGAGGGAGCCCACAGCTGAACGCTGCACCGCGGCTGTGGCCTGATGAGCAGAGGCTGCAGAGGGAAGGAGGGTGAGAGCCCTTGTTCAGGGCTCTACAATTCTATCATGATGATTTTTTAAGGCAGCTAACTCTTTAAAAATGTGAGCTCATTGTGATTTTCCATTGCCCCGGACATCAAAGGGGCTTTTTTAAAAAAGAATGTTTGGCCAGAATTTCTTTTTTCTAGGAGCCCAGGAAAAAGGGATCATCACGGGGGAAGTTAGGAAGGCATGGTGATTTTCAGGAACAGTTATTTTATTTTTTAAAAATAGCTTTTGGATATTTATAGAACAGCCCAGGGAGGCAAGCGATTTCCCAGACAGGTGCGCTTGCTGGGCTTGGGCCGCTGGTGTGGGAGAAGGGCTCCTGCAGCCTCGGTGAACGCACCAGAGAAACGTACCCCTTTGCGCCTTCCTGTATAATAACATTAGCTCTGCCAAGATTATGAGTAATCAGTATAGGAAATGTAGTTATTTTGGGTTGAATATTATGTTTTCATAAAGGATGAGATAATAGGAAATGAAGTGAGTGAAATAAGTGAAGTTAAAAATACAGAGGTTAGATCAAAGCCGCCTGGGGGAATCTGGACTCCACCTCAGACAATTTACTTCAACTCTCTGTGCCTCAGTTTCTGGATGTGTTCAGTGAGTGGAGAAATCAGTGTTTTCCTCCTTGGGTTATTTTGCAAATTAAATGATATGAAATGCTTTATGCATCATAAACTTAAGCAGTTATCAGTATTTTCATATAATATCTTTGAACCTTTTCTGTTTAAAAAAATATAAAACGTTATGTATAAAGTCCTACTATTTATGCCTTTGCACTCCTTCCTTCCTGAGGATTATTCATTCACAAATTTTGATGTGATTTATTTTGGTAAACATTTTGTATTTTTACTAGTTCTTTTCTTTTTTTTAATAATTTTATTTTTAATGGGCGACATCAATAAATCAGGATACATATATTCAAATATAACAAGTCCAAGTTATCTTGTAGTTCACTTATATTGCATACCCATCACCCAAAGTCAGATTGTCCTCTGTCACCTTCTATCTAGTTTTCTTTGTGCCCCTCCCCCTCCCCCTTCCCCTCTCCCTCTCCTCCCTCCCCCCTCCCCCCGTAACCACCACACTCTTATCAATGTCTCTTAGTTTCACTTTTATGTCCCACCTATGTATGGAATAATGCAGTTCCTGGTTTTTTCTGATTTACTTATTTCACTTCGTATAATGTTATCAAGATCCCACCATTTTGCTACTCAGCCATAAGAAATGATGACATCGGATCATTTACAGCAAAATGGTATTTTTACTAGTTCTATTCACAATATTAGGGTTTATGCGCAGAATAGAATTAACAAACAATCGTAGGACTGTTTTCCTTAGAAAGGTCTGCCTGCAAGGTTTGTTTTTGGCTGGTATCTGAGAACTTGGATTTCAAGAGGTTCTCATCATTCCCAGACCTATAAGACGGGCTCACTGTGCCTGAACTGTACGAACAATATAGTTGATGCTAACCACCTTCTTTCTTTCTGGGAATCTGAAATTTTGGTTTGTACCAGGCAGAGGTGACCTACCCAACCAGCCCCCGATAAAAACCTTGGGTATTGAGCTTCTAATGTAGATAACATTTCAGTGTGATATCACAACTCCTTGCTGGGGGACTTAAGTGTGTGTTGTATGACTCCAGTGGGAGAGGACTCTTGCAAACTTGCTATTGGTTTTCTCTGAACTTCACCCCATTTTCTTTTCCCTTTGCTGATTTTTCTTTGCATTCTCTCACTGTAATAAATTGTATCAATAATAAATCATATCCATGAGCTGAGTCCTGATAGTCCTCCTCATGAGTAATTAAATCTGAGGGTGGTCTTGGGGACCCCTCACAGAGTGTAGCCTTTTTATTGGTTGGGATATGGGCTGAGCTGCTGCAGTGAGAACCCAGAATGTAGTGACTTGAACAAGAAAGACATTGACACATTTATTTTTAATGTAATAGTTTAGAAGTTGAAAGATAGTTTGGCTGACAAGGTGAAATGGCCAGGCAGCGCATGCAGTGAGCTGGAGCAATGCACATCAGGGAGGACGTATTGGGACGACAGTACTGGGGACTGTGGCAGTCCATCGCCCATTACATTCCAGGGTAGCACAAATGACTCTAACAGGTCTTGATGACAGGCTTTGGCTGTGGTGCTTTTAAGTTGCATGATTAGGGAAGGGAGTACCAGCTGACCTTCTGGCAGGACCATAGCCCTAGACTCAGTAGGAGTGGGACCTGGCAGAGCTTTGGCCTCAGGCCTCTATGGCCAGATGAGGGCTTGAAGTTGGGGGAGCACCAGCCTTCTACCTGGCATGATCAGTGGGCTGGAGTTCAAGCCTCATACTTGCATTTCAACTGTGATATGGCAAGCTGGAAGCAGGGTTTGTCACATCAACATTCATGGTTGGGAAAACTATTTTCTCCCTATGCTCATGGAAGGTTTTGAATATACTGTTTACAAACTGGTCAGTCTTTCAGTGATCCTGACTTGATCCAAGATTCTCTTTCCCGCAGTCCTTATCTCTTGTCCTTCTTTGGATATTAAAATCTATGCCCCATTTACTTGAAGGGTTACTGTTCCTCCCCCTCAAAGAAAACCCCTCCTAACCTGCCTTAGTACCCTCCTCACCTGCTGCTTTATGTGGCTAATACGTCAAAGAAAGTTTTTAGTTCCTTTTTTTATTTCTGGTGCTAATGACTGCTCTTTTATTGCAAGGTTTGGTTTTTATTAAAAGAATGTAGGTTATGTTTCAAGTAGCATTTCTAGATATTGCTGGCAGCAGCTGTTTTTTTTCTTCTTGAGTTCATAATAGTTGTTAATTGTGGGATTATAACTAGTACCTTTTTGGTAAAAATTCATATCAGAATGGCACTTGGGAACTTGTTTTTAAAAGCAAGAATGGCCAATTAAATAATTGAATACTCAGCCTATTTGACTAATTTATAGGGAAAAATAAATCGACTAATTGATTACCTGATGAGTGGGCTGACTCTCTATTCTAAACATTTTCTCGTCAGCAAGCATATCAAAGGTCCTTGGTCTTACTCCCTGCTCCTCCCTTCCTTCTCCCCCCACCCCCACCCCTGGCCTCTTTCTATGGTGACATTTATTGACCAATCCTAGCATTCTGTTTCTGGCTTTCTCGTTCAAGGAGTTGAAGATCAGTTGATCATTGATGGACCATAGAGGAGAACTGTTTTTTATGATTTATTCAGATATGATCATTGCAGGCCTTTCTTTTTAATTTACCACTCCCTTCCAAAAACAGTTACAAATCCACATGGAGGAAGGCCACTAAGGTAGATGTTGTTTTTCTCCAGTAGAGAAAACTCTTTTAAATGGTCTCTGTCATATCTCGTATAAACACAAACAAAATACCCCAGCTGCTTTTATTGAAGAACGACCGTTGTCCCTTTCTTCCCTCTCTCCCCCCGTCCCTCTGTTTCGCTCTTCCCACTCCTCCTTTATTCCTTTTCCTTAAAATGAAATTTGGAATTGCTTAACATCAGCTGCAAATAAGACCATCTACTCTGATGAAAAAAATCACTTGAAATCTCTTCTATGAACACTGCTTGAATTCTTGGCCTTGGCTATACATACTTGACACATTATTTCCATTGTCCCAGAAAAACAGGAACACACGATGAAAGGATTTGGACAGAGTAGAATCATAATCACTACTGCAAAATAAAAATACATCTCAGATTGGGTACATATTTATTCAGGGGTGGAGACTAATGTCTTTAACTACGATGAGCAGTTTATTTTTTCAGTAATGAGTAATATGTTTTCATTTATTTTCTATTTTACTGAAAAATGAGGCAGAGATTGGCTGCTAGTAATTATTTGGTAATTACTTGGATTTATGCTTTTATACTTTGATGTGAGAAAATTACTTCTTTAGTGTCAGATGTAGCTAAGTAACAGTCTTTAAGAACTTTTAAAAACACTACTTTTTTCATCTTTTGTTAATTACATACTATGGTGGAGCAGTTAAATTGCATTTTTGAGTCTTGAGTCTTTTAATCAACTAGGAAAAGACTGAAACCTTAGTGTTTTGACCAGCAACACTTAAATTGCTGTAGGTAACAAATTCAAGTTAATTTCAAGGGGAAAATTTGATAGCACTGTATTTACCATAGTAAGTTTATCCCAATATTCAGATGCCTCTTTTTTACTAATTAACTTTGTACACTACGGCTAGAGTGAGATAAGACTCATCCACGACAACCCCAATATATACCTCCAACACCCATACATACCTTCTTCACAGTCAATCAGTACGTGGTTTGACACTTTACTTTTACATAGGAGTTTTGTACAGAGACACTGACAGATGGCTAGTGCCTGGTTTTTGATGTCATTATTATTGAAGGATTTTTATTTAAGAATTTTTGTAAATTTCTTATGATAAATGTAAGACATAGAAAGTGTAATTGACTGAATATGGAGTTCAGATCACAAGCTTAAGAATAGCTGAAATTCTAAGTCGTCAATCATGAAGCTACTTCTGTGGACCTCTGTTTCGTGGTCTATAACAGGGATGCCTGCCTCACCTAATTATTATGAGCATAAAATAAAATGTTTATGTGCTTTTTCTTTTTGAGGGAGAGAGTCAGGGACAGGAAGGGAGAAAGATGAGAAGCATTATTTTGTAGTTGCATCACTTTAGTTGTTCATTGATTGCTTCTCATACGTGCCCTGACGAGGTGGCTCAAGCTGAGCTGGTGACCCCTTGCTCAAACCAGTGATCTTTGGGCTCAAGCCAGCGACCTTGAGATCATATTAACGATCCTGCTATCACCTTTGTGCTCAAGCTGGCGAGCCTGAGCTCAATCCGCTTTCCTCAGGGTTTTGAACTTGGGACCTCAGCATCCCAGGTTGATGCTCTAGCCACTGTGCCACCACTCATTGAGATATATGAAAAGTATTTTGGAACCTGTAAGTATCTTATGAATTTTAATTATCTAAAAGTTTATATCAGCTAATAAATTTAGTCCTCTAAAGGGGGAATGCTCAGAATTTTATTCTTTTTTTTTATTTTTAGAGAGAGGTAGAATAGACAGAGAAAGAAGGAGAGAGAGACAAAAGGGTGGGAAGGAGTGAGAGGCATCAACTCATAATTGCTTCTCTATGTTCCTTGACTGGGCAAGCCTGGGGTTTTGAACCGGCAACGTCAGCATTCTAAGTTGTCAATGCTCTATCCACTGTGCCAACACAGGTCAGGCTAAGAATTTAAAAAGAAATTCTAATTGGTAATTTCTATGTGGATGATGTCTATTAATCCTGAGAAATAAGATACCTTCTTATTCTAAAACTCCTTTAACAACTAGAAATGAAGAGCAGGTTCTTAAGATTTTGGATAGCATTAGCTATTAATAACAGTTTTTATTTTTCTACATGAACTCTGATGTTTCAAGTAGATACGGTATTTTTATCATTCACCTGATTTCTTAAATGGGAGAACCAGTGCATAAAATTTCCAAAAAGACACGCTAAATTCATCATACTGAGTGAGGTTATCTCCTTCATTATAAACCCTTAAAACACTATAGTAATTTTATACCTTGATTATTTTTTATTAAATGGCACAGTGAGTTTAAGGGGAAGGTTCTTGGGTCACAGTGTCTGATTTGAATCCAATCCTTGCCTAATTGATGAATAGCAAATGTTATTTACTATTTTATTTTTGAGTAGCTTATGAAAATCTTGTAATGGTATCCTGGGTATTTGTCCAGGTGATTCATTCTCTCTCTCTCTCTCTCTCTCTCTCTCTCTCTCTCTCTCTTCCCTCCTTCCTTCCTTCCCTCTCCCTCTCTCCTTCTCCCTCTTTCACCCTCTCCCGCTTTCTCCCTTTACCCCATTTTCCATCTCCCACTCCCCTTTCACCCTCTCTCCATCCCCTTCATCTGCCTCTCCCTGCCTTGCTTTCTGTTGCTTGCTTTGTCATTGCAAAATGTTCTTGCCAACACTTTACAATTGTTAGATATAAGAGAGGGAGTTGGTTAGATAGGAAGTCCTTAGCCCTTCCAGAGAAGAACTGCCATCATCTGTTTTGGAATGTGGATGTTACACCAGTTATAAATAAAAAGAGATGCTGGAAAAATATTTCTTGAAACAGAAGGAACTTTCTATTCTCAGGATGTACTATAAGGTTATAAATTTTGCTTCTGGGGGAAAACTGTTTATCCAGCAGAGATCATTTAAATTAAAAAACTATAGATCCTACTGTAATCCCAAGAGGTATTTTTAAATAACTGCCTATTTTAAAAGTTTAAAAGTTCTAATTATAACTTGGTGATTAAAGATACAGAAAAATATATTTGAATAGGATATTGAATTTATTTGACTATATCATCAACCCAATTGCCTTTTGTGTTTCAGTTTGAGAGTCTAATTAAGAAACTCTCAATCCTCAATATACAGCATTCCCTAGTCTGTGGGGTTTGTGAAAAATACAGAGTCCTGGGTTCCATCCCCAGATATTCTGACTTAATATATTTGGGGGTGTGACCTAAGGATCTGTCATTTTATTGGTGACTTTAGTTACACAGATAGGTTCATGTATTACTGGTGTATCTTTCAATCCCCACTTAGATATCAGGCTCCCCGGCACTGTGAATGGGAGTTTAAGGAAGAGGGAGACTTCTGGGTGGTTTTACAAGTTAGATCTGTAATTTAGTCTTAGGGTTATTTGCCTGAAAACAACATAATATACTAACTTAACTATACTAACTTAAACAAAGGAAAAAAAAAGAAGTTAATTAAAGAACCCCACATAGTTCAAAGAATCAGAGCTGAACAAACAGGTGCTGAATTTACAGCAAGGAGGCGACTTGAGGTCTTCATTTGCAGAGAGTCATAGAGATGCTCTCTGAGTTCTGTTATTGAACGACTCAGTTCCAACAGCCATCAGTTCTTTTAGGTCTTTTCTAAAGATTAACATGCAAATGGAATTTGATTGGTTTGTATGGGACATATGTTCATTCCTGTGTTTAGAGTGAAGGTCCTACGTTTGGCAGTTTTCAGAGATGCTAATCAGAAAAAGAATAAAGAGATCAGCAATAGATTCTGCCTTTTGGCTCCCAAGGACACTCTTTACATCATATATACAATTCTGACAATCTCTCTACTTAACCCTTTGAGTAGTACAAACATTCATGTACGTCCTTGTGCCTCCTGACCATCCAGAGTATGATCGATTAATTTTACAAATGTGTAAGGCAACATTAAAAAAAAGGCAAATGTATGTTCTTCTTGCTTACATAAATTGGTTATCAAACAAATATGATTTTAAGTTAATAAAACTGTAACTGGAACTAATTTCATTTTTTGAAAAAATACTCCTGGGGGTCAGCGAGCATGAAAAAACTCACTACTCAAAGGGTTAATATAAATGTAGAATTTCCTAAATTTAGTTACAGTTATCCTAATACCCTGATGGATGAAATTCTAAAATCATACTGTCAAGGGTCCATAGTTCTTCAGGTCTAGATGATAACAGTTTTCCTCCAGGGTTATATTATCATCTAAATTTTCTGTAATTTGTAGACCAATGGTAAATATAGACACCTACTTATTTGCCATATTTCATAATAGTGAATATAAAGAAGAAAATTGAAAAAGTTAAAAAGGTGTATATGTGTGTTATTTCAAGATTTTTTCTGGGTCCTAACTTACATTTATAGTTTCATTTAGTTATTTTATATTGTTCTTGCCTTTACCAAGAATCTTAGTCAGTGAGGAGGTGAAATGACTGGCATATAATTTCAGCTTTCCATACAGTGGGACTATTGTGCTCTTTGCTGAAATATTCTTCCCTCTATTATTAAAACAAAAACACAATACACCCAAATCAGTAGTATTCAGAATTAGAGGGTTAGAGGAAAAAATGGTATTTAGTCATTAGGTATAATTTTTAAAGACTCAAATCGTGGTTCATGGACCCTTATATTTGGGGTTTTATTGAAATAGTACCAGATGTCACTGTTTCATAGAATAAAATATAATGTAAGAGAGTCTCACAAAGTTTTATTTATTTAATTGAGCTTTCAAAAGTTTATTTTTTTCGGTACACAGAAAAAATAATATGACTCTTAAATGTTTGCCTATTGAGATGACGTCAGAGTAATGGCGGAGTAGGAAACGATACCGATAAATTTCCCCCAAAACTCAACAAGATCTTCAACCAGAAATAGAAAAACCTATACTTGGAGCCTCCAGATGCTTCACAATACACCCGAAGGTATGGTCGAGTGAAAAATTGGCTAAATATATAACCAAATCCTGAAGGAAATAGGGAGTAAGAAATGCTCCCCCTTCCTCACTAACCTAAACAGGGCGGCTTTCTCTGGTAACTGTGAATATAGAAACTGAGGCGGGCAAAGGGGGTGAATACATCCAGGCCGCGCACAAAAGGCCGAACCAGGCTGTGGCACAGAGATCCTAGCGGAGGAAAAACTGTTCCTGTGGCAAGCCGGGCAATACAAGCTAACACTCGTGCCAAACCCAAACAAAGAAAGACAAGCGGGGCAGCCATTTTACCCGTTCTCCTGGTTGGTGCGCAGTTAGTGGGCGAGAGATCTCTTCCTAAGCCCCAGAAGTGGGTGTCCGTGTTGCCCCACAGAGAGGCAGGGTCAGAGGCCTTTCTGTGGGCCGAAAGCAGAATCTCTGGGCAGCCCCAGCGCCCTGGGAAAGCCGCGCACGGGAGGGAGCGAGAACTAATTCCAACGGTGGAAATTTTCCGTGCTGGTGATGGTTTCACTCAGGGAAACGCGGCCGGCCTCATATCCTGGTGTGCGCGCGCAGATAGGTAGTGAGCGATTCCTCCGAGTGCCTCGGCAGGGCGCGCCCGTGTTATCGCACAGAGGGGCAGAGTCAGGGGCCTTTGTGTGGGCAAAAGCAGAATCTCGGGCCGCCCCAGTGCCTTGCAAAAGCCGCACACAGGGACGGAGCGAGAGCGAATTCCAGCACTGCAAATTTCCATGCGGTTGGGGGTTTCACTCAGAGCGTGAGACTACTGGCCGGATATCCTGGTCTGCGCGCGCAGATAGTGAATGAGAGTTTCCTCCAAGCACCCCGGAAGTGGGTGCCCGCCTGTGTTACCGGACAGAGTGGCAGAGCCAGAGGTCTTTGAGTGGGCGGAAAGCCCGCCTGATTATGCTAGCAGCTCTGACTGACTGAGCCTTACCCAGAGCCCTGTGCTGAGTGGAAATAGAGTGGGGAGTTGCCAGCTCTTTGAACCTCTTACTATCCAGGCAGAGGCAGCAACAACCCCATAGCTGGATTATCAGGCTACTAATTGAGGAAGGAAAGACTAGGAGAAAGGCTCCAGGAACACGGACTCTCTCACTGTTGGAGCCTATGAAAGCTAATGAGCCTTGACTCCCAACGAGACTAAAGCACAATACATGACATTGCCATAGAGACTTATCAACTGCAAACCTCTACCTGAGCGTGCTAAAGGGGCAGAACCTGGGGTACAGAGTCACCGACCAGGAAGAGGGAGAGAAAAGAAAAAGCAAGAAGATAACCTCTCAAAATCAAGAATAATCTGCAGACTTTATAACCTATCCCATTTTATTATATTTGTTCGTTTGTTTCTCTTATCTTCATTCTTGATACTTTTTTCCTCCTCCAGTTTGGCCGATTAACTCTCTGCCGGTCTTACTCTCTCCTCTCCTTGAACTACACTACCCATAAGTGTTACATCTCCCATTATCTTTTTTCTCCTCTTCCTTTCTCTCTATGAGGGTTACACTCCAAAACCCTTAACTCTCTCTCTCTCCTTTCTTTCTTCTTCTTTTACTGGTTCCCTCTTTTTTTCTCTCTCTCTCTTTCTTTTCTCCCTCTATATTAGTTTCTTCCTTTCTCCTTTACATCTCCTCTCATTCAAACCTCAATAACAAACAAATTATCTTATCTGGGACTCAAACTTATGTTTGTGGCATTTTGGGGGTTTTTTACTTCACCTTTTTAAATCACTAGCAGTGCTCCCATCCCTGGCTCTCCATTTTATCTAGTTCTTTTTCCACTAAATACAATAGTATTTTTTTAATTTGTCCCCCCATTTTTCTGTTCTCTTATTCCTCTCATCATAACTCTTAGACAACACCAACACCTAAAAGCAAATCATTTTATTCTTGACCCAAATTTTTTCCTTATTTGCTTTTTGTGGGTCCATAGCGCCCCCCTTTTTTATTTTTTTATTTTTTTTTTCCTTTTTCTTTTTTTTTTTTTTTTTGCCCCTTTATTACTTTTCCCCAATTCAGGACCTCCATCACAGGCATTGTTTGTTATAATTCACAGTTCACCACAAGATTTTCTCAAGAAAAAGGGGAGAGGAGAGGAAAAAAGGAGGGGGGGGAATAATTTCCTTTTTTTAAAAATTATTATTTTATTTTTCTTTATTTCATTATTAATTTTTTAAAAAAAAAAACAACTCTTTTTGATTTTTTATTTTTTTTAACTTTTTATTCTTTATTAAATCTCATTAATACTATCAACAAAACCACCCTCAGATGCCATTAAGGAAGAGAAAATCGAATATCATGGATACAAAAGAAAGAGAGGTAACACAGCTAGATGAGGAAAAATCTATGGAGAAAAAATTTAATATATTGGAAACCTTGGAGCTAAATGACAGAGAATTCAAGATAGAAATCCTAAAAATCCTCCGAGATAATACAAGAAAACACAGAAAAGCAATTTAGGGAGCTCAGAAAACAACTCAATGAACACAAAGAATATATGTCCAAAGAAATTGAAACTATAAAAACAAATCAAACAGAGATGAAAAACTCAATTCACGAGCTGAAAAACGAAGTAACAAGCTTAGCTAATAGAACAGGTCAGATAGAAGAGAGGATTAGTGAAATAGAAGACAAGCAACTTGAGGCACAACAGAGAGAAGAAGAAAGAGACTCAAAAATTAAAAAAAATGAGATAGCCCTACAAGAATTATCTGACTCCATCAAAAAGAATAACATAAGAATAATAGGTATATCAGAGGGAGAAGAGAGAGAAAATGGAATGGAGAACATACTCAAACAAATAATAGATGAGAACTTCCCAAGCCTGTGGAAAGAACTAAAACCTCAAATTCAAGAAGCAAACAGAACACCGAGTTTTCTTAACCCCAACAAACCTACTCCAAGGCATATCATAATGAAATTGACACAAACCAACAGCAAAGAAAAAATTCTCAAGGCAGCCAGGGAAAAGAAGAATACAACATATAAAGGAAGGCTCATTAGATTATCATCAGATTTCTCAGCAGAAACTCTACAAGCTAGAAGAGAGTGGACCCCAATATTTAAAGTCCTGAAAGAGAGAAACTTTCAGCCACGAATACTATACCCATCAAAGCTATCCTTCAAATACGAAGGAGAAATAAAAACATTCACAGATACAGAAAAGATGAGGGAATTTATCATCAGAAAACCCCCACTCCAGGAATTACTAAAGGGGGTTCTCCAATCAGATACAAAGAACAAAAAAAAAAAAACAGAGCCACAAGTAAAAGCTCCAAGAAGAACACAATAAAACCAAATTTAAACTGTGACAACAACAAAAAGAAAGAGGGGGAGAAGATGGAGATTAACAGTAGCAAAGGACGATGGAGTGCAAAAGTACTCACAAAATAGTTTGCTACAATGAACAGGGTACGGACCCTTTTCATTACTCAAAGGTAACCACCATTGAAAAAACCACCACAGAAGCACATGAGATAAAAAAGATAGCAACAGAGGAAAGATGTATGGAATACAACCAAATAAAAACAAAAGATAGAAAAACGAAAGAGAAGGATCAAACAAGACACAAAACTAACAGAAAGCAAGATATAAAATGGCAATAGGGAACTCACAAGTATCAATAATTACACTAAATGTAAACGGATTAAACTCACCAATAAAAAGGCACAGAGTAGCAGAATGGATTAAAAAAGAAAATCCAACTGTATGCTGCCTACAGGAAACTCATCTAAGTAACAAGGATAAAAACAAATTCAAAGTGAAAGGCTGGAAAACAATACTCCAAGCAAATAACATCCAAAAAAAAGCAGGTGTAGCAATACTCATATCGGATAATGCTGACTACAAGACAGGAAAAGTGCTCAGAGATAAAAATGGCCATTTCATAATGGCTAAGGGGACACTGAATCAAGAAGACATAACAATTCTTAATATATATGCACCAAACCAAGGAGCACCAAAATATATAAGACAGCTACTTATTGTTCTTAAAACAAAAACTGACAAAAATACAATCATACTTGGAGACCTCAATACACCGCTGACGGCTCTAGATCGGTCATCCAAACAGAGAATCAACAAAGACATAGTGGCCTTAAACAAAACACTAGAGCACCTGGATATGATAGACATCTACAGGACATTTCATCCCAAAGTGACTGAGTATACATTTTTCTCCAGTGTACATGGATCATTCTCAAGAATTGACCATATGTTGGGCCACAAAAACAACATCAGCAAATTCAGAAAAATTAAAGTTGTACCAAGCATATTTTCTGATCATAAAGCCTTGAAACTAGAATTCAACTGCAAAAAAGAGGAAAAAAATCCCACAAAAATGTGGAAACTAAACAACATACTTTTAAAAAATGAATGGGTCAAAGAAGAAATAAGTGCAGAGATAAAAAGATTTATACAGACTAATGAAAATGACAATACGACATATCAGAATCTATGGGATGCAGCAAAAGCAGGGATAAGAGGGAAGTTCATATCACTTCAGGCATATATGAACAAACAAGAGAGAGCCCAAGTGAACCACTTAACTTCCCACCTTAAGGAACTAGAAAAAGAAGAACAAAGACAACCCAAAAGCAGCCGAAGAAAGGAGATAATAAAAATCGGAGCAGAAATAAATGAATTAGAGAACAGAAAAACTATAGAAAAAATTAATAGAACAAGGAGCTGGTTCTTTGAAAAGATCAACAAAATTGACAAACCCTTGGCAAGACTTACCAAGGAAAAAAGAGAAAGAACTCATATAAACAAAATCCAAAATGAAAGAGGAGAAATCACCACGGACACCATAGATATACAAAGAATTATTGTAGAATACTATGAAAAACTTTATGCCACTAAATTCAACAACCTAGAAGAAATGGATAAATTCCTAGAACAATACAACCTTCCTAGACTGAGTCAAGAAGAAGCAGAAAGCCTAAACAGACCTATCAGTAGAGAAGAAATAGAAAAAACCATTAAAAACCTCCCCAAAAATAAAAGTCCAGGCCCTGAGGGCTATACCAGCGAATTTTATCAAACCTTCAAAGAAGACTTGGTTCCTATTCTACTCAAAGTCTTCCAAAAAATTGAAGAAGAAGCAATACTTCCAAACACATTTTATGAGGCCAACATAACCCTCATCCCAAAACCAGGCAAGGATGGCACAAAAAAAGAAAACTACAGACCAATATCTCTAATGAATACAGATGCTAAAATACTAAACAAAATACTAGCAAATCGAATACAACAACATATTAAAAAAATAATACATCATGATCAAGTGGGATTCATCCCAGAATCTCAAGGATGGTTCAACATACGTAAAACGGTTAACGTAATACACCATATCAACAAAACAAAGAACAAAAACCACATGATCTTATCAATAGATGCAGAAAAGGCTTTCAATAAAATACAACACAATTTTATGTTTAAGACTCTCAACAAAATGGGTATAGAAGGAAAATATCTCAACATGATAAAGGCCATATATGATAAACCATCAGCTAACATCATATTAAATGGCACTAAACTGAAGGCTTTCCCCCTTAAATCAGGAACAAGACAGGGTTGTCCACTCTCTCCACTCTTATTTAATGTGGTACTAGAGGTTCTCGCCACAGCAATCAGACAAGACAAAGAAATAAAAGGCATCCATATCGGAAAAGAAGAAGTAAAGGTATCACTTTTTGCAGATGATATGATCCTATACATCGAGAACCCCAAAGGATCCACAAAAAGACTACTAGAAACAATAAGCCAATACAGTAAGGTCGCAGGATACAAAATTAACATTCAGAAGTCAATAGCCTTTCTATAAGCCAACAATGAAACAACTGAGAATGAACTCAAAAGAATAATCCCCTTCACGATTGCAACAAAAAAAATAAAATACTTAGGAATAAACATAACAAAGAATGTAAAGGACTTATATAATGAAAACTATAAACCATTGTTAAGGGAAATTGAAAAAGTTATAATGAGATGGAAGAATATACCTTGTTCTTGGCTAGGAAGAATAAATATAATCAAGATGGCTATATTACCCAAAGCAATATACAAATTCAATGCAATTCCCATCAAACTTCCAATGACGTTTTTTAAAGAAATAGAGCAAAAAATCATCAGATTTATATGGAACTATAAAAAACCCCGAATAGCCAAAGCAATCCTAAAGAAAAAGAATGAAGCTGGGGGCATTACAATACCTGACTTCAAACTCTATTATAGGGCCATGACAATCAAAACAGCATGGTATTGGCAGAAAAATAGACACTCAGATCAATGGAACAGAATAGAAAGTCCAGAAATAAAACCACATATATATAGTCAAATAATTTTTGATAAAGGGGCCAACAACACACAATGGAGAAAAGAAAGCCTCTTCAATAAATGGTGCTGGGAAAACTGGAAAGCCACATGCAAAAGAATGAAACTGGACTACAGTTTGTCCCCCTGTACTAAAATTAACTCAAAATGGATCAAAGATCTAAACATAAGACCTGAAACAATTAAGTACATAGAAGAAGACATAGGTACTCAACTCATGGACCTGGGTTTTAAAGAGCATTTTATGAATTTGACTCCAATGGCAAGAGAAGTGAAGGCAAAAATTAATGAATGGGACTACATCAGACTAAGAAGTTTTTGCTCAGCAAGAGAAACTGATAACAAAATAAACAGAAAGCCAACTAAATGGGAAATGATATTTTCAAACAACAGCTCAGATAAGGGCCTAATATCCAAAATATACAAAGAACTCATAAAACTCAACAACAAACAAACAAACAATCCCATAAAAAAATGGGAAGAGGATATGAACAGACACTTCTCCCAGGAAGAAATACAAATGGCCAACAGATATATGAAAAGATGCTCATTTTCTTTAGCTATTAGAGAAATGCAAATCAAAACAGCAATGAGATACCACCTCACACCTGTTCGATTAGCTATTATTAGCAAGACAGGTAATAGCAAATGTTGGAGAGGCTGTGGAGAAAAAGGAACCCTCATACACTGTTGGTGGGAATGTAAAGTAGTACAACCATTATGGAAGAAAGTATGGTGGTTCCTCAAAAAACTGAAAATAGAACTACCTTATGACCCAGCAATCCCTCTACTGGGTATATACCCCCAAAACTCAGAAACATTGATACGTAAAGACACATGCAGCCCCATGTTTATTGCAGCATTGTTCACAGTGGCCAGGACATGGAAACAACCCAAAAGCCCATCAATAGATGACTGGATAAAGAAGATGTGGCACATATACACTATGGAATACTACTCAGCCATAAGAAATGATGACATCGGAACATTTACAGCAAAATGGTGGGATCTAGATAACATGATACGAAGCGAAATAAGTAAATCAGAAAAAACCAGGAACTGCATTATTCCATACGTAGGTGGGACATAAAAGTGAAACTAAGAGACATTGATAAGAGTGTGGTGGTTACAGGGGGGAGGGGGGAATGGGAGAGGGAAAGGGGGAGGGGGTGGGGCACAAAGAAAACAAGATAGAAGGTGACAGAGGACAATCTGACTTTGGGTGACGGGTATGCATCATAATTGAACGACAAGATACCCTGGTCTTGTTATCTTTGAATATATGTATCCTGATTTATTGATGTCACCCCATTAAAAAAATAAAATTATTTAAAAAAAAAATTTTTGCCTATTGCCTTATTATTTGGTTGAACTGAACTAGTTCATTAGAGACATTGTGTGAGATATATATGGTTGAATAAGGAATTCAGATGGTAATGCTGGGAGGCTGATGTTAAGCAATAAAAGTAGAGTAAATCCAAATGTCAAACAAGTTTCTGTGTCAGTGAGAACAATTGCTAAGTCTTCCACAATGAAATTAGACTATGTTCAATCTGGCTGGTCCCCTTAATAATGTGATACTTCCAGCTGGTTAGCCTTGGCACTTTCATGTACCATAATTGAGTTATTAGAGCATTGTTACAATGATCCCCTTAGCTTTGGCACAAAGTGTTCTTGTTGGATTGCTCTAGTGCAGGGGTAGTCAACCTTTTTATACCTACCGCCCACTTTTGTATCTATGTTAGTATTAAAATTTTCTAACCGCCCACCAGTTCTACAGTAATGGTGACTTATCAAGTAGGGAAGTAACTTTACTTTATAAAATTTATAAAGCAGAGTTACAGCAAGTTAAAGCATGTAATAATAATTACTTACCAAGTACTTTATGTCAGATTTTCGCTAAGTTTGGCAGAATAAATCTTTATAAAACAACTTACTATAGTTAAATCTATCTTTTTATTTATACTTTGGTTGCTCTGCTATCGCCCACCTTGAAAGCTGGAACTCCCACCAGGTTGACTACCACTTTTCTAGTGTGTCATACAAATTTTATCATTAAGACTATGAGCTGTGGCCCTGGCCAGTTGGCTCAGTGGTAGAGCATCGGCCTGGCGTGCAGAAGTCCCGGGTTCGATTCCCAGCCAGAGCACACAGGAGAAGCGCCCATCTGCTTCTCCACCCCTCCCCCTCTCCTTCCTCACTGTCTCTCTCTTCCCCTCCCGCAGCCGAGGCTCCATTGGAGCAAAGATGGCCCGGGCGCTGGGGATGGCTCTATGGCCTCTGCCTCAGGCACTAGAGTGGCTCTGGTCACAACAGAGCGACGCCCCGGATGGGCAGAGCATTGCCCCCTGGTGGGCGTGCCTGGTGGATTCTGGTCGGGCGCATGCGGGAGTCTGTCTGACTGTCTCCCCATTTCCAGCTTCAGAAAAATAAAAAATAAAAAATAAATAAAATAAAAAAAACTAAAAAAAAAGACTATGTGCTGTGATTTGTACTATATTACAAAGGCATTTTATTTAAAGGTCTGGCATCATAGTGGAGATGGATATTGTAATTGGCAAGTTAAGCCATCAGCAGAAGTGAGATCCAGACTAGTCTTGTAGAGGTTAAGTTCAAGTTGTTGATCCAATGCACAGCCTCATTTACTGCCACCAGACTTCTGAGCTGGTTGGGCAAGGAGAACACTGACAAGTCTGGAAGGAGTTATCCTGCCCATCTGATTAATTACATCTTCTGCAGGGAATCTTTTAGTTAGCATTTATATGGGATACAGATAACCTCAGAACCTGGTCCCATTCCAAAATTCTCTTTCTCCCAACTTTCCCTTTGCACTTCTTGATCATCAAATTCCAATTTTATTTCTTCCATGACTCTAATTACTTGACCAGACAACCCAGGAATTGGTATGTAGATCCTTCCAGACAAAATAGAAAGTGATGCGTAGTGCTTAAATTTAGCCAACTGTGGACATTAGTCTTCCTTGTTTATTTAGCTCCATCCCCGAATGAGCCTATTATGCTTTTACAGTTGACTATAGTGTGGTCCTATATCACGTAGAAGCATTAATAAGAAAGACTAGAGACTTTTTATCTTTAGTTAGTCTTAGGAGCACATGAGTGTGAATTGAGAGATAAGCAGAAAGTGTTAGGAGCAGGCATACTTATCGGGTTATGTGAGCAGAGTGATCAAATATTTGTGTCTCCAGAATCTGAACCCATAGAGATCATGGTCACTGGTTGATGGGAAAGGACTACTTTGGGATATGCCTGTCATAATAGCATAATTAATCAGACAACACCCAATTCAGGAATAGAAGATGAACTTGCATAGTTATTTGGAATCGTGTGTTAGGCATTCAATCTCAAGAGATCAGTGGGAAGCTGGAGCTACTTTTCTTAAAAAATAAAGTTATATGTTTGCATGTACTTGGCCTTATTACTATACCTTAAAACACACAGAGACTGCTGCAATTCTTTTACTAGAACTTGTCAGAGTCTCCATATAGCACTCAATCTGCAAAAACACCTCACGTATGTCTGATTATGAAAAATAAATACAGAATGACTTGCACTGTATCTTGGGGCACCTTTTTATTTTTAGTTTGTTTTACTTTGGGTTCCTCAAAATTGGCAGCTAAAACAAAAGGAGAATGGGTCAGCGATGTCACTTCCAAAGTCAGAGTGGCTAACTAGATGTTCTTACTCTTTCTTAGCAGTGGGATATACAAAATATAGCAACTTGTTCTTCACGGTGGAAGGGATATTCTTTAAGCCATTGTACCCTTAAAAAGTTTACTGAACTAGTAAGATCATGTATTTCTATGAGATTTATTTCTTGATGCCTGCCACACATTTTTTTTGTTTATTTGTTTGTTTGTTTTTTGTCATCTAGGAGCACTTCCTACTCCTAGGACCTGTCTGTAATATGAATTCAGTAATTTAGACTAGAGTGGTGCAGTATGGGATTGTGGGAGATTTGTTGTATTCCTAAGGCAGAATGGCAAAGATATATTGATGTTATTGACAGGTAAATTTACTGGTATTATTTTTGCCTTAACAGAGCAGAGAAAAAAAAAGCTAGACCATTTATCATGTGACAGCTACATATCAGGTGAAACAAGCTATGTTAATTAATTCAGTAACAAACATTACCTATAACAGTGTTTATAATTATAATCAGCACTTCATTACTTCTATGAAAAGCTACTGTCATTCTTTAAAACTTGAATTCACTATTTGTGATTAACAATTAAATGCTCTTTTCACTGTATCAAAAATTTTAGACTATTATCTCTGTGATTGATTTGAGTTTATTTCCTATAAAATCATGGAATGTTAGTGAGAGGTGGTTGTGATAGCATGGTAATCTCTAAATGATATTTCTGTTCAAGAAGTTTGTTAATAAACCTTTTTATTTACCTGGATAACTACTTATTTAAAAAGAAATCTATGTCTATGAGTTTCCTTTTGTTTGCCTTGTTTACCTTTTTTTCAGTTTTATATCCCACATATGAGTGAAATCACATGTTTCTGAACCTTTTCCTGTCTGATTTATTTCTCTTAGCATGATATTCTCAAGATTCATCAATGTTGTCACAATTGTCAGTATTTCCTCTTTTTCTTTGGCTATATTTCATTGTATATGTGTACCACAACTTCTTTATCAAATCATTTATTGAGGGGCATTTACGATTTTTCCATGTCTGAGCCACTGTGAATAATGCTGCAGTGAATATACCCAGACAACAGTGAGGTGGCTGCCAGAAGGAAAGGGGGTGATGGTTAGGTAATAAAGGGTAAATGGGGTCAAACATATGGACAGAAGGAGATTGGATTTTGGGTGGTAAACATACAATGCAATTTAAGGACGGTGTATACTTGAAATCTACATAATTGTATTAACCAGTGTCACCAAATAAACTTTAAAAAGAGAGATATTAACTGTCGGGAAGTTCAAAAGGTGAAGTAGACGAAAGTGAGCTGATCCATGTGGAGTCTCAGCCACCTGCTTTACCTTGATCCCGCAGCCTGGGCGGACGAGGTCCACTCAGGGTCACTGGCTGTTGTGTGGAGCACAGCTCCAGGACGGTTGGTGTGGTAAGCATGATTTTCAGATGGCCCCAAGATACCCACCCTGGGTGCATGCCCTGTGTAACCCCTTCCTTGAGTGTGGACAAAACCTGTGCATATAATGGGATATAAAGAGGGACATTATCCTGCATAGGCTTGACCTCATTAGCAGACCTAATTTAAAAAAAAGGTAGAGTATTAGGGAAGTGTGCCCCTGCCGGCCTGGGAGAAAAGAAAAAGCCATGGTGTGACTGCCTGTGGCCCCATGGCAAGAAGCTAAGGGGAGTTATAGGGGTTGAAGTCTTGGCTGCCAGCGGGCAAGAAGAGTGGGACCTCAGTTATAGACCTACAAGGAAATGGAGTATGTGATCAGCCTGTGAATTTAGGCGAGGACCTCAGAGTTCAGGTGAGAACCTCAGTGTGGCTGATATCTTGATTTCTGCTTTGTGAGAACCTGAGACAGAAAACTGGTTGAGCCCTACCCAAACTCTGACCTACAAGACCAGTTCAGCCGTGCCCAGACTCTGACCTCCAAGATTGTGAATTAACAAATGAGTATTGATTTAAGCTGCTAAAAAAAATGTGGTGATTTGTTACATAGCAAATAGAAAGCTAAAACAGTTGGCATAGTGTTAGTCATTATAACTTCTGTGACTTCAAATAAAAATTCCAGTCATGTTGGTCGTGGGTTGGAAACATCATATAGAGTTATATGAAAGGAAGTACTTACATTTTAGCAGTGTATAATGAAAGCTGCTTCTTGCATAGACTCTCAGACTTACTATCAATAGCCCATCTAAGATTGTTTTATGTGGTTCTATTCAGAAGTAGAAATGGAAGGCTCTGCTACTACTACTAATTATTATAATAATTATAATTAAAAATAGTAGGTAATATAACTAGGTGGATAAAACGTTACTATTTTATTATATTTATTATATGGTTTGAGAAATTATACACACACACACACACACACACGTGGCTGCTTGGGTCAGAAGATGAGATCATACTGGACTTGCCTGTGAGCAGAACTTTCCTGTTTGAGAAAGTGGGTGAATTTGTTTGGTGCATCAGGAAAGGAAGAGGAGGAGGAAGGACAGGGTTTGAGTGTGTTGAAATGGTAGGAACTGTGGGTTAGGTCACCTTTCCTGAAAAACTGCAAGAAAGTAAGTAAGCTAACCAAATATTTTTTGAAAAAAAGATCATTCTTGTGAGCCAGAGGAGGAATGAATTTGTGTTATAGTTATCATGAGATGTAAAGGCAACATTCTGAGGGGGTAGGGGGTGTCAGGAAGAAGTAGTCAGCTTTTAGGAACTTCTGAAATCATGGAGAAGGCTCTTAGATATGGGAAGAAGGACTGGTCATAGCCACTATGTTAAACACTTTATCTATATAACTTTATTTAGCCCTGGCTGGGAGCTCAGTCAGTTAGAACATCATCCCAATCTGCCAAGGTTGCAAGTTTGATTCCCTGTCAGGGCACATACAAGAATCAACCAATGAATGCATAAATAAGTGGAACAACAGATTGGTGTCTCTCCCTCTCTCTCTCCCATTCTCTTGCCCTCTATCTCCTTCTGTCTATTCCTCTCTCTCTCTCCAAATTAATAAATAAAAAATAATTCTAACTTTATTTACCTTTCCTGAAGGTAGGTCCTCTTTCTGTCTTGTTCTCTGTAAATTCCAAGTACTTAGCATAGTGGCTGATATGTTAGGTGATTTATAAGTAATTTCTTAAATTTATTTACCAAAAATATATAGAAAGAGTGTCTGTTTATATACTAAGAACTAAGTTTATAACAATGAACCAAACAGACTTAGTTCTTGCCCTCATAGATCTTATAGTCTGATTAACAAATGAAGGAATGATGTCTATGAAATAGATTTCTTGTTATTATTTTATTGATATATCTCAAGTTCAATGAATTAAATAACATATTTACTTGTATAGAAAGTAGAAAAACCAGAACTAATATCTCTTTTGTTGAATACCTAATATATTGCACTTGTTAACTGACTGCCAGCAATTAAATGACATTATTATGGATGTTGTTTTTCAACTCAAGAGCTTTTACTATGAAAGCTTGCTCGTAAAAGTCTATAAATACTTATATACATCTTTCAGGAAAACTGACAATTTTTTATGTAATCAATCAGTTTTAAGATACTTGGAGCTTTATAAAAGACAAATATTTTTATTTCAGTGAATGAAGCTGTTTCAAGGCTCAGTTCCCTTCATGTATATATGCATGGTGGAAATCGAAACTTCTTTCCAGAAAAGGGAAAGAATAGCCACACATTCACCCCTACGCCTTCACCCTTCCCCTGAGTTCCACGTGCTTTGTTGAATTGCCTCTTTATAAAAAGTGCTTCATGTATGATATTTGATTAGCTTGAGAAGCTTGCTATGTCATGCTGCGAGAGCCTTCTCTGTTCCCAGTCCATTAGCTTGTGCGCTTTTTCCCTTCTCTCTTCTCAGAAGACCCAAAAAACAGTCGTTTTAAGAGCCAGAGATATCTAAAGTCATTGCCTAAAAATGCATTTATGCGCACTTTTCATACATGTGCCTCATTTCATGTTGCCCCATTTGTGCCCACTTCGTTTTCTCCCCCATCCCTTCCCTATGAGCTATGTCATATTTTTGAAATGCTAAATTAAGCAACTTAGTATTTTACTCGCTAACATTCATGCACTGTGGTCGTCTTTGCCGTGCATTTTTCTGGTTTTCATTTTCATTGAAACTTGTGAAGGTTTGAAAAGTTAAAAGAAAATCCTGTCAATAAAATGACACTGTAGATTTCACACAGCACCCCCAAGAGTGCAGCTAAATAGTGAGTGACCCTTCAGATGGATCAGAGCGGGGCAGCATTTCTTTAGCCCAGAACTTCCATTATGTATGTACACAGCCTGGTACTGTGCTTGATGGCCTTCCTCAATACTTTCAGATTTTACTTGTGTTTTTTCAGTTAGTTTCCATTTCTATTTAAAAAGAACATTTCTTCAAACTCGCATGTACTTTTTGCTCTGAATTAATTGATCAACCTTTAGAAGTATTTGTACTTCAAACACAGAGAATCCATACATGTTTCTACCATGTTCTCTAGTGCAATGGTCCCCAGCCCCCAGGCCACGGACCGGTACCAGTCCGTGAGCCATTTGGTACTGGTCCTCAGAGAAAGAATAAATAACTTACATTATTTTGTTTTATTTATATTTAAGTCTGAACGATGTTTTATTTTTAAAAAGTGACCGGATTCCCTCTGGTACATCCGTCTAAGACTCACTCTTGACGCTTGTCTCGGTCATGTGATACATTTATCCGTCCCACCCTAAAGGCCGGTCTGTGAAAATATTTTCTGACATTAAACCAGTCCGTGGCCCAAAAAAGGTTGGGGACCACTGCTCTAGTGAATACAAGAAGTAAAAGAGCCACTTTGACTGTTGATACTGAGCTGAAAATATTCCTTTTATTTATTTTTTTATTTTTATTTTTTTTCTGAAGCTGGAAACGGGGAGAGACAGTCAGACTCCCGCATGTGCCCGACCAGGATCCACCCGGCACACCCACCAGGGGGCAACGCTCTGCCCACCAGGGGGCGATGCTCTTCCCCTCCGGGGCGTCGCTCTGTTGCGACCAGAGCCACTCTAGCACCTGGGGCAGAGGCCAAGGAGCCATCCCCAGTGCCTGGGCCATCCTTGCTCCAATGGAGCCTCGCTGCGGGAGGGGAAGAGAGAGACAGAGAGGAAGGAGAGGGGGAGGGGTGGAGAAGCAGATGGCGCTTCTCCTGTGTGCCCTGGCCGGGAATCGAACCCAGGACTTCTGCACGCCAGGCCAACGTTCTACCACTGAGCCATCCTGCCAGGGCCAAAATATTCCTTTTAAATGGCACTTGTGATTTACTAGTGCTTCATTCATTGTGTCCATGTTTTTCTGTTAAGGTAGATGCAAGGAAATTCAACATTGTGGAAACCAATGAAGGGATTTAATAACACCTGTACTGTATTTAAAAAAGAAAAACCCTGCCTTTTAACATGGGCTCTATTTTTATAAGTTGAGCTGGCATTCATATATTATCCATATCAATTTCATCTATTGTTGAGTATTTTTCCAGAAAAAACCTTTTCTGAAAGAATTTTTTTCATGACTCTTGAAGTATATTTTCTTTACCTGATCATTTCTCAGAATATACAGAAAGAGTCCGAATTTGAAGTAATGTATTTGGTAATAAATATTTGAAGATGTTCAATGTGTTCATTCACTGTTATTTCTAGATTTTCATTGTTAGTGAATCCCAATCTTTTAGGTAAGAAATTTCAGTGAAATGATGGAGGAAATGCTCTTTCTCTGAGCACAAGTAGAGTCAACATAGACCTAGCTTCAAAGTAGGAATTCCTTATTTCTCTCCAATGCCTGGCAACATCGGAGGCCACTCAGAATATCAAGACTCTAACCTAAGTGGCTCAAGGTGGCAGAGCTGCTGGCAATGGAATTATGTCACACCAGATGGCAAATTGGAATACTTATAGCAGCTGCAGAGGAAAATTTACATAGCTTTTGAAAATGCCGGAACAAAGAGGCAGATGTAGTCCAGTCAGACCCCGTGACTGCTGCCTTTTTTCTCCTTTAGAAATCTAGGTAGGCCTTTCTCAGTTGACTTTTCTGAGCAGGCTTTACCAATACCCAAGAGAAATTATTCTGCAAGAACATATAATCCTAAATCCTTTTTCTCCTTTGGTATTTCTCCTTTTTCATTCTACTTCCTCCTTCACCTGGAACATCTTACATGAATCCACATGGAATAAAGATGCAGAGTAAGAACCACCTATGGTTCTTATGTCCAGGATTTGTACCGGAATAATTTAGAAAGATGTCTGCAAGGATCTAGTAACCATCCTGTCCTCTCCTTTCTAAAGGTGAGATTCAAAGCATTTAAGTACCAATGTGGTTTGAGCACAGCCAATCACAACAGACAGTGGTGCAGGTGCTGGTGGCAGTCCCTTGCTGTACCAGGCACTTCCCTTTTATGTGCTTTGTGTGTCTGTAATACTCGTGGTGGTTTGGATAGCAGTTATTTGCCAACCGTGTGGGAGCATTTTAATATTTTAACATCAGTAAGACCATGCTCATAGTACTGGTTACATAACTACCTGGTCCTCTCTCTTTTCCAGTACTTGAATTTTGGCTTATCCACGCAACCTAAGTGAATGCCACTTAGGAAGAATTCTTAGCTATCTGGTCATTACTCTCTCACAGTCACGTAGTATCTCTTTATTAACAAAATGTAGGCATTCGGTCATTAAAAGATCCCATCATTGGCAGTGCAAGATAAGAAAATCATGAAACAATTTCTATCCTCCAAGGGCATACTGGTTTTATTCAACAAGTTGTGAGATGGCCTTAGAGGTAGTCATATCTTCATTTTACAGATGAGAAAACATGACCTGAAAGATAAGATTTTCAAAATGCGTGTCTCAATCAGGAGCATCAGCCTCACCTGGAAACTAGTGAGAAATGCACTTTTCTCAACCAAGACATAGTAGGTTAGAAACTCCAGGGCGGGGACTAGCTCTGTGTATTAAGAAGCCCTCTAGGCAGCGACTCTGATGCATTCTCTTGCTTGAGACCCCCTGCCTGGAACTTGGTGACATGGGTCTCCAGTGAAGCTCGCTCAGGACTCAACTCTGGGTCCTCCCCACCTTACCTGTCTGCCTCCATAGTGGCAGTGTTTGTTGAATGCCTGAGCTAATTTGGAATAATTGTGTGTAGTCTGTGTGTGGATTAATGCTGGATATTATTTTGAGGATGTATGCAAATCAGTGGAGCTGCTTAATTTAAATATAAAGCAGAAATGAGTGAAAAAAAGAACGGCTATAGCCTTTTTTCCTATGTGTGACTACCTCCTTGTCTGTATTGTGAATAAATCATTCCAACTTTAAATGTTTACTCTTTTATGTTTGACAAATTTAACGTGATATAGCACTTATGCATCATGTTACATATATTTGAGAATATATATATTTAAAACAGTCATACTCTAATACAGTGGTCCCCAAGCTTTTTTGGGCCATGGACCGGTTTAATGTCAGAAAATATTTTCACGGACTGGCCTTTAGGGTGGGACGGATAAATGTATCACATGATCGAGACAAGCGTCAAGAGTGAGTCTTAGATGGATGTAAAAGAGGGAATCTGGTCATTTTTTAAAAAATAAAACATTATTCAGACTTAAATATAAATAAAACGGTAATAATGTAAGTTATTTATTCTTTCTCTGCGGACCGGTACCAAATGGCCCACGGACCGGTACTGGTTCACAGCCCGGGAGTCTGCTCTAATAGATATTACCTAATGGCTCTCTTTTGATTTTCATTTTTAAATAACTTTATCTATCTTCTTTAAAATTATTCTTATTTTTAAAATATTTTTATGACCTCTCCTGTATTTCTGTTGGTATATGGCATTTCCCCCCTATCTTCTTCTTCATATAAATTGACTTTGTAATTTATCCCCTTTGTCATAATTGTTCCTTATACAATTTTATGCTGCCTAATGTCCTGCTCATAGCTCTGGGTCCTTTTTCAGTTTCTTTTTCTGGAAGCACTGCGAGACTTTCGGCAAAATTCAAGATAAGAGTGATTATTTTTCTCCTTTGCAGTGAAACAATCCTTACACTGGAATATTTTTTAATTTAGTTTTCCCTGTCAAAATTTTAGAGTTTTCCCTCATCCTCTTATCTTTGGTAAATTATTTAAAAACTATTTAGAAGAAAGTGCCTGCATTCCATGAACCCATGTCCTTATCCTATCATGCAAGGTCCTGCCTGGTATGGCCCCTGCCTATTTATCAGTCTTTGTTTGTTTATTTCTCTCATTCATTCATTCATTTTTTAAAAAGCAGACTCTGCTTTGACGGATTTTAGCGCCTTGAATAATAACAGCCAGTGCTGGACTTGAGAAAGTATTTGATCTAGTACACAGACATCTCTGTGGTCGTGGCTTCCTTGTACAGGTAAAAATCTGAGGCTCGGAAACATTTAAAAGTGCACCTACATTACATGGGTTGCCTTCAGTTCGAACCTTTGTGCGCTTTGATGCTTAGTTTCCTGAGGCAGAAAGCATGTTCCCAGATAGGCAGAGAGCCCAGCAGGATGCAGTCTGGAGGTGACAGTTAACTGACAGTTTATGCCAGTATTTTACAAGACGACCCTTGCTTGTCCACATGAGGGTAGAGCCAAGCAGCTGGATATGGTTATGCACATTAGAGACTCCAGGCAGATGCCCCAGTTACGCACAGCTTCAGGTAAAGGCAAAGCCACCAAGACCAACATTTCTGGGTTCAGACCATTGCTTCTGTGTAGTGCTGTGTTCACAGAGGGCCTAACTCCCTCATTGCGATGCTGTGATGCTGTGATGCTTCGATGCTGCAGGTGGCAGGTGAAACCATCCCACCACCCAACCAAGTGCGTCCGCAGCCAGGACACTGCTGCTAGGTAGCCTGTCACTCAGCCCTGTGACCATTTTCCCTGACCCTGCACCCACCCTGTAGATGGTCAGTTTGAAGAGGCCCCCATTGGTGACCTGAGATCAGAATGACAATCAACCATATTGCAAATGACCTCTTTACCCTGCAGAGACCAGTAAACCTGGCCTCCTGCTGATACTACTTACATCTTGTTATAAATTTGAAAAAAAAAAACAACATAGTGCCCCAAAGGCTAAGGATTTAGTTACTCTTTGTGCCAAACTTTGCCTTCTCCTTTGCGCCCCTTCATCATGCTGTCCATGTGAACCTCTTCCTGACATCCTGACATCAGCGTTAATCTTAGAAACCACCATGCAGGGGAGCTGGCGTACCTGCCGCAGGTGTACAGGTGCACTGCTGACCTGCACCCTGCCTCCTCCATGCAGTGTGGAGGACCTGCTGTCCTCCTCTCCCTCCCTCCAGACCTGTGAGGAGAGAGAGATAGGGGCCTTCCCCATATCCAGTGTCTTTGTTTAATTAAGTAAGAGCTTTCTAATGTTGAGCTCTCATTTCTAACCATTTGTTTTTAAAAAAAGAAAAAGAAAATCCACCAATGGCTTCCCTGTTTTCAGAGGGATCCAAGGGAGAAACCTCTTGCTGTAGCTTGAGCAAGAAATGGTCTCACCTGTATTGGTCCACACAGGGGGTGTGTCATAGTCAAGGGTATGCCACTGGCTGGCATATGTACTAAAATAAACTCTCATTTATTACTACTCTTCTCCGTCACTCTGTTTTCCCTATGCACTAAGTGACATTCTGGATTTTCAATATAAGGAATAGAAGTCTTCTGGATGCTAGAATCTTTCTCACAAATTACCACAAGGAAACATCATAATAATTTGATGAAATGAATGTTCTCATTTGTTTATTTGTTTTTACACTTTCTTCAACCGCCTCCCCTTTGGTAGCCGTCATCTTATTCTCTGTATCTATGGGTCTGTTTCTGTTCTGTTTTCTTTATTTGTTTTGTTGTTTGCTTATATGTGGAATCATATAATATTTATCATTCTCTGTCTGACTTATTTCACTTAGCATTATGTCCTCTTGGTCCACCCATGTGTTTGCAAATGGTAAGATTTCATTCTTTTTCATGGCTGAATCATATTCCATTGTATAGTTGTGCCACATCTTCTTTATCCTTCATCTGTTGATGAACATCTATGTCACTTCCATATGTTGGCTATTGTAAATAATACTGTAATGAATAGAATAGAGAGATGCATATGTCTTTTCAAAATAGTGCTTTTGTTTTCTTTGGGTAAATACCCAGAGTTGTATTTCTGGGCTATGGCAGCTCTATTTTTAATTTTTTGAGGAATTTCCATACTGTTTTCCATAGTGGCTGCACCAATTTACAATCCAAAAAATAGTGTATGAGGGTTCCTTTTCCTCTGCATCCTCTCCAATGCTTGTTGTTTGTTGAGTTGATGGCCATTCTGACAGGTTTGAGGTGGTATCTCCTTGTGGTTTTAATTTGCATTTCCCTGCTGATTAGTGATGTTGAGCATCTTTTCATATGTCTGTTGGCTATCTGTGTGTCTTCTTTGGAGAAATCTCTATTTAGGTCCTTTGCCCATTTTTAATTGGGTTGTTTGTATGTGTGTATTTATATTACTTATCATTCTTTATATCTTGGCTGAATATCATTTTCTTGCAAGCCCTTCCTGACCCTGCAGACTGGGTAAGACCAACTATCACACTTCTTGGAGGACTCAGTATTTGCTCTTCCCAACACTCATTATAGCCTCTAATCATATATCTGTACAGTTATTTGTTTAAACTCTGTCTTTTACATCAAAGCTCTAGAAAGGCCAGGATCTCTCTTTTTTACTCATCATTTTCTTTCTAGCACCTGGAAAAATGATGGGCACATAGTGGGCACTCAACTAATATTTATGTGATGGAATGGACTGAACCCCTCAGAAGTGCTTTGGCTGCTCAGGGGCAGTTCCTTATGGTAAAGTCACACTTGCTGGGAATTTACTAATTCACAGGGATGAAATAGAGTATTTACTCAGAGTTGCCAAAGGCAGGTTACTGAGTCATAGTTGTGAGGCAGAGAGACAGTGCCCTGCACAAAGTTTGAAGGGTGAAGTTATGCTAAAAATGGGAGAAATGGAGGTATTGGTAATAAAAAAGGTACCCAAGAAGATCTAGGTCAGGATGAAATATAGTTGGAAGAAATATTCAGGGCTAGCAGCTCAGAACTGAAACTATGAACAATGATCTTTTTTCATGAACAGTGTAGTAGCTTGTGAGGTACGGGAAGCCTTTCTGAGGAGAACAGTGAGGACCAGGACATTAAAGCTCAGGTAGTGGCTTTGGAGGTTTCTTAGAAATACCTACTTTCATTTAAAGGTAGTAATTGCGTGTATTGAGGGCAAGAGGTTTTAAATATTTATAATCACTAGAATTAAAGGTATTGTTGAGACTGTTTCTTTACTAACCATTTCTGTTGTCATTTTTGATGTCATAGTAACAGCTTCCAAATCTAAAAATAAATTCCTTTCACAGCATTTTAAACCAAGCAACTATGCAAAAGTATAATCAGTCACCTCATTCTCTTGAAATATATAACTGAAATGGCAATAAATAATCCACAAATGTAGACAGGATGGAAGAAACAGAAGTGGAAGAAAATTTAGTTTAAGGAAAAAATATAAAATTCTATTTATGGAAGTGTTTATTTTCATAATGCCTAGTTAATAATTAGTGACATCTTTTACTTCTATTTATAACTTTCTTCCTTTGACCACATAAAATTATTCAATTTTTAAGTAATTCATATGTGTAATAATTCTAGTACAGTCCTGAAGGAGGTAATCCTTTGTAACTGGTTTTCTTTGCTTCTGGGTTAGCTGCTTAATGCTAAAAACAACTCTTGGCTTAGATGATTCAAAGTATAACAAGAAAATAGTAGAAGGGAATTCTATACTAGCAAAAAGGGGGAACTGTCCTCAGCAGGTAGCAGAACAAACAGGCTACCAGGTTTTTAAAATTTTTTTTCTTTTTTAGATTTTATTTATTCATTTTTAGAGAGACAGGAGAAAGAGAGAGTGAGAGAGAAAGAAAGGGGGGAGGAGCAGGGAGCATCAACTCCCATATGTGCCTGACCAGGCAAGCGCAGGGTTTTGAACCAGGGACCTCAGCATTCCAGGTTGACGCTTTATCTACTGTGCTGCCACAGGTCAGGCTGGCTACCAGTTTTTAATTAAATAAATACATTTTTAAATTTCATCACAGTGACAAAAATACTCTAGAATGACTCAGAAAGTGTGCATTTTTTCTTTATATTGCTGACATAGCCATACGCTTTGACAACATTTGTTTTTTTAGGTTCTTTGTAACATATTCTGTCTGGTAAAATGAAAAAATAGGCAATAAGCTTATTCAAGCATAGTCTTCATTAAGCTGTGAAGAGAATCAGTAGTTTTTATGAGTGTCCCATAATCCTTTATATTTTTCTAGAAAATATAAAGCCACCCCATGAAGAACGAGTACATGGTCAACACCTCCCACACTATCCTTATGATTATTTCAACTTAAAATACTATCAGCTAATTCTGCCTATTATTTATTAAAGGAAATAAATGAAATAATACATACCATATTATGTTGTTTTCTTGTGTCCAGCTTATTTTTGTGAAGTTGATCCATATGTGTAGCAATATTTCATTCATTTTTATTGCTGTAGCTTTCCATTGCCTGGATATACAACAATTTCCTGATCCATTTTTATTGTTATTGGAGCAGGTTGTTTTCATTTTTGGTTATTATAAATAGATCTGCTATTAACTTTCTTGTACATATCTTTTGGTGCACATACATAAGCATTTCTGATGGATGTGTACCTAAGAGTGAAGTTTTTGTTTCATATATTCTGCTTTAGAAGGTATTTCCAACTTTCCGAGTGGCTTTATCAATATATATTGCTACTAGAAAGTATTTTGGAGGATTAGTTTTTCCACATCCTGGAGGTGTGTGGTAGTATCTCATTCAGGTTTTATTAGCATATCTTTATAACTATTAAGGGAGAGTATCTTTTAAGTTTATTGACCATTTGTATATCCACTTTGGTTAACTGCCTATTTAAATCATTTCTCCATTTTGCTTTTGGTATTTATTTGTAGAACAGGAGTTATATATGCACAGATGAGTGTTTTCTCAGATACATAACTAATACAAACATCTCTCACTGTGGCTTGCTTCTCACTTTCTTCTGTCTTTTGATCAACAGATGTTAAAATCAAACTTAGCAAAATTTTTCTATAGTTAACGTTTTTTGTGGCCTCTTAAAGTTTCTTTGCCTATCCCAAAGTCAACTAAGATAGTTTAAGTTTATGTTTTCATTTAAATGCTCTCCTGTTTTTTCCTTTTATATCTACAAACTATCTATCTACTTTTGATTTTGTGTTTTGATCTGAAGATTCCTTTTTCCTCCCATATGGGTAGTCAGTTGACCTCACCATGTTTACTGAAAAGGCCATTCTTTTCCCATTTCATGTTAGTGTTGCCTAGTATTTAAGGTAACCATATGTATGATATATAGGTCCAGTGTAGACTCTTCCACTAGCCTCTGTGTTAGTCTTTGCATCAATGTTTTCATTAGTTTCACATTCTAATACATTTTGATATATGGTGGTGTGAATTGTTCAAACCCGTGCTACTCTTTAAAAATTGCCATGACTGTTTTTAGGTCTTTGTATTTCCATGTAATTTTTTTAAATTTTCCTACTATCTTCTACAAAAAATACTTATTGAAATTTCAATTGGGGTTGTACTAAATCAGTAAATCAATCTGGGAAGAATTGGCATCTTTATAATGAGTCTTCCAAACTATAAGCCTAGTTTATCTATTCATATATGTATTAATGTCTTATTTTCTCTCAACTTTTTTTTATGTACAAGTATGCTTATCTTTTGTTAGATATATATTTTTTCTGAATTCTGTCTTTAAAAAACATTTGTGTGTTTCTTGCACATAGAAAGGTGATTTTTATATTGACTTTCTATCCAACTTACTGGCTAAATTCAATTATTCATTCTTATAGTTTGTCCATAGAAGTCTGTGAGTTTCTGGATCGGTTTTAATTTCAAATTCAATTTTCTTGATAGATATAGTACAATTAATATTTTCATTTTTGTGTCATTTTTAGTAAACTATGTTTTTCAAGGAATTTTTCACTTTTTACAAATTTTAAGATTTATTTGCATAAAATTGTTCTTGATATTGTCATATTTTTAAAAATTATTTTAATGATAGTGTCATATTTTAAAAAATGATTTTAAAAAGAATTGTAATAATATTCCCTTTTCCATTTCTTATATTTGTATCTTGTCTCTCTGCTGAGTCTTCTAATACCCCATTATCTTTCCACAGATTTAACTTTTCTGTTAGTTTTTTCTCTTGTCTATATATTTTATTTTATTTCCTCTCTTCTCTTTATTATCTCATCTAATTTAATGACTTTGATATTTTTTCTTTTTCTAGTTTTTTTAAGATGAATATTTAGGAAGTTGGTATTTATTCTTTCTACTCTTTCCAAATTAGGCATTCAAGGATATAAATTTTCCCTCTAAGTACGGCCTTATGTGCATCCCAAAAATCTAATGTGCTATTTTTCAGCTCAACATATTTTCTAATTTCCACTGTGATGTCTTCTTTGACACATGGTTTATGAGTGTATTGCTTAATTTCACTGTATGAGAATTTTCTCTTTGCCTTTTTGCTTTTGATTTCTTGCTCAATTCCATTGTAGTGGGAGAACACTTAATGATTTAAATTCTTTGATATTTGTTCTGACTTGCTTTATGGTCCAGCGTAAAATGTTATGGTCCAGCAGAAGACAAATATTCCATGATCACTTGAAAAGAATGTGAATTCTGTCATTACTGGATACAATGTTATTTGTCAAGTTTCTTAATTGTGTTGTTAATATAACCTAGAAATGCATTTTTTTAAAAAAAATCTGCTTATTCTTTAGTTAGTTGTGTTAAATCTACTTACTGTGATTAAGAACATTTTTCTTCACTTTAGTTCTGCTGAATTTTGTATTAGCTATTATAAGGCTATATAATTAGTTGCATGTGAATTGAAAATTGCTATTTCTCCATGGTGGATTCAGTTGTTTTTAATTGTGTAAGTGTCTTCTTTATTTTTAATAATGCTCCGTGCTTTAAAATCTAACTTATCTGATATTAGTATAGCTGCACTTGCTTTTTCTTTCGTGTTTGCTTGCTGTACTTTTCTCCAGTCTTTCATTTTCAACATCTGCATCTTAGTATTTAAGGTACAGTATGTCTCTTGTAAGTGGTATATTGCTATTTTTATTTTTGTTTTCTTATACAGCATGACAATCTTTGTTGTTATTGTTTTTCATTTAAATATATATTTAATTTCCACGTAATATAATTGTATCAGTTGTCTAGGGTTTCCATAACAAATTACCACAAAATGGTAGTCTAAAAACAACAGAAATTTATTCTTCCAAAGTCTGTAGACTAGATGTCTGAAATCCAGGTGTCAGCAGGATTGGTTCCTCTTGGAGGCTGTGAGGAAGAATCTGTTTGTTACACTCCTCTCTCCTAGCTTCTGGCATTGCCGGAAATTCTTACTATTTCTTGACTTATAGACACATCATTCTTTTTTTTTTTTCTTTCATTTTTCTGAAGCTGGAAACAGGGAGAGACAGTCAGACAGACTCCCGCATGCGCCTGACCGGGATCCACCCAGCACGCCCACCAGGGGCGACGCTCTGCCCACCAGGGGGCGATGCTCTGCCCATCCTGGGCGTCGCCATATTGTGACCAGAGCCACTTTAGCGCCTGAGGCAGAGGCCACAGAGCCATCCCCAGCGCCCGGGCCATCTTTGCTCCAGTGGAGCCTTGGCTGCGGGAGGGGAAGAGAGAGACAGAGAGGAAAGTGCGGCGGAGGGGTGGAGAAGCAAATGGGCGCTTCTCCTGTGTGCCCTGGCCAGGAATCGAACCAGGATCCTCTGCACGCTAGGCTGACGCTCTACCGCTGAGCCAACTGGCCAGGGCCGACACATCATTCTAATCTCTGCTCCCATCTTCACATGATGTTCTTTCTACCTATCTGTGTCCAAATTTCCCTCTTCTTATAAAGACACTAGTCATTAAATTAAGTTCCATCCTGATTTAATATGACCTCATCTTGACATGATTACATCTGAAATGATGCTCCTTCCAAATAAGGTTATGTTCAGGGCTTAGGACATAAACATATCTTTTTGTGGGACACAATTCAACCCACAATGATAATTAATGTTATATCTGAGATTATATCTATCATTTTACTCATTTCTTATTTGTCTTGTTCCTATTTGTCTGACTCTCTCTACTTTTTTGCCTTCTTTTGAATTACTTAAGTATCTTTTTATTATTTTATTTCCACCTTCTATTAGCTAGTTATATAAACATTCTTTTATATCCTTCTAATGTTTACCCCAGAGTTTTTACTATTTTTTTTTATATTTACCCAGTGTTTACCCTCAAAATTGCAACATTTTTACTTTTCATATTATGGTCTAGTATAATTTTTTGATACTTCCTAGGAAAATACTAGAATCTTAGATCAGATTAACTCTCCCTACCAATGTTTTAATTATAATGATGATGTGTTTTAATTCTAGGTATATTTTTCAACCTCCCAAAACAGTCAAGATTCATTTTTATTTATCTACTTTTTCTTGTGTCCTTCCTACCTTTCTATGTACAAGTTTTTCAGATATCACTTTCCTTTTGTGGGAAGAACTGACTTCACTGTACCTTTTGCTGTGGGTCTGTTGACATCAAATTTGATTGTTTGTTTTAGCTCTGCTTATCCAGGAATATCTTTCATTTGCCTAATTTTTTATAGGTTATTTTAGTAGAATATTTTCTTTCAGCACTTTAAAAATATGATCCCACTGACTTTGCACTTTTATTTCTACTGAGAAGTGAACTTGCCAACCATATTGTTTTTCCCTTGAAAGCAATGTTTCTTTTTCTCTATGACTGATTTTGATTCTGCAACTTTCCCTTTGTCTTTGGAGTTTACGCCTCAGTATGGCTTTCGTTCTGTTTATCCTCCTTGGGTTCTGTAGTGCTTCCTAAACATGTGGCTTAATGCTATTAACATTTTTAGAAATTCTAACCAATTTATATTTTTCCCTGTTGAGATCCCCAATGTATGTATATTTTACTTTTAAATGCAGATGGAGTTACTAAAAGAAACCCTAAAGAGCTCACACAGCTTGAAAAATCTGGATATGCCCCTTTATTCAGAGCAGGGCACACCCAAAGACTGGATTAAATTATATTATACCTCTGGCCACCTGAATTAGATTTAAAAACTTCACATCACCTAGGTTAGTATCTTCTACCCTAACCCAGCAGTGGATATCAAAATAGTAAAAAGTTATCATTTTGCTAAGGAGAAAGTTTAGAGACATGAATCTGCTTAAAGAATGCTAGTACTCAGTATTGTCTTCTATACAAAGCAAATACTCAGACAATACTGGTTAAATGAAGAGAGCCAAGAAATACAGACTACTTTGTTGTTTTGTTTTATTAATGCCTCTTGCCCTAGTTATAGGTCTCTTGGATACATTGCCCTTGAAGACCTGAAAATGAAAACTATCATTTGCTTATCATGCTTTACAATATTTAAACTTGTAAGCACTATGGGAGACAGAGAGAATCTGGGAGCCAGTTTCCCATGTTGGTTGCTTTAATGGTGGGGTGCAATAATAGAGCTTACAATATTCACTTCAGAGAAAATTTGCTTTATGTATCTTCAGACCATAAAAATGTATCAATATTTACTGCTAAAAGATCTTCAATTCTATCACATTTTAATCTGGATTATCTTTCATATTGAATCCATTTCTTACCCACATGTCGACTTTATCTTGAAAGCTAAAATGAGTATTTGGTACATTAATCTCTTATGTATTAGTTACTCATTCAGTTCTTGGTGTGTTCATTTATATAAATATGTCTGAGTAACCTTCCATGTTCCAGGAACTTTGAATATTGTAAAATAAAGGACTATCTTCAAGGTACAGTCACATACCAGAAAACTGATGATATATCAATAAGTATACCAGTCTACGATATCCATGATGTTCACAGCATCTCTTTCAATGTGGTGCTATGGTGCAGTGCACAACCTCCAGGACAAAATACAGTGGCCCTGATATATAAGGCATACTTCTTGCCTTCAGGGAACTCCCAGAACTGCCAAAGAAAATAGTTACAAATAATACTGTAATGTAGCCCTATTATACATATAATAAATGTATGCATAAAAAGTTGTAGAAACATGAATGACATTGTGGTGTGGAGGTGTGGGAAAGGTTTTCAAGAAGAGGTTGGCAAGTATGAATAAAATATTTACCAGAAATACAAGGAGGTAGAAATCAATGTGAGTGATTTTTTCAGCTGTCTCATTTCTCTAGCTGATAACCTCCTTTCCTCATGACCACACACCTGCATACATCTTTATGCAAGTATGAGGTCATGTCTGGTAGATGTAGCCTCTGAAATGATTTTGTTCATATGTGATAGAAGACAGCATTGTTCTTAGGTTTTTGGTTCCTGCAAGTATGAAATTCCTCAACCATTATTTACTGAATCCTTCCTGATGCACCAGGCCTTGTATTGTATAGGCACTGTCAATGCAAATAGGAATAAATCATAATCAATTCTCCAAAAACTTTACAGACCTAGTAGAGAAGGAAAAACAAACAGAAACTTAAAAATATGTGTAGTTATAAAGTGCTGTTTATTTTTTGTTTTTACCCATGATGATAATTTATTGATAACTTGTTATATTAAAGTGGAAATGTGCATTCAAATTGATATAATTACTAATAATTAGAATATTCCTTCAGTTTGCATTTTAAGTGCTTGGTAGATGTATATATTTCATCACTGGTGTTATATCATTAGTAATGTTATTAAATCAAACTTTGTCTAATTAATTCTAGCACTTTAAAATTTGAGGTGACACTAAAATCTATGTAAACACAATAAATTAAAAAAACGAAACATATAAGAAGCTAAACATCTAGGACAATCATCAGCATGTGCCAAGCATTTAATAAATCTAAAAATTAAAAAAAAATTCAAATGGTATCCAATATGGGGAAAAAGTAGTTGTACTCTTTCACAGACAGCTTTAGTAATTACATATGTACTTTTTCACGTGACTTTTCTCCATAATACTTTTCCACTGTAGCATTTACTTATTTTTTTCATGCTCATAATATTAAATCTTTTAAAAATGCTAACTCATATACAGTGGTACCTTGACACATGAGCACTTTAAATCATGAGCAATTTGAGAGATGAGCAGTCACTAGTGAGATTTTTTATATTTTGCTTTAAGTAACGTGTGGATATTTGAATCACGAGCTCCCGCCACCCTCCACTAGTTAGCCTGCTAAACGTTCTAAAAGGGAGGAAGAAACAAACTTCCATGGAAAGGTTTTTGTTGTAACCACTTTCACCTGTTATAAGTGAAAGTGAGGAAAGTGTGGCAGAAAAGCCAAAAGTCAGTGAAGAAAATGATGATGATTAAGCAAAGTAAAAAATTGCAATTAAGTTTAGCAATAAAGTTACATATCATATGTAGTGTGTAAGTTAAATTTTGCACTTAAATGTAGCATTAAGTGTTTAGAGAGTAAGTCAGTTTAAGAGATAGCGCACAAAATGAAAATTTCCTCCACCAGTCTCCCCCACCCCCGCCAGCATCTTCACCTGACCTTGAAGGTAAATAAACCAGTTTATTTCTTTAAATTCTCTCTTATAGTTGTTAATTATAAAGTACAATTTCTTATTTAAAAGCATATAAAACAAAAATTTGTGTGGTTTTGGGGGGCTGGAATGGATTAATTACATTCCCGTTAATTTAAATGGGAAATTCTATTTGACACACGAGCAAATTGAGTCATGAGCTCAGCCATGAAATGAATTAAACCCGTTTGTCAAGGTACCACTGTATTTGAATAAACTTACAAAAATCAAAATCATAGTAGTTTGAATAAGTGTATACTGTATCTTGAGAAACTTAAAATAGCTCACTATCTTAATTCATTAATTATATGATATGTTGAGGTCCAGAATAGCTCTTTGGTGGTGTCTCCATTTTATAATGGTGTAAAAGCAAAAACATCATTCCCAAACTCATAATATGAGCAACGCACTAATCTGGTTTACTGTTTTGGTGTGTGTGTGTGTGTGTGTGTGTGTTTGTGTGTGTGTGTGTGTGTGTTTTAGTTGCTTATTTAAGAAATTATTTTTTTCAGTAGAAAAAATTAATTTTGTTGAATGTTTTATCTTCTGTTTTTCTACCATGTTCTCTGAGTGGGTTCTAAGCAGGTCTTAGTCTCTCACTTAAAACAACCAGAATGTTCTGATTTTCATTTAGCCGCTGCAATTTTAAATTGCAGATTATTTATTCCTCTCTATTCTCTTCAGTCTTTTTTAGGTTTTTCTTTATTTTTTCCCTATTTTTCTTTTCTTTAGTGTTTATTTTATTGGGCTCTATTATCCAAACTAATAAAGATCATGTAGAGAAAAGACATTACATTTTTAAAATAATTAGATCAATTGAAAATTAATGTGTCATATTATTGTGAAGAGCAGTATACAGTAAATGTGCAACCCAGACCACCTGATCCAGGATCTCCTGGAGTGCTTTTTGAAGAGCTAATTCTAGAACCCATTGCAGACTGAGTGTATCAAACTATCTTGGATGAGGCCCTAAGAATTAGGTGATTCTTATGTGCAATAAAGAAACTGTTTCTTTTTTTTCTTCTTAAGCTTGCCTAGAATGACAGCTGGTTTTATTTAAAGGCCTGTAAAGTGCACTAAAGCAGTGTCCAGCATACATAAATACCAAAGTAGTTTATATCATGTCAGGAGTGTGGAGGGGAGGCCTTTTGAAGAATGATCTCATAGGCATTCTTTGGCAAAAATCTGGCAAATATCCTGTGTACTCTAGCAAGGCTTACATTAACCAGACATTCACATTCCACCCTCTAGGAAGTAAATGTCGTGTATTAATTTAAACTGTTTTTGTTTTCAAGTCACTTTTAGAAGGAGAGAAGACAATCTTTGTGGGAGGCCTTTTGCCACTCTTGCCTAAATTAGTTTACATCTATTTAGATTGCTGCATTTTGTCCTTCAGAGGTTTTTATGATTTTCTCCAATATTTCATATGTATATATACTCATGTATATTGTTATGTGTCAAACAATCATTAAGATATGATAGAATAGATTTATATTTAAATTTCTTGTTTTATTTTGGTATCTCTTTTAACTTGTAGTATAGATAAAGTTCACAAGTTGTAAATTTTCAGCTCATTGAATTGTTAGAATATTGATAGAATATTTCTAGCATCTCAAAAGCTAACTTGTGCCATCTCCTAGTCAGTACCCCACCAAAGGTAACCATCATTTACAATTGTATCAACATAATATAGTTTGGCCATTTTGTGAAATTAGTATATATGATATAAATTAAATCCTATGATATTTATTCTTTTTTGTCTGGTTTCTATAACTTAACATTTATCCATGAAATTAATTCATGTTGCTGTATGCATTAGTAATGTATTCCTTTTGTTGCTTTATACTATTCCATCATATCAATTCATCATAATTTATTCATTCAATTTATTATGCAGTTTTACCTAGTATAAATAGATATGAATATTCTTGTGCATGTATTATGGTGGGTGCACGTATGCATTCACTTCTGTTTTATTTTTACATAGGCATGGACTGCTGTGCCATAGGGTATGCACACGTTCAACTTTAGTAGGTAATGCTAAACAGTTTAGAAATAGTGTGCCAGTCAATATACATTTCCAACTGCAACGCAATGAGAGTTTCGATTGATCCACATTGCTAACCGATGCTTAGAATTTCAGGTTTATTTTCCATTTTAGCCATTATAGTAGGTATGTTTTATCTGGATTTAATTTATTTTTGCTGATGTCTAACAATGTTGAGAACCTTTATATCTACCTATTGGCTATTTGAATGTTATTTTTATAAAGTCCATGTTCAAGGACACTTGTAGAAATTGGATGTCTGCTTTTTTTTATTGTTTTGTGGAAGTACTTATATAGTCTATATATGAATATTCTGTCAGATATGTGTTACAAATATTTTCTCTTTGTGACTCAATGTCTTTAAGTGATGTTGATAGTTTTCAGGGTAGATATCTAGCATAACTTCGTTAGATTTGTTCTAAGAGTTTAATTTTTTTAACTTTTAAATGGTGTTTTCTTATTGTTTGCTGACCTTTGAACAACATGGGTTTAAACTGCATGGGTCTACTTAAATGCAGATTTTTTTCAGTAAATATATAGCCAGCCGTCCATATCCTTAGGTTTTGCATCTATGTATTCCATCAATCACGGATTGAAAACAGTATTTCCCATTCATGGTTGGTATTCCACAGATGCAGAGAGCCGACTATATACATTGTTTTATGCCATTTTATATAAGAAATGTGTGAATCCGCTGTTTGGGGTATCTGCAGAAGTGGGGAGTACCAGATCCAATCCTCTCCTGGATACTGAGGAACAACTACCATTAAGTTTTTGTGGAGTCAAAGTTATATGTGTGTTTTTGACTGCATAGGGGTCAGCACCCCTAACCCCCCACTGTTTAAAGCAGTGATTTTCAACCTTTTTTGAGCCACGGCACATTTTTTACATTTACAAAATCCTGGGGCACACCACCTACCAAAATGACACTATCACACAGTACATATTATACATATAGTTAATAATATATTTTCTAAATGTATTTATACTCAGTGTGAAACCTGGGCCTGTTTCGATGAACACAAAAGGGATATCCTGGCAGGAATGGTAGAAAGACACACATGAAGCTTTTCCTCAACAGTTCTCAGTCTCTCTCTGTTTTTAGTTTTTATCTCAGTCAAGCTTGAGAAGCTCAGCTCACATAAATATGTGGTTGAAAATGGGAGCAATGTCAAAATAGCTTTGTTGGCCCAAATGGGGAACTCCTTGGCAACAGATAACCAAAACTGTCCAAAGGAAGATCAGCAAACTTTAGCTTTAAAGTTAGATAACATTGTGATGCATTGTGATACATTGTATATCACCCTCTGTGTGTGTGGGGGGGCTTTTTTAAAAAGAAAAAGGTCAAATATCTATATACACCATCAAGATAGACATAACCAGCTGAGGCTGAGGCTTCATCTACTGGTGGCAACATTTACCTCCAGTCCTGAACAGTATTAGAAATCGGGACCAGGGGAAGGAGTAGCAGCTTCAACTACTCGCCGAGGCCACACAATGACAAGTGCGTGGCAGCCCGAGCGGGAACCTTCCTGGGTGTGGATGAGAGGCAGCCTACTATTGGTTCATCGCTAGTGGTCGGGATGAATCCTAGAAGGTGATTGGTCAGTGAGCATTTCCTGTGCCTCCACTCCTCCTGTTGCTGATAGCTGGAGGGATTATGAGGGAAATTTTTATGTTCGGATGGAGGTGCCTGGCGGCGGGCCAGATAAATAGCCTTCATGGGCCATATCCGGCATGTAGGCCGTAGTTTGGGGACCCATGTTTAATTTCCCCACGGCACACCTGACCATGTCTCACGGCACACTGGTTGAAAAACACTGGTTTAAAGGTTAACTGCACATCAAAATCAAGTAATTTTTTATGTTGGGTTTATCTTCAGTGACTTAATTGATTATTTCTAACAGTTGATCTATAGATTCTTTTAGATTTTCTGTAAAAACAATTCATGTCATCTGAAAATAGTGACACATTTATTACTTCCTTAAAAATCATGTGTTCTATTTTATTTTATTGCTTTATTGAGTTTTTTTTTTTTGTCATTCTATGAATATCTGCATATGCAGACTCAGAAAGCACTGAGAGTATTGACTTGGGATTGCAAATAAATTTTAATGAGTAAACTCACTAATATAGAATCTACAATAAGGACTGACTATATTAGATAAATATTATATGTACATGAACTATAATATAATACCATACAGTATTATAGTATGTGTCTCTGTTTGCATTATAAGATTAATTTCTTTAATTGTATCTCAGCTCTTGAATGTATAACTTGTCTCCAGTTTTTTTTGTTGTTGTTGTTTTGTTTTATTTTTTAATAAAAGAGACAGAGACAGGAAGGGAGAGAGATGAGAAGCATCAACTTGTAGTTGCATCAATTTAGTTGTTCATTGGATCACTCCTCATACGTACCTTGACCACAGGGATCCAGCCAAATCAGTGACCCTTTGCTCAAGCCAGTAACCCCGTGCTCAAGCTGGTGAGCCTGTGCTCAAGCTGGCGACCCTGGGATTTGGAACCTGGGACCTCAAAGTCCCAGGTAAACACTCTATCCACTGCCCTGACACTGGTCAGGCAGTTTTTCTTTGATATTACAACTTCTTGTGCTGTTCGAAACTTCAGTAACAATTAGCTATTATTTTCCTTTTCTATTCTTCTGTGTTTTGTAAACTGACACATTATGATCCATTTATATTCTCATTTTCTCTGAACTCAAGCTATTTACTGTTGATTTGTTCACTCATTTACTTGTAGAACAAACACTTACCGATCTCTTAATGATTTTCAGGCTCATTGAACTACTTTTGAACACATTTCCCTATTTTAAAAAATGAGATAGATTATTATCATAATTTATTATTTATTTGCTTATTTATTTATTTATTTTTATTTAGTGAGAGGACAGGGAGGCAGACACAGACTCCTGCATGTGCCCAGCCCACCCACTCGGTAGAGATGCCCATCTGGGGCCCTTGCTCCATTGTAACTGGAGCCACTTTTTAGCAACTGAGATGGAGGCCATAGAGCCATCCTCAGTGCCCGGTACCAAGTCGCTCCAATCAGGCCATGGCTGTAGGAGGGGAGGAGAAGAGAGAGAGAGAAAGAGATAGAGAAGCAAGACAGGGAGGGGTGGAGAACAGATAGGCGCTTCTCCTGTGTGCCCTGACCAGAAATGAAACCCGGAACATCCACATGCTGGGCCAACGCTCTACTACTGAGCCAACCAGCCAGGGCTTATCATATTTTTTAAATGACAGAAGTATTCTTTATTTGAGAAACTTTACTTATATTCATGTCTAGACTTCCATGGAGTCTATATTATAAAGAACTCCAAAGCAAATAGGATAAAGATGCACTAACTCTCATAAAATTACTTGCCTCTTATGTAACTACAACTGTATTATAACAAGTACATACCTAGCTTTTAGCATTGTTATATGAAATTATGTGTTGTGGTTTTATTATCTATGACTATTCTTTGCTCTACCCAGAACTTACTCTGCTGTCCACTGAGTAAGGAAAAATATAGCACATAAATTTACCCTTAAACACTTTTTTGATGTTTTTGTTTTGGCTTTACAAATGCTAGTAGAAAATCCTGAGACTTCTAAATATAATGATTAGAGTCAGATGAAATAATCCTTGAACACGGAGAGCTTTGATCAATTTCTTTAAGAATTTTTTGAGATATTGTTTTGTTCAGGTGGATTACATTCTAGGCTGTTGAAATAAGTAAAAAATGGCAAAAATGAGTAGATTGTAATGAAAAATAATTAGGTTAACTTTTCTAGAAGAAAAATAAAACTAAGACGCAATCACATATATATTTTAGGTAGTGCAATGTTTGGTCAATGCCAAAAGATTTAGATTTATTGAGGAAAGGAAATTTGTACAACCAGAAGCTCTTGGAGTAACATTTAAAGAAGATAATTTAAGTGGTTGAACACATGATAAATGTAGAAGACAGAGAAAGAGAAGAAATAGTTCAGTGTATAGAATCCGAAATATGTTGCTGGATGCAGAAAAGCAGAGAGACTGGGCAATCTAAGAATATCAGGTGGCGAGAATTATCAGAATTTAGCAATGGCCCAATGAGGCAAGCAAAGTAAAAATAACTGCAGAGTTTTGATTGCCTGGAAAGGAAGTGCAGAAGATGGTTTGAGGATTTTTTATGTGGAGATAAGTTAATGCTTTGAGAATATTAATAAGAATGCTGAGAAGACACTGGAACAGAATGTAACTCATGATATATAACCTAAGGGTTAAAAAGCAAATGTATCAAAACTCTTCAACTGAATGAGTTGTTCAAGGAAATTAATGTAAAAAGCAAAAGGTTTTGGGGTGATTCTCAGCCAGTTTGTGAGGAACAGAGGATCCAACAAAGGGCCATCTAAAGAAACATAAGGAAAACTAAGAGTGGAGAGGAATGAAATGCAAAGTTGAAAGACTGCATCACTGAAGAGAATGTGTGACAATTCACTCTACTGAAGAAAGCAAAGTGGGCTAGAAATGGAGACAGTGGTCTAGAGAGACGGGAAAAGAATCCTTCCCTGATCAGGTCAGTTTCTGTAAAGAAGCCGTCCCGTCCGAAGCTGGGAATGGCAAAGGGTGAGAGGGTGACCTGCAGGGTGAGGACTGAAAGCAATTAAATTGCAAACAAGACAGAGATAAAAAGTATTTCCAGGGACATTTTGTCTAAACAAATACTTGAACTAAGTTAGCAATTTTCAACCCTTGTGCCTCAAGAATTTTTAAAACATGCAATACTTGACTAGTTAGGGGCACTGTCCTCTCTTCCCTTAGATTTTCAAATTAAAAAGATGACAACAACCAACACAACAATAGCCATCTGATGTGAATGAATCAAAATTATACCTATATTTTTTGTCAGATTGGCAAAAAAACAGAATATTGTTTTTGGTGTGCCACAGAATTTTGGTAACTGGTTTATGTGTGGCATGAGATGAAAAGATTGAAAATAGCTGGACAGGGTTAATGAGATTATATAATATTACTTATGAGAAGCTGGCACATAATAGATGCTAAAACAATGTTGAATGAATGAGTGATCTCATGCTTGCCTTGTATACAACCAATGGCTTTTGATGTATAGCCTGAATACTAAAAGTATATTAATAGTAACCTTACTGAAACAGTTACATGGCAACATAAGCCAGAGACCAGATGGGAAGCAGTTTCTGAGAAGTTCAGGAAAGAAAAATTGAGGTATTAGGCAAACCCCACTAAAGTAGAGAATCTCAGAAGCAAAATTCTGGAAGAAGGAGGAATGTTGTAGGTCATTGAATAGCCCAACCGTCTTATTACATGGCTATAGACTTGAAGCCCAGTTTTGTTAAATAACTTACCATCTATATGTCAAGGTTCAGTTCCAGGAAATTGAAACCACACTAGCTATTTTAAGCTTGAAAGGATATAATATAAATAATTAAGTGCACATTAAATGGTTGGATGGGTTGGAAGGGTGGCCTGTAGCCTTGGGCTCCAGGACTAGTTCCCAGAAGGATACAGCAGCGTGGCCCCCCGGAGAAGCTGCTCTCACTGTGTAGTCAGGGAGGGGGCAAACAGCAAGCTGCTGCCAGACCTGTTGACTCCAAGCACTTGCCACCAAAGGTGTTTTCTGAGGACAACAAACTGCCAGTGCTGCTACTCCACTTTCCTCTCATTGTGCACGTTGCGGGCTACTCAAAGCTAAGACACCGCTAAAGAAAAGCCATCTCCACACTGTCACCCCCAACAGCATTTGCACTTCTGAATTCCAGAGCTCACATGAGTGCATCTAATTGGCTTAACCATACTCTCACCTGGAATCCTTCCTGCAAGCATATCGGGGCACGTAGTTCCAGCTTCTGCAAGAATATGCACCACAATGAAATTGGAATGGGCGTCGACACCAAGTAGCCATATTCACCACCTTTGTTTCTACCACCAAGAAAGACCACCACTGCAACCGGGGCATGGATGCCCAGGAATTGCAGCCTATTATTGAATAAGTACATGAAAGAAAATTGTATATATTCAGCCCTGCCTCCTAGAAATCACAAGCTGAGATGGAGAGACCTATCAAAAGGGTGAACTTTTAATTTACTGTTCAATCCAGGACACGTTTGAAAGTGAGAAGGTACATTAATATTTATGCTGGGATAACGGGCATGGTACAGAACTCCCCCCGAAAACCATCTGGTTCTACTGGTCGTCTGGAGTTCCCTTCTGATATTTGAAGAAAATATCAGCATTTGTGGATTTTGATGACAGGAGGTGGTTAAATATTTTCAGTATATATCATATCTATCTATGTTAACCTATCAAATACATCAGAGGTCCCCAAACTTTTTACACAGGGGGTCAGTTCACTGTCCCTTAGACCATTGGAGGGCCGCTACATACAGTGCTCCTCCCACTGACCACCAATGAAAGAGGTGCCGCTTCCTGAAGTGTGGAAGTGCGGTGGGGCCAAATAAATGGCCTCAGGGGGCCGCATGCGGCCCGCAGGACTGTAGTTTGGGGACGCCTGAAATACATCATTCCTCAGTTTGAGTTGAACATAACAATTTTGAAATTTCTTGCACTAATAATGCAAAAAAGGATCTTTAAAATTTTGAAAGATGAATTTAGATATAAGTCCTAGTGTACCATAAACCATCTTTGTTTTATTTTTCTTCACTTACCACAAGATGATTTCTTTTTTGAGCAGTTTCACTCTGCTTGGTGTGCCTCGTCGATTTCAGAGGATGGCCCACAGTAAGTCCTGCTTGATAGAATTTATTTCTTGTCCTCACAAGATCTGTAACGATTTCCTGAAGTTCACCCCCAATTTTCTATCATCTAATTATGATTTTTAAAAACCTAGTTTGCAGTTTTCTAAAAGACTCAGTGTAGAACCTTTTCAGTGAATATTCCAAACATCGTGTTCTTTGGACTGTAAGGTGATACCTATGTTTGTTAAGGTTTTAATTTTTTGAACTCTCCCCAGGCTTTTGTTAAGTAACAAGCAGGGTTTTTTTTGTTTTGTTTTTGCTACACTTGGAAGACAGTTTTCTTTTCTGCAAACACATTTACAGTACCTTTGGGCTCAGCCAACTTTTAATAAAGTTCACATTTTTTTTTTGAGAAGGATGAATAAGATTTTTTTTTAATTTACTAAGTGCTGTGCAACCTTACATTGCTCTCCCTTGCATATGATACCCTGCAAGGACATTTTCAAGAAAATTTGTTATCTCATAAATGTATGTGTTTGTTTGTTTTTTTCTTTTTAATTAAAAGAGCAATGTTATGGTTTTTACACTGAACATTTACTAAGTATCTAACTTTCCCAAGTCCAAGTAAAGATGAGTCAAAAATTATTTGGGGGTGATTGAATTGTTATAGAAAATTCTAAGTCATGTCACTGAGTAATATTCTGTAAACCTAAGTTTCTAAAGCACCATATGCTCTTGGCAAAATTCAATTAAGTGAACTTCTGTTTCTGGCCAAGATGAAGTAACAGAGATTGAATTTACTCTCCTTTAAATAACCAGAAATGGACAAAATATATGAAACGATAGTTTGCAAATACTGGCTATCTGGCATTGAAGGACAGCAATACCTATGCGATGAGAAACAAATGAGGTGAGCCTCAGCATTGCCCCTGCTTCCTTCCTGGAGAGTTTCCTGTCTGAATCCTGGGAAAGAGTTGAGGAGCCAGAGCTGAGAGTCTGGGAGATGAGGGTGGCCAGAGTTCACAAAACTGAGTGTGGGAGAAAAGAGACCTGAATGGACACGGAACTCCGAAGGGCTGTAGAGGTTCCCCTCTAGTATTTAGCCAAGTCCTGGTCGCACATTCATGTGAGGAAACTGTGCAAAGCCTGGACTAGAAACACCTGGGAGAGTTGGAGGTGATCGTGCCTGTAGTTACATGGGGCTGGGGGGAGTGCTTGTTGCCTTTAGGCAGACTGGATATCTCGTGACTCACCCAGCATGGGATAGAGTACACAGGGGTCTTGCCTCAGTCATTGTGAGTAATTAACTCTAGATGAGCTTTGGTCTGATCTCGATGAATATATCTTTAATGCAAGATCTGAAAGGACCAAACTGTTTTAAAGTATTTTAACTGTATGCAAGAACAAAGCTAAGAATGTTTATAGAAGTACAAATACATCCGGCAGCTGAGGTAGAATTTACTATGTTGGACGTCTGATCAAAATTACCAGGTATGCAAAGAAACAGGAACATGAAACCCATATTGATGAGAAAAGTCAATCAAAATCAACCCAGAACTAACTGAAATGTTGGAAGATAAAACATTAAAACAGCTATTAAAACTGCATGTATTCCATATGTTTTTAAAAAACAGAAAATGTAGAAATACCCCCAATTTTTTCATTTTCATATGATTGGCACTATCTGGGAGAATGTATAATAGGCATAGGATAAAATGTAAATATAATTGTTTCTTTCCTCTGGCATATTCTATTCCTTAGACTAGGAATAGTTTTATTTTAGCAAATTAGTGTTGTTAGTGGAAATTCACCTTAAGAATAGCTCGCTCACCCTGGCCAGTTGGCTCAGTAGTAGAGTGTCAGCTGAGCATGTGGAAGTCTTGGGTTCGATTTCCAGTTAGGGCACACAGGAGAAGCGACCATCTGCTCCTCTACCCCTTCCCCCTTCGCTATTTTTCTTTCTCTCACCTTCCTTCCTGCAGCCATGGCTCAAATGGTTTAAGCAGTTTGGCCCTGAGCGCTGAGGATGGCTCCATGGCCTCACCCCAGGTGAAAAGGGCTCAGTTCTGAGCAGTGGAGCAACGGCCCCAGATGGACAGAGCATCGCCCCTTAGTGGGCTTGCTGGGTGAATCCCGGTTGGGGTGCATGCAGGAGTCTGTCTCTCTGCCTCCTTGCCTCTCCATACTGTAAAAAAAAAAGAAAAAGGAAAGAAAAAAGAAAAGAATTGCTGGCTTAATAATTTTATTTGAATGGAAAAATGCTTTTATTAAATTTAACTTATATATTATCATTTGTGGGTTAGGTGTTTTGTACTGTGCCATGAATTCTGAGAGCTCTATACTATAAATATGAAGACAAAATTTACATATATGTATGTATAAAAGGTCCTTATATCTCATCCAAATATAACTAATATTCACGTGGCTTACTCCGTCATTTTGCAAGATCTACTGCTGGCCTTCTTTCAACACCTTATCTAAAATTGTGCCTGTCTTTCTTTATTACTCTTATTCTGCTCATTTTCTTCTTACTCTGCTTCATTATTCTTATTATTGGAAATTTAGTCTATGGGGTCAAGTTCCATGTCTGCTGTGTCCACGGCTACACTCCCAGTAATTAGAATGGTGCCAGGTCAGGGGCTCAGTGCTTTAAATATTTACCAGAAAGAATAAATGGCAAATGTTAATATTCATAGTTTGGCTATAACAGCTGGTATAAATTTTTATTAAATCATTCAGTATGCCTTTGAGGAAAAATTTAGTATGCTCAAGTAGAGTTCCTAGGGAAATTTGAGGTAAATAAATATTTTACCCTTAACAAAGTAACATATAAAGGAAACTGACAGAAATAACTTGAACTTTGAAATTGACAGCTATAAACAGAATCCTACCCCCTATTTGCATCTGAGATTACTTAGCAAACTTGAACTTCTAGCAATGAGAAATTACTGAGGCATAATCTAGTAAATTGGACATAGGAACCACTGTCTCTACTACTTAATTTAGTAGAGTGCAATAACAAAAACCATAAAGAAGAAGAAATATAATTTAATCAAAAGGATAAAAAATGTTCATTGAAATGCTTGCAAATGTACAGAGTAGGAAAATTTGAAAGTTAAAAACTGTACTGTGCTCCGAAACTATGACTTTAGCTGAGTAAGATCAACAGAAGAATCAAACTACAAATCACATCACTAGCAAAAAGGCCTTCATTTAAAATGAAATGAGGAATAAACTAATTAATTTGGGAGATTAAACAGAATATATCTTCAAAGGACTGTGCAGCTTGAGGGTATTTTATTAAAGAAGAGTGGGGAGAAAATGCAGATAGTTAATGACTATAGCAGGAAAAATATGGATAGGTTTGTTAATCAGGGTTCTTCTAGTTTCAGTTGTTAGGAACTAACATCAAACTGGGTTAAGCAAAAAAAAATTTTTTTAAGCAAATAGAAAAGAAAATGAGGTGGTGGAACTGAAAGGACCAAGGTTTTAAGAATGGTTGACTTCAAAGGCCTCAAGTCCTCACTGGAACGTAAACTATTTTCTCCGTTAGTAATCTTGACTTTCATCTTCTTGCATTAAACATACACCAACAACTACCCCCATGTACCTATCCCAAGCAGCTGCAGGGTTATATTCTGCAAATTTCAAGTTTAGTAGTAAGAACTTCTCTTCCCTATTATCTCCCAGTAAAACAGTCCTAGGTCATAGTTTCATTGGCATGATTTAGGCAGTTTGCCCATCTATATTATTAACCAGTTACTAGAGTCAAGGAAATGAATATAGTACTCAGCCATGCCTAGGTCAATGCCCACTGCTAGAGAGTGGAGTACAGAGGTGAGGCCAGAGAGTGTAAATCCATGAAGCTACCTAGATTGCCTGGAGAAACATAGTTGCCCCACAACTAGAGTTGCCAAATTTAGCAAAAAAAAGAAACAGGACTTTTATTGGATTTTTTTTTTCATTTTTCTGAAGCTGGAAACAGGGAGAGACAGTCAGACAGACTCCCGCATGCGCCCGACCGGGATCCACCCGGCACGCCCACCAGGGGCGACGCTCTGCCCACCAGGGGGCGATGCTCTGCCCCTCCGGGGTATCACTCTGTTGTGACCAGAGCCACTCTAGCACCTAGGGCAGAGGCCAAGGAGCCATCCCCAGCGCCCGGGCCATCTTTGCTCCAATGGAACCTTGGCTGCGGGAGGGGAAGAGAGAGACAGAGAGGAAAGCGCGGCGGAGGGGTGGAGAAGCAAATGGGCGCTTCTCCTGTGTGCCCTGGCCGGGAATCGAACCTGGGTCCTCCGCACGCTAGGCCGACGCTCTACTGCTGAGCCAACCGGCTAGGGCCTGGAATTTTAATTTTAGATAAACAGTAAGTTTTTAGTATTAGGTATGTCCCAATCAATATTTGGGACATATTTATTATTTATCTGAAATTTGAATTTAACAGAGAATACTATATTTTGTCTGACAACTCAGCCCACACCCTGACATCTTAGTGATTTATTCAAGAAATGGTTGGAATGTGGCAGAGCAGGCAACGGTGATGAGAGTCTACTTCTCTGGGAATGAAGGACTCTGCCTTTCCAAAGACATGAAGAGCCCAAAGGAATGTATTCAATAGAAGTGATCTCTCGGCAAGCAGATTACAATAAGAAAAATTAGGCCCTGGCCGGTTTGCTCAGCGGATAGAGCATCAGTCCAGCATGCAGATAGACGTCCTGGGTTCTATCCCCGGTCAGAGCTCACATGAGAAGTGAACCTCTGCTTCTCTTCCCATCCCTGTTTCTCTTTTTTCTCTCTTCCCCTCTTAGTCAGGGGCTCAACTGGTTCAAGTATCAGCGTTAGGTGCTGAGGATAGCTCGACTGATTCGAGCATCAGCCCCAGATGGGGGCTGCTGAGTGGATCCCGGTTGGGGTGAATGCGGAAGTCTCTATCTGCCCTCCTCTCACTTAAAAAAGATAAACACAAATTGTGCTCATGCAAACTAAGAAGAAAAGAATCCAGCAGAAAGACTGTGACTAGGGAACACGGAAAATGGAGGATTCAGCACTTTGGATGCCTGTACAACATCCATGCCCCCTTCTTTTTTATTTTAAGTCCTCCTTTCTTCGTTTTTAAAACAGAACCTTAGTATTATGCATAAACCCATGCTTCAGAAGAGGCTGGCTTCAGTCACTGAGGTTGATTTCTGATTGGACTAAGACATAAATGGGATTCTGTTCTTATTTGTGAATGATTTTTACATGGGCATTTGATTCAATACTGGCCACTGAAACATATACATAGTTAAATGGACCGGAGGGCTTCTAGAAATAAGTTTTGTCTACTCCTAAGAAAGACGTGTGGAAATAAAATTTGTTGTACTTGGCTATGATGCTGGGATTGGCGCCATCATTTGCAGACAATCAAAGAAGCTGATCTGAAGACATAGCTTATACACCAACAATGGCAGGTTATGGGAAGATGAGAAAAACTGGGTGGTCAATGATTTACTGCTGATGAATCGATTAACCCAGAAATAGCCCTGCCTTTGGACCTCCTTAACGCAAACAAATATGTTTTCAGATTGCATAAAATACTTCATTTTCTTTATTTGCAGATAAAAGTATTCTATATTCTAACATATAGGAGATTCTTATTAAAAGATAGAATTTTCTATATATTGGAATAGAGGTGACATTTCTGTTTGTTTAATGATTGCAAACCCAAAGCAGTATTTTTTCACTTAAAAGATAAGAAGTTTTCCATTAAAAAAAATTCCATATGTTATCCCTTAAAGTAGTTGGAGAAAACAAAAGCGACACATATATTTTAGAATTAGAACTTTTGGGGGGAAAAATTACGGAAACTCATATTCCCTCAATGGTAATGTCTTTTTTTTTTAAATAGCAGCAGTTACCTAATGAAACTTGAATTGACATCATAAATTGGCCTGAGTATAGTTCTTTGAAGTGTCATTATGGAATTTCCCAGTTGGTGAAACATTCAGCTACTTTTCACAGAAATATTTTAGGCCCTGGCTGGCTGGCTCAGCGGTAGAGCGTCGGCCTGGCGTGCGGGGGACCCGGGTTCGATTCCCGGCCAGGGCACATAGGAGAAGCGCCCATTTGCTTCTCCACCCCCCCTCCTTCCTCTCTGTCTCTCTCTTCCCCTCCCGCAGCCGAGGCCCCATTGGAGCAAAGATGGCCTGGGCGCTGGAGATGGCTCCTTGGCCTCTGCCCCAGGCGCTAGAGTGGCTCTGGTCGCGGCAGAGCGACACCCCGGAGGGGCAGAGCATCGCCCCCTGGTGGGCAGAGCCTCGCCCCTGGTGGGCGTGCCGGGTGGATCCCGGTCGGGTGCATGCGGGAGTCTGTCTGACTGTCTCTCCCTGTTTCCAGCTTCAGAAAAATACACACACACACACACACAAAAAAAAAAAAAGAAATATTTTATAGCTTGGTAGAATGGTGGCCCCATATATATGGCAATGCTATTAATGTATCTTCTTAGGAATTGATAATAATATTAATTTTTTAAAAATATCAACTGTTGCATAATACACACAGGTCTAAAAAATTATTGAAGTTACCTGCCCTCTGATCTGATGTTATCATATGACATTTGTTGGATTTTATTCCTATCTTTATATCTGATCTCCACCTACTATTAGAAAATCTAGCTTGTGGTATTTGAGTCACTTGATTTTCAACACTATTCTGTTCATGATTAATGCATAATTTCTACATATAGAATCATTCTGTTTGGGTTTTTGTTTTTGTCACTGCAAAACAGTATGATTCTCATTTTCTGCCACTGGAAAGAAAGCTGCTGTGGAACATTTTGGTAAAGTGGATCTTACTTTATCATTCACTTATTCACATGAAAATTAACTGGCATTTGCAAAGGTAATAGAAGTGCTAATCTAGACAAGCAGATTAAATATTTTTGGTGTCATATCTGTTAGGACTAGATTCAGTGACATAGAAAAGGAAAACCCAAACTTGGCAAAAAACAGAAAATGGAAGTGCTTTTTCTCATGTGTAGCCAAGCCTGGCGATGGGTAATCCAGGACAGGGGTGGTGGCTCCACAGTCATCGTGGGGTCAGATCCCTTCTTCATATCTGCCCTCCCGTAGTCAGCACATGCCTTCCAGAGTCACCTCGTAGAAGTCCTGATGTCATGCCCATGTTTCCAGGCAGCAGGAAGACATCTTGAGTAAAGGGAAAGGTGGGGGCACGGCTGCCAAGGTGAATGACCTTCCTTGGGGAAGCCTTCACGAAGCCCTCCATACAGCCGTCACTGAGGTGTAAGCAGAATGTCTCCTCCTATCTCATCGGCTTATTCTTAGTCAGGCGTGATCCTCAGTGACAGGGAGACTGGGAATGACTTTTAGCTGGAGTTTTTGCCACTACCAATAAAATGAATGTTTTGCTCCTTAGGAAGGAGAGAATAGAATATGGTGTTGATGATTCTCTCGCTGCCTTTATCACAGTTTGCTAAAGATTGCATTCCAACCCCAAATACAGTTATATCAGACTGAGAACTTAATTTGAACTTGACCCTTTCCAATTTTATCTTATTTTTCAGACCATAGGGATTTCTCCTGTTTTTTTATTCAGAATGATTTCACCAATCCCACTGTAAATATAACTAGGCATATGCACCTGCTGTATTCCATCCTGAAAATGACTTAAGCCTAACTGTTCATAATCAGCAAAACAAGTTATATTCCATTTTATCTGTTTGATAAGTTCAGAATTCTGAGTTAACACTAACACTTTGATCTTTAACACTAAAATGATTATACTTATTGTGACTTGGAATGAAGCCTGGGCAATAATAATAGCACTATTGTACCTATTGCAGGAACTTACTTATTTCTTTAAAGATGCTTCATTTTCCTGCTGATTCTGTTATCACATCAATCACTTCTTGCTGGCCAACTCAGCCACTGCCATTCAGGTAACCTTGAATGAACTTTTATGGCAGGAGGCCGACAGGATGCCATCAGAGATCTATAGTTTGCAACACCTGGTACAAAATTTCTCTCAATGTTCATTTTTTCGACTTGAGTACTGACTTCCATGTGATTCCTCTCAGTCCTCTTAAGAGTGAATAGATCTGATAGGGAATGAGTGGGCATGATTAGACTGATATTGCCCTTTAATGTTCCTATTCCTCTGTCTGTGGGGGCACAGAGACATTGGAGAATTGGACACAGAGGCATCTAAAATTTTGTCGAAGTTTGTCAGTTTTTAAATTCGGAAGCTTTAGAAAGGTGTGAACTATTACTCACAGTGTTGTAGTACCCCGATTAGATCTACTTAAACTAGCAGTTGTGAAAGTGACTCAGGCCTACATAATCGTTACTATGTGGTAAAATTCAGCTACATTCTGAATGTAAATACAGTACAACTGTGAGGTTGCCATGGTTCCACCTGGAGAAGTGCCAAGTAATTCTTCACCTTCTCAGGGTCTACCTGGGTGTGGGTACTCAGTGAGTGTGTGTGGGAGGGTGATTAGTGCCATCTGTAAGCCACCTTTCCAATTTTATATAGTTTTTAATCTACAAAATAAACTCGTCGCATTGATTCTGTTATCACATTAGTCATTTTCTGCTGTCCAACTCAGCTGCCACCATTCAGGTCGCTTTGAACACACTTTGGTAGCAGGATGTTACCTTGAACATAAACATTCTAGATTCTTCTCTCCTTGTATCCACTTTATGCTCCATAGGAAATACTGTTACCCTAATTCTTTCTATTGTTCCCAGCAGTTCAGAGTTTCCTTCACTAATTCAAGACCTTAATTTTTTCTCATCTCTGTTTTAAAAGAGCTGTTACTGTTTCATTTGTGATATACAAGAGAGAATGAGGAAGCTTTAAAAAATGATGGCTTCTCTTAATGGGAAAGCATCCTTATTGTAGTAGTTGCAGTAAACAGTGTTTATTAAGCACTTACATCTAAGTACGGTGCACAGTGTTTTTAACTATCATCCATCATCTTATCACAGTATATCTGCAAAGTTTTATCGATGAAGAAACTAAAGCTCAGAGAAGTTAGGCATCTTAAATAAAGTCACACTGCTAGGAGATGACACTCCAGAATTTAAAGCCAGATATATCTGCTAAGTCTATGCTACTAATCATTTTACCATTACATTATAAAGTAAGCATACTGAGAAAAATTCATAGTGAATGAAGATATTTTATAGCCTCTGAACTGTCTGTAATTAATAGAGTTGTATATGGATCATAAGTGCCAGAAGCTATTCCAATGTTTTTCTTTGAAATGTTTGGCATTTCCCACTTTAGGAATCATAAAAAAGAACATTATATGACACAGGGGGAATAGGGACAGAGTTTTCTTTTGGTTGAATAACAGGTAATGGTTGAAAGAAAAAGGCTTCCTTCTCCTTTCCTAGGTTCCATGCAATGAAAGAGAGAGGGAGAGAGAGAGAGAGATTCTCTTCTCTTTCCAGAAAATGACCTATTTAAGGAGAGATAGAAAGGCCAAACCAAAGGTGTGTTAGAGCACAATGAATCATCTCTGTGAAACAAGTATTCAGCCTCCTTCATTCATGCACCAGACTTAATGATATGATGACATTGCTGGTATATTTCCATTGAATGTGGTTGCTGACAGTTATGCCAAAAAGAACCATTTTTAGAACTGGGAGTTCATGTATGAATTTTCTATTTGTGTGCTAGCTATCAGAACCTTCCACAGTTCAAGAGTGTGAAAACACTCGAGGTTAAATAGTAAAGCTGTTTGCAGGTACAGTCTCTTGCCTTCAATGCAGGTTTATAACTCTTAAAACCAACTTTTGAGGAAAGCCTTCCATTTGATGTGGCTGGTGGTGAGAGTTATTTATATGTTGTGGAGCCGATGAGATTCCCTGATGAGGAGAAAATTCCCAGCTAATGATCTAGCAGTTGGGCTTGGGTCAAAGTGAATTACAGTATGCTTTCAAACCTGCATTCAGAGCTTATGCCCATACTCATAGGGTAGTGCGCTGGGTATCCCCCCGCCCCTTTTGAAGGGGTAAGGGTGTAGTGGGCTCTGTACTTCCACTATTTCTAATCCCATGTGGCTATAGCTTGGTCATCAATCTTTCTGGTCAAGCGACACCTTTTTTTTTTTTTTACCCCTCAACTTTACTAAAACCAGCAAAGGTGGAGAGGAAAATGCCTATTCATTAATGTCAGACACTAATTCACATAACTTACAGGCCCCAGTACAGCATTAAATAAACCTTTATATAAAGCGTAAGTCAGACGTGGTTCTGTCAAATGTGTTTTTAGATATGTGGTTGTTCTAGACATCAAGGCAGTTTGCAAAATAAGATTTTTTTTCCCCAGGTTTTATATATTTGAAATGGAAATGAATATACTTTCAGTTTTATACCAGCACTTTTGAAGAGTTTTTATTTTAGTATCCAAATGATCAATTTCATTTTTCATTCCACCAAAAACAATTTCTTTGCCAAAAATATGTTAATCTGAAAGCAGACAATCTAGATATTTAGAACCTAAGAATGCCTTACTCATTTTCTCCAGATAGATATATGTACAGCTGTATGTTTATTTCTCTGTATATATGCCTCTATGTGTTTGTGTGTACTGTGTACCTCCATTTGGAAAATAAAAAAATTAAATTCCTTCAACTAAAAATAAAAAATCATTTATACTATTATTTTCTTTAGCTTTAGATAATTTATGACTTTCTTTGGCATCTCATAGATTCAGTTATAGCAATTGAAATGACTTGCTATCCAAATGGTTGCCGGTACAAATTGTGGACCTATAGTGTTAACTGGATGTATATCCATTCCTTCCTTTGCAGCATTCACTAGAAAAACATATCCAGAAGAAACAAAGTGATACAGAGTGACTGATGACTGTACCACTAGATGCCGTTGTGTTGCCATGCTATAACTGGATTGTTAAATTAAGGCTACTGGGAAAAGGAGTGATTTGAATGTATGAAATACAAATTCTATACCAGGGGTCCCCAAACTTTTTACACAGGGGGCCAGTTCACTGCACCTTAGACTGTCGGAGGGCCGGACTATAAAACAAACTATGAACAAATCCCTGTGCACACTGCACATATCTTATTTTAAAGTAAAAAAAAAATAAAACAAAACGGGAACAAATACAATATTTAAAATAAAGAATAAGTAAGTTTAAATCAACAAACTGACCAGTATTTCAATGGGAACTATGCTCCTCTCACTGACACCAATGAAAGAGGTGCCCCTTCCGGAAGTGCGGCGGGAGCCAGATAAATGGACTCAGGGGGCCGCATGTGGCCCGCAGGCCGTAGTTTGGGGACCCCTGTTCTATACTCTATGATTATAGTTACTTAAGTTAACCACTGTGAACTTATCAACACATTTTTTTTTAATCTATAATCTCAATTTGTTTAATAACTCCTTAGCCAGCATGTGTCCTGTCCCCCACTCTCTTTGCTCTGCACAGGGGATGTAGCTAGAGGAAGACAAAACCGCTCTTATTCTCACGGAACTTTCAGGCCAGCCTGGCAATATGGCTTTCTGCACAATAATATCATGTTCCTCAATGTTGCTGTTCTATGTTGAGGAACATGATATTATTTATTGAGAATAAACTTTCAGTGTCTCAGTGATTATGGATTATAACAATGGGCCTCTAGAAGATTCATTTCTTATAAGAAGTTACTAGAAGGCCTGTTGAGGAAGTTGAAATGCCTGAGCATTTTTTTTTTTTTTTGCTTCTTTATAGAGACAGATCTGGAAGGCCTTGACGATCTAGGTACTGTTTACCACAGCATTGACCGGCAGCTGAACAAAACCATTAGACATCGCAGACATGCGGGAGAAAACGATTACAACATTGAGGTGCTTCTGGGAGTGGATGACTCTGTGGTCCGTTTCCATGGCAAAGAACACGTCCAAAACTACCTCCTCACCCTGATGAACATTGTGAGTGATGACTCCTTTTTGGGTTGTTCTTTTTTTTTAATCTTTTAATTCACTTCTGTTTCGCTAGTTTCTTCTAGAAACCTGTGTGAGCACTTCCATGGCTGTGCCCCACATCCAAATGTGAACGTGATTGCGTAAAATGTGAACAGTATTCATACAGTTACCACAAAAGGATGCAAAAATAAAGGAATCATGAAGCACACATTTCTTTTGGTTGATCAACTAGTTTTCCATTGTCATCAACAGGAAATCCTAAATTTAAAAAGTCAGAATGAGATGTAACTATGACATGAATTATGTTTTTCATTTTGTTCTGAGAATAATAAAAAGTCTCCGGACTTAGCCTGCCTACGTTGATGTGAACTACAAAAGACAAAATAGTTCTTTTAGCATCATTTTGTGTCCTTGGATGATAAAGAATGACTTAGGTCCTGAAAGGTCTGTCTGGATGCTTGTTGGTAGAACTTTTGAATAAGATTGATAGTTTTAAGTATTATACAAAAAAAAGAAATACAAGGGAAATTTTAAAGATTTAAAAATAAAAGGCATGCTATTATGAAGGCTTAAATAGCAGGTATTATATTATAAATTTTGTGAGACTTTAAAGAAGGGAGCTATGACAATATTCATCCAAGTTGTAAAGTGCTGAGAATATGAAATTAGAATTTAGGAGGAGGCTTTAGTGTGAGCTCTATTAACTGGTTGGCTCTTTGACCTTAGACAAATCACATACCTTCCTTGGATTTAGTTTGTGTGTTTATAAAATTGATAGTTTTGACAAGATATTCATTAATAATTTAAATCAGCAGAAAGTTGAGAGTTATAGGGATTCATTTACCTGTTGTTTCTTTGTGTTTGTGTGTGTATGTGTGTGTGTGTGTGTGTGACAGAGAGAGAGAGAGAGATAGAGACAGAGAGAGGGACAGATAGGGACAGACAGGCAGGAAGGGAGAGAGATGAGAAGCATCAATTCTTCATTGTGGTGTCTTAGTTGTTCATTGATTGCTTTCTCATATATGCCTTGACCAGGGAGCTACAGCAGAGTGAGTGACCCCTTGCTCAAGCGAGCAACCTTGGGCTCAAGCCAGTGACCGTGGGGTCATGTCTATGATCCCACGCTCAAGCCAGCGACCTTGAACTCTAGCTGGTGAGCCCATACTGAAGCCAGATGAGCCTGTGCTCAAGCTGGTGACCTCAAGGTTTTGAACCTGGGTCCTCTGCATCCCAGTCTGATGCCACTGCCTTGTCAGGCTACCTGTTGTTTCTTTATTTTGCTTTTCTGTTGTTTTGTTTTTTGAAGGTCACATGGAAGTCTAAAGGTTTTCTAAGTAGAATCTATTGACAAGAATGTTGGCCCTCACCAGTTGGCTCAGTGGTAGAGCATTGGCCTGGTGTGTGGATGTTCTAAGTTTGATTCCCTGCCAGGGCACACAAAAGAAGTGGCTATCTGCTTCTCCTCCACTCCCTCTGCCCCAGTAAGATAGGGAAACAGTCTTAGCCTTACAGGAAAATTCTAAACAAGAAGGGAGGTTGTGAGCCTAACATGCCTGGGAACCTGAGAAGGTGCTTGTAGAGGGGCAGTATACATTTGCTCTAGAGGAACTCAAAGCTCTCTCCACAATTTTCTCTTTCACCAAAATCAGTGAGAGAGGGAAACAGGCGCCTCATAATGTAAAGTGAAGGAAAACCCATGTTTTCAAATATCAATCATAAATCAGTCAAAGGCAAATGGCTTTCCAAAACAAAGCAGCACATTTTTGGGAACTCTAAACAAAGAGCACAGCCTCCCATCCTAATTTGAGGTCCCTGAAAACACCAAAGGATTTGTTCAGGGAGATGTATGGTGCCTGAGATGGATCCTAATCTCAGTTTCCAATTTCATGAACACCTTCGGCCACTGATAAGCCTGGGGAGAAATCAGGAAAGAAAGTGGTACACAACTTTCTGAGCTATTTTTATTGTCAAGGATGTCATTGTCAAGGATGACTAAGCCTGACCAGGCAGTGGTGCAGTGGTCTGCTGTAGCTCCATAGTCAAGGCACATATGAGAAACAACGAACAACTAAGGTGCCGCAATGAAGAATTGATGCTTTTCATCTCCCTTCCTGTCTGTCTGTCCCTATCTGTCCCTCTCTCTGTCTCTGTCTCTGTCACACACACACACACACACACACAATTACCAAGAGTGGGGGCAGACACAAATTCCTGCTCTCTACCTTTTCTTCTACGAAGAAAAAGCCACTTCTGGGGGCAGTGCAACAAAATCCACTGAGCCAAGGGCACAGACAAAGACCAGCTGCATATGGGGAAGGGTAGAAGATAAACATTTACCCTACTCTTTAGGACCCAAAAATGCTGGGAATAAAGCTTTGGCCATGTTGTGAGAACACTCAATCAACATGTGGAGAGAATCACATGAAAAATATGTGGGGCCTTCAGGCCAACAATTAGCATTGTCTTACTAGCTGTATAAGTAAGTTACCTTAGCAGTGGAATCTTTATCAAACAAAATTAATTTTAGACTGTAATAAAGAATATTTATTAATATTTGAGCAAATGGAGCTGCAGTCTGGGAGACATAGATGAAGACAGCAACCTAACTTGTGTTCTATTGAGACAAAAGGGAGGCTACCTTTTATAGTGAAGGTTCCTATTCAGGTTCTCACTTTGGATTGTTTCAGGTAAAAGAGGTATCAAACTGTGAGGTTCTGATTGGACAGAGCAAGTCATTTTTTGTGTGTGACAGAGACAGAGAGAGACAGAGAGAGGGACAGATAGGGACAGACAGACAGGGAAGGAGATGAGAAGCATCAACTCTTTGTTGCGGCACCTTAGTTGTTCATTGATTGCTTTCTATATGTGCCTTGACCAGGGGCCACAGTGCACTGAGTGACCCCTTGCTCAAGCCAGTGACCTTGGGCTCAAGGTAGTGAGCCTTGCTCAGATCAGATCGGCCCACACTCAAGCTGGCGACCTTGGGGTTTTGAACATCCCAGTCCAACACTCTATCCACTGCACCACTGCCTGGTCAGATTGGACAGAGCAAGTGTTAATCCTCTGGTAGAAGGTGAAGCCAGGGTTTCCCTGCAGTAATTGACTCAGGTGAATAAGCGGGGAATGGTGTGGGAAGCTTAGTTTAGTTTGAGGTTCTTCGCTGTATATACAGTACATGAGAAGCCCTGGCAGCAATTGGCAGCTAGGCTCTTACTATTTATAAAGCTTGGGCCCTTGGTTGACCACAGGGAGTCCATCCTAGAAGACAAATCCCTCTGGAAGTTCATACCAAATGAATCTTTCTTCTCAGATCCACACCTTACATCTTTTTGCCCTATTCAAGCCTTCAATTGAATAACCTCAGCTGACCTCTAACTTTGACTTCATGAGCAACACCAAGCTAGAATCCCTCAGAAAAATCACTCCTAAATTCCTGATGCATAAAAACTGAGGAGAAAAAATTATTACTATTGCTTTAAAAAAAGAGGAGGAAGGGGATGAGGGGAAGAGGAGGAGAAACTTTTTAAAAATACCAGTTATATTTAATTTTAACTCAGGTTAATTATAGTTTAAGTGTACTCAAGAAAAACACTTAAAATATAATACATGTCAAGAGTAATGTTAAATATTTTTCATCTGCTATTTTAAATTAGCCATGCTGACTGACCACTTTCTGGCAAAATGTGTTTTATCTGTTTCAGGGCCATATTGCCTAATGATAGTGATGACTGTACTTGAGCATATGGTCAAGTTTTGTAGGTGATGAGTTTGATATGATTCTTCATTTAGGAGGAATACCCTCTACCCATTCTCCAGCTCCTTTGTTATTCAGTAAAGCTGTGAATAGTAACCTCTCTTATATCTCTTTATTTTTAATTATGTTTTTGTAGATCTTAAACTTTCTCCAAGCCTTATTCATAAAGAAGAGATAAACAGATATGAACTTATTTTGAAAACACACAACTTTTGCCCATCTTTAGATTCCTAGATTGTCATTTCTGACAAATTTTTATACTTTCAATAAGAGATATGTAATATATGTTAAGTCTTTGTTGTGATCTCATATTTTATCTTGTTATATTAAGAAATATTTAGTTTTACCCCTTTTTAACATGGCTGAACTGCTCAGAAAGTGGTTCTCAGCTATGGGGCATGTTTCATTCTGCAAATATTGATCCCTGCCTACCATGGGCAAGGCCTATTTAGGCATAAGGGATATCCCAATGAGCACAATAGAAAATTATCTTGGAGCTTGGTAGAGGACCACACAAAGAACATATTTAGTTGTTAGGTACTAACAACTGCCAAGAAGGAAAATAGAGAAGGGTAAAGGGCTATTGTCAAGGACAGAGGAGGGGGGACTACTTTGGATAGGAGATTAGGAAAAAGCTTCTCGGAGACACTCTGTGGGCAGAGACACAGCAGCTCAGTGGGGAAGAGAATCAGGCAAAGGACAGGGTTAAGAGTGGTCCAGTCTGACGGATCATAAACTGCAAAGGCTCTGAGTCAAGAAAGAACTACTGAAAGGAGTACTGTTTCTTAGCCCAATGAGTAATTTTGGATAAATAACTAGTTAAAAAATCACTAGTGGGATAATAAAGGACAAGAACTCAGAGGAGAGAATGGGGGGAAATCTTTGGAAATAAAGAAATAGAAATGAATTTTTTTAGAGTGAAAAATAAAAATAATTGGATTATTCTGGAAATTTTTTCCAAAAATGTTTCTTTGTATCTTGATACTCAAACTCTGTTGGTAGAAATGTATATTATCATGTGAACTACTATGAAGCTTACCTTACTGAAATCTGAGCATTCTAGGCAGGTAACAATGTTTTTTTCCCATTCTGAACATAGTGGCATTGAAGCCTTTTGACTTAATTACTACTACCACATTGGCTTTCGTTCTCTTGCTGTGGTACTTTCCTTTGGAATATCTATTAGCTGCAACATGGGAAAATATACCGAGAGCAAAAGCAATGAAACGTAAAAGATAGGTATCAGTTTTTATTCTCTTTTGATCTATAATATGATGGAAAAGAATGGTTCTTGGCAATATTATGAAGGTAAAAGGAGGAAATACCCTACAGAGTTTTAGAATAGCCTCGAGTTATAAGAATAAAGGTGGACCCTCACTTGATCAAAACAAAAACAATACAGAATTTCAAAGGATAATTCTATCATTTGAAATTTTCAGTTTTAAAGTCAAATGCCCTATAATGCAAATGGGATTCATGAAGTTCCTTTTCAAGAAATGAGTCTTTGTTTTCTAATGTTTTCCTTTTTAGCCATTTGCTCTCTATGCAAGGTAAAGTTTTACCTAATTTAGGTAAAAGTTACCACTGCTATGTTTTTTTTTATTATTATTTAAATCACCTTTATTTATTGAGCTAGCAGTGGCTCTTTTTTTTTTATATAATAAATTTTTATTAATGGTAATGGGATGACATTAATAAATCAGGGTACATATATTCAAAGAAAACATGTCTAGGTTATTTTGTCATTAAATTATGTTGCAAATCCCTCGCCCAAAGTCAGATTATCCTCTGTCACCCTCTATCTAGTTCTCTGTGCCCCTCCCCCTCCCCCTAACTCTCTCCCTCCCTCCCTCCCATGTCCTCCCTCCCCCCCACCCTTGGTAACCACCACACTCTTGTCCATGTCTCTTAGTCTCATTTTTAAGTTCCACCAATGTATGGAATCATGTAGTTCTTGTTTTTGACATTGGATCACACCATAGAATTTGAGAAGAAACATTAGAGGTAATCCTCACAGGCATCCCCAAACTACGGCCCACGGGCCGCAATGCGGCCCCCTGAGGCCATTTATCTAGCTCCCACTGCACTTCTGGAAGGGGCACCTCTTTCATTGGTGGTCAGTGAAAGACCACTGTATTTGGCAGCCCTCCAGTGATCTGAGGGACAGTGAACTGGCCCCCTGTGTAAAAAGTTTGAAGACTCCTGCAACATTCTCCTTTTTTGAAGACAGAGAAATTTAAAAACAAATGTTAGGTTACTTACCTGGTGTCAAGTACTTAGTGAAGGCAAAACCAGACTGATTTTGTTTGATTCCCATTTTAACTCCACCTCACTTTAGCATTTATGTCATAGTCATCAGTACACAATTTTCAAAAATATAGCTGAAGAAGATTTTCTAATGTGACCTAATGAACATATGTACTCATTAAAGCTTTGGGCTGGCTGCTCAAAATATTAGGCTCTAATGGGAACTAATTTACAGCATCATCAGAACTTGCCTGGAGGAGGAATATGCCGCCCATCTTCGTTTTCTGACTTGCTCTATAATGAGCAACTCAAACATGAAGACTCTAATTAGTCAAAATAATATTTAGGAGTCAAAATGCTTGTGTAGTAGGTAAGAACAATGGTTTTTAACAAACATTTTAGTGTGTAGATTTATTTATGAATCTGAGGAAAGCCATAAAAAACGTATTTGTGTCCAAACTAATTCAAAACCATTTCATAAATTCAAAGTCTACTTGACACTCATCCAGGTCAAGAACCCTGATGGATAGCCGATGTAACTTAACATAGCTCCCAGTAGCCATATCTGAGATGATATGAGCAAAAATAAATAATAATAAAGCGTTATAATACATGCAATTAAAGGAATATTTGTGAGTTCATTCTGATACAAATAAATACTGGACTATGTCAGCAAACAGGGGACAATTCTTCCTTATAGTGGAGTTAATAAATGTAGCACGAACGATAGATGTAGAAACATTGCTAATTGGCAAACACTAAAGCAGTAATTGTTGCAAGCAGGTATCATCAATGGGTGACAAAGATTAGTGGGTAAAAGTATAATGAGAAGTAGGATATATACGTAGGCTCAAAATATCTCCCCACTAAAGGATTTATTAATCATAAAAGGAAAACTAATGAGTTTATATTGCCGAGACCTGACAGATAGCACCTTAACACGCAGTCAGGTCATCGCAGGAGCTTGAATTCAATATTAAGTGAGTTAAGGGAAAGCCATTGTAGGTCCCTTTTTGTATTGTAAAGGATAGATTGGGGAGGTTTAGGAACAGTGAAGAAAGCCAACTGAAAATTAATTACAGATGTTTAGGCAAGAGATGATGATGTATTAAGTGATTGCCATAAGAAGAGAGTATTTATGGTAGAATCAATAGAATTTGCCAGCAGACAGATTGGGGACTGAGGGAAAGGGAGGAATCCACCATGATTTACACGTTTCTGGTTTGAACACTGCTGGAGCATGGTGCCATTTACATCAGTGCAATGATCTATGAAAGAAATAAAATAAATCCCAGATTGTGCGGAATGAAATCTAGCGATAAAAATCTTTCAAGGTCTCAATATCATCTAGTTTCAGATTGAGGTTCAAAGAATGATTCCATGTTGTTAAGGATGAAGGCTTATACTACTACCAATATGTAGCCTTTGAGCTCTGCCTGGTCCTGTGCTAAATACTTTACATGAATTGTATAATCATCCTCAACCCTGGAATATGTTCATTTTTATTCCCAGTGTATAAATGAGGAGGAGATTGAGATTTAGAGAAGTTAGAAAAGTTTCCCCGAGTCAGACAGCTAATAGGTGGCAAAGCCAAGACCTGAGCCCACATCTCCCTGCCTTCAGAGCCCAGTGTTCTTCCTCCCTAAGCTTTACTGCTTCTCATACACCCCTTGCCAAATAAAACTCAGATGTCATTCCCTTACCTTTTACTGTGTCTTGTGAGAATAACATTCAAGTCATGGAAATGAGAATTCAGTTACATCCCGGACTGAATCAAATCAGCGAGCTGTCCAGTTTAAAATTCTAACAGGGTGATGAAGCAGAGTTTATGGTTAAGAGCAGAGGTCCCCAGACTTTTTACACAGTGGGCCAGTTCACTGTCCCTCAGACTGTCGGAGGGTCAGACTATAAAAAAAACTATGAACAGATCCTTATGCACACTGCACATATCTTATTTTAAAGTAAAAAAACAAAACGGGAACAAATACAATATTTAAAATAAAGAACAAGTAAATTTAAATCAACAAACTGACCAGTATTTCAACGGGAACTATGCTCCGCTCACTGACCATCAATGAAAGAGGTGCCCCTTTGGGAAGTGCGGTGGGGGCCGGATAAATGGCCTCAGGGGGCCGCATGGGGCAAAGTTTGGGGACCCCTGGTTAAGAGGGTGGGTTATTTTTTTTCAATGTGCCAGATGGTGGCTGTCACCAACACTGCCCCCTCTGTGTCAGGTATTTTTACGTTTGCTTGGATCTAGGAGGTGATCTTGGTCTGTTGTGCCTGTTTGAGTGTTCAGTGCCCTGGAGGACATTGAGTTTGTGCCTTAATCTGAGGATTTACCAAGTAAAAAGAAAGTTCATTTAAAAGAATGCCTCTTAGTATGTATGACAAACAATCTTGGACTTCCAAGTACTCGCTAATAATTAAGAGAAAATTCATGAATTTTTTTTTTGTATCAAAATTGGCTACTTCAGATGGGACAGGAGGGGAGGAGAGACAGGGACATCAATCTATTTCTATATGTGGATCGGGAATTGAACCAGCAACTTCTGTACTTTGGGGTGATGCTCTAACCAACTGAGCTGTCCAGGCAGGGCTGGTTTTGATTTTTTAAGTAATATTTTTGAAAATGATGAATGTGACTGTAAGGCAGATTTGTCTGGGTAGTAGATGTGTTTCGGCAATCTAGGTAAATTATGGAGCAGTTTCTTATTTGGGTCATTGTTGTTAATCGATGTCTTACATTTGAAGTCACACTATCTTGTCATTTATTTACCTGGCGTATATACTTGCTCACAGACCAAGTCCTTTTAGATTCCAGAGAGGCAAAAATTAATAAAATTTAGCCCCTTTCCAAAAGGAGCTAATTCTAGCGACAAAATAAATCAATAAATAATAATAAATGTAATAGTTTGTTCAAAAGATTCAGCCACAAAGTAAACACTAATTGAAAGGAAAGGGATAGGGTTTGGTAAATAATGCCAGGAGCAGATAAAGTCTTCATAGAGGCTAGGTCATTTGAGTTGTACTTTGGAGAATGAATTGGCATTTCCCGGCTAGGCAAAGAGAAGTCCTGGAAGATGGAGAAACGATGCTAAAAGCGGTAGTTTTTGGAACTGCTGGAGTTTTGTCTATAGGTGAACTGAAAGGTATTTGGGAGAGCTAGCAGATGAGGCTGGAGAGAGCAGTCGAGGCTTCCTTTAGAAAAAAAAGTGCCATCCCAAAGAGTGTGAAGTTTATCCTGCTAAGTAAGAGTCAAAATGTGATTTAAAAGATTAGTTACTTAATCAGTCTGTTTTAGAAGGAGAATGCTGGATGCATTAGAATGATTTGAAGGAAGAGGCTGTTAGACACCATGCTAGGAACATAGACGCATAGTATTTATGGGCCGGAATTAGGGGAGAGGCTACATTCTGTCTGGCTCCAGACTCCCCGTGGTTTACACTACCCCTCCTTGCCTCAACCAATGATTTTCCCTTCCCCGATGCTGACTGAACATACCAGGTCACAGAGGCAGATTAGAGTAAGCACACGTCAGTTCAGCCACCCTTATACAAATAGGCACACCTTCCCTGGAAAACCCTGGACCCGTCATTCTGGAAGAGAGCCCCACATCACAGGCTACGTTAACATAACACAACATCCAGTGTTGCTGCCAAGGAGGCCTCTTTGATTTTTACTAAAAGCATCTCAGTTTCCTCCTGCCCTTTTGATTCTGCAGCCTCAAGTTCCTTCCTTGACATTCACTCATTTTTTCTTGTTATCCTACAGATCATCAGAATGACCTTTTTATTAAATTCCCAGATTTATTCCATCCTTCATTTCTCCCAGGGTCCTAAAACACAGAAATGCCTTTTAGCTTGGTGAGGAAATCATTTTTCTTGTTCTTGAAGAAAGGGAATAAATTCTACCTGAACTTTGGGTGTCTCCACTGTTCCAAAGCCCAAAGAGTTTGTAAGGCCTTGTCGCTGAATTGCCTATTCTTAATCCACCCAAAACATAATTACCATAAAAGGACAGGCTCATGTTTATGAAAACTATCATCTCCTTTTTTCATTCTTTTTTTCCAAGAAAGAGGAGGGGAGATAGAGAGACAGACTCTCTATCATATGCGCCTTGACCAGGTTCCACCCAGCAACTGCTCTCTAGGGCCGATGCTCTGCCTATCTGGGGCCATGCCTACAACCGAGCCATTTTTAATGCCTGAGGCAGAGGCTTCATGGAGCCATTCTCAATGCTCGAGACTGATGCACTTGAATCAATTGAGCCATGGCTGTGGAAGGGGAAGAGAGAGAGAAGGGAGAGGGTGGAGAAGCAGATGTTTACTTCTCCTGTGTGCCGTTGACCGGGAATCGAACCTGGGACATCCACATTCTGGGCCAACGCTCTACCACTGAGCCAAATGGCCAGGGCCAATAACAGTCATTAAACAATTATAATCTGCCTCCTGGAAAACCTCTAAAATGGGCCCAAATTACCCAAATGCAAACATCTGCAAAAGTTTTAACAGGTTATTGCAGCGTTCCAACTGATTGGATGCATACTAAGCTGCTGGAAGGGATGGGTTTAAGAAATGTCCACAGGGCTTGGTAATACATTGACTGCAATACCTGAAGAAGAGGGAGAAATCAAGGATGATTTAATCTTTAAATGTGACAGAATATTCCAAAAAGAATAGATTATAGGGAGAAGTTAAGTACCCGTTAAGATATTTAGGTACACTTTCAAATAGACAGATCTGTTAGTAGTGTTGAACAGATGGCCCTGAAGCACGAGAGGTGAGTCGGTGTCAGATATATAAACATTTGGAACCCATCAGCCTGTAGGTAGTTGGTCGAAGGAGCTGCAGTGGAGGAAACACTGCAGAGAGAGTCTGTGAGAAGGGAAGAGGATCGGAAACTATGAGACACGGACATGTGTGGACCAGGCAGGAAAAGATAAGCGAATATTGCTTAAAACAAAAACAAAAATATCATTAAAGAGCATAGTGTTAAACAGTACTAAATACTGCAAAACATTGTAGGTGGGTTTTTTTTGTTTGCTTGTTTTCTTATTGATGAAGGAAAATAGAGACAATGAAAGAGGAAAGGGAGGGGTTGAGTAGGGAAGTAAGGCTGATGTTTTGGAGCAGAGTCTTTAGGGAAGTTGGAAGGAGCCTCAGAAAAAGGTAGAGGCTTAGCACTTCCATGTGACGGGAAGATAGAGGCAGCGGGTGACTGTCCAGGACAGGGATTGACATCGCAGACTTATTTGAATTTTGGCTATGCTTCTATTTGGGGGAACAGGATAGAACATGTCTGGATCTCTGTCTGTTTCTGAAGTGTGATGAGCGGTCTCCTTTGTAGGGCTCTGCGCTTTTGTGACGTAGGGTGAGCGTGTGCACCTGCTCTTCCCTTTGCCTCAGCTGCTCGTTCTCCCACAGGCACGGACCATCTCCTCCTGTTCGTGCGTCTCCCTGCTCTGGCTGCCCAGGCTCGGGTAGCTTCTTCCTCAACCTCTTGTCCTCTCACCAATCTTATAAGGACAGTACTATAATTATCCCATTTTACAGATGAGAAAACTGAGGCATAGAAACGCATAACATGCCCAAGGTCACATAGCTAAGATCAAACCCAGGCAGCCTGGCTGTAGCGCTCATGCTCTTAACCACTAAGCCATACTGCCTCTCCAGTGCTAATCCAGTCATCTGCAAGAAAAATGAACGCTGTTTTGTTGAAGCCAGACAAAGCTGTTCATCAGCTAGTCAGACAAAGCAGGTCAGATTGTCCTGCCAGGAAAATGTCCTGGGAGAAATTGTCCTGTCCGGGAACAAACCTGGAAGGAATTTTCTTTTCAAGGAAAGGAATACTTGGTTTGATTTTACCTTTCTCCCCCCTCACATCATTTGAAAGCCCTTCCAATTTCAGGTCATCTGAAAAGTGAATTAATGTTCTGTTTACCCTTCTTTCAGGTAATTTAATAAAGGCTCTGGGCTCAACCCTGAGCACCTAACAGTAAATCTACCGGTGCTCCAATAGGTTGGCTCACAGGGTGAAAGGACTGATATTCAGTTTTTCAGAGACGAAAGTTGATTTGTATTATGTAGTGTCAAATACGTGACCTCTTAGAATGTTTATACCTAATGCTTTTTTTTTTTTTACAACCCAAAACACTTGTTATAAATTTCAGCCTCATCTTTTCTATTCCTACTTGGTTTTTCTAGCGATCTGCTCTAGCTCCTCTTTATTTTCTTCTGACATTTTTTTTAATACCATTATCCTGATAATCAAGAAATTCTTATTTATAATAAATGAAATCAAATTCCTCATTTCCTTAAAATGTACATGAGGGAAGCTTCTGAAAAGGAAATGGAAAATTTTAAGTTCTTTTTATCAATATGATTCCTTACCAGTTTCTTAAACTCAGGGAGAGCAAATCGGTGTTGATTATTCTAAAACCAGGTCTTTAGTGCATAGTGACAGTGCCGTGGTCTGCAGGTCGGGGAAGGGTCGCAGTTTGCTGGGAACGACTGACTGTGGAGTTCACGTCCTGGTGTTCATCCTTTGCTCTGTCTCCTACCTGTGGCCTTGGGCAAGTTGCTCAAGTTATCTGGGCCTCAATTTCTTTCCTTGAGGCGGGGATAGGACTCAATTTCTTTAGATGTAAAATGGAAATACCTCTGAAGTTCTTGCAAAGATTACTTGAATTAATATATTTAAAGCATTTAGATCCATGTGTGGGTCCTGGGAAGCTCTATGTAATATTAGCTGTTGTTTTTGTCTGTCATTGATGTTGCTGTTATTTTTTGTTCATCTTGATAGATTCAAATGGTTAATTTAGCATGACACATGCTTCTAGTTTTTCTGTATATCATTTACTGATTGTGAAAATTTGTGACTAATTTATAGCCCAGTCAAAGAGTTTCTTTATAATATTAGTTCTACTCAGATGACACTGGAAAACAGATTAAATAAAGATGTCTTCAGTATTTTTCTTTCAAGAGCCAAATGAGTCAGGTATTCAAAACTCAATGTTTTCCTCAGGTTAGAATATTTTAAAATATATATTTAATTTTAAGAAATTTATTTAATGAATGTGTAAATATAGGAAAAGGCAGGCGCACCCAGTGGTATGTACATACTCAGGTGAGTTAAGTAGCCAGTCCCTTATCCCCTCTACAGTGTACATACTGCCATCTGCTGGAAAGAGCTATGTACAACATTTAGACAGTATTTTTAAAAAGAAAAAAATTAGCTTCAATTTTTTTTTCAATAAGTTAAGCTGCATTTTTCATTCAATTGAAAGTTAATATGTTTAAAGTATGAGTCTTGATGTCTCTTTCAGGGAAAACTAATAAGGGGCAGTTGTTTTTCCTGCTCTTTTCAGGTCAGTGATGAAAATACCTTTGCAAACCTTTACGACTTCATGCACGGATAGGTGGAAGAGTGCTGAAGTAATTTGTATTTGCTGAGTGCAGTTGTGTGGCATTTTACTTGATCCGAACAACGCCATGATATAGATAGAGCAAGTCCAATTATAATTTGCCTCTGAGAAAAACAGAGGCTCAGACAGGTTAAATGACTGACTGAGTTCACTCAGTTTATTATTGTCATATCTGGGACCAAAATCCAGCTCTTTGAATAGCTAGTCTTAGGATGCTAATTGTTTCCCCTAATCTTATCATATCTACTATCTTTCAGAATATACAAACATTTCATTTTGATATTATTTGATATTATTGATAAGGCCTGGCAAGACGAAAAACAGCCAAATAATTCTGTTCATTTTAAAAGCAAATAATGTACAGGAAGCAACTTTTTAAATCTTGAAAGGCAAACGATTAGTGATACCCAGTACTTTGCATGATACAGCTACCTAATATTTGTTGATTTGCCACCTTGAAAGAATACTTTATTATGTGTATAAATATTACTGCCTGATATTTGATTATTTCTACCCATAAAATTTAAGTAGACCCTGTGACAGTTTCATGAGTGTGTGCTGACTCAGAATATTCCATAATTAATTTTGGTTCTGTCAGAACCCTGTTATCTGATTAGGTTGGCATTACAGTAACTTTTGTTAAATAAAATGTTTCTATTGGTAAATGGTTAATTTTTTTTCTTATTTCCAAGCAAAAAAAGGGGAGATACAGAGACAGATTCCCACATGTGCCCTACCAGGATCCACCTAGCAACCCCATCTGGGGCCGATGCTCTGCCCATTTGGGGCCATGCTCTCGACTGAGCTATTTTTAATGCCTGAAGCGGAGCCTCTACTAAGTCATCCTCAGCACCCGGGGCCAATGTGCTCAAACCAATCGAGCCATGGCTACAGGATAGGAAGAGAGAGAGAGAAGGGGGAGGGGTGGAGAAGCAGATGGCCACTTCTTTTCTGTGCCCTGACCATGAACGTCCACACACCAGGTCAATGGTCTACCACTGAGCCAATGAGCCAGGGCTGGTGAAATATTTTAAGTGTGCTTTTATTTCATCATTTTATAATGTAATATTTACATTAAGTGGATGAAATATATTTGTGTAATATTGCCACTAACAACATAAATTTTGTCCATTATACTTTCTTGACACTGTACTGATTTTAAAATCACCAAGTACAAAGGAATTTACTAATTTAGGGGAATTAGATGTACATCATACTAACTCAGATTTCATAAGCTATTTGCCATTTATTATCAATGTTTGTTAATTTTGTGATTCTAAGATTTTTTGATGTAGATTTTTCCTATACATTCAGAAGTATAGTTGTCGCTACTATTCTGCAATCGCTCTAAGTTCCTCCTTCCCTTCCATCACTGTCACTCCAAAAATTAATTATTTTTTTAAACCTAACTACTTTTCTTTCATTTTAATTTGTATTATTCTCTTAATTTGTGTATTTACTAACATTGCATTCAACTTTTTTTTACATTGAATATATAAATATTTACATTTCCGTTACATTAAGCTAAGTATGTGTCAAATGAAGCTATGTTGCTAATTCAAAACAGCTGCCTCATGAAAAGTCTCTTAGAATATCCATGAGTCTGGATGACTATGTCAGTGGCTGGTCTGGCTTTGGACGTTTTGCTTTTATTGGCCTGTAATGTTAAGGACTTCCTGATTAGATAATTAACCCAGAAGAAAAGGGGCACCCGGTGTTCCATTAGGCAGTATCAGCAGGCAGGGTGGAAAGAGGTGTGGAGCGAGAGAAGAGAATCTGCCTGTGACCAAAATAGGTCACAAGACATCAGTTTCTTGTCCAGCATTTAGTTTTTCCTTATATTTACCTGAAATCTACTCCATCAATAGTGTGAACTTATAGTTCTTTGATTTATTTCATGTAGACACACAGAGTAAACCAAACCCCTTCTCCATGTGGTTGCTGTTAAGTCTTCTCCCTAGATTTTTCCCTCAACTCCCCATACTTTAATGTTGTACCTTCCCTCTCACTAAAATTTTTTTGAGTGATTTGTTTGCATGAGTTAAATATTGTCATCCTTACCTAACCCTGTAAGGTCATGTGTTTATTATGTCCATTTGCTGGGAGCTCAGAACATTGACGACCACAGCAGTGAGGATCTTGAGCCAATATGTCAGCTGAGACAGTTAGTGTCTGGTGTCAGGCTCTTGGCCACTGTGTCGCCACAGTCATTCTTTATGTGACACATTCTCTAGGTTCCTTGCTCTGGGCACATTGGTGTTTGCCAGTACCTCTTCTATGACAGCACAGACAGAAGGAACTCAGTACATCAGGGATACTCTGGCCTTGAGTAAGACTACATGGGGATGAGCTACCTACCTGATTGCATATTTTCTTTTTCATTCCCTGGTTTATCTTGAACACATATTATATCAGGACTTACCATTCGATGTTTGTGTGTGTGTCTGTAAATGGATGTGTTTATATGCATGCGTTTTTCCACTTATAAAGGACTCTATCTACATCATTTCCTGTTAAACTGCATTTTGTCATATTTAGAATATATTAGCTTCGTCAGATCTTTTGCCTCTATTGTAATTGTTGCTCTCTTCCTTGTTTCATGTACAAGTTCAAAGTATGTCTTTAGTCTACATTTAAGGCTTTTTCTTTTTAAGGTATTCTGTGTAGTCCCATTAGATTCTTGAAACTTTTCACTTGAGGTTTCTTGGTCTATATCTTTGTCAGTTAGGCATTTCACTATTTTTTGACTTATGAGTTTATTTTCTTTTTTGAGAACATTTTATCATCCTTGACATATATTTCTTTTTAAAGCCTCTCTCTATGAGATTATGCCTATCTTTTCTCTGGGCTTTTAATTTACTGTGCTTACTGTTTAAACCTCCTGGATCTCAAGTGAAATTGTGATTGGTTTCCCATCCTTCTTTACTTACTGTGACAAAGGCTGAGGTCCTGTTCTGAGAACAGCTAACTTTATAATCTAGCTGGACAACTTCACCTTTCCCATTCCTGCTGGCTTTTGTGAACTTAAAAACCATTCCTTATCACACTAATTTTACGCTAGTTTCTGCAGAAAATACAGGGAAAGTCCACTTTGGACTCAAATTTGCCAATAACTTAACCATGTGTTTTTGTATGTTAATATCAATAGCCTTCATCTTCTTCATTAAATAAAATTATCTTGGACTGTGACCTCTGATGTTACTTAAATTCTAATATCCATGCTTTTATAATATACAAACTCACTGTTAGAAATTTCAAAGTAACTTTATTTTTGTTTATTTATTTACCTATTTTTAAGTGAGAGGAGGGGATATAGTGAGGCAGACTCCTACATGCTCCCCTACCAGGATCCACCTGGCAACCCCAGTCTAGGGCCAATGCTCGAATCAACTGAGGTATTTTTAGCACATGAGGCTGACATGTCCAGACCAACTGAGCTATCCTCAATGCCCAGGACCCATGCTTGAACCACTTGAGCCACTGGCTGCAAGAGGCAAAGAGGGAGACAATGGGGGGAACAGATGGGAGGAGGAGAGAAGCAGATAGTCACTTCTCCTGTGTGCCCTGACCAGGAATCGAACCTGGGATGTCCGCACACCAGGCCAATGCTCTATCCACTGAACAAACCAGCCAGGGCTTCATAAGTAACTTTAAAAATTAAATAAAAGCAGTTACTCAATTTTGCTTTTCTGATCTCTGTCCCACACTGACAGTCATCTGATATGTACTCGTACAATCATATTAGCAATTCAAACATGGAAGGAATTCTATTTTATAGGATTTCTAAATAATCATTGCCCCAGGTGCCCCACTCTTGGGAGGTCATTGAGAAGGCCCCATCCAGGAACACTGGCTCTACTTCCACAGGCTCTCTCAACCAGGCATATTACTCTGCTAGTATATGGGTCCTCAGCAGGCAAGTGCCTACTGTCTCTTTTCCTCTACACCAGTGGTCCCCAACCTTTTGGGGGCCATGGACCGGTTTAATGTCAGAAAATATTTTCACGGACCAGCCTTTAGAGTGGGACGGATAAATGTATCACGTGACCGAGACAAGCGTCAAGAGTGAGTCTTAGACGAATGTAACAGAGGGAATCTAGTCATTTTTTAAAAATAAAACATCATTCAGACTTAAATATAAATAAAACGGAAATAATGTAAGTTATTTATTCTTTCTCTGCGGACCAGTACCAAATGGCCCACAGATCGGTACCGGTCTGCGGCCTGGGGTTTGGGGACCACTGCTCTACCTGGTTGCTGTCACTCACAGCTAGCAGACACTTCACCAGAGTCACCCTCTTGTGGTTGCTTTTGGTAAATGTCATATGTGAATTGTAGCACATGCTGACTCAGTACTAACTACAATAGTTTAATAAGGCCCTTGTAAAGCATGTTCATGATACTCCAGAGTTTATAAACTCAGTAATTCAAATATCTAAAAATTATTTCAAAGCTAAAAGTATGTGATTTTATTTCAGAGTTCAGCTTAAACTAGATTTTTTTTTAAAAAAGTGATTTAACTTCAGTACTGGATTACAGACTGATCCCTTGATTATTACACATTTGACCAAATCCTTTTTGTTGCTTGTTTTTTAGTAATTATCGTCTTTGTTTCTAGGTGAATGAAATTTACCATGACGAGTCCCTCGGAGTGCATATAAATGTGGTCCTGGTGCGTATGATCATGCTGGGTTATGCAAAGGTGAGCTTTCTTAGAACATGTGAACTGTGAACATTAAGGATTGGGTTAGCAAATGGAAAATTAAATCATTGAAGCTACAGCTAACAGATGGCATAGATAAGACTTATTTAAATCTTGGTTCCACTGAACTAAGAAAAAAATGGGCACAATGCATGGAGATCTCCAGATTTCAGCAGATAATGAATGATTTTTGTGCTGCTATCATTCCCTTTGTTTATCTCTGTCTAATGAACTTGTAGATAGTTATCCTGACATCAGCCATGACAACTTGAATAAAAAAATGGATACCATGTGAGGAAGGAGAATTTCCTTAGTCCCATCATTGTTATCAGATTTATGATTCATTTATTCATTCAAAACATATATACATTGAGTGTGTGTGTCAGGTGCTCTTTAGGTGCTTCAAATACATCAGTGAAGAACAATAGCAAAGATCTGTGCTCTCACATGATTTGTTAAAAATAATATTTTATGCATATATCCTTCCACTTAAGAAAAGTAAAGCACACAGTAAATATTTTCATTTGAAAGAGCGTTAGTCCTTTCGAAAATTAAAAGTTGGGTCAAAATGCACACAGTAGACATTTCATGTGATACAATGAACTGTAGTTGACTTTAAAATGGCACTATATGTATTCCTGTCCTTGGAAATTTTCTTGATGTCCTTACAATTTTCTTGATACTTATAATTATATGTCCTCTCCCATAACTAAAATATTCTGATTATAAAATACTAATGAAATTATATATTTAGCAAATAAAATAAAATCCATATGCTTGCATTTTATCATTATTGTATGTAACATCCACTTATTTTCTGACGAGAAGGTGTCACTGAGCTTTAGTTTACCCTGTCAGCCTGACCGACTTTGTTGTCGCTAATACTGAATACAAGTCAGCTGCAGCTGGAATGTTAACAGCCTTCAGTTGGTTGTTAAATCATTTGTTTGGAGAAGTATATGATCAGCATATAACAAACCAAGCTAATTTTAAGAATGTAAACACTGATAATAACATTTGCTGAAATATAACAAAAGTCTCTCCTTGTCAGCCAAGGAGGGACTAATTTGGGGTTGCAAGTTCAATTTCTCATTCCATCAGAACTACTCCAGGAAGTATGACCTCTGGGTTCTTGAAGGATGGGCCCTTTCCCTCTGAACTTTGACCTCCTGACCATAATGTGATAGTAGCAACATTCCAAGGAACTTCTTCAATACATCTATTATAACTACAAGATAAGTGTTGTACACTCCTCTTTATTGCTGTGAGCTTAAAAATGGGAAAGCTTTTTTTCTTTTTAGTGTGAGGTTTTTAGCTTTTGACCACTCCTCATAAACTAAGATTTGACCAGCTTTACCATCTCATTGAAGAACTTATGTTCTTTTTATATGTTAATTAATTCTTAACCAAGAAAAGAACCTTAACTAAAGATCTTTCACTTCAACAGCTCTGGATAAAATCTCATGCCAGAATCTTTCCCTTTATTTTTATTCTTAATACCCATGAAACTAACAATCTCAGCTGAATTAGGAAATATTTCGACTACTAGAGTTCTTAATCAAATGACTTACATTGAGTTGCCTCACAATAGAAAATCTCAGCATCACATATTCCCATATATGGTGCCAATCATGTTTCACACAGGTGATATTATCATAAAGATATCCTTCATGATGCCCTGGCTGGTTGGCTCAGTCAGTGGTAGAGTGTTGGCCTAGTGTATGGAAGTTCTGGGTTTGGTTCCCGGTCAGGGCACGCAGGAGAAGTGACCGTCTGCTTCTCCATCCCTCCTCTTCTCTCTCTTTCTCTCTCTCTCTCTTCCCCTCCTGCAGCCATTACTAGATTGGTTTGAGAAAGTTGGCTCAGGGCACTGAGGATGGCTCCATGGCCTCACCTCAGGCACTGAAATACATCAGTTGCTGAGCAACAGAGCAGCAGACCCAGATGGGCAAAGCATTGCTCTGTAGAAGCCTTGCTGGGTGGATCCCGATCGGGGCGCATGTGAGAGTCTGTCTCTCTGCCTCCCTGCCTCTCTGCTTCTCACTTTATATATATATCTTTTATGAGCATGTAGAATTTTCAAACTAAAGTAGGTATCTAAAAAAAGCCCCAAATAATATTATCAAGCATTATTTAAATGCTGTAATCCTAAATGTTAACTTCAGCAAAGGTTATTAAAGGAACACTTTGAGCAAATGCTATGTATGTTTTCAACATATTGTTCCCTCTCAGTCCATCAGCCTCATAGAAAGGGGAAACCCATCCAGAAGCTTGGAGAACGTGTGTCGCTGGGCTTGCCAACAACAAAAATCTGATCCCAACCACTCTGAACACCATGACCATGCAATTTTCTTAACCAGGCAAGACTTTGGACCTGCTGGAATGCAAGGTATTTCCATTAACATGTAGAAGAAAAACTTGAGGGTGTGACTTTTTTTTCAAAAGGAATCCCAAATCGGGGAGTCTGTTCGATGGTTCCCATCTCTACCTCTGCTTTCCAGCGTGCATCAGCCAAGCTTGTATTTCCTTTCTACTGCGTCCAGTGACTTCTGTGGAATTCACAATGCCACTTAACTACTATAATAAATTATACTTGCCTTTAAAATAATGATTGGGCTTTTGTGGTATGGAGGGGGTGCTGTAAAATGCAGTGTGATTTCCAGGGAGTGTTTGGAACTGGGAAAGAGATGCCACGAGAAAATACTGCTGCCAAAGAGTTTCCTTCCAAAGTCAGCTCACATTGATCTAATAAACTCTGATGTAGGCTTTGGAAAAAGTAGACTGACGATTTCCTTTTCAATGGTGATGGAATTTCTGGCTCCCTTCCTCGGTACCATGACATGATATGAAGGACCATTCACTGAAACGGAAAGACAAGGCTTAGCTGGTGGGCAGAATACAACAGTAACCCCGGGCAGCTCCTTCTCTGAGGAAAGAAGGAAGTGTAGGCCTGATGAATCATCTCAGAGACCACTACCTGTAGTTTTCCCAAGAGAACGACTCACAGTGCTAGCAGGGAAATAATACTGCCTCTGTTTCCTGAAAAGCTGCTTTTCTTCCTACTAGGCAAAGGTCCAGTAGTAATTCTTAATGGGTTTTCTCATAAAATGAAAATAAAAGGAATTGTTATTCTCTACAGGATATGCTCCAGTCACAGGCATGTGCCATCCAGTGAGAAGTTGTACCCTGAATCATGAGGATGGTTTTTCATCTGCTTTTGTAGTAGCCCATGAAACCGGCCATGTGTAAGTCACTGTTGACAGCTATAAAGCCAAGAAAGGTCTTTTCTTCCCTGCCTCTCTCAGTATTGTTCGCACTTTGGGCCCAGTGCATGGCCAGCATGCAACGCTTGTCCCTTGCCAAGTGTGAGGAGCCAAAAACACTGACAAGGTCATGCACTGAAACCAAATGAGTGCCTCTAGCTTGCAGACATCCCTGTAGTTTCCACAACTATGAAATAAGAAAGGCATTTTTATCTAATAGTTGTCTATTTCACAATTCCTGAGACTCCTCCACAAAAGCCATGTTAACTTAGAAAATGCCTGTTTCCCTCTACAGTGTGTCCTTACTTAATGTTGTCAATAAGTTCTGCATCCTTAAGCAAAACAACTTAAAATAAAACCAAATTTACCATAATCTAATCGATATAAATAAGAGTTAAGTTTCTACAGCATCTCATCAACATTATAAGGAAACGACATCAATCATAATGACATAATTTGAGGACCAACTGTATTTATTTTTAAAATAGAAATTAAACAAAAAGCCCTGGCCACTGTGATCTTGTCAGTGAGTGCTCATTTTATGTTCTAGGTTGGGAATGGAGCATGATGGACAAGGCAACAGGTGTGGTGATGAGACTGCTATGGGAAGTGTCATGGCTCCCCTGGTGCAAGCGGCATTTCATCGTTACCACTGGTCCCGATGCAGCGGCCAAGAATTGAAAAGATATATTCAGTATGTCCCTATCTGCATGTCACAAGAGCATTTATCTTACAGCAGAAGTACAGACATGAAACTGACTCTTCAGGTCTTGTTCATAACAAAACTCCCAGTGAATGAAAACTGTTATTCGCTGTTAGCATTTCCTTATGACTCAGAGATTTTGGCACAATGATTTCATAATATAATCATAATATTTTAAGTCATCAGTCTAGAATTTAACTGATTTTTAACTATAATTTATTTTTAGTATATAATTTATAGACTCTTTGATTAATGGTCAAATATGAGTAGAGGATGAGGAGGGGAAGGTCCTGTGATGCCTTCATAATGTACCACCTATACCCTAGAGCAGTGGTCGGCAAACTCATTAGTCAACGGAGCCAAATATCAACAGTACAATGATTGAAATTTCTTTAGAGAGCCAAAATTTTTAAACTTAAACTGTATAGGTAGGTACATTCCTTATCGAGGTAGCGCCTGCACGTGGTATTGAGTGTGGATGAGCCACACTCAAGGGTCCAAAGAGCCGCATGTGGCTCGCAAGCCACAGTTTGCCGACCACTGCCCTAGAGTACAGTTGTCAGAACCTTCTCTGCTACACTGCAGGAGCTCAGCACGGGACCCTAAGAAGGCTGTCACAGTTATACTGCCTCCCTAAGTCATGCTTGACTTCTTTTCCTGGGATGAAAAAGGGTGAAGGGTCTTTATTTTTTAATGGAACTAAAACCAAATTCCTTTAAAAATATGCTCTTATGAATTTATTCTACGATTAAATGAAATTTTAAAGTATGTAACCTGAGCATACTTTTTTCATGAGGACGTGATAAAAGAATGAACACTTAACTGCATGTGATGCTTTTCCCTTCCTACAGTTCCTATGACTGTCTCCTTGATGACCCTTTTGAACACGATTGGCCCAAACTCCCAGAACTTCCTGGAATCAATTATTCTATGGATGAGCAATGTCGTTTTGACTTTGGGGTTGGTTACAAAATGTGCACTGCGGTATGTTTCCCAAAGTCAGTTTTGGTCTTGCCTCTTGAAATCTGTTTGCATATCTCCTATTTGGTGAGCTTTACAGATTCACTGGTGTGAGTGTAAGAATTTCTTCCAATGATTTTGTGTTTGCCATGTCACCACATGTTAAAGCTAAGTGCTTTTCATATATTGTCTTATTTAACCCTTGTGACAGACTAGGTGGATTTTGGTATACTTTTGTTTTACTGATGAAAAAGCCCAGATTTACAGAGGTTAAGCAACATAGCTGGTAAATAGGGGAGGTGAACATGGAAACCAAGATTGCCTGGCTCCCAACCCTACACTCTGTTGCTCCCTTGATTTTTGTGACCTTTAGATATGACTTTTAAGCCTTAAACAGGTCGCTTTTTACTAGCCTGTTGGCCAGGATTCCAGGTAGCTCTGAGCCGAGGGAAGGGTGATGCTGGTTTATTTTCAGGTGAGACTTGTGTGGCAGAGTGTGGAGGTTGGGGAGGTTGGGGGTGTGGGTTTCATAGTGAGGCTGGTGGGGTGTGAGGGCCTGGATCTGAACCTAGATCTATGATTCCAAGCACCTTCTTGACTCTCCCCATCTTAGTTTTCTCATGTATGAAATGTGGATAATGATAGTATTTATCTCTCAGTATTGGTGTCAGGGTTCAATTTGATATGTAGCTGAAGTGCTTAGCACAGGGCAGGCACATAGTAAATGCTAAGTGGAATCCAGTAGAGCCTGTCTCTCATGTAGCTATTCTGATTAGAGGTAAGTTTCACTAAATTTCCATGTTGAGATTTAGTAGTTCATTAAAAAAGAAAAGGTTTTTTTATATGTTGGAGCAAGCTTCATGTGTTAGAGCAAGAAATATAAGTATTTCATGGATGTGTTAGAGCAAGAAATGTAAGTATTTCATGGTACTGAAAAGAAGTTGATCTGCTGTTTGAAGTCTTCCATGTTCCCAGAGCTACAGCTGTTTGGACTGTCTATAAACTATTCATTGTCATCTCCTAATCACCTGCATTAATATTTTGACTTGAGAACTCTAAAGCTTGGACTTTGGTGGGAAAATACAGTGTCTGCATTAAATGATAGGAATTAGAACAACAAACCCAGGTCCAAAATGAGTACTAACTAAGAAAAAACTCTGACCACAAGATGTCTATAATTAGTGGTGTAAGCAATGACATATGGGTAAATTGATGTTTGATATCTTTTTTTAAAATCTATCTGAAGAACGGTAAGACATTTACAGTTAGAAGGAGAGCAGACAAAAGCGTACACAAATATGTGTGTAGACGCATACATTTGGGTGTTATATATGGTGTTTTAGGAAAAAAAAACATTCTTAAGATTGAGAAAACTAAGACTTTTGTCAGGCTCTGTGACTGTCTTACTTGTAATCGTAACTACAGCCTTACCTTAACTCACATTTCTTAGGCATGGGTTGTTGTGAGGCTCAAATATATGGAAAGTACTTTATAAACCACACGAATGTATTGTAATAGTTTGTTACACCTGGAATACATTATTTTAACATAGAAAGTTTGACAAGTATTTTTTTCTTTTAGTCAACTCATTATGATGGGCATTTTTATTATTTATAGCTGAGCAGTTCAGTTAAGAGAAGTCGTCTTGATAGCTTAAGAACTACAAGATCATTGTAATAACTTGTCATATTTAAAAGGTTCATTATAATCACTTTTTAAAATTCCAGTATTGCTTATTTGAAAACCAGAAAATAGAAATGGTAGGCAGAAATAGTAAGGGTCAACTAGAGAATCGCAGACAAATCATGGTTTATCACTTTATTTTAGAAAAGCAGAATAAAAATACTCTGTACTTGGAATTCTTGGGCAGCTTTTTTTTTCTTGATATGCCAAAACTTTGACCATTAACTTGAAATCAAAATATCCAAGGAACATGATGTGAAGAACATATATAGAATATTTTGTTGGTGCATGTCATGCCATCTGTATTTCATTGAAATGTTGATTCTCTCTTCCAGTTCCGAACCTTTGACCCGTGTAAACAGCTGTGGTGCAGCCATCCTGATAACCCTTACTTTTGTAAAACTAAAAAGGGACCCCCCCTTGATGGGACCGAATGTGCTGCTGGAAAAGTGAGTCTGCCTATACCAGAAAGATTTAAGATATGTGGCATAATAATAATCACCTTTAATGGACCGGAAAATGATGAACATGGCTGTATTATCATTTTTATGAATACCACAGTACATGAGGTTTCATTGTGGTGATGTACTAATGTTGTACAGTAGTTTCCAATGACCGCTGTAACAAATTACCACAAGGTTGGTGGCTTAAAACAACACAAATTTATTTTCTTACAGTTCTGGATGCCAGAAACCAAAATCGGTTTCACTGAGCCAAAATCAATGTGTGGGCAGGACCATACTCTCTCGAGAAGCTCGCAATGGAGAGTCTGTTCTTGCCTCGTCCAGCTCGTAGTGGCTGCCCACACTCCTTGATTGTGGCTGCACCACTCCAGTCTTGGATTCCATGACCACACTGCCCCCTTCTCCTCTTTTGTGAGCACATATCCTTCTAGGTGCCTCTTATGCAGATAACGTGATGGCGTTTAGGGCCAGCCTGGATAATCCAGGTTAAGCTCCCCCTCAAACCCTTAATTTAATCATACCTGCAGAGACTGCTTTCCAAATTAGGGTGCTATTTACAGATTCTAGGACCCGACATCTTTGGGACCACTACTCAGCCCAGTACTGATAGACAGGAAAGGAGCAGCTCATCAGAATATCTGGGACCCTGTTACTGGGATTTGACTTATTGGCTCCCTCCCACTCCTCGTGAAAGTTGTCCAGAAACAGTCCTGTGTTACAGAAGATTTGGCCTTGCTCCTTAGGGAAGGATGCCCAGAGGTTTTAAATCTCAAATTGTATAGTCAGGATTGAATGCTCAGAATCTGGCCAAGTGCCAAGCTACCCTACTCATGAGGGGAGAGATCACCTATCCCAAAACAAAGACACGTTAAGAACTCAAGTTGAAGTGCCTTGGACTAGTTTGAAAATAAGATATTGTAGACAGAACCAAAAACTGGCAAAGAAGATTTAGATAGCTTTTAGTTCTTTTAAAGCCCTTTAAAACTCTACTTCAAATGTATACAAACTATACTTGCAATGAGAATTATAAGCATAATAATAATCATAATAATACCATTATTCATGTTTAAACTTTGTTAGGCATTGTGCTAAACACATTACATATAGTGGGTTGCCGTGGGAAAATTTATTAGTACAAAATTTTGACTATAAAAGTAAAGCAATAATGAGTTGATTAATTTTTTGCTTTATGAAAAAGCTATCCTCCAAATCAACTCTGAGCAGCCAACTTCCCTAAATACATTTGTGTTACATTTAAATTTACCAAAGTTGAATTTTTAGAAGCACTTTTATTGTGTGTAGGATAAAAGTGCAAGTTAAAGTGTTGGTAGGGAAAAGAGTCCCTTGGAGTGCCTGCTGTGTGCTGGGCACTGTAAGACGCAGTGTGATTTCACTGACTGTTTGGAGTGGGAAACTCAGTGCTGTCAGGGTTCTAGTTGTTCCTACTTAGCTATGATCCTTTCTGGGACCCGAATTCCACATTTCCTACTGTGCAAATTAGGTGCTCAAATCATTTTTATTGGTTATTTTTAATACTCACCAGTAAAAATGCCCATATAACAACTCATCAGAATGAATTATTTTTTATTTCAATTGTACACATAAAAATGCAAGTCTAAATTACCCTTTGTATAGGAAATCTTATTGGTATAATTGCTTTGGGATCATGCAGGTGAAAACCTGGTGGGGGTGGTAGGGAACTGAAGCCCTTACATTGTTGGTATTTGTATAACAGCTTCAGCTTTAGCATATGCATGATTCTTACAATTACCCTTTGTCATTTTCCTAAGTGGTGTTATAAGGGACACTGCATGTGGAAGAATGCTAATCAACAAAAACAAGATGGCAATTGGGGGTCCTGGACCAAATTTGGCTCCTGTTCCCGGACATGTGGAACTGGTGTTCGTTTCAGAACACGCCAGTGCAATAATCCAATGTGAGTATGACCCCTGCAATCCTGGTTATTTTTAGATAGCCCAGAGAATACGTCAATATAATGTCATTACTATTTTGTTTCATAAAGTACATGTAAAATACAGAACATGAAAATTAAGGGTGTAAGTATCTATTTTGGGTAAATCTCCATTTATCAGTTTTGTGAGGAGTGGTCATTGGTGAAGAAGAGAGACTTCAATGACGATTAGAGATTTTGAAGAAGTTGCTATTTAGGAATGTTAAGGAGCTGAGCAGGGGAAGCCCCTCACTGTGCTCTTAGGGCCTGGGCACCCGAGGCCATGAGAGCGAGCCGAGCCGCTGTGAGAAGCACAGGTGTAGCGGGACAGCGCCAGCCACCCATGCTCACTCACTCAGGGCTAGGAGGGCGGGGCAGCAAACAGAGCATGGGCAATGAAGGCCATTCCCAAGAGAGAAAAACATAACCAAAATCTTAAACGTAGGACATTGTTCCTTGTCTAGAGTTTAACATGTGAGCCGACCTGTGTCTCCGGCAGCAGGATGGCTCTGAACCTGTCTTTTATAAAAAAAAGAGCGTCACATAGCTGTCTTCACAGGGAGAGATGATGGTAGTATTAGTGGAAGACACAAACAACACAAGTATAATTACAGTCGTAAGAGCAGCTAAGTTCACTCTGAGCCACACTCTGTTCTAAGTGTTCTACGTATGTTACCTCATTCAATCCTCTCAATTTTTCTCTGAAGAACATATGGGAAACTGAGGCATGGAGCTGTGGTCAGAGTCTCTTTGGGTTGCATCCACATGTGTTAGGCGTGGTAGAAAATATAATTTCTCAAGTCCATATCTATGTGTTAATTTCTTTACATTCTTTTGCCATGCATATAAAATACACTGTTTGAAAAGCTACCCTAGGTTGAGTTTGGGTCCCCTTGTGCACCCCCCGCCCCAGCAGGGAGAGGATGGTGCTTTTGGAAAGGAATGAAGTGAGGAAGCATGAGTTCATTCACTCGCTGGCAGCTCAGAGCTCTGGCTTTCCGCCCTCCTTCCAGCACTGTGTCTGCAAACTCCAACTGCTGGGCTGGCGCCAGAAGGCCTTTTTAAATGTTGTCTTTTCTTTAGGCCCATCAATGGTGGTCAGGATTGTCCGGGTGTTAATTTTGAGTACCAGCTTTGTAATACAGAAGAATGCCAAAAACACTTTGAGGACTTCAGAGCACAGCAGTGCCAGCAGCGTAACTCCCACTTTGAATACCAGAGCGCCAAACACCACTGGCTGCCCTACGAGCACCCCGACTGTGAGTAGACGCCTGCCTTTTCCCTGCTGTGCAGATGGTTACTTAGAGTGTACGCTTTGTCTACACCAATCCCTTGGACTCTTGATCCCTACTTGGTAGCTTAGAAACTTTGTTGCTTACAGGGCTAAGTCCTTCTGAGTTGCCAGGAATAAAGCTAACGTCCTCCCTTCCTTAGAGAGATGAGAATTATGGAATAGTTCCTGGCAATCAGCAGCACCACCATCCTGACTGAAAAGACCAGTGCACAGCAAACAATGTAAAAATCATGGAGGAGATGCTGAGCGACCTCATTCAGTGGGAATCCCTCTACTAGGAAATGCTTCTGGAGTACTGTGATTGGCCCTTTCTGAATAACTAGGGGAAAATATCCTTCTTTTACAGTGGGGCCAGGAGCAAGAAAAAAGACCATTATTTAAGAACTACAGAGACTACATAATCTTTTTACTTTTGTACTGTGCACTAGTTATTAAAACTACAACTGGAAACTCCCTTTTAATGTTTCAGTTCTTACCCTTGAATTTTCAGTTAAATATGTTCAAGTGGAAACTTTTCACCATATTTCTTGTTTGGGTGAATAAAAGGAAATAGTTACATGATGATAACATGGTATAATATACTGTACTGCCGAATTCAGTTGAAAAGCTGTTCTAAAAGAAAGATGCATCCGTAGAGGAATTCCAAGTTACGATGTGTTAATAAGACATGTATTTTTTTTTCATGTTTTGGTGAAGTGAGTCATATGAACTATATTAAATTTACTTAATGAGATTATACAAAGGCAAAAACTATACCAGTCATTGGGTCAAATGAAAAAGAAACCCTTTCGACACTCTAAGCATCACTAAAAGTAAAGTGGTTCTGATTTAAAGTTTTAGAAGGGCTGTGGTTAAATCTAGGGTTGCCACACAACCTGATTTGCCTGGGATGGTCCCAATTTAGACCTGTTGTCCCTGTGTCATTAGTAATAAAACCCTTTTCACCCTCAAAAGTGTCACAGTGTAGATGTTAAATCAGAAGGTCACCCTGGCCGAAACAAATATGTTAAATATGTATAATTTTCCCCTCCTCTTTATTTTATCTTTTAATACCCAATTGCATTGAATCTTCATATTTTAAAAATAAACAATACTGTTGAAAGATACCATTTTTTAAAAACTGTTGATTTAATCCTCCGTTTTATGCAGCCAAGAAAAGATGCCACCTTTACTGTCAATCCAAAGAGTCGGGGGAGGTGGCGTACATGAAGCAGCTGGTGCACGACGGGACGCGCTGCTCGTACAAGGACCCCTACAGCACCTGTGTGCGCGGGGAGTGTGTGGTAAGCTCGGCACAGAGCTGTGCACTTCCTCTTTGACTCTCATTCCTCTGCATGTTTCCAAAACTTTAAACTGTCTCCTACCTGTGAAATCACATTAGGATGTGAACAGGTGAATAGCTCAGTAGCTAACCAAAATCTTGGGGAAACTGCACTTAATGAAATCAAACGCTGCTCACTGGCCGAATCAAAATTTAAATACAGTTTCCTCGATTTCCAGCCAAATGCTTTTCCTAAGTTACTCTGATGTCTGTAGGTTGGGCTACAATTTGGGAACAATGCCTTTGCTTTGAGTATTTTACTAGTAGCCATCTGCTGTTAAATCATGAAGTGTTGTTTTTTGTTTTTTTTTAATTCAATGCTACATGTATTTTATCTTTTGTTTGAGATAATAAAAACATCTCTCTTTCACTCATCTTCCAATTCTACATCAGAAGTAGTAAAGATGCAAACACTGTTTTTTTGCCTCATTTAATCTTTTTTTAATGCACTTTATTTTCTTATTCATGTTCATATTTCATGTTAAATTGATATGAAATTGTCCTTATTAGCAGAACACACTGCTCCTGTTCAATTGCTTTTCACCTCAGAACAACTAGTGTTGTATTAGTGAATCTAGGATATGCAGCTGCCTCATAGTTGATCTGAAATTTCCCTGGAAACAAAACCTGTGTTTTGTTCATCTTTCACCTCCCACGGCATCTAGTGCATCAGTGGATGTGTAATCATTATTTCCTCTGTCCACTCATCTCACACTTAAGAGTGTGGTGCCCTATCACATATCATTAACCTATCCTGATGGACATCAAGGAGCTGTCCCAGCTCAGACAACCTTCCGTAGTTCCCTGTTAAGTTAGTGTGAAAATGTGAATGCTTCCTACTAGTTTGGGCCTTTCACAGCCCGTGCTTTGCACGTCTCACATTCTTCTTCCCCTGTCATACCCCCCAACTTTCCATTGGCTTAAATATGAGTAAGTATTGTTCTCTACACCCACTTTCCATGAACACGCAACTTCTATGGCTCTGTATGATTTCTCTGCATTCTCAAAATGTGTGGCCACACACTCGATTCCTTCAGGGACCTACGAAAATCTCTTGTTACTTCGGTGAATTTTTGTCTTCTATCCCTAGCCAAGTTTTAAAGCTTGTACTAATGTACAACTCACTATTTTATTATTCATCTTTATAAATATGAAAGCAAGCAGAGAAAGGCACCGGCTTTTTGTTTCCTCAGCATCTGCTACAACATTTGTGCTTAATAAATGTTTGATGATGTTGCCTATGTATGATGACCATGAGACCGGGGGATGTTTATCCTAGAGTACAGTTTAACCTAGAATACAAGTCATTCGATTGCACTGTAGTTCTTTAGAAGACTGTGGTATGATAAATCAGACTTAGAATGAAAGTTTGGTACAAATGGCCTGACTGTGGGCTCCTAATTAGACAAGGCCATCATTCTCTAGGATGCCGACCTTGACCTAACACATTAAAATGAGCCCTTTTAACATCTTCTCTCCCCAGAAAGTGGGCTGTGATAAAGAAATTGGTTCTAACAAGGTTGAGGATAAGTGTGGTGTCTGTGGAGGAGATAACTCCCATTGTCGAACTGTGAAGGGGACATTTACCAGGACTCCCCGGAAGCTCGGTAAGATGAGGCCTCTGGTGACTTCAGTGCCCTTTTCTATGACCTGTATTTCTTCAGACTTCTCTTAGGAATGCAGTGTTTTCTCTATGAACAATCAAACATTAGCTGCTGGTTTACTTTTATTCAGACGGCCTTATATATAAGGAACTATTTAAAAACCTTTGAATTCATAGCTCCATAGCATTCATGGTAAAATGATCTACTAAATTTTGATAAGGAATAAAGAAAATCACTGTCAATTATAGTAATTAGATAAAATCTGTGTTTTGGGTTTTTTTGTTTTGTTTTTAATAAAATGCATTAGACCTCATTATTAGAATCGATGCTTGCTTTAAATTTTTGTTTGCGCATAAATTATTGATCAGAAGTTAAAAAAAATTTATATTAAAGAAAATTGAGATGCAAACAAAATGAATCTGAGGTATAATGGCTTATGTGTGAAGTTTTGTGCTTGTTAAATAGTCAATAACCTGGATTCAGGCCTATGGTAAATTTCAACAGATGGAACAATGAAACACAATTAATATGCAAAAATATTAATAGCTTCATAATTATCCATTGGAATTCTCATAAAAGATTTAGATGCAAACATTTTAACTAAACTTTTTGAGTTTATAACACATATTGCCTATTCAATAAGCATTTATTGGGCAACTGTTTCTGAGAATTCGGCATTTAAAAATAAATTTGATGCGCTACTTCCTTTGAGAAACTTCAACATCATCCAAAGCCCTGTCAGGATACAGTTGTCCCTTATGGAGTGATAGAAAACAAAATAAAACAGAAATTTTGGTTTACTTTGAGCACAGTGGTGTGACGGTGATTTTCCCTTTTAGAAGAAAAGAAAGTATAAAAGTGTTGGTCTTCATCCAAATGAAATAATTCTCTTAGTTCTTTTTATTCTCAGTATAACTCAGTTACCCAGCTCAAGCCAATTCCACACACACCTGCTTTGCTCTTTGATATAGTTTGGGTGGCAGAGCTCGGTGACTCTATTCTAATGTGTTTTTCTTAGGCATTGCTTACTCTAGTTATTGATGTCTTTGTTATTCCTGGGTGATGATTTACTATGTTTTGTACTTAGAACATTGTTAAAAAGCAAATATTGCCATTTCCTATGATTATAGTATTTTAGTAAAGCAAGCAGAAATAGAATGTTATATATATATAAGAATAATGGTTTTGGTGGAGTAAAATGTAATTTTCTCCATCTTTGGAAGTGATTTACTGTGCTTTGCTGCAATTGTATATTATTATTTTAGATGTAAAATAATTTGTTTTGTTTTATTTCCAGACTGAATTAATGCAATGAAAAAAGTTTTTGCCGTACTCATTTACTTTCTATATTGTGTGTAATAGGAGGTAGTGATACTTTTTTTCAGATACCTCAAAAATTATGCTAAACCTGCGAATCAAGGTCAGAACAGCAGAAGAAAGCTTTCATCAGACATACAGATTCAAACTGTGCAAAGATAATCTAACATCCATTTCTTTGCTGTTACAGTCATTCAATAGAGTAATTAACCTTTTCCAACAGGAAAACATTTAAGCAAGAGGTGCCATAAAGAATTCAAGTTGCTGGAAAATGAAATCTGCAAGTATTCAACTTCAAATCACCTATATCATTTCTCACTCATTCTTAGTCTTACTTTCATTGACTATTAACAGTTTATTGGCATTAGCTAACTATTATAAATGCGTCTTTTTCAACATATAAAATTACAGAACATATTTCAACTTACCTAATAATAAATATATATAAAGCTTATCATATAGTCAATGAATCAGCAAGACTTTGATAAATATGAAACCTCCACTAATTAAAGACATTCTATTTAAGGGAAGACGAGAGGCGCCTTCACTTTACCCAAAGGAGCTCGTAATATTTCTCTTGCTGAAACAAGAGAAGCTAAAAATGTCCTGGGTAAGTTGTAGCAAACTGCAGAAAGATGGGCATCCATAAATGGCATCAAGCTGTTTTGCTGTCCTTGGCATCTTGAGCATGTTACTCCTAGCCATTGCACACTCAGGCAAACATGGTAATTTTCACGGATTAGACTTTCCCCTGGCTCAGGTGCTGGAAACACTGACCTCAAATTACTCTTCCATTCAGTTAAATCACTAATGAATATTGTGAAAAGTTAGGTAAATCTACCCATTGGTAGATATTAATTGTCCATATAGAAATGACAAACATACTTCTTTCTGATTCCATCAGTAATAGTATACTCATAATTGAATTTATGTCAATAGTCATCCTGTAGTATATGAATCAGATGTTTTATAATAGAAGGTATCAGTTGCATCATCTTTCTATATTTGTTTACTTTTTGAGGGAAGTGAGCAATAACATTTGATTTCTCCACTTGACCTGACTTGTTGAATAATAGTTGGGGTTTTAATTCTAAGTGATCTTAAGATAATTTTTAGGATGTAATAATAAGATCTGTTATGTATGTAATTGACCACAACAGGCTTAATATACAATTTTAAAACCCCATACTACCCATTAAACATATAGAATTTATCATTTTTGCATTAGAAGATTGAGGTTAGGGTGCATATAAAGTCAGTGTTTGACATAACTTGCAGACATTGACCAACCAAATGGTTCAGTCAAATTTGCAACATGTATTTTAAAATATCCCCATTATAAACTTGTTTAAAGCTTAAAGGTAGTTGCTGATCACAAGAAAAATGAAAGCTGCTCACTGGTTTTCCCTTTGTAATTTCTTTAAAATAAGGCAGACTTTTATATTAGAAGATATTTTATTAATTAGAAGTTTAGCTATCTATATCCACCACTTAGGCTTTTAAAGTAATATATAGACTAATGAAGTATTTTTAGAAGGTGATGAACTAAGTACTCTAAAAATTGACCCCACTTCAAAAGAGTGATTTACAGAACTAAAATCACAGAGGACTGAGAAAAGCATAGAATTTGCCTGAACTGTTGACACAATTCACAGGTCAACAAGATAAATAGCGAATTGGTTGGAAACAAGATTAAATCTTTTCTTCCTCTTTAATTAAAAAAAAAGTAAAAGAAAGTAAGAAAGAAAAGGCTTCCTTTAATCTCATGCCAGATGTCACACAAGCTACCAACGCTTTGAAGTTCATTTCTGAAACTGCTTTTTCAGTTTATGTATGCCCTCTTCTGCCTGCAGGAGCAGTCAGAACGTAACGCCCAGCTAACCATGATTGTTGCTTTCTTTTCTCTTTTGCTTCCTACAATATTTACGACACATGCAAAGGGTACCTTAAGATGTTTGATATACCCCCTGGTGCCAGACATGTGTTAATCCAAGAAGACGAGGCTTCTCCTCATGTTCTTGGTAAGTGGTTCTGTCTGCTGGCTCTGCTTCCACATGCACTTACACGTAGAAATGTCAAAGAAAGCATATGTATATATACATAGTGTGTAAATGTATATATGTGTGTCTATATATGTGTATATATATTATATATATGTATATATGCAGGATTTGAGTTATATATAAATGCATTATGTGATTTTGTTGAAACCTTGATCAGTTTATTATTATATGAAAAAAATCATTTGGCAAATGTGCAGTTTTGCTCTGCATTAGGGCATGAAAACAATAGATGTGTTAAAATGCATTAATTAAAGAATAATATCAGAAAAATTTGCCATACTTATTTTGACAAATTAAGTTCTGATATTTTGGTTGATGCCATACAGTATGCCTCTCCTTACTTACATTGCATTTTAAGCTTTTAGTGAAAAGTTACATGTGAATTTTGCTAGTCTAATGAATGTTTTCTTAGTATCTGTTATGTGTCCAGTTTCTAACTGGGACATGCAGATCCATTTGCATGGCTGTTTATAATTCCCCAAAGAGTCTTTTCCTCCTTTATGACGGGAGCACTTTAAAGGGGTTTATATTTAAAATGTATGTACAAATGTAAACACAACTTTCAAGTAGTCCTTGACCTACTAAAGCACTAAGAAGCAGCACTGAAACTAAGGCGTTATCTGTCAACCCCATAAAATTTGTAAAAAATTGTGTTTTTTAAATGTGTGACTTAAAATATGGTTTTTCATAGAATTTTCTTAATACTTAAATTATATTCATTACTAGAATCTGTGACAGTCTAGCAGTAAGTTATAGTTCTTTTTCCAGTTATTAAAATTTATTATTTTTCATCCTAGAATTCAGATTATTATGCCTGGGAAAATTAGAATAGTATAAAAGTTCAAGAAAAATAAGTTTAGTTAACTGAAATTATTCATGTTTTCTATTCATTTGCAGTAATGGTGATAATATGAAATTTTATTTTGTAACATCACTATATGCTGATAAATACCTCCAAGCATTAAAATCCCATTTGTTATATTTTTTTCCATTAAGAAAGCATTTTGTGCCTGACCAGGTGGTGGTGCAGTGGATAGAGCATTGGACCCAGGTTCGAACCCCAAGGTCGCCAGCTTGAACACAGTCTCATTCAGTTTGAGTGCGGGCTCACTAGCTTGAGCATAGAGTTGCTGACTTGAGTATGGGATCATAGAAATGACCCCATGGTCTCTGTCTTGAGCCCAAAGATCTCTTGCTTGAAGCCCATGGTCACTGGCTTGAGCCCAAGGTCGCTGGTTTGAGTAAGGAATCACTAGCTCTGCTATAGCTCACCCCCAGTCAAGGCACATATGAGAAAGCAGTCAGTGAACAATTAAGGAGACTAAGGAGCCACAACAAAGAATTGATGCTTCTCATCTCTCTCCATTCCTGTCTGTCTGTTCGTATCTGTCTATCTCTCTGTCTCTCTCTCTGTCACAAAAAGAAAAAAAAGACGGCATTATATGTCCTTGGCTAGTTGGCTCAGTGGTAGAGCATTGACTGGGCATATGAAAGTCCTGGGTTCCATTCATGGTCAGGGCACACAGAAAAAATGACCATCTGTTTCTCCACCCCTCCCACTCCCCTTCTTTTTCCCTCTCTCTCTCTCTCTTCCCTCCTGCAGCCCTGGCTCAGCTGGTTTGAGCAAGTTGGCCTGGGTGCTGAAGATGGTTCCCTGGCCTTGCCTTAGTCACTAAAATAGTTCAGTTGTCAAACAATGAAGCAGCAGCCTCAGATGGTCAGAGTGTCGCCAGTAGGGGGCTTCCCGGTGGATCCCAGTTGGGGGTATGCAAGAGTCTGTCTCTCTGCCTCCTTGCCTCTCACTTAATAATAAATAAATAAATAAATAATATTAAAAGCATTTTGTTTTATAATATATGCTAAGAATGCTATCACCAGTGAACAGCTTTTACTAGCGAGCTAAGTAGAGAATGTGACCTTAGAATTTTACAATCATAAAAACTGTTGGCCTAAAAATTAGTTTAATTATGTTGGGTGCCTATAAATATTTTGACTAACTTCAATAAGATACACAGTGCCTGACCAGGCAGTGGCGCAGTGGATAGAGCGTTGGACTGGGATGCGGAGGACCCAGGTTCGAGACCCCGAGGTCACCAGCTTGAGCGCAGGCTCATCTGGTTTGAGCAAGGCTCACCAGCTTGGACCCAAGGTCACTGGCTTGAGCAAGGGGTTACTCTGTGTGCTGTAGCCCCACGGTCAAAGCACATATGAGAAAGAAATCAATGAACCACTAAGGTGTCACAACGAAAAACTAATGATTGATGCTTCTCATCTCTCTGTTCCTGTCTGTCTGTCCCTGTCCCTATCTATCCCTCTCTCTGACTCTCTCTCTGTCTCTGTAAAAAAAAAAAAAAAAGATACACAATAAATAAATAAGCTGTTTTGTTATGTGCTGAACTGGCATACATTATTTATATTAAATATTATAAAAATATTCATTATTTTCAAAATATTTCCAGGTTTCTCAGGAAATGTATAGGATTGAATGAGTTTGAAACTGTTAACTTCTTTGACAGTATTTTTAAATGGGAACATTTCTTAATTTTTAATCTTCTATGTAACCTTCTTGCTATTGTTTTTGACTAGTTGGAAATCTTTCTTGAGGATTTTAAATGCCCAATGAAGGAATGAAACTCATATCAAAACTAACACTCATTTTATTTGATGCTGTTAAGCATATTCTTTGATTTATATAGAAGGGGATAGATAGACTTAATATGGATCATCAAAGCAATAGTATAATAAAATAAAATGTCTGCTGGCTACTCATTTTTCTTTCTTTAGCTATTAAGAACCAGGCTACAGGCCACTACATTTTAAACGGTAAAGGGGAAGAAGCCAAGTCACGGACCTTCATAGATCTTGGTGTGGAATGGGATTATAACATTGATGATGACATTGAAACTCTTCATACAGATGGACCTCTACACGATCCTGTGATTGTTTTGGTATGTGGCATCATAGGCTCGCTATGTGGTTGGGTTAGTTGTAATTTTGTTATTAATTTATCTGAAAACACTTTTACCTTGAACATTGAATATTTATTTGCTTGTTTTTTTTATAATTCCTTTAACTGCCCCTCTCCACTCTTTGTGCAAATTTGCCATATATTTTACTATATGTACAATATAAACCCAATGGCACAGTATTATGACTTTTGACTTTAGTAACCAGTATCTGTTAAAGACAAGAAAAGAAAATATATTTACCCACATATTTACCATTTCCGATGATCTCCCTTTTTTCTTGTAAATCTGACTTCCTATCTGGTATCATTTACTTTCAATATAAAGACCTCCCGTTAGCATTTCTTGTGGTGTGGGTATAAGTGCCAGCAAAGAAGTCTCTCCAACCTTCAATTTCTGAAACTATCTTTATTTCACCATTGTTGTTAAAGGATATGTTTACTAGATACAGACTTTTTGGTTGCTAGTTATTTTTTCTTTCAGTGCTTTGAAGATGTTTTCCACTGTTGCAGGGAGTTAAAGCAATTTCAGGGCTGATCAAGGATGATATATATGTCTGAGGTGGCAGCAGCAGCATGCACAAACTGTGTTGGGATCCCTTAGCAGGTTTGCATGTAGGATTACCATCCAGAAGGAGGAAAGGGAAAGGGAACAAACCCCTATGAAAGAAAAGGCTGGAGAGCGGGTTTATGTGGCTGATTGATGTCACTCAGCAGCACAGCAAGGAGTACCTGGGTCTGGAGCCCCAAAGAGTGGCAGCAGCTTGGTGTCCTCATAGCCATAGCTTTACTTAGAGTTAGCAGATGTTGGATGCAGTTTCAGAAGGGTCTGCAAATCAAGCTGCCTCTAAGTGGCTAAAACCATAGGATACATTTAAAACACTTGTTTTAAATTTTGACTGGTGCTAGCAGGCTTTTTTAGCTGAAGAGACTCAGCCTGCAATGAAGGAAAAACAACCTCAGGGCCAATACGCAGGAGCCATCACGGGCTCATTTACGTAACCTCTGTTTTCTAGATTCCATCATTTTTTGATGAGAAGTCAGCCTCATTTGCATTACTGCTGTGTGTGTAAAGTGTCCATTTTTTCTGGCTGATTTTTAAGATTTTTTTTTTTTTTTATCATTTTGCTTTGTTTGTTTAGCAGTTTGTTTACTCCTAGTCTGTGAAGGTCTTTGTATAGACCCAGCTTGGGTTCACCAGTCATCTTGGCTCTGTGATTTAAAGTTCTCCACCAAATTTGGGTTAATTTTCCATTCTGTGTTCAAGTTTGTTTTTTCCCCATCTCTCATTTCTCTACTCCTAGGACTCATTCACATGTACTATATGTGAAACTGGTTGAAAATATTCCAGAAGTCTCTTAGGCTTTGTTCATTGTTTTATTATCTCTTTTTCTCTATTCTTCAGTTAAGAGAATTTCTATTGAGCTGTGTTCAAACTCACTGACTGTGTCTTATGTGGTCTCTAATCTGTTGTTGAGCCCATCCAGTAAATTTTTTTCAGATAGTGGGTGTACTTTTCCAGCATTTCCATGTTTTCAAAGTCATTTTCATTTCACTGTCATGGTGTCTGTATCTTTTCACTCATTGTGTCTACCTTTTTCTTTAAGTTCTGTGTTTCATGTTGTCTGCTTTTATGGACTGATTTTTTTAGTTGTTTACCTGTTTTTACAACCTTTTTTATTATACACTGGGCAGTACAGATAATAAGTTGTAGGTCACTTTTTTTTATAGCCCCTTCCTTTCGGGCTGTTGGGTTTTATCCTGGCTGGCAGTTACCGTCAGTTTCTTCTGGTCCCAGGGACCTGGTCTACTCACTGAGGCTGAGCTATTTCGTGTTGTCCTTATCTCAGGACATGGCCTTTTTGGTACATGAACAGGATCCCTGGGGTGTTGATGAAGCCTCTTGACCCTGGCCAAAAGAGAACTCCCGGGTCTCTCAGCCCTGTCTGACCTTGACCATGTGTCCTGCCCCCAGCCTCGCAGCACCCCTCTTTGGTAGATGGCATGGTGTATTGGCCTGTGCGTGCACAGACCAGCCCTCAGTCTGGGACTCGTGCAGCCTTCTGGGCCACCCCTCCAGGCAGCCCCCGCTTCTTTAGTGCACTGTCCTGTAGTTCCAAACTCTGCCGTCAGTCTCCTCAGCTCAGTGACAATGCTGTCCTGACTGGAGCTCCTGCTCCCTGTGCCCCTCAGCTCAGTGACAACGCTGTCCTGACTGGAGCTCCTGCTCCCTGTGCCCCTCAGCTCAGTGACAATGCTGTCCTGGCTGGAGCTCCTGCTCCCTGTGCCCCTCAGCTCAGAGACAATGCTGTCCTGGCTGGAGCTCCTACTCCCTGTGCCCCTCAGCTCAGTGACAATGCTGTCCTTACTGGAGCTCCTGCTCCCTGTGCCCCTCAGCTCAGTGACAACGCTGTCCTGGCTGGAGCTCCTGCTCCCTGTGCCCCTCAGCTCAGTGACAACGCTGTCCTGACTGGAGCTCCTGCTCCCTGTGCCCCTCAGCTCAGTGACAATGCTGTCCTGGCTGGAGCTCCTGCTCCCTGTGCCCCTCAGCTCAGTGACAATGCTGTCCTGGCTGGAGCTCCTGCTCCCTGTGCCCCTCAGCTCAGTGACAACGCTGTCCTGACTGGAACTCCTGCTCCCTGTGCCCCTCAGCTCAGTGACAACGCTGTCCTGGCCGGAGCTCCTGCTCTCTGTGCCCCTCAGCTCAGTGACAATGCTGTTCTGGCTGGAGCTCCTGCTCCCTGTGCCCCTCAGCTCAGTGACAACGCTGTCCTGGCCGGAGCTCCTGCTCTCTGTGCCCCTCAGCTCAGTGACAATGCTGTCCTGGCTGGAGCTCCTGCTCCCTGTGCCCCTCAGCTCAGTGACAATGCTGTCCTGGCTGGAGCTCCTGCTCTCTGTGCCCCTCAGCTCAGTGACAATGCTGTCCTGGCTGGAGCTCCTGCTCTGTCTTGCCCCTCAGCTCAGTGACAACGCTGTCCTGGCCGGAGCTCCTGCTCTCTATGCCCCTCAGCTCAGTGACAATGCTGTCCTGGCCGGAGCTCCTGCTCCCTGTGCCCTTCAGCTCAGTGACAATGCTGTCCTGGCTGGAGCTCCTGCTCCCTGTGCCCCTCAGCTCAGTGACAATGCTGTCCTGGCTGGAGCTCCTGCTCCCTGTGCCCCTCAGCTCAGTGACAATGCTGTCCTGGCTGGAGCTCCTGCTCTGTCTTGCCCCTCAGCTCAGTGACAATGCTGTCCTGGCCGGAGCTCCTGCTCCCTGTGCCCCTCAGCTCAGTGACAATGCTGTCCTGGCTGGAGCTCCTGCTCCCTCTTGCCCCTCAGCTCAGTGACAATGCTGTCCTGGCTGGAGCTCCTGCTCCCTGTGCCCCTCAGCTCAGTGACAACGCTGTCCTGACTGGAGCTCCTGCTCCCTGTGCCCCTCAGCTCAGTGACAATGCTGTCCTGGCTGGAGCTCCTGCTCCCTGTGCCCCTCAGCTCAGTGACAATGCTGTCCTGGCTGGAGCTCCTGCTCCCTGTGCCCCTCAGCTCAGTGACAATGCTGTCCTGGCTGGAGCTCCTGCTCCCTGTGCCCCTCAGCTCAGTGACAATGCTGTCCTGGCTGGAGCTCCTGCTCCCTGTGCCCCTCAGCTCAGTGACAACGCTGTCCTGGCCGGAGCTCCTGCTCTCTGTGCCCCTCAGCTCAGTGACAATGCTGTTCTGGCTGGAGCTCCTGCTCCCTGTGCCCCTCAGCTCAGTGACAACGCTGTCCTGGCCGGAGCTCCTGCTCTCTGTGCCCCTCAGCTCAGTGACAATGCTGTCCTGGCTGGAGCTCCTGCTCCCTGTGCCCCTCAGCTCAGTGACAATGCTGTCCTGGCTGGAGCTCCTGCTCTCTGTGCCCCTCAGCTCAGTGACAATGCTGTCCTGGCTGGAGCTCCTGCTCTGTCTTGCCCCTCAGCTCAGTGACAACGCTGTCCTGGCCGGAGCTCCTGCTCTCTGTGCCCCTCAGCTCAGTGACAATGCTGTCCTGGCCGGAGCTCCTGCTCCCTGTGCCCCTCAGCTCAGTGACAATGCTGTCCTGGCTGGAGCTCCTGCTCTGTCTTGCCCCTCAGCTCAGTGATAATGCTGTCCTGGCCGGAGCTCCTGCTCCCTGTGCCCCTCAGCTCAGTGACAATGCTGTCCTGGCTGGAGCTCCTGCTCCCTCTTGCCCCTCAGCTCAGTGACAATGCTGTCCTGGTTGGAGCTCCTGCTCCTTGTGCCAGGGTCCAGACCTGGCCCCATGAGGAAGCCAGGAGCTGGCATTTTTCTCGTCCACAGGGATCATTGCCCTTTGCTACGCTATTACTCACTGCCCCCTCCTCCAGATTTCCCTTATATAATGCTGTGCAGTCCTGTTGCTTTTAATGTCCAGAAGGCACCTCTGTTACTCCCTCATCAATGAAAACAGAAGACATCTACTTGATTTGAAAAATAGTGTTATATTCTGTGTACAAATATTTATTATACTCTATAAAAGAATATTGTACTGGCCCTGGCCGGTTGGCTCAGTGGTAGAGCATCGGCCTGGCGTGCAGAAGTCCCGGGTTCAATTCCTGGCCAGGGCACACAGGAGAAGCACCCATCTGCTTCTCCACCCCGCCCCCTCTCCTTCCTCTCTTGTCTCTCTCTTCCCCTCCCGCAGCCGAGGCTCCATTGGAGCAAAGATGGCTGGGGCGCTGGGGATGGCTCCTTGGCTTCTGCCCCAGGTGCTAGAGTGGCTCTGGTCGCAACAGAGCGACACCCCGGAGGGGCAGAGCATCACCCCCTGGTGGGCAGAGCTTCGCCCCTGGTGGACGTGCCGGGTGGATCCCGGTTGGGCGCATGCAGGAGTCTGTCTGACTGTCTCTCCCCGTTTCCAGCTTCAGAAAAATACAAAATAAATAAATAAATAAATAAATAAATATTGTACTAATCTAAAACCAAATCTTCTCACCCAATTCCAAGAGTTCCTTTTCCTTGAAAATTATCCCTCTTTGGTAAAATGTCCAAATCTTTTGCCTATTGTTAAAGTAGTTATTCTTTTTGTTGAGTTTTCAAAGTTCTTTATAAATTCTGGAGTTAAGTCCTCTGTGACATAAGTGATTTGCCAAGTATTCTAATCTATAATTACTTTTCTTTCTCATAGTCTTTTATAGAGCTAAATATTATATTTTAACTTTATTGATATCTAATTTACCAATCTTTTCTTTTATGGATCAAGATTTAGGTGTTATATAAGATTTTTTATTTTGTTTTGTTTTTTGTCTAATCCATGGCCAAAATATTCCCACCACCCTCTCTCTTTTGTGTAAAAGTTCTGTGGTTTTACATTTTACAATTAAGATTTATGGACCATTTTTAGTTGATTTTTGTTTACATTTTGAGTGACATGTTAAGTTCTTGTGTTGAAATCAGATGTCTATATTACCTATTGCTGCATAACAAAGTATCCCAAATTTAGTGGCTAACTACCAAGCAACATTTATTAGCTCCTAGTTTCTATGGATCAGGTATCTGGGAATAGGTTAAATGGCTAGTTCTGGCTCAGGGCATCTATGAGGTTGCTGTCAGCTGTGGCTAAGCACCCCGAAGATGACCTGCTCAGTCACATTGCTGCTGGGAGGCCTCAGAAGATTATTCCTAAGCTTTTAATTGTGGTGCCCGGTGGGTTGGGGTTTTTACTACAGGCAGTCCTCAAGTTATGAATGAGATAGTTTCTATAGGTTATGAATGAGATAGTTTCTGTAGATTTGTCCTAAGTTGAATTTGTATACAAGTTGGAACAGATACATTTACCTACCGAATGCAACTTAGATGTTTGTCTTAACATAGTATTTATTTTTACGTTTCTGTGCACATAAATACTTAGACATTTTTTAACACAACCTTAAACAATCTTGGATGATGAGGAAGATGATGGACTTGGTGGAGAGAGCAGGGCTGGTGTTAGAGGTCAGGGTTTGATTCCGCTGCTGTGGTCAGTTTCTTGAAGCGGGCATCAAGGGAAGTTTGTCCAGAGCTTTTCTTTTTCTCATCATAAGTGGTCCATCATCTTAGGCCTTTGGTAAGTGTATGATTAACTTTGGTGAACCTCTCTGTATCAGGATCTTGCTCCTCTAATTTTGCCATTTCTGCTTCAGTGAGACAAAAAGCATCAGCTAACTCTTTTGTGGAAAACATTTTCGGTTCTGGAGTTTCTAGGTCCCTGCTTTCTTCCCTAAATGTTATCATCTGCTGCTCTAGTTCCATAAGGTCTTCACTGGTTAGTTCTTTGCCATGGGAGTCGAGTAACTCGATGATATCATTTTCTCTGATATCCAACTGCAGTTGGTTACCAATAGCCCTTATGGTGTTCTCTTCGTAAATACAAGTTGTACATAAGTCAGATGTTTGTAACTTGGGGACTTACTTGCCATAAACCTAGCCATACACGCTTATGTGTCTTCCTCAACTGGCACTGGCTTCCCAGAGACCAAGTAATTCAAGTGACAGAGAAATTGAAAGACTACAACCAAGACAGGAGTCAGTCTTTTTAAACCTAATCTGGGAAGTGACATGTCATCATGTCTGCTGATATCTGTTTGCTGGAAACAAGTCAGTGTGACAGTCCAGCCCACACTGAAAAGGGGTGAGGAATTGAGCTCCACTTATTGAGAGAGAAGGTACCAGGGATTTGTGAACACCATTTGAAGCCTCCACAATGTCCAGTCATCCCGGTGCTATTTGTTGGGGGGAGAAAACCTGCCCTTTTTCAATTAAATTATCTATTCATCTAGGTCCAAAATTAACTAAATGTATGTGGGTATATTTTTGGACTATAATTCTGTTCCACAGGTTAGATAATTTTAAAGCAAAATATATAATAATCAAAATCTTTAAGGCCCTGGCCAGTTGGCTCAGCGGTAGAGCGTCGGCCTAGCATGCGGAGGACCCGGGTTCGATTCCCGGCCAGGGCACATAGGAGAAGTGCCCATTTGCTTCTCCACCCCTCCGCCGCGCTTTCCTCTCTGTCTCTCTCTTCCCCTCCCGCAGCCAAGGCTCCATTGGAGCAAAGATGGCCGGGGCACTGGGGATGGCTCTGTGGCCTCTGCCTCAGGCGCTAGAGTGGCTCTGGTCGCAACATGGCGACGCCCAGGATGGGCAGAGCATCGCCCCCTGGTGGGCGTGCCGGGTGGATCCCAGTCGGGCGCATGCGGGAGTCTGTCTGACTGTCTCTCCCCGTTTCCAGCTTCAGAAAAATGAAAAGAAAAAAAAAATCTTTAAGTTTGATTGAGTGGAGATCAGAAGCTCTATTTCACTTCTTTGTGGTTACACTGTATTCCGTTCCCGCTGCACAGTCTCGGAGCCCCGCTGTCTAACCTGCGTGATAGATGACCTTGCCACAGCTTTGCCCACAGATAGCAATGTGAACACAGGCAACAGTGTGGGCTGCAGAGATAAGGAGATTTGTCGCTAGGATAGAGAGTTGTAGACAAGCCGTGCTCTATCATTAGGACCTTTCTCTTCCTTTCTAAAGTATTGGAACCCTGGGTAGGGAGCCACGAAACATGGGGGTTGGGCTGTCTGGGGCTGAAAGCATTAGACATCTGGCTAAAATGTAAAGACTGGTGCTTGATTTTTAATGATGTTTTAAAAATAAAGACTAAAGGAAAAAAAGAAAACAGGACCCAGATAACCACTTCCTTCATTTTAGTGGTTTAATTTCACTTGATTTCTCAAACAAAAGCTGTTTTTAAAAGTTTAGTTTAAAATACTAAGGAATTGCACATTTCTTCCCTTGTATAAGTGATATAAGCCTATATAAACTATGTGATAGTTATTAAAAACTTATTTTTTAAAAAATTCTTTATCCCGGCCAGATAGCTTGGTTGGTTAGAGCATCATCCTGGAAACAAAGGTTGCTGGTTCGATTCTCTGATCAGGGCACATACAGGAACACCTGGGTGTTTCTGTCTTTCTCTCTCTCCCTGCCTCTCTCAAAAAAAAATTACTTACTCTAAACAAAATTTAAAAGCAAATAAAAAATTAAATATATTTGCAGTGCTTATAAAAATATTCTTATTGTATAGATTATTCTTTTTTATTGATTTTAGTGAGAGAGCAGGAAGGAGGGAAGAGAGAAAGATCGACTTGTTGTTTCATTTATGTGCCCTGACCAGGGATTGAACCTGCAACCTTGGTGTTATCCAGCCGGGGCCTGCATAGATTATTTAGAAAAAAGATATGCATGCCATTTTACAAAGAGAGGACATAACATGACCATGCAATGTATAGCAGACAAAATTCAAATGACTAGTAAACTTAGGAAAAGTAAACTTGACTCTTTATCAACTAAATAGCAACTAAAGCAACAATCCTTTGCCCATTCAATTAATAAAGGTGAAAATTGTATAATAGGTAGTGCTGAATTGGGGCACTTTCATACAGTCTCATTATGAAAGTAATAACTATTCCAACTATTCTGAAGGTCCATTCACCAGTCTATCATAAGAACTATAAAAAGTATTTGTACTCTTCAGCTTCCAAAGGAAAATCAGAAATCACCATAAAGGTGGGGACAAATTCTAATCAAAACAAATATTTATTATAAGCAAATAGTTAAATAATACATACAACCTTTAGAATTAAACACTATGCTGACATTTAAAGTATGTTTCCATATAATATTTACTCTCTTGGGCAATGGTATGTAACACATTTATTGAAATAAGCAAGTCTAAGAAGTATGTGTGTGTGTGTAGACATGCACACATACAATATGCAAATATCTTGAGGTATCCCAAAATAATAGAAATAACTTTCGTTTTCTCTGGTTTAATGTAGAATTATGAATGAATTTTTTTGTACTTTTCCACAATCTATATTTTCTGAAGGGAATTTTATTATTTTTATCATTGTAACAAAATCTTAAAGAATAATTTTTAAATGCACTAAGGAGATACTATTGTAACTTAATGAAATTTACAGTGAATCTTATTATAAAATTATTTTTATATTCCAAAGTCTTACTCCTCAGTGTATATATTTTTATACTTTTTATGGTCAAAGTTTTATACATATATTTGAATTTTTTTCTTAACTAGGGTACACTTGTACTTTAGTTGATTGAAACAAAAACATACTTTTAGATGCAACTTGAAAGTTTTCCAGTTTCAGTAAGAGCAATATTCTGAAATATTTGTAATTTTTTATTCATAATCTAAAATTCTCACAGGTGATTTACATATATCTATTCCATGTGTGCGTTAGATTATACCTCAGGAGAATGATACCCGCTCTAGCCTGACATATAAGTACATCATCCATGAAGACTCTGCACCTACAATCAACAACAACAACGTCATCCAGGAAGAATTAGACACTTTTGAGTGGGCTTTGAAGAGCTGGTCTCAGTGTTCCAAACCCTGTGGTGGAGGTAACAGTTGAACACATTTATTACATTACAAAATAATGCATATTAAGCCAATCTTCTTGCTTCTGCCTTATGGATTGTGTCTAATGAGGCTATAATCTGAGAATATCATACATAGCTAAAACATAACCACAAAGCTTTTTTACTGAAATCTCAGAATCTACAAAGGACAGGAATGCATTCATAAGAATGGCAGACCTTCTTCAAATCCCCTGGCCCTTTTCCTCAGACACTCTCTGTCTCCATCATGTAGAGGTAGCTGTAATCACTTTCATCTTCCCAAACTCTTGCAATTCAGTGTCCTCTGTTGCTTGTGTTTCTTCTTCTCCACTTTTACTTTCCACATCTATGCATTTCTTTTCTATCAGTGTTAACAATGAAAGAGCTATTAGTTGTACTATGGACCAGATCCAGTTTTAAATGCTTTATATATTAATGCATGAATACTCACAGTGCCTCTGTGAAGTCACTGTTATTATCTGTATGATATTAGTAGAGAAGCTGAAGAATAGGGAAGATAAGTAATTAGCCCAGGCCATATACTATAAACCCAGAGGATCTGGCTTTTGAGTATCTGCTTTTACTATGTGGTGCTGCCTCTCTGCCCTCCCTAAAGTAAACCCGGTAAGCTGGTTCCTCAGCTGCTCCTACCTTCCATTTCCTCTAATTCTGTATAGCGGAGCTTCAGAATCTGAGCTGGCCAGGACAGAATTCTCCCCAACAGGCAAGAGAAGGCTAGGGATAGTTGAAAATAAAAGATGATTCCTAGTGGGGAATGCCTGGGCAAATTATATATTTTATAATTTTAAATTAAAGAAATTTCTAAAATAGGTTTTTGGTTTTTGTTTTTTAGCAGGAGTAGGCATAAAGTGTTTTAGTTAATTATGTAAATGATAGTTTATTCATTACAAGAGTATTTATTTAATTTGGATCCTCCCTCCTCCTGCACCCTCAACTTTGACTTGGTCACAAGATTTGTCACAGGCACCTTTTAATATCTGCCACATCTATTCCTTCCTCACCAGGCTTCCTTAGCGATTTTGGAAGGAGAGATTACTGCAAAAGTCACCTAGTCAGCTAATGCTTTATTTTATTCTCTTTCTTTATTTCCAAGGTGATATTTTTGAATTAATGAATGAGTAGAATTATATTATTTCCTTGATTCAAATCTTTAGTTTCCTAATATGTTGCCCCGAAATACTGTATAACTTATATAGTATTATTGCTAAAAGTTGATAACCTGAATTTAACCATTAGGAGACTCTCGAACCCAAATTGTGGGACATTTTACAAAATAGCTGGCCCATACATCTCAAACATAATAAAGATAAAAAGAGTCTCAAAAATTGATCCAAATTAATTTCATGACAACTACATATTCTTGATTGGAAAAGCATTACAGAACATTATAAAGACAATTGAAAATTATTGTGTATAATCAATATATTATATAATAGTATTATATCTGCATTAAATGTCCTGATCTTTAAGAATTATAGTGTGGTTATGTAAGAAAATGGACTTGTTGTGAACGATATATGCTGAAGTATTTAGAAGTAAGGGTCAGGATGTCAGCAACTTATTCCCAAATGGTTCAGCAAAATCTTCCATGTATATTTTATAGTAATTATATATTATGTTATATTATTATTATAATTAATATATAAATATGTGTATATATCTCAAATATAGTAACATAATAACACAAGTTTAATCTAGATGCAAGGTATACAAATGTTTATTGTGCTTTTCTTACAACTTTCTTTAGGTTGGAAATTTTCAAAATAAAGATTAAATATTTAGCAATGTGAAAGCTGGTGGTTGGGCAGACCTTTACCACCTCCCTGTGACCTTCAGCGTGAAGTCCAGATTCCTGTCTGGCTCTCAGGCCTTTACATTGGATTCTTTCCTATCTCTCACCCCTTCACACATTAAACTTCAGTCATACAGTTTTCTAGATGTTGTTTTCTTTGCTTGGAGGATTATTCTGCTTTATTTCCCCTTATGCAATACTATTTGGACTTCAAGATTCTGCTCAGGAAAGTGCTGATTTTGTAAGAGTTCCCTCCCCTCCTTCAGCAGTTACACTTTCCTCTCTCTGTTCCTTTGGTGCCCCCTACAGGGAACTGAGTACCTAACTCTGAAAAAGCTTAGGTCACAGGATATTGTGAGTGATTTTCAGACAGGTCCCTGATACTGGATTCTGTATATTCAGGGTCCAGTTTATTAGCAAATGTGCAGTTACTATTTAATCATTTGTAGTATTTATTAAGTGTGGGCTTTGAAAAAATAAGACACTTTGTTTTTTTACTTCTGGCCCTTCAGCACCTAGAACAGTGCCAGCTTATTGTATGCATTCAGTAAATATAAATTATATTTGTTGAATGAATGAACAAATGACCAGTTAGTTATATGACAGAATGAATAAGTGATCAAATTCAAAGAAATATATTTCCTCTCCAGGTTTTCAGTACACTAAATACGGATGCCGTAGGAAAAGCGACAATAAAATGGTTCATCGCAGCTTCTGTGAAGTCAACAAAAAGCCAAAACCTATTAGAAGAATTTGCAATATTCAAGAGTGTACACATCCACTGTAAGCATTCATTTTAACTATCATGCCCCCAGGACAAAATAATATGGATTTAAGTGTCTTTAGCTTTTTTTAATTTTAATTTTAGTCAAAGCTAATACATGCACCTGGTTTAGTCAAATCAATTCCCTGGAATTATATAAAGCTGTGGTTACATATCCCTGTTCCTCAAAAACATTACTTTGAGTTGTGATACTTCTTTTGATATTTGGTACTGCAGCTTCCATCTCTCTAAGTAAAATGTTTTTGCTTTTACTGCTTGACTTTTGGGGGGGAGGCGGGGCACAGGAGGGTTTAGACATTATGTATATTGAATTTCCACTGTGGAAAGTGAAGGATTTAGCATTCTTTTAGAATCCTTTTCCAAATGCACATGTGAAGTCCACACTTCTCCCTTCCTCTATACTTCCAATATTGGTATCATCTTTTACTGATATTAATATATAGAGTTTATATTATTTCAACAACATGCATCCCTTGTACCAGTTGAGTTACTTATCAAGCTCTTATTTCATTTCTTTTCTTGTAAAACTTTGTTTCTTCTAGAGTTAACGAATGTCTTGATTTTTATATATATATTTTTACTATTTTTCACTAGGTCATCCCCAGAGTTTCTTCCATGAGTATCAATCTACTCTAAATACTAAGCACTCAAGTGTCATGTCATTGGCATCTTAGAGACATCTCTCGGAGAGTTCTATGTGTTTCACCTCTACCCTAGATGCTGCACAGCTTTTACCCAGGGGTTTGTTTTTACCCTCCTCCTAACTAGTCCTCTTGCCTCTCTATCTGGCATTGGTGCTCCTGTTTCCTGCATTCCCTGTCTTCTTATCTCCTGGCGTATTCATTTGTTGTGGTGCGTCATATCTTCCAATAGCTTCATGAAAAGAAATGTAAACGAAGCGAAATTTTTATATAAGAATTAAATTTGGCCCTGGCCGATTGGCTCAGTGGTAGAGCATCAGCCTAGCGTGCAGGAGTCCCGGGTTCGATTCCCGGCTAGGGCACACAGGAGAAGCGCCCATCTGCTTCTCCACCTCTCCCTCCTCCTTCCTCTCTGTCTCTCTCTTCCCCTCCCGCAGCCGAGGCTCCATTGGAGCAAAGATGGCCCGGGCGCTGAGGATGGCTCTATGGCCTCTGCCTCAGGTGCTAGAATGGCTCTGATTGCGGCAGAGTGACACCCCAGATGGGTAGAGCATGGCCCCCTGGTGGGCATGCCGGGTGGATCCCAGTTGGGCGCATGCAGGAGTCTGTCTGACTGCTTCCCCGTTTTCAACTTAAGAAAGGTACAAAAAAAAGAAAAGAATTAAATTTTTCTATACCTAAAAAAACATAAGTTCAAATGTAAGGTTATACAAGAAGTCTTTCTTCTACTCTTGATCTATGGACACATACTTAATTTCAAACTATAATATATTTTACTCTGAATTTTGAAACCATTGTTCTATCGTTTTTCAGATTCCAGTGTTGCTGAGAAAAGTAATTGCCATTTGGCCCCAGTTCTATGTGATCTGTTTTTGTTTGTCATCATTAGTTTGTAGTATCTTTTGTTCCCAGCATCCTGGAATTTTCACAGCATTGGTGCTTATCTTTTCTCATCCATTGTGCTGTGTACTCATCAACTTTATAAGGCATAAAACCAATATTTTTCATCTCTGGGAGATTTTCTTATATCTCCTTTCTAAAACGTCCCCTGTTTTGTCTGTTTATTTGTTTGTTTTTGATGTTCTTTCTTTCTGGGATATTTGTAGTTAGGCTTCCTAGACAGATCTAATTTTCTCTTCACTCCTATTGTTTATTGTTCCACTTGCTAAATTTTTCACTTTTACTATGATGTTAATATTCAAGAGAGTCCTTTTTAAAATTTCTTTCAGGTTTTTAACACCATTAGGCAATATGACTGAGAGTGGGTTGGTGTTATTGTGTAAACTACCATCATGTCTGAACCCAACCAGGTACCCTTAAGATGAGTTTCAGAAAACATCTGTTGATCATCTTTGAGGAAAGGAAAAGCTCTCAGGATCACTGGGAGGCAGACAAATACTAAGTCATTAAAAAATAGACATGCCAGGCCTGTTATTGTTAGAAAGTTCCAAGCCTTTTTAACTGTTCGATGCCCCTGTTTTTCTGAAAGTGCTTCCTGTACTACCACGTGCCCTACTGGGCTGCACGTCACTCAGAGCGCAGAAGAGTCTAGGCTTGCAATGCAAGAGGGTGCACACTCTGCATCCCAGTGACCATGTGCAATCTTACCCTCCACACCCACAGCTGGGTGGCAGAGGAATGGGAGCATTGCACCAAAACCTGTGGCAGTTCTGGCTACCAGCTCCGCTCCGTGCGCTGCCTCCAGCCCCTCCTCGACGGCACCAACCGCTCCGTGCACAGCAAGTACTGCATGGGAGACCGTCCCGAGAGCCGCCGGCCTTGCAACAGAGTGCCCTGCCCAGCCCAATGGAAAACGGGGCCCTGGAGTGAGGTGGGTGTGTGAATTCTGTGTGCACGTATATGTGTATAAGCAGATAAATCACATTTTTATTTTGTTTAAGTATCAGGCAGGCTTTGTGTGACTTGAGAAACTCACATGTTTTGTAGTCATTGAGCACCTGGTGGTGTTAGAAAAAAATAACATTTTAAAACAGTGTTTGCATTTAAGATTAGTTGGTAGAGGCAAACCATGTTTGTATGCATTGTGACAAAGGAGTCTAAAGGTGATTGGCCTTCTGTTTAATATCTTTGTTGACCCCCATTCCTACTGGGTAAATTCCAAGCCCCTGACACTGAATGCAGGACCCTACCCCATTTGTTCCCACATTAACTCTTCTTTTTTCACTGAGGTATATTAGTTTCAAGTGTACAATGTAATGATATATATATATATTGCAAAATGATTACCACAATAACCACAAGAAGTCCTACACTGACTTTTCTTATTGTTTCTTGATTACAACTCTTTGACCCAGTTTGAGTAAAATTCTCACTGTCCAGAAAAGACTGTGCTGGTCAGAGCCTCCTCCTTCTGGAGGCTGAGCCTTCCCCTCCTCTCTGCCTATATCCGTTTCATCTACCAGTGCTCATTCCATAGCCCGAAATGCCACCTTTTGGGGCTGCTGTGCCCAAAGTCCTTCTCATGTATTCCAAAGACATGTTGATGGCAGAGTATTGTGACTCCTGTCCTTGAGCCTGTGCTTACCACGAAGCCACCTACTTCTCAAGAACCGTGTGCTTTGCTTCCCCCGTCCCCAGCCAGCACCTGTGTGATGACTGGCTGACTCAATGTTGTGGTGCCTGAATTAACCTGTGTCTTTAGTATTTGTGAAGACACATAGTGAGATGTCAGGGGGCACAGAAGAGCTTAAAGAAGGAAGGGCATCAAAAAGCAGATCAGGAATGAAGGAGGACATGGGAAGCAGGTCGATGGAGGAGGTCAGGCAAGTGAGGGTCGCCTGAACAGACCGCAGAGATAACGCATGTTCTTTTCCCCTCAGAGCCTGGCACGGGGTGCCTCCTCTGTAGCTTCAGAGCAGCTTGCCTCTACGCTAAAGAAATGAATTAATGGGGTTAGAGTAATAGTGGTCCCAAAGAGGTTGAATTAACCAAGGTCGCATGTCAGTAAACCCTGCCATCTGTGAGGAAGGGGAGAAAATGGGAAGGTCAATACCACCATCCGCTTCCTGAAAACAGGTACCACTCCTGTTTTTAGGAACTATGAAGTACTAACATTGTAGTACTAATGGCTTGTTTTGTAGCAAATGCTTATTACATGCCAGGCAGAATTTTTACATACTTTGTCCCTCTGCCTTCATTACTTCTTCACCAGTCCTCTAAGGCAAGTATATTACCCCAGCTTTCAGAGGAAAAGCAACACTGCCAGGCTGGTAAATGATGGAGCCGGGCTAGAACCCTAGGCTACCTGTCTCCAAACCATGCTGTGAACCCACCCAGTAGAGAAGGAACTTCAGAGCTGTGTGCGTGAGTGTGTGTGTGTGTGCGCGTGTGTGTGTGAGAGTGTGCGTGTGCGTGAGTGTGTGTGAGTGTGTGTGCGTGAGTGTATGTGAGTGTGTGTGTGTGCGTGTGTGTGCATAAAGTGTGTGAGAATGTGTGTGTGAGTGGGAGAGTGTGTGTGAGAGTGTGTGTGAGACAGTGTGTGTGCGTGTGTGTGTGCGTGCATGAGTATGTGTGAGAGTGTGTGTGCGTGAGTGTATGTGTGAGAGTGTGTGTGTGAGTATGTGTGTGTGAGAGAGTGTATGTGAGAGAGACAGTGTGTGTGTGTGTCTGAGAGACAGTGTGTGTGAGTGTGTGTGTGTGTGTGTGTGTGTGTGAGTGTGTGAGTGGGCGTGGGCGTGGGGGAAAGAAAGAAAAGGCGGTATTGGTGCAATAAACACCCGTAATCGCAGCCTTTGTTTCTGTAGTGTTCCGCTACCTGCGGCGAAGGGACGGAGGTGAGGCAGGTCCTCTGCCGGGCCGCAGACCACTGCGACAGGGCAAAGCCCGAGTCCGTCCGAGCATGTCAGCTGCCTCCCTGTAATGGTAGGTGTGACACTAACTGGTTTCACGGCTCTTGACAGTGGTTTGTAAGCATCAAAAAAAGCAGAATTTTCTTTCAGGACAAGCTGTGGAATTTCTATTTACTTATCAAAAAATAGCCAGAGGAAAACAGTCTTACAAATTAGCCTAAAACAATTCTGAAGAATGGAGATTGAGGCCATGTGCCGCCCAGCGCATGATCCTCCCCCGCGCAGCCTCCCACACTGTTCCCGGTAGGCTGCGGTGCTGGGGGCGGTCTGCGTCGTGGCCCTGGAGCGTCTGTCAATTTGTGATCCCAGACAAGCTGCTTGTTTTCCTTATATTACAGAAGGTTTTGAAATGTTTTACTAAAATTATTGAATATAGACACATGGACGATAGCTGCTACTCAAAAGCCATTTCCAGTGTCTGTCTATCCATATATGTGTACTCCCCGAGGGTGATCTCAGCATAGACACCTTGCACACAGGCAGCAACGTGCCTAACCTACTCTTGCAGTATTGCAAAAGCAAGAGCCGATTTCATTTAAAAGTAAACAGTAATGTGCTACTGTAAAACAAACAAAATATATATTGGATGGTTTCCGTTTCTGTACCTCTCTCTGCTTCTTCCCCTTCTTCCATCTCCTTCTCCTTCTTCCTCTTCTGCTCCTTCTCACCATCCACCCTTCCTTTCTCCTCCCCTCTTCCTTCATGTCTTCCTTACTCTCCTTTTTCTCCCCCCACTCTTTCTCTACCACGTGGGCCTGTGTCTCTCTCTCTTGCTTCTCACTCTCTTTTTCCAAGTCTTATGCATTCTCTCCCCTCGTCCTCTCCTTACCCTCCCCACACCACAAGCTTCCTCTGAAATGCAATTCCACTAAGTCTGTGCCTAATGACATCTGCACACACTGCTCTGACAAGCTAGTGAGGCTTGGGATTGAAGAAGTTGTTGGCTGGCAACATCGTAAGTAAACCATTGACTGAATGTGGACGTCTGCTAAATGGTGTTTTTTTCCAAAAAAAAATTTGAAAAGCACTATTTTATAAAATGTCTTTTTGTTTGTTTGTTTTTGGAGGAAATTTCAGGCTTCAAGTCTTAAAAAGTATTTCATTATACATTTTCATTTGAAATGTGTAATGTCATGAACAAGAATGACCATGAGGGGGAGACAAAAGACTTACATATTTTAATCACTTTTCTTTGGAAAGTCTATTTGAAAATTGAAAACACAAGTCAAATCTGAAAGACAAACTTGACTCAGAAGCTGTAAAGTTTAGTTTCTCTAATATTTTATTTTTATGAAAGCATTATTGCCAGGAGGCTAACTACTTTGTAAGCGTTATTGATCTTAATAGCTGATAGAGCTATATAGTTCTGCAAATATACCTAATTATCAGCAAGAATTTGCTCAATTGTCTTCCTTTAGCCAAAAGAAAATGTTTTTATTGTAAAACAGAGGTGCTGATGAGGGGACATAACTATGTTAGTGATTCCGCATTCTTGTAGCTGCTTTCTGCTCTAAAATGTAGAATGCTAAGAGTTCTAAAGGCCACATATTTCTATCATCTATCAACTGAGTAAGTAATACTTCCCGTCAGAATCTCAAGCTGCCATTAGAATCAAATGGCCTTTTGAGACCCTGTGTAAACGCTTTTCCCAAATCTCTTAAATGATCTGGCATGCGTGGAGTGAGAAGGCTAAAAAGCTTCCTTAATTTTATTGATTGTCATGTGAACCCGTTTCTAGGCCTCGATTGGATTGTACTATTTGTTGTTGCCCTTAAGCCCTTCCCATGCCTCTCAAGGCAAATTACCATAAAACAAAAGCATTCCTTTGATCATATTTTTTCCCAGATTGTCTCTCCCTTTTTCCTCTTGCATACAGAAGCATATTCTGGCCATAATTAGACCCAGGCTGTGAACCGTTCCCTGCAGTGCCAACCTGCTCACACTTAGAGACAGGAGACCCTATGTGTTCTCCTTTTACTCACAGAGAATAGAGCGCTTGGAGCTGGAATACATAATTTAGAAGGTTTAAAAGACTTGGAGCAGAATGGAGGTGATGGAGGTGAGGAATCTGAGAAAAAAGAGACTGCAGGGTCCGATCAGGTTCACTGTCCTAGGACGTACGTAGGGCAGGGGTCCCCAAACTACAGCCCGCAGGCCGCATGCGGCCCCCTGAGGCCATTTATCTGGCCCTCCCCGGACTTCCGGAAGGGACAACTCTTTCATTGGTGGTCAGTGAGAGGAGCACATTGACCATCTCATTAGCCAAAAGCAGGCCCATAGTTCCCATTGAAATACTGGTCAGTTTGTTGATTTAAATTTACTTGTTCTTTATTTTAAATATTGTATTTGTTCCCGTTTTATTTTTTTACTTTAAAATAAGATATGTGCAGTGTGCATAGGAATTTGTTCATAGTTTTTTTGTTTTGTTTTGTTTTTTTTTAGAGACAGAGAGAGAGAGAGAGTCAGAGAAAGGGATAGACAGGGACAGACAGGAACGGAGAGGTGAGAAGCATCAATCATTAGTTTTTCGTTGCACATTGCAACACCTTAGTTGTTCATTGATTGCTTTCTCATATGTGCCTTGACCGTGGGCCTTCAGCAGACCGAGTAAACCCTTGCTGAGCCAGCGACCTTGGGTCCAAGCTGTGAGTTTTGCTCAAACCAGATGAGCCCGCACTCAAGCTGGCGACCTCAGGGTGTCAAACCTGGGTCTTCCACATCCCAATCCAACGCTCTTATCTACTGTGCCACCATCTGGTCAGGCTGTTCATACTTTTTTTTTATAGTCCGGCCCTCCAACAGTCTGAGGGACAGTGAACTGGTCCCCTGTGTAAAAAGTTTGGGGACCCCTGGCCTAGAGCCTTAAATACATAGGAAGAAAAACTAATTTCCTTAAGATATAGGTGCACAAAAAGTCATTTAGTTATTATAAGGAATTGATATTTGAGGAATGAAACCCATTAGGGTGATTCTCAGGCATTCAGAACATAGAAGATTACCTTAGCTAATATAAAATACTCAAATACATCATACTATCTAATAGATCTGTAAATGTCTGGCAAATATAAGTCATTCTGCAATTTGGGACGTGGGCATGGCTTTATAACTCTAATGGGTAATTTTCTTATTTCTAATATATAATAAGTAAAGGTGGTATTCTTAGTCCTCCTATTGGACTTGCCCACTGACCCTTTTTTTAAATTTTTTTCAAACTTTAGAAAAAAAGATTCTCAATTTTTTTTGACAGCTTACATAGCAGGTTCCTTACCTAACAATATAGTATTACCTAATAATACATCTAATCAAGACGTTATATATTTTGAGATTTAATTTATTCCAACAGATCTTTAGTATATACTTTTATTTTAAATTTAATAGAGAGGCTACTCTATTAGAAAGACAAAAATACCATAAAATAAACCAGACAACTCTTTATATTCTAAAAATATTTGTGTTAAAATTAATCCTATTTTCTTATTAGAAAGTTCAGATATAGTTTCCTAGTAAGAACAAAAAAATACTTTCAACTTGAAGGCCCCTAGGGAGATATGAAAATGAAGGTCAACCCAAGTGCTTTGCACGTAAAAAAACCAAAAAACACTGCTTATTTTAGTGAATTCATCCTAATCCTGATATTTTTAATGCAAAGGCTCAGGTGGACAACTCCCATCAATGTCTGATTTTACTTAAATCTTTATGTAGTCATAAGCAATTTTAAGTTCTTTCTTCCTTATACTTTATGTTTTGATGATTTTTTTTTAATTTTTGCAGATGAGCCATGTTTGGGAGATAAATCCATATTCTGTCAGATGGAGGTGCTGGCGCGGTACTGCTCCATCCCAGGTTATAACAAGTTATGTTGTGAGTCCTGTAGTAAGCGCAGCAGCACCCTGCCGCCACCGTTCCTTCCTGAGGCTGCTGAAACTCACGAGGACATTATCTTTAACCCCAGTGACCTCCCTGGATCTCTAGTGATGCCTACATCTTTGGTTCCCTACCATTCAGAGACTACTGCTGAGAGAAAGAAGTCTTTGAGTAGGATCCCTTCAGTGGGAGGTCCAAATGCATATGCTGCTTTCAGACTAAACAGTAAACCTGATGGTGCTAACTTACCCCCACAGAGAGCTCAGCAAGCAGAAAGTCAGACTGGGAGGCAGGAATCCCCTGCCAGCAAGAGTCGCCATCTCACTTCCTCTTCACAAGTGGCTGCTGTCCCCTTCCTTGCAGTCCGCCATTCAATAGGTGCTACTTCTCAGGCAAGAACCTCAAAGAAAGATGAAAAGATTGTTGACAAGAAACATCCGGTAAGATCATCCACCTTGGAACGATGAGAAGGTGAACCTAAAAGGCTAAAAATCAGGAAATACTGGCCAAACTCCCTCTCCACATGGTGCATACAGCTTGTTTAAAGTGGAAATCTCCAGAGATGGTCAACTCGTTTTACCTGGAAATGGAAGAACAAAAAGTGCTGGTTCACTTTCTAGTTGCTTTCCTCCTTTTTTTGTTCTGCATTGACTCATTTACTAGAATGCAATGGAAGAAAGCACCAAAGAATATTAACAGAAGGAAAGTAAGTTGCTAAGTATATTGGTCACGCTCTAAAGCAGAAAAGGGACTGGAACCAATTGTGCATATTGGCTGATTTTTTTGTTTTAAAAAAGTTATAGTAAAAATTTTTTAAAAAGAGGTGCCAACAGTTTACACCTTAACAAAATATTTTGGAAATGGAGAAAGAATTCGTAGACTTGTATTCCTATTTATCTATATTAGAAATATTGTATGAGCAAATTTGCAGCTGTTGTGTAAATACTGTATATTGCAGAAATCAGTATTATTTTAAGAGATGTGTTCTCAAATGATTGTTTACTATATTACATTTCTGGATGTTCTAGGTGCTTGTCATTGAGTATTGCCTTATTTGACATTGTATGGGTTGATTTTCAAAGCTGAATATTACAAAGAAGAAGTTAGAATTGCAGCTACTGACAATACAAAACAAAGGGTTTTTGTTCAATCAACAATGTGATACCTAAATTACAGAGAAAGAAAAAAATCAGATAAGCTGCAGATAAACAGATTTCAGCTTCCCTATTATCTTCCATCCTTTAATAAAAAGGAATAGAACTCTGGTCACAGGGAACAGAGACCAGTAAATGAACATGTGCAAGACATAGCTGAAACCCTCTTACAAGGACATCAATAGGCACCACTGAAGTGTCCCGTGTTCTTGTGTTGCTGTTTATTTTCCAGTTGTTGACATAGCCAAGAAAAAGCATACTCAATGTACTGTAATAATAACAAAGGAATACGTATGGAGATAATTTTTATGTTGGTAGCTGAAAAAAGCATCGTTGAACTAGAATTGATATTGAAGTACAGTAGGGCTTTGAGGCTTTGGAAGCAGGGTCTAAAAAGCATTTGTCAATGGTTGCAATATTTATTTTCTGCATGGTTCACACGCCCAAATATTCACAACCACAATGCATCTGACTGCAATAATGTGCTAGTAATTTATGTCAGTGGTCACCTTACAGTGAAGCCAGAAATGCTCTCTCCAGGGAGTAGATGTAAAGTACTTGTATATAAAATTCAGAACTGAAGATATTTATTAAAAGTTGATTTTTTTTTCTTGATAGTATTTTTATGTACTAAATATTTACGCTAATATCAATGACATATTTTGGTAAACTAGAGAGACATAATTAGAGATGCATGCTTTTGTTCTGGTACCTAGAGGAGGAATTTAAGCAAACTTCAATAGCCAAATTAAAGGGTTAAAACTGAACAAATTTGATGTAGTGCAAACCATTTGCATTTTTAAAGTAGTTCAAACAAAATTGATTTGGTCCCCACCAATGAAACATAAAACAGTGTTCACTCAGCTAGCTTTTTATGAAATAGTGAATTAGAATCATTTTTTTAAAAAAGCATGTGAAAGATCTACACACTTCATGAATTATACTTCAAGAAAAAAGAAAGATGGACGTCAGCATAATGTCTTTGAGGTCAGTTCCCGAACTGTTCAGAAATGTACTATGCATACTAAAATGAAGAGAGGTTAACCTTTCAAAGCACAGGATGTGCAAGGACTTCGACATTTCAACCATGGGAAACTAACAGCTTCACCTACTGACTCTATACCTCTAAGGAATCGCTGCTACTTTGTGCAAGACTTTTGAAAGTCAAATGAATTAGGTGAATTCCAGATCATAAAACAAGCCCTGCACCTCAAGTAGAAGTCATCCCCTTCACCAAAATTTCCCCAAATTGAATTCTCTCTAGTTTGCTGGCGTGTGTATACATCTGGTTCACAGGAGAATAGAGAAAGATGGTCATACACACAACACCTCCCATCAAGATGTACACATCCGTTTCATTATACTTCTGACCTTCGAGCTTCCTTTTCTACTAAGCTAAAATTTCTTTTTTTATCAAAGTGTACACTACTGATGCTGTTTGTTGTATTGGGAGCACGTAGCAATAAAAGTGTTAATAAAAGATAGATCTGGCTCCGACTAGGTTTTATCATTAGATTAATCACTGAGGAATGAAAAAGTGCTCTTTCCTCCTGGAGAGAATAGCATCAAATCCAATTGCTACTGGGTTTTCTCTAAGGAGGTGCAAATAAAGTGACAGTGTTCCTTAGTCTCACATCAGGGTATATCATAATATATTTTAAAAATAAAATTTAAGAAACAGAATAAGATGTTGTGGGATATGGCTTAGTTCATTTCACAGAACTATGAAGAAGCAGGAAAAAAAAAGGCTATAAAGCAAAATATATATAAGAAAGAAAAGGGGGAGTAGTTTTTTTAAAATGAGTAATCCCAGGATGGTTTTTAAAGAAAAGCTGCCCACCAGCTTTGAATGCTCATTGCCTGAGGACTGGTGAGAGCACATTGCCCATGACTCAAGAGTGTGGGGAGGAATGGGACATCACATTGGAGGACCTTTCATTATGTAACAGGGATCTGCAACTTCATACCTGAATGATCATGGCTAACCTGGCTAGGTTTCAGTTTCCTTGTCTGCAAAATGGGAGACAGAACTAGGAAACACCCTTGTGTGATGCCTGTGAGAAATGACATAAGGAAAACTGTTGGCACATAAACACTCACAATTAGTAGTGTCATCATCCTTCTGTCATCGTTGGCCTTTTCCTTGTTATCTTCATTATATAACCAAACCACAGTTTCCGTCTAGTGCCCACAGCTAGTTTGAATCATGGCCACTGTATCTCCTTCATAGTGGGATGAACATAGCTTCAGGAATCTAAAGACAAAGAATTAAGCTTTAAAAATTGATAGAAAAGATGAACTCATTAAAAATGATCTCCACTCATGGATTTTGAAGATTTGTAGTTGATTATGCTTACTCTTCTTTTGCAAACATTAAATAGCCAAACTAAGGAATAACTATTAATTTATATATTTCTATAAAGATGGTCAATGGAGTAACAATTCCCCAAATAATTGGCAAAAATGTTTCTCATATATTTGTATTAATACACTGCAGAAATACCAATGTCATTCCTCTAGAGCTATTTTATATTTTTGCACGAGAAAGCTGCTTAAATACAAGATTTTAAAAATCAGTTGAAAATTGATGAAAACAGATAAGCTATAACAGACATCACTTGTATTAAAAAGTACATAGTTAAAGAAAAATTGCATAAAATGCAATAAAATATAAAAACCATCCTCACGTACCCAGGTATTACCACACATCAAATAATATTAGAAACCCAGCATTTGGGACCCATATGATTCTGAATAAGTCATTTAGAGCTAGAGATAAAATTTTAAAAATTACCACCTACCAAGAAAAAACAATCTATTGAAATGAAATGAATGCTACTAGAAACACAAATTTTAAACAAAACAGATGCTATAGATTTCTGCAAAATCATCACAGAGATACCTAGTAACCAGAGTTACCTCATTTCTTTTCCTCATAGCAGGTACATAAAAAGTCACCCATCTAGTTTGTGGTGACACTAATGCTAAATTGGAAAGGCTACTCTTTTTCAGCTAGTTCATACTTTGAAACAAATTACTAATTTGACCCACTAGCTTTCAAACCATTTGATTTTTAACAGTTCACCTTGGTCTGAGTAGTGTTGAACATATATATATATATATAATTTTTACTCTACCAAAACCCCAAATTACTCTAATGTCACCAACAAAATGATTATTCACAGCCAAGTGTTATTCTTACTCATGTTATAGGAATGACTATCCTGCCCTGTAAGATCACTCCAGAAGTTTAAACCAAAATAACAAAGCTCTTTTATAATCCACTATTGTATAAACAAATGATGCTAACATTAGAAATATATCTACACAAAGAACACCTCAAGTTAGCTGTTTGGGACTTACATGGAGAGACTCTTAACTAGCAGTTCATGAGTGAAAACGAACTTCTCCACGGTCAAACGTAAAGGGGCAGTAGTCTGCTTTCTATGTCCATGCAAAAGACAAAAGACTGCTAGTTCCTAAAAAGCTACAGTGTCCTGGTTGAGAGTGTGGGCATTAATGACAGCCTGTTGTTTTTAGTGCTAGTTCTGTAGTCAACTACTTGTGATTTAAATGATTTACTTAAGGGTGTGTAAGCTTCCGTTTTTTAATTATAAAATGAAGATGACAATGACACATACTTTATGGGGCTGTTTGAGCATGAAATTAGATAATCCAGGAAAAGCAATAAACACAACATGACAGGCATTGCCTTCAATAAAGTTGTGCAATTACTTTTTTTATGGATGACCAACAGACCTCAAAAGATTCAATTTGATTTTTTTTGATAGGGTGTCTGTAATTCTGTATTTTAAATTATACATTTATTTTTATTTATTGGGGTGACACTGGTTAATAAAATTATATAGGTTTCAAGTGTACAATTCTATGATACATTACCTCTACATTCATTTTATAAGTGAAGGTCATTATTTTCAAAAAAATCCTGAAAGAAGTTAGAATACAAGATCAAAGGAGGGGTGTATGAACTATGCATATAGTATAAAAAGTGGTCCTTTCATAGTGGACAGTCTGGCAAATGACTCCCAAGTTCAAGGGAACTGCTCTTTCTATGGGCATCATGCACCACAAGATACTGTCCACAGACTTGCTGCCACCAAGTCCTCTTCAATGGGTGACACGCCTTCTGTGGGTCCAAGGGAGGGGCTCTGGCTGGCTATTACATGTCCAGGCAAGAAAGGCTCACATATGATCTTTACTTATAATTGAAGGTCATTATTCCTAGATCAGCAAGTGTCTATGCAATCTTCATAAAGAAGTAAGGAGAAGTATGCATTTTGAGAAAAAAGCTGAAGGCTTATTAATAAAGAATATTGTGCTTCCAACTAAGCTACTGCAGCCCCACATACTACCCAGGAATGTGGCCTGCTGTACACATGGGGCACCTTGTTTATGTCTATTGGCTACTGGGGTGAGCCTCATTTCTCTAGTCTGATTTTCAGAAAACCTCTCTAAATGATGAGCTGTGTTACTCTGGTTTCTCTGTTGGAGTTCTCTCCTGTTTTGAATATCTCTCAGATGTTGCCTGGTGCTTGAAGGCAGCAACATAGCCTCTGGCTGAATGCTTTCATATCTATAATGTTCTCTACGTGGAGCTCAAGTTGCCAGAAGCCGACACTCCCGATACCGTCTGCCTTTGCTTTGCATTGTCACTGTGGTTAAAATGCTCTTGAGTGGCGGCAGCGGTGGTGGTGGAGTGGTCTAGATAAGTAGTTTTTTTGTTTTTGTCTTTTTTAACCATATAACCAGTTCTGTGATTTTCTTCCCTCCATAGTCATCATTCTGACTTGAATTTTTAGCCAGTTCTACACAGATTCCTTAAACTTTCAAACATGCTCAGATTTTCCCCATCTTCCAGGATAGGCTCAAACTTCTGCTTCACTCTGCTTCTGGCTCTCGGCCACTATCTAAGTACCTTTCTTCACCACCAGACTTTCTCAGAAGGTGGCCTAGCTTCACTGCCTCTCCTCCCTCCATACTGCCAACATCGCAGCAGAACCCACTGCAGCCTGTCTTCTACACCAAGCACACGGCAGAAGGAGCTTTCTCAAAGGGTTCAATTAATATTTCATTGAGCTCTGATTATGTGCCAGACACTGTTCTAGGTGCTTGGGATATAGTCGTGCACACTGGTAAAAATGCCTGCCCTCTGCCTGGAGCTGCCTTTGTAGCAGAAGAAACATACCACCTACAATGTTCCTGATACACCAGTTTGTTCCATAGCATGTTAGAAGGTGATAAAGCATATTGTAGTGTGAAATAAGAGGATGGTGATAGAGCCTAATTAGCAGATGACAATAGAGGAAAGACTTGAAGGAGGTGAGAGAATTCTGGGGAAGATCATTCAAAGAAGAAGGAGTGATGAGTGCCAAGTCCGTCAGGTAGAGCAATGTCTGGTACGCTTGAATAGCAAGGACGGCAGTGAGCTGGATGCTGAGTAGTCGTTGATGAGGTCAGGGAAGTAAGGGCTGATTGAAAAGTCGCTAGAACCTGGCAGGCTGTTATAAGGACTTTGCCTTTTATTTTTATCAGAATCACTACAGAACCCAGGATTTGGTCCCAGATAGCGTAAGATTGAATTCTACTTCCCATATTGGAATCATTGACTCGTCTCTAAAATTTTCTTAATTCCCTCATCTACAGAATGGTATGAAAATGCTTTCTAACAGATTTCATGCATAACTAAAATGAGCTCAAGTGTCTGAAAGTGTTTGTTTGTTTTTAATTAATTCTCTCAAAAATGTTTTTATTATATGTAAGCCTTCTTTTTTTGTGTGTGACAGAGAGAGGGAGAGAAGGATAGATAGGGACAGACCGAAAGGGAGAGAGATGAGAAGCATCAATTCTTTATGTGGCACTTTAGTTGTTCATTGATTGCTTTCTTGTATGTGCCTTGCCTGGGGGCTACAGCAGACCGAGTAACCCCTTGCTCAAGCCAGTGACCTTGGGTTCAAGCTGGTGAGCTTTGCTCAAACCAGATGAGCCTGCGCTCAAGCTGGCGACCTCGGGGTCTCAAACAACCCTGCGTGTCCCAGTCTGATGCTCTATCCACTGCGCCACCACCTGGTCAGGCTAGCCTTCTTGATTTTCATATAATGGGCTTTACCAGTTTCCCCTGTATCTGACATTACACAGTCTGTGAATCAGGACTTTGTAGGTCATCCAGGGAACTACTGTCAGAGTCTTCCTTCTCAGTTCTTTTGTCTGGCTTCTCTCTCCCATCACCCCTTCAAAAGTCAACTCCCAAATCTACATGCATGACCCTTCCGCTGGCTCCTCACCCCTGCTGACCCAGCAGCACTCTCACTCAAACCAAACGATCTCTGTCCTTCCACGTCAATCTACCATCGTGATCTGTGTTTCTCATTCAACTGAGCCTCACAGAGAACCAACTATACTTTCACTATCCTTTTCTCTGTCTTCTGCTCTGCATATTTAATCAGGCTTTCTGACCTGCTGATTCCAATTTTAAAATGTCTCTTGCCCCGGTTCTTTTTATTTGTCCCCATTTTCTCTAATTCCCAACAGGCCCTAACTGGAGTGATCATAAATGGCCTTGTGATCTCCCCTCTCTGTTTCCTCACCCTTCTTTATCACTATTATCACTAGCCACCTAATCTTCCTTCGTGCATGTCACTGACCCTTTAAGCCATGTCTAAACAAAGTACATCCGTGGCTGCTCTCTTTCCTATTATGGGGTTCTTCCTCAACCTTTTATACTCCTAACCCACAAATCTATTCTTATACTTTTACTGCCCCATAAAACTAACTCTAGCTTTCTTAGTTCTCATAAAATGATCTTTGTCCTCTACTTTCCTTATGAATTTTATTTTAGCGACAGCCAGAACAAGGTTGCAATCTGTATATACCCAGAGTCCTGCACACACACACTATACTCAACAGACCTTTACTGAATGAGTGAGTGATAAGCACTCCTCCGACTATGCCCAGTTCACTCACCTTTGTGTTCACTTGCTTCATGCCTTTGTCTCACTCTACTATCAATTTTATAGATTTGCTTGTCCAGGGATGACCAACTTATTGATTCCAGTTGAGAATAATATTTCCAAGGGGTAAACTAAAATAGTTAAAAAACTCAATGGCCAGTTTACATGAAAATTCACAACTTTTATTTTAGTCACACACACAGTTTGATGACTTGTCATCATCTCCATTACCACCACCCTGGTCCTAGTCACTATCATCTCTCAGCTAGATTATTGTAATAACTTCCTAACTGTTTTTCTCTCCTCCTATCCTTGCCTTCTATGGTCCTTTTTATTCAGAACAGCTCCTCATTTTACTCAGAGTATTTATAATGGCTTATGAGATCCTGCATGAATTTGACGCCTGTGTACCTTCCCACCCCCAACTCATTACTCTACTGGCTTCATTTCAAACGCACTCTGCTCCAGCCAGAGTAGCCTAATTTCTATTCCAGTATACCTCTGCCTTAGTACATTTACATTAGCTGTGCCCTCTGCCATGAGTGCTCTTTCTGGAGTATCCACTTGGCTGAATTCAAGTACTTCTCAATGAAGGCTCTCTCGGACATCAAGTTAACATTGCAGCTCACACCCCTCCCCATGGACCTCCTCCCAGTCGTATTACTTTGCTCTACTTTTCCTTTTTCTGTAGCACTTAATACTTTCTAATTTATCACTCCATTAACTATTTTTGTTCACTCAAATATAAGTGCCACAAAGGTGGAGTTATCTTTTTGTGTAACCCAAGAGCAAGTGGTAGACACTCAAGAAATCACTGTTGAATGTTGAATAAATAAATAAGACAATATGAAGGCACTGGTTTCCCCTCCCTTTTCATCAATCTTTCATGTTTATAAAGTATTCCAGTCCTCTTTTGCCATGGCTATTAAGTTTTGGGTTTTGGTGGCTGTGTTAGACTTTTCAATTTCTTCATTATGTTTCATTGTACTTGATAGTATCACACAGTTTCATTCTCAATACACAGGGTATTGAATCTGTTAGCCATCTCTACTCTTTCAAGTTCTAGCAGACTTTTCTTATAGTATACTTCTCAACACTCTGCCTACCTTGAATTGTATAAAATAACTGAAATTGATCAGTTTCTTGTTCTGGCACAATTCTTACCTCTCCTGGGATTATCTGATTTATAACATTTTTTCATGCAAAAATATACTTATTAAATTTAATATTAGTACTCATTAGAATTTATTCCATGAATGCATTTTGAGTTTTAAGAATACATTTGATTTAAAAAATACACTTGATAATTTATAAACCTGTGGAAGGACTTTTATGTTTGTAGTAGTATCTTAAATTTGGCAATTAATTGAAACTAAAGCTAGATTTATTTTGTTATTTATTTTTATTGTTTTTTGTTGATATTTTTCTCTATGTTGATGAGTAAGACAAAGTGAAACAACAAAGATGTATTTTACAGATCCACTCATTCATCAGTAACATGAGCAACTTCTTTACTGAGTTATGTAATACTTTTCAAATCTATGGAATTCTTCCTCAAGTGTCTGTACTATTCACAATATAACAGCTATTGACATAACACTCCTTTTTCCTTAATAAACATTATTAATATTTTCAATAGTGCTATTATAGGGATTTAAATTTGTTTTAATTTTTATTAATTTTAATTTATTGTGTTAACATGGAGTCAAGTGCCCCACTCAATGTAACACCCTCACCCCTAACCCCGTATCCCTCATTACACCCCTTTTCTCCCCCTCCTCTTAACTCCCTCCCCACTTCCCTCTGGGATTTCCTGTCCTGTTACCTGTATCTATGTGTTATGTATATATAATTTCACTAATCTCTTTACCTTCTCTGATCCCATCCCCTCATCCCCTTTCCCTGACGTCTGTCCCTCTGCTCCCTGTGACTCTGCCTCTGCCTCTGTTCCATTCCTCAGTCTACTTTGTTCATTAGATTCCACTTGTAAGTGAGATCATATGATATTTTTCTTCTCTGCTTGGCTTATTTCACTTAGCGTAATGATGTCCAGGTCCATCCATGCCATAGCAAAAGGTAAGATTCTCTTCTCTTTCATGGATGCATAGTATTCCATTATGTATATGCACAACAGCTTCTTTAATCCACTCATCCACAGATTGACACTTGCACTGTTTTCAGATCTTGGCTATTTTAAACAATGCTACAATAAATATACAGGTGTGTGACTTCTTTTGAATCAGTGATTTTGTATTTTTAGGATATATTCCTAAAAGTGGTATAGCTGGGTCAAAAGGTAGTTCCATTTTTTTATTTTTTGAGGAAACTTTATACTGTTCTCCACAGTGGCTGCACAAGTCTGTATTCCCTCCAGCAATGCCAGAGGGTTCTCTTTTCTCCACACCCTCACCAGCACTTATTGTGTGTTGATTTGTTAATGAGCACCATTCTGACAGGTACAAGGTGATATCTCATTGTGCTTTTAATTTCCATTTCTCCGATGACTAGTGACATTGAACATTTTTTCATATGCCTATTAGCCATCTATATGTCCTCTTTGAAGAAATGTGTATTCAGTTCCTTTGCCCATTTTTTAATTGGGTTATTTACTTTCCTGGTGTTGAGTTTTAGAAGTTCTTTATAAATTTTGGGTATTAACCCTTTATCAGACATAGTGGTGTATATGTTCTCCCAATGTATGGGTTGTCTTTTAATTTTGTTCTTGGTGTTTTTTGCTGTACAAAAGCTTTTTAGTTTGATATAATCCCATTAGTTTATTTCGTCCTTTATTTCACTTATTCATGGAGATAAATTGGCAAAAATATTGCTATGAGAGATATCGGAGAGTTTACTACCTATGTTTTCTCCCAAGATATTTATGGTTTCACAACTTACATTCAAGTCTTTTATCCATTTTGAGTTTATTTTTGTGAATGTGTAAGTTGGTGGTCTAGTTTCATTTTTTTGCCTGTGCCTGTCCAATTTTCCCAACACCATTTATTAAAGAGGCAGTCTTTACTCCACTCTATGCTCTTAACTCCTTTGTCAAATATCAATTGACCATAAAGGCGTGGCCTTATTTCTGGATTTTCCGTTCTGTTCCATTGATATGTATGTCTGTTCTTATGCCAGTACCAAGCTGTTTTAATTACAATGACCTGGTAGTATAACTTGAAATCAGGAAGTGTGATGGTTCCTAATTTATTCTTCATTTTCAAGATTGCTAGCCTATTCATGTTCTTTTTTGGTTCCATATAAATTTTTGGAATATTGTTCCTCATTTTGAAGTATGCCATTGGTATTTTAATAGGAATTGTATTGAATTTACAGATTGCTTTGGGTAGTATAGACATTTTAATGGTGTTTATTCTCCTTATCTTTGAACACAGTATATGCTACCACTTGTTTGTATCATCCTTAGTTTCTTTTTTCAATATTTTAAAATTTTCTGAGTACAAATCTTTTACCTCCTTGGTAAATTTACTCCTAGGTACTTTATTTCTTTGTGAGTTTTTTGTTGTTATTATTGTTGCAATAGTAAAGGGAATTGTTTCCTTAATTTCTCTTTCAGACAGTTTATTGTTGGTGTATAAAAATGCTACTGATTTCTGAATATTAATTTTATATCCTACTATCCTGCTGAATTTATTTATCAGGTCTAGTAGTTTTGTGACTGAGACTTTAGGGTTTTCCATGTACAGTATCATGTCATCAGCAAATGATAGTTTTACTTCTTCTTTTCCAATTTAGCTGCCTTTTATTCTTCTTCTTGTCTGATTGCTATGGCTAAGATTTCCAGAACTATATTGAATAAGAGTGGTGAAAGGGGCCCCTCTGCCTTGTTCCTGATCTTAAGGGAATTGCTTTTAATTTTTGCCCATCGGGTATGAAGTTGGCTGTTGATTTGTCATAGATGGCCTTTATTATGTTGAGGTATGTTCCTGTATTTAAGTTTGCTGAGAATTTTTATCATAATTGGGTGCTGGATTTTATTGAATGCTTTTTCTGCATCTATTGATATAATCATGTGATTTTTATCCTTCCTTTTGTCTCTATGAGGAATCACATTAATTGATTCGTGAGTATTGTGCCAGTCTTGCCTCCCCAGAATAAATCCCACTTAATCATGATGTATGACTTTTTTAATGTATTGCTTGATCCAGTTTGCGAGTATTTTGTTGAGAATTTTAGCATCTATTTTCATCAAGGATATTGGCCTATAGTTTTCTTTCTTTGTATTGTCTTTACCTGGGTTTGGAATGAGGATAATGCTCACCTCGTAAAAGGAGCTTGGAAGTCTTCCCTCCGATTGAATTTTTTAAAATAGCTTGAGAAGGATAAGTGTTAGTTATTCTTTGAATATTTGGTAAAATTTGCCTGTGAAGCCATCCGGTCCAGGACTTTTGTTTGTTGGGAGTTTTTTGATAATTGTTTCAATTTCATTTGTTGTAATTGGTTTGTTTACGTTTTCTGATTCTTCCAGATTAAGTCTTGGAAGATTGTCTATTTCTAAGAACTTATCCATTTCATCGAGGTTGTCCACTTTTTTGGCATACACGGTATTTTTCACGCCATAAGACACACCTAGGGTTTTAAGGAGGAAAAATAAGAAAAAAAAATTCTAAACTAAATGATGTGTTAAAATATTTAATAAAATATACCACAATAATATTTCAACAATGTAAACTCAACAGCAGTATTAACAACCATTAGCACTATTATTAACAAATGAGAAGAGACTTTAATGTGCAAATATTCTTCTAGTTGTCCGCAAACCCACAACAGATATAAAAAAAAGAAAAAAGAACCTCACTCTATAAGACACATGGGCATTTTCCCCTTCACTTTTTTGGAGAAAAGTGTGTCTTATGGAGCAAAAAATATGGTAAATCTTCATTGTATTTTCTTACAATCCTTTGTATTTCTGTGGTGTCAGTTGTTACTTCTCCACTTTCATTTCTAATTTTAATTATTTAAGTCCTCTCTCTTTTTTTCTTGGTGAGGCTGGTTAAATGTTCATCAATCTTGTTTACCTTTTCAAAGAACCAGCTGTTGGTTTCATTAATCTTTTCTATTGTTTTTTAGCCTTTATGTCATTAAATTCTGCTCTGGTCTTTGTTGTTTGCTTCCTTCTACTTCCTCTGGGATTTACTTGTTCTTTTTCTAGTTATTTTAGATGCAGGGTGAGGTTGTTTATTTGAGCTTTTTCTTGCTTCTTACAGTATGCTTGTAATTCTATGAACTTCCCATTCAGGACTGCTTTTGCTGTGTCCCATAAAGTTTGAGTTGTTGTATGTTCATTTTCATTTGTTTCAAGGAAATTTTTTATTTCTTCCTTGATCTTGTTGTTAACCCATTTGTTATTTAATAACATGCTATTTAGCCTCCAAGTGTTTGAATGATTTTCAGTTTTTCTATTGTGTTGATTTCTAGTTTTATGCCATTGTGATCAGAGATGTTTGATATGATTTCAATCTTCTTAAATGTATTGAGACTCATTTTGTGTTCAAACATTTGGTCTATCCTATAGAATGTACCATGAGCACTTGAAAAGAATATATATTTTGCAGCTTTGGGGTGAAAAGTTCTGAAGATATCTATTAAATCCAGTTGATCTTGTGTCAGTTAAGCCAGCCGTTTTTTTGTTAATTTTCTGTCTGGAGGATCTATCCATTGATGTTAGTGGGGTATTAAAATCCTCTGCTATTGTATTGCTATTGATCTCACCCTTTATGTCCATCAAAATCTGCTTTATATATTTAGGTGCTCCTATATTAAGTGCATAGATATTTACAATGGCTATATCTTCCTGTTGGATTACTCCCTTTATCATTATGTAGTGACCTTCTTTATCCCTAACTATAGCCTTTGTTTTAAAGTCTATTTTGTCAGATATAAGTATTGCTAACTGTAAAGCCAGTGGCCAAGGCCAGGGCCACTATCACAGTAGCCATGCCCATGCAGGTTCGCATTGGATTCGGACAGTCGGCAAAGAAACAGCAGAGCCAAAAACTGGTGGGCCATCATTTTTAATTCTAGCTTGCACCCAGCGGGTAAGTAAAAACACACACTGGGCTCCAAAACCCACTCACATTCAGTGCTCACTAAGCTACTGACTTATCCGAGTTTCCTAGAATCAAAGGTTTCTAGCTCACCAGACTTATTCACCTCTGTTCCCTATCTCCTTCCTTCTCCCTGCACAAACTCTGAACAAACTGGCTTCTAACTCAACACTCCGCCATCTTGGCTGCTTCTCCTGGCCTCTTCTACGTGGCATTTCTTTGCTCTCTGCTGTCTCCTCTAATGCTAATCTCAGGAACCAAGAGAGCAAGCCTCCGCTCTGCCCCCACTTTATAGTGTAGATTCACAACCTTTAATCCAATATACAAAACAGGGAAGTCTCCAATACAAAGTCACTTATCTGGGGCATGATGGGATTGTACCACCCCACAACAAAAAGGGTGGGAAAGGCTTAGTCCCAAAACCAAGCCCCAGGCTACAAGAATTCTGCCTGCCCACAGCTTGACCCCAACACACATTAATATCACCTGGGTGACAGCCTTCACGTGGGCAGCGCCATCTTTAACAAAGTGAGCATAATATATTTTATCTGCCCAACACTAACCCAGCTTTTCTTTTCATTTCCATTTGCATGAAATACTTTTTTCCATCCATTCACTTTCAGTTTATGTGTATCTTTTGTTCTGAGGTGGGCCTCTTATAGACAGCATATGTGCGGGTCCTGTTTTCTTATCCATGCAGCTACTCTATGTTTTTTGATTGGAGTATTTAATCCATTTACATTTAAAGTTATTATTGACATGTACTTATTTATTGCCATTTTATTCTTTTAATTTTTTTTTCATGTGCCCGACCGGGATCCACCTGGCACACCCACCGGGGGGCGTCGCTCTGCCCACCAGGGGGCGATGCTCTGCCCCTTCAGGACATCGCTCTGTTGCAACCAGAGCCACTCCAGTGCCTGGGGCAGAGGCCAAGGATCCATCCCCAGCGCCCGGGCCATCTTTGCTCCAATGGAGCCTCGCTGCGGGAGGGGAAGAGAGAGACAGAGAGGAAGGAGAGGGGGAGGGGTGGAGAAGCAGATGGGTGCTTCTCTGTGTGCCCTGGCCGGGAATCGAACCCGAGACTTTTGCACGCCAGGCTGATGCTCTACCACTGAGCCAACTGGCCAGGGCCTCCATTTTATTCTTTAAATCTACAATACTCTTTTTCCAGATTTTTTTTCCCTTTTCTCTTTTACAGTAGGCCCTTTAACATTTCTTGCTATACTGGTTTGGTGGTAATGAATTTCTTGAGTTTTTTTGTCTGCAAAGCTTTTTATTTCTCCTTCAGTTTTAAACAATAGCCTTGCTGGATAAAGAAGTCTTGGTTGTAGGTTCTTGTTTTGCATCATTTTGAATATTTTTTGCCAATCCCTTCTGTCCTCAAGTGTTTCTGTTTAGAAGTCTGATGTCATCCTATGGGGGCTCCTCTGTAGGTAATTAAATGTTTTTCTCTTGCAGCTTTTAGTATTCTTTCTTTGTCTCTTAATTTTATCATTTTAATTATAATAAATTATGTCTTGGTGTAGGCCTCTTTGGGTTCCTCTTTAACGAGACTCTCTGTGCTTCTTGAGCTTGTATGACTTTTTCTTTCATCAATTTAGGAAAGTTTTCGGCTATGATTTTTTCAAACAGGTTCTCTATTCCTTGTTTATTCTCTTCTCCTTCAGGAACCCCTATGATGAGGATGTTGTTTCTCCTCATTTTGTCACAGAGCTCTCTTAGAGTTTCCTTAGTCTTTTTGATCCTCTTTTCATTTTTCTGCTCTGCTTCTGTGTTTTTGTTTATCTTGTCTTCTAAATCACTGATTTGATCCTCTGCTTCATCCAGCCTGCTGTTGATTCCTTCTTGTGCAATCTTCATTACTATTGTATTTCTCATTTATAACTGGTTCTTTTTAATGATTTTAATGTCCTTTTGATGCTTGTTCTCTCTTTATTTAGGTTCTCATTATGTCCATCCATTGTTGCTCTAAGATCCTTGAGCATCCTAAAAATCATTATTTTAAACTCTGCATCTGGTAGTTTGGTTATTTCCATCTCATTCAGTTCTTTTCCTGGGAAATTCTCTTGTTGATTAATTTGGGATGCATTTCTCTGTCTTCCCATTTTGTCTGTGCATTAAATACTGCTGTCTGACTTTGAAATTTTTGTGGTGTCATTATGAAGAAAATGGGCTTGGTGGTACTGACCTATGGGCCACCTGTTTTCCTTGTTATAGTAATGCTCCTTGAGGGTACTATTTTCCCTCTTACTGTATATGAGTATTACATGCAGTCAGTCCTTTCATCGGTATGGTTTTCCCTTCAGGCTGGCTGCCTCTAAGGGTCAACCTTGATCATGTGTATTACATACTGCAATGTCTGTCCTGTTGGGCTTGGGCATAGTTATTCTCCACAGTGTCTGGTGCCTGCTAGACTACTCCTTTGGGCATGCTGCTTATGTAGCTAGCTGAGTCTAGGGTTGGTGCTGTCTGCCACCCACTAGAAGTTGTGTTGGCTCTAGATCTTCTTAGGTTGGCATCTTCTCATGGGGACATCAGTCACTGGACTAAGGCTACCCTTATCCAGTATGATATTCTCTTATCTGATTATATCTTCAAAGACCCTATTTCCAAATAAGGTCACCTTCTGAGGTTCCATTTAGACATGAGTTTTTGGAGGATAGCATTCACACCCAGGATACCACCAATCCTTTTTCTCTCCTAGTGCATTACAGCCAGTGTTCCTCTTCCTCTACCCACTCCTACCATCTCCAGGATTTTCTCTAATTTTTCTCTTACTTGCATTATTACATTTCCCCTTTTACCACTGTTCTTATCATGGAAACATATTTTATGAGCCATCACTTTTTTAATGTGCTCTTGTTTGTAGCTAAACATCTCAAAAGAGTTGCCTACACATGATATCAGCTGTAGGTGGAGCTCAGAGTGCATTCCTAGCAGCTGTGGCTGATGCAATGCTGTGAGAACACTCCAGCACCAGGAAACCTCCTAGGCACACCCAGGAGGGAGCTCACCTGCTGTAAGGAAGTGACTCAGTGCCAACCAGGCAGCTCCCTGATCTTTTCAGCCATTGGCTTTGAGGAACACGCTGTAACACCCTATAGGCTGAACCTGTGTATATAAACTAGCTTACTTCCTGAATAAAGCAGATCTGCGTCACTGAACCTGGTATCCAGAGTCGGGTCTCCGCATCTCCATTGTTCTCACCCCCAGTGGGCCTTATCCACAATCAGCATTTCTTCATTGCCCATTGCTCTTATTTACCATACTTTAGCTTTCTCTCTCAAACTTCCTCTGTAGCTGTTCATGTCAAAAGGTCCCCAAGGAACTCCTATATTGGTGAAGATTTCCCGGAGATACAGAACCTATAGAATATGTATATATGCCAAAAAAAATCTTAATGATAAGAAATTGGCTTGTGTGATTATGAAGACTGGCATGTCCAACATCTTCAGGGGAAGACGACAGGATGGAAGCCAGGAGAGCCCATGCTGCAGTTCCAGTCCCCGGGCTGTCTGCTATGGAACCAGGAAGAGCTGATATTGCAGATAAAGTCTAAAGACAGTGTGCTAGAGAATTCTCTTTTGCTTGAAAAAACAGGTCATTTGTTCTATTCAGATCTTTAATAGATTGGATGAGGCCCACCACATTGTGGAGGCAACCTGCTTTATGTAGTATATTAATGTAAATGTTAATCACATCCTAAAACATCCTGGGAGAAATACTCAGGACAATGTTTCACCAAATATTTGGGTATCCCATAGCATAGCCCAGTGAATACACAAAATTAACCACTGCACCTTCATATTGACAAATCCATTGGACACTTAGCTATCCCCATAACATGCATTTTAGCAGCAGCATTTTAACATAGTTCAGCAACTCTGTAAATTTTTCCTCTTGGAGTCTCTGAAGTACCGTTCTGGTTCTCCTCCTATCCCATTTGTTGGTCCTTTTTTCTCTTTTTCTGGTTCCTTTTCTTCTATCCCACATATAAATGTTGATGTTCTTCAGGCTTAGATTGTTGGGTCTATTCTTGTCTCCTTCTATATTCTCTTTCTTGGTGAGCTTCATTCTGATAGTTTGAGGGATATCTATTTTCAGATGGCATCTCAATTTTTATCTCCAATTCAAACACTCCTCTAAGATCCAGGCTCACATGTCCACATCTCCACTTGAATGTGTTAGAAGCATCTCAAACTTCACATGCAAAGCAGAAGTCTTGATTCCCTTCAAACCTATCCTACCCAACTAACTTCCCACCTGGCCCAGTTTCTTCCATATCTTAGAAATAGTAGTTCTTCTGCTCAGTTCCCTAAGGCAGAAAAGCTAGACATTGCCTCATATTCTTCCTTTCATCCATATCCTCACCACATCTAGATCATCAAAAAAACACAAAACCTTTACTACTATAGTTGTTGTCCTCTCCTTCTACCACTGCAGCCTTGGTCCAAGCCACCATCCACTCTTACCTGGACTCTGACAAATGGTTTCTCCATTCTCACTCCTGATTCTATATACTCCAAAAAATAATATTCTTTAAAATATTCCTCACTTAAGTGCACCCATGGCTTTCCATGGCACTCAGAATGAAATCCAAACTCAGACTCTATGACCTGACTCCCAGCTATATATCCCACTCAATTTTATCCACTTCTCTATTTTCTTCTACTTCAGCTACCTGGTCCTCTTTTAATTCCTTATGTGTCAGAGTCTTTCCACCATTTGTGTCTTTGCATGTCATGCTACCCTTGCTTAAAATCTTCAGCATTCCCCCTACTTACTGTGGGGAATACAGAGGAGGAATCTCTTTTGTTCCTCGGTCAGACTGAGACCATAAAACAGCTTCAGAGAGGAACTAACATTTTGTGTTTTGAGAAGATTTTAAAGGTACTTTAAGGATTTTAAATGAAGAAAGGAATTTACAAAATAATCAAAGGTATGAATGGAGGGCAAAAAAGGCGAATCCCAATAAAGAAAGGAACAGGTAAGTGGATGTTGGAATGAACAAGCTGACACCTTCTGGAAATTTCAAGCAGCTCCATGTGATTTGAGCTTAGAGCATTTGGGGATAATGGACCCATTTCTTCCTGGCCCCATCCTGCATGAAGCAGGCGACACTACATGTGAAGCAAGAGTCCACTGGCAGATGGTATAAAATTCTGAAAAGCTACCATATTCCTTCAGCATCTAGATGTAGTATAGTCTAGATTTTAATTTACCCCAGGGTTCTTGCAAATTCCCAGGTGGGAAATATAAACTATAAATTGAGTTTACTTGCAGATGGGAGCCATGATTTATTACACAAAAACCTTTTCCATGTATTAAATGCACCTGGTATCCATTTCTTCATGTGTCAAGTCTATTCCTTAGCAAACAATTTTCTTGTTAAGTTTATGTCACTTATCTTTACTAGTAGTTGAAACTGACTTCTAGAAGTTTTATTCTATTTCTAAAGTGAAACCAACCATATGTGAACAAATAGTATTGCTATCTCTTAAATTAAATCAAAATAAAAATTTCCACATCTAGTCCACAACCTCAAAACTAAGGTGCATTCTCTATTTCCATTGGGTCTGGTTATAACCAGGGGCTGATGTGAGGAGCTGCTGAAGCTGGCATACTAGTGTAATTTATGTTAGGTTATTTAGCTCTGCCTTGTTCTATACTAAGAAACAGTCACCTACCATCATCACCAAATTGATGCCCTTGATCAGTAAGAAAAGTAAGAAGGTAATTCTCCACTTTGTTCGTTTTCTACAAACTGTTCCATTTGAATTCCTGAGTTAGTGATCTATTCATATTTCAAATTCCCCCTTTTTCAACATTCTGGCTGATGCTATATAATCTCTGTCTATATTGTTTTTCCCATTCTATTTCTCAAGCTCCTTCTCCCAGGTTCCATTCCCTGGCTCAGCTCCAGTTCCTGAATAAGAGAGGAAGTCATTGGTGGTCTAGCAAAGCCTAAAGAGGAAAAAGTATAATGAAACTAACTTTATTCCACTAGAAACGCTTTTTGTATACTCATGATAAGTAGTGATTGACAAATGGGCTACTGAATCACACTACTTGTGTTTAAATCCTGACACTAAACTTCAATGTTCTCCACCTCCAAAAGAGGGCAATAACTGTGCCTACTTCACAGGATTATATGAAGATAAATCTGATAAGACATTTATAAATGTTATACTGACAATGGTGGAAACATGACATTTAGGCATTTATTTGTTACTTAACCGGCTATTACATCTTGGTTAATTTTTCTTTTGCCTTTATTTATTCAAAATTTATTTTATATTTAATTATTTATCCAAAAATGAAACCACAAAGAGTGAAGAGATGTGTTATTACTGAATTGAGTACGTACAGGAAGTTTGGTGCAATGTGAATTGGAAAAACAGAGTAAACAACCTCTTAAAAAATAATAAAAATATGAAAGATACTGGTATATTCTGTCATGCTGTTTAATAAGTCTGACCTTATTAAGATATATGCAAATTAATATCAAACTTTGTTTCCCTCATTTTGATAAAATAATAGCAAATAGATGTTTCTGATGGCTATAAGCATGGACTACACTTTTACATTGATTTTAAAGCAACCGGGGTCCCTGGATACTCACAAGATCATAGTAACTTTAAGCAAAGCAATATGGCCCATCTGTGGTCATGGCAACTAAGACGATATTTCTGAGGAGGAAGCACAGCAGTCTGCTCAGTGTGCAAACACATTTCTGGGTTGGACAATACCATTCTGATGCCCTGCCTCCTGGGATTATTCTGATCGACCCATTTGATGAACAATGGTAGAATTCAAAACTACTCATCAAGGACAATTTCAGTTATAAATATGTATAATCAGTGGAGAGTCATAAAATGGACGAGACCACAGTGGAGGAACAAAAGAGCTTAGCCACTAATGTTTCTAGTACATTGATGGCCCGCAGTCAAGTGCTGTATTTCTTTTCCTTTTTTTTTTTAGGGAGGGAGAAGAGAAACATTTTATCTTTGTTCCTAATTCACATTCAATTGGTAAACCTCAGACACTGAGAAAAGCGTTCATTTCTCAACTGGTAGAAGAAACATTGATAAGTTTGAAACTATGAAAAGCAAAGAGAAGTCTAACTTGCAGTTTCTAAGTGACAGTATTTATGTGTTACTTAATTTGGACAACAAAATAGCCACGGGACTTGAGATCTAACATCTGATGCCTGGCAAACTGTACGAGTTAAATATGGATGGCAATGTAGGCAAATGCTCTTGAGACAGAACATTCAGAATCTTGGAATATTAACCCAACTAGTACAGTTATAGAAACAGAAAAAGAAATGTTCTTCTCTTTCCAAAATAAATGATAAAAAGCAATTATTATTTTCAGCACTGACAGCACTAGGAAGATACAAAGATGCAGAATCCATGAATGTGTTCAGAATGACACAAAGCAGTAAGGCAAACTTATTACTCAGCTTAGAATTTCAGAGCCCTTATAAAAGTGTCAAGTTTCCTCATCAGGAGATGAAGGTCAATTTCTACTCCAACTTGAAATCTAACATTTCATTTTAAAATATCCCAGATTTTTACTTTAGCAAATGCTGCTTTCTTCCCCATTAAACAGTTGATAATATAATTAAAATGCATTTCAAATTTTTCTCTTGCTGTTCTCCGATAAATTCCTGAAAGACGTTCATTTTGAACAGGAGACCTAAGGACCACAGAAAATACAGATCAGGAAAGACCACTGAAAGGAGGCCCCCACTTTGAAAAAATTATTTGACTCTTCAAATGAGTTTTCTTCATGACATCTGACTTAAATTTCTCTCAAATATAATAAACATAAATATTTCAAAAATCAAATGTTATAAAAAATAAAAATATATATTGTTACCAAATTTTCTCATGCAGGAAAAGTAAATTTTGGTCCAATGGATGAGACTTCAGGAACATCCACAAATCTACTGAAATAATATGCAATATTTTGCATGTATGTGAGTATAAATATTTTTTGGAAAGTAGTTTTATTTTCTTCATCAGTTTAACAAAGATGCCATGACCCCCAAAATATTTTTAAGCCACTATTTTAGAACTTAGGTAATATTTTATTAAATAAATCAGAATCTCCATCTATATTAAGACCTTTCCATAGAGTAATTATAATGTGAAAATTCATTACCAATGTACATGGTGGCATACACCATTTTAGAAACATTTGTAAGGAATCATAAAAATGACATGAGCTACCACTAAAACTAAAGAAAAACATATATCAGGTCTTTCAATAGTTAATTAATTTCCATATGACATGAATTTGATATGCAATTGGCAATGTGGAGGTTATCTTTTTCAAATTCCTCAATTAAGTAATTTAATAAAATATTGTAACTGATAGTAGTTTCCTCCTTTCCTTTTTCCACTCTCTTGGAAATATAAGCCAGGAATGTCTACCATTCTTCTTGATGACACCTTCACCCTCAGATTGTAAGAACAGAGCTTTTATCCTCAGATTGTCAGATTAGACGTTTAATCATGTACGCTAGTGATTTTCAACCCTTTTATACCTGAGAATCAGTGAAAGTAGGAAAATTATTTCAGGAACTGCTAAGGCAGAAATCTCCCTGAGCATTAGTGAATTTGACTAAGATCACTGAGTCTATAATCTTCATACAACATCAGGGTGGTCAACTTTTGCACGGACCAGCACAAAATTTCTGGTGGACCAGTAATTGGAAAACATTTATGTACACTAAGCATTACACTGATAAATGCCACATGAAAGCTAAAGTCCCCTATGTTGCCACATTTAAATCCATGAAGGAATTTCTTTTTGCCTCTAATAAGCAGACAAAGTGAACATCTTCTTAATTGCTGCCTTCCAGCCCTTGTGTTCTTTAATGGAAACTTCTATAATGGTCTCATTTTCTCCTGGGTTTCAACTATGTTGGATTATAGGAACCTTGGATCATACTGTAACCACTACACATGTTCAAATATATCCTCAAAGAAAAGAAATGGCAGTGAGTAGTAATTGTGAATTTCATTAAATGATACCATCTTTCTCCTTTTAATGTCATCATCTTGCATTTCTTTTCTGTGTTGGCCTTTTCTTTGCTTGTTGGAGAATCTCTCTTTAATCAATAGCCAGACTTCCCCATCAATGGTAACTCTTCCATTTTATCATCACTAGCAAGAAAATCTCATTTGCGGTATCATATTTATTAATAAAAGTGTATATATGTATACATATATAATCATATATGTGCATATAATTATATATAATTTAGGGATTTAATGAGTGCATCTATATAGTTGTATGATCATTAAACAATTATAAATATTAAAAATGTAACATAGATTGCCTTGACTTCTGACTTAAACATCTTGCTCTCAGAAACCTCTAACTTCTAGAATGTTGAGTATAAAAAAGTAATTATAAAATCCTATCATAACCAATTATATTAACATCATTTATCAAGTCCTATTTATATAATAATTCTTAAATGCTAATTTATCTGGTCATCAAACATAGTATATAGTATATTAGAAATTCAAAATCAGGATTGATTAGAGAAATGCCAGAGTGATCACTCTAAAACAGAAATCTAACCACATTATCTTCTTTATTTATTAGCTCCTAATTTTATACATGCTGCTCCTTATACTAAATTTGTTCCTTCCTCAAACACCATTCCCCACTCTCATCACCTGACTTCTATTTATAATGTAAAATTATGCCAAATTTTTTCTGACTCTTCTGACACTGACTTCTCTTTGGTATTTTCATTTTACCATGTAGAGACTTTTAAACTACATTTTAAATAATAAAACATCACCTCTAATGCACTTTAAAATTTTGAAGTCCTCGGCTTTTTTATAGTGCAGTGATAGATGCTCAGGATGTTGAATAATGAACAAATGAATGGACTGATGAAAGACTGAAGCCGATACATTAACAGAAATCACTGACTGCTTAACATTAATAGCAAAAATAGATTAACAGAGAAAAGATTAAAACCCCACACAGTAAAATGATGAATGTTATTAATAAAAGTCATAATTTAAATTATGTTCTATCTTTTCTATTTAAAGAGGAAGGGAGAAACACTCATATTATTAAAGAATTTCAATAAAAATGATTATAAATGAATGATGATTTCCATGGTAAAAACAAAATAAATTCATCTAGCTACAAATTCATCTTGTTGCCTGACAATTTCAGATAAACGTCTAAAAATATGTGTTTTGGCCTGACCTGTGGTGGTGCAGTGGATAAAGCGTCAACCTGGAAATGCTGAGGTCGCCGGTTCGAACCCCCGGGCTTGCCTGGTCAAGGCACATATGGGAGTTGATGCTTCCAGCTCCTCCCCCCCTTCTGTCTCTGTCTCTTGTCTCTCCCTCTCCTCTCTAAAATGAATAAATAAAAAAAAATTTTTTTAAATATATGTTTATAAAAAAACGTGTTCTGCTGCCTGATCTTTTGACTTGACACATCTTAAATGTTTTAGTACTGTTGTTATGGATAAAAGTGACTTTGAGTGGCGAGAGGACTCTTAAAGTAAAAGATGTAATAGTCAAAGAAAATAAAGAATCACCAAGAGCTCTTTGAACTAAGAGATACTTTCTTTTCTTTCATTGGCATTGGTTTCTTTATGAAAGTGAGCATACTCGTAGTATACATATACCTAATCTGCCTTATGTTCAAAAAATATTCCCCTGCACTTATGCTTTAGGTTAATAGTTGTCAGAATATTCATTTACTTGTACTCTTTAAAAAATATTTGTTGTAATTTTAAATTTATTTATTTATTTATTTACTTTTTTAGATTTTATTTATTCATTTTTATTAGAGAGAGAGGGGGGAGAGCTAGAGAGGGAGAGATAGAGAGAGAACAGGGGGAGGAGCAGGAAGCATCAACTCCCATATGTGCCTTGACCAGGCAAGCCCAGGGTTTTGAACCGGTGACCTCAGCATTCCAGGTCGATGCTTTATCCACTGCGCCACCACAGGTCAGGCCATATTTGTTGTAATTTTAAATGAGAATATTCTAGGATACAAAAATGAATGTAGATCATGAAATGGTCTTAAATGCCCTTAACCAGACTCCTGATTCTAGTTTTGAAAAAAATGGGGAACAAGGGGCAAAAAGGTTAATAAAGTCTTTGAAAGGCCTTAGGGTCCCACTTTAAATGCTTTCAGAATAGAAGGTAATATACAAACAAGTAAAAAAATTGATAAAAATAAACTACAAGTTCTGCAATTCTATCCTTACTCCAAGTTCGACTTACAAACTCTCATTATATGTAAATTTGCTTCAATATGAGTAGTCAGTCACAATTATATTAAAATTTTGCAATGAAGCCTATGAAACGTAAAAACAAACAGAAGAGTCTAGGTCTTAAAACCCCTGCCTACAATGTGAACACCTGCTTATGGTATACGTAAGTTCCTGTTCACGGCTTGCAGTGAAGAAGAGGAGAAGCTAAGATTTGCACAGTGAGACAGACAATTGACAGGAATTGGCAAAGTGAGGGTAAGAAAACAACAAAAGACAAACATTTAGATGAAGGATCAAACACATTAAAAAATGAAAGGCAAGTCTTTTCATATGTACACTTTATGTAAAATATTCACTTTTGAGGGAAGAATACTAAAAATGTCTATGAAACAAGAGCTGATCAATGGAAATTGAGTTGTACAGTATTTACTTTACTAACCATGGATAACAGAGAGAATAGTGAAAGGGACTTTAGAGCCAGCTCTCCTGGTTTTGGATCTTGCTGTACAGCTTATTGGTTCTTCAATTTCTGTACTAGCTCTGGGCAATTTACATAATCAGTCTTGCCACTGTTTATTTGTGAAATGTAGATATGACTGGCACCTAGAAAATTTATATTAATATGCTAACAGGTTTCTTATGAATAAAACATGTTGAGCATGACAAATATTAAGCACTGGGTACCTGTTTTAATATCAATTTAAGGTTTGTAAAATGTTATTGATGTTTCATTTAACAAGCTGTATTTGTTGATATTTATGTTGAGTTTTATTGATATTATTTTACTTGTTCCTTCTAATAGCTGGCCATTTGTAGTATGTATAGATGATCATATTCTTCTACAACAGCATCCTTAGGAATATGTAAATACAGATTTCTCCAGTGTTATGCAACACTAAATCCATGCAAATTTATCTTAGACACGAAGGCATTTTTTTATTAGAGTTTGAATTTAGAGACAGGTGAAATGTTGTATCACATCCTAATTCACCAGGTGGGCTGTGTGTGGTTGACAACCATGAAGTAATAAAGAAGACAGTTTTGAAAACAGCCACCACCACAAGGCAGTCTCTAGTATAATTTCTGTTACCCTGAGGTCTATTTCTATTCCATGGTTATTGTTATTGTATGATCTTACCATTTATTATGTGCTAAAATATCTCTCTCTCTAACACACACACACACACACACACACACACACACACACACACACCCTTTTCTTCCTGGTCCAGTCTAGTGCAGTATTCAAAAGACTCCAAAAGTAGTAAGGGGTTGTCACTCAGTTACTTCTTAAAGTTCCCTGTGCCTTCCCCCAAACTCCAGGCTCCTCTCTTGCTTACCAGGCCTCTAGTCTCTCCAACAGCAGGTGGGCACACTCACTTTTCTGTGGAAACCAATCTGTGCTCTCTGGGTGTCTTCAATTCTACCTCCAGGAGGCTCTTGTAGTTAAACCCTGAAAAGGAATTATGGCAATAGAGAAAGTGAGAGGTGAGGTCTTTAAAAGAGACATCTGAATTCTTCAATGAGCGACAGCATACTGAGAAAAAAGAGATGAAATTGTTCAGCAGATTTCTGGCTTCTCTCCATGTTGTATTAGCTACATTAAAATGTAGCTACCACTCACACTACACATAATACTTGACATAAAAAATTAAAAAGATATTTATAATATTGTTTACAAAATTATTTGGCTACAGGCAATTTGAATACTTTCTAATTAGCTCAGATTCTCTCAAATAGCCATGTATAAATATATGTGGAGATTCTTGCAAAATGAAGAAAACTAATTTATGAGTTTTCAGGTACGATAGAAATATTACAAATACTAAATTTAACAAAAAGCAGCTAGAAAATGTTTTGTTGACTGCTAAATATTTATTAATTTTTATGTGTAGACTTAATTTTCTATTGCTGAGAGAATAATATATTTTCTGGCTTCAAAAATTTTGCGGGTCCCTGAAAAGCATGTCATCCCTGGGCACTGTGCCTATGGTTCCTAAAGAATAAAACAGACCCAGGCTTAGCAAACATTGATGATGTAGTGTCATTAACAGAGCTGCATATGTGGACCTCTGGGAGATATGGACTTAGGGGACTGTCCTATATTTGTGCATAGGAGACCACTTTGAAGCCTTGCCTATTTGGTGAGGAGCCATGTTGATGCCCTCAGGGAACTGAATGTCCTTCAGAGATTTCAAAAAGGAAAGCACAATCTTGGAGAATATTATTAAATTATTGTCTGTTATTTTAAAATAAGAATTAATTCAGAGTAATGTTTTTCTTCTTGGGTGATTAACCCTTTGCGTAGTGAGTTTTTTGTTAACTCTTTGAGTGAGGACGTACATGAACATTCATACTACTCAAAGGGTTAAGTAATTATGGCTGTTGTCCACATTCCTGCTCAAACACTATAGTGGTTTGCCTACTCTAGGACAGACAGAGTTCCTAGTCTGGCTTTCAAGACCTCTACAATCTGTTTTCAAACTTCCTTTCTAATTACGTTTCCCACTACTCTTCAACATACCAGCCAGAATGCTTTGTATTTTCTGAATATTGCTGAGTCACTGATTATACCATTGTTTCGATCTCTCCCTATCAGCCATCTCACTCCTCTGACCTAGCTGAGGGTAACATTTCCCTTTACTGAAATCGACTATGCTTTGTTTCTATATATCTTAGGGCACTTGGTATATTTTTTAACCACATACGGTGATTAAGGTAAATGTTTTACTTCTTCTACTACACTATATGGTCACTAAGGAGAAGATTTCATTATGTTCGGATGCATCTTTGGTGAACTGCTTTTTGGTGAATTGGCTTTGGTAAAATTCACCCAAATCTCTGCTAAGTGCTTATGTTGCATTCTGAAATAAGTAAAAGAAAAAAAAATTACTTCCTTAAAGGATTTTATAGTCCTGTTGCTAAGATAGTCCATATAAATAGAAAAATCAAATAGCAAATCAAGAGAGACAATAATTAAATGCTCACACAAAGACTACATAGAAGCTGGCCAGTTTGGTGGAGGCTGAGTTGGTCAGAGAGGGTTGAATGAAATATGAAGACTTTAAATAGCTATTGAGGAATAGATGGAATAGAAAGGTGAATGGGAGCCTTTTATCTGAACTTGTTCAAGTATGTCCCATTTGCTATTTATAGGCAAACATACCTGAAACAGCTGTAGACCAAACAGCCAAATTTTGCTGTAGTACTAAATCTATCCTGACAAATATCATAAATCTTACCTTCTACAGGGCTGAAACTTTATAAAAAAACATAAATATATGTATAAAAGCTATGCATTTCAGAAAGAGCTCTTTCTGTAGAAAAGAGAAAATGTCTTTTTAAAAGGTGACAGCACATCCCCAGAGAACCTATCATAAAAGTTTAGTGGGAAAAATAACACCTTTTTGCTTTTCTATTCTTAAAGAGTTTAAAAACAAGAAACAATACTGAAATAACAGGGGATAATTATGCCCTGAACTATTCCTTTTCATCCTATTTTTCTCTCTCCCTTTCCATATTTCAGGCTCTAACACCTTAAGTGTAACATACTAAAGAAGAGGTGTACATGTCTGTGCATGTGTGTGTGTAATTATCATACTATACAATGTGCTTATAGTATCGTTACTAGAATATATGCTATGTTAGCAAAGGGATAGGCTTATTCTGTTCACTGAGGTATCCCCTGCAGTGTGATTAATTCATAGTAGCTGGTCAATCATATTTATTGGAAAAAAACATGAATGTCTTTCTAGAGAGCTTGAGTGTAATTTAAGGGAAGCATGCCTGCTTCTAGTTCACATCTGTGTCCATGTTCACTCATCTGTGATCTGAGTTCAAACAGCATCATCTTCTTAAAAGAAAAGCAAATCATACTTATTAAGTATCCACACATACAAGACTGTATTTTAAGGAATGGTTAAAAATTTAAAAAGAAGTGTAAAACAGATAATTTGATTTCTCCTTTTTGAGTATCTAGTATGTTTTAGATATTATACCTGGAGAATTGCATTGTATTATCTCACATACTCCTTACAACAATTTAGAGAGGTCTTTTTATTGCTCAAGTTTTACAAATGAAATAAGGAAGCTGAATTTTCAACAAATGCCTCCAAATAGTTTGAATACAGAATGCCAATAAACTATTTCTGGAAAAATCTTAAGAATGGTTTAGAAAGGTTTTTAAAGCCAAATAAGTCTTTTCAAGAAAGGTGCAGAGGAGTAGCAGGTAGAGTCACTAGAAAGCAAAGGATTCAATGTTTGTAAGAAAGTGTAGCTATTTTCCTTGAAAATATTTCCTTGAAATTTAAAAACATAAAAGCTAATCTTAGCTTCTTGACTCTAAAACAAATTTACAGAAATGAACTCTTCGTTTGTCACCTTTACATAAAGTTTGCCATTGTTGTCTGTCAAAGAAATAGAGTAACATTTTAAAAATTATGGAATTTCTACTATAAACAGAGAAATTTTTGATAATGATAAATAGTGCAATTAAAAAAGTCTAACATTCAAAAACACAAGAACAAGTATATATACTAACCAAAACATTGAATATGAAGAGAAGGAAATAATTGGCACAATTGATACATGAGTGTTGATAGGAAAAATTAGTTCTATATTTTGCCAAGATAATGGGGAGGAGCAAGAGATGAGAATTTCCAAGATATTTTTATATGAACAAAATACCACATGCTCTGTTATTTAACTCTCTCGGCTGCCTTCTTTAGTTATAGCTAACCCACTTGGATACTCAGGGAAAATTGGGGAGTCACATGGAAGGAGATGTGCCTATGTGAACCACGCAGTGTCACTTTGAGAATACTCATTACATTTGTCTATATAGAAAATGATTTCTACCCTATATTTTGAACTATAAAATTGAATGAAGTTAACAATTACAGTGGTACCTTGAGATACGAACAGACCAACATACGAATTTTGTTTAAGATATGAGCTGTGGCTCGGTTCATATTTTTGTTCAAGATTAAAGCGAAATTCCAAGATACAAGTCGTGATTCGGGAAGCTGCCGCTAGTTGGCATGTTGGCGCACGGGTCCAGTATTGGCAGTTTGATATACTGTCTTACGAGCTCGGTTACAGAACGAATTCAATTTGTATCTCAAGATACCACTGTACTTTATTTAATGGTGAATTTGAAAAGATAAAAGCTAATTGATTTGTGTGTTTATTTGATTTGTGAGTGCTTTTTACATATTAATTCACTTTAATTTTATTTCTAAAGCCACTAAAATATTTTTTGGTAATATACCTCTAATTGAAGATATTCCCTTGGGCAAATGACATCATGAAAATAATTCTGGAATTACCTAAGTTAATAACAAAAATGTTTTTGACTTAAAGAGAGTTTCATTTTTTTAGTAAAAATAATAAATAAATAAATAAAATAAGTAAATAAATAAATGAATAAATTATTTCAGACCTATGGGGACTTCCAGGCCACTACTATGCTTGCAAGGACTCACGTGCTCTCTTCAAAGTTCCTGCCAGAAGTTCAAAAATGATAAGAAACTTTCATACCATTGAAAACCAAAGTTAATCTATCATAAAAAATGCAGACAAGAGAGGTTATATTGCAGGCCGCTAATTTTGTATTACCTGAGAAACACCAACTAGGCACTAAGCATACTATCCAGGGCAGAAGCTGAATAATTGGCGATGCTCAGAAGGAAAACAGAAAATGGTTGTTAAGAGGTGGGGAAACTGAAGAAAGCTTCTAGCAATCCATAGACTTTGAACAAAAATAAGTCCAAAATGAACTGGCAATAAAAACAAATGGAGGGGTAAACTGCCAAGGAAGAAACACAATTTGAATTGGGCACTGCCAGACCAAAGTAGTTAGGATCCCTCCAGTGATGGGAGCTAGGGGCAAGTTTCCTATAGAGCAGACAAAGAAAAGCAAGAAAATTATTTGATTGGCTAGAGCTTAAGTGGTTGTCTTATATGGGAATACCAAGTTGGGTGTTTGTGATTGGTTGTTGTTATGTCTTACTTTCTCAGATTCAAGCAAGTTGATTCTGGCTTAAGTTTTGTTTGCTTACATAGGCTACTGAGCATTAGAGCTGCTTCAGTTTAATGACCTCCTTATTAAATTACTTTAATAACTATATATTACATATTATATATTGTATGTATATTTAAAATAACCCAAATTTATTATCTTTTCTGTAGATTGGGAGACCAATGTATCTATCACTGGACTAAAATCAAGGTGTCAGCAGGCATTCCTTTTGGAAAACCTAAGGGTGAATTCATTTCCTTGCCATCTCTGGCTTCTAAAGGCCTCTCTCTGGTCCTCGCACACAGTTCCCTACATTTCAGAATCAGCAACAGGTTGTTGAGTCTTTCTCGTGCTGCCATCTTCCTCTACAACATCCAGGAAAGACTTTTGCAGACTCATCGATTATAGTGGACCTCAGTATTAATGCAGGATAATCTCCCTATTTCAAGGTCCTTAACCTTAACTGTACGTGCCATGTCTTTTTGCTATGTAAGGTAACATATAAACTAGTTCTTTAGTTGGATAGAGCGTCCCATATCTGTCCATTTAGGCTTCATATATTTGGGGCTCTGTTGTTATCTGCATGTCCTTGACAGAAGGTTTTAGCACTTTAGAAAGACCTGAGGCAGCATTCGTGGCTTCCACACTTTCTAGCCATATCATGATCCTGAGGGACTTCACCCGTGCTTAGTCAATAAACAATTCTTAAATTTGGAGAGGGTGTTTCTTTTGACTAGTATTGCAAAGGAGCAGAGGATTAGAAGGGAAACCTTTTAGAATTCAGTGTCTGTAACCTGATCACTCTGTGACCAGAAGATGTTCAGGTGGTCCATGCTATTCAAGAACTGCCAGACTTATCCCATTCTCCTTACCAGAATTGTTGAAGAGATAAAATCAAAACAAAGTTTTCTGCCAAGCCAGAAAACCTCCTGAAAAATGTAGACAAGAAGGAAAAGAGGTTGTAATTTTATAAATTAAAATAGACTGTTACATTGTCACCGGTAATTTACTCAAGAAATTATAAAAAAAGGAACATATTTCATCCTTTTATATAGCTGACTAGATACAACCTGTCACACTCCTGTCTTCACAATAAACAATGTCTGGTCTTAAAGTAAGAGGACTTGATAACACCTTTTGTCACGCAGCTCATCCTAAATTCTCTTGGTAATTGGGGTAGTCAACTGGGTTAGCTATTAGCTTTATCCAACAGAAAAAGAAAATTCTTACTGTTGTGACAAGGGTAGCATTGGAATGGGACACAGGCATGTATTTTTCCTTGATGATTACAATTGAAAGAGATGATGGTTCACAGGTCTTTGAGAAAGACATTTCTGGGTTATAAATTAGGCAAGAGGTTTAACTTTTGAAAAGAATTGCATATATTTCAGAGTAAAAGAAAGAATTTACAATGAGAAATTTCATAAAGTAAATGTTCTAAGAAAAAGAAGTGAGATATTGTCTCTTCCCTTATTTTTACCAGGGAGAATTAAGCCTCTTATTTTTAATTTGTTTTTGCTCTTACACAAGCAAAAAACCCTAGAGGAGATCAACTTTATAATGGTCAGAAGGACACAGTTAATTTAATACTGGGTGCTTTATGTAATCTTGTTCTTAGGAAGCTAAAATAATATTCAGGAAGCAATGACTGACCTGCTGGCTCAGTTATCACACATGAGCTGTACGACGGAATAAAAAAGATTCATGCTATATAAAAAATGTTATGGAATCCGATGTCTTTGAAGGTAAATGACTGGGAGTTCTAGCAGGCTAGGTTAGGGTATGCATTTACTTGCGGGAACACTCTGCTAACCTAAGATATATATGGTAGATATACCTGGACAGTGTGGCCTTTATGATTGTTAACTAATGGCCCGATTACTAAAACCTTGTCTTCTTTGTGGTTATCGTAGACAAATAAAGGAACAACAGAATGATGTTTCTATGAGGATAAATAAGCAATGCTATGTCACAACATCTGGAAGCTTGTTTCTATAGAAACCTTTACTATGAAATTAATATATGGTTATGTTTACAAACTACACAGAATATAGAAGTTACTGAACAATGACCTCTGATCACTACTCTAGTCACTAGGGATGTGTGATACATGGAAAATGTTTCTTTTGAGAAGAAATGGGTACATAACATAATCTCTCTGCCATAGCTTAATGGAACAAAAGCTTAATAAGCACATAGGTAGATAACCTTCTCTCAGAAAAAGGCAAAATTTGGGGAAGTTGATTTAAAGGTACAATTTATGTAATACCTAAAAGAACTGGTCATAAACAGAATGTAAATTCGGTATTGAAAAAATTACACAATTGATAAAATGTTTACAACAAGACACATATAGAATTCCCAACCTGACCAGGCAGTGGCACAGTGGATAGAGCTTCAGACTGGGAAGCAGAGAACCCAGGTTCAAAATTTCGAGGTTGCCAGCTTGAGCATGGAGTTGCTGACTTGAGCATGGGATCATAGACATGACCCCATGGTCATTGGCATGAGCAAGGGGTCACTCACTCTGCTTTAGCCCCCCCCCCCCAGTCAAGGCACGTATGAGAAAGCAATCAATGAACAACTAAGGAGACTAAGGAGCCGCAAAGAAGAATTGAGGCTTCTCATCTCTCTCCCTTCCACTCTTTCTGTCTCTGTCACAAAAAGAAAAAGAATTTCTAATTACTCTAGATCAGGGGTCCTCAACCTTTTTACACAGGGGGCCAGTTCACTGTCCCTCAGACCATTGGAGGGCCGGACTATAAAAAAAACTATGACCAAATCCCTATGCACACTGCACATATCTTATTTTAAAGTAAAAAAACAAAACAAGAACAAATACAATATTTAAAATAAAGAACGAGTAAATTTAAATCAACAAACTGACCAGTATTTCAATGGGAACTATGGGCCTGCTTTTGGCTAATGAGATGGTCAATATTCGGTTCCATATTTGTCACTGCTAGCCGTAACAAGTGATATGACGCACTTCCGGAGCCGTGAGGCGTGCATCCCGTGTCACCGGAAGAAGTAGTACTGTACGTGAGTGCCGCCGCCACATACAGTACTCTGCATCCTGTGCTCCTCTCACTGACCACCAATGAAAGAGGTGCTCCTTCTGGAAGTGTGGTGAGGGCCGGATAAATGGCCTCAGGGGACCGCATATGGCCTGCAGGCCGTAGTTTGGGGACCCCTGCTCTAGATAATGGAGAATAAAGAATAATTGAGCTGTTAAGGGAATATCAAAGATTTGTGGAGACATGGTCATGGTTAATATGCTTTGTAGAGGAAATCTAAATAAAAATTTCCAGATGTTGTAAGACAAATAATTAAAATATACCTGAGAAATGAGTGGCAAAAGATAGTCACACAGGTCAGAATATAAAGTAGAAGTGAAATGGTTAAGAAGCAGGTCTGCATTCCATTTTCTCCTGCTACTAGGTATACTGGATTGAACAGTGTCTCCCAAAATTTCATGTTCACCTGGAACCTGTGAATGTGCCTTGAAGTTAGAGCCTTTTAGATGTACACTTAAGATACAACTCAAAATGAGGTTATATTAAATTTGAGTGAGCCTAAAAGCCATAACTGATGTCTCTATAACGAGAGATACAAAGACACATAGAAGAATGCCACATAGATGGAGATATTGGAATCACATTGTCACAAGCCCAGAAATGCCAAGGACATCAGAAGCTAGGAGAGGGCCTTTGGACAGATTCTCCTTCAGAGCATCGAGAAAAAGCCAAAGTTGCCAACACTTTGATTTCAGACTTATATCTGCCAGAACTATTACACAATAATTTTTTGTTTTCAGCCACCCAGTTGTGGTACTTTGTAATATCAAATGAAAAATGTAGGTAAGCTTGTCAAATCTTATACATACAGTAAGAATAGACAACCTCTTGAATAAATAGTACCTACTAATAAATGAGTTGTTAATTATGAAACTGAGCATCCTTATGACTTTGATTAAATTCAGTTTTAAATGCTAGTTCTAGAAATCATTTCTCTCTCTCTCTCTCTCTCTCTCTCTCTCTCTCTATATATATATATATATATATATATATATCCTCATAGATCTAGTCTTCCTCCCCCCATATTCAGCAATGCCTGAAGCCACAGAATACAGGAGCCCAGATCTGACCGATCGTCACATGGTCTGGACCTCTGGCAGGCTAAAGATAACATCTTGACCCAAGTTATGTTTCAGCTCCTGAGCTCTAAGACAGAAAAACTCTGGTTACTTTCCCATGATACTGAACACAAGGATTGACCCCAGACTGAACAGAAGAAGACTCCAGAGCTATCCTCAAGATCTGAGAAATGAATTACTGCCCTTTCTTCACCTCCGACCAGTCAGCTCCCAGCACAACCCAGAATATTTAATCCATGATATCATGTCATTTTGTGTTATATAATCTGTAACCTACACGCCATCGGGGTATCAGGTCTGTGGCATTAGTTTCCCAACTCTGATTGACCATTTTAATATTAAACTATATTTTTCTATACTGCAAACTTATGCTCCAAATTCCTTTGGGCCAGTGAGCTCAGTGAGGTGGACCAAGAAAAAACATTGGAGTTCCAGTAACAACTATAAAATGCAAGATGTGTCTGACTTTTTAGGGTTGCTTGTAATTAACAAACCTGAAATCTGTGGATTAATGGGGCACGGATTCCTGGAAAATATTTTATAAGCTATGTAATGTTCTTTTTCTTTAATTTTTATTTTTTGTGACAGAGACAGAGTGAGTCAGAGAGAGGGACAGATAGGGACAGACAGACAGGAAGGGAGAGAGATGAGAAGCATCAATTTTTTGTTGTAGCACCTTAATTGTTCATTAATTGGTTTCTCATATGTGCCTTGATGGGGGCGGGGGGTGGCTACAGCAGACTGAGTGACCTCTTACTCCAGCCAGCAACCTTGAGCTCAAGTTGGGCTTAAGATAGCTGGTGAGCCTTGCTCAAACCAGATGAGCCTGCCCTCAAGCTGGCAACCTCGGAGTCTCGGACCTGGGTCTTCCACATCCAAATCCTATGGACTGCCCACATCACTTAGAGGTCTTGTATGTTACTGTGGAGCCATAGCGCATTCAGAAGGTTGCACTGGAGGTTCTAGATGAGCGCAAAATCAAGCACAGAAAAGCGGGAAATGCAAGTTAAAAAATCTATAACCACTGTATAAGACGCACCCAGTTTTTTACACCCCAAATTTTTTTGGGGGAAAAAGGTGCTTCTTATACATGGGGAAATACGGTAATTATATCCTTAAAACTATTAGTGAAGCTTGATTCTGGGGAAGATATCTGATCACAGATGTCTCATTTGACGGTCTTATTCTTTATATTCTTCAGATCATGTATTAAAAATTACCTAGATCAAATTCATTGTAATAGTGCAACATTTTTTTTTGCTTCATTATAATTTTTACTTTCTAATGGTTACTTATTGTGGCATATGAATAATTTTATTTTGTTTGTCGGAACAACTACATTTGAACTATGGTCATATTGCTATTTTAAATCCAATCTCATCACCTCAGTAATTACAATGACTTATTTGTCAATAGGAATAAACATTTCAAGTTCAGGTTTGTTTTACTCACATTCTTTTTTATTTTTTTTTCTGTAGTGAGAAGTGGGGAGGCAGACAGACTTCCACATGTGCCCAACTGGGATCCACCCAGCATGCCCACCAGGGGGCGATGCTCTGCTCATCTGGATTAACTTGCATTCTAGCACCTGAGGCAGAGGCCATGGAGCCATCCTCAGCACCTGAGCCAATTTTACTCCCATGGAGCCTTGGCTGCGGGAGGGGAAGAAAGAGACAGAGAGAAAGGAGAGGTGGAAGGTGGAGAAACAAATGGCTGCTTCTCTTCAGTGCCCTGGCTGGGAATCGAACATGGGACTTCCACATGCCCAGGCTGATACTCTACTGCTGAGCCAACCGGCCAGGGCCTCACCCACATTCTTTATATTGACATAGAGATTTTTAAATTCCCAACTATTGCCTCCTGGTTAGTGGCTTTTTTGTTTCCTACCCAGAACTTCTTGAACACATATTTTTCCCTCTGTTATGCTGTTGCTCTCTGTGTTAAGTTCTCCAGAGAAATAGAGCCAATAGGGTGTGTATGTACATCGGTGTGTGTGTGTACATGTACATATGTTCATATATTTTACGGAACTGGCTCATGTGATTATGAAGGCTGGCAAGTTCAAAGTTTGGAGGTGGGCTGGCAGGGAGGAGGAGCCAATGTTGGAGTTTAAGTTAGAAAGCCATCTGCTGGCAAGAGTTCTCTATTGCTCAGGGAAAGTCAGTCTTTTGTTCTATTCATGCCTTCAACCGTTTAGATGAGGCCCATTCACATTAGAGAGGGGGATTTTTTTTATTCTAAGTCCACTGATTTAAATATACACGCTCACAGAAACATCCACAATCATGTCTGAGCCTATATCTGGACCCTGTGGAACAGTCAAATTGACACATAAAATTAGTTATTGCATTCTCTATAGTGCCCATCTTATAGTTTCGTTTGGATATTTTCATCTTTTTCTTATAGGTTTCATTTTTTACTTTCATTGATCTTTTAAAGAATCCTCCAAATAAACATATTTGTTAAGCAAACATTGGAGATCATACACATCAAATCTTATAAAATAATACTTTTGGGGAAACTTGCAGAGAGGGTAGCAATATCAGGTATGTGGGGGTATACATTGCTCATAGAATTCTAGAGTAGCACACAAGAAGCTAGTTACACCAGACATCAAACTGCAGGAGACGGACCCTATCTCTCATGATGTAAAACTTTGGCTGCATGGTTATAGAAGCAATAGCCCCTGCCTATTTGTAATCATGGATTAGGAGCTAGTCCAACTCTGGTACATCACGTTCCTTGGTTGGAAGTCTAGAATTTAACTCTTGCATTTATAGCTACAAACACAGTGGGAAAATAACTTATCATGGTATTCTTCCTGAATTAATTGTCTTAAGAATTTGCATGTATTTAGAGTCCATGGAGATCTCTTGGAGGCCAACATCTTCTTAGTGAGCATCCTGGAGGGAATTAGTAATGGATAAATAAATCCTTGTCTAACTTTTCAAAAGAATTTTCATTCCTTAAGAGATGCACTTTACCCATAACTGATAGTCCATGCATATATTATAATCTATGACCTGAAAATAAAAATGATTTGAAATTATCTTAATAAGCCATCCAAATCTTCACTTTTTATAGTTACTGTTTTTATATCTCTGTTTCTGTGAGACTCAGCCATTAGTTAGTCATATGACTTTGGGCATTTTCACATACTTGCTTCAGGATGCCAGCAAACATCCCACCGAGGCTTGTCAGACACCGTGAAGTGACAGGTGTGCTTCTCAACAGAAAGTCTTGGTCATTAATCATATTGCATAGCTCTTCCCCTGGGGTCACCCTGAAACATGCCTTCTGTTTGATTATGCTTTGGAGAATTTTTTTGAGCTTTGTTGAGTAGGGGGGGGTGTGTGTGTGGGAGTCTCTCTTCTTAATTAGGATGATTTTTTTACTCCTATCTCCATATTTAAATCACCTGGAAACTGTACATAATTATCAATGCTCCACTATGAACCAATTAAAAGAGACTGTCTGGGGATGATGAGCAAGTATCAGTGTAAAACTCTGCAGGTCATTCTAAAAGGCAGCCAGAGCTGAGAACTATTGCTAAAACATTGTGCTTCTCTAACACTAATATAACATGAGTCATCTATACATTATGTTAAAATTTATATTCTGATTCCTTATGTGTCAGGCAGGGCCCGAGATCTGTATGTCTAGTGGATGACACCATCCTTTGAGTAGCAAGGCTTAGGAAATTTTGGTTCCCTCTCAATGGTTCTACCCTCATGTTGAACATGTCTTTTCTAATTAGTTGCATTTGTGGGAGGGAGGTAGAGGGAGAAGGGAATGATGGGAGGGAGAGAGAGAAGCATCAATTTATTGTTCCACTTAGTTGTTCCATTGATGGCTTATCATATGTGCCCTGTCTGAGGCTCAAGCTGGGGACCCTGGGATTGAACCAGTGACTTAGGCCCTCCAGGGTGATGCCACCAGCCAGGGCACTTGTTGCCTTTATTAAACAATTCATGAAGTGCAAATTTTATGGACACGATTTCCCTCTCCTGTACAGCAAGCATCAACTCTTGTGAAGGGCAGAATTGGGTTTCCTGCTTTTGTACCATCTGAATGTTAGGGTCTGATATATGTTCTAGTCTGGTCGTTTCAGATGTGCTTTCCACAGTCAGGAGGCCCGAGAGGCATACTTGGGAGGTGTGGATGCAGACAAAGTTTGCATCCCTTCCAAGCCTCATCACCGTTCCATTGAGGAAATCTACTTTTTGGGTTTGTTTTGTCCGTCAATGTGATATTTCAGTTGAAAATATTTTTCAGTTGAGAAATTAGGAAACTACTTATTTTTTCATTTTGAAGAGGAAAATCCAGAGACACAGATGGTAAGTTAAGGTCATTGAATATTCAATAGCAAATTCATAAAGTTTTGATAAAGAAAAAAAAAATCACTGGCTACATGAAGTTATAGCTCCTGCTAACTTGACAGTGTAAAATGGGATAAGACTTTCTTATGGCGATTTTGCTTTCAGTGTCCATTAACATGCCTGTCACATTGGTGTTTATTTGTGAGTCACCAGAGATATAATATGAGCATTTCATAATAATACTTGTATGGCTCCAAGCATATAGCAGATAATGTAATAAAAAAGAGAGTGAAAAGACTAAATTATCTGCAAATACCCAACAGCTCAGCAAATGGGCATAAAACAAAGCACATACTGTTGTTCCCTTCCATTTATTTCTCCCAGCTGTTCTAAGAACTTACAGAATTACATACTAACTGACTGATGTAGTACTGCTTCAAAATTTGTAATTAACCTTGATTCTCTCCTTTCTTTGAAAAGGAAAAAAAATTAAGACATTGAACTGCACAGTAGGGGCAACGATTTGGCCTTGTCATGCAGTAGTTATCCCTGAAGTGGTCAAGAGCATCATGCAGTATGACCATTGGGCAGCAACCGGCAAAGCTATGCTTAAGTACCAAAAGCAAAGGAAACTTAATAAGGGATTAGCAAGGCAAGAGTTGGATACATGCTCTTCCTTGGTGCCCATGACAGATTGTATTTATATTTGGAGAAGAGGGGAGGCAAGGGCTGTCTGCAGGGCAGGGTAGAAACAGGCATGTCTAGCTTCTATGGTCCACAACATGTTACCCTTGCATGTGCTATTAGACCTCAGTTTCATCAATTCTGTGTTTCTTTGAAAAATGTGATTTGGCCTGACCTGTGGTAGCGCAGTGGATAAAGCGTCGACCTGGAATGCTGAGGTCGCCGGTTCAAAACCTTGGGCTTGCCTGGTCAAGGCACATAGGGGAGTTGATGCTTCCTGCTCCTCCCTCCCCCTTCTCTCTCTCTCTCTCTCTCTCTCTCTCTCTCTCTCTCTCTCTCTCCTCTCTAAAAATTAATTAAAAAAATAAAAATTAAAAAAAATAAATAAAATATAAAAAAAATAAATAAAAATGTGATTTGTTGTTTGAATGTATAGTGCATTAATTTTAAAGGTTTCTTATCTCAACACGCTTAAAACTAACAATTAAACTAAAATATTTTCATTTATATCTCTGTTTCAGTCAGCAGTGTATAAATAAAGTAAATATTGTTAGCTTATAAGCAAATGCCTTTGTATTTGGAGGTGGAAGGATAGGATGTAAAAAGTGATTGGGTTGCAGGACTAGTAAACCTTGTTTTCTCAGGAAAAACATTTCTCAGAGCTGAAGCCTTTCTTTATGTGTATTCTGTATTCTTGAACAATTTATCCATCAGTGTGATTCTATTCACTTTTCATCTTCGATAAATTTACAAAACTACTTGGTATGCTGGTCACCAGCTCCTATCTTCAACAGCATTATACATTTATTCTTTTTACACATTTTAGATTTATAATTTCAATCTGAATATGAGAAAGAAGGGAGGTATTCAGAATTGCTAATATAAATACCTTCAATATTATTAAGTTTTTAAAAAATATATTACTCATCCTTGTTCATGCCACATGTTATATCAGCTTCCCAAGCATAAGTATTAAATAATAGCAAGCTAATCACAAGATCATTTAGACATTAAATTGAGTTGTTTGTTCCTTTGAAATGAAGGAGGGAATGTTGTAGACATTAGGCATAAGGCCATGAGACCATAAAACCGTAAAACATTAGTGTTCCTTCTGGCTTATTAGATTCTCAAGGACGAAAGCTGAAGTTCTGCAGTGGGCAGGAAGAGTAGCTCAGCAAATAGCAGTTAACCTCCATAACCTTCCAGCTCATTCCGAGCATTGGAATAGGACTGTAGGATCAATAGGCAACCTATATTTCTCATTCTTCCCTTCGACCATAGTCTGTCTTGGCGCACAGGTTCTAAAACAATGGCCTTGGACAGAAATCCCCAGATACAACTCTACCCTTTCTTGGGCCTTTTTTGCTTTGGTTTCTGCCCCTTGCAGAGTTCTATTGGCAGCCCTTGTGTGAGGTCCGTCAGCCTGAGCAACCTTTGATTTTGCCACTGAGAGCTCATAATTTCAAGATTCTTCATATCTACCAAGTGATTTTCTTATGTGAAATCAGAATTCTTATAACCTCTTGTGGTTATATGACATTTATTTAACCTAATCCTAGGAATATTAAAAATTTTGTTCCATATGACACTTAATTTTTATTCTCCCTTCGACAACAATGGATATTAAGAGATTCTGAGGAAAATGTCCTGAGCAGGATACATGCAGAGAAGTTTGCATTTCGATTATTTTATCAGGTTCTGTTCTGAAATCAGCTGTTAGGCATAATTCAATTCAGCACATGTTGAATCCTTGCTCTACGCTCAGCATGGGCCGGAGGAATAGAAGCTGCGTAGGATGTATAAACCATAGCATTAAATGAACAAGCTTCCAATTTCAGTAGCAGAACAAACAAAGGCCCACGGTATCATTAGGAAGCAATGTATGACTCCACGTGACTAAATTCTAATATAGTTGCCAAACACAATCTGTGCTGTAAGGATCCACAAAACCAAAAAGATCATTTGTTTCTGGGTTACTCAGGAAAAAGACTTGATTGAATTGGATTTTGAGGGGGAGGATGTGAATTAGCCTGCTGTGGAAAGGGAAAAACATGTTTCCAGTGTATAACTCAAAGGAAAATGAAAAACAAAAAAACAAAAAAAAACATTGTATTCCGGACTTGTATGTGGACTTGCATTGCGTGGCCCAGAGCATGAGCGAAAGTGAAGGGACGCTGGGCTAAGTAAGGACTGAACCAGAACTCTAATAGAACTCAATGAAGAGTAGCTCCATGAAGGAGGGATAGTCAGTGAAAGCTCATTCTCTCTGGAAGCAATGGGGGATAATTAAAAGGCAGCCCTGTTTCCTCATCCTCTAACCTGGAGACAGAGATGACAGACTCAATACGCTTCGCAAAAGCAGTCAAAGAAATGAGTAGTGATTTTAGAAAACTTCCTAACACTCATGTTAGTCTGTACTTCAAAATTCCTATCCGACTTCCACTTTATACTGAAAGGCTATCCTCCCACTTCTAGAATGCCCTTTAAACTTCATTTTTTTTCCTTTGACAAAAACATGGTATTTTCTGTCAGAATGATCTCCTATGCCATCCACCTCAAATTGAGAACTGATGCAAGACAGTTTTTAATTCTCCACCAAAAAGACCCAAAAAACAAACCAAAAAACCTCATAGACTAAGGCTCTTCATTGTCTAGTCCTGAAAATCTATCAAGTATTAGAGATAAACCAAGATAATACAGTGAGTAAATTTATCACTTTCACTGTAGGTTGAAAATGTCAGCAGTAATACCAATATCAAAAGCTCATTTTTTAATGAAAAAGGCAATATGGGCATATATTAAAGTATTTCTTTCCCTTTCAACCCAATATATTAGCAGTGTTATCTGCAAAAATTCTCTTCTACCCAATTCTTCCACAAACCACAGTATGCCGAGGCACATTTAATTTGTTACCATGATCCTGGTTGACTATATATTCTATGATATTTCCCCTTACAAATTATTTGCCACAGTTACTATTTCATATCTGTATAATAAAACATTTTCTAAAAATGTTTTAAAACATGCAAAGAAAGTACTCATTGGATTAGCTTATAAAAACAACATGTTAAATAATTTAGTTTATAATCTCTTTTTCCTGCCATTGCCTTCCAATCTCCAAATATTATGATTTTTCTCCCTGTGTAGGCTTTAAAATATGTATGTTTCCATTTTAATTACAGCCACCACAAAATGATTTAAAAATTATCTTTTCCTACATTGGGCTTTTGTCTGTTACTTCCATATAAAATAAAATAAAATACTCTTCAGCTTCTAATCATACCACCTCCATAGACAACCATATCACTTTGTTGATTATCAAACAACTTTTCTGTTGTTTGGCACCTGAAATTTAAGTTTCAGGAGAAGAGGTGAGTTCTTGATCTCTAACAGAAGAAATGTCCCAGAAGGACCATAAAAACATGTTGCAAATAACATAGGAGATAAATGCCTTGGGAGTAATAATTCAAAATCTACGTGAAGGAAAAAAGGTATTTTCAGAATGAAGAAATAATCAATTGGCAAAAATAATGAGAGGTCTAACAAAGTAAGTCCTGATCATGGACCATTGGATAGCAATGTAGTAGTCAATCGTGACCTTGACCAGAGCACTTTTGGAGTGCATTGGTAGGGAAAAAAGATTGATTGACGTGGTTTCTATGGAGATTGACTAGCGGAAGTAGAGACACTATCTTTAAGTTACTTGAGGATTTTTGCTGTAAAGAAAAGCAGAGGGTAGCCCTGGCTGGTCAGCTCAGCGGTAGAGTGTCAGCCCAGCGTGTGGAAGTCATGGGTTCAATTCCCAGCCAGAACATGCAGGAGAAGTGCCCATCTGCTTCTCCACTCTTCCCCTCTCCTTTTTCTCTATCTCTCTCTTCTCCTCCTGCAGCCAAAGCTACATTGTAGCAAAATTGGCCCGGGTGCTGATGATGGCTCCATGGCCTCTACCTCAGGTGCTAGAGTGGCACCAGTTGCAACAGAGCAATACCTCAGATGGGCAGAGTATTGCCCCCTAACATGCCAGGTGGATCCCAGTTGGGCACATGCAAGATTCTGTCTGACTCTGTACTTCTCACTTCAGAAAGATATAAACAAACAAAAAAGAAAGAAAGAAAAGAAAAGCAGAGGGTCCTGGGAAAAGATGCAAAGTCAGGAGAAAGTTTTATTTGTTTTTTTTTAGAATTAGAGATTCTAAATATTTGATTCTCAAGACATAATTCAGCAAAGGATGGGCTGGGGAATTTATGATGCATGGGAGAGAGGGAATAATCACAGGATGAAAGGCCTTGAGCAGGTGAGAAGGTGACAGCCAGTGCACAAGTGGAAAGTAAATGGCAGTAGAATTGCTTAATTCTATGGTAACTGGACATGGAAGATCTTTTTTTTTTTTTTACCTTCAGTTTTGCTTGTAAAATAGAAAGCAAAATTACTAGCAGAATTACTAGTCTCCATGTGTGTGTGGTGTGTTTGTGTGTTGATTAAGAGACCACATACAGGCAGGTGAAAGAGCTCAGGATTACACTTTGGGAAGGTATGAAAACTCCTCTATTCAATATTCCTTCTAGCAAAGATACTAGTAGATATTTGGAATTCTGCAGAAAAACCTGAATATACACAGAGCACTCTGTGAAATTTTGAATTCAGTGAACTCAATGAAATTGCCATAATTAGCTCAGCTTGTTCCATTACAGGTTCTCTGCTAAGTGCAACATTTTAAAACAAAGCTGTCTTTATTTTTTTAGTGTTTTACTGCAAATTTGTACAGATTTCCTCAAAGTGTACACAATAGTAAATTGGGTTATATGTACTATTCATTGATTGTTTCTCATACATGCTTTAATCAGGGGGCTACAGCTGAGCCAGTGGCCCTTTGCTCAAGACAGCAACTTTGGCCTTTAAGCCAATGACCGTTGGGCTCAAGCCAGTGACCATGGGATCCTGTCTATGATTCTACACTCAAGCTGGTGAGCCCGCGCTCAAGTCGGATGAGCCTGTACTGAAGCCAATGACCTTGGGGTTTAAAACCTTAGTCCTGGCCCTGGCCAGTTGGCTCAGTGGTAGAGTGTTGGCCTGATGTGCAGGAGTCCTGGGTTTGATTCCTAGCCAGGGCACACAGGAGAAGTGCCCATCTGCTTCTCCACCCCTCTCCCTATCCTTCCTTTCTGTCTCTCTCTTCCCCTCCCGCAGCCAAGGCTCCATTGGAGCAAAGTTGGCCCAGGCGCTGAGGATGGCTCTATGGCCTCTGCCTCAGGCACTAGAATGGCTCTTGTTGCAGTGGAGCAACACCCCAGATGGGCAGAGCATCGCCCCCTGGTGGGCGTTCCAGGTGGATCCCAGTTGGGCACATGCGGGAGTCTGTCTGACTGCCTCCCTGTTTCCAACTTCAGAAAAATACAAAAAAAACCCCCAAAAAACAAAAAAAACCTGAGTCCTCAGCATCCCAGGTCAATGCTCTATCCACTGCACCACCATCTGGTCAGGCCTTTGTCACAACTTTTAAAGAATCATGTATATATGTACCACATCTTCTTTATCCAGTCATCTATTGACGGGCTTTTTGGTTGTTTCCATGTCCTGGCCACTGTGAACAATGCTGCAATGAACATGGGGCTGCATGTGTCTTTACAAATCAATGTTTCTGAGTTTTGGGGGTATATACCCAGTAGAGGGATTGCTGGGTCATAAGGTAGTTCTATTTTCAGTTTTTTGAGGAACCACCATACTTTCTTCCATAATGGTTGTACTACTTTACATTCCCACCAACAGTGTATGAGGGTTCCTTTTTCTCCACAGACTCTCCAACATTTGCTATTACCTGACTTGCTAATAACAGCTAATCGAACAGGTGTGAGGTGGTATCTCATTGCAGTTTTGATTTGCATTTCTCTAATAACTAAAGAAGATGAGCACTACTCAGCCATAAGAAATGATGACATCGGATCATTTACAGCAAAATGGTGGGATCTTGATATCATTATACGAAGTGAAATAAGTAAATCAGAAAAAAACAGGAACTGCATTACTCCATATGTAGGTGGAACATAAAAGTGAGACTAAGAGACATTGATAAGAGTGTGGTGGTTACCGGGGAGGGGGGAGAGGGAGACAGAAAGGGGGAGGGGGAGGGGCACAAAGAAAGCTAGATAAAAGGTGACAGAGGACAATCTGACTTTGGGTGATGGGTATTGTTGGGCAGATAAAATGTATTATGCTCACTTTGTTGAAGTGGTGCTGCCCACGTGGAGGCCGTTGCCCAGGTGATATTAATGTGTGTTGGGGGCAGGCAGGATCGTTGTAGCCTGGGGCTTGGTTTTGGGATTAAGCCTTTCCCACCCTTTTTTGATGTGGGGTGGTACAATCCAATCATGCCTCAGAGAAGTGACTTTGTATTAGAGACTTCCCTATTTTGTATATTGGATTAAGAGTTTGGATTTCTACACTATAAAATGGGGACGGAATGGGAGCTTGCACTCTTGGTTCCTGGGATGATTAGCATGAGAGAGCAGAGGGAGCAGAGCAGAGAGCTGAAAGAGGCCATGTGGCCAGGAGAAGCAGCCAAGATGGCGGAATGCTGAGTGAGATGCCAGTTTGTGCAGAGTTTGTATCTGGGATAAGGAAGGAGATGGGGAACTGAGGTGAATAAGTCTGGTGAGCTAGAAACCTTTGATTCTAGGAAACTCGGATAAGCCAGTAGCTTTGTGAGCCCTGAATGTGAGTGGGTTTTGGAGCCCAGTGTGTGTTTTTACTTGCCCGCCGGGTGCAAGCTAGGATTAAAGACTATGGCCCACCAGTTTTTGGCTCCGTTGTTTCTTTACCGACTGTCCAAATCCAATGCGAACCTGCATGGGCCGGGCTGCTGTGTTGGCAGCCCTGGCTACTGGCCATACAGGTATGCAACATAATTGAACGACAAGATAACCTGGACATGTTATCTTTGAATATATGTATCCTGATTTATTGATGTCACCCCATTAAAAAAAATAAAATTATTTAAAAAAAAAAAAGAATCATGTGGATTTTTTTTTAGCAAACTTCAGTATTTGAAGAGATTTTATTTAACTGTAATATTTGTTGAAATTTAAAGGATTTATATATAATTTTCTAGTCTTAAAGTCCACAGTAGAATTTAAACTATGGACAGATAGTTTAGACCTATCAATAGGTCAAAATCTACTTTTCTATAACCTCTACGTTTTTACTTTTAAATTACAGGCCTGCTTTCTTCATGACTATTTGCAAACGATAATATTTTCTTTTTAAAAAGAAGGAGCTAGCCTGACCAAGCAGTAGCGCAGTGGATAGAACATCGGACTGGGATGCAGAGGACCCAGGTTCGAGGCCCCGAGGTCGCCAGCTTGAGCGTGGGCTCATCTGGTTTGAGCAAAGCTCACCAACTTGGACCCAAGGTCACTGGCTTGAGCAAGGGGTCACTCGGTCTGCTATAACCCCAAGCCCCATGGTCAAGGCACATATGAGAAAGCAATTAATGAACAACTGAGGTGTCACAAAAAAAATCTGATGATTGATGCTTCTCATCTCTCTCTGTTCCTGTCTGTCTGTCCCTATCTATCCCTCTCTCTGACTCGCTCTGTCTCTGCAAAAAAAAAAAAAAGGAATTATACTTGATGTTGTTTAGGCTTTCCTCAGATTTCTATATTCTGTGACTGCTTCTACCTTTCAACAAAGGGAAGCATTGATTATGCATAATTCTGGCAAATATTCCAGAGGGGCTGAGTAATATGTCAAAAGTCATCTATTAGTAGCGAGTCTGGGATTTGAACTCATAGTTTTACTTCAATATATTTTTTCTATCTTCAACATCATATTACTGAGATAGTTTCATTAAGATTTCCAGTATTAAATATTATTTAAACTATTTTACTCCACTCCTTTTGTTTGCTGTGCACCATGGTGATTGATATTATTTTTTATGTTGGAGTGAATGTTTAGACATGAGTCTGACTTTTAAAACTATATATTTTGCCAAACACTAATGCATTTATTTGAAATAAAATAATTGATCAACATTAAATAGTTACTAAGTTTTACTAGGTATTTGTTATTACTATTTTAGATTAGAGTAACTATGCATAGATTTATTTCTGATAGTTTGAGATCATTTTATTTCCATGCCTTAAATTTATATCAAAATGTTTCCACAACAGCGTGTTTACCAGAATATTAAAACTTCATAGAGTTGACCTGTAATTGTCCAGTCTTCCTTAAAATTGTCTTCAGCTTGACCAGGCAGTGGCGCAGTGGATAGAGCATCGGACTGGGATGCCGAGGACCCAGGCTCGAGACCCCGAGGTCGCCAGCTTGAGAACAGGCTCATCTGGTTTGAGCAAAAGCTCACCAGCTTGGACCCAAGGTTGCTGGCTTGAGCAAGGAGTTACTCAGTCTGCTGAAGGCCTGCGGTCAAGGCACATATGAGAAAGCAATCAATGAACAACTAAGGGGTCACAATGTGCAACGAAAAACTAATGATTGATGCTTCTCATCTCTCTCCATTCCTGTCTGTCTGTCCGTCCCTGTCTATCCCTCTCTCTGACTCTCTCTGTCTCTGTAAAAAAAAAGATAAAAAATAATAAAAAAAGAAAATTAAAAAAATTGTCTTCATAGAGAGTGTGTTCCAATATTTATCTAATGACATATAATTTCTATAACTTATGAAACACAGATGACAGTGGAATGCAATATACTCAGTCTAAAAGATATTTATATGAACATGTAAAAAATCATTCCCTTTAGAGAACTAAAATTTCTTAACTAAATGGTTGAAAAAGATGTTTGAATATTACAAGATGAGATGTGCTTTAATTGAAACATGATTGATTTTAAGTACTTAAAACTGCAAACATTTACTTAACGTATGTTCCAGTAAGCTTATATGAGGCTTTTAAATGTTGACAGGCTTAATGGACCAAACTTGCACTAATGTCTTTGGTCTTCAGGCATAAATAATAATGTTATGACTTTATACAATACAAACTCAAGTATCTTGAAAATATTTTCTAATTATATTAATAATAGCCACAATTTTCTATAAGTATCAGATACTATTAGTCTCTATACATAACATGACAAATGTGCCGTGTCTTGTTCGTCACTGAGGAAAATGAGTCATAGAGAAGCTTAGTAAATTTCTCATAGTTATATAGCTAGCAAGCTAGAGAGCTGAAATTCCATACTTTAGACTTTAGCCTGTGCTATTTATATACACCAAACTGCCGTGAATGAGCATTACTGTTATTTTTAGTTTAGGACACTTGTTTACCAGCAAAGCAGAATTCTTTTTTTTTTTTTTTTTTTTTTTTTTTTTTTTACAGACACAGAGAGAGATTCAGAGAGAGGGAAGAGAGAGGGATAGATAGAAAAAGACATAAGACATACAGGAATGCAGAAAGATGAGAAGCATCAATCATCAGTTTTTTGTTGCGACACCTTAGTTGTTCATTGATTGCTTTCTCATATGTGCCTTGACCACGGGCCTTCAGCAGACTGAGTAACCCCTTGCTCGAACCAGCAACCTTGGGTCCAAGCTGGTGATCTTTTTGCTCAAACCAGATGAGCCTGTGCTCAAGTTGGGGACCTCAGGGTCTTGAACTTGGGTCCTCCACATCCCAGTCCGATGCTCTAGCCACTGCGCCACCACCTGGTCAAGCTCAAAGCAGAATTCTTAAAAGGTTATTTTAAGTAAATTGGTTCTTTCCATGAATTTAAAATTATTTGTTGGGTGACTTTATTTTAACTTCTTGGTCTTAATTTTTCTCATATGTGAAGTGTAGGTAAATATATACTTTGAAGTTATTGTGAGAATAAATGCAGTAGTGAATATAAAGTACTTATCACACTACTTGTCACAGAACAAGGTCTTAATACAAGGTAGCTATTACCTCAGATTTGCCTTTTAGCTTTCCTATTAACAACGTGGCATAATTTAGGAGTATCTTTCTGCCATCATATATTATTAAGCATTTAAGAAATATCCTTTTAAAATAAATAACCCTCACAGAATAGTATTTTCTTAAGTACCATCACTAGACTAAAAATCAACTAAGATTATATAGTTCATTAATTACCTAGAAAATACTACCTAATGGGATTCAGACTGTCTAAATGGGATCTTTAGAATGGCAATAGGATTTTGCATGGTTTGTTTAAGAATGTCTCTGAAAAGTCAGAAGAATCTCAGTCTAGGTTGCTTTGCCCATTGGCTATCAATTTGGATATTGCCACTGTCAACACTGTTAGCATTTTTCCAAAATTTCTAATACTTCCTCCCTTAAAATAAATACCAACTGAAAGGAGGGAGGTAGGACCACGTATGCTGGTCTACTGGCATTGTGGAAGGGGACCAGATACTTTTGCACCATCATTACTGGTGGCAATGTGAAAAATCATGTTTCAATTTCCATTACACTTCTATGTTTTATATTTCCATTATAATAACTGAATTCTGAGTTTATCCACACTGGTTCCATAGCTAAGGGGAAAAATGGATAATGTGTAAATAAATGCTCATTTAAGAACAAAAAGTATTACTTTCATATAGTAAATTATTATTTACCATCTTCTTTACCATTGAAGGAACATAGTCCTTAGGAGAGTTGAGTATAAAGTTACAAAATGAGGAACCTATGTGTATGGGCATTTATTATTCATGCCTGTTCAGCATTAACATTCATTTCTACTTTCCTGGAAATAATGTCATACTTTAAGTGGAGAGGACGTGAAATGGAAAGCAGTCATCTTAGGCCATGTGGTTTGTGTGAGGATGGTCTCTCACACAAGAATGGGGATGAAGCTGTCAGTGTTTAATCTCCTCAGACAAAATGCTTCATCACAGGAAGAGTATGAACCTGAATCTAATACAGTAAGATCTAGTTCTCAGATTTATATTAAAATTATTCGGAAAAGACATAATACTCTCTTTTTAAATTCCCAAGTTTTTAAAATATGAGTCTGTTATTGCCAAAATCCAGCTAACTGCTACAGGGAAATTATGTGCCTAAGAATGCAATAAACATGGAAAAATTGAGCCAGGAGAAAATCAGATTTTAGTCAACATTCTCTGAGCTCCGAGATTAAGTTACACTTGAGTTGCCTATCGTTGGATATTCAAGTACTATGAGACAATAAATCTCCTTCTTTTTCACAGAAACTTTTAAGTGCAGTTTCTAATTTAGTTGAAACAGAAATTCAACTAGTACAGAAATAGATTGGAAGAAGTGAGGTGTTGCAAGTGTGACTTATTAAACTAAGGGTTGGAAGAACGAAAAAAGACTATTGCTAAAAGCCGAACAACTTTTATGGCTTTGGTTATTAGCCCATGGATTTGTAAGAATGTAGACAGATTAAAACTTCCTGCCAAATAAATAAAGATTGAGATTGCTAAACCACTAACATAATTATCAGAGCACACTCTCCTATCCATATAAATAAGAATTAGGCTGCTTTGATTATGTATCTCCTTAATAATAAGAATTCTTCAGATTTGGTCATGAAGTGTACTACAAGCCAGTGTTCATGACATGTTATTTTCCCCTTACTTAAATAGTAGTTTTATGATTTTCACTTTTCCCTTAATCATTGTATATGATATTTATTGAAAATTATTACATTTAACTCAGCTGATGGTTACATGACATGAAGATTCATGATTAAAAGTTTATCAATAATCTCTTGGTGGAGTTTTTAGGATTTTCTACATATAGAATCATGTAAATTACAGACAGTTGGAGTTTTACTACTTCATTTCTAATTTGGATATCTTTTGTTTCTTTCTCTTGGCTGATTGTTCTGGCTAGCACTTCCAGTGCTATACTGAGTAACAGTGACGAGTCTTGTTTATGATCTTAGAGGAAGAGCTTTTCCTTTTCTCCATTGAGTATGATATTAACTGAGGCTTTTTCCATATATGGCCTTTATTACATTGAGGTACTTTTCTTTTAGTCCACATTCTTTTTAGTGTTTTCATCATAAATAAAAGTGGTATCTTGTAAAATGCTTTTGTACATCTACTGATATGATCATGATTTTTATCTTTTATTTTCTTAATGTGTATATGATTAATTTACATATGTTGAACCAGCCCTGTACCTTTGGAAGGACCCCACTTGGTTGTAATGCATTATCTTATTAATGTCTTATATTCAATTTCCTAGTATTCTGCTTAGGATTTTTGTTTCTATATTCATCAGAGATATCGGCCTATAATTATTTGCTGTCCTTGCTTGGTTTTGGTATCAAGGTAATGTTGGCTTCATAAAATGAGTTAAGAAGTGTTCCTTTTTCTTCATTTTTGGAAGAGTTTGAGAAGGATAGGTTATTAAATCCTCTTTGAATATTAGGCTGAATTTGCCAATAAAGTCATCTGGTCCAAGACTTTTGTTTTTTGAGGAGTTTTTGATTACTGCTTCAATTGCCTTACTAGTGATCAGTATATTTAGGTTTTGCACTCTTCATAGAAATCCCAAACACTATTAGAAACAATAAACAAATACAGTAAAGCTGCATAATACAAACCAATATACAAAAATCTCAGAAAAAAAATGAAGAAAACAATCCCATTTACCACTATAACAAAAAGAATAAATTACCTAGAAGAAAAAAGGAATTGAGGGACCTGTACACTGAAAACTACAAGATATTGTTGAAAGAAACTGAAGACAACACAAAGAAATGGAAAGATATCCTGTGTTCATAGGTTTAGAAGAACCAACATTGTCAAAATTGCCATATTGCCTAAAGCAAAACACAGGTTTAATGCAATCCTAATCAAAATCCCTATGGCATTTTTCAAAGAAACAGTATTAAAAGGTTCAGATTTGTATGGACCCATAAAAGACCCTGAATAGCCAAAGCAATTTTGAGAAAAAGTTACAAAGCTAAAGATATCACATTCCCTAACTTCAAACTAAGTACAAAGCTACTATAATATTGGCAGAGAAACAGACACACAGACCAGTGGAACAGAATTGAGATCCAAGAGACAAATCTATACAACTAAGTTTTGACAAAGGAGCCAAAAACATACAATGAAAAAAGAAAAAAAAAATTTTTTTTTTTTGTATTTTTCTGAAGCTGGAAATGGGGAGGCAGTCAGACAGACTCCCGCATGCGCCCAACCAGGATCCACCTGGCACGCCCACCAGGGGGCGATGCTCTGCCTATCCGGGGTGTCACTCTGTCATGACCAGAGCCACTCTAGCACCTGGAGCAGAGGCCAAGGAGCCATCCCCAGCGCCCTGGCCATCTTTTGCTCCAATGGAGCCTCGGCTGTGGGAGGGGAAGAGAGAGACAGAGAGGAAGGAGAGGGGGAGGGGTGGAGAAGCAGATGGGCACCTCTCCTGTGTGCCCTGGCCGGGAATCGAACCCTGGACTCCCACACACCAGGCCAACGCTCTACCACTGAGCCAACCGGACAGGGCCAAAAGAAAATTTTTTTAGTAAATGATGTTGGGAAAACTGGAAACTCACATGCAAAAGAATGAAACTAGACTGCTATCTGATATCACACACAAAAATTAACTCAAAATGGATTAAAGGCTTGAATATAAGACCTAAAATAATAAGATACATAGAAGTAAACATAGGAACCAAATTTATGGACCTTGGCCTTACATAGGTCTTTGTAAACTTGACCTCAAAGGCAAGAAAAATTAAAGCAAAAATAAATAGATGGGACTACATCAAATTAAAAAGCTTCTACAAGCAAAAGAAACCAACAATAAAACAAAAGGCAAATAACTAAAGGTATTTGTAAATTATACCTTTGATAAGGGGCTAGTATTCAAAATATATAAAGAACTCATACAACAACAAAAAAATACAATCTAATTTTTATAAAAATTAACAGAAGACCTGAATAGATATTTTTCCAAGGAAGAAATACAGATGGTCAACAGATATATAAAAAAAAATTGCTCAGTATCACTAGTTATATAGGAAATGGACATCAAAACTACAATGAGATACCACCTCACACCCATTAGAATGGCTATTATCAATAAGACAAGAAATAACAAGTATTGGAGAGGAATTGGATAAAAGGGAACACTTGTACACTGCTGGTGAGAATGTAAACTTGATGAAGTCACTATAGAAAATATGGAAAACAGTATGGAGGTTTGTTTTTTTTAAAAAAAATTAAGAACAGAGCTATCATATAAACCAGTAATCCCTTTTCTAGATATTTACCTGAATAATTTAAAAACATTTATTTGTAAAGATATATCTACCCCTATGTTCACTGCTGTATTACTTTCAATAGACAAGACATAGAAACAACCCAAGTATCCTTCAACAGATAATTAGATAAAGAACATGTGGTACATATATACTGTGCAATGAAGTACTACACAGTCAAAAAAAGATGAAATATTACCATTTGTGATAACATGACTGGATCTGGAGATTATACTAAGTGAAATAAATTGGGCAGAAAAGGACAAGAACTTTATGATTTCACTAGTATGTGAGATATAAAACAAAAAGCAACAAACAAACTAAAACATAAACTCATAGATACAGAAAACAGAATGGTGGTTACCGGAAGGGAAGAAGGGTGAGAGAGGGACAAAAGAGGTAAAGGGGCTCGAATACAGTGACGAAGAAGACTAGATTTTGGGTGATGAACACATAATAGAGTATACAGATATGGTGTTAAAAAGTTGTACACCCAAAATTTATATAATGTTATTAACCAATGATACTCCAATAAATTTTATAACAAATAAAATCATAGTCTCTTTAAAAAAAAGTTAATCATATAACTGTGAGACAAGAACTTAGAGCTAGAGTCAGTAACAAACATGAATTTGTATTGTTTCATTTTGGGCATGGTTTAAGGATGTCTGTAGTTGTACATGTTGGGGCTATGGTTTGTAGGTGGAAGAATGTCCATAATCAAGTGTTTGACAAGACTGGCATTGAATGTTGCAACGTCATGGGATAAACTGTCCTGTCCAGTATCAAATTCCCTCCTTTGGATAAAAATAACTGTTTTCTTTTGAGGGATCCCTTATCTAAGCTCATGTGGTATGTGGAGGACACAAAAAGACAAATAGAGAAAGAATCAAACCAACAGGATAAGCTGGGATATAGAATATACACAGAGGCTGCAGGGGGGAAGAAAAGCAGTGAAAGATGAAATCATATGGTGGAACAGAGATGTCTCACGTTAATTTTTAAAGAAGTTTTGTTTTATGCCTAGTGATGTAGCCTTTTTTTCTGACTATCTGACTATCAATATGATTTCCCTATTTCATAATACCTGTGGATTAGATTTATTCTGGGAAGTGAAGAAACTTCTTTATTCTGTTCCAACGTTGAAATAGTACAAGAATAATACAATGTTGTAATCCAGATATAACTACAGATCCTAATTATATTGGGTTATAATCATATAAACTGGAACTTAAATAGAAAATAGGACAGATATTTGTGATTTATTACAGAATATTAGGATTTTGAAGAAAAATCACATTGAATAATGATGGAGGAAGAGTTCATTATTCTTGATAAATACTTGTACATTCCTCATGGCTTTAGAAATGTTTTCATACAGTGTTTCATTTGCACCTCTAGTGCAAATGTCACGATCAAAACTAATCTACACACGAGACAGCTGAGGCTCAGAGAGGTAGCCTTCCCAGAGGTGCTCATATATGAGGAATTTGAATTCTGGTCTTTTAACTTCATTCTGACTCCATTTTTTATAACAGTTAGTATAATAATTATTAAAATATTAATTCTGGAATAAAAACAACTGAAATGTGTAATGTCATTTGGTATTTTGAATATTTTACAATTATATTATTATGTACTTTGACATTGTTGTATTCATTCTACATTATCTTTCTCTGCAGCACCATTTTTATCATTTTCCCATTGTCTCTGAAGATGTATAGTTGAAAACTCTGTTCCAAATCTTCAGAATAAAGAGACTATATCTCACAAGCAGTTTATAATTACCATAAAAAATCAATGGAAAATTATTTGTGTAATAACTTTTTTTGTGTGTGTGTGTATTTTTCTGAAGCTGGAAACGGGGAGAGACAGTCAGACAGACTCCCGCATGCGCCCGACCGGGATCCACCTGGCTCTGCCCACCAGGGGCGACGCTCTGCCCACCAGGGGGCAATGCTCTGCCCCTCCGGGGCATCGCTCTGCCACGACCAAAGCCACTCCAGCGCCTGGGGCAGAGGCCAAGGAGCCATCCCCAGCGCCCGGGCCATCTTTGCTCCAATGGAGCCTTGGCTGCAGGAGGGGAAGAGAGAGAAAGAGAGGAAGGAGGGGGGGTGGAGAAGCAAATGGGCGCTTCTCCTATGTGCCCTGGCCAGGAATCGAACCCGGGTCCCCCGCACATAACTTTTTTTTGACAGAGACCAAAAGAGTCAGAGAAAGGGATAGATAGTGACAAACAGGCAGGAAGGGAGAGAGATGAGAAGCATCAATTTTTAGTTGAGGCATCTTAGTTGTTCACTTGTTCATTGATTGCTTTCTCATATGTGCCTTGACCATGGACTACAGCAGACCGAGTAACCCCTTACTCAAGCCAGTGGCCTTGGGCTCAAGCCAATGACCTTTGAGCTCAAGCCAGTGACCATGGGGTCATGTCTATGGTCCCACACTCAAGCTGGTGAGCCCACGCTCAAGTCAGATGAGCCTGCACTGAAGCCAACGACCATGGGGTTTTGAACCTGGGTCCTCCGCATCCCAGTCCAATGCTCTGTACACTGCACCACCACCTGGTCAAGCTATAATAAGTATTATTTGAAAGAAAAGTCTTGCTTGAAAAAGAAAAGTCACTAAAAATATAAAAAGGAATCAATGAAGTAGAAGAAAGTCATGATGCTATCTTTACTCCCTTCTTATAGAAGCCATCTTGAGGTATGTAAAGCAAGCCACACAGTAGGTTAAGCTGAAAACTAAGTAATCTTTTGAGAGTTTATGTGGTATTCTGGACTTCAAACACAAATATTATTCAAAATCTGTCATACAATGTTCTGCATCTATTATCTTCAAGTGTAGTTATCTTTTTTTGTAGATAATGGTGCTAAAATGAATCATTTTGTTTTGATAGTAATGGTCTCTAAGGTGGAAGATACTTATTAAGCACTAACTAGCCTGAACATCAGCTCACTGTCTCAAACAGATCTGGCTGCTAGATCTCCTTACTCTTTCTTTTGTGCCAGTCATATTTTTACCATGAGACAATAAAGTAAATATATCAAAGATGAAAGAGTGGGAAAATATGAGGAAGCTTTGATGGCATTGTTTTGTAGCTTCACCAAATGTGGCAGCCTTCATAGAAAAGGTAAACTCTGATATCCAGAATGTTCCACTGGTAGGTTTTAAAGTGTTGAGGAGAAAAGATCCCTTACTTGTTACTCAGTGTTGCACAATACAGTGTGGAGTGATGTGAGAGTTTTTAAATTAATAAGACAGCACTGGACTGCAGTGCAGAAGAAGCTATGAGTATTGGTGTCATCATAAAGCAATAAAACCAGTGCACCTGGGAAGCTTATGAAGTCAGCTGCATTACTTTAAAGACCATGTCTCATGCTACAGAAATAAAATTTTGTTTGTAAAATGGTATCAATTGCCAGCTATCCCAAACTTTAAAACTGAAAATGGGTTTAACTGGAGTTCAAATATATCTAAATGTCTACCATAAAGTCACTTTTATTTCTTTATGATTTTCCTTCATTTCTGCAACCTCTTTATAGTCTTTGACAGAAGTAAAATGGTTATATAGAAAGAATGGCCTAACACAGGGATAGTCAACCTTTTTATACCTACTGCCCACTTTTGTATCTCTATTAGTAGTAAAATTTTCTAGCCACCCACTGGTTCGACAGTAATGGTGATTTATAAAGTAAGAAAGTAACTTTACTTTATAAAATTAATAAAGCAGAGTTACAGCAAGTTAAAGTATATAATAATAATTACTTACCAAGTACTTTATGTCGGATTCCCACTAAGTTTGGTAGAATAAATCTTTATGAGACAATTTACTATAGTTAAATCTATCTTTTTATTTATACTTTGGTTATTCCGCTACCACCCACCATGAAAGCTGAAACGCCAACTAGTGGGCAGTAGAAACCAGGTTGACTACAACTGGCCTAACAAGTGTATTTCTAAGTAAAATGTCTAAATAGTCTGAAATTAGTTATGTATTATTCGTCATTTTCTTCTCTCCCCTGAAATTTTGATGAGAAAACACATAATTTATTTTCTTCTCCTGGTAACTCTGCTATTTGTGGGTGTTTATAAAAGAAATTTAGAGGATAAAGAAGTGTTTGATGTAGAGCATGCCGAGATTCTCTATCTAGAAGTACAATCTGATGAAAGAGCACAGGCTTTGAAACTACAATACATGCGGACATGTCTCCCATTGAAAGCTGACTCAGAATTTGGCTGTACAGTTTTAGACAAATTATTTTCTGTCTCTGAGTTCTATATAGTTCTAATACCTATAAAATGGTAATAAAATATAAATTTATATAAAATTTCTGGCACATAACTCTCAATAAAAGATTGAATTGTATTGTTGCTATTGTAGTCTACATACTTGGGCATCTAAAGTCAAGTGAAGTTTAATTCATGCCTTAGGGAATTTATTTCCTATTTGCAAGGATAAGACAGAACAATTACAATACAACTGAGGTTTTCATACAAGAGGTGCACAATGCGTAGAAGAGGAAGTGCACACCTCTGCTGTAAGAATACAAACAGACTTTCAGAGAGATAGCTTTTTAATAGACCTTGGACAAAGGGTAGACAGGCAGATAGGGGAAGAAAGCACATAAGAAAAAATTACAATAATCTAGGCTGACCATTTCAGTTTGATGAGTTTAGAAAACAATGTGAATTGTAGATACACCGAGGAGACAAGAGCCAGCCAAGGTGAGCTTTGAGCGTCTCTCCTTGTTTTATCAAGCAGAGAGCTCTGAAAGTGTTTTTACAAAGAAGAACAAATTAATCCTTTTTTTCAAGAAGATGACTCTAAGAACTATAGAAAGACAAGACTGAAAGCCAAGATGGGATTTAGTGACGGGGGTTTTGCAACCATTAGGAAATAGCTAATGAAAAATTAGGGTTGATAAAAGTAGATGACAAGTAAGGGTATGGGTCTTGGCTGTGATGATTTTCAGGAACTGGTAGAATGTGTAAATGCCCAGCAGAAAGCAATAGTCTCTACCAAATACTCTTCAATATCTAGTACACCAACTGTGAGTAGTTTTTCAGTAAGTTAGTGGAGAGAAATATAAGATCAAGTTCTACACTTAATACTATAGTTGAACCCCTGTCATTCTTCACTTACACATTAACTGAATTCTACCAACTACTCCTTGTTCTCACAATATAATTGTACATTGCTGATGTACTGCTTCTCTGTCAAGCAGGAGGGGATAACTTCAGGGAGAATTTATGAGTTTTTTGTGCAGACGGAGTGTCTTTAAGAAAGTTGTGACCGTCGCTCACACCCAAAATTCTGTTTGCATAGGGTTATTATCTGAGATGGAAGAAACACACACTTCTCCCTTGGTTATTTCTTTCTTTATTATTATTATTTTTTTTACAGAGAAAGAGAGAGAGTCAGAGAGAGGGATAGATAGGGACAGACAGACAGGAAGAGAGAGAGATGAGAAGCATCAATCATCAGTTTTTCGTTGTGACATCTTAGTTGTTCACTGATTGCCTTCTCATATGTGCCTTGACCGTGGGCCTTCAGCAAACTGAGTAACCCCTTGCTCGAACCAGCAACCTTGGATCCAAGTTGGTGAGCTTTTGCTCAAACCAGATGAGCCTGTACTCAAGCTGGCGACCTTGGGGTCTCGAACCTGGGTCTTCCGCATCCCAGTCTGATGCTCTATCCACTGGGCCACCACCTGGTCAGGCTCCCTTGGTTTCTTGAAAACCCCCCTCCTGTACCTCCTAGTTACATTAAAAACTCCTGACTTTTGCTTTTTGGAGAAGATGGATTTCAGAGGTGTCGCAGCTGAGTCTTCTTGCTTTGGCTAAATGAAACAACCCTTCCTCTGTCTCCCAGCACTGGTATTTCAGTATATGGCTTTAACTGCACACTAGACACATGAACCTGAATTTGGAAGATTACACAACAAAACTCAAAAAGTTGCCCTCCCTGATTGCAGAAAATAACATTTGTATATTTAAGTGTCACACAGCTCAATTTAATTAAAAATTCAACAATTATTTTCTCAAAGGCCTATATCGTTGAAATGCTTTTAGCTTGAACTACATGAATGAGTGGAGAAAAACAATAGTTCCAAGACCAGAGATTTATTTTTATTTGACAGACTATTTGTTATTTTATAATCCCCAATTTTCTATGGGTTTATGTCACCTTAAAAGCTGGACTTTACAATGATCAACAAAATTGTAACATAGTAGAATCGAGGTGATTGCAATTCTCTTAATGACAGTAGCACTAATTGACTACACCAGTAGGAATGCTGGATTTAAGTGTTGTCTTTTGTCGGAAATTTGGAATAATTCGTATTGTTCTGTACAGATTTTATGGGAGTCTTAGGACGATCGTTGAGCATCTCCAACTAAGCAATGCAAGGGAGCTGCCAGTCTTCTACCAACTGCTCCATTATTAAAAATTTTGCTTTTTTAGGCCCTGGCTGGCTGGCTCAGCGGTAGAGTGTTGGCCCGGCATGTGGAAGTCCTGGGTTTGATTCCTGGCCAGAGCACACAGGAAAAGCACCCATCTGCTTCTCCACCCTGGGCAGAGCACACAGGAGAAGCTTCCCTCTGCTTCCCCACCCTTCCCCCTTTCCTTCCTCTCTATTCCCCTCCTGCAGCCAAGGCTCCACTGGAGCAAAGTTGGCCTAGGCACTGAGGACGGCTCGATGGCTTCTGTCTCAGGTGCTAGAATGGCTCCGGCCGCAATGGAGCAATGCCCAGATGGGCATAGCATCGCCTTCTGGTGGGCAAGCCAGGTGAATTTCAGTCGGGCTCATGCGGGAGTCTGTCTCCCTGCTTCTAACATCAGAAAAATACAAAAAAAATATTGCTTTTTTATTCCAGAGATTTTATTAACTAGGGAGTCCAATTTGGTCCTGAATCACTTCTATAAGAAGCATGAGCTAGCTCAGCTGGGGCATATACTTTATTTACAGAAAAAGCTCCACAATATCTCTTATGAAAAAATGTTATGATTCTATGAACTTTAACTGTGCTCTTTAAGAGAAAAAATCCACCTTTAAATACAAAGAAATATAATGTCCTTTTATTTACTATTATCGTTCTTATTTATAAGAAAGATATGTACATTGCAAAAGCACAAAGAGATAAATTTTAGTCTAAAATTTCATATACAAAACCAAGGGGAAAACTGACAAAATGTACTCTCATGCAAAGAACTACCTGTTTATCACCATATGGTGATTGTGTATGTGTGCATGCATGTGCATCAACAGACATAATACATGTGCTTGTTTCATACACAAATAGTTAAGTTGAAAAGGTCAAGCTTTGAAATATATTCCTGGTTTATCCAGGCAAATGTATATATTAGTCACTTTACAGATTTTATATACCATAAGACAGGAGTCCCCAAACTTTTTACACAGAGGGCCAGTTCACTGTCCCTCAGACTGCTGGAGGGCCGGACTATAAAAAAAAACTATGAACAAATCCCTATGCACACTGCACATATCTTATTTTAAAGTAAAAAAAAAAAAAAGGGAACAAATACAGCAAATACAGTATTTAAAATAAAGAACAAGTAAATTTAAATCAACAAACTGACCAGTATTTCAATGGGAACTATAGGCCTGCTTTTGGCTAATGAGATGGTCAATGTCCGGTTCCATATTTGTCACTGCTAGCCATAACAAGTGATATGACACGCTTCAGGAGCCGTGATGCGTGTGTCCCGCATCACCGGAAGTAGTACTGTACATGAGCGACGCCGCACTTTGCGGTGCCACCACATACAGTAATCTTGTGCTCCTCTCACTGACCACCAATGAAAGAGGTGGCCCTTCTGGAAGTGCAGCGGGGGCCGGATAAATGGCTTCAGGGGGCTGCATGTGGCCCGTGGGCCATAGTTTGGAGACCCCTGCCATAAGATTTTATGAACCATAAGTTCATATGGTTATGAACATAAGACCATTTTGTTCCTTTTTTTTTCCAGAGAAGATTTTCCATGCATATTTTCTATGGAACATTCTTAGAAATAATTGACGTACAAAGCCAAAGAAAGCAACAGTATTTCAATATATAACACAGTAGAGTGGAAATCATCAGCCTAGCTCTTTTTGTAATGTCATTGCTATCAGTAGCTCGTCCTAATTCTTCAGTCACTTCCAGTTGGGGGTTTTCATCACTTTTTCTAAAGCAAATTTTCCTTATGTGGGTTCTGAGTTGTAGGTTCATGGACTAACTGATGAGATGTATTTATGACCACACTATTTTCAGCTCTGAGGGTGTAGGCTTCCTTGGGCTCTGCTCTTTTTTGGCAGAACTGAAGGTGAAAAGCATCTTCAAACCCACGGCGAAAATTCTCATTGAAGAAACCATAAATGATGGGGTTGATGCTGCTATTGCAAAAGGCTAGCCAGTGAGCAAAAGGGTAGATGTAGATATTAATGACCTGCAATTCATTTGGAGATAGCTCAGCATAGTCTGAGAGCATCATCAGAGTCCACAGGGGCAGCCAGGAGAGAATGAATAGTAGGGCTACAATCAGGAGCATCTTAATGACCTTCTGTTTCTTCTTGGACACATGCCACTGCTCCTGGTTCCGCTTGCCTGTGTGAGGCACAGTCATCTTGGAGAGTGACATTCCAATCCTTCCATACATGATGACAATGAGGGACAGGGGAGCCAGGTAGATATTAGCAAACAGCACAGTGGTATAGATCTTTCTCATTTCCTTATTTGGCCAATCTTCCCGACACCAGTAAACTGGCATGGTTTTATTCTGAGAGTTGAGCCTCACTCGGTAATATTTTTCTTCTTGTACATGTAACATTATTGCAGATGGAAACATGATGGCAACGGCCAGGACCCAGATGATCACAATAATGATAAATGCTGTCTTGATAGTGAGCTTTGGTTTAAACGGGTAGACAATGCACCGAAACCTGCAATGAAGGCAAATAACACTTGAGGCAGTGCCTTGTAACTTCTTATTGAGTCCTAAATTAAATTTAAATAATCCCCACATTCTTTTAAAAAATGTAGAAAGTTACTATTGGCAGTAAAAAGGCATGTATTGCCATTTTCTGTGATATGAGATAAATTCCATTTCAACTGGAATATATCAGACACTATGAATAAAAGTAATAGTGTTAACTATGACATACTGAACATGAATATGTAATACTTTGTTTCTTTCTTTTTCATTGTTTTGCATAGATTATCCCTTTAAGATTCACTATTTAAAAGATGGAAATACAGACTTAGAAAAAGTAAAAATATTGCGCATAATTATGCGTAATTCTGACACAGGAAGTTTAGTTTTAGAGCCCATATTCTTAAACTCTTCTTCATACCCTTCTGTGGACTTCTCCATGTTATTTGTGTGCTTGGCTATGTAACTTGCCTTGACCAATAGGATATTATCAAGCATGGCATAAACAGATACTTTTTATGCATTTGCATATTGGGGTTTGTACTTTAGGAATGTTTTTTCTTTAAAACCAGCTAACCAAGTTGTAAAACAGCTTGAATTAGATGAGAAGCTATGTGAAGAAAGACCTAGGGGCACAAGAGGCTGGTCATTGAGGATGTTAGAGCCCCAGGTTAGCTGCCAGGATAATGCTACAGCATCACTTAATTCAGCTACAATATACTGAGCAGGAAGGAGAATTACAAGAGGCACTCAACCAATCCACAGAATCGTGAAAGTTGAATATTAAAGTATTGTTTTAAGCCACCATATATTTATTAGTTTGTTTCACAGCTATAAGAGTCTAAGAATTTCCATTATGAATTCTGATTATGTGCCTTCCCAGTAGTCTATGTTCCCTGGGGAGCATGGAAATTCAATATCACATGTTGATTAAGTTTGATTCATTTTATGGCTATTTTGTTACTGTGATTCTTCTTTTTTCTTTTCATTTTTTATTCAGAGAAGGGGAGGTAGAGAAACAGACTCCAGATGTGCCCTGACCAGGATCCACCTAGCAAGCCCACTAGGGGTGATGTTTTGCCCATCTGGGGTGTTGCTCTGTTGCTCAGCAACTGAGCTCTTCTTAGCACCTCGGGCAGAGGCTATGGAGCCATCCTCAGTGCATGGGCCAACTCACTCCAATTGAGCCATGGCTGCAGGAAGGGAAGAGGGAGAAAGAGGTGAGAGGGGTGGGATGGAGAGGCAGATGGGCACTTCTCCTGTGTGTCTTGACCAGGAATCGAACTTGGAACATCCACATGCAGGACTGATGCTCTACCACTGAGCCAACTGTCCAGGGTCATTACTGTGATTCTTCTAGATGTTACTATTACTGATATTCATTATGTAATTATAAGAAAGTCATACCATTATGTAATTATATAATATTATATTTCAAATGCTATTACCTATTTAATCTTCATTGATTTTTGTGCTGAATTTATAAAACTAAAATGTTATAAAAATGATTACTTTTCAGATCTGCATGTAAAAAAACTTAGAGCTTCTACATTGTCCAGCAGCAACTGACATATCTTCATATAATGACTAGTTAGCTTTAGCATTCACTGCTCTGTTGATCTTTAGAATTACTTCATTGCATGTATCAGGTATTTTGTCTTAAACTTCAAGTTTTCTTTTAGTCTTCTGACCAGTGAATCCTCCCATTTATACACCATTAAATTATGAATAAGTTCATAGGCACAATACTAGATACTTTGCTCTTTTTGTAAACCAATTAGAAGGACCTCAAATACTTGACTGATTTATTCTTCTACAAATACATATATGTATTCAGAGAAGCAAAGATGAACAAGATAAAAAATGTCCCCTGCCAGGAAACAGCCAGTGGAAATATTGTGTAATTTTTCTAAAATCATGCTAGAGTTTAGCTTTGGCATTGCATTAGTGAGGGTTCTCCAAGGAAACAGATCTAACACAATGTATAAATATATTGAAAGATGTTTATTATAAGGAATTGACTTGTGCAACTGTGACGCTTAAAAAATCCCAAGATCTGGAGTTGGCAATATGGAGATCTAGAAGAGCCAGTGATGTAGTTCCAGTTCAAGTCCAAAGGCCTAAGAACCAGGAGAGCCACTGATATAAGTGCCACTGTAAAAGACAGCAGGCTCAAGACTCCAGAAAAACTAATGTTTCTTTGAAGTCTGAAGGCAGAAAAAAATTGATGTCACAGTTCAAAAATTAGACAAGAGGAGTTTTCCCTTACTTGTTGGAGAGTCAGCCTTTTTGTTCTATTCACTCCTTTAATTGAGTAAATAAGGGCCACTTATTTAATAGGGAGAGCAATCTTTACTCTGTTCTGTTCTACTCTTTTGATTCAATCTTATAAAAAACACCCTCACAGTTCAAAACATTAGTTATAAGAATGTTCAATAGACTTAGGAAATAACCTCAGTAGGAACATTAACAAAGAGATAGGAAACATAAAAGAGAACCAGTCAGAAATTAAGAATACAACAACAGCTAAAATGAAGTATATATTGTAGGGAATCAACAATAGATTAGATGAAGCAGAAGATAGATCAGTAATTTGAAAGACAAGGTAGGAGAAAAATCTAAGAATAGCAAAGAGAAAAAGAATCAAATAAATAAGACTAGATTAAGGAACCTCTGGAACAATATAAATTTAACAATGGTCATGTAATAGGGGTGTAGGAAGAGAGCAAGAAATTGAAAACGTATTTGAAGAAATAATGATTTAAAACTTCCCTACCCTGGCAAATGAAATATTGAATAGTCATAGGAGTCCAAAAAGTGCAAAGAGTTTCAAACAAGATGAATCCAAAGATACTACACCAAAGACACATCATAATTAAAATGCCAAAGGTTAAAGACAAAGGAGCAAGAGAAAAGCAGTTAGTTATCTACAAAGGAGTTCCCACAAGACTGTCTGCTGATGTCTCAACAAAAACATTGCAGACCAGAAGGGACTGACATAAAATATTCAGTAATGAAAAGCAAAGACTTAAAATCAAGAATATACTACCCAGCAAGGCTAACATTTAGAGTCAAAGGAAGATAAAAAGCTTCCCAGATCAAAAAAAAAAAAAAATCTAAAGGAATTCATCACTACCAAAAGAGTATTACAGGAAAACTGATAAATAAATTCAGTAAAGTATCAGGACACAAAATAAACATTCAAAAATGATTTGCATTTGTATACATCAATAACAATTTATCAGAAAGAGAAATTAAGAAAATCCTTATTTCAATTGCATCAAAAAGAATAAAACTAGAAATAAATTTAACTAAGGAGGTAAAAAATAGAACAAAACAAAAGCTGGTACTTGGAAAACTATAAAATAGTAAATAAAAAAATTGAAGAAGATAAGATAAATGAAGGATATATTGTAATCACAGTTAGGAATAATTAACATCATTAAAATGTCCATACTATCTAAAGCAATATTCAGATTAAATGCAGATCCTATAAAAATATCAATGGCATTTTTCAGAAAATTAAAACTAATAATTCTGAAGTCTATATGAAGACAAGACAGACTCCCAAATAGCAACAGCAATCTTGAGAAAGATGAACAAAGTTGGAGGTATCATGCTAGCCAGTATCAAACTATACTATATACAAGCCACCAAGGCATTAAAAAAAGATATACAGCTCAATGGGACAGAATAGAGAATCCAGAAATAAACCCATGCTATATGGTTAATTTATGACAAAAATGCAATAATATACAATATGGTAAAAACAGTCTATTTCATAACTGGTATTTGGAAAACAGGATAGACACATGCAAAGGAAAGAAACTGGATCACTTTCTTCCACCATATACAAGAATAAATTTAAAATGGAGTAAAGACTTAAATGCAAGACCTCAAACCATAGAACTCCTAAGAAAACAGAGGCAGTAAAATCTTGAACATTTCTTAAAGCAATATTTTTTTTCTGACATATATCCTTAGGCAAAGAGAAAAAAGAAAAAATAAGCACATGGAAATATATCAAAGTAAAAAGCTTTTGCACAACAAAGGAAACCATCAACCAAAAAAAAAAAAAAAAAAAAAAAAGGACAACTTATAGAATAGGAGAAGATATTTGCTAATGATATATCCAGTGAGAATCTACTATTCAAAATACATAAGAAACTCATACAACTTAATACCAACTGAACAAACAATTCAATTAAAGAATGGGCAGCAGACCTTAACAGGCATTTCTTCTCCAAAGAGGAGATAGAGATAGCCAATAGACATATGAAATGATGTTCAGTATATCACTAATCATCAGGGAAATGCAAATTAAAACCACAATAAAATGTCACCTCATACCTGTAGGAAGGGCTATCATCAATAATTCAACAAACAAGTGTTGGCAAAGATGTAGTAAAAAGGGAACCTTTGAGCACTGTTGGTGGTACTGCAAATTGGTGTCACTATGGAAAACAGTATGGAGGTTCCTCAAAAAATTACAAATACAACTACCATATGACCCAGCAATTCTACTTCTACTTATCAATTCAAAGAAACTCAAAACACTAATTTGAAAAGACAAATGTGCCCCTCAGTTTATTGCAGCATTATTTACAATATCCAAGATATGACTGTAACCTAAGTGCCCATTGATAGATGAATGAATAAAGTAGTACATGCACACGATGGATTATTACTCAACCATAAAAAATGAAATCTTTCCATTGGAACAACATGGATGGACCTAGAAGATATGCCAAGTGAAATAAGTCAGACAGAGAAAGACAAATACTATATAATTTCTTTTATATGTTGAATCCTCCCCAAAACAAAAACAAAATCAAAAACAAAATGAACAAACTAAACAGAAATAAACTCATAGAACAAATTGATGGTTGCCAGACTGGAGGTGGTTGGGAGGGGCTGGTGAAAGGCAGAAGGGATTAAGATGTACAGATTGCCAGTTATAAAAATGATCATGAGGATGTAAAGTACAGCACAGGGAACATAGTCAATAATACTGTAATAACTAAGTAATAACTGTCAGGTAGATACTAAACTTACCAGGATGATCACTTTGTAAGTTATATAAATATCTGATCACTATGTAGTACACCTGAAACTAATATGATATTGTGTCAAGTGTAATTGAAAAAAAAATCTTTTAATTGTCTTAAAAAATACTCTCACAAATACCCTATGTAATGTTTGATCAAATATCTGGGCACTCCATGATTCAGTTAAGTTCACATATCACAGCTAGTTGGAAAATAATCTCCATATTTTATCTCAAGCAACAAAAGCTGGTTATCTGCTTCAGGACCAGCTAGCACCCAGGACTGAGTGACTAAATAGAAATTGAAGAGAAAAGGAGGTCCAAGGATAAACTTCAAGATTTTCACTTGAATTGGGTGAATGATCCTGACATTCACTGATTGGGGAACATAAGAAAAGGAGCTATTTTTTTTTTTCAGTTTTTTTGAGGGGACTGGTTGTGGAGAGAGTTCTAGGCATATTTTGTTTGAGGAGTTTGATGTTACATGTGGAGGTGAAATTATCCTGTAGGTATATTGAACATAAATATGAAATTCAGGAGACAGCTTAGTCTGCAGAAATAGGTTTGGAAGTATTTTTTGTGGGTTTTTGTTTTGTTTTGTTTTTGTAGTTTGGCTTCTTTGTCCAAGAGGCAGCCATGAGAAAAGCATTCAAATGCAAGTAGTTTCTATAGAAATACAAATGTGGTGGCCTCAAAACATCGAAATTCTTTGACATCCTCTCCAACTTCTCTTACCTTCTATTGAAATTTGGGCTGACCTTAACAACTCATTTTTAATGACTGGAATGCAGAAATGATACAGCATGACCTTTACCGGCTCTCTCTCTTAGGACGCAGATGTTCAGAGTGTTGTACTGACATAAGAAGCTCAGCTACCTTGAAGAAGCCTTGCTGGAGAGCCCACGTGGAGAAACCAATAGAGACAGAGTGCCAGAGGAGCCTCAGTTCTTTCTCAGTTTTTTAAGTCTCCCCAGACTAGGCACCAAGATCAGTGGAAAGAGCCTTCAGCCCGGGCCTTGGAGCTCCCTACCTTGTGCCAGGTAAAGCAGAGATAGCCTATACTTGCTGAATCCACTCACATCCCAAACTCATGAGCATAACAAATACTGCTGCCATTTTAAGCCACTAAGTGGTGTGTTTTGAAGGTGACTTGTTATATAGCAATAGATGACTGAAACGATAGCAAAGTGATGCATGGATGGGAAGATAAACCATGACGGTGTGAATTAAACTGTCAGTCACAGCAGGTGACTATATTTTCGTCCGCTCTTAAAAAGTCTAAAACATTACAAATACAGCTGAAATTCTTTATTTATGCATTTATTTATTTTTGATAACCCTACTTAATTCCAGTCACTTTCTTCTTTCTGCAAAAATCCTGAGGTCAAATCCCTTTTGTCAAATTTGTTATGCTTTCACCATATTAGCCTGCATCTATAACATTTTGAATTTTATATAATGGCACCATGTTATATATATGATTACATAACTTCTTTTTTTAGATGGTATGCTTTTGAGATTTATGTATTTTGATATATGTTGACCTAGCTAATTAATTTTAACCACTGTATAGTTATTCATCAAATATAGTACATTTAATTTATTATTCTAACCTCATTTACTTTTTATAATAAAGAGCGATGTTTATTTCTAAATCTCTGTTCAGAAAGTATGCTAGAAACAGTGAAAAAAGAATTTAGGGGCATTTAATACTGAGCATAATATGGAAATGAATCCGATAGGCTCAAGATTCAAGGAAAAATATGAAAAGGATATTACAAGTTTTTATTTGCTCTAAAGATGGCATGTATAATATGTAATTAAGGTATAAAATTATTATAGACATTCTTATCAAAATAATTTAGTAATAGTACTGCTATTACTTACTAGCATAAAATGAGTATAGATATAATTATAAACAAATAAGTAGTATGTAAAAATACTGCAGTATAATAGAAAAAGAATACAGTAAATTTGGAAACAATGTAAAAAATATTTTTGGCATAGAGTGGTTAGCTTATGTTTAAATTCTATTCTCCTAACCTATAAGCCAAAGAAACTAAATCTATATAATAAGTTCTTAGAAATAGATTAAAATAGTGTAAAAATTATGAAAACAATAGATAAATATTATAAATAAAACCTACCAAGTTTTTTGATGTAAACAATTATATTACATTAACTATTTATCTTTCTCCCTATATACATATATATTTATATATATTCTTTCTCTCTCTCAATATGTGTATATATATATCTAATATTTCTCTCATATATATATATATATATCCCAATTTAGTAGAATATTACTAACTTCAGTAGATTATACAGTGTTCTCTCACCAGGTAGATTAGCTGCAACCATGCCCATTCTGGAGGATGCAGAGTTTGACGCTGACTTACCTATCCACTGCTATTGCAACCAAAGTAAAGACTGAAGCAGCAACTGATATTCCCTGAACCAAACCACTGATTTTGCACATTGAGCTTCCAAATGGCCATCCTGAAAGGGAAAAGGAACAGTTAGTCTTTGAGAAAATAATTTTCTAAAAATTTCACTGAAAATATAAACAGAAAGGCATTAAATCAAGACTGATATAACTTTTCTAAATGATATCCATGAAAACAATCAACGCTTGTCATTATTTTCATTAGCATCTTCAGAGCTCTGTTTTTCAGTATACTACTAATTATGTCAGAACTTACATAGTGGTCACAACATTCTAGGCACTGTAATAGTGCTTTCTATTAATATATCTCATCCCCACAGTAGGCTTTTGAAGGCTTCATTATTTTCCTCATGATATAGACTATGTACCAACACACAAGTGTCACATGCCTTGCCATAAAGCTAGTTAGTATTATATTATACTAATGATTGGAACCCTAGCAGTATCATTCCATAATCCAGACAATTATCTCTTGTACAATAATGCCCTTCAAATGAATAAAACAGAAAGAAATTAGTATTCTAATTTGGGCATGAATCCCTAAATTATAAGATCTTACAGGTAAAGTCAATATGTATTTATATATATTAATATAATGAGACAAATGACCACAGAGGTACTCTGTTCTGCAATCAGTGGTTTTTCTTCCCTCCCAATTTATATATTGAAGACTTAACCCCTAGTGTGACGGTATTCAGAGACTCAGCCTTCCTGAAATGATTAGTTTAGATAAGGCTGTGATGGTGTTGCCCATGTGATGGGATGTCTGAGAAGAGGACGAGAGAGAAAGGTGTCTCTCCATTTATATGCACTGAAGAAAGGCCATGTGAACACATAGCAAGAGGACAGCTCTATTCAGACTAGGAAAAGTACTCTCACCCAGAACCTGACCATGCTGCCATCCTCCTGATTTTTTAATTGAATTTATTGGGGTGACACTGGTTAACATAATTATGCAAGTTTCAGGACTCCAATTCAACAACACATCTCTGTACATCACATTGTGTGTTCACTAACCCAAATCTATTCTTCATCCATCACCATTTATCCCCCCATACCCTTCTCTACACCCCACCCTGACAATCACCACACTTTTCCAGGTGCATGAGGATTTTTTCTTTTTTTTTTTTGTACTTTTTTTTGCTCAATCCCTGCTTCCCCCTCACCAAGCACCCCCCCAAGACAGCTGTTAGACTGCTTTCTATGTATGAGTCTGTCTCCTTTTGCTTATTAGTTCATTTTGTTCATTAGATTCCACATCTGAGTGAAACCATATGGTACTTGTCATTCTCTGACTGGCATATTTCACTCAGCATAATGCTCTCCAGTTTTATCCATGTTGTTTCAAAAGCTAAGATTTCATTTTTTAGGGCCATATAGTAACCCACTGTGTAGTTGTACCACTGCTTTTATATCCATTCATCTACTGATGGGTACACGGGCTGTTTCCAGATTTTGGTTATTGTAAATAGCACTGCAATGAACATAGGGTGCATATATTCCTTCAAAATAGTGTCTCAGGTTTCTTGGGAGATACTCTTAGAAGTGTAATTCCTGCATCAAAAGGCAGTACCATTTTTAATTCTTTGGGGTAAAGCCATACTACTTTCTACAGTGGCTGTACCAATCTGCATTCCACCAACAGTGCACAAGAGTTCCCTTTCTCCATACCCTTGCCAGCACTGTCGTTGAATGATTTATCAACGAAAGCCATTCTAACAGATGTGAGGTGATATCTCATTGCAGTTTTAATTTGCATTTCTTTGATGATTAGTGGCATTGAGCATCTTTTCATATGTCTACTGGTCACCTGTATGTTCCATTTAGAAGTGTCTATTTAAGGTAAAGACAGTCTACTCAATAAATGGTGTTGGGAAAATTGGACAGATATCTGCAAACAAATGAAACAAGATTACCTTCTTATACCATACACAAGAACAAACTCAAAATGGATTAAAGAGTTAAATATTACACTCCAAACCATTAAAATCCTAGAAGAAAACATAGGCAGTAAAATCTCGGCACATCTCATAGTAATATGTTTTTCTGATATATCTCCTCGAGCAAGGGAAAGGAGAGAAAAGTTAAACAAATGAGAGATCATCAGACTAAAAAGTTTTTTCACCGCAAGGAAACTATCCACAAAATGAAAAGACAACCCGCTGAACGGGAGTACATATTTGCCAATACTCTGATATGGGATTAATGTCCAAAATCTATAAAGAATTTACAAAACTCAACACCAATAAAACAAAACATCCAATTTAAAAATGGGCACAGGCACCCTGTTCTTGACCTTCAAACCTCCAGAGTAGTGAGAAAATAAATGTCTGCTATTTAAGCCCTGCCCCCGCCATTTATGATATTTTGTTATAGCAGCCTGAGCTGACTAAGATATACTGCAAAAATAAAGAGCACCTGGCATGAACATAAGTACTCTATTTGAATTCCTCCTTAAGTGAATCTCACCAAAGTGTTTATAAAAGAAATTAGTAAAACTATTCTAGCCATTTGATATTCTAAACACCCTTCAGCTATTATAGGAAAGTAACATTATTCTTCCACTAGCAAATATTCTAGTAGTTCCTCAAAAGGTGAATGCTAGATATTTCTCAAATTTAAAAAATGTATCTATTAAAAGTATCTTGGGCCCTGGCCGGTTGGCTCAGTGGTAGAGCATCGGCTTGGCGTGCAGAAGTCCCGGGTTCGATTCCGGCCAGGGCACGCAGGAGAAGCGCCCATCTGCTTCTCCACCCCTCCCCCCCTTCCTCTCTCTCTCTCTTCCCCTCCCGCAGCCGAAGCTCCATTGGAGCAAAAGATGGCCCGGGCACTGGGGATGGCTCCTTGGCCTCTGCCTCAGGCGCTAGAGTGGCTCTGGTCGCGACAGAGCGACGCCCCGATGGGTAGAGCATCGCCCCCTGATGGACGTGCCTGGTGGATCCCGGTCGGGCGCATGCAGGAGTCTGTCTGACTGCCTCTCTGTTTCCAGCTTCAGAAAAATACAAAAAAAAAGAAAAAAAAAAAGAAAAAAGAAAAGAAAAAAAAGTATCCTGTAATTTATTTTTAAAAACATTCTTACCTAATTAAAAATATTCCCAGTAACCTAAATAATCCAAGTATATATTAAGAAGAAAATAAAAAACACTTTTCCATCCTGATCATTTTGCAGGAGGTACTTGAGTGAGTCTGAATAAACCAAAAGAGAGCAAGCCCTCCAAGTCCTAAAATTGGTTTGCTATATTATTATTTTTCAACAAAAATTGCAACACAGAGTGTGTATAGCCATTGATTGAAAATGGAAAAATAAGCATCCAATTTATCTCATCTTTCTCACTATGGTCCACTAAATAACAGTACTAGGACAAAAAGAATATAAATCCATAGAAACAAAGGTGGCAGATACTACTGAATGTCAAGTTGGGCAACACCATAACTGGCTGAATTATGTATAAATGCAATCATGCCACTTTTTCCCAGGTGAGCAGAAGAATGGGAAGCACAGTGGCTTTAGTGAATCACTAAGTGCTGGTGGAGTGGATGTCCCAGTGATGCAGAAAAATTAAATGGAAGTACACACTCCGCATACAATACCATTGACCTATTCAGTCTGAAATGCAGCAGTCAGCCTTCTATACCTATGGTAGTAGATCAGAGAATTTCCTTCTGGGAAAGTGATCCTCCCCAAGACATTCAGATTTTATGAGTTGTGAATTTGTCAATGAATGGTCCAGACTACTGAAGCCAAGTGTAGTCCTAACCTGAGTCCCCATGCATGCAGAAGTTCAAGGCATGCACGCGGTGCTTCATTCTGAAACACAAGCAGCTAAGTAGCACTTGACATGAGAGAAACATCAAATAGAAAAGAGTGTAGAATATAACAAAGAAATTTAAGAGAATACCAATATGAATAAGTTGGTAATAAATGAAAAGCAAACACAAATTATTATTAATAACCTCAAAGATATAACACATTATATCGATGAAATGTGCATGAGAGAATAAGAGACATACAGAATAGAAAAATAGCTCAAAGATTTTAAAACATGGTGACAGAAACGAAGAGCTCAACATAAAGTCTGAAAAAAAATGTTAAGAAAGTCTTTGAAAGTAGAACAGTAAGGAGTAGAAAATGGAAGAAAAATATTAAAAGGGGTAGGAGATAGGCAATTCAGTCTCAAATATCTGATTGACTGGAGTTGAAAAAAGAAAAACAGGAAAGAACTCAATAAGAAATTCCCCAGAATCAAAGGACATTCATTTTTTGATTAAAAGGACTTATTTTTTGTTTACTAGAATAAATAAAATATAAAAAAGACACTAAGGCATAATTGCCCTAAATTCAGAACACTGGGGATAAAGAGAAGCCCCCAGAACTTTCAGAAAGTAAAATAAGTGACAAATAATGAGTAAAAGACTTGAGAGTCAAATGGCATTAGATTTTTCAGCAGTAACATCAGGTCTCTGAGGAATAACAATAGAGTCGTCTCTTTAAATAGGTTGAGGAGAAAAACTATTCAACCTTGAATATTTTATATAGCTAACTAGTCAAATACTGTATAAGGGCAGAATAAAGATATTTGCAGATCTACAAGATCTCAAAAATTTAAATCACAATATCCCTTTCTCTGAAAGATAACAGAGAAATAAGTTAAGAAAACATAAATGGCATCCAGACAACAAAAGGCTGAAAGCAGTAAAAAGATTGTTCGGGTGTCAGGGAAGGGAATCCCAGAGCAGCAGCTGACCTGCCTGCCACTACAGCACTGTGTCTGGGTGGGAAGAACACATCCAGGCCACCTGGAGGGTATCTAGGAAAAAAGATGCAATTTACAAGTAACCTACTATATTTGAAAGTATTGACAGGAAATCAACACTCTCGGAAGATCATTTGAAGATAAATTACTGACAGGTGCACACCCAAAACTCAACAAACCAAAATATGATGCTCTCATTAAATCCAGGAAAACAAAAAGCAAGAGAGAAATTGTTTTTGTAGCACTGTGCTGGCTCATCAAAGGTAAGAGACACATAATAATAGGAATGTATATTCTGAATAATGAGTTAACCAAGAACTGTGATATAATTATTCTGAGAGAAAGAGAGGAGGAAAGAGTATGAATGCATATTTGTGTGACTGTATGTTTGTGGTTCTGCATAAATGTGTGTGACTGCATTTATACAGGACTTTAGCCAGTCTTGTTTTTTCCCTAACTTCACAGTCAATAGTATCTGACATGCAGTTTCTATGGATTTGTTGGTTGTTGTCCTAGTGCTATCATTTCAATGGCATGTGGTAAGGAAAATTACCTCTTCTGGTAGAAGAGGATTATGAAAACTACAGTTTAAAACTGTACATAGTGTGTAGAAAAAACATTATAATGGAATGTGCTATTTAGCCATATGATAGTCATTACCAAAAATAAGGGCAAAAATTGCTGAATGTGGCTGCCTGCTTGGAATGCAAATCAGAGGGAAGGCAGACTAATGCATATAGAAAATTTTAAAATAATATTTAAGTATAAATAGTCAGAGAAGGAACATTGAGACCATTTTTTATTGGTAAATAGGTTTCTTGAGAACAATAATAATAATTTTATCAATTCTTTCAGTTTCTTTTTGTCTAGTATTGTATCTTGAAATTGTATATCCTTGATAAATACTGTTTCTTAATGATAAACATCACAAAGACACAAATTATAAAGTACATAGTGATAGAATTGGCATTCTGAACTCTTACTTGAGAAAGGAAGGAAACAAGTAAATTTTATTGAGAAATCTCTTCTTCAGTAAACTGATGTTGACTGTCATAAAAAGATGAGAACTATGATAAGGTTCATGCTGCTTTAGACTTTTTTTTATACATTGCTATTGTTTCACTATTTCTTATAAATTAAGAATATGAATATCTTGAGTACTATTCATTAATTAATATAACAAATATTTATTAAGTGGGTACTATGTACCAAAACTGTATTGGGGGTTGGAGATACACTACTCTTGTACTCCCAGAGTATATAATATAGTGCCAAAGACAGTAATACAGGCCCTGATGTGCTCCAGTCCTTACTTATGTTGCACATGTAAATTCCGCTGATGGAACTTCACCTTTTAAGAAATCATTGGGACTGCTGCTCCATCTCCCATCAAAAAATGTTGGAAATCTCCCTAGCTAACCACAGGAGGGCCTAAACATTTGTGTATATTAGTTTGAAGACAATGCATCAAATATATTCTAATATTTCTACTATATTATATGTGCCCTGCACAGTATTAAACAAATTCAAAGTCTTTGGTAATATGTGCCTAATCTCATTCTCTGATTATCTTCAGTGAGCACTATAAGGTAAAGGGATTAAGAAGTACAAGTTAGCAGTTATAAAACAGTCACCGGATGCAAAGAACAGTATAGGGCAGGGGTCGGGAAACTTTTTGGCTGAGAGAGCCATGAACGCTACATATTTTAAAATGTAATTCCATGAGAGACATACAACGACCTGTGTACATTACACATTATCCAATAAAAATTTGGTGTTGTCCTGGAGGGCAGCTGTGATTGGTTCCAGCCACCCGCAACCATGAACATGAGCAGTAGAAAATGAATGGATTGTAATACATGAGAATGTTTTATATATATATATATATATATATATATATATATATATATATATATTTTTTTTTTTTTTTTTTTTTGTATTTTTCTGAAGCTGGAAACAGGGAGAGACAGTCAGACAGACTCCCACATGCGCCCGACCGGGATCCACCCGGCACGCCCACCAGGGGGCGATGCTCTGACCCTCCGGGGCATAGCTCTGTTGCGACCAGAGCCACTCTAGCGCCTGGGGCAGAGGCCAAGGAGCCATCCCCAGCGCCCGGGCCATCTTTGCTCCAATGGAGCCTCGGCTGCGGGAGGGGAAGAGAGAGACAAAGAGGAAGGAGAGGGGGAGGGGTGGAGAAGCAGATGGGCGCTTCTCCTGTGTGCCCTGGCCGGGAATTGAACCCAGGACTTCTGCACGCCAGGCCGACGCTCTACCACTGAGCCAACCGGCCAGGGCATGTTTTATATTTTTAACATTATTTTTTTTATTAAAGATTTGTCTGCGAGCCAGATGCAGCCATCAAAAGAGCCACATCTGGCTCGTGAGCCATAGGTTCCAGACCCCTGGTATAGGGAATATGCCAATAATATTGTAACAGCTGTGTGTGATGTAGGGTTGGTACTAGACTTACTTGGGGGGATCACCTTCTCAGTTATATAAATGTGAATAAATGAATGACCTACCATGGCTCTAGGGAGATGGGACAAACATTTTCTTATATCACCTTTACACTGCATATAAGTCAACATACCTGCTATAATGTTGTCCAGAAGTGTGATAGGCATACAGAATATGCCAACAAGTAAATCACTTATTGCCAAGTTCAAGATGAAGAGATTAGTGACTGTGTGCATATGTTTGTTCCTCATGACAATAAAACAGACCACTGTATTTCCCACCATGCATAGGAAGAAGATCAAAAAGTAGGAAATAATGAAGATCGCTGCCACTGGAGCATGATGAAGGTAGTAGTTCACATAGGTAATATTGGTATCTGAGTACAGATAATGCTTTGTGTCATTGACACTCAAAATAGGATGCCAGTGTTCTGAAGAGTTTGAGTCCCAGTTCTCACTCATGGTGGACCTGAACAAAAGAGAGGCAGAAAAGAAAGAGCATAATTAGAAGCCAGTGGAACATCGATTCTGTGCCTGAGTGTAAGAGAGACTTTTTTATAATGCCATATATATATATATAATTTGATGGGTCTTCTATAATAATCTATGTTTTACATGCAACTGAGCTATATATAAGGCATTCAAAGTATTCAGATTTTAACCAAGAGTATTTGCAAATTCCACTTTGTACCATAAATAACACTTACTATTATATTTTATTCCCTTGATACACTATATTTCCCTCTTTTTTTAATTTTTTAAAAATATTTTATTTATTGATTTTTTAGAGGGGAGGGAGAGAGAGAGAGAGAGAGAGACAGACAGACAGACAGACCAGGCAAGCCCAAGGTTTCGAACCAGCAACCTCAGTGTTCCAGGTCGATGCTTTATCCCACTGCGCCACCACACGTCAGGCAATATATTTCCCTCTTTTATCACACCTTCCATCTATTTGCTGAGTTCCAAGGGAAACTTTGGAAGGGAGACCTTTCAAAACTCTCCTTCCTCTTGCCTTCACACACCACAGTTTGCCCAAACCAACTTATTCTTTTAAGCTTAACTTACATGTCTCTAAGTTTTTTGATAATTTAAAAAAGAGAAAGTGTCTACATACTCAAAGCCCCCATTGAAATAACTTGTTTTTGTATTTTCCTTATTCAGCTTTGACTCAATTAATTAAATATTGTTTTTATATACTTATGTGTGCAAACATGAGCACCATACTTCTTTTTTTATTAGCCGAGAGGCAGGGAGGCAGGCAGACTCCCGCATATGCCCTGACTGGGATCCACCCAGCAAGCTCCCTACTAGGTGATGTCTGCCCATCTGGGGCCACTGCTCTGTTGCTCAGGCAACAGAGCTATTTTAGTGCCTGGGGGGAAGCCATGGAGCCATCCTCAGTGCCTGGGGCTAACTTGCTCAAACCGTTTGAGTCATGCCTGCAGGAGGAGATGAGAGAGAGAGAGAGAGAGAGAGAGAGAGAGAGAGAGAGAGAAGGGAGAGGGGGAGGGATGGAGAAGCAGATGATAGCTTCTCCTGTGTGCCCTGACAAAGAATCAAACCCAGGACATCCACACACCAGGCCGATGCTCTACTGCTGAGCCATCTGGCCAGGGCTACCACAATACTCTGAATTTCTTGATAGGTCTAGACTACTTGTTTTACTGAACATAAGTCCATTCACATAACATATATTCAATAAATATTTTTTATTTCAATTCTATGTACCTCAATGTAAACATTTCAATCTACCTTGTGTGTCAGAGGCCCCCCAACACTCCCAGACTTGGAGGTTTACTAAAAGGATACAGCATATAGTGCATTCAAAGCTAAATAATTAGGATAAGGTTACAAAGTAAAACCAGTATGTAAAATGGCACATGGTGTAATAATATCTACAGGAAACCAGGCATACCCTTCCAAGAGTCCTCTCTTAGTGGAGTCACACAGGACATGCTGCATTCCTCCAGCCGAGTTGGACAACTTATCTGAAGTGTTATCTACCAAAGAACCTGATTGGAGACTCGGTGCCCAAGGGAAAGTGGTCATGTGGGCATCTTCTTCCTGGTACATGTCAAAATTCCCAACTCCCAGCTGGCAAGTAAGTGTGCATTGTGAAATAAGTTATTTGTACTAATAGCTCAGGTTTAATGAGCCACTTATCATTTAAAGAAACTTTGTATCAATACAGAGGACTGTTTATGATTTACTTTCCAGTCTCTAACCCAGAGCCAACCTGGCAAGCAGGCCTTTCTAAAGATAGCAACTTCAGGTCCATTTGTTAACTCTTTCTGAATACCTTGAAAATCGGTTGGGCAAAAGGTTCTATGTGCCCCTAAATGAAAATAAATTTGACAGTGGAATTACACAAATGAGCACACTTATTCTTTCTTTTGGAGTAGTTTCACAGACTTAGAATTGGTGAGAATGAATTCAAATGGGTCTCTGCTGGCAGATAATCAGACCTCAGTTTGCAGAAGATTAAGGTACTTACTTACTGATCTCATTATCAACTGTACTTTTCAGCCTTGATTTATCAAGTACATATTTAAATCTTAGTGGAGCATGGTTATTCCTATAAATATGACATAAGAATTAAGATATGTATCATTTACTTCTCTTTGTATCTTTTGTAGGGGAAGAGTGAAGAATATAACATTATAAAATAAATTGAAGTCTTTGATTGATATAAAACATGTTAAAATGGATTGTATAGAGAAAGAAGTATGTTTCATTTTAGAAGCACTGCACATTTGATTAAATAGATTCATCAAATCATATAAAACATTTCAAATACAAAGGTATAATTGACGACAGACAGTAATTGAGATGACGGAAGGACGTCAAAAGACCTTTAAAAAGACATGGTCATTATGAACATGCTTTATTCCCACTTCTCATTAGATGGTTCAAATTGGTGGTCAATGATATAATGGAAAGATTATTCTTTTTTTAAATATTAATTAAAATGTAATAAGAAAAATAATAACTTGAAAAATGTGCGGGTACTGAAGTATTAACTGAGGTCAGAGAGTGAATTGGTTGAAGGTGTTAAAGCAGCTGGCTAATAATTAATTTTTCCTCTGGTTATCAGGAGAATGCCCAGAGGGAGAGAAGACAGATGTATTCTCTAGAAAACATCATATAAGCTGAGAGATAAAATGGAGGTATTTCTTGGACTAAACACTCAACTCTGCTGTGTTAGGTAAGACCACAAAGCTCACTTGGAGATGTCATCTATTACTCTGAGCCAGAGAATGAGCGATGAGTGTGTTTGGAGTCACCCTCAATGTTCCAAACCTTCTATGATTAAGTTTCTTTATTGCCTATATCTTTGAAGTTATTAGTAAGACATGTAAGTAAAGTAAGTAAAATCTGTGATTTAAAAATAATTTGTTTTAATTATATAATACAATATGCACAGAGAATTAAATAACCTTTCATATTTTGCTTCTAGAAATATGTGATTAATATTTTTGCTTATCTCCTACTAATCTTTTTACTTTATATGTTTACATACATGCTCTGGAGACCAAAAAAAATATTATTTTCAAGAAGATAACACATTCTATGGGGTGAGAATTGTTTCACTTATAAAGTACTTGAAGGAGTTCTTTTCATAGGAGGAAACTGCTCTCATACTGCCTAACCCTCTAGCGCACAATAACAATGAGTAGAATCACCTAAGATTAGTGAGTACTTTATTATCTTTAAATACTTTATTACTTTAAGTACCTTATTATCTATGGGTGTTTTAATATGTACCCTGCACTGGACATTTTTCTAATTATAAGTGTCAACCCATGTAATGTTCCCAGTATGAGGTAACTACTAATACTGTCCCAGTGTAATACATAAGGAAAGTAAGACAAGATGATGTTATGTAACCTGACCCAAGCTCCACAGTTAAAAACTGTAAGAACTGGAAAACATTTAGGGAGGATTTCCTAAGACTGGGAAGGTAAGCAACACAACTGGGGGATGAGCAACTTGAGAGGTGGAAACTGACCAGGATGAAGTTCCATGACATGGATATGGCCAAGGAACTTCTAGAATCTATCATGTCTAATATTTAATTTTTAAAAAATTTCTGTGTTACACCAAAAATTACTCTCTGCCTATAACCCCAAACTGTCAGCAAAAGTCTATTAAATATACTGCCCTTGTAGGAGATGCATTTCAAATAGCAAGAGAAATGTCCTAATGTTTGGGTTAGTGTAGGTCACAGAAAAAAAGAGCAACTTTAAAGAAAAATACAGGAACTGAAATGTATCATATCCAGAGAATTTTTGGAGACACTATGGTAGGGAAGACAAGTGGGTGCTGCATTTTCCAAAACATGGAATGGAGATAATTTTATTTGTATACACAGCCACATTAAATAAACATGATTGGCAGAATGCAATGTAAAAGCAACAATATTTGACCTTTTATTAATTGAGGCTGATTTCTCTTTTGCCCCTGGGTTAAATTTGGAAGAAGTCTTACTACTTTTCTAATCATTTTCTTATAATAAAAAAGTATAGCAATTAATATGTCTAGTCTAGTCCAGAACAATAAACAACATATTAAATTTTCACTAACAATGCCTCGTTAGCTTCTTTTTGCTGATTTGCTTATGCTCTTTGATATCCCAACCCTCATCTGTCTATCTCAGTTCCCATCCTTGCCAGAGTTTAGAGAGGACTAAGTTAGGGAGGTAGAAAGGGGCAGGGGAGTCCTACTTTTCTTTCCAGGTGTTCCTTGGACTGGGCAGAGTTTTGAACAGATGCTTAGTTTTTGTGGGCACTTTCCTGGGCTTTTCAGAGACGTTAAACTATTATTGTGCATCTGTGATCTACACTTCTCTTCAAGCGAGGAAATTCATCACTGGTTGCTGCTGGTTCTTTCTCCAGCCTCAAGAAATCCTACTGTTTAAACTGCTCTAGAGTATCAGAGTTAACCCTCAGTCAGGCAGGTCAGTCACCCTGGCCCACAGTTCACACTTGTGCATCCTTTTTTTTTCTTCTTTTTGTATTTTTCTGAAGTTGGAAATGGGGAGGCAGTCAGACAGACTCCCGCATGTGCCTCACCGGGATCCACCCGGCACACCCACCAGGGGGCGATGCTCTGCCCATCTGGGGCACCGCTCTGTTGCAACCAGAGCCACTATAGCGCCTGAGGCAGAGGCCACAGAGCCATCCTCAGCACCCAGGCAAACTTTGCTCCAATGGAGCCTTGGCTGCGGGAGGGAAAGAGATAGATAAGAGAGAAAGGAGAGGGGGAAAGGTGGAGAAGCAGATGGGTGCTTCTCCTGTGTGCCCTGGCCGGGAATCGAACCAGGACTCCCACACGCCAGGCCGACACTCCACCACTGAGCCAACCGGCCAGGTCCATGCATCTTTTATACAAAAAGATTCTAGGAGTGTAAGTTGGTTAACACCACCACCACTATTAGAGAGACAAACTTTAAATGTCTTGAGTGTGAGTCAGACTCTCTGCATGCTTCTGTTAGTCACCTACCCTTTTTCTTAATTCAGTGAGAGGAGGGGAGGCAGAGACAGACTCCTGCATGCACCCTGACAGTGATCCACCCAACATGCCCACTAAGGGGAATTCTCTGCCCATCTGGAGCATTGCTCCATTGCTCAACAACCAAGCTCTTCTTAGCACTTGAGGCAGAGGTCACAGAGCCATCCTCAGCACCTGGGGCCAACTTGCTCCAATTGAGCCATGTCTTCAGGAGAGGAAGACAGAAAAAGAGAGAGAATTGAGAAAGGGAGGGATGAAGAAACAGGTGGGTGTTTCTCTTGTGGGCTTTGACCAGGAATCGAACCTGGGACATTTATATGCTGGGCCGAAACTCTGTGAATGAGCCAGCCAGCCAGGGCCTGCTAGTTCCTTTTCTAAGCATAAATTGAGGAACAAATACTTCTATCTTGCAAGTGAGTGACTCAGCATACAGCTAGAAAGTTCTCTTTCAATCCTCCTCTAATCTCTAATTCTGGGCCTTTTTATCTCCTCAGCTGCTGGTAAATGTTCCTGAATACCCTCATTTACAAGGCAGCATAGTGGTCTGAATAACTGTTTTGCAATTTTTACTGAAACTAAAACCAGAATAGTTCCAATTTAACATTCTGATACATAATTATCAGGACAAGCCCCAAAGGCCTGAGGATCCGTGAATATCCTAGCTAGTGACATCTGTTTTACTCAAAAGTTTCAAAATTAGAATTGCATTTTTTAAAAAAAACTTTGTATTCTCTTGTCACTTAAGAATAGGCTGTATTTGTTCGTATCAAGAGATACTCTTTCCAAGAATGATTTGTCATTGGTAACTATTGATCTATTACAAAATCTATGACAACTAATTTAAACTATCACCTGGCATTGGACAAATTAGAACATTTTCAACCTTACTGGTATCAACATAATATTTTGAATTTTATCTTTGATTCCATTTATTTATATTTTCTAGGATATTCCTAGGATGAAAATAATAAATCAAAAGTTATGATCATTTTCTTGCTCTTGATAGATGTGCTTTTCTACTAGAAAGTACATCTTAATTTACATTTATTCCAGTGGGGCCAAAAAGTGCTATTTCCTCTGTGTGAGAGAAAGACTCCCGCATGCACTCATGCGGAGCGCATGAGCAAGCCCACTAGCGGGCAATGCTCTGCCCATCTGGGCATTGCTCCATGACAACTGGAGCCATTCTAGCACCTGAGGTGGAGGCCATGGAGGCATCCTCAGCACCTGGGCCAATTTTGCTCCAATGGAGCCTTGGCTGCAGGACAGGAAAGAAGAGAGAGAGAGAGAGAAAGGAGAGGGGGGAGGGCTGGAGAAGCAGATGGGTGCTTCTCCTATGTGTCCTGGCCAGGAATTGAACCCGTGACTTCCACATGCCAGGCCTACACTCTTCCACTGTGCCAACCAGCCAGGGTTTGTTTCTTCTGTCTTGCCAGGACTAGGAACTAAAATCCCACCATTCCTTTCTTTAATCATTTTATCAGAAGGTGAATGGAATAAATTCAGCAGTGCTAAGATGCATGTGATTATTATGATATGCTTTCCTGCCTGGAAAAAATTTATATATATATATTTGTATGATACATGAAGAAAACAGTTTAGAGTATAGTGATAAGAAGAAAATTGAAGAACTGTATAAGTTAACTGTTCTTTTTTTAAGTTGCCTGCACAAATTGACTTTAATACTCATTTGGCAACAGGGCTAGAGATAATACATTATGACAATTAGTACTGGAAGGCATTTCTGAGCTTCCTGCATCTAGACAGAGTAATAAGAGAAGGTTTTGCTAAATGAATGTGACAAGAAGTGACAAATGTCTCTCCCAAAGCATGCCCTTAAAAATATTTTTGTGAGATTTCATGCTTTCTCTCTCTTTCATCCATCTGTGCAGGCAAGAATTGGGAATTAGCTGAAATACGTGATGAAAGAAGCCCAGATCCTTGGGTCATGGTGTGAAGAGGAGTCACCCAGTGCCATTGCCAGACCGAGCTCAGACGTGGAGGAATGAGAAATAAAATTCTATTGCGGTAAGCCACTGAGATTTGAGGATTTACTTGTTAACACTGCATACCCTACCCTGCCTGAACTTATAAAGCACCCGTTATTTGTTTAGCATTTTATCTCTTTTCATATATTTAGCTTTTTGACAAGTGAATCCTACATTCTTACATGCCATTCATCATATAACATGGTATCTTACATATTATTTGTTTAAATTAATTCAAGAGAATTCACAAAACATCATGTACTTTTAATGATTGTTTAAAAAAAAAGAATATTCACCTATTTAATACACATTTATTGAGTTTCTATATGTTAATTAACACATCACCTTATTTGTCATCAGGAAACTTACAGTCTAAAAAGCAAGATACATATGTAAATAAATTTATGCAACCTAAGCCCTAGAGATAAATTCAAGGTGTGGATAATGGAAGAAATGTCAGCTCTATCTGAAAAATCAGAATCTGCTTTCAAGAAGACAAGTAGTTTAAACCTAGCCTTAAAGATATATTGGAATTCATTAAATGACATCATAGACCAAAAAGTAAAAGATTAAAAAAAAATTGCTCTTTTGAGGATGGTATATTTTCACAATCCTCTGAAGCTAAGGTCCATAACATACCTCTCTTTTCCAGACCTAAGCTTTATCACCTTATGCTCAGGTATAGATTATAGATCTTATTTTTCTTCTAGATGTCACAGTGTGGTTTAAATATTAAGTGTCAAAGAACAATTTCAGTTCAAGCATTCAGTAGCAGGATGAAAAAAAGAAAGCTTCCTACAGTTAAAATGACTACAGTTATGCCTTTAGTATAAAGTCTATGTTTTAAGTTCATGATTTACTATGAAAATAAGAATATTAGCTGAGGGTGACAGAATCACTACAGAAGTGAAAGGAGCCATTGGAAAGGAAGAGAGAGGAAACTATACAAACACCGATCTATTTATAAAGGCACAGAAAGGTGGGAAATATTCATGTGGAAGCCATCAATTAGTAAAGCATTATACCTATAAAATATTAGGACATCTAAGTTCCTGAGTTCTTCTCAGTTAGATTCTTCCTATATTTTCAGTGACTTTCCCTGTATATTTCCACATGCCTATCAATACCCTCAACCATACTGAATTATTTGCAGTTTCCTCGGTGCAATATGTTGTTTTCTGCTTCTATGTGGAATTTTGAAGAGAGAACAAAGATAGAGTCAAGTAAATCCTTATAAGCCATAGTAAAGAGAATGAATTTTATTATAATAGAAAGGTTTAAGCTGGTGAAGACATGAGCTAATTTGCATTTTAAAATATTTTTCTGGTTGTTATATATAGAATGTATTGGGCAGAAGAAGGGGTCAAGAGTAAAAAGCAAGAGAGTCCATTATTAAGTCATTCCAGTAGTTGACTTGGAAGATACTGACAGTTTAGCTACAGCAGTACAAATACAGAAAGAGGAATGGAGGGATTGGTGATCTTTGTTAGTGGTAGTGTTAACTTTGCCAATGATTTGGATTATGAGTTGGGTAGAAAGGAGGAGAGGAAGCAAACAGACTTTGAGTTAGGCTTGATAACTGAATGGGACATAACAACATTTATTTAAATATACAAGCCTATACTATTTTGAAAATATTATATATATGATTTCTTTCAGAAGGCCAAATAGAAATATATTTAAGTACTTGGCTGTATGTTTTGGAAGTTTAGAGGAGAGATAAGGGCTGATGAGATCTGTTTGGGGATTATTAGCATATTTATGGTATTTTAAGTTAAGAAATCAGATGAAATTACATATGGAAAAAGGGTACTCACACTTACTATACATATAAAGGCTATTTTCAATAAATCAAGTAATAACAAGTGTTGGAGAGGTTGTTGAGAAAAAGGAACCCTCATTCACTGCTGGTGGGAATGTAAACTTGTGTAACCACTAAAGAAAACAGTATGGAGGTCAAAATACTAAGAACAGACTTAACATGTGACCTCACAAGCCCCCTTCTGAGTATCTACCTAAAATTTTAAAAAAAATTTATTTGCAAAGATATATGCACCCTTATGTTCACTGCACCATTATTCACAGTGGCAAAGATATGGAAACAACTAAAGTGTTCTTCGCTAGATGATTGGATAAAGATGTGGTATATATCATATAATGGAATACTACTCAACCACAAGAAAAGATAAAATATTGACATTTGCAACAACATAGATGGACCTTGAGAATATCATGCTAAGCAAAATAAGTCAGACAAAAAATGTCAAGAGCCATATCATTTCACTCAATTGTGGGGTATAAAATTGAAACAAATGAACAAACAATAAAAACAAACAAACAGAACTTCATAGATATAAATGACAGTATGGTGGTTATCAGAGGAAAGAGGGCTGGTAAAGGTTAAAGAGGGTCAAATATATGGTGATGAAAGATTTGACTTTGGGTGGTAGGCACATAATGCAGATGATTTATCAATGAATCATATATATGAAAATTATATAATTTTATTAACCAATATCACCCTACAAAATTTAATTTGAAAAAAAAGGAGAGAGGTTTAAAGTAAAACTCAATCAAGGTCCTTCAATATTTAGACTTTAGGCACACAAGGTCAAACCAGAAAAGAAGATTAGGAAGGAGCAGCCAGTGAGGTACAAAAGTCCAAGACAGTGTGTTGTTACTGAAGAGAAAAGCATTTCAGTAAAGGGAGTTGTCACTTATGTTAAACATTCAAATGCTGCTAAGAAATTGAGTAAGATAAGGAACAAAAAGTGGTCATTGGATTTAGCAAAAAAGATATTCTGGATGAACTAAAGAAGACTATCTGCTAGAATGGTAGAGAGAAAGAACATCTAACCTGGATGAATTCAGAGGGAAAAATCCACCTGCCTTTCTATTAGATGGACCACTGCAACCTTTCTGCTGAGTTCCTCCTATTCCTTGAAGCTGTCTTGGAAAGTTATTTTTTTTAACTGATGCCATGCTGCTGTCTCTATATCATTTTCTATATATGTTCCCTGGGAAATATGCATCTGATTGAAGTTGTTCTGGAAGTGCAGTTACTTTACAAATACAGTAATCCCTTTGCTACCACAGGTAGCACCTACCAGCTTCTCGCCCATAAAGTCTGAGTCAGTTACAAGTCTTTAGTCTCAAACTCTTGGTAGTCTTCTTATATCCACTCCCACCCCACGTCAATTTCTATCTTGGCTTGATATTAGTAAAAATATTCTCACCTCCCGCTTATAAAATATGTGTGTATGTAGCAGTGGGATGAGCTTACAGTGGGCAAGGGAAAATGCCCAGCCCTTCACCAGTTTTCTCCAACAAAATTGCTTCTCCAAGAACTAAATTCTTGACATCTCTAAATTTTTCAGAGATGGGTCATTGAAAGGTCAACTACATTTTGGCCTGACCTGTGGTGGCGCAGTGGATAAAGCCTCGACCTGGAAATGCTGAGGTCGCCGGTTCGAAACCCTGGGCTTGCCTGGTCAAGGCACATATGGGAGTTGATGCTTCCAGCTCCTCCCCCCATCTCTCTCTCCTCTCTCTCTCTCCCCCTTTCTCTCCTCTCTAAAATGAATAAATAAAATTAAAAAAATTTAAAAAAAAAAAAAAGAAAGGTCAACTACAGGTTACTAAATTAATTATTAAACACCTGCTTTATATGTCCTATTTAAGTGATGTGTCAGTAAGAGTTCAATAAGAAAAGAACCATATGGGACATGGTATCTATTATAGGAATTGTTCTTAATATCAAATGCCGATAAACTTTTTCTGCAAAGAGCTAGATAAATATTTTTGATATTGTGGCCAAAAGGTCTCTATCACAACTACTTATCATTCCTGTATAGCACAAAACAGCCAGAGACAATACATAAACAAATAGGTACAGTGTGTTCCAATAGAATTTTTTAAAAAAAATCAGGCAGTAGGGCTGTAGATAGTTTGTGTGGGAGTGGCTAAGGAAGTGAACCCACAGAGGGAAGGGAGGGGAGGGAGTGCTTCAGGATCACAGAAACAGTCACTCAGTCATCCTGAAGCACGGATGCAGAGGACAGCTTGGAGTTGGAGGTAACATGTAGGAAGTCAAGCAAGTTCTGTTTGCTTACAGGGACTGTGGGAATGGTGGACAGGTCTATGGGAAGCTATTTTCTTGGGCAGATTCTACCTTTGTTGTTCCTCAGGGTCAGCAGTTGAGAAGAGCATGGTGTGGAGTAGAAAGCAGTGAGAAAAAGCCGAGCACATTGTTAACTATTTGTCACTGCTTCCTATCCTTAAGTCCTTCCAAGAGTAATGGCTACTGCTTCCCTTTAACCTCTGTAGTTTCATGAGATTTCCTCTCTTATCCAACTATACCGGTTAAGGATAGTCTAGAAAACAGTTTAACACAGTTGACACTACAGTAAATTGGTATGTTCTATCTTTGGAGCACAGATGAAAGTGAGGCAGAAAGAGTCTCATTTCAGCATAATGAAATTGTGGGAAACTAATCTACCCTGAGTTCCTCAGGGCCTCAGGTCCCTAAAATACAGAAATGTATTTAATACAAATGCAGAGAATGTTTGTTTTTACTTCCCCTAGAAATGTTTAGATTAGTTCTACACTCATTTGTTTCCCTGATGATGAAGTAAATTGCTCTCATCCAAAATGCTAATAAACTTTACAGTACTTCCCCAAGAGCCTAATGGTTACATCCTGCCAAAGGCATTTAGGTTAACTCCAAAAACAAGAGACTATCCCAGAGATTTATAGGAAGGCTTTGGTATTATCTTCCTAGGTGTTTATATTTCAAAACAGATAAATCCCAGACCTTTGGAGACGTCTCTAGTTTGTGAAAGCTGGACATACTGAACTTCCGTGGTCTCTGAAGAGATTGATTATATATCAGAGAGCTAGAGTGCAGATGCCCATTGCCTCTATCAGAGCATTTTTAAAAAAGAGGGGAAATTGATTTCTTTTTCTTTATAAACACACCAAAAATTTTTTTTTTCATTTTCTTCACCAACCAAGTGAAATCTGTCAATTGTATATGGCATTTCTCTAGCTGGCTCGTATCCTGCCAACCTGCAGGGTTGCTGGGCAGAGGAGACTTTTGCTGCAATGTTAATTTGGCTATTGTCTTTCTGTAAATATAAAATTCATTGCTCTGATGCAGCCACCTCATCTCATATGCTTGAAGTATCTATCTATCTATCTATCTATCTATCTGTTTATCTAGAAACATATTTGCACAAATGGGATAATATCTCAGATCACGTACAGCTTCTAATACCACAGTAATACATTATTTTTCACCAAATGTAAATTATAAATTATAAAATGAAACTTTATTTTATATACATACTGCTGATAAAAAAGGTTGACAATTAAACACTCAATATGTTTTTCACTTATAATTTTATTTTGAAATTATGGGCACTCTTAGATTTAAACAGAAAAATGACAACAGTATGAATAGCTAAGACTGTTTGTCCAGTATCACCAATGACAACTATATCATGACTATCACCATTCTGACAGTGATAGTTAGGCACCACTAATTCTAAGACATGTCCGCATTTTTGGATATTCTTAAATATTTAAGGTACGGTAATTCTTAGAATGGATAAAGTACAGTATAGATTAAATGAAGTCATCAGTTAAGAGTAAAGTAAGGGGTAAAGAGTTTACTAGAAATCCAAAGAGGGGAGAGAGGTCTACAATTGTTATATGAAAAAGAGAAAAATTGTAGTCTATTAGAAAAATGTAGAATGAAAAGCAAGGATTGAGTCTAGCTGTGGAATCTACATTAATGAAATGAAAAGATCATTTATATAATTGTGTAATTTTTTTTTCTCCAGCAAAATCAAGCTACTCTATATAGGCACAGATTAAAAAGACATTTGTTTTTAACTCTATTCAGAGTTTTTCCCTAGAAAATAAACTGGAAGAAAACGTCTGCCTTTAAGAAGACAGAGTAGACATCTTTCCCCTCTTTCTTCCACTAAGTACAACCAAAAACCTTGGACATTACGTGAAGTAAATACAGTATATGAAGATTCTGAATAGTGAAGGGAAGGCAGACCAATTAGTGATTTGGGGACTCAAGGAACAACGTAGTGGAGAGTTCCCTGGGTTTTCCTTTGCTTTGTATATCTTAGACTTAAGGCCAAAGAAGCAGGCAGCATAGAAATGTCAAAGGGTGCTCAACATCTGATCTCTGTATCCAAAGAACCAGAGGGGAAGAACAGAAAGGCAGCAAACTTTTAAACAATAACCAACTACTCTCAACAGACACTACACAAAACCTGTAGCCTCATCTATACTTGTGCCAGCAAAAGCCAAGAGAGTAGACTAAACTCGCACTCTCATGATTCTTCAGCAAGGTGCCTCCCTCCTCCCAGTGGTAGCATTAGAGGGGGATACAAAACTGTATGCCATCCATGATGTTAGCCCTGGAATAACAAGTTCTTTCAAAGGAGTTTGATTAAAGAATAGCATCCCTGAAAGGCTGTTCACTTTGCCAGTCTTCAACATGGAAACTGGAAGTGCTACAGAACTGGCCAGGCACCCACTTGAAACCTTCACTTGAAGAAACTCACTCCTCAGATAAAAGGTTATCAGCAACCATCAAGTCTCCTAGCCCAGATGTGTCCGATTAAGTCGGACTTCCCACAGGGCTTCCCTTCTCACTGACGTCGCCTGACTATTTGCTATATTTCAGTTCTTAAGGAAACTCCTGGTCATGTGTTAGTATAATTATTGAATATGGATGAAAAAGTAATTTCTTTTCCTGTTATAATAACAATATTTGATACAAATAACAAAAATCAATCTGGAAGATACTCAGTTCCCTCTAATGCACTTACTCCAGCTAAAGTGATCATTTCCTGTTCACAGAACACACTGCACCAGCATTCATGGCCTCATTTCCTTCTCCTGAGAGTAGGGTTCACCCAGAAATAGATGGACTAGGAGTTTGTATTGGAGGGCGAAAGTGAGTGCTCTAGTAGTCACTCCAAAGCAGCAGGAGGATACTAGGACCATCCCAGGTAAACCTGGTATTGTAGTCATTTTACCAGATTTCCACAAGGTTCACCATTGTATTAGCTTCAAGACTCTGCTCAAATATCAGCTTCCTAGCTTCCTCAATCACCCTGCTAGTAATCACCACCACCCCTGCAATTCCTATCCTATCTAAATCTACTCCTTGATCTTTTTGATGACAATCATTAGCATTTTTTAGCTTCAAGCCAAGGGACCAGTGTATCCCTCCTATGCAAGCTCTCTTATCATCCACTAGCACAGTAAAAGGTCCTCCACAGCTTACCTACTTTATCATTTTATTTATGTTTTTCTATCACCTACCTCTTTGCCAGAGTACTGGTACTCCTGGTGGATAGACTTACTTTTATCATTCTTTAGATGCTGTTTTTAAAATAGTTCTTGATGACCTCTGTCTCCTGGTATCTATGTCCTTGTATAGTCTGTCCTCTTTCTTTTTTGAATGGGACCTGGACCTAATAACTTGCTTTTAATGGATAGAATATGACAAAAGTCATGGACGCCACTTCTGAAATTAGGTTACATAAGACTGACTGATCCATCTTGCTCGTATTCTCTTTTGGGCTCTTCTTGTTTGCTTACCCTGATGAATCAAGTGACAAGTTGTGAGTTGCCAGGGGAGAGAGACAAGGAACCAAGGGGGGGCCTCAGGACAACAATCCACAGAAACCAGATTTTCCTCACAACCACATGAGTGTGCTTGGAAGTAGATCCTTCCCCTGTTGCCTCCGGATGAGACCACAACACTGCTATTTACCTTGATTTCAGTCTTGTGAGAGATGGTGAACAAAGAACACAGTCAAACCATGCCCATTCCAGGGATAAATATTGTTCTAAGGAATTAAGTTTTGGGTTAGGCTGTCTGCAGAAATAGATAACTAATATACCATCTTGACTACAATGTTTTATATCCATCCTCTTCTATCCCAGAGCACCTACACTCCTGGCGTTTTCCCATCGTGACTCATGAAATTGCATCTCCAGGCCTTTGTTTGTGTATGCTGTTCCTTTTAACGACCACCACACCCCTTTTTCTATCTGGTAAACTATAAACATTAATAGGGACCCAGTCACTTATCTCTCCTGTTACTCATTCTCTGAACACAGAGGGAACTTTTATTTCTTATGTCTTATATACACTTTTATTCTGCATTTCACACAGACTAATAATCATTTCCTTTGTATCTCCAGCACCTAGTAGAGTGACTAACACATTATAGGAGAAAGACTGAATTTTCCTGAACTAGCCTAAACTCTTTCTTTTCTTTTCTTTTTTCTTTTTTTTTTTTTTTTTTTTTTGTATTTTTCTGACGCTAGAAACGGGGAGAGACAGTCAGACAGACTCAGACAGACTCCTGCATGCACCCGACTGGGATCCACCCGGCACGCCCACCCGGCGATGCTCTGCCCACCAGGGGGCGATGCTCTGCCTCTCCGGGGCGTCGCTCTGCCGCAACCAGAGCCACTTTAGCGCCTGGGGCAGAGGCCAAGGAGCCATCCCCAGCGCCCGGGCCATCTTTGCTCCAATGGAGCCTCGGCTGCAGGAGGGGAAGAGAGAGACAGAGAGGAAGGAGAGGGGGAGGTGTGGAGAAGCAGATGGGTGCTTCTCCTGTGTGCCCTGGCTGGGAATCGAACCTGGGACTTCTGCATGCCAGGCCGATGCTCTACCACTGAGCCAACCGGCCAGGGCAACTCTTTCTTTCTTAAAGTGTTTGTCCATGTCCTGTTATCCCCAGCTGGGAAGCTTTGCTAGGTCCTATATTAAAGTGGGGTTACTAAGAAATAATCACTCTTGTCATTTTCAAACAATGCTACAGGGTTTTGTTTTGTTTTGTTTTTAATGCCAACTAATATTTTGTTTGGAAAACTTGCATGTTGAATGTTTGAAACTGTAGTGCTTTCCTCTCATAACATTTTTCTCTTATCCCCAGAGAATCTCCATATCCCCAAAATACAATAAAAAGTTTTTTTCTCCTTAGTTGTTTCAAATTAATTTTTAGGCTATTTGAAATGTGCCTAATAAAAGTTATTTTGAACAAAGAGATGGTATGGAAAATGTTTACCAAATGAGTTAACATGACAATATTCAAAAAACACATGCTTTCACAAATAACCCAGCAGTGAGTAAGAATATTGATAAACACTCTACATAAGAGACAAACTAAATAACTGAAAAGCATGAAAACATATTCAACTGTACAAGTTGTTAAGTGATTCAAATTAATGTAAAAATTAAAGAGTTATAGCATCTGTGGCTATGGAGACATGAGGAAAGGGTAGTTACTATTTTCTGGTGAAAATATGAGTATTTGTAACATTTTAAAAGCAATATGGCAACATACATTAAAACTTGAAACTATTTTTACCCCTTGAACTTATAACTAAAATAATTTATTAACTGTTTTTATTACAGCCCTGTTTTATGATAAAACTGAATAAAATAAAAACCTCAGGAAAAAAAGTGAACATTTATAAAGCAGAGATTGGCAGAATTTATTGTTTCTAATCATCCTTATTATGAGATATTATACAGATATTTAAATTTTTAATTTTATCTGTAATAGTTGACATGAAGGGCTTTCCACAAGGCATTAAAGAGTAAAAAAAGACCAAGATGCACATTTTCAAAAATGGTAACAAAATTATTGATGTACACTGTATATACACAAGCATGTCTGCAACTGTATTTATATGAATGGTTATAAAACAGAAAAATGTATAAAAATAGAATTCAGTTGCTAACATGAGTAACCTGTGATATAAAAGCAGAGGAGAAAAAGAAGTAGGTAGATTCAATTAGGAAAGGAAACTGAATAATTAAGAATTTTAAAGCAACAACATTATAACACAATTTGGACATTTATATAAAATTATATATTTTTTTAAATAAAATATTTTTAAAGATGAAAAGTTCTCATGCCAATGAAATTAATGAAATGGGTAAATTTAACTTTACCAAACTGTAAATGTTGTGCCGTTTTATATTTTGGTTTATCCTAGTGCACAGACTTGATTATTCTTAAAAATCAGTAAACACAGATACTATAGAACCTGAATGTATATTAAAATGATACAGTCAATGGTAAATAAATAACTTAATTTATTTTTCTCCCACATGAAAGAGAAAGAGTTATAGTTTGCTCTTTTAGTTAAGGTAGGAGCACTAGAAAGGAGGAAAATAATAGCAGAAAGAAAGAAGGGGACCAGCCTAATGCTTAAACTTTAGCCATTTGACTGGACCCCTCCCCCCAAAAAATGCAGCAGAATCTGATGTGGAAATGGAAATAAAATGTTCACTGAGTAAATACTTGCTGAGTATCTGCTATGTGCCAGACTGTCTAGGCACAGGGGCTAAGCAGGAAATATGAAATCATAGAGTCACCGCATGGAGCTTAGATTCTCCATCCAGAGAAAAAGATTAAACATAAGTAAACACACAAATGGATGGAAGGTAGCAAGAGGGCTCCGGCACAATGACGAGTAGCATGGGGAGGCACACCAGACCTGAGGCTGGAAGGGCAACAAGCATTTCTCCTGGTACAGCTCTGAGGGGCCTGCTTCCCAGGCAGGGACAGAACGCAGAACTGTACACAGCGCTGGCTTGGTATGCTCCAGGCTGGACCGTACCAAATAAGGAAGCAGGAGTGACAGCTGCCGGTGAAGCCAGAGAGAATGTGTGGGCCTTGCACACTGTGGAACCATCAAGGCTCTATTTCTGTAGAAAAACAGCTATAAACCTGGTAAATTGAACAATCAAGAAAAGCAAGCTCAGGGTAAGGCTACTTGGGCGAGCTTGGGCTGGCCGTCTTTGAACCCCTAGGGCTGCTGGTTTGGGAAGAAGTATAAACTTCACTATTGATCAGAAATCATTTGAGGTAGCTTTTCCAGCTGAATTAAATAGGGACAAAGGGAAGCACACCAAAGATGCAGGATTCTAGCCAAAAGTTTCAAGCCTGAAGTAGCATTGTAATAGAAATTATATAAATGCCTTGCCAAGGACAAAATCAACTTTGCAGACCTGTTGAGAATGGGGAATTCCAGAGAGAAGATCAGAAGATGGTGAATCAGGGGAAAGGAAAACGCAAGGCTATCAACACCACAGAGAGAATGGTTGTACAAACACCATACCCACCTTGCTTACAAGGACTGGAAACTGTTCCTACAGAGAGCCCAAACTGACTTTGGTACCAGTGTGTCAAAAATAAAGGAACAGTAAGTAAAGTGAAAAGGAAAATTTAGAAAATTTAAACAGGTACTTTATATTTAGAGACTTTAAATAAGATGCCCTGTATTAAGTAGAGAAGTTCAGAGAAATCTTAAATACTACAGTGACACTTCTTTACATGTCTACATTTTGCAAGGAGACAAGGGAATTGGACCTGACATTCTCTGAAAGAGGAAACAGTTCACCTAAGTGGCAGACCTATGTTGGCTGACACCCTTCCCTCATATGTGAATCATAAGGTCATGAGCAAGCTCTTGATTTAAAATTTTCCCTTACTGAGTTCTATGTTCACAGGTGGTAAACACTAATATAGACAACTATCTGATCTAACTGGCATTCTGGTGAATTTGACTTCAAGTAATGTTTGTCCTCTTGTTATGTTTCTCTAAATATCCCCTTTCCCAGACGAAACTTAAGTCTTTTCCGACTGCAAATAGCAACATGGTGCATAGCCAGTTGTCGCCCCTGTCATGGCCATGCACATGCAGGTTCACATTAGATTTGGGCAGATGGTAAAGAAACAGTGGAGTCTAAAAATGATGGGCCATTCCTTTATTAAAGTCTCGCACCAGCCGACAAGCAAACACACAGGGAAAAACACTTCCCTCTTCATTCATTCAGAGCTCACAAAGCCCTGACACATCTGGTTCCATAACCAGGAGAATCTTCTCCGGTTTCTCCTAGAATCAAAGGCCCCACCAATATCAGCAGAGCTCGCAGAGCCCCTCACCTCTGGTTCCCCATCTGCACACCTTCTCCCTTCTCTGCACACACTGACTTCTTCCTCAGTACCCTGCATTCTCTCCTCTCTCACTCGGCAAACATGGCTCCTTACTCTCTCGCCTCTTCTCCTCCTCTTCTTTTTCAAAACTTTCTGGTACAAAAACTTCTCCTCCAGCAAACATTAGCAAGACAATGGCCCTTCCCAAGTAGAAGGGTAATTTGCAATTTCACAGATCACATACCTGGCACTGCCCAGCGCCATTTTTTTAACACTAAAAGTGAACAAACTAAAAAAAATTCAAATTTTACAAAGTCATTTGCCCAACACTTGCGTTGAGACCATTTTTTTTTTACTGTGAGAATCATGAGTATTATTTTCAGTCAGAATCATTAAAATATATATACCCAAACTTGATTCCAAATCACTGGTCTGCAGTGTTGCGACTCAACTGTGAGCACTAAGGAAAAGCTTCACAAGTGACTGATGCTTTCTACTTCTGCTTATAGAAATTTGACAAGACTCTAATATTTACTTCTTCCTAAGTTTGCAGGTTTAGCTTGAGAAGGGTTGGCATGTGCAAAAATCAGTACTCTGTTATTCCTACCTCCCTGGGCACCCTGCAATATGAATTTAAGCATGAAACTTAAAGGCTACACGAGTTAATTATCCTGATTCCTCAGTCTAATAAATATGTTTTCATTGAGTAAATCATTTCCAAGCCACAGTTTCCTTATCAACAAAACAGAGATTGTGGTTATACTCAATTTCTAAAATCTGGAAGAATAAGTGAGACAATGTATATGAAGGTACAGCTTACTAAATGTTAGCTATTACTGTCTTACTAGGCTTTGAGAAATAGTTTTTATTTTTTAAAAGACTTTATTTATTTTAGAAAGAAAGGAGAGAGAGAGAGAGAGAGAGAGAGAGAAGGAGAGAAAGTGGGTGGAGGAGCAGGAAGCATCAACTCCCATATGTGCCTTGACCAGGCAAACCCAGGTTTTCAAACTAGCGACTTCAGCATTCCAGGTCGACGCTTTATCCACTGTGCTACCACAGGTCAGGTGGGAAGTTGCTGTTTTCTAAATTTTGTAAGAATGCAACCAGAGTTATAAAATTCTAATGTGTTTGGTTGACCCTTGGAGTTTTGAAAATATCAACTGAGATTTCTGTGAAGTACTAGAAAATGATGCATCTAGTAGATGCTGTAGCCTGCAATGGCCACAATGCAGGCACCTAAATGGAACCCTTTTCACAGTCCCCCCTCCCCCCAGATAAAGTAAGAAATATACTTTAGTAATATTTGTAAATGTTAACTTTTCAGTGGCAACAAAGTTAAGGGAAAACCAATTTCTTGGCCTTTCTGGGTTATCTGCTTTGTGGAGTTTTCTGTCTTTAAGTCACTGGGTTGATGTGATTTAGGTTCTGCTGGCACTCTCTGTATGCGATGTGTCTGGTGGCCTTGCTGTGACAGAGTGAATCTACTTTGACAAGGGAACAGGGAGAGGGCACATCTTTTCAGTCTTGTGTGGCAATGAGCGGAATTTAATCTGGGTGCTGCACTGACTTACTGCGACTTGTGTGTGCGCATGTGTGTGTGTGTGGAGGGGGACTGGGAAGATATCAAGGAGGCATTCATAACATTCTTGAGGCTCTGTCCCTCCCATATCCTGGCCCCTGTCTCACTCTGTAAGAGCTGTACTGGTGACAGCCGCCTGAACACGCAGGAGGGACTGCTCCGCACTTCGCTCATCGTCTCCCCTGCCCTGCCCGAGCCAGAGAACCTTTAGGTGTATCAGAGCTGGGTGCCTTAGAAGACATCACTGTACCTTCCTATGTGCCAAATGCTGCATCCAGCACAGCCTTGCCTGTCATCCTCTCATTCCTTCTAAGAGCCCATTTTGCACAGCAGACACTGGGGTCAGAATTTTCAGGGCCCTGCCTAGCGTCACTGCTCTCAAGTGGCAAAACAAGGATATCTAAGCTTTCTCACGTCTTGAATCTTTTGCCCTTTCCCCATATAAACAGGGAAACCAGAGTAGTGAAAAGATTTTATATTTGAGAAATCTTAGACTGCAAGAAGTTAAATGGTTTGCCTTGGGCACAGAGCCAGTTGGAAGCCCGAGAGAGTAGAGAATCTGATCTCTTCACTTTTAGAAGTCTTAATCTCAGAATCTTATGATGAACACGAAGGACAGGAGACCCTCTCAAAAGAGCTGCCTTCTGTGGTGACCACTGTAATTCTGTTTGGGGTGCTTTATTTACAGCTGCCTCAAGTTCAGTACAGTGAGGGACACTCTGGACCCTTAATACTCAAGGCAAATGGAAAATTCATTTAAGAGCTAGTTTATCCCACAGAGCTAGAAATTAAAACTAACAAGAAACATAAAGAAAAGAAACTCCAGCTGTCAACATCAGGCTAACGGCAAGCATAAAATTCATGTGTTTAAGACAATAATTTGGTGAGATTATGAAAAGATTACATAGATATATTTTAGAAATGTGATGTCATATTTATCTTTTTTAATATGTATGATAGTTCTAAAGTCCTTGTCTCAAACAATTCCCTCTCTTCACAATAAGGAGGGTAATATTTTACAAAATGATAATTTTAAATATATAAAGATTTGAGAAACATAATTCTCCTTATTGAGTGACCCTATTAGAGCTGCAAATCTATTTTAGTGCAATACAATGAAAACATTTATAAATATTTATCAGAGACATTTGCATGGAATTCTCATCAAAAATCACATACAGAAACACCAAGAACAAAAAATGAACTAATTTTCCAAGAGCAAATTATTCACTGGGTAATAGTGAATTTATATCTATACATTCTACAGCCTCTAACATCTATAAAGAAAATATTGATGAACAGAGTGATTTGTAACAAGAGCAATGAGGTAAAAAGAATTCTAAAAATAAGAATAAATATTTAACAGATACTCTTAAATACTTTGTTATATATTTACAAAATGCTCAAGAATAAAAATACCAGATAAAATGGACAGAAAGAGGGTAGATGAAGAAAAAAATAAGTTTGTAATTTAGACTCTCCTGAAGATGCCTACAGACATCAATAAAAATGGCTGGTAGAGCCTGACTGGGGGTAGCACAGTGAATAGAGTGTCCACCTGGGACATGTCCCAGGTTCGAAACACCTAGGTCGCTGACTTGAGTGCAGGCGCATCAGCTTGAGCATGGGGTAGCTGGCATCAGCATGGGGTCATAGACTAGATCCCAAGGTCGCTGACTTGAATCTGAAGGTTTCTGGTTTGAAATCCAAGGTCACTGGCTTGAGCAAGGAGTCCGTGGCTCAGCTTGAATCTCCTGCTCAAGGCATGTATGAGAAGCAATCAGTGAACAACTAAGGTGATGCAACAGTGAGTTGATGTATCTCATCTCTCTCCCTTCCTGTCTCTTTCTATTCCTCCCTCTCTCTCTCTCTCTCTCTCTCTCTCTCAAAAAAAAAAAAAAGGCAGTTTAAAGACCTCACTGGTTTATATGGATCTTAGAAAATTTCATATTTTAATACAAAGCTTACAATAATTATATATGTATTAGTAATGCATGAGTCACTATCAAGCAATAATGAAAGCACATTTTAGAGTATTAGTATAGCTACTCTTTAATATTAATATGATAGTGCCGTAGATATAGTGAAGAAACTGTCTTCTTAAATAGTTAAACTGTAACCACTTTTACCATATCATAGACATTTAAAACTCGGCATACACTTGGCACTCAACATTCTGTACACGACAATGGTTTTTTTGAGCATTTCATAGCAGTTTTGCACTATCAAGCCGTTAAAATATCACCATTAAGATTTTTCACAAGCTATCTTGGTTTAATTAAGATTCCAGCTGAAAACAATGTATCAGCTTATATTAGCTTACAAACCACGATTTACTCATCCTTCCTTTCACTACATATCAACTGAAAATGATTTGGATGTACAATGGATAGAGAAATTTAGACAAATGGTTAAAATAACTTTGAATACTTTGATGAGAAAAAAAAATCCCAGCATCTTCTTATGGTTTGTCATCTTATATTGAAGAATCATTAAAATGAATAAAACTTTGAAATATCCAGCAGAGACAAAATGGGAGGGATAGATTAATGTATCTTGTTTTTTAGTTTAGAGTTAAAAAAAAAAAAAAAAAGGACCAGGCACAGAGCAGATAATTTTCCTGACTTCCAACACCAGACCCTAATTCTGATAGAGGGCTGCAATGTTATTGAAAATTCTTGGAAATTTGGCAGAAAAGTGAAACTGAGCATTGTCTGGAAACACTTTCTCACCCGCGGGAAGAACTAAAAATCTCTCCAAGTGCCGCCGCTGAGGGCTCTGTGGTGTCAGGAATGGGGTAAGACACTGCACGTTAGCCTTTCTGGCAAGTGGAAACTCACAGATGTAGATTCACATACAAAAATCTCTAAGTGACCACGAATGAAGAGAACAGGTAGGAAACTAGCTAGTATATCAAGCAATCCAAGGAAATTAAAGGTACAATATACCACAGGAGAGGGTATTTGGAGGACTTAGTAGTTAAGAAAGTGTCCCTTGGTCCCTTGCCTTGTCCCCGCTCTGCTGACTGGATGCAGGCATCCGTACACGGTCAGCAGAGCCCGGCGAGGGTCCCCACAAAGTCCGGCTGGTTGGTGACTTAAGCGACACCCGCTGAGTTCACAGAGGATGCACGAGGAATTGAGAAGGATTTAGGGAGAAAGGTCAAAGAGTAAAACTGCTATTAAATACATGGTAACAGTCCGGATCGGTAACAATAATCATCCAAGCCAGAGGCAGGCGCTGGGGATCCCAGACTTGCGTGCTTACCTGTGCCCCACGCCACCGCAGAGCCCCGCGACTTCGGTAAACAGAGCGCCCCCGCCGGGCTTCAGCAACAGGTCTGCTTCTGCCGGCTCAAGCCACCTGCCACCGCCGGGCAACTCAGTCCCAGCCGGAGGCGTCTGCCGGAGGGCCGGCCGGTTGGTCGGTCACACTCTCAGGACTCTGAGGAGGCTGCCAGCACGTGCTCGCCCCCTCTCGTCCCCTTCAGAGCAAACGTCACTCTCCACAGGGCATCAGCAGCTGCTGGGATTCTAAAGAAGCAGCTATTCACATCCTGCTAGGTGGCATCCGGATACCTTCTTGTGAAATTCAAAACCTCTCAGTGCAGCAAAGAAAAGCATCGCTAGGTCTAGCATCGCATCATTGGTTGCCCGGCAAATGATTTAACCTCACTGTGCCTCAGTTTCCTCGTTTGTAAAATAGAGTGAGGATAATAATGATAATAAATGGATAATCTGATAATTAAATGAGTGTGTAGGTACAAAATGCCTGGAATAGTGCCCGGTACATTTTAAGCATTCAATAAACGTCAGCTATTGTTTTAAACTCTCTGGGGAAGGAGGAATGAGAACTATAGGACCCCAAACATCACCAAACACCCACTCTAGGACCTCTCTGAAGTGGACTGTGAGCTGTGAGTCCTTGCAAAGGCTGTTTATCCTGCAAGAAAACCTCTCTGGGATTCTGGAAATGTGAATTGACATCATAATTAGAAAGGGAAAAAAGAGAGCCAGGGGGGAATGCTCAGATTCTAACAAGAAAATCTGCTTAGCTGGAAGACGCTAATAGAGAGATGATGCCTAAAACTGAATAATAGATTAACTTAGAGGTTTAGACAATTGCTGAGAAAGGGGTAATTAAGGGGTCTTTAAGAGAGTAACATGCCTAGAGTCAAGTGTGAGTAAAGCCTTTGAATATGTTATTAGGTCGGATCCTCACACAGTATGTTATGTTTGTTAAGCAATAGTGTATAATTTTTCCCAGTCTATGCCAGGACACCAAGGTTCATTGGCTTGTCCAAGATCACAGAGGTAATTTTTAAATGACAAAGAAGCCTCTAGAAGTTAAATTCAGATTTCTATTATATTTCTCTGCCTAAATTACTAATAAATGTGGGATACAGGAAAAAGCTGGTTGAAGAGGCCTTTTAAAATAAGTTTCCTTGGTCCTAGATTAAAGTTTTAGATTCCGATGTGTGTGTTTAAATCTGGATGATGACTATGTTGAGGATCTAGAAAGAGGTATCTCTCCTAAGACTTCAGTAAGTTTAAGGTAGAGATACTGGTCTCACCTCTCTGAACTTTATCAGGAATCCCAAGGCATAGAATGTTACAGAGAAAAACAAAGAGACAAAGCATATAAACAACCAGTAAGAGTCAAAGCTTAGAATTATAAGTTAGTTTGGGGGAAAGAATGGAATTCTCTATTTAAATCTGAGATCTTCAAATCCAAGTGCAAAAAACAATAATAATTGTGGACCATCACTTCATAATCCATTCAAATAAATAGGAATTTATTCAAAATGAATAGAAATAATAGCAATGCTTTTAATGAGACAATGAGGTAATGTCTAGTTTCAAGAAATCTATTATAAATTAAAATAAGCATAGAACTTGTTATATAATAATCATCAAGTTATGAGTCACTTGCTGTAGCTTATAAAACAACATACTGTTGTCCTCATTCTCCTTCTCTATACCCGGGTCCCAGTAGAAATGCCACTTAATAGACTTGTTACCTAAGGCTCAGTACTATGCTCACCCCTTTTCTTATTAGGACTAAATTTCTAAACATTCTCATCTACACTACTGGCCTTAATTACCATGGAAAAGGAGATCCAAACATTTATATTTCCAGTCTAGACATCTTTTTGGGTTTCCTGATTCTTACCTGACACTTCCAATAGCTATCTGTATGTCAACCTCAAAATCAACTTGTCTAAAACTAGAATCATGGTCTTCTAAAACAATGTTCCCAAGCTCAGTTAATGGCATTTCCGTCCACCCTTCTCTCTGCTAACACAAATGTGGTGGAACCTGAGACACCATCTGCATGGTGAGGCGGATGCCACATTCTGAGAATGGCAGAGAAGCAGGAGAAAAGAAGCCTGAGTCCTTGACTGCTCCGGAAAACTTCCTTTCCAGTTTCTACTGGTCTACCTCTGACCTCTTCACAGATGACAGAAATACAAGTTCATCTGTTACCAAAAAAACCCCCACATTTATATATCATTCTATATCACTTGGTATATTCCTCACATAATTGTAAAATTAGATTATGTAACTAGATATAAGTCAAAGGTGCATATTAATACATATTAAAATGGAAAATAAGAATAAAATTTTAATTGTTTAAAAATTTTTTGCATCAGAGATAACAAAAGTTTTTATTTCTGTTAAGAAAAAAGCAAAGACAAAGGACATAGATCAATTCACACAATTAGAATTAAAAAGAGTAAAGAAATGAACTTGCTAATAACCAGAAAAATACATATTAAGACAACACTCAAGCACTATTTTCCTATTTAAATAGTGAGAATATAAACCTGTCAGGTTATTGTGAAGCAGCATATGTAACATAATCTTTTTGAAAAAAGTTTGACAATATGCATAAATGCCAGTAAAACATGTTCATAGACTTAGACTTAGTAAACTAATTCCTGAAAATGTATACATTAGAAATACTTCAAAAGAAATAAATACTACAATCCGAATGTTATTCCTTTGTATTAACTACTTGGTGGAAATCTGAGGCAATGAAACATGAAAGAAGTTTTAATTATGTACCAACATAGAAAAAAAGAGTACAGAATAATAAGTGAAATAAATTAAATATAATATTTTAGGTAAATTGGAATATTTCTATGTAAAAAAATAATTTTTATGGATAATGTCTAAATGTACCTTTGAATTATAAAACAGTCCATATATCATGGTAATGTGATTATAGAGTGACTATTTTTCAATTTTCATTAATCTATAATAGTGTTTGTAAAACTAAAATATTATTATAAGCGAGACCTCCTGGGAGAAGCAACATTTCAGCTGTCTGTTACCAGAGGACTTATTACATCAAATAATATTGAAGTGTAAGAAATTATCAGGCAAACCCTTGGACAGAAAGAGAGTATTCCAAGAAGATAGAACAATACCTATGCAGGTATAGAGAAGAGAAAAAAAAAGACACAAAGTTAATATTTATTAAATGCTAAATAAATGCCAGAAATTTTACAAATGCTAAATAAATGCCAAAAATATTATAAAAATTTCATTATCTCATTTGCTTCTTATAGCAGTTCTCTATATTTGTTCTTTTGTAGCTGAGAATATGCAGTCTTAGAGAAGGTAAATAACTTCCTGGAAACCACACAATTAATGACACACAATTAACAACAGAATTGCCAATTTTGAAATCAAGTCAGATTGAGCAGGTAAACCACATGCTTAACCAGTAAACTATTTTACATCTGCATTAGAATAACTGTAAGTAGTTCAGCATACATAGATTCTAGTGTATGTACACTGGGAGAAGAGACTAGAAAGACAGATTGAGGCTGATGGTAAAGAACTGAGTGGGCTGACTCTGGACATTGTTTCTGAGGGTAATGGGGAGGCACCGAAAATTTAAGCAGGATAATGACATGACTGGATTGGTATTTTAGAATGATTGCTTCCTTTAATATATATATATATATACAATACATTGGAGATAGAGGAAGCATGAAGGATTGTTTCAAAAAATACTGAAAATCAAAGTAAGAACTGAACTAAAGAATTGGCAGTCTAGATAGAGAGATGAATGAAAGACTGTATGGATATTTAGGATGTGAAATCAATAGAATTTGGAGACTCATTAGATGTAAAATACTAGAAAATAAGAAGCTTTGAAAATGCCTCGCAAGTTGATGCCTCAGTCCATGGGTAGTTTTGGGTGCTAGTAACTACAGAAGGACTGTGTTTTACCGAAAGGAAATAAGCTCTGTATTAAACATGTTGTTTTCAAAGTGAAAATTTTAATATAGACAATTGGATACAATATGTTTTCTGGCTTATCCCTACCTTCTTTACATTCTCATTTCTCATTAGTCTTTGATGTTTGTGCACGACCCATTCTGAACTCCATACCTGTGCTTCTCTAAGCAAGCTTTACTCTTTCAGCACAGGGTATCTGCTTATGCTGCTCTATCATCTTGGACTTCCCCTAAAGAGAATAACCTCTCTTGTGTCCTTTTAGTAATTCATGTATACCTCTCTTAAAATTTATTACATTTAATTGTTCTTATGCATCAACCTGTATTCTTTCTTCATTAAATATAAGCCCCCAACTAAGTAGGTCCTGATTTCATCACTTTTGAACAAGTGTTGAGCATGTCAGTTTTAGGAAGTCAGTACTGGAAAGATGGATGTACAGTCATCAGTATATAGTTACTTTGATAAAAGTAATATTTGTATATGTAAATTGAGCATCATAGTTAAGAGCATAATTCTGGAGCAAGAATACTCAAATTTGAATCTTAGTTCCATAATTACTACTTTTGTGATTAGTGGACATGCTACTTAACTTTTCTGTTATTTGGGTTCCTTGTCTTTAATATGGGCATAACAGTATTACCTCCACTCCACATCAGGTATTAGTGACCATTAAATAAATTAGTATGCTCATAAAGCATAATAATGTCTGCTACATTAGAAAACTCAAAAATTAGCTATTAATGTCTTGATTGATCATGATCAGTTTTAGTCACAAGATGGATATCAGTCACAAATTTTACTTTCTCCCTCTCTCTAAGATTATATCTCCCTTTACTTAGGATCTAAGAGAAAAACAAAAGTTATACATTTAAAAATGAATAATGCTTTTCACCACCCAGCTCTGAGGGCAGTAGAATTTAGGCTTCTTTCATTTAGATGAAATGGTTGTCATTACACTATTAAGAGTATCCCATTAGTCTTCATAGTAGTCTATCAGAGAGCTGGATGATAAATATATCTCTATGTTCTTCTCTTAAAATGTATAGAAGCAAGAAATATTTGAATCAGTTATATAATAAAAACTCACAATGAAGATAGGTAAGTCATCTGAATTTAGTTCAAAATAAGTGTTTTATCTCTGAACTCTTGCTTTCTTATTTTCCTACTTATCACCAAAAATCAAATTTATCAGAAGACTTAATAAGCTTGATATCATTTTTAGAAGATCTGTTGATTACATGTGCTATGTCATAATTTATTTTTTTTTTATAATTAAAGAAGAAGTGACTATATATGTTTAGTGTTACTTGGTATATCCATGAAGAATTCCCAGTAATATGCAAATAAAAAAATCTGGACATCAAAAGACTTAAAAACAATTATCTAATATTTCCATTTTTGCATGTTTCTAAACAATAGATATCGACTATAAGAACAGAAAATTAAGAAATTTTAATGCAATTATAGATTCAAGTTTTATTATGTTCTTTAGAGAAGTGATTTATTTATAACTAACATACATAATTTCACATAGGATGCCCCCTGACACATTCATTTAGTAATGTTCTTCTGACTGATTTAGTAATAAATCAAGATATTAAGATGTTCCATTAAAAAATGGCTCTACTCCTCCCTTCCTGTCTGTCTGTTCCTATCTGTCCCTCTCTCTGACTCTCTCTGTCTCTGTCAAAAAAAGAGGCTCCGCTCTAAATTATTAATACCTTTTAAGTAAAAAATACTGTATTCTGTATCTAAATTTGAAAGACCACTTATTGGATATATTCCTTATTTTGACATTTTTAGTCAAATATGAGTACTAAAATTATTTTAAAATATCATATTGGCCCATTTTCACTACATAGGACAGGAAAATAGATTAGTTGGGCAATGAATCTATAAGTATTTTTTTCTCAGTAACAAGTCAGTTCTCAAAAGTTCTAAAAATTAGATAAATGTAAAGATTCTTAATTGGGAGAAGAAACAAAGCAGTTTAAATATTCTGTCTATAAAAGAGATCCACTGAGCATGTTCAAAAGTACTAGATTTTTCAGATGGATGTTTCTAACACTGGATGACTACATTCACAATGCAAAAAAGAAAAGCCCAAGCAGTGGACAGTCTTTGAGTCCTGCCCTTCATGAAAATAGATAATAGCACTTCCTTTTCGGGACAGCAAAAGAGTCTGCTAAACCAACACCAATCCACACCTTAAAATTGAATTTCCATGGACTATTACAGCAATAGTCACTAAAATCTATCAATCAATCCATCTATACATACACAATTCATACTGATTGTGAAATGATCATCCCTATACACTTGTCTTAATTTATTTGTTATAATGTTTAAGTTTTTCAGAGTTATTTCTAAAGAGATTTTTCTCAGATAAAGTTGTTTCTTTCACCCCAAGAAAGGATATCCTCTGAATACTTGAATGGTCTTGAATTTCCCAATGGAAAAAGAAATTGGTGACTTTTTAATGCACAACTATTATCCAACAAGCAAATGGGCACAAAGTGAAGTGTCATTTATTTGAGCAGAAAAGGATATAATTGGCATAAAGAACAAAAAGTTCACTCTGAAGGCTGATTCTTGAAATATGTAAAGGTGATTCAGATGAAATAATGATGTCAAAGAAAATTAAACGTGAGAGCTAGGAGAAAAAAAGAGAAGGCTGGCAATAGCCTTTCACCCAGTGCCTAATGGAGGAACTAGGAAGTTGACATTTTTACTAGTGTTTTAAAGTATCATTCTCATCTGTGAAAGCATCTGTTCATTATTAACCAACAGTTAAAAAATTAGTGAACACCAACAGTCCATAAAATTAAAAGAGTATGATTTAAAGTGATGACACATCTCTTCTTCATTACCTTCAAGAAGTAAAAGAGGAAGATCGGAGAAAAGCATATGAGAGTTTCCTTTATGAGCTGTGAACTAAATAGTCTAAAATACTCTACAGCTTAAAAATATTATTCATGATGAATACAATATAATAATTCTGGTTCTCAATGTCTACTTGAGAGTACAAGAGAAGATGAAAATTCCAGAGATCAAAATGAAGAAGATGGTAAGAAGCAGAGCTGGAGTCACAGGTCTCCTAGGAGCCTTGACCAGGACTGGTCCCTGTATTTTATGATCACAAAGAGAACAAAAGATATGGATGCAGAACCATGCACATAAGTTGGAACTAAACATCACTGAAGCCAGGATCCTACAAAAGTCATAAAAAGTTATCCCTTTAATAAAAAAGGTGAGAGGAGAGTCAAGAAAAAAGGAGCATTAGCTAAAGTCAGGGAAAGGTGTCTGTCTAAGCCTGGGCTCTGAAGAGAAAAATAATTTCCTTGAGAAATTAAAAGCATAATCATACCCTTTGAACAGGTTTAGTATTTGAACTTGTGCCCTCTGGTTGGTTCTATACACATAAACTAATGAATAAATTGATGAGCTCTCAGATTAATAGCAGTGTTGAGTTCAAGGAAGAAGTGAAAACAAATGTCTCTGTAAAACCAGGCTTTGTAGTATCCCTTAGAATCAGGAGTCCCCAAACTTTTTACACAGGGTCCAGTTCACTGTCCCTCAGACCGTTGGAGGGCCGCCACATACAATGCTCCTCTCACTGACTACCAATGAAAGAGGTGCCCCTTCCAGTGCGGCGGGGGGCTGGATAAATGGCCTCAGGGAGCTGCATGCGGCCCCTGGGTCGTAGTTTGGGGACACCTGCTAGATTCAGATCAGCCAAACAAAAGCTCACAGTTTAAGATTATATTAAATGTGAGTAAGGATGGAGTCACCAAATGAAACTTAGAAGAAGCAACTTTCAGACAATTAGAATCTCAAGTACTTCTGATATTGGGATTATTGGAAACCCAGTATAAATATATGTGCCATAAATGTGTATTTTTGGAAATAAAACAGGGTACCGAAAATATAAGTAAGACTCTCCTGATGAAGGTAACTGTGCCTCAGTTATCACCTTGGTCTAATCCCTTATCTCACTGAGAATTGCCACCTTAAAAAGCACTGTCCTGGACACTTCAGCACTTAGATGTGTCCAATGTGTTACCCCTGTTCAGTAGGTATTTGTTGAATGAGAACTTTGACTCCATGCCCAGTGTTGTAACTTGCAAAATCTAATAGAAGGTATTTTTACTTTACATCAACATTTAATTACTACACTACTACCTAATACACCAAGCAACTAAGATTTTTTAATTTTTTGAGAGGAACAAAAAAATACCCTGCAAAGGAATTTTGCATTCAAAACATTTTGAATAATTCGCTTGACTGAAAACTATTTATTCCCCAAACTAATAATGGCATATGCACTGAGGCAGAATTGTTTCATGCTTGCTTTAACTGGCAGTCTTAATAAAAGCTAAGAAACTAAAGGTCATCCCATCCTTACACCTAATTTTAGAAAACAAAATTGTGTAATCTTCAGTTGTAATTCCCCTATTATTTACAGTGAAATGGCTGAGGAATGGGTCCTATTGCAATTGCATGATCAATGGATCTGACACAGCTGTTTCATCTGAGCTTTTTATATACTGCTCACAAAAATTAGGGGATATTTCAAAATGAATATGAAGCAATTTAAAAAAAAGCATTTGATTTTTTTTATTAAACAAGAACATCAGAAAAGCAAACAATAAGTCAAAGACAGTTGTTTGTTTATGCAAATGAGATACAAAACTCACTTTTATTTCATTGGTGAAAATACATTATACAAAAGGCTGAAAGTATTGGAGTATATACATGTTCCCTGATCCCCTAATTTTTGTGCTATTGAGGATTTCTTTTTTTTTTTTTTTAAATCAACTACGTGTATGAGGAACATAGGACAAATTCTACCATATGAATACCTAATTGTTCTTCTAGTTCCTTTCCAGGAAAGGGATCCCTGAGGTTTTAAACATTGCATGACTCTGATATCTCATTTTATGCTGTGGAGTATAATACTACTCCTCATTTGCAGGGAAAAAATAAGAGAACTTTTGTTTATTTATAAGCCTCAAACATACTGTAATTCATTTACATCACTGAAAACAAGAAGATGGTTTATTTTTTAAAATCTATAATCTCCTTTTATGCTCTAAATGGGAAGAAGTCCATATGTATTTGCTTCTAGGGGATTTTAATTAGTGTTTAGTAATCTCTTTTATTTTTACTCTCCCCCTTTTTACTTCTTATTCTCATTTAAAAAAATGTTTTCACTCTTTTATTACTAAGGATTAGCATGTTTCTTTATAATCAGTTTTACTTCATATGCTTTATCTTCTTGAACAAACTGTGGTATTTCTCGAATTTTTTTCTCTCTAAAGAGCTTAACTCATTGTATAAAACAAATGTCAAAAGATTTTGTTGCTTAATGTGATCATCATGAAAAAATTTTTTTGAAAAATCCTTGCTTTTTAATTATGTTATTGCAGTAGGGAAAACCAGACTAACTCCTAGTGATAAGAAACCAGTTGAATGTTGTGAACTTTTCATTATAGCCAAACATATGTGTCTGGAATTAAGCAGCAGTTTGAAAAAGAAAAAATCAGATGTATAAAGTCTTTTGAGGTTACTTTAGTTAAGGTGATCAGATGTTCTAGTTTTGTCAAGTTTTTAACTTTTGTAAGATTAAGGACACAGCACTAACCATCCATGAACTACTTAGGTCAAGCTTTTGACTGAGAGACCGCGTATGTTATGCTGTGATCCACCATATCTAAAATTAAACATGACACTTCAAGAAAGAAGTTCCTTCTTGCAGTGTCTGATGACATCTTACTTTTCCAGAATTCTTGTAGGAAGCCCATTGTTGGAGTTCTCTCAATAGCAGAAATTCCTTATGTCCAATAAAATGGAATATTAAGTTAATTCTAGGACTATAGTTAAAGCAAAATCAATACTGATATAAAATCAAAATTTTTAAATATACAAAAATAGGCAGATGACTTGCAATCCAACCAAGAGTTAAATGGTACAATAGATAGATAGGTAGGTAGTTGATGAGATAGATAGATAGATAGATAGATAGATAGATGATAGATAAATAATAGATAGATAGATGATGATAGACAGATAGATAGATGATAGATAAATAATAGATAGATAGATGATAGATAGATAGATAGATAGATAGATAGATAGTTTTTTTAATTCAAAGATTATTGTGTTACGTCCATGAGCTGAAACACAAATTTTAGGGTATGCCTCCCCTGTCCCTAAGACAGCTATAAATATAGCAATAAGGACAATATGCTAACTACAACACTTCACTTTAGAAATAACGCCAGCACCACCAGGGATGTTATTACTTTGAATATGGCATGGTCAATTTAACAACATGATTTAAGCAGACTGGTTGTGCATCAGACATTTTAAAGAAACAAATGCACTTAACCATCATGTCCAGGATCACAATGACCAAACTCACATAGGAAAGAATAGGGGAAAGGGACCCACAGTGGCAGAGGTGCGTGGTCTGCCGTTAGAGCTGCGGGAGGCAAAGCAAGGTAGATACCTTAAAACTGCTCACTGGTGGCGAGAGCTTTATCCCTCCAGTATTAGCAATTGGCAAGATTGATGTGGAGACTAAAATCTTTTCCCAGTGGAAAACTCCATCTTTTTAGTACACAGAGTAATGACTTTTTCTCCCTTTGTTTCCCAGAATTCCAAAAAAGAATGTCATCACACAAACTAAAGACATTTATTCTGGCTGCAAGATACTTCTTTTTTTTCTTATTTAACCTCTAAAGAGACTTTGGTCTCTTCTCTTTCCCATTCCTCCTATATACTGCGTCCAGCTTAATCTACCTGAAAACACAAGTAAGCAAGCAAATCAAAACTGTTTACATACCACACTAAACACCCAGACTCAGAGAAATCAACAACACTCCTTGCAATCCATATCATAGAGTGTATGTTATATTTTTGTCTTTTCATTCTGGACACTAGATTGTGATTGCCTTTGTTGGTCGAGGTCAGAGTCCAGACTTTTCCATTAACAACAACTTGTTTGTCCCAGAGGTGAAAGAAAAGCTCTGAAAGGACCCCATGGAAGGGAAGGAGCAGAGAGGGGTTTTGAAGTTTGGAAACTGGAATCCACCTGAAAACAGGAACAAGGAGAAGATATGGAGACTCTTGACAGTGGAACTAAAGCTGAAACAGTGTAGGAGAGTGATAATCCAAATGCAATCAAGGTCAATGACTAGACAGAAAAGGCAGGAAGCAGGAATTAAAATCAATGAGTTCATTAAGGGTATGAATTCACCACCATTTCAGTAAAAATAAATTAGGATCCAAACTTTGTGTGTAGACAAGAGGAAGGGCAACAGACTGGCAAGTGAGATATGCTAAAAGACCAAAGAGAAATCTAAGTAGTGGTCTCAATATGTACACTTGAGACTTGCTTTTATGATAGGCAAGTGCAATCGTCTTCAAAGTGTGGCCCCTAGACCAACAGCAATGTGATCACCTGGGACTAATCAGGACTATAAGTTCTTGGGCTCACCCTACACTTAGTCAGGGTCTCTGAACATATAAACCCACCATCCCTACACTGTGTATGCTGTAACCAGCCTCTAGGTGACTCTGATGGTGACTAAAATTTGAGAAACACTGGGCTAGCAGAGAAGTTTAAAAGCAGGAGGTACAGCTTGGTCAGGTGGTGGTGCAATGGATAGAGCATCAACATGGGATGCTGAGATCCCAGCTTCGAGACCCTGAGGTCAATGGTTTGAGTGCAGGCTTATCTGGCTTGAGTGTGGGCTCACGAGCTTGAGCGTGGGGTCGCTGGCTTGAGTGTGGGATAATGGATGTGACCCCAAAGTCACTGGCTTGAGTCCAAAGGTCACTGGCTTGAAGCCCAATGTTGCTGCCTTGAGCCCAAGGTCACTAGCTTGAGCAAAGTGTCGCTGGTCCAGCTGGAGGCCTCCACCCACCCACCATGGGCAAAGCACATATTAGAAGCAATCAATGAACAACTCAAGTGCTACAACTATGAGTTGATATTTTCATCTCTCTCCCTTCCTGTCTCTAAATAAATAAATAAATATAAAATAAAATAAAACAAAAGCAGGTAGTATAGTGGACTGTAAAATGCTTGAAGAGATTTTTTAACTTGTAAATTTTATTTTGATAATTTCACACTACAAGAAAGCAAGTTCTATTTATTAAACAGGCACTCTAGATAGCTTTTATTTGTCCCTTCCGATCGACTGTCCACCCTTTTCCACCGTGGGCAGAATCAAAGGCTCACCAGTTCTCTGGCTTCTGCTTGGATTCAACTGACAGGGAGCTCCAGCAGGACAAAACATGGAGAGAAGACAGTGAGGTCCCTTTACTTGTTTCCCTAACTCCCTCTCTGTGGGGCTGCCCTATGTGCCTGTGTCCTCTGATCAAGGCCATTTCTCTTCTCAAAGTGCTCTATCTCCAAGATTCTCTTCCCCCAGACCCGAGTAACAGCTCCTTCCCATGTCCCTGTGGGCTGGGTGTTGGCAGCTTTATTGCTACTACTGTACATCTGAGTAACTTTACCCATGGTTTTCCTACAACTCAACCACACCTCTACAGAATAAACTTTTAAAATAAGCACCTCTGGCAATAAATTCTCTACAAAGTAACCAAAATGAAGTGGTCCATGTTTTTTATTTCCATCTGTATAAGATTTATGCACCTTCTCAGATCCCCTAAACCCTCTACTTACTGCTGTGCTCTCTGACTCAGTTGCCTCCACGCCCAACCAATCACACGATGGGATCTCTGCTGCTTCTGACCAACCAATGACTCACCCAGGTACTGTGGGGCCCTTTCCCTCACTCTCTATTCCATCAGACTAACCAGAGTTTCTAATTCCTGGGCTTGATTGACATGTGACACCACAGCAATTGAGATCTGGCATTCCAAACAACTAAAGAAGGGACCAAATGATGAAACAAAATCTCAGAAATTAAAGGTAGTTGCTCACTGGGACAGGAGGGAGGTAGGCAGATCAATTCCCTCTCTTCCAGGGACCACTCTGATGAGTGGTTTTTCCTTGCAGCCACGGAGAAAAGTCTTAGGCCAAGCACATGGACCTTCAAGAAATATGCTCTGTCTCTTTTTAGCTTACAGTCAAGTGGCAGACAGCATGGTCAAGCATCACCTCCTAATGCTCTTCATTTTTTTTTTCTTTTTTTGCCCATTCTCACTTTTTCCTGTTTTGAGGCTTTGCTCTGGCAAAGTCCAAAATGAGTCATAGCACTTTCATCCTAGCCTCAGGCCCTGCTATGTAGAGATATTGGCTAAAACATCCCTGACACGGCAATAGGCAACACAATCGTGAATATGGAGACAATAAAGTAAAAGAGCATATAAACCAAAGTTGCCTGGTGATAACTTCGAGTCATTCCTGACTAGCACTGACCCTACCAGATGAGCTAAGGAATGTCACGTGGCCTTGTTCAGTCCCCTGACCTTCACTGTCCGGTGTTGCACTGCCCCGGTCTTTACCTGTGCACCATGTCATCTTTACTGGGAATGATGCTTCCTTGGATTCAGGTATTTATGTTAGTTATAGTATGTCCTCAAACTCTTTGTGTTTATTTAAAATCCATTCATTGAATTTATTAATTGAAGAAGTAAAGTAAAAGTTTCAACCACTTCTGATTTAGGAATGAAAGAGTCATACTGTTGCCAAAAGATTTTAGGTAAATTCTTAGTCCACAATTAAATTTCACTTTGTATCTTGAAGCCTCTAATCTCTATAGACTATATTCTATTATTTTGTACACAAAAAAATTCAAAAGAAATAAAATATAAAGGGAGAAATTATGTAACAAATTTATAATTTTGAACAGTAAAATTTGAAACAGTTTACTGCAGTCTCTGCATAAATAATGAATGGCAGCCATGATTATGTTGTTGTTGCTACTGCCACTGTTGTTATTTTTCAAACCAATATTGAATGCTTAAAAGAAAACACTACAGTCCCTTGGACTTTGAAAGTACAGTAGACTGGTTATATTTGGGCTGTCTTTGATTACTTAGATGCTACAGAATTTCAGGGTTTGATTATGAAGATCATTTTACAGTACAACAGGTGTACAAATGCTCAACAGATGAGGTAACATTGTGCTGTGTAAACAGTATTATACAAATAACACACATAAAAACAACAACAAAAAATTAAATGCATAAAGATAAATTTATTATTTTACAAAGTTCTATTTTTTTGAGTTCTTAATAACTGATGACCAATGTAATAGGGTTAGTGCACTAAACCTGGTGGCTGGAATTATTTAGAAACCTGTGCCTCACTGAATCAGAGGTGTTTTCAGAGGTGTTTCTGCATCATATAGAATTCTCTCTCAAACAACAGCCCTTTAAGCTGTCTGAAGATATAGGTCAATACTGAAATTCTTATAAAATTTTCAGTTAGAAACGGTATACTGCAATAAGGATGTGTCAATGTAGGTTCACTGGATGTAACCTTTATACCCCTCTGGTGCAAGATGATGATGGTGGGGAGTATTTGGGAACTTTGTACTTTCTTCTGCTCAGTATTGCTGTGAACCTAAAACTTCTCTAAAAGCAATTTTATAAATAAATAAAAAAGTTATAGTACCTTCTAAAACACTTTTTTTTTTTTTTTTTGCATTTTTTTTTTTTTTTCTGAAGCTGGAAACAGGGAGAGACAGTCAGACAGACTCCCGCATGCGCCCGACCGGGATCCACCCGGCACGCCCACCATGGGGCGATGCTCTGCCCACCAGGGGACGATGCTCTGCCCATCCTGGGCGTCGCCATGTTGCGACCAGAGCCACTCTAGCGCCTGAGGCAGAGGCCACAGAGCCATCCCCAGCGCCCGGGCCATCTTTGCTCCAATGGAGCCTTGGCTGCGGGAGGGGAAGAGAGAGACAGAGAGGAAAGCGCGGCGGAGGGGTGGAGAAGCAAATGGGCGCTTCTCCTGTGTGCCCTGGCCGGGAATCGAACCCGGGTCCTCCGCACGCTAGGCCGACGCTCTACCGCTGAGCCAACCGGCCAGGGTAAAACACTTTGAAAATGCCGATTATGAATATCTGGCTTGCTTTCTACTTTTGCATACAAATCAATGACTATTGCATATAAGTGAGCTTAAAAGTGGAAAGAAACTGCTTTCCCTTAAGGCAGAGTTTAAGAAAACAAACTGGAAAGTTTGCAGATGCAGAAATAAATGAGCCAAACTTAGAAGAACAAAAGTAATTGAAAAGCTAAGATGGAAGAAATACATCTAGATGATATAATGTAAACAATACTTGGGGAAAATTCTTCAATTTGATCACCCTGTCAGATTTCCCACATGATAATAAATAGTTCTGTTTGAATTTAAGGCACAGACAAAATCAAAAGGATGGAAAATTCCTATATTATCCAGTGAACTAGAATTTTCACTGTTAACGTTTATGATAAATAAGCAATGAGCTGCAGCATCAGTTGGAACAGAAATAGATGATATTTAATGAAATTAAATGAATCTAATTTTAATTCCAAATCTATTCATTAAGCAACATAAATGGCTATGGAAATCACTATTAATTTCTCTTCATAAAATCCTAATGAACTTTTTGGTAATGTTATTTCATTCCAAATATTCTCCTTTCAATACAAGTTTTTATAACTAGTCATTTTTAATAGATGATACCAGTGTTCTGTTATTCATTGTTTTAAGGACAACAAAAAATAGTATTGCTTACTGTAGTTTATCTGATTTTGCAAGATTTTCCCTGAAGGTGATTTGTTTTTTGGTCTTCAAGAATCGATCTGAATTTAGATGGGTATTTTCACTGTTTACATAGAGTTTACTAGTATGTACTTTCGATAGTCAATAATGAGCTACCATTTTCTGTGCTCTGAAAAACAGGTGAGTCAGGGCTTGCTTTAGGGAGAAATTGCTATTCAGACACACAAGCACACAGTTGTTTCATCTCCAGCATTATAATGTGTTGTTTTGTCTATCTTGTCTGTTCCCAATGCTACCCAGGATTTCTGGTATACCTTGATGCTTGCCCAAGTTATGTGAATTTTCATAGAAAAGAAAAAAAAAAAAGCAAGGAACCAATGCAATAGAAACCTATTTAAGTCTTTTTATATCAGATGGATCACCCAAGGGAGAGCCACGTTTAAGGAGTAATGTTAAATGATAGCATTTAAGCTCAAGGCCCGACTAATAATATTTCCATTAGCCTTTCAGTCATCCAAATTACTTGAAGGTATGATGAGTCATGACATTTTAGATATTTTTGACTTTTTCTCTAAATGTGTTCAAAGTGCTGTCGCAGTCAGCAGCTCTAACTGCCCAGCTTGTTTTCTTCTTCAAGTATATAATGCAGCTGTATTTTTCACCTTTGTTTTCTGTCTACCTTGTGGAGGGGTTAAACTCCTTCATTATCAGGCTGTATTTCAGATAGCCTTTTCTTTTTTTAATAATGAAGACCACTTTTTTTTAAACTTTATTCATTTTAGAGAGGAGAGAGAAAGGGAGAGAGAGAGACAGAGAGGAAGAGAGAGAGGAGAGAGAAAGACAGAGAGAGAAGGTGGGGAGGAGCTGGAAGCATCAACTCCCATATGTGCCTTGACCAGGCAAGCCCAGGGTTTCGAACTGGCAACCTCAGCATTTCCAGGTCGATGCTTTATCCACTGCACCACCACAGGTCAGGCGATAGCTTTCTTTGAAACAGAATGTAGGAATTGTATTAGAGAAATGTCCTAGTACCCATGACTATCCCTTAGAGTAGTTCTTTGTGGGGCATAAAACCAGACATCTATCTTTTGACTGTTGGTCGATATCTGCAGATTGCCTTCAAGTGCCTCAATCTCATCTCTTCCTTAGGTTTCCTTGGCTTCTAGACCTCCCTTATAATATGAGGATAGTTCCCCCTCATTGAAGTGAGTCTATTCCACTACAGGGGGTCCTTGGGATGCAATATAGTCTTGACATACAACATTTCAAGTTTATGACGGTGCTCATTCCCACAAAAACTTAAAAAAATCGAGACACGAGGCTCTGGCCAGTTGGCTCAGTGGTAGAGCGTTGGCCTGGCGTGCAGGAGTCCTGGGTTCGATTCCTGGCCAGGGCACACAGAAGCGCCCATCTGCTTCTCCCCCCCTTCCCCCTCCTTCTTCTCTGTCTCTCTCTTCCCCTCCCACAGCCAAGGCTCCATTGGAGCAAAAGTTGGCCCGGGCGCTGAGAATGGCTCTGTGGCCTCTGTCTCAGGCACTAGAATGTCTCTGGTTGCAACAGAGCAATGCCCCAGATGGGCAGAGCATCGTCCCCTAGTGGGCATGCTGGGTAGATCCTGGTCAAGCGCATGCGGGAGTCTGTCTGACTGCCTCCCCGTTTCCAACTTCAGAAAAATACAAAAAAATAAAAAAATAAAAATAAAAAAAATTGAGACATGAGTCATTTTTTTCTGTTACTACAGTACAGTGTAGAGAGTGCAGCATATTTATGTCTTTTTTTTCCCTGTGGCTTAGTTGTGTTTCTGTGTTCTAGATTATGATTTTACAACTGTGTTAGGCAGGGGTCCCCAAACTACGGCCCGCGGGCCGCATGCGGCCCCCTGAGGCTATTTATCCAGCTCCCGCCACACCTCCGGAGGGGGCACCTCTTTCCTTGGTGGTCAGTAAGAGGAGCACATTGACCATCTCATTAGCCAAAAGCAGGCCCATAGTTTCCATTGAAATACTGGTCAGTTTGTTGATTTAAATTCACTTGTTCTTTATTTTTAAATATTGTATTTGTTCCTGTTTTGTTTTTGTACTTTAAAATAAGATATGTGCAAGTGGCCAAGACATGGAAACAACCAAAAAACCCTTCAATAGAAGACTGGATAAAGAAGATGTGGCACATATACACTATGGAATACTACTCAGCCATAAGAAATGATGACATCAGATTATTTACAGCAAAATGGTGGGATCTTGATAACATTATATGGAGTGAAATAAGTAAATCAGAAAAAAACAAGAACTACATGATTCCATACATTGGTGGAACATAAAAACAAGACTAAGAGACATGGACAAGAGTGTGGTGGTTACCAGGGGTGGGGGGAGGGAGGATGCAGGAGGGAGGGAGGGAGAGAGTTAGGGGGAGGGGGAGGGGCACAGAGAAAACTAGACAGAGGGTGACAGAGGACAATCTGACTCTGGGCGAGGGGTATGCAACATAATTTAATGACAAGATAACCTAGACATGTTTTCTTTGAATATATGTACCCTGATTTATTAATGTCATCCCATTAACATTAATAAAAATTTATTTTAAAAAAAATAAGATATGTGCAGTGTGCATAGGGATTTGTTCATAGTTTTTTTTTATAGTCCGGCCCTCCCACAGTCTGAGGGACAGTGAACTGGCCCCCTGAGTAAAAAGTTTGGGACCCCTGGTGTTCAGATAGGTAAATGACTTAGGCTAGGGTGTGTTTCAGGTTACGTCACTGTTGTAGGAATGGAACTATGGTGTAACCCGAGGACCCCCTGTATTAACAGACCTTAATGGTGAACACTGGAGAGTTAACATTTTCCTTTTGTGACCTCAGATTGTTCAGGGACGTGACTGTACTGAGTCAGTATTAATTCTCTTCACTTCCAGGATCCACTTTGCTAAAGAACACTGGACAATCCTATCTGAGCAAACTAATGGGCATGGGTCTGTTAGGCCAATTTCTGTGAGATAATACATCCTTCTTTGTGCACATACAGACCTGGTGAACTGCTACTTGGATAACATGAGTATGCAATGCCTTATTGTTCTGCATCTGCTCAATTAATCCATGTAAATTTTGACAAGGGCACAGAATAAAAACATGGCATACTCTTCAGTTTTGTGGCTTGCATTGTGATCATTCTTTTTCATACTTGTCATTTCATAAGAGCTCTGCTGGAGAACAGATGAAGCTGGCCTCTCTATGCTCAGATTGAGAAAGAATAAGTTGAATTTCAAACTCATCATGATCAATCAGGAGGGAAGCAGGCTACCTGTAGAGGAAGAAGCAGGGACCAGACCAGAACCAGAATACTTTCAGTAAGGGTGTATCTTTTTCCCTGCCTTTCCTAAAACTGGAATAGAAGAAGGGCTTTGGAGAAGGTCTTAGATTTCTGCTAGAGATTCAAAATACATCACCATTAAGGAGAGAAACCTCACGATTAAAAAAATAGTGCAGGTAATATCTAATTATTACTTATGAGAGAGAAAATAAAATCCATACTGATTCTGAGGATTTTTTTTTTTACAGTTTTATTGAACAAAAGAACTTTATTTTAGATGTAGTTAAGAGAGGAAATCATGCTCAACTTTGGTGAAAAATTCTCCTAGGTCACTCACCCATGCTTTTGTCTTTGTCCCTCTGCATCCAAGGAGATTGATGAGCTTTGTCAGAACTGCCTTTACTTTTTATAACAGCAAATTGACCTCTTGGGAAGAGGCATGGGAGTTAGTTCCCAGGATTTTCTATCATTTCTTATAAACTGTGTCCTATGGGACAGAACTACTTCAGACTTTAACATTGTTGGATAACCCCGGCCACCTTCATATCTAGAATTTTTCTCTTTGACTGTTTTTATTATCCTCTGGGATTTGATGAGGTGAGGAGGGGAGGGAGGTTGGTTGATACTGTGAACCTGCTATTAGGCTTCCTGAACACTCTGTATGTTTTCAAATATGTTATTTTTTTTCAACTATTTCTAAGAGAGCAATAAGGACTATACTCAACATAATCATGCAAAACAATCACATTCATATGATCTCGAATAACAAGAAGATTGATACATTGATAGCAAGTAAAAGTATTATGTTTTATATGTTATTATGAATTTATTTAACTTATTGCTTAAATATTTATTACTTTAACTTGGCATACTAAAAATTTCCTTATTTCTGCAGCCGTTTATGCATTAACTAAAGTGTGAAGTGATTGATGCTTCTTTCTATATGGAAGATTTGACAGAGCTGTAAATAAGAATCTATATACTTTAATAATATGACCACACTGAGAACAAGTGGTAAATTGTAAGAGTTTGTATTATATTTAGGATTATTTAAAATTTTCCTTTTGCCTTGGACATACTAACTGGTTCTAGATAAGTAACATTGGCAAAATGGAGAAACTGTTTGAAACAAACTAAGCAAAGTACATCTTGCACTTTTGCAAAAGAAAAACAGTATAATCAGACCCAAAACCTTAAATATAGACAATATGAAGTTTAGTTAGAATACTCTTATTAAGGACCAACTATGCATCAGCAACAGGTACTGTCTTTGGTCCCCTGCACTTTACATTCTAGCAAGAAAAATGGAAATAGCCAAGTAAACAAACAAGTGATGCAATAACAGATAGTGATAGACACTATTAAAAAATAAAACAAAACAGAATAAGGGGTTTTAAAGTGATGAGGGGAAGGGATACTTTTAGATGAGTGGTAGGAAAAGAGTTTTCTGAAGAGGGACATGTTAACAAAAATTAGAAGAGGAACCAATAACCATTTTTAAAAGAAGATTTAAAAAAGAGAAAACAGGCCATTTTAAAGAGTTTCAATTTTTCTGAAAGACCATTGGAAAGTTTTAAACCAGGAAGCGACTTGACTATGATTAATGTTTTTAAAAGTTCATCCCACCTATTGGGTAGAAAATACAGAGTGGGATGCCAAATACTGGAAACAGAAAAGTCAATTAGAAGGCATTTGTGATTGTTTGAGTTAGAGAAGGACACGATTTGACCTAAGGTGAGTCACATGGAGAAGAAGATAAATTATCAGGTCATGACATACTTTAAAGGATTTACTGTTAGTGAGAGAAAGAAAGAAACTAAGCATAATTCATAAGTGTATAGCCTAAGCAACTGAAGGAATGAATGAAGAAATCACAGTAAGCTACAAAATAATTGGCCATGTAGAATAGGGGCCAAGCTCAAAATAAACATCCCTAAGCTTCAATGTTTTATTGTTTTCTGAAATAGTCTGTGTATTGTTACATTTTTTAATATAAAAGAAAAATACAGAAACTGAAAAACTTGTACAAAAATTACAGAAATTGAGATAATTTAAAATATGTCTAAAGAGTATGTATAATAGACTTAGAGCTAATTTAGTTATAACATTGAAGTAGAGTTCACTTTTAAGAAAACTATGTATACAACAGAAATTAGTCACTTTAGACATAAGAGAGAATAAATAAATTCATATACTCAGATAAGTCATAGAAAAAATGTTTATGCTAAGATAATTAAATGAAATTACAATAATAAGATAAGAAACCAACAACAATAATGGCCCATTCAAGTACCACTTACTGAGCAATTACTATTTAACAGGAATAGTGCCAAATACTTTCTATATAATATCTCAATTAATCCTTACCAAATTCTCCCAGGTAAGTACTATTTTCTAGACTTTATAATTCAAACAATTAAAGTTTAAGAAGTCAAATAATTAGTTCAAGATTACACAACTATTTAATGGCAGGACATGGAGGTATTAAGCACCAGAAAATACCACAACCAACTTTTTAAGAATGGTTTGACTTGGCAGCTTCATTACTAGATGAATAGAAAATCTTGGAGCCAGAAGTACCACAGAGACAAATATGTCCAACTGAAAAACCAGTGGCATTGCAAATGCCCTCCAGCTAAACATCACCAGGGACACATGCTTTTATTGCTGCTGCCCAGGGCACAGCATGGGGCAGCTTAATGAAAGTGTGGGAAAGATTTAGAACCTAGGTTTTGTGTTAGGTGATTTGGAGGAAGGTTTAAAAAATCATGGCTTTGCTCTGGCTTGGATGCCTTCAAGAAGTGAAGAATAATTCTGTGACTGGATATTTTAATAGAACTTAAAAACTGAAATGAGGCTAAAGACTTAACTAGTAAAGAAGAACCAGTCACTCATAGTAGACCACTTAAAGGGATGTGTAATCATTTTTGTGGTTTGGACAATATTTATGCTTTTGCTTGTGTTCAGACATAATTATACAGTGATCATGCTTTGCTTTGTCTGATGTCAGTGCTCTGAGAAAATGGTGTATACATTTTTATTTTTTGTGCCTGAAACAGAGAGAGAGAGAGAGACAGAGAGAGGGACAGATAGGGACGGACAAACAGGAAGGGAGAGAGATGAGAAGCATCAATTCTTCGTTATGGCCCCTTAGTCTCTTCAGTTATTCATTGATTGCTTTCTCATATGTGCCTTGACCTGGAGGGCTTCAGTAGAGTGACCCCTTATTCAAGCCAGTGACCCTGTGGTCAAGTCAGTGACCTCGGGCTTCAAGCCAACAACCTTGGGCTTCAAGCCTTGGGCTCAAGCCAGTGACCATGGGGTCATGTCTATTATCCCACATTCAAGCCAGCAACCCCGCATTCAAGCTGCTGAGCCCACATTCAAGCTGGCAACCTCAGGGTTTCAAACCTGGGACATCTCATCCCAGTTCAACGCTCTATCCACTCCGCTACTGCCTGGTCAGGCATAGTGTATACAATTCCAGCAGGAGATTCCCAGTATCTTAGTTGTGAAGTCCAGATCACCTACTGGTGTCAGGGGCTGTTTTTACTTCTAACACTAATAAAAATAAGTAATTCTCCGTGGGCATGTGTTTTCTACCCAATTGTTGCATAGATTCCTCTTAGGTAAAAGTGAGGAACTGAATGACATCCTCATGGTATTATATAGCCAATAATGCAAACTTTCTTTTATTATTTAGTGACTCTAAGATAACATTTTTGGTTTTGACATTTATTTTATTTTTCATCTTTAAAATATTGTTTTGAGATATAAGCAGCAACTCTGTATCTGTTTATCATTTGACTCTCTCCTGACAATGTCCATTAAGCTCCATAGGAAATGGGGTCTTCTTCACGCCCATTCAGCTGTAACCCAGCACTTGGTAGCTAACAGGTAAGTAGTTGTGGAATGAATGAATGAATAAAATAATTAAATATTTAGAAAATCTATTATAGCAGTGAGAAAACTGAGACTCATTCTCTTACTTTCCAGTTCTCTTCTAGACTCTACTGAAATAACATTTTAAAAGAGTAAAAATATAGAACATATAAAAAGTATGATTTCTTATGTTTGAAATTTAGTATGTATGGTCTTTTATTAAAATAAAGTATGATTATTGTAAGGAATTTAAACTTGCTACAAAAGATTATAAGTTAGAAAGTGAAAACCCCCTACTCCCATCCATCACAGAAAATTATTAATAAATATTTTGTGAAATATGTAATACACATATATATTTATACCTACAAATATAAAAATAAATCATACCATTCATACTGCTATATATCATTTTACACATAAACATACAATACCCAATAAAATTCTGTTTTGTTGATATATTATAAATTACTGAAATAATTTCTTATTGATTAGGTTTAATGAGGTATTTGGACAGTTTTCACTGTACCAATAATGTTTTAATGATTATATATACATCTTTTTATATTTGTCTGACTGTTTTGTAATAAGTGGAATTATTAGATTTCCACAATTTAGATTTTAGAAACTATTAACAGATCTCATCCTAGAAAGGTCCTAGAATGTTAAGCATGTATGGGAGTGCTTATATTCTCTATACTCACTAATATTTGTGAGTATATTTGTAAGGACTCACTGATCTGTGTCAAATTTGGACACAAATGGAGCCAAATGATCTCTTAGCACACATGTCCGCATCTACTGCTTCTGCTTTCATTGGAAAAACTTGCTGATACAGAAGAAATAGGACTCCCACTCTCCTCCACATTGGCCTCATTGCAGTCTGGGTCAGTGGACAACAGCCAGGCAGCAAAGAACATAACTCAGTGAGAGACACCCTGACCACAGACTGTGTGACTTTTAAGTCCATGATGAGGTGAAGCCTCAGCACCTCTCCCTGTGGGGCCGAAGACTGGGATACAGGAGCAATCTGGTATGTCAGAACCTTAGCTGCAGCCCTATCCTGCCTCTTCCTGCTGTGTTCATACATCTGTGGTAAAACCTTGTTTAAAGGTAGTTATCAGAGCAAGGTGATGGCAGGATTGGCCACACCAGCCTCCATAGCTGGGCAAGTACCAGCCCTTATCTTAGTATGCAGGGCTGGGGTCCAGTTCCCGGGTTGATCAGGACTGATTGCTTCAAGCACTGGACCACAACCATTTTTCTATGGAACTTTGCAGGATTTCTGGAAAGCCAAGCTGCAGGGAACAGCGTGGGACAAATTAACCCTTTCCTCTGAGTATTGTCAATGAAAAATAATATCTCATTATTACAATTTCCATTTCTGTGTAGTTAGCTGATCACATGTTTAAATAATTGCCTGATTATATTTCTCCTTGCCTCTTATTTCCCATAGTCCAAGCTGTTAGCCTGAAGTAACCCCCTACCCAGCCATCTGCTTCCATTTGGCTCCTCCTGCACCCCCACTTCCACAGAGCTGCTGGAGACCTCTTTGCCCTCTGACCCTCAGGATTTCTCTTCCTCAGACTCTCTGGATGGTTTTCTGATATTGAGTGTTGTCCTGTGCATTGTAGGATGTTTGGCAGCATCTCTGGCTTCTACCCACTAATGCCATTAGTAAGCCTCCCATTGTGGTAACTGAAAATTTCTTCAGGTATTGTCACATGCCTCCTCAGAGCAAGTTCCTCTCTGGTTAAGAACTACCGCTAAGGGTTTTTCTTTGCACTCTGGTTAAAATCCCAGTTGTTGATTAAGCTGCCCTAATCCCATCTCCCCTTCTTCTACCTTTGTTCATTCTACATTAGGAACTTGGCCTCCTCGCTTTTCTGTCAATGCACCAATCTCCCCTCTTACAAAGCTTTTTTGCTCACTCTCTTATCTACCTTGAATGCTCTTCTCCCAAATCAATTCATGGTTTACTGTCTAACTTCATAGGTCTCTGCTAAAATGCCATTATCAGAGAAGTTTTCCATGATCACACTGTATAAAATGCCTCTTTATTTGCAATCACCTGCTCTTTATCCTCTTTATTTTTAATGTAACTTCCCCTATTTGATATCTTATTGTATAAATATCTGTTTATCATTTGACTCTCTCATGACAATATAAGCTCCATAGGAAATGGTGTCTTCTTCATGCCCATTCAACTGTTAACCAGCACCTAGTAGCTATTCGATAAGTAGCTGTGGAATAAATGAATAAAATAATTAAATATTTCAAAATATTTTTTATTGTGTAAACACAAATAGGAAGATATATAGTAATATTTATATATGCCTCAGAGGTAGACAAGCAATAAGTTATTTTTTATATTATCGACTACAGAAGAAAGAACTGAGAAAAAATATTTTCAAACCATGACTCAGCTAGTGGTTCATATTATAAAATCACCTCTCCTACCCATAAGCTAATCCTTATGCTAAAATACTCCTGCCAATCTATTTTCTGATCATAGAATCGCATTTCAGTAGAGTACTTTATTTCGTTTTAAATGCTTATATTTCTAGCTAAGAGCAGGGAAGAGGTAGCTTTACAAACAGAAGTAGATCATAACATTTTATTTTGTTAGTCTATTACTGATAGCAAGTTTCCACGAAAATTATCAAAATCTCTAACATATTATGTTGCTTTCAAATTCAGTTGTGATTATTCATTAAAAGCTTTTTAGCATTGTCATTTCCTCCTGGTTATCAAATAATGAGAATGGTTGGGGATTCAGGCTCATTTAAAATGGTGATACATGAAATTCTATAAAAATTCATTTTATGGAACTAACTATAAATGATAAGCACACAGTCCTATTCATGCTTACAAGCAGAATAATTGGTATTTTTATTTTATCATTAAAATGTAACATTTCAATAAAATTTATCTTAAGTATATATTCTTTGTCTTGAAAGTCACCTTCTATGATTTTTAGTATAACTTATGCCTTAAAAATTAGCTTTGCTACATTAAACTATAATAGCTAATGTTCATATTAAAATTATGAATTAGTTCTAAATCAATGAAATTGGGAAACCAAATAAAATATTCTATATTTATCATTCTTTTAGAAATGACTTTACTTGGTATGCTTATACAGTACAAAATAAGTAATTAGAAACTTATAAATTGTATTTTCTTCCACTTAACCACAATTACACAATCTTAGCATCGCTAGTCGGATGACAATCTGATACTCTACACTTCCTGATATGATGCAATGAAAAACACACAATGTTAGTAATGTAGATTCTTGCCAGAAATATCTAGACTTAATCTAATATTGAGGAGTTATCAGGCCAATCCAGCATATGGTACATTTAAAGGAAACTATCCTGGCCTGACCTGTGGTGGCGCAGTGGGATAAAGCGTCGACCTGGAACACTGAGGTTGCCGGTTCGAAACCTTGGGCTTGCCCGGTCAAGGCACATATGGGAGTTGATGCTTCCTGCTCCTCCCTCCCCTTCTCTCTCTCTCTCTCCTCTCTCTCTAAAAATTAATAAATAAAATATAAAAAAAAATTTTTAAAGGAAACTATCCTGGATCCTTTAAAATACTAAATACCATGAAAAACAAAAGAGCAGCTAAGAGATATTTTTACTGCTAAATATTATATAAGACTAAAGACATATAATACCAAAAAGATATGCAGGAACTTTGGTTGGAGTTTATGGATCTTTTACCTAAAAAATGGACAAACAAAAAAAAATGGATGAAGGAATGATTAAATGATTAAAATATATGCCTTGTTCATTTGGGAGCATTTAAATATGCATTATACATGTGCCTTTGGATTTAGTGAAATTTTCTTAGGTTAATTTATAAGACTGCTATACTCTTTGCAGATGAGTGCTGAAAATGAAATGTCACGATATCAGTAACTCAAGTTCAAATGATACAACCAAAAAATAAAGTGTGTGTGGAGGGGTAGAAGGAGAGAGAAAGAGGGAAAGCACAAGAATGTGGTGAAATTGATAAACGATGAGTGAATTTGTGAAGCATCTGTGGATATTGACAAGAAAAAACACTGAGATATTCTAAAGTAGAATTCCGGTGACCATGGAACAATCCTGACAAGACTGCTCATATTCCTGTGAATCTGTTGGAATTTAGGATTTATCTCCAGGTGAATACTTCTGTGATTTTCGAACCCCAGGAGTGCCTGCCATCTTGACCACAGGAGCCTGGCTTCTAAGTTACACTGAACTTTCCAATCCCTTGCCCATAGTTAATCCACAGGAATAAAATAGATAACACTTCTTGCTTGTGGACTCTACCGCCCTTACCTCAGAAACGGGCCACTTCACCTTCTCCTTCCCCTTTGTCCACAGCGAGTGTAGATCTTTTCAGAACTGCTGACATCTTCCTCTCTCCTATTTGATGTACAAAAATTCTTGCAAACTCCAGGACTCAGACATGTTTGTCTTTTCTAGCCATGCTGTTAGTGGTTTAGACTCATGTCCCAAAGACTGGTTCTCTTTTTATTGTTGTTCTTTTTTTTTCCTAGTAATGACCTAATAAACCCTTCTTTTATAAAGACTTTTAACCATGGAAGTTAAAATTCTGTTTAACAAGATTCTTTAAATTAGTCTTTCAATTTCTTTGCAAATTTGAAATTTTAATAATAAAAAGTTTGTTTGCAATAAGCTTTTTTTTTTTTTTTGGTATTTTCCCAAAGTTAGAAGCAGGGAGGCAGTCAGACAGACTCCCACATGCGCCCGACTGGGATCCACCCAGAATGCCCACCATGGGGGGAGTGCTCGGCCCCTCTATGGCATTGCTCCACTGCAATTGGAGCCATTCTAGCACCTGAGGTGGAGGTAATGGAGCCATCCTCAGTGCTTGGGCCAACTTTGCTCCAATGGAGCCTTGGCTGTGGGAAGGTAAGAGAGAGACAGGAAGGAAAGAGGGAGGGGTGGAGAAGCAGATGGGCGCTTCTCCTGTGTGCCCTGGCCGGGAATTAAAACTGGGACTTCCACACACCAGGCTGATGCGTTCTTATGCTGTACTTTACATCTTCATGACTATTTGTAACTAACAATTTGTATGTAATCCTTTTACTGTTTCCACCCAGTTGCTCAACACCCTTCTCCTCTGACAACCATCAGTCTGTTTTCTGTATGTATGAGTATATCTCTATTTTGTTTGTTCATGTATACTGTTCTTTAGATTCCACATATAAGTGAAATTATATGGTACTTGCCTTTCTCTGACTGACTTAATTCACTTAGCATAATATCTTTTTGTTCTACTTGTGTTTCCACAAATGGTAAGATTCCATTTTTTCCTCTTTTCTTTAAAAGTTATCTTGATTCTTTTTTTGCTAGCTATAAACTAACAAGTAGGTGACTTTATTTTAATGCATCATTGGTTTTGGACTTAGCAATTTCCTCCCTTGTCTATCTAGGTATTCTTTTGTTTTAATTATGTTTCTTATTTATTCATCCACTTATTAATTGAAGAAACATATGGTAAAAACTTAGTATGTGCAAAGCATGGCAACTAGCCCTGAGGACAAAGGAGAGCAGTTGCCCAAAAGGATTTACAATATTGGCTTTCAAGAGAATACTTTGGAAATAAACGATATTGTTTTTATTGATCACGGAAGTATAAACTTTTCTAGAGTAAAGTGTGCTCATCTACTGAGCAATGAAGTGTTCGTCTACTGATGCTGAAGGAGTTTATAGAGAAGGCAGCTGACTGTCCAGTTTGTCCCCAATTACCTTGATGAATTGAGCAAATTCAGGTTATACCACTCAACTTCACAATAACACCAGTGCCCTAAACATAACCAGCTTCAAGAATCCTGATTTCATGTTGTCCATACCCAATAAAGCAGGTATGTGAACTTAAATGTAAACATTTCATCGCTGTGAGAAATGAAATTTTCAGGTTGCTGGAAGAGTTGTGACAGCTGACACGTGCTACATGGGGAGCCACGTTATCACAAAGTGAGTTGACAAGCAGCTGACCCCTCTCTCTTCTGAATCACTGAAAACATTTCCCTTCTCATGTTCTTCCATCTTCCAATACTTTCATAAGTGGCCAAACCTTCTTATCTTCAGTCTTTCATGTGGACATGATGATACAGTCAGGGAAATTACACCTTAGTCCAAACTAGCCAGGAAATCTTTTCAGATGATAGCAAATATTTTACTAACTTGGAAAACTATCTAGTATCTTTTTTTTTTTTTTCTGAAGCTGGAAATGGGGAGAGACAGTCAGACAGACTCCCGCATGCGCCCGACCGGGATCCACCCAGCACGCCCACCAGGGGTGAGGCTCTGCCCACCAGGGGCGTCGCTCTGTTGCGACCAGAGCCACTCTAGTGCCTGGGGCAGGGGCCAAGGAGCCATCCCCAGCGCCCGGGCCATCTTTGCTCCAATGAAGCCTCGGCTGCGGGAGGGGAAGAGAGAGACAGAGAGGAAGGAGAGGGGAAGGGGTGGAGAAGCAGATGAGCGCTTCTCCTGTGTGCCCTGGCCGGGAATCAAACCTGGGACTTCTGCACACCAGGCCGACGCTCTACCACTGAGCCAACCGGCCAGGGCCTCTAGTATCTTTTGATTCTAAGACTTTCTTCTCAGCTTATCGTCTATCAAAAGTATCCAAATAATCACTATTTCAAAGTCTGTTAAGAGAAAATAGAGAAGAAATAGATATGACATCTATGTGAAGTGATTCATATTGGCCATAAAAAGCTCTAATTATTCATTTAATGCATATAATAAATGACATGCCTATTTCCTGTTAACTCCCTAAATTTATTTAAAAATAATCTCTAACTGAAATAAGAATAGCATCTTAAAGATATATTATCTCTAGAAGTTGCATTTGAGTTTTCTCATCTTTTTCTCCATTTTCTGTGGAATAGTTCAGGAGAAATGTATCTTTCAGCTATGAAAATCTTTAAAAAATTATTTTTGCAGTAGCAAAACTGTTTGGTTTAGCATCAACATAACATTATACTACTTCAAGGGAAATTAAGCACAGTAGAAAACTTAAGCATATTTCAGGCCCAAGCACAATAAATTCTTTCCTAAAAATTGCATAAAGCCAATTTTTTACTTGGGTAAAAAATGATCTAAAGTTTTTCATCTTTCAAAAAAATACCCTAAATCATTTATAGAAATTAAATTAATGTGAGTACAAAGACTGCAAGAAAATAATGATTAACTCTCTTATTTTTTCTTTGTCTTTACTATGTGAAGGTAAACAGGACATTTCTGACAAAATAATTAAAATTAACATCTTTAAATTATTCACAGTAAAATAAAGAGTATATTCATTATTTTTTTTGTTTAAAACTGCCATTATATTTAATTTAATTTATTGCAGTGACATTGGTTAATAAAGTTATATAGGTTTCAGGTGTGCAGTTCTATAATACAGCATCTGCATATTTATTATGAGTTCACCAGCCCAAGTCAAGTCTCCCTCCATCACCATTTACCCCTCTGTACCCTCTCCTACCTCCCCCTCCCCCTTTCCCTCTGGTAATGTTGTATGTGTCTATGAGGGCTTATTTTTTCTTTGCTTTGCTTTGCTTAATCCCTTCACCGTTTTCAAATTAAAAGAGTATATTTCAAATGTCTGGTGAGTAACACTGATAGTTAAATTATCGGAACCCCAGTTTATCCATTTATAAAATGGGGGGAAATTATGCTAAGGTTCAAAACAATGCATAAAAATTTAATGAGATAACCTGGGTGGCATATAAGAATGTATAGCGTCGCCCTTGATTCATAGAAAGCACCCACTAAAAGTTCATGCACTTGCTCATATTTTTTCACACAGGTATGTAGGAGGTTTTGTGTGTTTTCATGCTGTGATATTAAACTAGTTGCCTAGATTTGGACTTCACAGGAACAGTGGTTTTGATGGCTTAAGCAGGACATATTAATATCCATAGAAATTAGCAAATTTTCTGGGCTATCAGTGCAGACAATTTTAAATTAATATTACTAATGAGAATAGCCAAAGTATAATATTTAAAATTTGCTTTTACTTTTCAGATAAAAGAATAGATAGCCAAGGCAAACAACTGCTAATTATTGCTTAATATTACTGTTATTTAAAAATATTTATCATCTTTGGAGAGAAGAAGAGGTAGAAGAAATTTAATGAATCTTTTTGCTTGAAAAGGTACTATGTCATTGAATCAGTGTATAGTTTTGTCATGATATTAATCTTATTTTTGCTATTCCTGGCTCTTATGTTTCTGAAAATACTTATAAAAATTTTAATTTAATTAACTTCACAGTTGTTTATTAGTCATCATATAGCTTGTATGTGTGTCTCTGTGTGTGTGTTCAGATTTAGGGTTGGAGGCACCAAAATGCCTCATAGTCAGAATTACACAGCTTGGGTTTCCTGGGACCTCAGTCTTTTAAACAGATATACACTGTTATAATAATAAATTTCATTCTATATAAAATTATAATTAATATTCAAATCAAATAATTAAATGCATATTTATATGTTTTATATATCCTACATAAAATTTTCTTTTTTTCATATTGTTTTTTAAAACACTGCGAGTGATTCTTACACTTCCTGACATGAGGTTGCCCCTTTGCATTGACAACAACACTAATGCAGAAGGAAAAGAGAAAGCTATAGATTGTGTATTACTTTATTTGGGAGGCTCTAAGCTAAAAATTTCTAGCATTCTCTTCAGCTCCTCCTGGAATTAGAGAAGGCAATTGTTATTTTGCCTCTTTGTCATTCTTTCCATGTATAATACACCAAGTTATAGAAAATTTGACCATGTGTTTACTCTTGATAATAACAGGAAGATAGCAACAAGGCTATGAATTATAATAAGTCTATAATAAAGATGGAATTTATTTTGATAATAAATTTAGTTTTATTATTATATTAAATTAGTTATAAAGAAATTAAAGAGATTGTATACTTGTTGGTCAAGTAAGTTTGTAAATATGATATATATGATATATATGTTTGCTTGCTTATAGTTTGTATGGGTGTGGGGGACAGGCTGTAAGCAGGCTGGGTCGTTATAGCCTAAGGCTTAGTTTTAAGACTAAGCTTTTCCCCACACCCTTGACTGATTGCATGATGTGGGGTGGTGCACTCTCATGAGGAATCCCATTATGCCTCAGATAGATGACTTTCTTGTTTGTATATTGGATTAAAGGTTTTGATTTCTATACTATAAAGTGGGGCAGACCAGGAGCTTGCGCTCTCTCTGTTTCTGCTATCACCATTGCAGGGGCCTCCCTGATCCGTTGCCCTTCATGGGAAAAGCAGGTTTTCTGCTTTTCCCTTGTCTTCTCTTGTGGCTTGCCTGTCTTGGTGAGACACCAATAAACAGAATGGTCTACCATCCTCCGACTCTGCCATTTCTTTACCATCTGCCCGAATCCAATGTGAACCTGCATGTGAATGGCCATGATGGCAGCTCCTGGCCTTACAATACTTAAACCTTTTTTAAACATATATTAAATATCTCCTTTATAAACTTTCTTAAAATTAATGTTAAAAATATTAACTTTATAATACTAAACTCAAATAACTAATGGAGAGGGATATTAACTGGAAATGTATTTGGGTGTCTGTTTTCTTTTGACAAAAATACTTTGGAGGTTTTAAAAAAACCCCAACCTTAACCAGTATATTGATAAGTTCTTCTCATTATATAAGAATGCTCTACATTTTCCCTGTGTTTAAAATTTTTTCCCAACACAATGTAAGAAAGAACAAAGTTGTAGGACTGACAATACCAACTTCAAGAAATTCTACAGAGCTACTGTCACTATAACAGTGAAGTACTGGTGGAAGACCAAAGGCATCCGTGGAACAGAACAGAGCACCTAGAAATAGAAACACAGAAATGCAGTCCATTACCCTTAACAAAGGAACAACGGCAAGATAATGGAGAAAAGATAGTCTGTTTAGGAAACAGTGCTAGGACTACATACTGCCCCTCCCCCAAAAAAAGAAAAGAAAAAGGAATTACCTAGACAGCATACGAAATAGAGTTAATAGTATTGTAATAACTACATATGGTGCCAGCTCAGTAATGTAAATACCAGAGGGAACACTTTGTAAAATATACGACTGTCTAACCACTGTGCTGTATGATTGAAACTAATACAAAATATTAAATATAAGCTTTAATTAAAAAATTTTAATAAAAAATGTAAAAATAGTTGTTACAAGTAAGAAAAATAAACCAAGTCGCATTGTTACAAACATTTGTTGTACCTTTAAAGATTTCTAAAATACAAGGTTGAGTGTATTCATGTAATTCCTTTTCATTTGTCTATCTAAATGTCATGTTCCTTTTAAAATTACAGTGTCTTTTAGTCCTAATACATCATAAATCCATTACTGTTAAAACATGACTCTGATTCCAGGTTAAAGAGCACTGACTAGTTAATTTACATTTTTTCTTACCCCATTAAATTGCTTCACTATGCTAAAAAAATAATAATCTAAGCAGAAATTTATAGCCTTCACAAAAATTAACTCAAAATGAATCAATGTAATATTGAAAACCAGAAAGCTGCTAAAAGATAACATAAGAGAAAATTTAGAAGAGCTTAGGTGTGGTGACAACTTTTTAAACACAGTATCAAAGGCACGATTTATAAAAGAAATAAATAATTGATAAGTTGCACTTCATTAAAATTAAAAAAAATCTGTTTTGTAAAAATAATGTCAAGAGACTGAGAAGACAAACTACAGCTTGGGGAAAATATTTGCAAAAAAAAACTATCTGACAAAAGACTGTTATCCTAAATATAAAAAGCACCCTTGAGTCTCCACAATAAGAAAACAACCCAATTAAAAGATCTGACATGACATCTCACCAAAGAAGATACAGAGATAAGAAATATGCTCTATGTCATATGTCACTAGGAAACCGTAAATTAAAACCAGATACCACTACACACCTATTAAAATGGTCAAAATCTAAAACATTGATACCAAATGTTAGCAAAAATAGGGAGCTACAGGAACTCTTGTTTATTGCTGGTGGTAATGTCGAAATGGTACAACCACTTTAGCAGACAGCATGGCGTCTTCTTACAAAACTAAACATACTCCTAACACATGATCCAGCAATTGCATTCCTTGGTATTTACCTAAAAGAGTTGAAAACTTATGTCCACACAAAACCCTGCATACAAACATTTATAACAGCTTTATTCATAATTTTCAAAATTAGGAAGCAACCAAATGTCCTTCAGCAGGTGAATGGATAAACTTACATCCAGATAATAGAATATTACTCAGAGCTAAAAAGAATAAACTATCAGCATGAAAATACATGTAGGAAATTTAAATGCATACCACTAAGTGAAAGAAGCCAATCTGAAAGGCATACTGTATGATTCAACTACAGGTATATAACATTCTGCAAATGGCACAACTATGTAGAGAGTAGGGATCAGTAGTTGCCAGGGATTCAGCAGAGGGAAGGATGAATTGGCAGGGCACAGAGGATTGTTAGGGCAGTGAAATTATTCTATATGCTACTATAATGATGGGTACTTAGGTCATTATATATTTGCCCAAATTCACAGAATGTAAAACACTAAGATAGAGCCCTACTATGAACTATGGACTTTGGGTGACAGTAATGTGTCAATGTAAATTCACTGATTATAACATATGTACCACTCTGGTATGAGACGCTGATAGTGGGGAAGAGGGCAGTGCTTATATGAGGGCAGGAGGTAAACGGGAACTCTCTTACTTTCCACTTAATTTTTCTGTGAACCTAAAACTACTCAAAAACAAAGGTTGAAATAAAAAAGTAAATATGTTTTTTGTTTTGTTTTGTTTTCAGAGACAGAGAGAGAGTCAGAGAGAGGTAGATAGGGACAGACATACAGGAACGAAGAAGTAAATATGTTTTTAAAAATCCATACAACTGTACAATTGAAGAACTTTTACCTAAACTTCAATTGGAAGTGATTGCTCTACATTGTAATAATACACTAGAAGGCAAATATCAAGGACAGAAGCTAACTGAATTCTTTTTTTAATTGATTTTAATGTATTATGTTTACATAGATTCTAGTGTTCCCCGCGAATGCATCCCCCTCCCACGTGTTCCCCACAACATCCCCTTTGTCCTTCCCTGCAATGCCCCCCCTTTCCCTCCAGGATTTGTTGTCCTGCTCTCTATAATGCTGTATTATGTGTATATAATTTCACCAATCTCTTTCCCTTCACTGATCCTAACTGAATTCTTAAATGCTGCCTTCCCAATGATGAATACTTTCAATTAAAATTATATGCTCTCAGAATGAGATCATTATTTGATAATATGTATCTGTGTGGAAAACATTTTCAAAGACAGAACTGCAGATCAGCACTAACGAGTGAATATTTGCAATTGATTTTAATAATAGGGAATACTAATTTTCAATCCCAATTAAGCAAAATGTTATTTCCCCCGAAAGACTTTTACTCTTCTCATTAGTAGACCTCTGGTTTAAACATTGCAATCAACTATTATTATTACTTCAATTTTATCAATAAAAATTTTGTGGAAATTAAAGAAAAAAATACCTTTTTCTAGCCACAATATTTGTCTTTCTCTTTTGTGTCATCATTTCTATAGGAGACTTCTTTTTTCTCCTTGCTAGTTAGTTTCGACCTTGTCCTTCTGTCTTTCTCCACCTCATTGGCACAACATAGGTGGGTTCCTGACATGGTCCTGAGGACCCTTCCACCCTGTCAGTACAACCAGTCGATATTGCTAGCATTATTTCATTTGATGTATCAAAAGCACTCCTCTCTCGCCTGACCAGGCAGTGGCGCAGTGGATAGAGCGTCAGACTGGAATGCGGAGGAACCAGGTTCGAGACCCCAAGGTCGCCAGCTTGAGCATGGGTTCATCTGGTTTGAGCAGAGCTCACCAGCTTGGACCCAAGGTCGCTGGCTCGAGCAAGGGGTTACTTGGTCTGCTGAAGGCCCGCGGTCAAGGCAAATATGAGAAAGCAATCAATGAACAACTAAGGTGTTGCAACAAAAAACTAATGATTGATGCTTCTCATCTCTCTCCATTCCTGTCTGTCTGTCCCTGTCTATCCCTCTCTCTGACTCTCTCTCTCTCTGTCTTTGTAAAAAATAAAAAATTCGAAAAGAAGTGCTCCTCTCCTTGCAAAAGCCCGTTTCCTTGGTAGGCTCGTACCCTTGACGTTCATGCTGCCTCTTGAGCCCTTCCTTTGGCTTCATTTCCCAGACTGCCTCTTTCACTCACCTGTTCCCCAGAGATCTCCTTTCTGCCCTCCTGACTGAATTCCTAATTCCAAAGCTTCAATTTCTATCTTAATGGTAATAAATCTCAAAGATATATTTTTAGGATATATCACATTTTCCCCTAATATATCACATTATTGCAATATCTAGCAACATCTGGGCCATCTCCCTTTGGGTGTCCCATGGAATCCCAAGCTTGGTAAGTCCAAATTTGAGCTTATGATTTCCATTCAGAAATGTCGATTTCTCCTCTGTTCCCTGAGGGAAGGACATTCCTATCTCCTGTTGTGCAGGCCAGCAGCCTGCAGACACCCTCTCCTGTCTTTTTTACCACCGACCTCCAGTACAATCCTGTTGATTCTTCCTCCTAGGTATGACATACAAGTCAGTTCCTTTTTTCAGGATGTTGGGAAATAACTGTCACCTTTGGTTCTGGGTTACAGAAATAGCTTCCTAACTGGTGTCTCTGCCTGTAACACATGATCCATGTTACATTCAGAGTGGTCATTCTAAAAGCTGAATCCTGTGCAGACCATACATTTCAAGGGGGCATTACAGGACAAAGAAGAGCTATTTCTTATTCTTTGGCTGCCATGCAGAAGGATTTTCCCACTACAGGTTTTCCCTACTACCTGAAAGTAAAGCTTCCTGTGAAACCATTCCCAAGATGAAATGGCATAGAGCTAGGAAGCAATCACTATTCATTTATATGAGAAAAAAATTTTGAGTGTCCACAGACCCCAAAAATAATCTACCAATTCTTACCAAATAACACATAAAAACCTAAAATAACACTACCATATAGCAAAAGTAAGAGTGATAGGGTAAACACACAACCTATATAAAGTGGAAATAAAGTAGGTAAAACATAGTTTCACTTACCAGTGAATGCTGCCTCTACAATGGTTCACTGTAAGAAATGCTAAATACTAATTTTGCTTTTCACTCTGTTTTGTACAATTGAAAATCCTCTTTGGATTTCTTTATGTTAGGGGAAAAAAATTAAAAACAGTTACTGACATAGGTCTTTCATAAAAGCAAAGTGGCATGAAATGAATATTCAAAAATCAGGTGATACTTGTCTATTCTTGAGCTCTTGAGCTACATACACTATGACACCTATTTCTCTCAAAATGGATAGTTTGTTTCAATGGTGACTTTGGAAAAATAACTGCTCAGATGCTTTCTTTCTCATGCTCTTGGGTGTCAGGTTCTTACCAAAAGCATCCCTAGGATCTGCAGCTCCATCCCTGCCCCTCTAGGAAGACTGCAAGTGTCTAGCAGTGCCTCAGGTCTGTACATCCAATTCTGGGATTCAGAAGGAGAAAGTATATTATTTCTGTCTGCATACCGAAGCACCATATGCTAATCTAGCTATTTAGTAATAAAGAGAATATTTCAATTTTTATTTGTCTTACTCCATTGTCCAATGTCTTAAGTTGTTCATAATTCCTCTGGAACAAGTTTTGCTATTTCTTCGGCCCCCTCAAGGCCCAACTCTTGCTGTTCTGGTCAGTAAAATTAAGAGACAGACAAGCAATAGCATTTGAGGAAAGAAATAACAGATTGGGACTTCTGACAGGGCCCTGATGTTCTGATGGTGCTTTAACAAGTAGAACATTTTTACCTTAGCTATTTTTAGAGGCTTATTGTTTCTTGTGCCTGTTTTTCCCAGATGCAACCCTGGCTTTTATGTTGTGTCCTGATGAGGCAGCTTAGATAGCCCAGCAATGGCTGCTTTTCTAGAGTCAGAACTGAACATGCTGGTCTTTGGGAAAAGTAGGTCAACTGAAACTTTAGCAAATAGGAGCTTTAGTATGTAGTACATGGGCTACGACAGCCACTTGGTAGGAGAAAACCTGCCCTTTGAAAATATATTCTGGTCCAAAAAGAGTGGAGAGTAGAACATCTAATCATACCAATTGCTGGGATTTAAAGGCCAATGCCTACCATGTGACTTCAGATTGGCTCTTGATTGGTTAATTATAAAATTTCTGACAATGGCTCTTAGATTTTGTGATCTAACAGGTTGGCTTTAACCAACAAATAAGATGGTTTCATTAATAAACCAGCAATAAAGAATAAAGTCCCTTCTTTTAATAATCTGTCATTTCCTGCCAGACCTGTGGTAGCACAGTGGATAAAGCACTGACCTGGAATGCTGAAGTCACTGGTTCTAAACCCCAGGCTAGCCCACTCAAGGCACATATGAGAAGCAACTATTATGAGTAGATGCTTCTCACCCCTCTCTGCCTCCATTCTCTCCCTCTCTCTAAAAATCAGTAAGTAAAAAAAAATATTTTAATACTCTATCTTTTTTTTGTTGTAAATACAAGGTTAAGAAGGCAGTTTACAAAGGTTTTGCTTGAAATACCTTCTCTTTTATGGTATTGAAATACATGCTTGTTTTGCTATCAGAACAAGAGAATAAAAAAATTAAAATCAAAATAAGGAGGAAGTGAAATCCTTAGGAGAAAAGTTGAAATTTTAGGGAACAGATTGGACCAATGGCAATGAGGTTGCAGAATGCCAGGATAGACCTGATAGGCAAATATAACAGGAAAGAAGAAATACACTAAGAAAAACCAGTTTTAATGAACTTTTAGAAAAGGAGAATATTTTGCCTTATTTCTAGATCAGTAATAACTTTGAGGACTAAATGAATCTAAGAAGAAAATCTCTGAGAGCATCAGACTAAAACATCTCTCCCAAAAGCAGTCGGAATCAAGAACACAATGGCAAGTACCCTCTTAAAGTCACAAATGGAGGCTATATCATACTTATTGGGGGAACCACACTGCAAAGACAGAGGCCATTGTAACAACTGGTTATAACACATCAGGCTGATTTGTGAGCGGGACAATTATCAGCATGACATTCTCAAAGTATTATTAGATACATTTTTAGAATAAGACTTTCATTGTGAATGGAATTTGTATCTCTAATCAGGCTCTCTTTCTTGAACTCCAGATTCAGATAAAATGGACTGCTTCATCTCCCCTTAATATCAAATAGGCATCCCAAATTTAACAGGTTCTAAACAGAATATCTGATCACACAATTGCCTATATGGGTTTCATCGTAGTTAGATTTCATCAGTTTTCATTGCTGTTAGGTAGTTAATCAGACATAATTGTTCCCAGCCTTAGCTCTTTCTTCTATACCCCATATGTAATCTTTCAGCAAACCCTGTTGACTATGTCTTTAACATGTGTCCAGAAACTAACCCCTTCTGCTCACCTCCACTGTTGCCATTCTGGTCAAAGCCTGGATGATTACATCTTCTCTAACTGCTTTCCCTGCTTCCACTTTTGCACTCACATAATTCACCCCAGTTAGGTTGCTAGAAAGAATCTCTGGAAGCAGGTTATATCACTCCTCTGCTCAAAACTCTCCAATTATAAATACTATTGTAAGCTTCACACATTTAGGAGGAAGTGTAAGTTTGTGAAACAAATTTGTTAAACCTTATAACAATGTCAACAAATGGTAAAACATCTGTATACTCTTTAACCTAGCAATTCCACTCTAGACATATAACCAGCAAAAATGTGTACAAAAGAAATGTGTAAGAATATTCACAGCATCACTAATAGCCCTAAACTGAAAAGAGACACAAACAGGCTTCTGTACTAGAATATATATATGAATTAGGAAACATTTATTTGTATCATCATTAACTATGGGAAGTTTTACAAGAAAAACAAAAGAAGGAAAGCATACTAAACTCTAGAAAATACCAGATGCCTTTTTTTCGAACCAGTCTACATAATAAATAAAACTTAAGGCTTTGGCTATTAAGAGATTGGAAACACTCATTTTCATATTTAAACCTATTTTGCAGATAGCTGCTTTCTTGTTCTATTTCATGCGCATATATAAATTTGTATTGATATTTATTTCAGAAATGACTTCTTAGAGAATCATTTTGACATCCAATATAAACATGGATTTATCAATATATGCTAAAATAAAACAGATATATAGCTAATTTAAGTTTTATTGATACATCTACCATTATTGAGAAGTTTTTGATTAATATAATTCAATAGCTTGATGATATTCTAACATTCATAGTCTAATAACCTCTCTCTGGAGGCCCTGGCTGGATAGCTCAGTTGGTTAGAGCATCATCCCAAAGTACAGAGGTTGCCAGTTCTATTCCTGAGGACTGGTTAGGACTGATCAGGACAGATCAGGACTGATCAGGACTGGTCAGGACTGGTCAGGACACGTACAGGAGCACATTGATATATATTTTTTGTATTCTTCTGAAGTTTGAAATGGGGAGGCAGTCAGATAGACTCCAGCATGTGCCTGACTGGATCCACCTGGCATGCCCACCAAGGGGCGATGCTCTGCCCATCTGGGGCGTTGCTCTGTTGCAACCAGAGCCATTCTAGCACCTGAGGCAGAGGCCATGGAGCCATCCTCAGTACCTGGGCCAACTTTGCTCCAATGGAGTCTGGCTGTGGAGGGGAAGAGAGAGACAGAGAGGAAGGAGAGGGGCAGGGGTGGAGAAGCAGATGGGCGCTTCTCCTGTGTGCCCTGGTTGGGAATCGAATCCGGGACTCCTGTACGCCAGGCCGATGCTCTACCACTGAGCCAACACATTGATATTTTTGTCTCTCTCTTTTTCTCTCCCCCTCAAATCAATAAATAAAACTTTTTTAAAAAGCTTATGGAGATGAGATAATTGCTAGTTTTTCTATTTAGGTCATTGCATTTTTGACATCTTATAAAAAAAAAATTCCTTAAAAGTCTAACTTTATTCTTTTGCATGTGGATACCCATTCAACTACCATATAATCCAGCAATACCACTTCTAAAGATACATTCAAAATAATTGAAAGCAAGTCTTAAAGAGGTAATTCCATATCATGTTCATAGCAGCATTATTCATAATAACCAAGAAGTGGAAGTCACCCAAATGTCTATCCACAAATGAATAAATAAAATGTGATATATACATATAGTGGAATATCACTCAGTCTTAAAAGGGAAGGCAATCCTTTCACAACCTACAACATAGATAAACCTTGAGACATTCTGCTAACTGAAATAAATCAGTCTCAGAAAGTCTATATGACCCCAGTCATACGAGGTATCTAAAGTAGTCAAATTTATAGAAAGGAAAAGTAGAATGGTATGTAGATACCAGGGACTAGGGACAGAAGGAAAGAGGGAGCCGTTGTTTAATGGGTTAAGATGGGGTCCCCAAACTACGGCCCGCGGGCCACATGAAGCCCCCTGAGGCCATTTATCCGGCCCCCGCTGCACTTTCTTAATACAAAATCTCAATAAAGACAGGATCAGTGAAACTGCCACGCCATGCCATACTGACACCTAAGGCAAAAAGATAAATCGGAAATACAGATCCAGGGCTAAACCTTTCGTCGCCGTTACTCTCTGATGGTCTTGCCCTAATCTTCCCAACAACACTGAATTCATCTGATCCAATCCTCTTCCCATTTCTTAATCTTCACATCAGAACTCTCACTCTTTGCTTTGCCCCTTCTCCTATGTCTGAGAAGTTATCCCTGCAGGAATTGGTGTATTTGGACTCATCTTCTGTCTTAGTTATAGGTCTTTCCTTGATTATGCATGTATGTAGAAGGTACCATATTCTCAGATACTCATGATTTTATCTGGTGCTGTAACTCTACCTTCCGTCAATGGCTTTTTCCATTCAATTGTGCATTTAATCCTAACTTTGGATTCTAATCCAGTCGTTTCTATTCCTGTTGCTGCTCTCTCATGTAACGTAACAGTTGTGTTCGCAACTACAATTTGTTGCCAGGAATTAAAAAATATTTTAAATACCATTAAAATATTTCCTTTATTGCTCAGTTCAGTCTCTGAAGTTTTCTTTTTCACTACATTTCCAAACACTTACCCAGTTCTCAAGAACTGGCTGCCACCTCTTCCGTTAAATCTTCAGTGACAAATAAAGGCACAAATAATCTCCCTGCCTCTATATGACTAGAATTTTTGTACAGTCACATGTGATTTAAATTCCCAATTTAGATCTTATTTGTGATGTCTCTCATCTCTTATAAATTATAGGCTCCTTAACTTCAACCAGGAATTGATTGTTGAAACGTGTGTGTGTGTGTGTGTGTGTGTGTGTGTGTGTGTGTGTGTGGACTGGGTGTTTAATCAATTTGAATCTCTTTAGTAAGATCTCCACATTATAGATTACACAACACTAGCCACTTAAATGCTCTTTGCTTTGAGGGGCAAACAGAAAGACGTTCATGAAACTTCCTAAATAAAATGTCTCTTTAGGGGATTGAACATTTTTTATTTGTTTATAAGTTAGAAAGCTAACATATTTTAAAATGTTCAACATGTTTTCAGCCCAAGGGAACCACTAGAGTGCAACAAAATATATTAACCCTGTCACCTCAAAATAAAGTGAGTATTTTTCAAGCTTAGGATAATGATTATCTCAAGTGTGCTTCTAAGAAAACCAGAAAATTTTTACTTTAATTAAACTCAATAATATCCCACTGAAGTTATCATTTTGAAAGAATATTACCACACAGTATTCAGCCGATATCTACACAAAATAAAAATTATTTTTATCTTCCACAGTAATAAAATGGGCTCATATTGCAGATGGAGAAATAGCTTTTCTAATCTCCCAGATATTCCAGGGAGAAATAACTACTCCTAAGAGAAAGACATCCAGAAAATGGCTTGCAGACTTCTAAATGCAATTTTGAAAAGCGTTATTTGCAAAGTGTTTATCAAACACTTACTCTGCCGAGCACTTTTCCAGGCTTGGGGAGTAAGGAGAGTTAGAAAAAGCATGGTCCCCTTGTTCAAAGAGCTTATAGATTTGGATGAACAAAAGTCTTGCAAATTATGTGAAAAGGAAACCGTAAAGTGACACATAGCCCAGTGCTAAATCACTTGATTTAGATGATAACTACTCTAAGAAGACAAAGAACAGTGACGCTCAGAGAGGGCTGTGGTGGTGAGACAGGCTTCACAGAAGGGCTGTGTTAACAAAGAATTTCACTAATCTTTGTCTGGACAAAACTAAGACAGAATTCTAGGAAACCTTTGGTGAGTAAACCAATGCACACTGGAGCAGAGCAACACTATGAGGGGAAAAAAATGAACTTGGAAATTCAAGTGCATCTTGGGTCAATTCAGGTACTAAGATAAACAGTAGAAGTAAGGTAATGGATATTTAGAATTAGAAAATTAGATTTGCTTTTCCTCATTTAATTAGTACTATTATAGAGACATATAATAACAATATCCATCAAATATATAATTTATATTGTCCTCTATAAATTTATTTTTCTCATGAAATATGGATATAGATGTATTGAGAATTAATTCAAAAGTAATCGAAATTCCTTTAGTCTTATGGGTACAATCATTCATTATTTCACTCAAGAAATATTTTTAAATGTTTTCTATATTCCAAAGTAGGGCCTATAGGTATAAATAAACTATTTTATAGCTCCCCGAGACATTTTGAAATGCAGTTAGGATTCAGGGAAACTTTTAAGGAGGTGCAGGCTTTTCCAACTTGAGCATTTAAGAATCGGCTCGTAAACTTGTTAAAATTGCAATGTTATGGTTTCACCTGACGTTAGATAAATATAATAATCTACAATTTTAACAAGCAATTCCAGCCATTTTGTTTTAGGTTGTTGAACCAAATTCCACACTGAGAATACTTCCTTAGACCAGAACTGAGTGCAAGAGCAATCCCACTCCAGGCCATAATGAAATATCTGAGAGCCGACTTTCTCTCTAGCCATGTACAATTAGGCAGCTGAATAGAAATCAATAAAATAACTGGTTTTTAATTGTTGGGGACCGAAAAATAAACAGGGTATTTTTCAGTCTGGATTTTGGGGACAAAGGTGCTGGGAGCTGACTGTAAGCTGACAGTCTGCTCATCCCCCCACCTCACCTGCCTGATTTAAGTTGCAAAGGGCTGTGCTTCAGTACTCATCCAGCCCATGTTCCCCAGAAGGACTGGAAGCTAGTTACTTCTTTGTTTAAAGTTAAGATGGTGGGGGTTTTTCTGCACCTGGTGGTTTTCTTGTGTTGTCTTGGAAATGTGATTGATTTGCTAATGGCTCACCTTGCCCAGAGAATAAAGAAGAATGTTTTCTGGGGGCGGCCATGTTTTTGTGGCTCAGCCAGCGCAGGAGTGACTGTTGGCAAGGAGCTGTAGCATCCTCCCGAACCCATCCTGTATATGTCCTTAAGTCTTTATTTTTCATTCAATTTCATACTATTTCCTGCTCGAGACCCTGGAATAGACTCGTCGTTCATGTTACAGCATTTAATATTGAATAATAGAGGTTGCCAAACTTATCCCTTAAAGAAGGGTGAGATATGACAGGGACCATCATTCCTATATCTTTTAGTTATTTAATCTCTATCATCTCCCTTGAGATGCAATATTGTTTTTTATTTCTCTGTTGGCTGGAGAAGGGAAATTTTTAGAGAGTTCCACTTTCAAGTTTCTGGTGTGATGGCCCTTATCCCATAGCTATGAACCAAATGTGAGCCTTACTCCAATTGACAAGTATGTAAATCCCAATAATATGTTCCCATTTCCACTTAAATTGGTAGTCTGGTACCTGCAAAAAATGGTCTCTGAAGGAAACAAGATAAAAAATGACTATAAACTATTGCAAGGTCAACTAAGTAGTAGTCCAGACATAGTCTCATTGCTAGAACAGAATAATAAGATTACAAATTCTTGGCATGCAACCATTGACTTGGAAAAATGTACTCTTCTAGCTGAGTTAAAAGGATCAAAAATAGTTACTATTCAGGTAATATGAACAACAATATTCATTTTTTTGATAGACTGTTGCTTAGAATATCCATATTTATGACTTGGCATGTCTAACATAATCCAGCTCAAATGGATGGGCTAGCCACATGCTGACTTGATGTTCTATGGTCAGATTTTCTTAGATTACCTCTAAGAGGACCAATGTCATGCCAGGATTTCTTTCCCAAAAGGCAATTAATGGACTGCTGCAATGGGGTAGTCTTAATTTAGAACCCTTTAGAACCTTATGGCCTGCACTGTGATTCTCTAAACAGGGCTTGCCATAAACACAACACTGTATGTCTTAACACCACTGCCACGTCTGACATGATATATTCTGCCCGACTATAAGTCACTAGTGAAAGGTCTGCTTTTAGTACACCTTGGATCTGCCACAGGCCCCTTTTCTGCTCTAAGTCAAGCTGGCAGCCCCTCGTGTCACATATGTATGAGCCAGAGTAGCATTCTTAGGTGTACAATGCATTGCCTCTACTAGCATCATTTTGCTTTTCCTACCAATCAGCTTGCTGTCATTGATATCATGGATCAAGGTGATGTTTTGTAGGATATCCTGGTGATCTATGTCTCTCAGAATATATATGCAGAAGGAGAAAGAGTTAACTTATTCCTGAGCAAAACCAGATGATATAACAAAGATATATAATTTTTTTTCACATTACAAAGTGTACAGATAGGTGTTTCTAAAAATTGAATCAATAACAATGAATTTAGGTCCAACATCTTCCTTATTAAAAAATGCAAATTCCACAAAAGCATCAACAGCTTTCTGCTTATATTATATTGGCCGGTTCTTGATATCCTTACCATCATTTTCTAGCTATAAGGATAGCAAAATACTTTTCTTCAAGCTAGATATATATTAAAATATAATTTCTATCACACAAAAGAAGACAATTATTCACAAATGTCTGCCATTATGGAATAACTTTCATTCAACATGTAATCAATAAGAAATGAGAAATAGTATTAGAAATTCACTCAAATGCATTGCTGGAATAATATAGAACAGGGGTTGGGAACCTAGGGCTCGCAAGCCAGATGTGGCTCTTTTGATGGCTGCATCTGGCTCACAGACAAATCTTTAATTAAAAAAATAATAACGTTAAAAATATAAAACATTCTCATGTATTACAATCCATTCATTTTCTACTGCTCATGTTCATGGTTTTGGGTGGCTGGAGTCAATCACAGCTGTCCTCCGGGACAACACCAAATTTTTATTGGATAATGTGTAATGTACATGGGTCGTTGTATGACTCCCACGGAATTACATTTTAAAATATGTGGCATTCATGGCTCTCTTAGCCAAAAAGATTCCTGACCCCTGATATAGAATACCTAAAAACTGAGACATGTAGAAGAGATTGAGAGGCTCCAATATACCTCTAAGATTCCAGGTAGTAAATAGAAGGAAGCTATATAGGAAAAAAAATAGTCTAATGGACTGAGATATTCTGGAAATGAAGGGAGATATATTAAGTTCTTTTTATTTAAAGAAGGAAAGTAGAAATATTTTCTCTCTTCCAAATGAGAGAAATTCAATAGAATAATGTTTCTGTTCTCTCTTTGTTCCTTTAATCACTGCACCTCATCAGAATGACTGAGCTACTGAGTGCATTTGAGGATGTAAGTCAGCAACTGCTCTGTGCTGCCTGACCTGGCCAAACTCTTCATGTGGGGACGACTTACTGTCTGGGCCAGAAGGGGTAATATAGCCAGTTCTTGAGTTCAATAATTAGTACATACACTAGATTAACTCATCTAAAATTAACTACCTCCAACCTGGCCTTTATTTATAATAAAATGACATTTCTGCCTCTATTGTCACTTTGAGGAATGTGTTCAAAACCCAGATGGGGTAGACTGGCTTTTATTGGGGCTGCTTTAGAGACCCCAAGAGAGTCCTCAAAGTAAGAGATTAAACCCAGTGTGAAACAACAACAATAACAAATCCACAAATAAACATAGTGAAATGCATCACATCAATTATAAAATTTTAGAAACCACCAAAGAAAATGGAAATGACAGTCCAAGGAATGACTGTTAAACTAACACCAGGTAAAAAAAAAATGTAGAAGAAAATGCAGTCAGGAAGGCACAGGGCTAGTTTTCAGATCATCAAGTATTTTATGTGACATTATATAGTTTCCATAGGGGAAGCAGTGAGGAAAAAAGATGACAAGAGTAATTGGACCATATCACTGTAGCCTGGAATGCCAAGAGCTTTGCTAGAAGCAGTGGAAACACAAAAGGCTTTTAAGTACCGGAATGAGGATGTAACAGGCATCAATGGAGAGATGATTTGCAGTGGGAAAGATAAGAGAGATTATTTCATGATAGACCTCTCTTTCTATGTCCAAAGTGGGAAAGCATCTGTGGGGAACACAAGTCTGGAATGGATAGAAAAGATCTAGTAACACTAGAATTTATGATTTAGAAACAAATGGTGTTGAGTTGCAGTGCTTTCACCAATATTTTCTTTTCCCACGTTGCATGTTTGTCCATTCCATTATGAGGCTATTCTGGGTCTATTGTTTTTGAGCATGAATATATCAGAGTGAAAACAGTGTTCATATCTTTCTGAATTTTGTCAAAAGCCTATTCTCTCAGTGGAAAAAAAAAAGACGTTAAAATTTAGGCCAAATATTTGGAGTTTGTTGAGTGAAATCCAAGTTACCACCATGACCAAATTTAAGACAGATTACCTTAAGATGAAAGAAGTGGAAGGAGATGGATAATAAATTATAAGACAGAGGTGAAGCCAGACCTAACAGGGCCTCTTATTTAAGGATGGAGGAGTTGGCAGCAGGAGAATTCACAGCGGACAGGTGTGTATAATCCTAAGAACACACAAGAACATTCACACAAAGAAGCATCATATATCAGTTTCTTCTATGCAAAAAATAGTTTTAGAGAGTACCTAAATTTAAGGTGAAAAAGAATAAACAAAGGAGCCAGAAGTAGGAAGACAATGAAGAAGATATTCGTGCATTTATTCCATAATTGTTGTCTGTGTACCTTGTACAGAGAACTCATGCAAGACAAGTGCACAAAGCATGAAAATATAGTATTCATGTTGGAGACATCAGTACAAACTTATATTTAAATTAATATATGTATAAATATAGAAGATTTTATATAGAAATATTTGAGTATGCATACATATACAGTTAGTATCATATATATATTTCCTTGCTCTGTTCTCTGAGCAGCACTAGAAGCAACCACACCTAAGTGATTAGTGATCGGATCTTGGCTTCCAAAACCATTCTCCAATTTAGAAAATAAAATAACCTGCATTCCTTTTATAAATGGCTGATTCTGGTACTGAGGTCAGAAATAAAAATGATAATAAGCCTAGTATCAAAAAGCAAGAAAGTGCTAAAATCACTCACACATATTAATGGGTATATGTCATAAGAATATAGAAGCTAAATAAAAAAGCCTCCAATAGCCAAAGCTGGGAAACTTGAGGAACATAAATAAACATTCATTTATAACACAAATGTAAAATAAATACCCATGAGTCCTTGTTGATATAAATTATTACTATATATAAATATATGAATAAGGAAGAAGAGGCAAATTTCCCATGCAGAATAATTTTAAGAAATGTAAATACATCACTCTCTAGGAGGTGAATCATAACTCCTGTTCCTTAAGTGTGGGCTGAATATATTGATTTCTTTCCAAAGAATACATTATAAAAAGAGTTTGGGGGGACAGTAAGTTGACAGTGGACAAACCAAAGAACATTACTACTAAGAGATCAAGGTCAACACTGGTAAATCAGTGATCATAATACCCTGGATATGATGTTATATAAATATAATTTTACTTGTGTTGTTTTTCTCTCCAAACCCACAACTTCAGTGTAATCATGAGAAATATTATATTAGACGAATCACAATTGAATGACAGTCTATAAAATATCAGACTACCATTTCACAAAAGTATCAAAATTCTCAAAAACAAGGAAAGGTTGAGAAACTGTCACAACCTAGAACTGCCTAATGACAACTAAATATAATGTGGTACAGGATACCTAGAAAGAAAAGAGATTATTGGATAGAAACTAAGGAAATATGAATAGGCTATGGACTTTAGTTAACAATAAAATATCAATATTCATTGATTACTTATGACAAATGTACCATCACAATGTAAAATGTTAATAGAAGGAAAAGAATGTGGGGTATATGGAAAGAGTAGTACTATTTTGCAATATTTTAAAAGAAAAAAACTTGATAGATGATAGATAGAAAGATAGACAGATAGATAGACAGAAACATGTATAGACCCATAGATAAATCAATAGCAAGAAATATTATTAAATTTAAGAACAATTTTCTTGTCAGATTGAGTTCCAGAGAAGTTAGAAAAAAATAAATTATATGGCATTGAAAACATACTACATAATAAATCTAAAAGCAAATTAGAGAACAAAGAAACAAGACCATAAATATATATAAATAAACTTCTAGTGACTGTAACAATATAAGTAGCTTGAATAAGTGCTGGCAGTAGTCAGACATTCTTTGGAAAAAAATGAACCTCATTTCTAACTATATTTTGTAGAAAAGACAAAGACAACCCCAAATTGTATCTGCAGTGACAGAATTTAATACTACATACCTAGGACATATATTTTATTGGAAACAAAATCTGTATATACAGAAAGGAAACTTTGCATAGTAAAACTATAGGAAATCATATAGTTAGTATTTATATCTATAATATTTAATAAAATGGTAGCAAAGATTATATATCCAAAGTTAAATAACTTATACAATATACATAAGGGTTCTAGTATCAATAGATTCACCAAATCAAAGTTTAAGGACTTAATTAATCTCCCAGAGGTATTGAGATTCATAGAAGATCTAGTAAGTCATAGCACAGAGAAGCAGTCAGTCTCTTATTTGAAGTCACAACTAGAGGCAGGACACATTTAAAAATAGTTAATACTTCATTCACCAGGACGCGTTATCACTCTGTGTGGCCTGGTGACTCAGTGTCAAAGGAGGACAGAGTCTGTGTGTGATCCAGAGGCAGGTCTGTATCTTCAGGCTCCTGCACCTCCAATTACACCATGGGCCTCAGGTATGTCGTTAAGCAGGTAGGTAGGGGAGTGAATGAAAGGAAGGAAAGAAAGGGAGGGAGGGCAGAAGGGAAGAAGGAAGGAAGGAAGGCACCTCATACCTATATATGTTTGCTTTTAATATTTTTCCATTTACATAATATTTCAAAATGTCACAAAAATGAGTACATCTTTACTGCACTCTTACATCCACTGAATACATTCTGCAAAGTTTTCTGTTTTGTTTTGAATGCCCAAAATTTTACACGAGCTGCTTTAACTTCTGGGAGATAAAAGAGTGAACAAAACTTGACAAAAATTCTTGTTCTCACAGCTTACATTCTAGTTGGCGAAGCAAACAATAAAGCAATAGATAACACTGGGGAACAAAATTTTTGTTGCATCCACAAAAACACTTGTTCTTACCTAATTCCAGTGTGCTGATCTCAAATCTAACATTAGTTTTTTCTCTGTAAGATACAGGTTTTTTTGCAATTCAAGATTTTAGGTTTTCATCTTTTTTTTTTTTTTTTTTTTCCGAAGTTGGAAACGGGGAGGCAGACAGACTCTCGCATGCACCCAACCAGGATCCACCTGGCATACCCACCAGGGGGCGATGCTCTGCCCATCTGGGGCATTGCTTTGTCGCAATCAGAAGCATTCTAGTGCCTGAGGCAGAGGCCATGGAGCCATCCTCAGCGCCGGGGCCAACTTTGCTCCAATGGAGCCTTGGCTGCGGGAAGGGAAGAGAGAGACAGAGAAGAAGGAGAGGGGGAGGGGTGGAGAAGCAGATGGGCACTTCTCCTGTGTACCCTGGCCAGGAATCAAACCCGGGACTCCTGCACGCCAGGCCGATGCTCTACCTCTGAGCCAAACAGCCAGGGCCTAGGTTTTCATCTTATTGTAAAATTTTCAACATTTAGTTTAACATAATGAAGTAGTATGTCTTCCTGGGCATCATTTTTGTGAAAATATAATAATTTATATAATGCAGTAAATACACTAACACACTAAAAGATATGACTGCATCAGAATTTGTCTACAATCTCAAAATAGAACATATTAAAACACTTATTTTAATCATAAAATTTGTGTAAAACTTATTTAAATTCTATTTAGGCAAAAATTTGCATTTGTAGCTCTTGCGTTTGTGTACTTGTTGAGGACAATCTCATTTGATGCTCCAGAAGTAGTCTGCTCATCACTAACAGCTCCAAGATTTTTGGGAAACTTACCAAGGAGACTGTTCAGAAAGTGAATCTTAATGCTGATGTTATATCTAATGTCCCGGAAAGCATCCTTTGAAGCAGAAGTTCATAGTTTTCTGCTTTTTTGCTGCCAAGGAGTTCTTTGTAACTGCCACAAAAGACTGCCATGCTGCTTTCTCCTCCTTATTCATCTTCCTGGCAAATTCTTCATCACATATGAGGGTTTGAATTTGAGGTCCAATGAATATACCTGCTTTTATCTTCTCAAAAGACAAGGCAGGAAAAGCAGAAATATTATGTTGAAAGTATTCACTTTCTCTATTCAAAGCCTGAACAAACTGCTTCATTAAGCCAAGTTTGATGTAAAGTGGGGGAAAAATGATCCTGTCTCAATTAACTACAGGTTTATTCACAATGTTTTGCATCCATACTTCCAGAGCTTCACGTTTCGGCCACTCCTTCTGTGTCCAGTGTTTCTCCCAAGCTCGGCTGTCCCACAAACACAGAAAGCTAGGATACTTCGTGAAACCTCTCTGTTGTCCTAGCAGGAAATTTACTATTTTAAATCCACACAAATGATCCAGTTATGCTCCTCATATTTCGGAAAGTCAAGGGACTATTTTTATGTCATTCTTACTAAGTCATTCAATTCAGGTTGGCTAAACTGCTGAGGGGTTAATGACTGCTTGGCATCAGAAGAAGACCCTTCAGATTCTACAACCATTTCCTCATGCATCTTATCAAAATACACTTGATCACCATGTTCATTTTCTTCATCCTTAGAAGAAATAAAACCATTGAAAACTGAAACCAGAAGGGTCTCAGAGTGTGAGATAGGTCGTATTGCTAAAGGAATATTAGGATATGCGATCATATGTTGTTTTTTCTTGCCGATGCCCTTTGTGTGGATCAGACAGAAATAACAGTCACTGCTGTGGTCCTTAGGTTCACAACAAACCATGGGAATACCAAAAGGCATTCCTTTGCATTTTCCTTTTGTCCAGTCATGAAGCATTTCCTCACAATTATGACATACAATATGAGGAGCCCAATTCTCCTCTTGATCGCCAAGGGAAACTTGAAAATAGGCAATATATGTACGTGTCACAAATGATGAAATATTGTGCCTTTGGCGTTAAAATGTGTAACAGACACATTTCTTACATTTATGCCTACTTGAAGAAGCCATGATTCGATCTTAAAACAAAATAAGAGGGTGTTTTTATCAGATAAAAATTTTTTACACTTAAAAACAACTACAATTATGTAAAACTGATGTTTGTAAAACAATTGCCTTGTGGTTATGTTCAATTCAAGAGTCATGGCCCTTTAACTCCAATTTAAAAACCAATGTATGCCATTAACTGTAACAAAAATAAATTAAAATTACATAAAAACTAGAGCATGCACTAAAAAACAATTCATATTTGGAATCAGTGATGCAGACATATATAGAAACAGTTTTAAAACCTCATGCAACAGAAAATGAAAAAAAAAATGTTCCCCAGTGTAATCATATAAAGTAAATATGTATTAGTTTAGATGGCAACAAATACTATGGAAAAAGTAAAGGCAAAGAATGGGTGTATTGGGCAATGATTTACACTTCTAAACAGATGGTCAAAGACTACTTCGCTGAGATCACTGTGTATAAGTAAAGTATTGCAAGAGATGGGGGAACAAACCAGGTGGATGGGTATAGAAAAAGTACTCTAGGTCTGCATGAATATCTTCAAGAGGAAGCAGGTACACCTGTGAGGCTTTCAGGAATGAGAAAGGGGAGAATCATAGAAGATAAACTCAGAGTGGGGCCAGAACCTTTAGAACCTTATGAGCCATTAAAAGGTTTGAGTTGAACATAGTTTGACACACTTTATACTCTGGCTGCTGAGCTATGAAAAGGCTGAAGAGGCAGCCTCCACCTTGAAGATAGAATGTTATCTAGAGCCAAGGTGATAACAATGGATGTGGTAAGAAATGGTCAGATTCTGGATCTTTTGGTGGTTGAAACCATAGGATTTGCTGAAGGATTGGATTTATGAGGGAAAGAGATATCCAGTTGGCCTGGATATCTAGATGGGATGGATCATCATAGACTAGGTCAAAAAATACCTAGTCAAAAGAACACATTTGAACAGAACATTAATAAGGAGCTTCTGAGACCCTTCCATTCCCCACAACTAACTGTTGGCCTCATTCAAATCCCGTTATTCTTCTGATGACAGGGTATCTGCAAGTTAATGGGGTCTCTAGACTGATCACACCATCAGCAGTCATAGAATAGTAAGGGAAGTGATCTTCAAAGAGTCCATCTAGAAATCTCAAAAACACCAATGAGAGTATAACCAGCCACATTCCCCCATGTTATGACACTTTTTACATTCCAACAGAATATTGTCTGGTCTGAATCATCAGTTACTATGACCTGTCTGTTTGGATAAGTCCATTTTGCTTCCAAAGGTATGGCTGTGAGGTAGTGACATGATTCTACAAACTCTCTACTTCATATACAAAGCCTAATATGAAATTTCTATATCTAAAGATCTCCATATCTTTCATTGCTAGAGACCTAGAGAATTATTATTGTGTATAGTCAAAATTTATAAAGAATTTACTGAAGTTATATGAGGAGTAAATTCATGATAGAATACTATCATCTAATTGTGAAATCTGAAAATTGGGTAAGAGCATTGCAGACATATGAATTTCCAGAAATTTTAATTTTGGCCTCATTATTTTGCTAATAAAATGGAAATTTTCAAAGTTCTAACAAAATGTTCCACAGAAAAGTCCTTCCCTTTTCTTACCTGCCTTTGTGCAAAGCTTCCTAATTGTTCTCTGCTTTTCATTTCCTGTCACTCACTTCCTTGTCTTACAGGTAATAGCATATTGATACCCTTTTCAAGAGCCTTCAGTTGCTCACCAATCTAGACACTGTCCTTTTGATTCTCCAGATTTTCTGTCCAGCCTTCCTTTCCAGGTCTATACCTCTGGACCGAGTATGAACTGTATACAATGAGTAGCCTGTTGAGATTAATTTATAGAAGGTATTGGCAAGGGACCAGAGGGCAGAAGGGGAATGAGGCTGGGGTATTCATTTCCTTGCTCCCTTTCTACTCTTTCTACTGGTTTTTGGGTTGGCAGTACTACACTTCTCCAGTGAAAATCAGCCTTTAGGGTGGCCCTCTCCTAGAGCTAGTGATAACACTTCAGTTTGAGTAATTATTCACTTTCCCAGCCCTTTAAGACTCAGGAGTGATAACAGGCCCCCACAGTTGCTAGCTGTGAGTATTTCTGACTTTATTATCTCTTTTAAGTTTTCCTTAACCCTGTCTACACATTTGTAAGTAGTTTATTCATTAAATTCTCTTCAATTATTCTTTGGATTGTGCCATCTCTTTTCTGTCAAGACCCTAACTGTTTCATTTCCTTTGTCTAAATAATAGAACCCAAAGCCATTAAACTGGAAGTCAAGGCTTGCTACATAATCTTGTCTAATTCCAAACCTTAAGTCTTATTTTTCAACATATCTCTACATGCTACATGGTTGCCTCGACACAATAAAACTTTCACAGTTCTGTCTTTTATAATGATGTTTCCCAGTCTATCTAGACCAGGGGTCAAGAACCTATGGCTTGTGAGCCAGATGTGGCTCTTTTGATGACTGCATCTGGCTCACAGACAAATCTTTAATAAAAAAATAATAAATTAAAAATATAAAACATTCTCATGTATTACAATCCATTCATTTCCTACCACTCATGTTCATGGTTGCAGGTGGCTGGAGCCAATCACAGCTGTCTTCCAGGACCACACCAAATTTTTATTGAATAATGCGTAATGTACACAGGTCGTTGTGAGGTCAGGAAGTAAACTTCCCTCCTTTTAATCAAGTACTCAGCTAGCTAATTGCAGAAACCCTTTTGACAAAGATGGCTAAAAAAAAAAAAAAAAAGAGGAGTATCATACTTTTCAGCAGGAATGGACAGAGGAATTCGCCTATGTGGAGAGAGCAGGTTCTGCAGTGTGTCTAGTATGCAATGATAAAATTGCATCGATAAAACGGTCAAATATAAGGTGGCACTTCGACACATGCTATACTATATTTGCATAAAAATATCCAGCAGGGGACAGCAGGAAGAAAGCATGTCAAGAGCTACTGTGCAGAGTGCAAGCTAGTCAGCAGCAACTCCATGTTTGGACCCAACAAGGTGACTGGAATTCGGCTAGCTTTGCTGGTGCCTTAGCAACTGTGAGAAATGGAAAGCCATTCACAAATGGGGAGTATGCCAAAACATTCATGCTTGATGTTGCCAATGAACTTTTTGACGACTTTTTGGATAAAGACAAGATAATCAAATGAATAAAAGACATGCCTCTGTCAGCAAGAACAGTTCACAATCGTACCATTATGATGGCAAATAAAGTTGAGGCAATACAAGCGAAGGACATAAATACAGCACCGTTCTTTTCTCTCACTTTAGATGAGTCAACAGACGTAAGCCATTTATCCCAGTTCAGAGTGATTGCAAGGTATGCTATGGGTGACACACTACGTAAGGAAAGCCTTGCAGATTTGCCTATGAAAAAGACAAGAGAAAAGGATTTATTCAAGTCTTTCACTGACTTCACTAAAGAAAAAATCTACCGATGGATAAACTTATTTCAGTGTGTACTGATGGTGCTCCGTGCATGGTGGAGAAAAACAGAGGATTCATAGCACTTCTTCATGAACATGAAAAGAGACCTATCCTAAGTTTTCACTGCATTCTACATCAGGAGGCGCTTTGTGCTTAGATGTGTGGTGAACAGCTTGGTGAGGTGATGTCACTGTTCATTCGGGTGGTCAACTTTATTGTTGCCCAAGCTTTAAATGATTACCAGTTTAAAACACTGCTGGATGAAGTTGGGAATAATTATCCTGGTCTGCTTCTGCACAGAAATGTGCATTGGTTGTCAAGAGGGAAGGTGCTCAGCCATTTCACGGCTTGTCTGAGCGAAATCCGGACTTCTCTTGAAATGAAAAACATCGAGCATCCTGAGTTAGCTAACACTGAGTGGCTCCTGAAGTTCTTCTATCTCATGGACATGACTGAACATCTGAACCAGCTCAATGTAAAAATGTAAGGCATTGGAAATACAGTCTTATCCCTTCAACAAGCAGTTTTTGCATTTGGAAACCAGCTGGAACTCTTCATCGCTGGCATTGAAACAGGTCATTTACTACACTTTGAAAAACTGGGAGAGTTTAAAGATGCATGCACAGCAAGTGACCCTGCTCAACATCTTGATCTCCAGCAGCTAGCGGGCTTCACATCTAATCTCCTGCAGTCATTCAAAGCACATTTTGGAGAATTTCATGAGCGCACTCATCTTTTTAAGTTCATCACCCATCCACATGAGTGTGCAGTGGACAGCGCTGACCTGAGTTACATCCCCAGTGTCTCTGTCAGAGATTTTGAGCTACAAGCTGCTGACCTGAAGGCCTCAGACATGTGGGTAAATAAGTCCAAGTCACTGAACAAAGATTTTGAAAAACTTGCATGACAGCAAGCAGAGTTGGCGAGCAAACACAAGTGGGGAGAAATGAAAAAACTTCAACCCGCAGACCAGCTGATTGTCAAAACTTGGAACGCGCATCCCGTCACATACCACACACTGCAGCGTGTGAGTATTGCTGTACTGACAATGTTTGGCTTTACATATGCATGTGAGCAGTCTTTCTCACACCTAAAGAACGTTAAGACCAACCTACAATCACGTTTAACGGATGAAAGTCTCAATGTCTGCATGAAGCTTAACCTCTCCACGTATCAACCAGACTACAAAGCCATCAGCAAAACCATGCAGCACCAGAAGTCACATTAATGGTAACAAGTACTTTATTCAATATTGGTCAGCAATAGCATAACAACGTTATTAAAAAAAAATCATAGACTTATTGTAATTTAAAAGTGTTGGTCTTATATAAAATGCACACATTTACTTGTATTTAGTGTTAAACATATTGTATGGCTCTCACGGAATTACATTTTAAAATATGTGGTGTTCATGGTTCTCTTAGCCAAAAAGATTTCCGACCCCTGATCTTGACCTTGTATATCAATTTAAAAAGTATTTCATGTTTCAAACAATCTCTCTGAATAACTTTTGAAATGCTGTTTTTGTAATCTATTGTACTTCCTATGACAATCAATCTTTTTGTACACAATTTTTCATTTCTCTGTGTTAGGGAATAATTTTTTAAAATATTTCAAATAATAAATATAGTTTCATATTTTTTACATATGACAGAAATTTAATTACTAACATGACAATTGGTTCATATTATATAATGACAACTATGTCATGATGAACTCCTCTGCCAAGAGTCTGGAGTGTTTTCTTTAATATCAACCAAAGTAATCGTCTTTATATCAGAAATGCAAAAATCGAAAAGAAAAATGCACCCTAAATTGAGACAATGTAAATATGTTATGTTTTCAAGTGTTTTGGCAAAAGAATTTAGTGAAAAAGGAAAACATTTTTGAATTGCTTTTTTTTCTAGTTTAAACAAATTGAACAAAGATTTTTACAAAAAGAATACTTTGTGATGTTTGATTCATTTCAATCTCCTTTAACTTTGGTTCTTTAAGTCTTCTATATTATAATCACCATTGTGAAGTCAAATAAGAATATTTAAATATAAAATATTGGCCACATCAGAATTTATAGAATCCAAACATCCATGTAGATAAAAATTCAGCCTTTACTTCCATCCAAGATCATGGTCTTGCCCTATCCTCAAAAGTTCTTCAGCAAAGACAAATGCTGACACTAAGAATTCTTAGGAATGAGCCCTCTTAGCATTGTAGGACCATGGTATCCAATCAAAAGATTGGTCATCAACCAATCCAATGGATTGATTCTCACAAAAGAGAGAAGTGTGAATGAAAAAGGGGCCAAAAATTAAACCTGACATGTTCAGAAAAGTCCTGCATGGCAGCCTTACAAACTTAGAGACCTAAAGTAATAATGTAGGATGGTCTGAAATTAAATTTTCTAACTAAAAGCAGTTCATGCTGGATAAGCATGTCTGAGGGAAGTGTTTTTCCCTAACAAAGGTCAATCTTCACTTTAACAGCTTGTCTGTTATCTTTTTTGCATAAAAGATAAAGTAATTTTTTAAAAAAATAACTTCAAAACATGCATTACCTGAGTCAGGGGCACAGACCTCTTTTTGCTTAGATTATCAAATTGATAAAAATGACAACAGCCACCCTGGCTTGTTGGCTCAGTGGTAGAGCATCGGCCCAGTGTGTGGAAGTCCCGGGTTTGATTCCCAGCCAGGGCACACAGGAGAAGCACCCGTCTGCTTCTCCACCCTTCCCCGTCTCCTTTCTCTCTCTCTCTCTTCCCCTCCCACAACCAAGGTTCCATTGGAGCAAAGTTGGCCTGGGCGCTGAGGATGGCTCCATGGCCTCCACCTCAGGCGCTAGAATGGTTCTGATTGCAGTAGAGCAATGCCCCAGATGAGCAGAGCATCGTCCCATAGTGTCCATGCTGGGTGGATCTCAGTCGGGCACATGTGGGAGTCTCTCTGCCTCCCTGCTTCTCACTTCAGGAAAATACAAAAAAAAAGAAAACAAACAAACAAAAAAAAAGATAACAGCCAATACAACAATAGCCATCTGGTGTGAATAAACCAAATTATATCTATTTTTTTGTTAGATCAACAAAAAATATATTGTTGGTGTGCCGCAAAATTTTAGTAATCAGTTTCAGTCTATGTGTCACTCAATTTATGTCTGTCTCTCAACTAGTAGGAAATTGACATTTTTAAGATACTGTAATAGCATTTTTGTTTTCTAAACATCTGTTACTATCATGTCAAAGTACAACAGATTTTTTTTTGCAGTGACCTTGTGCCAAGTAATCTTAATGAAATAATACATATTTAATAACTGTGTAGAATCTATGTGTATATTTTCACTTTTATGTTAAAAATCATATCCTGTTTAAATGTTAATAGTTTTATTTCTATCTGTTTATACATTATTTTTTTATTTTTATGACTTATTACACGGGGTAGGTCTTCAGTGCATTACTGAATAGAAAGGATGATAGTAAGCATTCTTGTCCCATTCTTGACATTAGAGGGAAAGCTTTGTTTATGATGATTATCTTTTTCTTAAATGTTTAGTATACTTCTCAATATCACCCTTGAATTATATTTTTGAGAAAGTTTTAAAAGTTGAATTCATTTATTAAATAATTACTAAAGAATTAAGAGTTTTTTATATTTATTCTTGTGTAAATTTTGATAACTTGTATGGATTTATAAATATTTGGGAAGTTTTCTATTTTATCTAAATTTATTGGCAAAAATTGTTTTTAATAACAGCTTTTATTAATTTAAATTCTATAAATTTTTGTGGTTACCTGCTTTTTTCTTCCTGATATTTGTAATTGGTTCCTTTTAAAAGTCTTTTAAATAAAGTTTTTGGGATGACATTGGATATTAAAATTATATAGGTTTCAAATGTACAATTTTATGTAGTACATCATCTGTATATTACATTGTGCATTTGAAAAAATCGGTGTTCATGCTGCCAGTCACCACTCAGCCAAATAACTAGAAACAAGGAAAGAATCTTTATGGGTGCTTTATTCAGATGGCTGGCAATCTAGGAAGACAGCTGATATGTACCCTAAAACAATCATATTAACAACCCATCTCAAGCCAACCATTTTATAAGGGGAAAAAATGGGTAGGTAAGAGGTTTGGAATTTAGGGAGAAGTTAATTAGATAAAAGTTGCAGTCCAGTGGTAGTTGCTTCTTGTATGTGCTTGACAGAGCAAACCCACGGCCTTGAACCAGCAACCTCAGCATCCTAGATTTAAAGCTGTATCCACTGCACTACCACAGGCCAGGCCAGATTTTGTCTAGTGTTTCCTCATCTGCTAACCAGTAATTCTTTATCTGCATCCTTGTCAGCAGAGATTCCATTTATAGAGCACCAGGATTTAGATACCATCTTGGTTGTTGTAAATCTCTTAGGCCTGGGGGACAAAAGTGGGTTTCTTCCAGCCCTTGTGAAGTCATATAGGCCTGTTCATTTATCTCAGCTCTTGGAACAAAGCTTTTCACTTGCATTAATTATTAAGCTTATTGACTACAACTAAAAGCTACTATTACTAAAGCTAAATTTTTACCTCTTGAGTTTCCCCTATCATGTTCACCATCCAAAGTCAAGTCTCTTTCTGTCACCATTTATCCCCCAATTATAAGGGGTTAATTAATGTTGTTTTTTGTTTGTTTGATTTTTATCACTACAACTCTGCCTGTCTCACATTATCTCCTTTCATGAGGATAAGTTGAAGTCATTTGGTGACAAATGAGAATTGGAATGCATATTATTCATGATATGTCAAATTTTGCTATGGTAACAAATCTATTAATCTTAATGGCATAATGTAACTCAGGTTTATTTCTTGGTCATGTTTTATGTTCTTAGTGGATCAGGAGTGAGCTCTGTTCATCTAATTTAATCACTGATTCAAACCAATCACTTTAAATGTTACTGTTTGCTTGTTGATTTAGAAAGGATCTCTCTGAAGGGCCAACCATTTAAAAATAAATGACCTGACCCCATAATGGCACATATCACTTCTGATCATAAATAATTGTTTAGAACTTTTTCACACATCACCTCATAAGACTAAAGGGAAATAGTCTCACATGCTCAAAAGTGAGATGAACCAAAATTATTTGGTGAACAGCACTTATTATTTCAAAAAAGTATACTTTTGTTTCACCTAGAAAAAAAGTAAAGGAGATAAGAAAAAGTAATATTCTCACCAATTAATATGAACATATGAATCTATGTTTATCAAGATATTTGTAAAAATGTACTTCATATAGAATTAAAATAAAATTGAAAATTTAAAGGCATTGTGTTATCAGTAATTATCTCTATGTCATAGAGATATCAGTGATATATATATATACATTTTTATCATTTTAAAATTTTATTTAGAAAACTAACTTTAATGTGGTGACATTGATCAATAAAAGTACATAGGTATCAGGTAAACATTTCTATAGCATTTGAACAGTTGATTATGTTGTATACCCATCACACAAAGTCAAATCATTTTCTGTCACCTTATATTTGTCCCTCTTTATACCTTTCTCCTACACCCTTCAACATCCCCCTCCCCCATGTCCCCTTCTCCCTCATAACCACTTTACTTTTATCTATGTCCATAAGTCTCAGTTTTATATCCCACCTATGTGTGAAATCATACAGTTCATAGCTTTTTCTGATTTATTTATTTAACTCAATATAATCTTCTGAAGGTCTGTCCATGTTGTTATAAATGTCACTATATGTTTTTCAAAATTTTAGGACATTATTTTTCAAAAATAAAGGTAAAACACAAAAAGAAAACAACAAAGTTGACAGTGAAATTAAGTATTAAGTTTTTCTGTATACTTATCAGTTTCTCTCCTTGCATCATCTTTTAATCAATTCTAACCCCTGGGTTGCCTTGTGAAGTGGAGGAAACCTGCAAGCATAGATTCTAAAGTCATAATTGAGCAGGTAGATAATAAAAGTTCACTTTTAGTTACTTCTGTTTATGATTACACACAAAGAATATTCAAGGAAAGTGTTTTGCTCTATTTCAAGTACAGAGAAGGAATTTATCAGTGAAATATCACTGATTTGAGCTCAACAAAAACATCAAACATTATAATTATCATAAAAATTGTGAACTGAAGTATATTGACAGTATTTTACATTTGAATGTAAATTGAATGTTATATAACTGCTGCTTACTGAGTAATTATAAACATATTAAAATTCAGATTTGGACGTCAGAGTAATGGCGGGGTAGGAAGCGATACCGATAAATCTCCCCCAAAACTCAACAAGATCTTGAACCAGAAACAGAAAAACCTATACTTGGAGCCTCCAGAAGCTTCGCAATACACCCAAAGGTATGGTCGAGTGAAAAATTGGCTAAATATATAACCAAACCCCGAAGGAAATAGGGAATAAGAAATGCTCTGCCTTCCTCACTAACCTAAACAGGGCGGCTTTCTCTGGTAACTGTGAATATAGAAACTGAGGTGGGCAAAGGGAGTGAATAGATCCAGGCCGCTGCGGCACAAACGGCCGAACCAGGCTGTGGTACGGAGATCCAAGCCGAGGAAAATCTGATCCTGTGGCAACCCGGGCAATACAAGCTAACACTCGTGCCAAACCCAAACAAAGAAAGACAAGCGGAGCAGCCATTTTACCCGGTCTCCTGGTCGGCGTGCGCGCAGTTAGTGGGCGAGAGATTTCTTCCTAAGCCCCGGAAGTGGGTGCCCGTGTTGCCCCATGGAGAGGCAGGGTCAGAGGCCTTTCTGTGGGCCGAGGGCAGAGTCTCTGGGCAGCCCCTGCGCCCTGGGAAAGCCACGCATGGGAGGGAGTAAGAACTAATTCCAACAGTGGAGATTTTCCGTGCAGGCGGAGGTTTCACTCAGAGGGAAACGCGGCCGGCCTCATATCCTGGTTTGCGTGCGCAGATAGTGAATGAGAGATTCCTCCGAGTGCCTCGGCAGTGCGCGCCCGTGTTACCGCACAGAGGGGCAGAGTCAGGGGCCTTTGTGTGGGCCAAAGCGGAATCTCGGGCCGCCCCAGCGCCTTGCAAAAGCCGCGCACGGGATGGAGCAGGACTCAATTCCAACGCTGCAACTTTTCCCTGCGGTTGGGGGTTTCACTCAGAGCGTGAGACTGCTGGCCAGATAGCCTGGTCGCAGACAGTGAGTGAGAGTTTCCTCCAAGCACCCCGGAAGTGGGCGCCCGCCTGTGTTACCGGACAGAGTGGCAGAGCCAGAGGTCTTTGAGTGGGTAGAAAGCCCGCCTGATTATGCTAGCAGCTCTGACTGACTGAGCCTTACCCAGAGCCCTGTGCTGAGTGGGAATAGAGTGGGGAGTTGCCAGCTCTTTGAGCCTCTTACTATCCAGGCAGAGGCAGCAGCAACCCCATAGCTGGATTATCAGGCTACTAATTGAGGAAGGAAAGACTAGGAGAAAGGCTCCAGGAACACGGACTCTCTCACTGTTGGAGCCTATAAATGCTAATGAACCTTGACTGCCAACGAGACTAAAGCACAATACATGACATTGCCATAGAGACTTATCAACTGCAAACCTCTACCTGACCTTGCCAAAGGGGCAGAACCCGGGGTACAGAGTCACTGACCAGGAAGAGGGAGAGAAAAGAAAAAGCAAGAAGATAACCTCTCAAAATCAAGAATAATACGCAGACTTTATAACCTACCACATTTTATAATATTTGTTCGTTTGTTTCTCTTATCTTCATTCTTGATACTTTTTTTTCCTCCTCCAATTTGGCGGATTAACTCTCTGCCGGTCTTACTTTCTCTCTCCTTGAACTACACTACCCATAAGTGTTACATCTCCCATTATCTTTTCTCTTCTCATCCTTTCTCTCTATGAGGGTTGCACTCCAAAACTCTTAACTCTCTCTCTCTCTCTCCTTTCTTTTTTCTTCTTTTAGTGGTTCCCTCTTTTTTCTCTCTCTCTCTCTTTCTTTTCTCCCTCTATATTAGTTTCTTCCTTTCTCCTTTACATCTCCTCTCATTCAAACCTCAATAACAAACAAATTATCTTATCTGGGACTCAAACTTATGTTTGTGGCATTTTGGGGGGGTTTTACTTCACCTTTTTAACTCACTAGCAGTGCTCCCATCCCTGGCTCTCCATATTATCTAGTTCTTGTTCCACTAAATACAATAGTAATTTTTTAATTTGTCCCCCCATTTTTCTATTTTCCTCTTATTCCTCTCATCATAACTCTTAGACAACCAACACCTAGAAGCAAATCATTTTATTCTTGACCCAAATTTTTTCCTTATTGGCTTTTTGTGGGTCCATACGCTCTTTTTTTTTTCTTTTTTCTTCTTTTTTTTTTTTTTGCCCCTTTATTACTTTTCCCCAATTCAGGCCTTCCATCACAGGCATTGTTTGTTATAATTCAAAGTTCACCACAAGATTTTCTAAAGAAAGAGGGGAGAGGAGAGGAGAGGAAAAAAGGAGGGGGGGAATAATTTTCTTTTTTTTAAATTTTTTTTTTATTTTATTTTTCTTTACTTCATTATTAATTTTTTAAAAAAAAACAACTCTTTTCGATTTTTTATTTTTTTATTATTATTTTTTACTTTTTTTAAACTTTTTATTCTTTATTAAATCTCATTAATACTATCAACAAAACCACCCTCAGATGCCATTAAGGAAGAGAAAATCGAATATCATGGATACAAAAGAAAGAGAGGTAACACAGCTAGATGAGGAAAAATCTATGGAGAAAAAATTTAATATATTGGAAACCTTGGAGCTAAATGACAGAGAATTCAAGATAGAAATCCTAAAAATCCTCTGAGATATACAAGAAAACACAGAAAGGCAATTTAGGGAGCTCAAAAAACAAATCAATGAACACAAAGAATATATGTCCAAGGAAATTGAAACTATAAAAACAAATCAAAAAGAGATGAAAAACTCAATTCACGAGCTGAAAAACGAAGTAACAAGCTTAGCTAATAGAACAGGTCAGATAGAAGAGAGGATTAGTGAAATAGAAGACAAGCTACTTGAGGCACAACAGAGAGAAAAAGAAAGAGACTCAAAAATAATAAAAAACGAGAAAGCCCTACAGGAATTATCTGACTCCATCAAAAAGAATAACATAAGAATAATAGGTATATCAGAGGGAGAAGAGAGAGAAAATGGAATGGAGAACATACTCAAACAAATAATAGATTAGAACTACCCAAGCCTGTGGAAAGAACTAAAGCCTCAAGTTCAAGAAGCAAACAGAACTCTGAGTTTTCTTAACCCCAACAAACCTACTCCAAGGCATATCATAATGAAATTGACACAAACCAATAGCAAAGAAAAAATTCTCAAGGTAGCCAGGGAAAAGAAGAATACAACATATAAAGGAAGGCCCATTAGATTATCATCAGATTTCTCAGCAGAAACTCTACAAGCTAGAAGAGAGTGGACCCCAATATTTAAAGTCCTGAAAGAGAGGAAATTTCAGCCACGAATACTATACTCATCAAAGCTATTCTTCAAATATGAAGGAGAAATAAAAACATTCACAGATACAGAAAAGATGAGGGAATTTATCATCAGAAAACCCCCACTCCAGGAATTACTAAAGGGGGTGCTCCAATCAGATACAAAGAACAAAAAAAAAACAGAGCCACAAGTAAAAGCTCCAAGAAGAAGACAATAAAACCAAATTTAAACTGTGATAACAACAAAAAGAAAGAGGGGGAGAAGATGGAGATTAACAGTAGAAAAGGACGATGGAGTGCAAAAGTACTCACAAAATAGTTGGCTACAATGAACAGAGTAGGGACCCTTTTCATTACTTAAAGGTAACCACCATTGAAAAAAACACCACAGAAGCACATGAGATAAAAAAGATAGCAACAGAGGAAAGATGTATGGAATACAACCAAATAAAAACAAAAGATAGAAAAATGAAAGAGAAGGATCAAACAAGACACAAAACTAACAGAAAGCAAGATATGAAATGGCAATAAGGAACTCACAAGTATCAATAATTACACTAAATGTAAACGGATTAAACTCACCAATAAAAAGGCACAGAGTAGCAGAATGGATCAAAAAAGAAAATCCAACTGTATGCTGCCTACAGGAAACTCATCTAAGTAACAAGGATAAAAACAAATTCAAAGTGAAAGGCTGGAAAACAATACTCCAAGCAAATAACATCCAAAAAAAAGCAGGTGTAGCAATACTCATATCGGATAATGCTGACTACAAGACAGGAAAAGTACTCAGAGACAAAAATGGCCATTTCATAATGGCTAAGGGGACACTGAATCAAGAAGACATAACAATTCTTAATATATATGCACCAAACCAAGGAGCACCAAAATATATAAGACAGCTACTTATTAATCTTAAAACAAAAACTGACAAAAACACAATCATACTTGGAGACCTCAATACACCGCTGACGGCTCTAGATCGGTCATCCAAACAGAGAATCAATAAAGACATAGTGGCCTTAATCAAAACACTAGAGCACCTGGATATGATAGACATCTACAGGACATTTCATCCCAAAGTGACTGAGTATACATTTTTCTCCAGTGTACATGGATCATTCTCAAGAATTGACCATATGTTGGGCCACAAAAACAACATCAGCAAATTCAGAAAAATTGAAGTTGTACCAAGCATATTTTCTGATCATAAAGCCTTGAAACTAGAATTCAACTGCAAAAAAGAGGAAAAAAATCCCACAAAAATGTGGAAACTAAACAACATACTTTTAAAAAATGAATGGGTCAAAGAAGAAATAAGTGCAGAGATCAAAAGATATATACAGACTAATGAAAATGACAATACGACATATCAGAATCTATGGGATGCAGCAAAAACAGGGATAAGAGGAAAGTTCATATCACTTCAGGCATATATGAACAAACAAGAGAGAGCCTAAGTGAACCACTTAACTTCCCACCTTAAGGAACTAGAAAAAGAAGAACAAAGACAACCCCAAACCAGCCGAAGAAAGGAGATAATAAAAATCAGAGCAGAAATAAATGAATTAGAGAACAGAAAAACTATAGAAAAAATTAATAGAACAAGGAGCTGGTTCTTTGAAAAGATCAACAAAATTGACAAACCCTTGGCAAGACTTACCAAGGAAAAAAGAGAAAGAACTCATATAAACAAAATCCAAAATGAAAGAGGAGAAATTACCACGGACACCGTAGATATACAAAGAATTATTGTAGAATACTATGAAAAACTTTATGCCACTAAATTCAACAACCTAGAAGAAATGGATAAATTCCTAGAACAATACAACCTTCCTAGACTGAGTCAAGAAGAAGCAGAAAGCCTAAACAGACCTATCAGTAGAGAAGAAATAGAAAAAACCATTAAAAACCTCCCCAAAAATAAAAGTCCAGGCCCTGACGGCTATACCAGCGAATTTTATCAAACATTCAAAGAAGACTTGGTTCCTATTCTAAACAAAGTCTTCCAAAAAATTGAAGAAGAAGCAATACTTCCAAACACATTTTATGAGGCCAACATATCCCTCATACCAAAACCAGGCAAGGATGGCACAAAAAAAGAAAACTACAGACCAATATCTCTAATGAATACAAATGCTAAAATACTAAACAAAATACTAGCAAATCGAATACAACAACATATTAAAAAAATAGTACATCATGATCAAGTGGGATTCATCCCAGAATCTCAAGGATGGTTCAACATACGTAAAACGGTTAACGTAATACATCATATCAACAAAACAAAGAACAAAAACCACATGATCTTATCAATAGACGCAGAAAAGGCTTTCGTTAAAATACAACACAATTTTATGTTTAAGACTCTCAACAAAATGGGTATAGAAGGAAAATATCTCAACATGATAAAGGCCATATATGATAAACCATCAGCTAACATCATATTAAATGGCACTAAACTGAAGGCTTTCCCCCTTAAATCAGGAACAAGACAGGGTTGTCCACTCTCTCCACTCTTATTTAATGTGGTACTAGAGGTTCTAGCCAGAGCAATCAGACAAGACAAAGAAATAAAAGGCATCCATATCGGAAAAGAAGAAGGTATCACTTTTTGCAGATGATATGATCCTATACATCGAAAACCCCAAAGAATCCACAAAAAGACTACTAGAAACAATAAGCCAATACAGTAAGGTTGCAGGATACAAAATTAACATACAGAAGTCAATAGCCTTTCTATATGCCAACAATGAAACAACTGAGAACGAACTCAAAAGAATAATCCCCTTCACAATTGCAACAAAAAAAATAAAATACTTAGGAATAAACATAACAAAGAATGTAAAGGACTTATATAATGAAAACTATAAATCATTGTTAAGGGAAATCGAAAAAGATATAATGAGATGGAAGAATATACCTTGTTCTTGGCTAGGAAGAATAAATATAATCATGATGGCTATATTACCCAAAGCAATATACAAATTTAATGCAAGTCCCATCAAACTTCCAATGACATTTTTTAAAGAAATAGAGCAAAAAATCATCAGATTTATATGGAACTATAAAAAACCCCAAATAGCCAAAGCAATCCTAAAGAAAAAGAATGAAGCTGGGGGCATTACAATACCTGACTTCAAACTCTATTATAGGGCCACGACAATCAAAACAGCATGGTATTGGCAGAAAAATAGACACTCAGACCAATGGAACAGAATAGAAAGTCCAGAAATAAAACCACATATATATAGTCAAATAATTTTTGATAAAGGGGCCAAGAACACACAATGGAGAAAAGAAAGCCTCTTCAATAAATGGTGCTGGGAAAACTGGAAAGCCACATGCAAAAGAATGAAACTGGACTACAGTCTCTCCCCCTTTACAAAAATTAACTCAAAATGGATCAAAGATCTAAACATAAGACCTGAAACAATTAAGGACATAGAAGAAGACATAGGTACTCAACTCATGGACCTGGGTTTTAAAGAGCATTTTATGAATTTGACTCCACAGGCAAGAGAAGTGAAGGCAAAAATTAATGAATGGGACTATATCAGACTAAGAAGTTTTTGCTCAGCAAGAGAAACTGATAACAAAATAAACAGAAAGCCAACTAAATGGGAAATGATTTTTTCAAACAACAGCTCAGATAAGGGCCTAATATCCAAAATATACAAAGAACTCATAAAACTCAACAACAAACAAACAAACAATCCAATAAAAAAATGGGAAGAGGATATGAATAGACACTTCTCCCAGGAAGAAATACAAATGGCCAACAGATATATTAAAAGATGCTCATCTTCTTTAGCTATTAGAGAAATGGCCCTGGCTGGTTGGCTCAGCGGTAGAGCGTCGGCCTAGCGTGCGGAGGACCCGGGTTCGATTCCCGGCCAGGGCACACAGGAGAAGCGCCCATTTGCTTCTCCACCCCTCCGCCGCACTTTCCTCTCTGTCTCTCTCTTCCCCTCCCGCAGCCAAGGCTCCATTGGAGCAAAGATGGCCCGGGCGCTGGGGATGGCTCTGTGGCCTCTACCCCAGGCTCTAGAGTGGCTCTGGTCGCAACATGGCAACGCCCAGGATGGGCAGAGCATCGCCCCCTGGTGGGCAGAGCGTCGCCCCTGGTGGGCGTGCCGGTTGGATCCCGGTCGGGTGCATGCGGGAGTCTGTCTGACTGTCTCTCCCTGTTTCCAGCTTCAGAAAAATGAAAAAAAAAGAAAAGAGAAATGCAAATCAAAACGGCAATGAGATAGTGACGTCACGGAAATGGCGCCGTGAGCAGCGCGTCCGAAAGCTCTCCCCTAAATCACAACAAATTTATCAACTAGAAACAGAAAAATTTATCTTCGGAGCATTCCGGAGTTCCACACAAACTGATAGCGAAAGGACTGTTATCACTTGAATCTGAGAGAAGAGGGTGTGGAGGAATCTACCACAGGGACGTTCTTTCAAACCGCAAGGAAGTGCGCCTGTGGTTAGTCAGCCCATATACTTGGGAACCACGAGCAGCTGTGAGCGGCCGACGCGAGCCGCCACTGCGAGCCGCTGCGAGCCCCCGCGAGCCGCCACCGCAAGCGGAGCGGTCGCCACGAGCCGCCGCTGCGAGTCAACGCGAGCAGCCGCGCGCGCGCCCGGTCCGGTTGAGCACCGCTGACGTTCCCAGCGGCCCGCACACTGCGAGTGGGGGGCCGCCGGCCACCGGTACCCGGAGCGCCCCATTCACGTGCGTGCCTTGGGCATTCCACGCGCCCAGGGCGCCCTGCTGGCCCGCACAACCAGGGGGCTCCATTATCCTGCGCCTGGTGCGGTCCAGCCGCCAGCGGCAGGGCGAGCGGGAGAGGCTTGGGAGATTCTCTCCGTGGGCGGGGCACCTCACCCAGCCATTCAAGCTAACAATCAAGCGTTGGGGGAGGGGCGCGCGCAGGCAGCCTAAAATACCTTCGGAAGCACAGCTGCGACCCAATCACTGAAATTAGCTTAACCCATGAAATCTGCGCACCCTCAGTTCTAATTGATAAGATCTCTCTCAATTCAGCGTTCCAAGACAAGAGGCGTGATATTTTTTAGTGCCTCTCGCTAAAGGGGCGGGGGCAACTTCTGATTGATAGAGCCTCCATATTCAGGGATAAACGCTAACAAGAAGGACTTGGCAGATAATAAGGTCTATACTACACTAGTTGTAAGCAGAGACTAGTGCCTCTTCTTCCCTGCAAAAACAGGCTACAAAGTGTGGAAAGCCTGGGTTGAGAGGTCCAACTAAATGATAGGCGCTGAACAGTCACCTTGACAACAATTGACTCCCACCCCCGCCTGATTACACTGGAGGCCCTGACTGTCAGAGCCTTTCCCAAAGCCTTGCACTGAGTGGGGATAGAGTGGGGATTTCCCAGCTCTTTGAGCCTCTTACTCCCCAGGCAGAAGCAGTTGCAGCCTTATAGCTGGATCACCAGGCTGCTAATTCAGAAAGGGGGGACTAGGAGAGAGAATCCAGGAAAGCAAACTCTCTCATCGTTGGACCCTGCAAACGCCAACAAGCCTTTACTTCCAGCAAGACTAAAGCCAATTATATGACATTGCCATAGAATCCCATCAACTGCAAATCCCTACCTAAGAGTGACACAGGGGCAGAGCCTGGGGTACAGAGTCACCGACCAGGAAGAGGGAGAGAAAAGAAAAAGGAAGAAGTTAACCTCTCAAAATCAAGAAAAACCCACAGACTTTACAACTTGATCCACTATTTTTTTTGTTGTTGTTGTTGTTTGTTTCTTCTATCTTTTTGCCTTTATTTCCTCCACCTCGGTCCTTCTATTTTCTGCCCATCTAATGCTTCCCCTTTCTTGAACTACACTACCCATGAGTGTTGCATTTTATTTTTCTTCTTCATCCTCACCCTCCTTTAAGGTTATACTCCAAAACACTTAACTCTCACTCTCTCCTCTTTTTTTTTTTTGTCTTGCTTTATTTTGTTTTTTTCTCTTCCTATTTTATTTCTTCTTTTGTTTTTCTCTTTTTCTTATTTTTTCCTTTCTATTCGTTTTTTCTTTTCTCATTTTACTTTCCTCCCATATAATCCTCAATCACGAACAAATTAGTTAATTTGGAACTCAAGGCTTTTTTTTGGCTTTATTTCTCTTTTTTGCTTTTGTTTTTATTTTTTTTTCTTGTTTGTTTATTTTTGTGGCATTTTGGGTCCTCCCAACCCAACGTCTCCATTGTATTTAGTCTTCACTCCACTTAATACAACAGATTTTTACTTATTATTTTTATTTTTTCTTCTTTATTATTCTTTTTTGGTCCTTTTTTCTGGTTCCCTCTTATCCCTCTCATTATATCTCTTAGTTGACCATCATATACAAGCAAATCATCTTATGCTTGTCTAAGATTTTCTTCCTTTTTTTTTTTTTTTTTTTTGCATTTAGTAGGTCCCTACTCCCTTTTTTTGCCCCTTGAACTCTTCACCCCAAATCAGGCCCTCCATTATAGGCACGATATTTCCCTGAGGAGGGGAGAGGAGGGAAAGAGAAGAGAGAAAAAAAAGGGGGAAATAATAAATTATTACTGTTTTTTTTTTGTGGGGTGTTTTACCTTTTTTTTTTTTTTTACTTTTTACTCTTTATTAATTCTAATTAGTGCTATCAATAAGACCACCTTCAGATGCCGATAAGAAAGAGGAAATCGAATATTATGGATACAAAAGAAAGAGAGGTAACACAAATAGATGTGGAAAAATCTATGGAGAAAAGACTTAACATATTGGAAGCCTTGGAGCTAAATGACAAAGAATTTAAAATAGAAATCTTAAAAATACTCAGAGATATACAAGAAAACACAGAAAGGCAATATAGGGAGATCAGAAAACAACTCAATGAACACAAAGAATATATTACCAAGGAAATTGAAACTATTAAAACAAATCAAACAGAAATGAAAAACTCAATTCACGAGCTGAAAAACGAAGTAACAAGCTTAGCTAACAGAACAGCCCAGATTGAAGATAGGATTAGTGAAATAGAAGACAAACAACTTGAGGCACAACAAAGAGAAGAAAGAGACTCAAAAATAATAAAAAACGAGAAAGCCCTACAGGAATTGTCTGACTCCATCAGAAAGAATAACATAAGAATAATAGGTATATCAGAGGGAGAAGAGAAAGAAAATGGAATGGAGAATATACTCAAACAAATAATAGACGAGAACTTCCCAAGCCTGTGGAAAGAACTAAAGCCTCAAATTCAAAAAGCAAACAGAACACCGAGTTTTCTTAACCCCAACAAACCCACTCCAAGGCACATCATAATAAAGATGACACAAACCAATGACAAAGAAAAAATTCTCAAGGCAGCCAGGGAAAAGAAGAGTACAACATATAAAGGAAGGCCTATTAGATTATCATCAGATTACTCAGCAGAAACTCTACAAGCTAGAAGAGAGTGGACCCCAATATTTAAAGTCCTGAAAGAGAGGAACTTTCAGCCAAGAATACTATACCCATCAAAGCTATCCTTCAAGTATGAAGGAGATATAAAAACATTCACAAATACAGAAAAGATGAGAGAATTTATCAACAGAAAGCCCCCACTCCAGGAAATACTAAAGGGGGTTTTCCAACCAGATTCAAAGAAAAAAAGAAAACAACACCACAAGTAACAGCTCCACCAAGAACACAATAAAACCAAACTTAAACTGTGACAACAAAGGAAAAAAAGGGGGGAGAGGATGGAGATTAACAGTAGCAAAGGATGATGAAGTGCAGAAATACTTATAAGATAGGGTACTACAATGAATATGGTAGGTACCCTTTTCATTACTTAATGGTAACCACCCTTAAAAAAACCACCACAAAAACACTTGACTTAAAAAAGGTAGCAACAGAGGAAAGAAGTATGGAACACAAACAAACAAAAACAAATGATAGAAAAACAAAAGAGAAGAATCAAACTAGATACAAAACTAACAGAAAGCAATTTATAAAATGGCAGTAGGGAATCCACAAGTGTCAATAATTACACTAAATGTAAATGGACTAAACTTACCAATAAAAAGACACAGAGTAGCAGAATGGATTAAAAAAGAAAATCCAACTATATACTACCTACAAGAAACACATCTAAGCCACAAGGATAAAAACAAATTCAAAGTGAAAGGCTGGAAAACAATACTCCAAGCAAACAACACCCAAAAAAAAGCAGGCGTAGCAATACTCATATCTAATAATGCTGACTACAAGACAGAAAAAGTACTCAGAGACAAAAATGGTCATTTCATAATGATTAAGGGGAAGTTGAATCAAGAAGACATAACAATCCTTAATATATATGCACCAAACCAAGGAGCACCAAAATATATAAGACAGCTACTTATTGACCTTAAAACAAAAACTAACAAAAATACAATCATACTTGGAGACCTCAATACACCGCTGATGGCTCTAGATCGGTCATCCAAACAGAGAATCAATAAAGATATAGTGGCCTTAAACGAAATACTAGAACACCTGGATATGATAGACATCTACAGGACACTTCATCCCAAAGCGACAGAGTATACATTTTTCTCTAGTGTACATGGAACATTCTCAAGAATTGACCATATGTTGGGCCACAAAGATAATATCAGCAAATTTAGAAAAATTGAAATTGTACCAAGCATATTTTCTGATCATAAAGCCTTGAAACTAGAATTCAACTGCAAAAAAGAGGGAGAAAAACCCACAAAAATGTGGAAACTAAACAACATACTTCTAAAAAATGAATGGGTCAAAGAAGAAATAAGCACAGAAATCAAAAGATATATACAGACAAATGAAAATGAAAATACGACATATCAGAATCTCTGGGATGCAGCAAAAGCAGTAATAAGAGGAAAGTTCATATCACTTCAGGCCTATATGAACAAACAAGAGAGAGCCGAAGTAAACCACTTAACTTCACACCTTAAGGAACTAGAAAAAGAAGAACAAAGACAACCCAAAACCAGCCGAAGAAAGGAGATAATAAAAATCAGAGCAGAAATAAATGAAATAGAGAACAGAAAAACTATAGAAAAAATCAATAAAACAAGGAGCTGGTTCTTTGAAAAGATCAACAAAATTGACAAACCCTTGGCAAGACTCACCAAGGAAAAAAGACACAGGACTCAAATAAATAAAATCCAAAATGAAAGAGGAGAGATCACCACAGACATCATAGATATACAAAGAATTATTGTAGAATACTATGAAAAATTATATGCCACCAAATACAACAATCTAGAAGAAATGGATAAATTCCTAGAACAATACAACCTTCCTAGACTGAGTCATGAAGAAGCAGAAAGCCTAAACAGACCAATCAGCAGGGAGGAAATAGAAAAAACTATTAAAAATCTCCCCAAAAATAAAAGTCCAGGCCCAGACGGTTATACTAGTGAATTCTATCAAACATTCAAAGAAGACTTGGTTCCTATTCTACTCAAAGTCTTCCAAAAAATTGAAGAAGAAGCAATACTTCCAAACACATTTTATGAGGCCAACATAACCCTCATACCAAAACCTGGCAAGGATGGCACAAAGAAAGAAAACTACAGACCAATATCTCTAATGAATACAGATGCTAAAATACTAAACAAAATACTGGCAAACCAAATACAACAACATATTAAAAAAATAATACATCATGATCAAGTGGGATTCATCCCAGAATCTCAAGGATGGTTCAACATACGCAAAACGGTTAACGTAATACACCATATCAACAAAACAAAGAACAAAAACCACATGATCTTATCAATAGATGCAGAAAAGGCTTTTGATAAAATACAACACAATTTTATGTTTAAGAATCTCAACAAAATGGGTATAGAAGGAAAATATCTCAACATGATAAAGGCCATATATGATAAACCATCAGCCAACATCCTATTAAACGGCATAAAACTGAGGACTTTCTACCTTAAATCAGGAACAAGACAGAGTTGTCCACTCTCTCCACTCTTATTCAACGTGGTGCTAGAAGTTCTGGCCAGAGCAATCAGACAAGACAAAGAAATAAAAGGCATCCATATCGGAAAAGAAGAAGTAAAGCTATCACTTTTTGCTGATGATATGATCCTATACATCGAAAACCCGAAGGACTCCACAAAAAGATTATTAGAAACAATAAACCAATACAGTAAGGTCGCAGGATACAAAATTAACATACAAAAGTCCATAGCCTTTCTATATGCCAACAATGAAATATTAGAAAACGAACTCAAAAGAATAATCCCCTTCACGATTGCAACAAGAAAAATAAAATACCTAGGAATAAACATAACAAAGAACGTAAAGGACCTATATAATGAAAATTACAAAGCATTGTTAAGGGAAATCGAAAAAGATACAATGAGATGGAAAAATATTCCTTGTTCTTGGATAGGAAGAATAAATATAATCAAAATGGCCATATTACCCAAAGCAATATACAAATTTAATGCAAGTCCCATCAAAATCCCTATGAGATTTTTTAAATAAATGGAACAAAAAATCATCAGATTTATATGGAACTATAAAAAACCCCGAATAGCCAAAACAATCCTAAGGAAAAAGAATGAAGCTGGGGGCATTGCAATACCTGACTTTAAACTATATTATAGGGCCACGATAATCAAAACAGCATGGTATTGGCAGAAAAATAGACACTCAGACCAATGGAACAGAATAGAAAGCCCAGAAATTAAACCACATATATATGGTCAAATAATCTTTGATAAAGGGGCCAACAACACACAATGGAGAAAAGAAAGCCTCTTCAACAAATGGTGTTGGGAAAACTGGAAAGCCACATGCAAAAGAATGAAACTCGACTATAGCCTGTCCCCGTGTACTAAAATTAATTCAAAATGGATCAAAGACCTAAATATAAGACCTGAAACAATAAAGTACATAGAAGAAGACATAGGTACTAAAATCATGGACCTGGGTTTTAAAGAACATTTTATGAACTTGACTCCAATGGCAAGAGAAGTGAAGGCAAAGATAAATGAATGGGACTACATCAGAATTAAAAGTTTTTGCTCAGCAAGAGAAACTGATATCAAAATAAACAGACAGCCAACTATATGGGAACTGATATTTTCAAACGACAGCTCAGATAAGGGCCTAATATCCAAAATTTACAAAGAACTCATAAAACTCAACAACAAACAAACAAACAATCCAATAAAAAAATGGGAAGAGGACATGAACAGACACTTCTCCCAGGAAGAGATACAAATGGCCAACAGATATATGAAAAGATGCTCAGCTTCATTAGTTATTAGAGAAATGCAAATCAAAACTACAATGAGATACCACCTCACTCCTGTTAGATTAGCTATTATCAACAAGACGGGTAATAGCAAATGTTGGAGAGGCTGTGGAGAAAAAGGAACCCTCATTCACTGTTGGTGGGACTGTAAAGTAGTACAACCATTATGGAGGAAAGTATGGTGGTTCCTCAAAAAACTGCAAATAGAACTACCTTATGACCCAGCAATCCCTCTACTGGGTATATACCCCAAAACCTCAGAAACATTGATACGTGAAGACACATGTAGCCCCATGTTCATTGCAGCACTGTTCACAGTGGCCAAGACATGGAAACAACCAAAAAGCCCTTCAATAGAAGACTGGATAAAGAAGATGTGGCTCATATACACTATGGAATACTACTCAGCCATAAGAAATGATGACATCAGATCATTTACAGCAAAATGGTGGGATCTTGATAACATTATAAGGAGTGAAATAAGCAAATCAGAAAAAAACAAGAACTACATGATTCCATACATTGGTGGAACATAAAAATGAGACTAAAAGACATGGACAAGAGTGTGGTGGTTACCAAGGGTGGGGGGGGAGGGAGGACATGGGAGGGAGGGAGGGAGAGAGTTAGGGGGAGGGGGAGGGGCACAGAGAACTGGATGGAGGGTGACGGAGGACAATCTGACTTTGGGCGAGGGGTTTGCAGCATAATTTGATGACAAAATAACCTAGACATGTTTTCTTTGAATATATGTACCCTGATTTATTAATGTCATCCCATTACCATTAATAAAAATTTATTAAAAAAAAAAAACGGCAATGAGATACCACCTCACACCTGTTAGATTAGCTGTTATTAGCAAGACAGGTAATAGCAAATGTTGGAGAGGCTGTGGAGAAAAAGGAACCCTCATACACTGTTGGTGGGAATGTAAAGTAGTACAACCATTATGGAAGAAAGTATGGTGGTTCCTCAAAAAACTGAAAATACAACTACCTTATGACCCAGCAATCCCTCTACTGGGTATATATCCCAAAAACTCAGAAACATTGATACGTAAAGACACATGCAGCCCCATGTTTATTGCAGCATTGTTCACAGTGGCCAGGACATGGAAACAACCAAAATGCCCATCAATAGATGACTGGATAAAGAAGATGTGGCACATATACACTATGGAATACTACTCAGCCATAAGAAATGATGACATCAGATCATTTACAGCAAAATGGTGGGATCTTGATAACATGATACGAAGCGAAATAAGTAAATCAGAAAAAACCAGGAACTATATTATTCCATACGTAGGTGGGACATAATAGTGAAACTAAGAGACATTGATAAAAGTGTGGTGGTTACGGGGGGGAGGGGGGAATGGGAGAGGGAAAAGGGGTGGGGAGGGGCACAAAGAAAACAAGATAGAAGATGACAGAGGACAATCTGACTTTGGGTGGTGGGTATGCAACATAATTGAACGACAAGATAACCTGGACTTGTTATCTTTGAACATATGTATCCTGATTTATTGATGTCACCCCATTAAAAAAATAAAATTATAAAAACAAAAACAAAAACAAAAAAAACTACAAAGCCAAGAAAAATTTTTTTTAAAAAAATTCAGATTTACAGCTTAGTCCTTTAATTGTTGACTTAGCTATGAATAGCAGGGATTTTCACTGACCGAAATGTACATTCAGAGAAATCAGTTTGGAGACTGTGACAACTGCAATATATGAACCTCCTAAGAATAGTCTTATTCTGAATAACACTAGGCATTCATTTCATAGAAAATTAGATATCTTTTTAATTTTGAGGAAAATATATATTTGTCTCTCCCACACTCATTTCATTTTATTCAACTTTGCCTTAACGTTGAATTATGCATCCCTGACAAAGATTTCCAAATATCCATCTAACCTTTTGGCAAAACCAACTGGGTTTAAAGCCAGTTAAATCAGTCAATAAGACAGATCTTAGCCTCTATGTTTAATTTTTATTTTTCAAAGTATATATATAACTGTGTACGACATAAGAGAGAATTTGAGTTTACTTATGAGCCTGGAATTTCTGTTGCTGTTTGGGCGTACAAGGACTTCCCCACATACAGCCTTATGAGTATAACGAACATATATATAATGTTCAAGCTAGAAAAAGCCACTTTACTTCTTGAAGTCCTGTAAGAAGAGAAATAGCTATCAATATCTGCTTCATTGATATGAAAATATTAAGATAAAATATATAACATCATTATTGTGGTACCTAGAATAGACTAAGCACTCAATAAATTTTATCAGCACACTAACAAGAATGATCATTTATATTAATAGGCTGTAAAATCATCTTGGTGGCTTTTGATAAAGATGATATTTTTATTCAGCTTGTTAATATTTAATTAAAGAGCAAATCCTAGAAGTTTCAGTTTCTTTTTCAGAGAAAATGGTTTCTAGTGTATGACATTAGCTATTTTTATTTTTGTTCTTTTTTGAGTGAGAGGGTAATAGTATTAAGTTTCAATTGTCTTTTCTTAATCCATCTCTGATGAAACAGGATACCACTGACATTTTCCTATTTTAAGCAACATTTATTAAGAGACTGCACAACTAGCTTATAAAGATATTTTAAGGCACATTCAAGTAAATTTGTGAATATGGCTGCCACTTTGCTTACATTTGGAAAGAACTTAAAATCCACTACTGATCAAGAAAGACTGGTTCTTTTTCTCCCCCTCTTTATTGATTTTTATGGGGGGTGACAACTGGTTAATGAAATTTTATCGGTTTAAGGTATACAACTGTACAACACATCATCTGTACACTGTATTGTGTTCACGCCCCAAGTCAGGTCTCTGTCCATCACCTTTTATTCACTCTGCACCCTCCTTGGTTCATAAGTAGAAGCTTCACAAGAGATTTAGAGTTTCTGAAGAAATGTTATATTATCGATTTTGATCATAAATCCATTATTACTGCCTTATTGCACTAGCCAATCTGAGATGTGTTTTTCTTTCCCTTGACCTTGTTTCTGGAAATAAAATTGATTTTGTTTTATATCACTGCACCACTTGAAACCTCCTAGGATCAAAGCCTCTCAAGTAATTTTGCTCTTGATAAAATCAAACCAAATGAGGCCCTGGCCGGTTGGCTCAGCGGTAGAGCGTCGGCCTAGCGTGCGGAGGACCGGGGTTCGATTCCCGGCCAGGGCACATAGGAGAAGCGCCCATTTGCTTCTCCACCCCTCCGCCGCGCTTTCCTCTCTGTCTCTCTCTTCCCCTCCCGCAGCCAAGGCTCCATTGGAGCAAAAAGATGGCCCGGGCGCTGGGGATGGCTCTGTGGCCTCTGCCCCAGGCGCTAGAGTGGCTCTGGTCGCAATATGGCGACACCCAGGAGGGTCACAACATGGCGACGCCCAGGATGGGCAGAGCATCGCCCCCTGGTGGGCAGAGCGTCGCCCCCTGGTGGGCGTGCCGGGTGGATCCCGGTCGGGCGCATGCGGGAGTCTGTCTGACTGTCTCTCCCTGTTTCCAGCTTCAGAAAAATGAAAAAAAAAAAAAAAATCAAACCAAAGGAGAGCTTACTCAGCCACTGTGTGTCAACACTAACTCAGATATGATGGCAATTTTCTGCAATAATTTATCAGTAAACTATAATTGGAGGAATCAGAAATTGAAATTATACAGATTTTTGCCTGACCTGTGGTGGCACAGTGGATAAAGCATCGACCTGGAACGCTGAGGTCACCAGTTTGAAACCCTGGACTTGCCTGGTCCGGTCATATACGGGAATTGATGCTTCCTGTTTCTTCCCCCTTCTGTCTCTGTCTCTCTCTCTGTCTCTCTGTCTCTCTCTCTCTCTATCTATCTCTCCCCAAAGCCTCTCTCTCTCTCCCCCAACCTCTCTAAAATGAATAATTTTTAAAAAGAAATTATACAGACTTTATAATGCTTAGATTATGGTATTATCCACAACTGTGTTCAGTGGTTATGCCTATTTAAAAACAGAATTCAAGGATCATCCAATCCCTGAACATATTACTGGGCACTTTGTTGGAGACAGTACTAGGCTCTGTGACTGCAGAAATGAGTAAAGACACAGTGCCTGCCTTAGAATTACTCATGGCATCAAGAAGTGGACTTAACAAGAGGGGAAAGTGATCATTGAGTGTTTTCAGACATAAACCATGTCATAAATGTATAAGTAAGTCTAACGGTTTCTCTTGAATCCCAACAGTGGAAAAAAATAAAAGAGTAGAGAGTGTTCAAAAAAATAAAAATTAATGAGAATTGCTATATGCTTTTAAAGAACTGTTAAGTGTTCTAAATACAATATTTCAATTAATACTAAAGGTAACATTGTAAGAAAATGTTTATCACGCTTATTTATTAAATAAAGAAACCTTATTATTATATATAATGAGGAAACTGAGACTAAGAGGATTAAGTTGTGGTCAAAGATCATGATAGTGAAAATAGATTGAGAATTTGAACTGAAGGCATGGTGCAATAATGGAAGAAGAAGAAATTAAGTTACAACTTCTGCAGTTGTGCAAGAGGACAGAGGAACAGTGTAAATAAGCCACCAACCATTCCCCCAAAGCACAGGAGTCACCTCATCCTCCGTACAAGTACCTAGATCACTGAATTGTAACTTTCTGGTCTATTTCTCTATTTCACTAGATCATAAGATCACCAAAAGCAAGAGCATAGTCATACTCATTTTTGTATTATTTTGCCTTAACTTCTTCTCAGTTAAAAGCTAGTGAATAATATTTGAAAGAGTTAAGCATTTATTCTAAATAGGAGCTATCTATAGATATTTCAAAGCAACCACTTGCAGGTGAGTGATGCCAGCTGTACAAGGCCAGTTCTGGGGTCACAATGCTACTCTACTAAAGCAGTCCATAGTTGCCCAGTTAAATGAAGCGGAATGTATATTACTGAAATATGGTAAGACTCAAGCTCATTTGTTTAATTTTATACTTATTGAATGCATCAGTCACTATTTATGCTACAAATTTCCACAAAAGTTCACTATTTTAAAAATCAGATTTAAGTTTTTATTGATTTAATGAGGACTGATATATTATTTTCATTCTCAGTTCTTTCCAGTTCCTTTTGTATTGTAAAAGTAAATAGATCTAAATCTTTAAAAAGTTCTCATAGCCACGGTTTTATGGTTGTACATTTTCTTTTTTCTTTTTTTTTTTCTTTTTGTACTTTTCTGAAGCTGGAAACGGGGAGGCAGTCAGACAGACTCCCCCATGCGCCCAACTGGGATACACCCAGCACGCCCACCAGGGGGCGATGCTCTGCCCATCCGGGGCATCTCTCTGTCACGACCAGAGCCACTCTAGTGCCTGGGGCAGAGGCTAAGGAGCCATTCCCAGTGCCCGGGCCATCTTTTGCACCAATGGAGCCTCGGCTGCTGCAGGAGGGGAAGAGAGAGACAGAGAGGAAGGAGAGGGGGAGGGGTGGAGAAGCAGAAGGGCGCCTCTCCTGTGTACCCTGGCCGGGAATCGAACCCAGGACTTCTGCACGCCAGGCCGAAGCTCTACCACTGAGCCAACCGGCCAGGGCCGGTTCTACATTTTCTTATTCTCACTGGTGATTTTGAATTTATTACTATATTAATGAACATCTTATTGAGCTATTTCTATGGTTAGAACAAGAAAAGGACATTTTACTGCCTTCTATACATTCACACTGTACTTAGAGGAGTCAAAAAAAAAAGAAAACTAAAAAATGAGTTGCAATATAATATACTATAAAGTATGTGGATAAAAGGGCTAGAGGAAAACAGAAACAAGAGTCTCAAACTTGAGGGAGGACTTAGGGAGACCGCAAAGAAGAAAAAATCATCTGGGTCATGGGGGGTGATTAGGAATGTGACTGATAGCAAAACAGGGTAAAGACCATCTAAGCGAAAGGATCAGAATGCACAAGGGACAGTGAAAAAGCCAAGGAGGCATAAAAGGTGAGATTTTGTGCCATTCTCAGCAGGTAGCTTTTTTTGGGAGAAGGCCTTATTTATTTCTCTCATATGAGACAGGTATTTTTCTCATCTCATTCTGATCCTTAATAGGACAGATTTGTGGCGGAGGAAAGCTGCAGAGATGCAGATACAGCCTCCCTGATTTGCCCAGCGATAAAGCATCAGTGACACTCAGGCGGCAGACATGTGTGCTGGTTTAGAGGCTTACTCCTCCAAGCCACCTGGGAGAACCTTTCCGCTTGTACGCCAATGAACAGATGAACCATTGTTCTTGCTGGTCTCTCCTCTTCTCTCTTGCACATGAAAACCTGCATTGGCCATCCATAGTGACTTTACTAAGCCTTCCCTCTGCAGAAGTCAATATTGCACTCTAAATCTCGACATGGGAACATAAAGCATCACTCCATTCAATACACTGCTGTGGGTTCTGTCCTGTTGGCTTAGCAGTAAAGCGTCAGCCTGGCGTGTGGAAGTCCTAGGTTCAATTCCCAGTCAGGGCACACAGGAGCAACCATCTGCTTCTCCACCAAACTCCAGAAAAAGCATGCATTATAATAGAAACATATATCTAAAAACAAATGCAAATGCATAGAGTATAGAGTGACAGCAGCACTAAGAAATGTACGTTACAGGGTTTGGGGTAGTTAAGACATGGAGTCTCATATGGAGACTCAGGTTAGTTTGCATACAGAGTATGAATCCAAACTTTTCCTGACCTATTTAAGTATCTTACCACATGGAGAGAAGAAAAGGACACAAAAGAAGGTACCAATCTCTGTCTGACGATAAATAGTAGCAAAAAAAATCTAAATTGGTATTTATTTTAGCACTTGAATTGTGGAGGCTTTTGAATTATTCCCAAGTGACAGAGAATCAGTGACTATATAATTTCTCATCTGAATGAGCATGAGGAGATTGTATTAATAATTATCAATAGAATGGGAACTTAGGCAGGCAGTAGGAAAGTCCCAGACCAACCAAGGCACATGGTCTTCTACAGAAAAGTTATTTGCAATTAATATGCAATGCCAAAGGCCTTACATTTCACAGATGTTTTAACTATACCTAACTATGACCTAAACTAATGTACTTGAAAACCTTCCTAAACAACCTCCATAAATTACCATACCAAGACAAGACCTAGATTTTACTTCAAATGCATCAATAGTCTAAGGAAGTAGACCAATAGACAAATTTCAAGATGTACTTTAGTTCCCTAACTCATGACGAAAAAAAAATGGTTACTCTAACTTCATTTTATGAAAAGTAAAATCTCTGATGTTTCAAAGGCATCATATGCGCCTAGTTGTGTTGAGTATCATTTTAGGGCCTAGGGATATAGCAATGAACAGACACAAACAAAAACTCTACCCAGTGGAGCTTAAACTTTTAAAATCAAAAAGTAAATTATGTAATATGATAGAAGGTAACAACCGCTATAAATATTTTAGCAGTTATAACTAAATAATGACAAAATCAAATTACTTAAGCTTGGAAAGGAACAACTGTAATTTATTTATATCATCATGTTAAAGCAGGGAAACAAGATTTGTATAATAATAGAGGTACCAGAAGGCATTGGATAAAATTCAACTAACATCCATGATAGCAACTTTAAGTAGAAATAAAATAGCAAACATCAAAATGATCTGTAAACTGCTGTTTTACTTACTATTTCTAAATCACAGCTGTCTCTTCTTACAGTTTCTAAATAAATATTCCTCTTGATGAAGCAACTCTTTTTTATTATCTTCTAAGTGAGAAATTGAAAAGAACTTTTATGTGTTTTATGTAAATATGCATTGTATTTCTATAAACAAGAGATAAACAGCATTAAGGAGATTCACATTTAATATGCCACTTCTGGATATATATCTGAAGAAATCTAAAACACTAATTTGAAGTAATATATGCACTCCTGTGCTCACTGCAGCATTATTTACAATAGCCAAGATCTGAAAGCAATCTAAGTGCCTATAAAAAGGCTGTGGTACATTTACACAATGGATACTTCTCAGCTATAAAAAAGAAGGAATCTTACTATTTGCAATAGTGCAGGTGGACCTAGACAGTATTATGCTAAGTGAAGTAAGTCAGACAGAGATAGACAAATATCATGTGATTTCATTTACATGTGGACTATAAAGAGCAAATTAAATGAACAAATAAAATAGAAACAAGCTCATAGATACAGAGACAGACTGATGGTCACCAGGTAGGAGGGGATTTGGGGGACAGGATGCAAAAGGTGAAGGGATTGAAAAGTACAGATTGGTAGTCACCAAATAGGCACAGGGATATAAAGTACAGCATAAGGTTTATAGTCAGTATTAATGTAATTACAATGTATGGGGCTGGGTGGGTACTTGAAATAATAAAGGAGTATAGTAAATTATAAAGTGTATGATTATCTAACCATTATGCTGTACACCTGTAACTAATACAAAGTAATATTGAATATATATGATAATTGAAAAGAAAGTTCATAGAAAACAATGTCAACAGTAAGCATAGGATACTAATCTTTGTGGCTAAGATTATTAATTTTATTATTTATATTTTGTCTTCTTTTTTAGTTTTGGTAGAAATTCAACCAAAAGATGGCTTTGCCTTATTTTTTTACAGAATTTTCCTAGAGGCATATAAAATGATTTTCTTTCAAACAATAATAATATTTTAAAAATTATTTTATGTAAGGTTAAATTTTCCAATAGGTCTACCTAGTCAGACTGAAATAATCCTCTTGGGGAAACAACAATAGCACAATTTTTAAAAATTTTTATATATCACCAGCATGTCATGACATGGAGGGATGTGTAATGTGAATCCTATTTTACCCACTTTTCTTCAAAGATAGAGTTTAAAATAAATAAAAGGAATTTGGAACATAGAAAGGAAAAAAAAAAGAAGTCATGTACATTAGTATCACTAAAATATTGGCAAGGTGAAAACACATGTTAAAAGTAGAGTAGAAATTCTGAAGACTCAGTGATTAAACACTGGGTATCAGTCACATTAATAGCCATGATTAACTGTTTCTCTTGTGTAAGGAGATTTAGAAACGCATCTTATATTGCATGTAGTTTTGAAATTTTGTCTTAGAAATGAAAGACTCGGGTCAAAATAATGTCATGAAAATGAAAGGTCTGAGAAGCTAAATACATAGCCTCACCATGCTCTTTAATCAAAAATTACAGAACATCTCCAAGCAAGGTTGATTCCCATTTAACCAACTCCTTCATTCTTTCTGTTGTACAAAACAGTGTAGAAGAAAGAACACGGGCTCTGTAATCAAACAAACTTTGCTTAAATTTGCTTCCAGTATGTATCGAAGGTCTAAACTTTTGTATTTAGGCAAGCTCTCTGAATCTCAGTTTCCTTCTCAGTAAAATAATATATTTATATTCACCCTGCATATCATCAGCAATGAAGAATACAAAGTATTCAGCACAATGCCCGAGACAAGACAGAGGCTAGTATTTCTAACTGAAGAAAATATACCATGTATATGATATAACCAAAGTTCTACGCTAAAGAAGGAAAAGTAATTTCATTAATTTTATTTATTTATTTATAGATAAAGTAATATTATAATAGTACTTTTACAGACTGCTCTCTACATGTGAGGTGTGCTGTCCAAAGTACTTCACATTTCTCAGCTCATTCAATCCTCACAACTGCTTACATAGTAATTACTGTTATTTAGCAGCTTTACAAATCAGGAAACAAAGACACAGGAAGTTTCACTGTGGCAATTGGCAGTCTGACCTTGGAGCCTTCATTCCTTATTACTATAGTATATTTGTCTCCCATTATTTAACCCAAATAATGAAGCATATCATAAAACACAAAGCTAAAATTTTCTGAAAACATAATTTACCTGTTTTGATTGTGTCAATAGCCAAATTCTGATCCACTGGTGTAGTTCTAATATAGAGGATTTTTCACTTCTAATTCTAAAGCATGTAGTTGCTGACAGAGACCAATTTCTAAGGAGATGAAGACTTGGCATTTTTCTTAGTTTCCCTTAATCTCATTGAGAACATGTCACTTTTTTCTTGTTCTTTTGATCTGTCCACAGATTAATACATAAGGATTTCATAGGCATACTATTTTGCAGAGATTAATACATTTAGTCTCCTGTTAATCATTGGATTGCTTAATACCAAAGTTGGATACATTTCTAGACTCTCAGCATGAGATGTAATATAAAATGGAAATAAGGACAAATAAGAATTAAAAAGCAAAAAAAAAAAAAGAATTTAAAAGCATTATTAGAATCAACCTTTTTGTGAGCCATTTGGGCAGAAAACCAGGAGCTACACCATTACACAGCAGACTTTCAGATCCATGGATGCCACATTGTGTTATCTACCTCAGAACCGGCTCAAAATTCCAGCACAGGAAATGGGCGGAGGGGCTTGGTGCCAAGTGAACGGCTAAATTCCCATCAGCTCCTTCTAAAGAAGAGCCTGGAACCTACATGGCATAGAGTAAGGACCAACTGGTAGTACAGAATTTTTATAAATATTGTGTATTGAGATGTAGTCCAAGGAAGTGAGGAGGTGCACAGGGAAAAGCGATCCTTAGCAGTCTCATAGAGCAGTGGTCCCCAACCTTTTTTGGGCCACAGACTGGTTTAATGTCAGAAAATATTTTCATGGACCGGCCTTTAGGGTGGGACGGATAAATGTATCACTTGACCAAAACAAGCATCAAGAGTGAGTCTTACACAGATGTAACAGAGGGAATCTGGTCATTTTTAAAAAATAAAACATTGTTCAGACTTAAATGTGAATAAAATGGAAATAATGTAAGTTATTTATTCTTTCTCTGCGGACTGGTACCAAATGGCCCACGGACCGGTACCGGACCACGGCCCGGGGGTTGGGGACCACTGTTATAGAGGGTAGCTTTAGGTCAGACCCTCAGGTGTCTCTGGAAGCATGGCTCGTCACAGTTCAGAGTCGGCCCAGTTCAGGAAAGAGAAACAGGTGAACAAAACATTACATTTAAGTGGGGAGGAATGAACCATTAAAGGATAAGAATTCTCCACATTACTTCAACATTGTATCTTCATTCTCATCCCCCCAGAATTAATAAAATCTTTTCTTATATTTCATATATTTAATTTTTTTCTGTCCATTAAAATGATACAAATATTTACATTTGAGAATATATATAAAAATTAGCTAATATAGGCTACATTATTTGGCTATTCTTTAAATAACCAAAGGTTTTTCTAAAATTTTGTCCACACATTAGTATGCATTCTCCTGCTCCTTCTTAAGGCTCTTAGAGTGTTCTATAAGCCTTAGTAATGTAAGAAAGAGGTTCCACTTTACTGTTATCCATCCAGAATTTTATCAAAAATCCCAATTTTATTCTGATTTGTATTTTTTAATACAAAAAACAAAATTTTCAATTCATGGCTCTTCTTAATATTTTTCAAAGAACCTTAGATGAATAGGAAAAAAGCATTTTAGCATATATCCTATAAACATGAATGTCAAAATACCTGTTAAAATTAATGCAGTAAATCCTATCTATTGATGATTTAAAACTCAGTAATCATTTTCTAGGTAATGTCTCAAAAAAGGAGAAAGAGACCAAAAGTTGTACTACAAAGTGCACTGTTTCTTCAAGGTTAGCTTTTTAATTAGTGCAGCTACCCAGCTGCTAGTTTTCAGAGTCATAAGTACAGAAACCTTTGATGTGGTAACTCTAAATGACAAACTAACTGATGATTTAAAACAGTACCTTTCACCCCCCTGTTCATTGCAGTATTGTTCACGGTGGAACAATGGAAACAGCTAAAATGCCCTTCAATAGAGGATTGGATAAAGAAGATGTGGTACATATATACAATGAAATACTACTCAGCCATAAGAAATGATGACATAGTATAATTTATGACAACATGATGGACCATGATAACATTATACCGAGTGAAATATGTAAATTAGGAAAAGCTAAGAACAGTATAATCATTCTATATATAGGTGGGACACAAAATTGAGACTCATGGACATAGATAAAAGTGCAGTGGTTACCAGGGGGAGGAGAAGGGAGGAGAGGGGGGATGTGGGGGAGGGGGAGGGGCTTAAAGAGAAACAAAATATAGAGTGACAGATGATGATTTGAATTTGAGTGATGGGTATACAGCATAATTGACTGTCCAAATGATGTGGAGATGTTTTCTCTAAATCTATGCGCTCTGGTTGACCAGTTTCATCCTGTTAAATTTAATTGTCTTAATTAAAAATAAATAAATAAATAAATAAAACAGTACTTTTCCTCATATAGAGCAAAAAGGGCCTTGAGGCTTTTTTCTAGTTAGCCCTGACAAGTGAATTTAATAGCATGTATGATACCAATGCTCCATTCATGAGGAGGAACTTCAGGCAGGGCCCACTCTTCGCCAATCATTGTGCTAGGATCAGATATGAGAAGCAGAATGCGATTCTCAGCGTTCTGTTAGCTCGCGTGTTGTGATAATTCTTCTATTCCGTGGGGGGATGTAGCATAGCACAGTGGTTAAGAACACGGTTTCTGGAGCAGGGCTGCCTGAGCTTGACTCCTGACTCCATTATTAGTGTGACTTTGGACAAGTCACTTATCCTCGCCATGCCCTGCTCTCCTCACATTACTCAGAATGGCACCTACCTCTGTGTACAGTGAGAAATAGACACGGTAATATGTACATGCAGAGTGCTTGTAACATTTAAGACTATAGCTGTCTTAAAATATGCATAATTATAACTTTATGTTACAAAAACTCACTGAAGTAAATTAATAGTCCTAAAGGACATCATAACCCTCCCTCATTGGCATATTCAAAAAGCAGAGGTTCTCAAAGTGTGGAACCCAGACAAGCAGTATCAGTGTCGCCCGAGAAATTACAATATCGCCGCCAACCTGCTAAATCAGAAAGTCTCAAACGTAAGTGTTTAAGTGAGCCCACCAGGGGACTCTGAGGCATGGTAAAGTATGAGAGCCAATGCAAAGCACAGTCTTGCTTATCGAGTATTCTTCAAGCTCAAATGACTTATGTACCTTCAGCAACTAATATACAGAATAGTAAAAAATATATGTGGCAGTCGATAATGGGAAAAAAAAACAAAACTTTCCAATAAGAAAATCAAAACTTGAAGCTAGTTCTTCTGACAAAAGGAAATAATGAACATAGGGAAGAAAGTATAGACCCCAAACCCCAAACTCCATTATGAATTTCAATAGAAATATTTGCTGAAACAACTTCAAAATAAAATGTCACATTCAAAGAACTGAGTGCATATCTGGTAAGGAATAGGCTTTTTATAAAGATATTTACATTACTATTTAACTGGCACAGTTCTTGCAGAGTCATGGGAAATATTCAAGCATGGAATTATAGCATCAATTAGAAATCACCTAGAAATTTAGTCAAAATTTGGTCTATTCTAACCTGTATTTATGCAGAACCATATCCAACCCATCTCAATTTTAATTTAAACAATGTACTTCAGTTTCAGTTAATTAATAAAAAATATAATCATTTACGTTCATCATTTTATATACATATATATATATATATTTTTTTTTTTTTACAAAGAAAGAAAAAGAGTCAGAGAGAGGGACAGACAGGCAGGAACAGAGAGATGAGAAGCATTAATCATCAGTTTTTCATGTGACACCTTAGTTGTACATTGATTGCTTTCTCATATGTGCCTTGACCGCAGGCCTTCAGCAGACCGAGTAACCTCTTGCTCAAGCCAGTGACCTTGGGTCCAAGCTGGTGAGCTTTGTTCCAACCAGATGAGCCTGCACTCAAACTGGCAACCTCAGGGTCTCGAACCTGGGTCCTCCGCATCCTCCGCATCCCAGTTTGACTCTCTATCCACTGCGCCACCGCCCAGTCAGGCCATCATTATATTTTTTAAATATTCAACTTGTAGTCCATCTTAAGTTTATTCAGAAGAACACCAATCAATATATTTTTGTTGTAAGTAACAGTAATATTTAACTAAACTCTTAATTTTAAATAAAATATAAAGAAACCATTGCAGTAAATTAAATAAATGGTAAGCCTAAAATAGACATCTGAAAGCAGGAAAGGATGGATATGAAGCAAATCAGGAAGTGTTAAGTAAGCTACAAATTCATCCCTGAGGTCATCTCGACAATGCAGGAGATAAACTAAACAGCAGCATTTGCTGTGAGATCATAACTGACATTTCCAAAAGTCCTACACATGCTACTACGTTGATCATTCCTCTAACATTACAAAAGAAAACCAGTGTTTTCTGCTTGGCTTGAGCACTTCAAAACAATATAGCACATTTCCTAATAAAGTCTCATTATGCTGTGTCCTCTGGCATCTTGCAGTTCAATTATGTTGTTCTTCTAAGATATATTCCTAAATTGAAATTTAGTAGTAACCACCATTAATGATATGTGAATATGGGACATCCCTTCCACAACTAGTGCTTTTGACTTGATTACAATTATCCAAAGAGAAAAAAAAACACTAAACAATTTATTTCATCAGTAACATAGCAAGAAAATGAACTGAAGATTTCATTTAAATCAATCTAGTATTTCTTTCAATGTCATAATTTTGTTTCCCTGAAAGAATTATTGATAAGTTCTATTATTAAGAATATTGTCACCTTCAATCATGAAGTAGTCTTATATACAAAAATTTATCTATCCTTAAAGTAAGAGTTAGAATAGTAAAGTGTTATTTATGTTAACACATTTCATCTTTTATGTTTTAGTTTCTTAGTGAAAAGATAGTGATATATGATACCTGCTACTGGAGACAGCCTTGTCACTTTATGTATTATATCTAATATTCTTAAACTTTATTTGCACAAAACATTCATAATAGATGATATTTAGAGGCTCAACACATTCCTACAGGCATAATTATTTAGACAAAAAAATTTTATAAGAAAAAAGTATCTATAAGCCATTTGAAGTAAACTGGGCATGGAATTAATAAATGTATTTTTGCAAAGATACATCTACAGAAGAACATAAATATAGACTGGCATAAAAGTGCCTAGTGGGCCACTTTTGGTAAGCAGAAAGGGTGCTGCAGGATAAATTAATACATTTATTAATAAAGGAAGAGGCATTTCTTAAGAGATTATTTAAATAATTTTTGTTTGCCCTAACTCCTATGTAGCACAGTAAGAAGCATATATGAAAAAGTCAATATTTACTGAATGATTTTATTATTCATAAAAAAAATGCTTGATAAAAATGAATTCTAAATATTAACTTCATTCTAAAATATCCATTTGAGATAATATGGATATTTAATGGACATACCTCCCATGGTAACTGATAAATTACACATTTTGCTTCTAATACAATAATCTGGGGAGAATTAATTATTATTCTTGTTTTAACCTAAGAGAGGTTCATTAACCTAAAAAAGTTAATTAACTTTCTCAAGTTTGCACAGTTGGGAAAAGGCTAGGAAAGTATTCAAACACAGCTTGGTGTGTGGAATTTAAAATCTTTATTGGAAAAAAATTCTATCCTATGCTGTATCCAGAATGTACACAGTTTTACTTTATATATTATAATTATTTTATAAAAATTATTTTGATTTGGCAATAAATTATTAACAGGGCATTTAAACAGAGTGAATGACTTGAGAAATGTAATCATTTTATTTTATTACCTTTCACTGACCACATCAATATGCAATTTTGTCTATATATCTCTTTAGAGTCTTTACCTTCTGCGGTCCAATTGGGACTAGGTAGTCTAAAATCTTAACTAAAACATATAACTTGTCATGCCCATAATTAAACCAAGAAATCACATTTGAAGAGATGAAAAATTCTGTCCTCTGACTCATAATCACATCAATAATGCAAAACTTACAAAAGGAAAGACTCACGATGAATGACTGACATATCCAAAACAGTTATCAAATATGTAAATATATATCGCTTCTTGGCCTTTTGGCCTAGATCAAGTGTAAATATGTAAATATATATATTTTAATTTTCTATAATATTTTAAATAAAAAGTTAATTAAATCAGGAGTACTTTACTCTCTACTGAGAAAAAATTATTGAATAAAATATATCAAACAGCTGTTTAAGTGATAAAACCATCTGTCACAACTCAGATGCTGAATTTATTGAGTGATCATCACTGAAATATTGAATGAATCACCCATGTGAACATAGCTGGATAGGCTAACTAAGGTCCTTCAACATTCTCAGACTTGTGGCTATTTTTTTCTTTAAACACATATAATATGGACATTGTGCCCTAATAATTCAAATAATTTTTTGTTTGCCCTAACTCCTATGTAGCACAGTAGGAAGCACATATGAAATTTTGATAAAGATTTTAACTTATTCTTAAGATTAATTTAACTTCCTAAATAGTATGTCTCTCAAGTGTATGTTTTTCTACGTTGCCACTAAAAATTAATCCTCTACCTCAAAAATGTTTGCTCATTCATTTACATCAATATCTGGAGAAAAGAAAACTCATTGTCTGTGCACCATTTCAGAAACAAGTGGAAATTAAATCTAGGTGGAAATAAGGTAATAAAATAGTAGTTTAAAAGTCTTCTCAGATTTTTTAAGATACCTAGTGACACTGGCTGAATCTTTAATGCCTGCCTAGTACCCCCAAAATTGAAAAGTTAAATAAAAATTTTTTTATTGAATCATAGACATAAATATAAATATTATATTAATTTTAGGTGCAATGTAGTGATTTGATATTGCTATCTACTATGAAATGATTTCCATGATAAGTCCAGTACCCATCTGTTCCCATACAAAGTAATTACAACATTGTTGACTATATCCCTATGCTGTACTTTACATCCCTGTGCCTTATTCATTTTATAACTGAAAGTTTACACCTCTTAATCTTCTTCACCTATATTACTTGTAAGATGTTTTTAAAAAAACTTTATGTATGCAACATTTAAAAATGAAAACTGGGAGATGATGTCAGAGTAATGGCACGGTAGGAAGCAATACCGATAAATCTCCCCCAAAACTCAACAAGATCTTCAACCAGAAACAGAAAAACCTATCCTTAGAGCCTCCAGATGTTTCACAATACACCCGAAGGTATGGTCGAGCGAAAAATTGGCTAAATATATAATCAAACCCTGAAGGAAATAGGGAGTAAGAAATGCTCCGCCTTCCTCACTAACCTAAACAGGGCTACTTTCACTGGGAACTGAGAGTATAGAAACTAAGGTGGGCAAAGGGGATGAAAAGATCCAGACCGCGGCACATACGGCCGAACCAGGCATGGAGATCCAAGCCGAGGAAAAACTGTGCCTGTGGCAACCCAGGCAATACAAGCTAAGACTCGCACCAAACCCAGACAAAGAAAGACAAGTGGGGCAGCCATTTTCCCCGATCTCCTGGTCAGCGCACGCAGATAGTGGGCAAGAGATTCCTCCGAGTGCCTCAGCAGTGGGCGCTCGTGTTACCCCACAGAGAGGCAGAGTCAGGGGCCTTTGTGTGGGCCAAAAGTGGAATCTCTGGGCCGCCCCGCACCCTGAAAAAGCCACGCATGGGAAGGGAGCGAGAGCCAATTCCAACGCTGGAACTTTTCCGTGCGGGTGGGGTTTTTACTCGGAGGGTGAGGCAGCCAGCCTGATATCCTGGTCTGCGCGTGCAGATACTGAGTGAGAGTTTCCTCCAAGCGCCCGAGAAGTGGGCGCCCACTCGTGTTACCACCGGGCAGAGTGACAGAGCCAGAAGTCTTTGAGTGGGCGGAAGCCCTGCATAATTATGCTAGCAGTTCTGACTGACTGAGCCTTACCCAGAGCCCTGTGCTGAGTGGGAATAGAGTGGGGAGTTGCCAGCACTTTGAGCCTCTTACTATCCAGGCAGAGGCAGCAGTAACCCCATAGCTGGATTATCAGGCTACTAATTGAGGAAGGAAAGACTAGGAGAGAGGCTCCAGGAACACGAACTCTCTCACTGGTGGAGCCTATAAATGCTAATGAGCCTCGACTGCCAACAAGACTGAAGCACAATACATGACATCGCCATAGAGACTTATCAACTGCAAATCTCTACCTGAGCATGCCAAAGAGGCAGAACCCGGGGTACAGAGTCACCGACCAGGAAGAGGGAGAGAAAAGAAAAAGCAAGAAGATAACCTCTCAAAATCAAGAATAATACGCAGACTTTATAACCTATCCCATTTTATTATATTTGTTCGTTTGTTTCTCTTATCTTCATTCTTGATTTTTTTTTCCTCCTCCAATTTGTTCGTTTAACTCTCTGCCGGTCTTACTCTCTCCTCTCCTTGAACTACACTACCCATAAGTGTTACATCTCCCATTATCTTTTCTTTCCTCTTCCTTTCTCTCTATGAGGGTTGCACTCCAAAACCCTTAACTCTCTCTCTCTCTCTCTCCTCTTTTTTTCTTTTTTCTTCTTTTAGTGGTTCCCTCTTTTTTTTTCTCTTTCTTTTCTCCCTCTATATTAGTTTACTCCTTTCTCCTTTACGTCTCCTCTCATTCAAACCTCAATAATAAACAAATTATCTTATCTGGGACTCAAACTTGTATTTGTGGCATTTTGAGGGTTTTTTACTTCACTTCTTTAACTCACTAGCAGTGCTCCCATCCCTGGCTCTCCATTTTATATATTGATAATTCTTGTTCCACTAAATACAATAGTAATTTTTTAATTTGTCCCCCCATTTTCCTGTTTCCCTCTTATTCCTCTCATCATAACTCTTAGTCAACCAACACCTAAAAGCAAATCATTTTATTCTTGACCCAAATTTTTTCCTTATTTGCTTTTTGTGGGTCCATACCCCCCCTTTTTTGCCCCTTTATTACTTCTCCCCAATTCAGGCCCTCCATTACAGGCATAGTTTGTTCTATTTACTACAATATAATTCAGAGTTCATCACAAGATTTTCTCAAGAAAGAGGGGAGAGGAGAGGAGAGGAAAAAAAGGGGGGGATAATTTTCTTTTTTCAATAAAACTCAAGCTCCTTATCATGTGCACATTGTAGTCCCTGCTTATATCTCCACGTGCTTCTCAACTACTTTTATTCTCACTCAATGTACATAGTGACCCTGTTCTCTGTTTCTTAAATTTATGCCAGCCTTTCCTAAACTTACTATTCCTTTTATCCTTCTAGATTTCTTCTATTATCATTAAAAACATTGAGAAAACAAGATACCTTCAAAGAGGTATCAATAAGTTTGATAGTTAAACTGTCAAGAGCAATGATCAAAGACAGACAATGGAATTACATTATTAAAGTGTTAAAAGAAAATAACAGCCAATTTGCATTATAAAACCAGAGGAAAAAAATCTTCCAAATTGATGTTTTATAAAAAGACACTTTTAGACCAACAAAAACTGAGAGTAAAAACAGTAGGCAAAATTCTATACATTTTCATTATGAAAAATAGAAAACTCTAAAGATTATACAAAAAAAGTATAAGTACTGTAAATGAATTCAGCACAGTTGCAAGGTACAAAGTCAACGCAAAAATCAGTTGTATTCCTATACACAGACAATGAACAATATGAAAACAAAATTACAAAAGCGATTTTATTTACTATATAATCCTTATCAGAATTCCAATGACATTCTTTTTTGATGAATGAAGAAATCCATCCTAAAAATTGTATGGTATCTCAAGGGAACCTGAATAGCCAGAACAATCTTGAAAAAGAAGAACAAAACTTGGGAATGATACATCCTGATTTCACATCTTATTACCAATCTGCAATGATCAAAACAGTGTGGTATTGGCCTAAAACAAAAGACATACAGACCACCGGGACAGAATAGAGAACCCAGAAATAAATCCTGACATACATGGTCAAACTATTTTTGACAACAGTGCCAAGACAATTCCATGAGGGAAGGACAGAATTTTAAACAAATGAAGCTATGAAAACAAGGTATCTACATGCAAAAGAATAAAGCTGGACCCTTATTAACTCCCTATATGAAAATTAACCCACATGGATTAAAGACCTAAATATACCTAAAATAATAAAACTGTTAAAAGAAAACATGGTATAAAATTTTCACAACATTGAATATGGTAATGATTTCTTGGATAGAACACCAAAGGCATGGGTAGCAAAAGAAAAACAGAAAAACTGAATTTCATGAAGAAGTTCAAAATTTTTACATCAAACAAACTATTAACAGAGGAAAGGTGCAGCTCACACACACACAAAAAAAGATTTGCAAATTCTAAGTCTGTTAAGAGATTGATATCCAGCCTGATTAGGCAGTGGCGCAGTGGATAGAGTGTCGGACTGGAATGCGGAAGACCCAGGTTCGAGACCCTGAGGTCGCCAGCTTGAGCGTGGGCTCATCTGGTTTGAGCAAAAGCTCACCAGCTTGAGCCCAAGGTCACTGGCTCGAGCAAGGGGTTACTCGGTCTGCTGAAGGCCCACAGTCAAGGCACATATGAGAAAGCAATCAATGAACAACTAAGGTGTTGCAACGCGCAATGAAAAACTAATGATTGATGCTACCCATCTCTCCGTTCCTGTCTATCCCTCTCTCTGACTCTCTCTCTCTCTCTCTCTCTCTCTCCCCTTCTGTCTCAAAAAAAAATTTTTAAAGAGATTAATATCCAGAATATACTTTAAAGAACTCCTAAAACTCAACAAACAAAAATAACCTGATTATTTGAATAGACTTTCTCCAAAGACATAGGAATTGCCAATAAATAGCACATAAAAAGATGCTCAACATCACTAATGGAAAAGAAATGCAAACCAAAGCCACAATGAGATGTTACCTCACAGCCATTAGAATGGCCACTACTAAAGAACAGAAAACAAGTGTCGGTGAGGATGTGTAATAACTGGAACCCTTGTGCATGCTTGATGGAAATGCAATGTGGTTGTGGTACAGCTGCTGTGGAAAACAGTATTGTAATTCCTCAAAAAATTATGAATACTATTACCGTGTGATCAAGCAATTCCATTTCTGGCTACGTACTCAAAAGAATTGAAAGCAGGGTCTCTATATGATACCCGTGCAACCATGTGTATAGCAGCATCATTACAACAGCTAAAATATGGAAGCAACCTAAGTGTCCATGAATGGATAAGTGAATGAACAAAATATATTACACAGAGAAAAAGGAATATTATTCATCCTTAAAACAGTAGGAAATTCTCCAATATGCTACAACATGGATGAACCCTGAAAACACTGTGCTAAGCAAAATAATTCAGTTACAAAATGGCAAGTACCGCATAATTCCACTTATATGAGGCAGTAAGAGCAGTCAAAATCAGAAAAACAGAAAGTACAATAGTGGCTGGTAAGGGCTACGGTGAGAAGAAAATTGAGATTTACTGTTTAATGGGCATAGTTTCAATTCTATTAGAACGAAAAGAGTTATGGGCTGGATGGTGGTGATGGTTACACAACGATATTAATTATTTAATGTCACTGAACTACACACTTAAAAATGTTTAATAAACATTTTTAAATCTTATGTTATATGTATTCACCACATTTTATATATCTTATCACTTTTTAAAAAGTACAAGTCAGGGAAGCATGCAATTAGTTTACAAAAAAAAATAATAATAGTAAAACATATCAAATAGAGAAGGCTCTTTTCTCCATTTTTCCCCTTGCTTCCTCTCTGCTTCTTTTTTTCAGGACTTTAATCTCCCTGAAGTACACATAAGACTCCAGTCTTCAATCTATCTCATGACATCAAACGTCATTTATCCATGACAACAAATGTTGTGATTCAGGTTTTGAAGTCACCTTGAGAATAAATATAGACTCATCCATGAAATTTCATATTGTACCTAAAGATATTCTTCTCCCATACCATGGGCTGCAGAATTTTAATTGAAAGCAGAGCTTTATTCAAGTATAGAGTCAGCAAAAGAGTTCTTTGGTTTCAAGAATAAAAAACCAAGTACCTTAAAGCAGTGGACCCAACCCCCAGGCCACGGACCGGTACTGGTCCGTGCGCCATTTGGTACTGGTCCACAGAGAAAGAATAAATAACTTATATTATTTCCATTTTATTTATATTTAAGTCTGAACGATGTTTTATTTTTTAAAAATGACCCAATTCCCTCTGTTACATCCGTCTAAGACTCACTCTTGACGCTTGTCTCGGTCATGTGATACATTTATCTGTCCCACCCTAAAGACCAGTCCGTGAAAATATTTTCTGACATTAAACTGGTCCATGGACCAAAAATGGTTGGGGACCACTGCTGTATATATATACACCTATAAGAAAGATGCTTTAAGGACCACTGCTCTAGAGTTCTGTATATATATACACCTGTAAGAAAGGTGCTTTAAGGACCACTGCTCTAGAGTTCTGTATATATATATACACCTGTAAGAAAGGTGCTTTAAGGACCACTGCTCTAGAGTTCTGTATATATATACACTTGTATGAAAGATGCTTTAAGGCAGTGGTCAAGAGTGAGTCTTAGATGGATGTAACAGAGGGAATCTGGTCATTTTTAAAAAATAAAACATCATTCAGACTTAAATATAAATAAAATGGAAATAATGTAGGTTATTTATTCTTTCTCTGCAGACCAGTTCCAAATGACCCATGGACCAGTACCAGTCCACAGCCTGGGGGCTGGGGACCACTGCTCTAGAGGACTCTATCTAAATCTGTTCTTGACCAAGCAGATCATAAAGCTCTCTGCTCATGCAACCTATACCTATAAAAAACCAGAGGTTGATGTCCCTGGTCATCTAGTTTATTCCTAACTTTGTCTCCAATATTTTCTTCTATTTTGTCCTTAAGAAATAATAATAATATATTCATTTCTTCTTTTGCCCTTTTCTCAGTTTTGCCTTACTTCAAATATCAAAACCTTGTCAGGTATGTCTCTTTTTGGGATGCTTTGTTTTTATCTCATATTTTCTCGAGAAAACTAGAAGGGCATATGAAATGTACAAGTTAAAATTCATGGAAGAAATTTATCTGAATATGTACAATATCAACAAGACCTCATTTAGTGAGAAGAAAATTATTTTTTTTTCAGTAAATAAAAAATAATGTGCCTGATCTGTGGTGGCACAGTGGATAAAGCGTTGACCCAGAATGCTGAGGTCACTGGTTCTAAACCCCAGGTTTGCTTGGTCAAGGCACATATGGGAGTTGATGCTTCCTGCTCCTCCCCCCTTCTCTCTTTCTTCCTCTCCCCCCCCTAAAATGAATACATAAAAAATATTTTTTTTTTCTTTTTTTTTTTTTTTTCTTTTTTCTTTTTTTTTTTTTTTCATTTTTCTGAAGCTGGAAACAGGGAGAGACAGTCAGACAGACTCCCGCATGCGCCCGACCGGGATCCACCCGGCACGCCCACCAGGGGCGACGCTCTGCCCACCAGGGGGCGATGCTCTGTCCATCCTGGGTGTCGCCATGTTGCGACCAGAGCCACTCTAGCGCCTGGGGCAGAGGCCACAGAGCCATCCCCAGCGCCCGGGCCATCTTTGCTCCAATGGAGCCTCGGCTGCGGGAGGGGAAGAGAGAGACAGAGAGGAAAGCGCGGCGGAGGGGTGGAGAAGCAAATGGGCGCTTCTCCTGTGTGCCCTGGCCGGGAATCGAACCCGGGTCCTCCGCACGCTAGGCCGATGCTCTACCACTGAGCCAACCGGCCAGGGCTAAAAAATATTTTTTTAAATAATGTAAAACAGCAGTCAAGATGGTGGTGTAGGGCCTGACTAGGTGGTGGTGCAGTGGATAAAGCATCGAACTGGGATGCGGAGGAACCAGGTTCAAGACCCCGAGGTTGCCAGCTTGAGCGCAGGCTCATCTGGTTTAAGCAAAGCTCACCAGCTTGGACCCAAGGTCGCTGCCTCGAGCATGAGGTCACTCAGTCTGCTGAAGGCCCACGGTCAAGGCACATATGAGAAAGCAATCAATGAACAACTAAGATATCGCAACAAAAAACTGATGATTGATGCTTCTCATCTCTCTCCGTTCCTGTCTGTCTGTCCCTGTCTATCCCTCTCTCTGACTTTCTCTCTCTCTGTCTTTGTAAAAAAAAAAAAAGAAAGGAAAAAGGTGGTGTAGGTAAATGTGGTATTTGTAACCTTTTACAACAGATCAAAATTACAGCTAAACTAAAGAAAAAACTGTCATTCAAAAATGCCTGAAACCTACCTGAATGGACGTCCTATTACTGAGGAATTAAAGAAGAAGCCACATCGAGACGGGTAGAAGGGGAAGAGACATGGAACAGGCTGGTCCCACACTCACGTGTGGCAGTTTAAAGTCAGGAGGAATATCTCATCTGTGAAGGTTCCCCATGAGGAGCAAGGAGTTGCAGCCCAGGCCCCCAGCCCAGAGTTCCAGTGCCAGGAAGAAAGGTCCCCATAACTTCTGGCTGAAAAAGCAATGGGGAATGTGGCTGCGTGAGTCTGGGGGACTGCTGGAGTCCCGTGCTGCTTCTGCTAACGGGCCCGCACGCAGACTTACTGGGACTCACTCCTTCTGAGCTCCAGCACGGGGACAGCAGCTTGAAAGGAACCCAGGAGATACAGGGAGGAACTGAATTGTGGAGCATTAGGACAAGAGCTGGGTGGGGGGCAGCTTTCTCCCAAGCAGAAGTGCTGGCAGAGGCCATTGTTCCTGAGCTGAGAAACCTGCCCCTGCCCAACACAGAGCTGGCAGGCCAATGCCATGTCTGAGTTTCCGTCACCCTGGCTCACACTGTTTGCCCCACTCAGACGGTTCCCTGAGACCTCACCCTACCTAACTTCAGACCCACCCAAGCCATTTGCAGTGACTTTTCCACTGCAAAACAGCTTATCTTGGCTCAGCATCTGGCCTCTGCATACCTATAATGCTGGTGGCCGGGCCAGGCAGGTCCATATTGGACTCGGGCAGACGGTAGAAAAACTGGGGGGCCGGAAAGCATTAGGCCATTCCCACTTACTAGATTCTTACAACGGCAGACAAGTATGCAGGCAGGGGAAAACTGCTTCTCATGGCAGCAAGCAACAAACAGCAAGACAGCCCCTCACAGTGGCGGGGAAGCAATCCACCCTGAGGGCAAGCACTCGTAGCCTTACACAGACTATACACACATGGCTCTGCCACGTGCTCACACGCTAATCAGGCAAAGTACAAGCAACCACCCTAACACAGCCATTTTCCCAATAGTGCCCCATGTCTTTTACTAAGTGGTCCCAGGCCTGGCACTAGTGACAGCCAACTGTTTTCACAGCTTGGCCTTTTCTGGGCACCTGCAGGCCCAGCAGAAGTAGCAGCTATCTACACATCGCTCTATAGCTCATGCCAGGTGGCCCCATGCAGTAGCTGACCGTGCACCTCCCAGGAGGTCCCAGAGCCAGTGCACCTGGTAGACAGCTTCAGACCAAGCTGGATTACAACACTACCATCTCCACAAGCAACACACTGAAGGAACAGATTCAGTGAACGCCAAAGGCTCATTGAAGTAAATCCTGCTCTACAGGTGCTCAACTCCTGCACAGCAGGTCCTCTGCTGCAGTCACAGCCAGTCCTCAAAGCTGATTGGCCTAATCTAATTCATTAAATTAAATCTCTCGGTGATCTCTGAGGGAAATAGAACATTTTAAGCCGGTGGGAAAGCATTAGCAGAATGTAAGAAATGGTTGTTCTAAGTGGTTGGATTGAGACTCAACTATTAAAAAAAATGAAAGAAACAACAAATTAAAGACATTTTTAAATTAAAAAATATAAAGCAGCCTTTTCTAAAAAATCATACCTCTCTAAATTATTACCAATTAACAACTATTTTGAGGGTTCCTGCCATGTACAGACATTATTTAGTTCTCACAACAAACCTGTAAAGAAGACATATTTAGAAGATTTACTGAAACAGACACTGACATTCATGTAGGATTTTATTAATTAAGCTATGATTGTATGACTCCAAAGGCAATTTGCTCTCCTAAACTTTTTACATTAAAAACATGGGAAACTATGTTAGAATACTGAGTAACTTGTCAGTAGAGGGGTAAAGGTTTATTCTGCACAACCACTTATAAAGGGAATTCCCTTAAAACATGCTTTTTTGGGCTCTATGACCTAAAAGATTCTTTATAACCATATTTTATATGTGGCAAAGAATAATGCTGAGAATAGCCCTAGCCAAGTAGCTTGGTTGGCTAGAGCATTGTACTGACATGACAAGATTGTGGGTTTGATTCCTGGTCAGGGCGCATATAAGAATCAACCAATGACTGCATGAATAAGTGGAAAAATGTATTGATGTTTATCTCTCTCTTTTTCTTCTCTGTCTCTCTCCCTCTTCTCTCTCAAAAAATTCAACAAGGCCCTGGCCGGTTGGCTCAGTGGTAGAGTGTCGGCCTGGTGTGCGGAAGTCCCGGGTTCGATTCCCGGCCAGGGCACACAGGAGAGGTGCCCATCTGCTTCTCCACCCCTCCCCCTCTCCTTCCTCTCTGTATCTCTCTTTCCCTCCCGCAGCTGAGGCTCCACTGGAGCAAAAGATGGCCCGGGCGCTGGGGATGGCTCCTTGGCCTCTGCCCTAGGCGCTAGAGTGGCTCTGGTCCTGACATAGCGAAGCCCGGGATGGGCAGAGCATTGCCCCCTGGTGGGTGTGCCGGGTGGATCCCGGTCGGGCGCATGCGGGAGTCTGTCTGACTGCCTCCTCATTTCCAGCTTCAGAAAAATACAAAAAAAAAATCCAACAAATAGACTAGTGTTGAGACTTAGAGGGAATAATGTACAAAATTAGGCAATACCCCATCAGAGGTTGTCTATGACGATATGCCTATATCACAGAATACCTAGGTATACTGATATATATATCTATTCCCAAGCCCTGATTTGATTATAAGTCAGGAACTCAATGAGAAAATACTTGAATCTTGTCAACAAGTTGATTTCAGATATATACAGACATGACTTAGGAACTAGTTGAAGAGCAAAGCCCAGTTGCAGAGAGGTTCAATAGTGGTGTTGTATTGAGGACTCCTACCATTCCAAAAGAGCTTGGTGAAGAAAATATCACTTGGCAGCTTTTCTCTACTGTAAGAACTTCTGCACCAACAAAAGGCTAAAATAAAATTTAAAAAAAGAGGGGTTTCCTTACCAGCTGAAGGAACTGATTGCTAAGTATAAACGGGAGGAGATGACAAGAAACTCTTACAGGGGTCTCCAAACTTTTTACACAGGGGGCTAGTTCATTGTCCCTCAGACCGTTCAAGGCTGCCACATACAGTGTTCTTCTCACTGACCACCAATGAAAGAGGTACCCCTTCCAGAAGTGTGGCGGGGGCCAGATAAATGGCCTCAGGGGGCCACATGCAGCCCACGGGCCCGTAGTTTGGGGATGTCTGCTAGCAGGAACACACAGTGGGTATATTGAGCATAATTAAGGTAAAGGGCAACAGTAGAGCAGTAGCTGCCGTCAGCACACCTGAGTTATTGCTGCTGTTAAAGACTACAGGCGGCGGCTTAGACTGTGCATGACACCAACTTTCCTAACACTGGGAACCTTAGTCCAAGAGCTAAAATTTTTCCAGTAGGCAAAGGAATATTCTTATTCAATAACTCCATTAGGCAGAAGTTAAAATATCCTTAACTAGGCTCCACAAATTGTTCAGTCTAGAAAATATTTGAAATATAAATGCAAGCACTCTTTAGGATGATCTAGCCAAGCAATTTGTTATTGATACAGTAAGTACAAACTCATTAATATTCATTAAATTATACAAAGTATATAGCAACACCCATAAATTTTAAATTTGCATAAGTCAATTCAGCAAATATATGCTGATATCTTATTAATAGCAATTCATTAAAGTAAGAGATTAATTAAGGACAAATAAGTTAAGATTTTTGCCTTTAACATACTTATAACCTAGTGATGAGAAAGACACACAAACAAGTAATTAATATACAAAACTTAAATATAATAATAACTATAATAGAAATGTAGAGTAAGTGTTATGAGTACAAAGAAGAATAACTCAAACTGAAAAGAAGATTCAAAGTCTAGTTGGCATTTGAGCCAAAGAAAATTAAAATCTAAATAACTGGGAAAAGAAAACAGGTTATTCCCTGGAAAATGAAAACAAGATGCATAAAAACATAGTAGCACAAATTGGATGGTCCAGAAAAAGGTGTAGTCCAAAGTAGGAAGCAGCACAATTGTAAGGTAAACTGGGATTAGATTCTGAAGAGCACTGGGATGTCTATCTGACATTTTGAATTTTAATATTTCAATAATGGTGAATAAGTGAGGTTGCTTGAGGAAGGGAGTGGTTTGACCATATTTGTGTGTTTTTTAAAGTATATAGGTATATTAACATTTATGTAAAATTAGTATGTGCAACCACACGCACACACACATACACATGTATGTATACACAGACCTGTTACCTGCTCACCTAATCACCTAAATGTTCATAGAGATCACAGTACTTAGGTGTTCAATAAACAATTGGTGGTGGTGTTAGTAGTGGTATTTCCTGAGATTTTATCTTGGCTAAAATCAGTGCTGCTTAATTACTTTTATAGTATGTATTATTGTCGCGACCTGCACGGGGAAGAGAAGACCTGAGTGGGGCAACAGAGGATTAAGGAAAACACAAAGACATAGATAGAGTTTGGGCCAGGTGGGACACTGTGCTTGGATGGAGACACAATGACCCTAAGCCTGGAAAACCCTTTTATTTTATATGCTTAAACAAGAGGGTATTGTGCTGGGGAGGTGGAAGTGATAACTATGTAGCACTCTATCCTACAAGCATATCAGGACATCCCGAGCCTGTGGTAGCTCTGTGTGCTTGCCGCCCTGCTTCTGGCGTCAATAACACGAACGGCCTCCAAGTTTTTCCAGTGAGCTTGCCCTGCCAGGTCACTCAAGGCCGAGCAAGGCCCTTCCTCTTCGCTCAGCTGCACGTAGGCTGGACACATTCAGACACAGTGGCTCTCTACATATGATTATGTTTTTTTTACTAAGGTTATTAAACTACTAAAAAATAAAAATAGTGTGAATACTATAGACGAGTGGTCTCCAACCCTGGTCCGTGGGCCATTTGGTACTGGTCCACAGAGAAAGAATAAATAAGTTACATTATTTTTGTTTTATTTATATTTAAGTCTGAACGATGTTTTATTTTTTTAAAAATGACCAGATTCCCTCTGTTTCATCCGTCTAAGACTCACTCTTGATGCTTGTCTCGTAAGTTCGACAATTATATTTAAAAATACCACAGTTTTTACGCCAGTCATACAATTTTATTTGGTGCATTTATCCATCCCATCCTAAAGGCCAGTCCATGAAAATATTTTCTGACATTAAACCGGTCTGTGGCCCAAAAAAGGTTGGGGACCACTGCTATAGACTATAGAGAACACATCTATGGGGAGAAGCAAAATTCAGGCAGACCAGTTAAAAAGCTATTGGAGTATTCTCAGCAAGAGATGGTAATTCAGCCAGGAGAATAACACTGGCCATAGAAAAGTGGATGTTGCAGGAGTAGAAGTAATTGGACTTGATAACTGAGTATGAATGATAAAGAGGGAGAAATCAAGGGCTCAGGGAGAAAAACCTTTCAGGGAACATATGTCAAAAAAATCAGTAAAAGAGAGATATTCAAAAAGGAGTCAATGGTTATTCAGATTGCAGAAAGTTCTAGCAGTTGAGACCTGGAGAGATATTCTAAATTTGTGAGAAGGTAGTCATCACTGGCATTTGAGAGAGCATTTTTGGCAATGGTGAGAATAGAAGGTGGATTGTAGTCAAGTGCTGCATGAGGAGATATGGATGGAAACTACTCTTTGATACAACTGTGTGATTAACAGAAAAGAAATGAGATAATAGCTTGAGGTGAAATTAGGATAAAGAAAGGTTTTAAGTTGGTATAAAATAGAGTTAATTATGTATAAAATGCAAACTACAGAAGAGAAGACAGGATATTGATGAAACAATTTTCCTAAAAGGCAGGAGGAAATTGGTCCAATAAGAGAGAGAAAGACTCATCTGGCTTTGAAAAATACCTTCTTCCCAGAGCAAGAAAATAAGAAAGTAGTTAAGGGAGTGATAAGTAAATTTTGAGGCAAATGTTGTGGATTTTGAAAGAGTTCGGGCTGAGAATCTTTGCTTTTCACATTGAAGTGGATTTCAAGATCATTCACTGAGCATGGGATGAGATTGGGGCTTGAGGGTATGTTTGTCAACATAGATATGGAAAATGGAAAAGGAAGGAAATTAGGATTGAGAAAGGTATTTTCCCAGTAGTACTGAAATGAGGGAGGTGGGATTTTTAATAAATTCAGCTAGAATCTTTTAGTGAGATTAGTATAACCTGGCATCAGCAGGGAGATGGAGAAGAATGCTGACCCCTCCCTTTCGCCAGACATGAAGGGTGCCTTCATTTAAAGGTCACTATTTAAATGTCTCTGGACATTTTTCTTACTAATTGTTAGTAAGGAAATGGTTTGATCATACTTGTGAGTAGTATTTGCTTTATCTCGGTATTTGCTTGTGCCCGAGGAATGAATTATACCAAAAGAACGAAATGGAATGAGAAAGTGTCATTGCTCTGTAGGCAATATTTTCAGATGAATCACCTGAAAAATCACAGAATCAAATCTCAATCATTCATTGCAGAAACTTATAAAGAAATAACATACTAGTCTGGTGATATGTCAGTATCACTTTTCATTATATATCATAAATATATTACATTACTTAAAATACATAAAAGTGGCATTTCCCTAGTCTGGTATTAAAAAAAAATAAACAAGAGAAGTTTCATATCGTCACTACCGACTCAGTACGCCAAGTTTAAAATAATCAGGTAGAGTCCATTTTTCTTATTAATCCAGAAGAGGAGTGCATATGACCTTTAATTCTTTCCTTTGGTTGTCAAATTACAAATCTCACTTGAGCATGCTGCTTATTAGCACCCTGGTGGGAATGTCTGATAGAACATAGGACAGAAGGGTAAAATCAGAAACTTCTGTTGAAGGATGTGTACAGTTGGCTGTAAGAAGTTGAATTTGGGGGCTAGACATTGAATAATAAACTAGAAACTGCTTTTTTATTTTTAAGTGAGAGGCGGAGACAGAGAGACAGACTCCCACATGTGCCATGATGGGGATCCACCTGGCAAGCCCCTACCTCTGGATGCTCTGCCCCTCTGGGGCCATTGCTCTGTTGCTCAGCAACCATGCTATTTTAATACCTGAGGCGAGGCCAATGGAGCCATCCTCTGTGCATGGGGCTACCTTGCTTAAACCTTTCAAGCCATGGATGCAGGAGGAGAAGAGAGCGAGAGGGAAAGAAGTGGAAGGTGTGGAAAAGCAGAAAGTTGCTTCTCCTGTGTGCCCTGCCCGAGAATTGAACCTGGGACTTCTACATGCTGGGCCAGCACTCTACCACTGAGCCAACTGACCAGGGCCTTGAATAATAATCTAGGAGCTGCTTTTTCTGGGCTAAAATAGAAAAACAAGAGTAATATGTTTTGTGTATCCTGCTCTGCGATTTAAACTACTTCTCTCCAAAACTGCACGTCTCCCTCCTGGGCTGGCGTGTCTCTGGATCCAGCAGGAAGAGGAATGGAAGTATCACTGATCTGGGAGTCAGGACCCAGAACCTGGCCTTTGCAATGTCACTATTTGACCAATTTTTAGTGAATTAAATAATCTGCTATTAGTTTTCACATTTTGTTTCTATATATCTATATTAAGTGAAGGAGACAAGAGAAATGACATACTACACTAAGTATATTTTAATTCTTTCACATAAGTAGTAAAGAATCCTTCCAAGTTCATATTGCTACTGTGGTCAATAATCTTAACTTGAAAAGATGGGAAACATGAACTAGAATCACCCCTTACAATGTTCTTTTATATCCTAGCAATACAATCTTGGCAATCCATCTAACATATATTGAAACTGTTAACAAGTGGTAAATTGGAGATGTTTTGTTTGAAATCTGAAAACAACAGCTTAGCTGAGGAATAAGCTATATATGGACATAAAGCATAAGATCACAAATTAGAGAATAAAAGGGGGTAGGTAGGTATACTCTGAAATCATAATTATCTAATAAGAAAAGAAAGATATGTGGAAGAACATATAAAAAGACAAATGAGGAAGTAATGATTACAAAAGATACATTAAAATAATGGCAACAATCTAAATGTGTTTGGGAGGTACAGATAATTTACTAAAATATATTTGCATAAATTTCTGAGAATACTTTTAAGTCTTAAACTAAGTGCTGCATATATCATACTGTTAGGGATTGTGCCCCTTACTATAAATGTAAAATAAATACATAAATCAATGTATCAATTAAAATATTTCTAATACCTTGTGTGGTAACTCATCTGTTTATTAGTTTTAATTTGTGAGAAACATAAATGTCTTTTCCTGTGGTATTGATCTCTCTTGAATACTGCCAGATTTCAAAGGGCTGTGCCACGCTGTCAACTGGAGAAATTGGCCTAAGATATTTACTACAAAATCAATGGTGTGAGTTTTACATTTTGTCTTGATGAAGCTATATAACAGTTACGCTAAAATCAGGCACACACAATTTTGTTCTCAGCAGCATGAGAAACTATTTATTGTGAGCCCTTTTGCAATGATATTCTTTTAATTCAGTATAAAATTATTTTTAAAATATCCCTTAAATGCATTGATAAGCTCACAGGAAAACAAGAAAATATTCTGTGCTAAAAACAGTTCAGGGAGGCAAACAAGCACTAGGGGAACTTATTGGTCCAGGTGGGTTGGAGCTTTTCTTTAAGGATCACAAACATACAAGAAGACATGACATAAAGCCTTGGTTGTGACAGGGTAGGAAGCTTCACATAATAAGGATCCTCAAAACGTTGCGCACATAGAAAAAGAGTGAAAAAGAAAAATACAGTAGGGCAATCTTCCAGGAAACCTGTCTACCTTAGCTATGCCTCTGAGCAGGAAGGAAGAAATGTTCCCCTTGAGAATGTAAGCATGGGCCAAGTCACCCAACTTTGGGGACTAAATTCATACTCCTTTGCATGATTTTAAAATATGCAAGCTGAGCATTCTAATTTAAATTAGAATGTAATTGGAATTAAATCTGAACACTGGCAGAAGCAAATACAAATCCATTCTGGAGGAACAATTTCAAATCCATTCTTTAAAAATTCCTCTAATAAGTGTTCCAAGAAATAAGAGCCCACAAACCACAATTGTAACACACACAAGATCTCAGAATGAAAGTAAAGATGCAGGAAGGAATGGAGGTTAAAAAGAAAGGAGAACCTGTTGGTAAAATATTTTTAAATTACAGTTTAAACAGTAATGATATTCCATAATAAGAGGAGTTAAAAAATGTTTAAAAATAAAATAAAATACTCAGAACATAATAAAGCAGCATTAGGACAATTAGGACCAGGTAGTCTAAGATTTTTAGTCTTTTCCTCCTGTTTGTAGGACTAGTATAAGACTGATGAACTTTGTATTTTATAAATTAGTTCACAGACAACTATCAAAAGCAACATATAGAGTATTAAGTGTTCAAATTAGAAAAAAATAAAATGGGTAAAAATAAATCAATTTATGAAAATGAAAACAATAAAAAATAAAAGGAAAATTACAATATTTGACAGTAGAGTTGAATGTAAAATCATCAAAAAGCATAGTTATTGTATAAATATCAAGATTTCTATGTAAATGGAGATACAGAGGGACCTTGTTCAACTGTTGGAAGACACAATGTTGTTAAGATGTCAATACTTCCCCAAATTAATCTACAGATTTCATACAATCTTATTCAAAGTCCCAGGATACTACTTTTATTTTTAGAAATTGACAAGCTAATTTCAAAATTTATATGAAAATGAAAATGGTCTGGAATATCTAAAACAACTTTTAAAAACAAAGTTGCAGAACTAACACTACTTATTTTAAAGACTTATAAAATTAAAGTAAGCATCACAGTATATAGTATTAGCAGAAAGACAAATAGATCAACAATACAAAATAGAGAGTCTAGAAATAGACCCATGAAACATTAATTTTCAACAGAGTTACCAATGAAATAAAATTTGGAAAGAATAATCATTAATAGGTTATGCTGCAACAACTAGATAGCTATATACAAAAAAAGATACCCTAAAAACAAAAGTGAAACCTCAACCCTTGTCTCACAATAGAAAATAAAAACTAAAATAGCCTAAATGTAAGAAATAAAATTCTAAAATTTTTAGAAGACAAAGTAGAAAAAATCCTAATGGTTTCAACCAATATTTCTTAGATATGCTATAAAAAGTGCAGGCTATAAAAAAAAAACCATCATTAACTTGAGTTTCATTGAAATTGAAAATGTTTGCTCTTCAAAGAACACTTAAGAAAATTAAAATTGGGAGAAAATAGTTGCATAATAAAAATGTGGCCAAGGACTTATATTAAGAATTAAAAACCTTCATAATTCAATAAAAGGATGAAAAACAAATTTAGAAGTGGATAAGTTTTAAACACATTCACCCAAAATAAAGACACAAATAAGCTCATGAAAAAATGTCCAACATCATTAGTTATTAAGAAATTGTAAAAACCACATTGAGATACCGTTATATACCTACTTAAGAAGTCTAATATTTAAAGTACCAACCATACCAAGTATTGGTGATGACGTGGGGCAAATAGAATTCTCATATACAGATGGAGTCAGGTAACACAATGCAACTATTGGAAAACAACTTGGCAGTTGTCTAAAAGTCCAAAGAAATAAAAGATATGTCTACACAAAGATTTATATGCAAATGATAAAAGCATCCAATACTGGAAACAACCCAAGTATGCCACAACAGAGAAATGTATGGACAATTTTGTGCAATTTCACACAACTACTATTAAGTACTAAAAAATAAACTACTGATATTGGCATTTACACAGATAAGTCTCAAGATAATTATACTCAGAGAAAAAAGCCAAACAAGAATACATACTAAAGATTCTATCTACATTCAATATTAGAAAATAATGTTTATTCTAAAAAATATTTTAGATCTGAGTCCTACATGGCATTTGTCAGCCTAATATTTTAGGGTTGGAGTGGGCTTTGGGAAGATAAACTCTAATGCCACCAACTTTTTCTATGGGATTCTCAATGAAGGCCATCTATGCTGAAGGACATGGGTTCACCTAAAATAAAAGTTCTGATGAATGACAAAACTTGCTAGATTTTACCGGGGATGTGAAATAATTCTTAATAAATTCTTAGTATTTGGGCAGAGTCCTTAAGTCCTCCTATCTGAGCCTTTGACAAGCAGATATATTTCTTCTTTATTTCTCTCATTTTATAACATCCAAAGCCTTAATATGCAAATGAACTCAATATTACTGATAAGGTTTTGCACAATGCTATAGACTGTCTGCACCAATACTCTCCATTTAAATTAAAATTTAATGATTTATACTTACATCATTTTAAGCATTTAAAAAACATTCTAAGAAACGGTTACAGATGCTCTAATTTATTACATGCTCATTGAACTAGCTAATGAACAATACTTTCATATCTTCAGCATGCATCTGTTGAACACAAAGTTTATTCAATTTCCTCATTTGAAATTTCATGCTCTGTTGTAAAGTTTTGGAGGATGTGGGAGTCCTATTACCCCAATTTATGAGAAATACTCCTATAGCCAAATCTTGTGTTTGTTTTTATTCAGTTCACTGAAATTTCACAGTGTTGATTATACTGAGATCTTAATGTCTCCCCGGAGGTGGGAAAAAATATAAAAGGATACCTACAAAGAAATGAGACACATGCAGAGTTCACTTTCTTCTTATCCCAACACTGAATTTTGAAAGACAAGAGAGGGATGTCTTTAAAATTCTGAAGGGAAACTATTTTGAACATAAAAGTGTACATGGAAAAGCAAAATAAAAATATATGAAAACTCAAAATTTACTACCAGTTTCTCCCTTCTGAAGAATTTTCTTGAGAACAAACTTCTCCATAAATATGTAGACTATAGGAAATAGTGGCATGAATTCCTATTAAAAAAAAAATTATGTACCAGAATAAGTGTTTTGCAGCAGTTTAAGAAGCTATGTCCAAAATTAGAAAAGTATGTCAGTGGGCTCTAAGAAAGCCTTCAAGCAAAAAAAAACTGGGCTATAGTTGAAGTAATCGTTATCATTAGTAAAGATTGGATGATATTACTGATAGAGAGAAGAAAGCAAATACTTCTTGTCAATTAGAGAAAAAGCCAATAATAAATGCCAAAAAAACCCAAAACATCCAGAACTGAATGAAGTAAGACAAAACTGAAGGGAAGAAAATCATCTAGACATTACTGAAGTGCCATAGTAAGAGGATGATGGTTTGAACTAAAACAATGACATATGTACTAAGAACTACACAAAGGAAACTCCAGAAATGTTAAGGTGACAGCATTACCACAAGATCCAATTGACTGAATGCAGGGGAGCTGGAGGAGTGACAGATAAGGGGTTAAGGATTATGCCAAGGTTATGTTTTAAACATCTAGATATGCTAGCCTCATTTATCGAGCTAAAGAATGTAAAAAGAGGCCTGATCAAGCAGGGCTCAATGGTTAGAGCTTAGAACTGGGATGCCGAAGACCCAGGTTTGAAACCCAGGGGTCACCAGCTTGAGCTCGGTTTATCTGGTTTGAGCAAGGTTCACCAGCTTGAGCCCAAGGTCACTGGCTTGAGCAAGGGGTCACTCAGTCTACTGGAGCCCTCCAGTCTAGGCACATATAAGAAAGCAATCAATGAACAACTAAGGTGCTGCAACAAAGAATTGGTGCTTCTCATCTATCCCTTCCTGTCTGCCTGTCCCTATCTGTCCCTCTCTCTGTCACAATATATATATAGAATATACTTGAAAGAAAAATTGCAAAGCTGCGATTTGTAAGCATATTGGTGGTCACTGAAGCCACTTGGCAGCCATGCTAGTCACTACCCTTCATTGCCCTATTATTCATTGCTCAAATAAAAGATAAGTAACAATACACAAAATAAATACTGAAAGAGAATGATAAGTTGGTATATGTGATAGTATTTCTTCTCTATTATGAGAATATTGAAATATTCTCATATTGAATAAAATTAAACTCTCATGTAGAAGTGGGATATTAAAATGATAACCATAAATGTTATAATTGAACAGTAAATTTAGTTCTTCCAGCAGTCAGGACAAAAGAAGAAATATAATACATTAAAAATTTTTTAGCCCTGGCCAGTTGGCTCAGTGGTAGAGCATTGGCCTGGCGTGTGAAAGTCCCAGGTTCGATTCCCAGTCAGGGCACACAGGAGAAGCGCTCATCTGCTTTTCCACCCTCCCCTTCTCCTTCCTCTCTATCTCTCTCTTTCCCAGGTAAAGCATCTTCTTGGTGCACCAAGGTCACAGTTGAATACTGGGTCAAGGCACATATGAGAAGTAATCAATGAATACGCAACTAAATGGAAGAAGTAAGTGTAACAAGTTGATGTTTCTCTCTCTCTCTCCTCCCCCTCTAATCAATGGAAATAAATTTTTTTTTCTGAAGTTAGAAGCGGGGAGGCAGTCAGACAGACTCCCACATGCACCCGAACAGGATCCACCCAGCATAGCCACCAGGGGGTGTTGCTCCTCTGCAATCGGAGCCATTCTAGCGCCTGAGGCAGAGGCCATGGAGTCGTCCTCAGCACCGGGGCCAATTTTGCTCCAATGGAGCCTTGGCTGCTGGAGGGAAAGAGAGAGACAGAGAGGAAGGAGAAGGGGAGGGTGGAAAAGCAGATGAGCGCTTCTCCTGTGTGCCCTGACTGGGAATCGAACCTGGGACTTTCACACGCCAGGCCAATGCTCTACCACTGAGCCAACTGGCCAGGGCTAAAAAATTTTTAATGTATTATATTTCTTCTTTTGTCCTGACTGCTGGAAGAACTAAATTTACTGTTCAATTATAACATTTATGGTTATCATTTTAATATCCCACTTCTACATGAGAGTTTAATTTTATACTTAAATTTTTAAAACTTGATAATAAGAAACTTATAAAAACTTTTTATAAGAAATTGAGTGTATTTAAAAAGTTTAAACTGTGAGTAGCAAAGGAGAACACTATAAAATAATCAATTACTCTAATATGCAAACATTCCTATTCATCCAGAAATAGGAATTATTGTTCTTTCTAACATAGAAGTTCACATTTTGACAAAAGAAAGCATCCCTTCCTTCCTGCTCTTAGTCCATTATTATGAAAATTTCTCTCAAAATCATATGGTCATAATGAGCAAGAGAGAAAACCCAAAACTAAAGTCTTCCCGAACTTTCTTAATGTCATTAAGAAATAAGCTTATTGACTCCTATAGGATCCTAATAGAAACTTTGGCTGGTTCTCCAAACTGTGTATACAAATATGGCTTAGGTACCAATACACGGCACATCCTGACAACATTGGCTTCTTCTCTTTTTGTGTTCAGGTAGAAAGCTAGACATGCTTGAAAACTGGCACATAAATGGAGGCTTGTTTCCTTTTATATCTATGTGAAGGCACTGATGGATGTACAGTGTGTCTGTAAAGTCATGGTGCACTTTTGACCAGTCACAGGAAAGCAACAAAAGATGATAGAAATGTGAAATCTGCACCAAATAAAAGGAAAACTCTCCCAGTTTCATACCTATTCAGTGCAGTTCGATGTGGGCTCACGCACAGATTTTTTAGGGCTCCTTAGGTAGCTATCCCGTATAGCCTCTACAGACTCATCACTGACTGATGGCCTACCAGAATGGGGTTTCTCCACCGAAACTGCCGGTTTCCTTCAACTGCTTATCCCACCGAGTAATGTTATTCCTATGTGGTTGTGCTTCACTATAAACACGCCGATATTCACGTTGCACTTTGGTCATGAATTCGAATTTAGTGAGCCACAGAACACACTGAACTTTCCTCTGTGCCATCCACATCTCGACTGGCATGGCCATGGTCTGCTCCACTATATACATGGTGTTATGTCATCATCTGTGCATGCACACATGCTGCCACTCATCCCACAGAAACTGGGAGGGTTTTCCTTTTATTTGGTGCAGATTTTACATTTCTATCATCTTTTGTCGCTTTCCTGTGATCGGTCAAAAGTGCACCATGACTTTACGGACACACTGTATTTTCAAATTGGAAGAAGAAAAATAGACTCAACAATATGTTCTATTTTGAGATCACTTTATTTTCAAACTGATTCATTCAACATAACTACTTGAACTAACAGTGGGGTCTATGTATCTGTAATGGGCTGCGGGGGGAGTTGAAATGAGAAAGCACTAATTTGAATCTCTCATGGGCCTTGCTTGCTGTGAAATTTAAGGTAATTATCTTAAGCTCTTTGAGCATAAGTTCCTTATCTATGAACTACAATGTAACAATCATGATATTGCTGAATTAACTCTCAAACTAAACTTCTGTTCTATGATCAGTGCCAGATAGGCTGAGTACAAATTTTACTTGTAATGTCTGGTAACATTTAGATATTCATTTGTAAATCACTGTCTATTGCCCTCTTCTCCCTCCCTGCTTCCATCAGAAAGATAGTTTTCATTAAAATCAAAAGTGTTCTTTCTTCAATGGGTGTTGAGACTAAATTACTTTAAATGAAACCCCCAAAATCATATGCAATCATACTTTTAGAGCTTCATTTCCAGAATGAGCTTCAGAAAGCTCATCTGGGAGGAATCTAATATTTTATTCTTAGTTTGTCAGTGTTTAATGTCCTGATTATAATGTAACTATAAGGTAATAAGATTCATTTTACTGTTTGACTTACACAGTAGCTCATTTATCTATTCAAAGAAGAATATCAAGAACATTCTGAGCAATTGACTAAGTTCATGGTAAATATATTCTATAACAAGGGGTCTATTTGTGTGTGTATATATGTTTCAGTACTAAATAGAATAAATTGACATTTGCTTGACACTTAAGAGCTATCCTACATAGCTTCTCATAAGTAAAATTGGGGGAAAAAAGGTTCAGAGAGTCCAATTATTTAAAACAAGTAGAGTATAGAGAGAGCCAGGCATTCTAATTTCAAATCACCTTTATTTCTATCTCGTGTATTTTAGAAACTGCTTTCAAACATGTTATTCCTAACTATAAATTATTTTGACTTAAATTTAAGAAACTAAACTACTTGCTAAGGTCACACGTTTAACTTCACAAGTAGAAACTGGACTTGCTCAAAATTTCCAAATTTCTTTACAGAGCTCTCTTTCCCTGAGATAAATATGAAAGTTATTTTTTTGCAATCGTTCTAGAAAAACAATGTCTTCGTTTATGTAACTATTCTCAAGTTGTTTAAAACATTTAATAAATCAGTTGGCATTCTGTATGACCCCAGGATATTTATGTCTTTCAATTGCAAATTGCTGACAAGTTGAGCATTTTTGCTGTGGCTTCACTTGAATTCTATGAACTGAACTGAGACTGAAATCTTATAAAATATGCTTTGATACAAGCAAAAAAAAATTTAAACACAAAAAGAAATCAGCACAAATTCTAAACAAAAAGAGACCTCTATTTCTATTTTTTTAGTAAACCTCTATAATTTATTTGTGGGTTTATTACCATGTTAAGGGTTTTTAAAAGTCAGAAAGACATAATTTACTGTTTAGATTGTTCAAATTCTGGAGTTTATACAAAAATTTATTTTCCTTGAAAATTGCCTTGTGTGTATGTTTTGTTTTGTTTTGTTTTTAATGGAAGAAGCAAACATAACTTGTAAAAGCTATTCTTGACTCCTTGGGTCTGTTTTTAATCACCTATATTTTTAATACTTAAATGCTTCTCCCTAAAGCTAAAAGAGGATAATCTTTAATACAGGATAGATGCCATCAATTTCTCTCATTCTTAGGAGCTATATTTTAGTGTCTCAAATTTTTATGCCCATGTGAACAACATGGGAAAATTTATTCTAATATTCAGTAGTAAAAGAAATGAAAGGCTCACATTCCCTCCCTTCCTCTTTTTTCTTTTTCTAAACAATGAACATCTTTTTTAGCCTGCAAACTATGGTGGACTTGGGCCATGTGCATACAATGGTTAGGATATCCACATACAGTTTCAATATGCAGTCATCCAATAGAACAACTATTAAGTTGGATAAAATTAAAATTTAGTTCAATAAATCATATGGTATAAAAGAACAACTGGTCTGAAGCCAAAAACCAGGATTCTAGTGCTGGCGTTGTCTCTCCCTTCCTGTGTTTTCTTTTTTCTCTCTTTCTTTTCTTTTTCTTTCTTTCTTTACTTATTTCTTTCTTTCTTTCTTTCTTTCTTTCTTTCTTTCTTTCTTTCTTTCTTCTTTTCTTTCTTTCTTTCTTTTTTTTCTTTCTTTCTTTCTTAAGATGATTTAGTTATTTAGTTATTTTTAGTGGTATTTATTGATTTTTGGAGAGAGAGGGGAGAAACGGAGGGGAAAAGCAGGAAGCATCTACTCATAGTAGTAGCTTCCTGTATGTGCCTTGACCAGGTAAGCCCAAGGACTTGAACCAGCAACCTCGGTATTCTAGGTCAATGCTTTATCCACTGTGCCACCACAGGTCAGGCCTTGTGTTCTTTCTTAGTCCCTTCCCTTGTCTAAGGATTTATTCTTTTTAGTCGAATACTATGTGTCTTTTTTACTGTGCTGATTGTTGAAAAAGACTCACCACCAGTATTTCCTCTCCCTAATTTAGCTCACTGCTAAATTATATTTAAAATAAAATGGATTTATAAGTCCAAAGCCTGACTATAGTTACGTTTTATTTGACTTCCTTTATAAATTATGTTGTTTATTAAAATTTCATTATGATTTGCATGCCATTTGAAAAGCTGCTAAACTCAGTTTCTTACAGCAGATTACATTACAATTTATTACATCTGACATTACATCCTATTAAACATGATTACAGATTAGAATATTGGCTTTTAAAACTAAATGGCATGTAACTGGAAGTTTTAAACTATAGACTACAGTGAGGCTGAGAATAAAAAGTGGAATCAGGAACCCATGTTTCAATAAATGGGAAAAAGCATTTCAACATATTCTTGTCAAGACAGTCTTAAAAATACAGGACTGAATCTATAAATTCATTCTCTTTATTAAGGCAGAGAGAAATGTAACAATAGACAAAGAGTTCAACAATAAGAGAAATTGAGACTACCTTGACCAGACTCTACTGAACAAATACATGTGGTTGATTCAAAGCATCAGGTGAGTTTATAACAGGTTCCTGTAGTAAGCAGTGGACTTCTCTTCTTGTCACAAAGAGACTCTCATGTTTCCTGAAGACAAGCATTTTCTTTCTGACGAGGATATTAAAAGGTCTTATAGAAACTGTCACTCCAAAGGATAGCTTGGAGAGAGCTATACAACACATGCAGGCTAATCTTTCTGGACAAAGAACCCCAGTCTACAAGGTAGAAAAATAATGGGTGATAATCCAGGCATTAGATAGAATGGTTCAGAGACCTGAAATATATATATGGCCTGGGCCTTTGCCGTGTCTAAGGGAAAAGTCACTGATTCTAATATTTGGCTATAATTTTTGGCTGTTTGTTTCTGCTTCAAAGACTGCATTTTACCAAGACAGTCAAGGAGAGAAAGGACAGGTAATAAGTGAATCTGATCGGAAATAATCTGGGCAGGGGAAATGAGCAGACACATGTGCTTTTAATTTAGGCCCATGGTCTAAATACTAACAGAGGCAAGTTCACAATGTGATTCAAAATTATTACCAATTTGTTATGATGTTGTTACTTCCACAGGCAAAGAGCTCAAGCATTAGAGAGTTCTTGTCATTGTAATCTCTAGATTGCCAGGAGAGTTTTACCTTCTTCCCTGCATGAATTAAATCATTTATGCTTTCGAATAAGGCTCAAAATTAACTGATTCATTTACTAACAAAATTCAACCAACACATTTATGGGTGAAGGCTTTCATTAGTCAAGCAATCATGTAGGGAATTCAGAAATAAAAGTTAGGGAGTTATTTTCTTATTCAAGGTTTATACAATAGATCTTTCCTGTTATTTCCTGCTACTATGAAACTTTACAATTACAGAAATAATATCCAAAATAACTTCTTCTGTCTAAAGAGAAATGCAGTACTTTAAAACAGACAAACTACTTTATATAATTCAAACAAAATGGCTGCTGTATAAAAGGTTCTCCAATCTAAGAGCAAAGACATCTTGACAGATATTTGGAACCAGATTTACCAAAATAATAGGGGAAAAGTAGTAGAGAAATGAACCCAGGGTAAGATATAGCTTGGTTACTTTGGGCCCAAAATAAAGATACAGTAATGTGAACATCATGGGTCATAACCCAGTCATTGTGACAGGTGTGACTAATCCCTACGTCTTACAGGCCCCAAACACTGCACCACCCTGAAGATGGCACCAAAAGGCCCTGTACCGCATCAAACAGAATCTGTATCACCTTTACTGAAGCTAAAGTACTAGCCAGATTTATAAAATAATTATTTTTAAATAATTAAAATGTAGTTATCTGTTTGAACAAAGGGTGCAGAAACAATTAAATCTTTGCTGGGACAAAATAAAACTTGACTTATGTGTCACAACTTATACAGGAAAAATTCAAAGTGGATATAGACTTAAATGTGAAATGTGAACTATAAATTTTAGAAAACAACACAGGAGTAAGTCTTCAGAATTTAGTGCTAGGTAAAGGATTCTTGGTTTTGACACCCAAAGCATAACTCATAAAAGAAAAAACTGATAAATTGTCTTCATCAAAATTAAAAACTTTGTTCTGGAGAAGTTTACATGGAGCTGAAAACCAAGTTACAGACTAGGAGAAAATATTTACAAACCGTATATCTGATGAAGAACTAGTACCTAAAGTATATATAAAAACTCTCCAAATTCAACATTAAAATAAAACGTAATTAGAAAATTGGGAAAAGATGTGAACAGATATGTCACTAAAAAGTATATACAGAAGGCAAATAAGCATATCAAAAGATGTTGCATATCATTAACCAATAGCGAAACTCAAATTAAAACCACAGTGAGATATCTCTATATACATATCAGTCTAAAATTAAAAATGGTGAAAACACTAAAAGCTGCCAAGGATACAAAAAACTCAGTTACTCACATATTTCTGGTAGAAGTGTAAAATGGTACAGCCAGACCTGGCCAGGTAGCTCAGCTGGTTAGAGCATCATCCCAACATGACAAGGTTGCAAGGTCAAACCCCAGTCAAGGCACATATAACAATCAATAAATGAATACCTAAATTAGTGGAACAACAAATCAATGTTTGTTTTTCTCTTTCTCTAAAATCAACAAATAAAATTAAAATTAAATAAAAATAAAATGGTATAGACACTCTGGAAAACAGTTTCTTATAAAATTAAACATGCAATCACATACAACCCAAATAAGTGAAAACTTAGGTTCATACAAAAAGTTATAAACAAATGTGTATAGCAGCTTTATTTGTAATAGCCAAAAACTGTAAATAAACAACTCAGATTCTCTTACTAGGTGAATGAATAAACAAAGTGTGGGGTATCCACACCGTGGAATACTACTTGGCAATTAAAAAGAAAAAGAATTACTGATACCCTCAACAACCCTGAATGAATATCCAGGGCATTATGCTAAGTGAAAAAAGCAATAGAAAAAATATTAGGCCCTGGCCGGTTGGCTCAGTGGTAGAGCGTCAGCCTGGCGTGCAGGAGTCCTGGGTTTGATTCCCGGCCAGGGCACACAGGAGAAGCGCCCATCTGCTTCTCCACCCCTACCCCCTCCTTCCTCTCTGTCTCTCTCTTCCCCTCCCGCAGCCAAGGCTCCATTGGAGCAAAGATGGCCCAGGCACTGAGGATGGCTCTGTGGCCTCTGCCTCAGGCACTAGAATGGCTCTGGTTGCAACAGAGCAATGCCCCAGATGGGCAGAGCATCGCCCCCTGGTGGTCGTGCCAGGTGGATCCTGGTCTGGCACATGCAGGAGTCTGTCTGACTGCCTCCCTGTTTCCAACTTTAGAAAAATACAAAAAAATATATTACATACTATATGATTACATATACAAAACACTTTTTAAAATGACAAAATCATAAAAATGGAAGATTAGTGGTTACTAGAGCTTAGAGTTGGGGAGATTAAAATGAGAAATGTATTTATACACAGGCAACAGGCAGGATCCTTATTGCTATGGACTGAATGTTTGTGTCCCCCCACTCAAAATTAACATGTTGAAGCCTAATCCCCAATATGACAATATCTGGAGATGGGGCCTTTGGGAAAAAATTCAGTTTGGGTGTGGAGCCCCATGACAGGATTGGTGCCCTTAGAAGGGAATGAAAAGCCCAGAGCTCTCTCTGTCTCTGTCTCCCTCTGCCATGTGAGGACACAACCGAATATGGTCATCCATGAACCAGCAGCAGGCTCTCATCAGACATTTAATCTGCCAGGACCTTGATCTTGAACTTTCAAGCCTCTCGAATTCTTAGAAATCAATGTTTGTCATTTAAGCCAGACAGTCTATGGTACTTTTGTTACAGCAGATTCAACTGACCAACACACTTGTGTTAGAATTATTCAGTATCTTGACCATGAACCTACAAGGTGATAAAATTCTATATAAGTTAATACACAGATGCACAAGCACACAAAACTATATAAGTAAAACTGGGCACATTTGAGTAACATGAGCAGTTTGTATTAATACCAATATTCTGGTTGTGATATTATACTATATTTTTGCAAAATGTTACATTGCAGAAATGTACAAGGGATCTTCTGTATTATTTCTTAAAACTGCATGCAAGTCTACATTTATCTAAAAAATTTTAATTACAAAATCCTAGTTGTGATTAAGATCATATGCACTAGAATCAGATAAATCCTGGGTCTTACTTTTACTGTTATCTTGATCAATAATTTCAGCCACTGATGTATTTCTGTTGCTAGAATTAAATGATATAATTCACACAAAGAGCCTAATTAGAAGGTGTGTAGTGATTACTAAATAAAAGTTCTATGCTCACTATAATTATTTTCTTGTTATAATTAAAATATTATTTGAAGTAGAAAAATAGAAAGTTTGATCCTGAAATCAAATTTTAAGCCACATCGATTTGTCAACTGATTGCTGAAGATCTCTTTAACAGTACAACATTATTGAATATTTTTTTATAATTTTTTATTAATTTTAATGGGGTGACATTAATAAATCAGGGTACATATGTTCAAAAAAAATTTCCAGATTATTTTTTTATTCAATTATGTTGCATACCAATCACCCAAAGTCAAATTGTCCTCTGTCACCTTCTATCTGGATTTCTTTGTGCCCTTCCCGTTCCCGCTCTCCCTTCCAAAACTTCCTCCCTCACCATAAGGACCACACTCTTTTCCATGTCTCTTAGTCTCATTTTTATGTCCCACCTATATATGGAATCATGCAGTTCTTAATTTTTTCTGATTTCCTTATTTCACTCCGTATAATGTTATCAGGATCCATCCATTTTGTTGTAAATGATCCAATGTCATCATTTCTTATGGCTGAGTAGTATTCCATAGTGTATATGTACCACATCTTCTTTATCCAATCATCTACTGAAGGGCTTTTTGATTGTTTCCATGTCTTGGCTACTATGAACAATGCTGCAATGAACATGGGGCTGCATGTGTCTTTATGTACCAATTTTTTGAGTTTTGGGGGTATATATCTAGTAGGGAAACTGCTGAGTCATATGGTAGTTTTATTTTTAGTTTTATGAAGAACATCCATACTTTCTTCCATAATGGTTGTACTACTTTACATTCCCATCAACAGTGAATGAGGGATCCTTTTTCTCCACAGCCTCTCCAACACTTGCTATTACCTGTCTTGTTGATAATAGCTAATCTAATAGGTGTGAGGTGGTATCTCACTGTAGTTTTGATTTGCATTTCTCTAATAGCAGTGAAGATGAGCATCTTTTCATATATCTGTTGGCAATTTGTATTTCTTCCTGGGAGAAGTGTCTGTTCATGTCCTCTTTCCAATTTTTTAGTGGATTGTTTGTTTGTTTATTGTTGAGTTTTATGAGTTCTTTGTATATTTTGGGTATTAGGCCCTTATCTAAGCTGTTGTGTGAAAATATCATACTTGGCTGTCTGTTTATTTTGTTGTCAGTTTCTCTTGCTGTGCAAAACTTCTTATTATGATGTGGTCCCATTAATTTATCTTTGCCATCACTTCTTTTACCTTTGGAGTCAAATTCATAAAATTCTCTTTAAAACCAAGGCCCATAAGTTAAGTACCTATGTTTTCTTCTATGTACTTTATTGTTTCAGGTCTTATATTTAGGTCTTTGATCCATTTTGAATTAATTTTTGTACAAGGGGACAAACTGTAGTTCAGTTTCATTCTTTTGCATGTGGCCATCCAGTTTTCTCAGCAGCATTTGTTGAAGAGGCTTTCTTTTCTCCATTGTGTGTTGTTGGCCCCTTTATCGAAAATTATTTGACCATATATATGTGGTTTTATTTCTGGGCTTTTTATTCTGTTCCATTGGTCTGAGTGTCTATTTTTCTGCCAATACCATGCTGTTTTGATTGTCGTGGCTCTATAATATAATTTGAAGTCAGGTATTGTAATGCCCCCAGCTTCATTCTTTTTCCTTAGGATTGCTTTGGCTATTCAGGGTTTTTTATAGTTCTGTATAAATCTGATGATTTTTTGTTCCATTTCTTTAAAAAATCTCATAGGAATTTTGATGGGAATTGCATTAAATTTGTATATTGCTTTGGGTAATATGGCCATTTTGATTATATTTATTCTTCCTATCCAAGAACAAGGAATATTTTCCGATTTTATTGTATCTTTTTTGATTTTCCTTAGCAATGCTTTGTAGTTTTTGTTATATAGGTCCTTTACATTCTTTGCTATGTTTATTCCTAGGTATTTTGTTGTTGTTGTTGCAACCGTAAAGGGAATTATTTTTTTTTTTAGTTTGTTTTCTAATGTTTCATTGTTGGCATACAGAAAGGCTATGAACTCTTGTATATTAATTTTGTATCCTGTGACCTTACTGTATTGGTTTATTGTTTCTAGTAATCTTTTTGTGGAGTATTTGGTGTTTTCGATGTACAGGATCATATCTGCAAAAAGTGAAACCTTTACTACTTCTTTTCCAATATGGATGCCTTTTATTTCTTTATCTTGTCTGAGTACTCGGACTAGAACTTCTGGTACCATGTTAAATAAGAGTGGAGAGAGTAAACAACCCTGTCTTGTTCCTGATTTAAGGGGGAAAGTCCTCAGTTTTATGCCATTTAATATGATGTTAGCTGATGGTTTATCATAAATGGCCTTTATCATGTTCAGATTTTCTTTCTATACCCATTTTATTGAGTGTATTAAACATAAAATTGTCTTGTAATTTATTGAATGCCTTTTCTGCATATATTGATAGGATCATGTGGTTTTTGTTCTTTGTTTTGTTGATATGGTGTATTACATTAACCGTTTTACGTATGTTGAACCATCCTTGTGATTCTGGGATGAAACCCACTTGATCATGATGTATTATTTTTTTAATATGTTGTTGAATTCAATTTGCCAGTATTTTATTTAGTATTTTAGCATCTGTATTCATTAGAGATATTGGTCTGTAGTTTTCTTTTTTTGTGCCATCCTTGCCAGGTTTCGGTATGAGGGTTATGTTGGCCTCATAAAATGTGTTTGGAAGTATTGCTTCTTCTTCAATTTTTTTGGAAGACTTTGAGTAGAATAGGAACCAAGTCTTCTTTAAATATTTGATAGAATTCATTAGTATAACCGTCTGGGCCTGGACTTTTATTTTTGGGGAGGTTTTTAATAGTTTGTTCTATTTCCTTCCTGCTAATTGGTCTGTTTAGGCTTTCTGCTTCTTCGTGACTCAGTCTAGGAAGGTTATATTGTTCTAGGAATTTATCCATTTCTTCTAGATTATTGAATTTGGTGGCATATAGTTTTTCATAGTATTCTACAATAATTCTTTGTATATCTTTGATATCTTGGTGATTTCTCCTCCTTCATTTTAGATTTTGTTTATATGAGTCCTTTCTCTTTTTTCCTTGGTAAGTCTTGCCAAGGGTTTGTCAATTTTGTTGATCTTTTCAAACAACCATCTCCTCATTTTATTACTTTTTTTCTATAGTTTTTCTGTTCTCTATTTCATTTATTTCTGCTCTGATTTTTATTATTTCCTTTCTTCGATTGGTTTTGGGTTGTCTTTGTTCTTCTTTTTCTAGTTCCTTAAGGTGTGAAGTTAAGTGGTTTACTTGGGCTCTCTCTTGTTTGTTCATATAGGCCTGAAGTGATATGAACTTCCCTCTTATTACTACTTTTGCTGCATCCCAGAGATTCTGATATGTCATATTGTCATTTTCATTTGTCTGTATATATCTTTTGATCTCTGCACTTATTTCTTCTTTTACCCACTCATTTTTTAAAAAGTGTGCTGTTTAGTTTCCACATTTTTGTGGGGTTTTTTTACCTTTTTTTTGCAGTTGAATTCTAGTTTCAAGGCTTTATGATCAGAAAATATGCTTGGTACAATTTTGATTTTTCTTAATTTGCTGATGTTATTTTTGTGGTCCAACATATGGTCAATTCTTGAGAATGTTCCATGTACACAAGAGAAAAATGTGTACTCTGTCACTTTGAGATGAAATGTCCTGAAAATGTCTATCATATCCAATTGCTCTAGTGTTTCGTTTAAGGCCAATATTTCTTTATTGATTTTCTGTTTTGATGAACAATCTAGAGCTGTCAGCAGCATATCAGAAGCATGCATATCATCAACCAAATAAAATGCTTTTTCTCATGTTATTTGTTGTTTTTTAAAGCCATATCATAAAAACAAAAGACATTTACAAGTATCTTGTTAAGAATCTTGGTTTTTTTGTTGTTGTTTTTTTGTATTTTTCTGAAGCTGGAAACAGGGAGGCAGTCAGACAGACTCCTGCATGTGCCTGACCGGGATCCACCCGGCATGCCCACCAGGGGGCGATGCTCTGCCCATCCGGGGAGTCGCTCTGTCGTGACCAGAGCCACTGTAGCGCCTGGGGCAGAGGCCAAGAAGCCATCCCTAGTGCCCGGGCAATCTTTGCTCCAATGGAGCTTTGGCTGCAGGAGGGGAAGAGAGAGACAGAGAGGAAGGAGAGGGGGAGGAGTGGAGAAGCAGATGGGCACCTCTCCTGTGTGCCCTGGCTGGGAATCGAACCCGGGACTTCCGCATGCCAGGCCGACGCTCTACCACTGAGCAAACCAGCCAGGGAATCTTTATTGATTTTTTGTTTGGATGAATGATCTAGAGCCATTAGCGGTGTATTGAGGTCTCCAAGTGTGATTGTATTTTTGTCAGTTTTTGTTTTTAGGTCAGTCAGTAGCTGTCTTATATATTTTGGTGCTCCTTGGTTTGGTGCATATATATTAAGAAGTGTTATGTCTTCTTGATTCAGTGTCCCCTTAATCATTATGAAATGACCATTTTTGTCTCTGATTACATTTGCTGTCTTGTAGTCAGCATTGTTAGATATGAGTATTGCTACCGCTGCTTTTTTTTTGGATGTTATTTGCTTGGAGAATTGTTTTTCAGCCTTTTACTTTGAATTTGTTTTTATCCTTGTTGCTTAGATATGTTTCTTGTAGGCAGCATATAGTTAGATTTTCTTTTTTAATCCATTCTGCTACTCTGTGTCTTTTTATTGGTGAGTTTAATCCATTTACATTTAGTGTAATTATTGACACTTGAGGGTTCCCTATTGCCATTTTATATTTTGCTTTCCATTAGTTTTGTATCTTATTTGATTCTTCTCTTTTGTTTTTATATCATTTGTTTTTGTTTGGTTGTAAACCATTCTTCTTTCCTCTGTTACTACATTTTTTAAGTATATGCTTCTGTGGTGGTTTTTTTCAGGGGTGGTTACCATTAAGTAATGAAAAGGGTACCTACCATGTTCATTGTAGTACACTATCTTATGAGTGCTTCTGCATTCCATCATCCTTTGTAACTGTTAATCTTCGTCTTCTCCCCTTTTTTTGTTGTTGTCCCAGTTTAAATTTGGTTTTATTATGTTCTTGGTGGAGCTTTTACTTGTGGTTTTGTTTTGTTTTGTTCTTTATATCTGATTGGAAAACACCCTTTAGTATTTCCTGAAGTGGGGGTTTTCTGGTGATAAATTCCCTAATGTTTTCTGTATCTGTGAATGTTTTTATTTCTCCTTGATATTTAAAAGATAGCTTTGATGGGTATAGCATTCTTGGCTGGAAGTTCCTCTCTTTCAGATCTTTAAATATTGGGGTCCATTTTCTTCTAGCTTGTAGAGTTTCTGCTGAGATATCCAATGATAACTTGATAGGCCTTCCTTTATATGTTGTATTCTTCTTTTCCCTGGCTGCCTTGAGAATTTTTCTTTGTTGTTGGTTTGTGCCAATTTTATTATGATGGGCCTTGGAGTAGGTTTTTTTGGATTAAGATATCTTGGTGTTCTGTTTGCTTTTTGAATTCAAGGCTTAGTTCTTTCCACATGCTTGGGAGAGAGTTAAGGGTTTTGGAGTGTAACCCTCATAGAGAAAAAGAAAAACGGAAAAAATGGGAAATGTAACACTTATGGGTAATGTAGTTCAAGATGAAGAGAAAAAAATAAGATGAGTAGAGAATAAAAAGACCAAGGTCGAAGAAGAAAAAGAAAAAAAATAAAAATAAAGATAAGAAGGTGAAAGAAACAAAAAAAAAGGGGAAAAAGTTTTAAAGACTATTAAAGACTGTGGATTTTTCTTGATTTTGAGAGGTTCTCTTCTTCCTTCTTCTTTCCTCTCCCTCTTCCTGGTCAGTGGCTCTGTACCCCAGGCTCTGCCCCTATGACACACTTAGGTAGAGATTTGCAGTTGATGTGTCTCTATGGCAATGTCATATACTAGGCCTCAGTCTCATTGGTAGTTGGGGCTTGTTAGCATTCACAGCCTCCAACAATGGGAGAGTCCGTTTTCCCGGAACCTCTCTCCTAGACTTTCCTTCCTGAATTAGCAGCCTGATGATCCAGCTATGAGGTTGCCGCTGCCACTGCCTGGAGATTAAGAGGCTCAAAGAGTTGGCAGACCCCCACTCTATCTCCACTTAGCACAGGGTTCTGGGTAAGGCTCTGTCAGTCAGGGCCGCCAGTGTAATCAGGCAGGGTTGGGAGCCAATTGCCCTCAAGGTGTCTTTCTATGAGCCTCCAGGAGTGTCCATTATGCCTCAGCACACTGTGGGACCACTCTAGCCAGGCTTTTTGCACTTTGTAACCTGTATTGGCAGGGAAGAGGATGCCCTAGTCACTGCTTGCAGAACAGGAGGTCTTAAAAGCTGCCAAGTCCCTCTTTTTAGTGCACAGCCCTGAGTATGAAAGCTCTGCCAATCAGAGCTACCAGCTTAATCAGGTAGGGGGGTGTGTTGACTTCTGTTCAGTTCCCCAGGTATATCTAGTTAAATTTGCCTTAGCATTCCATGGGATTGTTTTCTGCAGGCTTCTTCCTTGTTAAAAAGCCTACAGCCTAGCCTGTCTAACTTCTGCAGCATTCTCTGAGGTTGTTCTGTAGGAATGTGTTTTTCACCCTGTATCGGCTGACAGGAAGTTGCCCCCACCCCTATGTTCAGAGCAAGAAGCACTAAAGAATATCAAGTATCTTGTCTTAGATTGCTGATCTGAGAAAGACCTTGTCAACTAGAGCCATGTAAGACAGTTGGGCAGTGAGCAGTCTGTGGCTTAAGCTAATTTCAGCGATTGGATCCGCAGATCTGCACCAGAGACAGTTTGCAAGCTGCCTGCACGCCCCTCCCCCTAGCGCTTCTGTATTTTTTCCTCCCCAGAATGTTAGCCTGAATGGCTGGGTGAGGCACCCTGCTCACCTGAGGAGGTCTGGGCATAGGGAAATTTGCTTTTGCCACTCCCCGCCCGCTGTTGCTGGGGGAGCAGGGACCACAACGAGACTCTGGTCGCAGTCCACAGAGAAGCCTCTGAGCCTGCCACTCTGTCCGGGAACACCGGTGCCCACACCTAGCATGTTAGGAGGAACCTCTCGCACACTGTCTGCACTTGCCGACCAGGATATCGGGGGTAATGGTGGCCGCCGCTCACCAGCCTTTGCCAGTCTGGCACCAGCGTTAGCTCATGTGGGCTGAGTCACCGGGGGCATACTCTTTCCTTGGCTTGAACATCTGTGCCCCAGCCTGGCTCCCTTCACATCCCCAGCCCCCACTCTCTCTTAGTTTCAAGTAAAAGCAACCCTTGCTCAGGTTAATGAGGAAGGCAGAGTGCTCCATTCTCCATCTTATTTCCTTCAGGGGTGATTATATATTTAGCCAACTCTTCACCCAATCATACCTTCTTGTTCAGTGTGTGGGAATTCCAGATGCTCCAGGGATAGATTTTTCTGTCTCTGGTTGTAGAACTTGTTGAAATTTTGGGGGAGCGGTATTGGGAGCGCTGCTCATGGTGCCATTTCTCTGACGTCACTCCCAACATTACTGAATATTAAGGATCTTACTGGAAAGTGTTCACACCTGCTGGTTTATATAATGTCTTTTCCTTCCCTGATTCAGAATCAGCCTCTGTGGAAATGATTTGAGAGAATTCATAGCAAATAGACTGTAAAATGTCGATTTCTCCCCACCCCCAAAGGTCACTTAAAGCCACTAATTATCTCTTCACTTTAATTGATCAGTATGTCAACTCTACTGCTTTCCACAACTGTATAATGGGAATAAAAAGTAAATTAGTTTATATGTTATATATATTTTTACACAGGACACTTATTCATCAACAATTTTACTCAAAATTTATCTTTGAAACAAATTTTCTATGAGTATAAACTTCTGTAAGTTTTTAAGTCATTTTTCATCAATTAGATTCCTGGAAAGTGTCATTTTAAGGTTTCTCAATAAATTAAATTATAAAAACAAACAAACAAACTTCATTTCTTCTTCACAATTTTAGATTTATGCCATAAATATTTCTGTAGGTAATGAGATGTGAAGAAATAATATTCTTTAGTGCTATGGAAAATAAAATAATGGATTTGATATACTTAAATTTATGTTTGGAATTCAATGAGGGAGTACATTGTTTATTGCCAAAAAGAAAATAACAACAATAATAAACACAATGTTGATGCTGTTCAATAAAATTTAAAACTGAAAATGAAAGTGTGGAAGTGATAACCACCATTAAGAGGACATCAGACACCAGCCAAGTACTATATTGTAACACACCAGATTCCCTAAGACTATAGACAATGAAAGGGCTCAGTCTTAAATTTGAGAAATATTTCTCATTATCATGATGTCATTTAGATGTACTGACATCTTGAAGAAAGAATTTTTAAAAATCTGAAAGATTCAGAATTTACTCAAGAAAATGACAGAAGTACCATAAAAGACATTGTTTCAAAATAAATTTTAAAGTCAGCAGACAAAATATTCTAATAGGAAAGTTTAAGATATTCCCTTCTCTAATCCTCACTACCACTGATTTTACTTAATCCTTGTACTTAAGGGAATGAAGTGAAGCCAACACAATGGTTAAATAGGACCTCATGCAAAAGTTTCAGTCCAATAGACAGTGATGGACAGAGACTTGCCTTGGGGTGGTGAACACACTATGCAATATATAGATGGTGTACTGTGGAACTGTGCATCTGAAACCTGTATAATTTTATTAACCACTATAACCAAAAAAAAAATCCAATAAAATTTTTTTTTAAAGATTCAATCAAGGGAATTATATTTTTTTGTACATCATTGCTCATCTAAAATGTAGTGTACAAAATAGACCTTAATGTCAAATGTAATAAAACATCTCTAGAACTCAATTTATTTAAAAAAATCGAATTGCAATGGTAATATATATATATATAATATATATAATCAAAGTACAGAAGTCAACTGCATTTCTATACATAATAAATCATCTGAAAAAAATTAAGAAAAACTGTCCTATTCCCAGTAACGCCAAAACTAATAAAATACTTAGGAATAAATTTAACCAAGGAAGAAAAGATTTGTACAAAGAAAACCATCAGACTTTGATTAAAGAAATTGAAGAGGGCACAAATGGAAAGATAGCTTGTATTCATGGCCTGAAAAAATTAACATTGTAAAAATGTCCACACTACCTAAAGCAATCTATAGATTTAATGTAATCACTATCAAACTTTTAATGACATTTTTCACAGAGATAAAAACAATCCTAAACTTTGTATGTAATCACAAAAGACCCCAAATAGCCAAAGTAGTCAAGAAAAAGAACAAAGCTAGAGGCATCACACTTCATGATTTCAAACTAAACTACAAAGCTATAATAATCAAAACAATAAAGTACTGGCATAAAACAGACACATAGCACAATAGAACAGAGAGCCCAGAAATACTGTATACACTCCCTATTGACAGTAAACTAATATTTAACAGGACAGCCAAAAATACGCAATGGGAAAAGAATAGTGATGGGTAAACTTGATAACCACATGCAGAAAAATGAAATTCAACCTCTATCTCAAAAAACTCAAAAAAATTTACTGGAAATGGATTTAAAACTTAAACATGTGACCTGAAACCTAAAATCCTAAGAGGAAACATAGGGGAAAGGCTCCTTAACATTGGACTTGGCAATGCTATTTTAGGTATGGCACTGAAAACATGAGCTATCAAAGTAAAATAACTAGGACTACATCAAACTAAACCACTTCTGCTCAGCAAAAGAAACAATCAACAAAACAAAAAGGTAACCTACAAAATGGGACAAAATATTTTCAAACCATGTATCTGATAAAGGGTTAATATCCAAAATATATAAAGACCTTGGAGAATATTAAAGGTACAGTTTTATTATGCTTTATTTGCAGGCCATTCCTTTTTTTTGTTTCTTGTTTTAACAAGTAATTATTTTAAAATACTATATACTGATTTATTCAAAATATATTAAGCTTTACACTGGAAAAATTGATTCATTCCTACATGTGAAAAAAAGAGCTGAATTTTATAAACCAACTGTTTCCTAAATCAGTAAAACTAGACAATAGCTAACAGTTAAAAATCTTACTTTACACGGTCATTTATGTGTACTCTTATTGATCAATGTTACCCTATTAAATTTAATTTTTTAAATAAAGTTTTAAAAAATACTTTAAAGATACAGTATCAAAGTAATTTCCTATGTTTTTGATAGAAAATAGATACCATTTTGGGAATTCTCTGTGGTAAAATAATACATAATGTAAGAGAACCTTTTCAAACAATATGCAAAATGATTGCATCATGTTCTCAAAAGTCTAAGACCCTGGATCAATTTGACATTAATGATTGGTCCTTGCAGAGCAATTAGCCATCTGCTTCTCTACGAGAAGACCAAGAAAAGTCAGAAACATGAAAAATCAAGAACTGACAAGAGAGAAATTTGTATACAAATCAGTAACCCTGCTGGAAAAGAAGCTGTGCCTTGGTGTGTTTATCAGAAATAATCAACCCTCAACATCACGCTCTACTTCTGATTGCTAGAGCAGGCAATCAAGCAGTTTGAGCATCAGATTGAAGTTCCACTCAAAACCTTGACCAAATGAATATAGGAAGGATCACTGCTGTGCTTTTGCTATTACTAAAGAATAAAATATAATGCATTTAACATATAAAAGCATGGCCACTGGCCACATGAGACTATGTAAATTTAAACTAACATTTAAATCAATCAAAATTAAATGATATATTCAGTTCTCAGTCACACTAGACATGTTTTTTAGTGATACATATTGGACAGCAGGGATTTTAGACCATTTCCACCATCACAAATTTCTTTTGAATAGCACTGCCTTTGAGATCAAGATTCAATTAACAGTTGAACTAGGAAAAAATCATTTGCATACTTCCCTTCTCCTGATGATTATAATTTTCTATATTAGTTTATTCAGTCAAAAATATTTATTGGATACTTATTATGTGTGCCAAATGCTATTCTGAAAATGAGACATAAAGAAGCAAAAAGAGACAAGTTCTCCATCCTAACAGCTTCTGCCTTCTTGAGAAAATGGAAGTGAAGAAAAATTTAAGCACCCAAATAAACCAAGGATTTGTTGGTACTCACTGTAGAAGCAGTGAAAGAGGATTATGTACTAGAGAGTGACCAGAAAAAACAGTGAGGCTGGGCTGTGGCAGGAAATCATTTCTAAGGTGAGAAAGTGAAGGCCTTTCTAAAGGGGTTACATTCAGAACAAAACCCAAATGACTGAAGATCCCTTCAGAATTCCCCAAAGAATGCTCCTCATTGAGGAAAGAGCTACTGCCTGACCTGTGGTGGTGCAGTGGATCAAGTGTTGACCTGGAACATCAAGGTTGCCAGTTCAAAAACCCTGGGCTTGCCCGGTTAAGGCACATATAAGAGTTGATGCTTTCTGCTCCTCTGCCCTCCTCTCTCTCTCTCTCTCTCTCTCTCTCTCTCTTTCCTCTAAAATGAATAAATAAATAAAAATAACTTTTAAAAAATATTTTTAAAAAGAAAAGAGCTACTGTAACTGACCTAGAGTGAGGATGAGGCCTGGCCCATTAGAAGCTGTTGGAGGGTTCTTGGCTAAAGGGAAGTGAAAGGGAAGAAAAGCACTGGATGGGGGCCCTGGCTGGTTGGCTCAGTGGTAGAGTGTTGGCCAGGTGTGCAGGAGTCCCCGGTTCGATTCCCGGCCGGGGCACACAGGAGAGGCGCCCATCTGCTTCTCCACCCCTCCCCCTCTCCTTCCTCTCTGTCTCTCTCTTCCCCTCCCACAGCCAAGGCTCCATTAGAGCAAAGTTGGCCCAGGCACTGAGGATGGCTCTGTGGCCTCTGCCTCAGGCGCTGGAATGGCTCTTTGCAACAGAGCAACACCCCGGATCGGCAGAGCATCGCCCCCTGGTGGGCATGCCGGGTGGATCCCGGTCGGGCGCATGCAGGAGTCTGTCTGACTGTCTCCCTGTTTCCAACTTCAGAAAAATACAAAAAAAAAGAAGAAAAGCACTGGATAGGGAACAAAGGAACAAAGGAGCAGGGCCACGCCATGCAGGGTCACAGGCTGCTATAAGGCTGCTGTATGTGTTTTGTTCTAAATGTGGTGGGAACTCACTGGAGCATTTCCTGCAGGGCGATGCTCTTTAAAGGGTGATTTTAAAGGGTGACTTTCATGGTTGTGTGTGGATTTTATCCTGTCACCAAAGAACATGGACTCACTTTGCAGACAACTGCTGAACTTATTCCCTAAACTGACAAAGTCCTGGCCAATAGCCAGCCTTTGTATAGTCAATCCTGAAAGGAATTTCATGTGATTCTTCATAATTTCTCAATTTCACAGAGATATCATTGAGAGCTCTGGATTCACATCCAATAACAAAAATAATCTACACAGCCCACTACTTGAAAATCACATGATACTGCGTACATAAGCTATAAAATGTCCATGAACCTCATTTTCCTCATTTCTAAAATGGATCATAAAACCAACTATAGTCATCACTCAAAATGATTAGAAGAATAAAAGACTAAAACTGAATATGTGCTACATGAAAGTAAAGATTTTATATTCATATCATGTCTTCATCACACCACAACCTTATATTTCAGGTTAAGTTTTGAACATTGAAATATTTTCCAATCCCTTGATAGAGAATTGAATAAAGAAGATGTGATACCTATATACAATGGAATACTACTCAGCCATAAGAAATGAGGACATAGTACCATTTACAACAACATGTATGGACATGGAGAACATTATACTGAGTGAAATAAGTAAATCAGAAAAAGCCAAGAACTATAACAATTTCACACATAGGTGGGATATAAAACTGAGACTCATGGACATAGATAAAAGTGAAGTGGTTATAAGGGAGAGGAGGATGTGGGAGAGGAGGATGTGGGGGAGGGTGTAAAGAGGAACAAATATAAGGTGATGAAAAATGATTTGACTTTGGGTGATAGGAATACAACATAATCAACTGTTCAAATGCCATATGTTTACTTGAAACCTATGTACTCTTATTGATTGTCACCCTGTTAAATTTAATTTTCTAAAAAAATTTTTTTAAAAAGGAAACAATTTTTTCCAAGTTCTAAGTCTAGTAATAGACATGAGCTCTCACCAATATAAATAAACCTAACCAACAGTTATTATACTGTAATTTTCCCCAAAATATGTGTATTTCAGTCCCAGAAAAGATAGAGGGGAATGAACATTTATCATTCTAATATGTCTGCCAAACTGTTATATGAAATGCCTATGTAGCTAGTACAGTTGTTCTAACTTTAAAAAAATTCAACTTAGTCCCTTAGTAAACTGCATGTATGATGAACTATTTTCTCACCTATAAGCTGAAGTGCTAACAAATAAATATATATAATCAAAGCAATGTGTTTGAGATGAAGTTGACCTTTCATTTTGGATTCACATCATTTCCAGATTCAATACACTTCTTTCAGTTGATATTTAACAACCAGCTGGAAACACTAGCTTCCAGGCTGTCGGTTTGCTGTCTCTCTGCTTGCAAGCAGAGGTGAAAACAGCTTGTGAATGTCAGAATAGCAATCTGCTTCCTGAAGCTATGGGAGATTTTTGTTTCACTTTATTAGCTTGTGGCCTCAGTATCTTGAGCACTTTCAATGATTTCAAATATATACATCTTCTACTGTCGGTTAAGGTCAAGTAATATCTTTCTATTATAGTCTATGAAAGCTTTAAAAAAAGAATCTATTTTAATGCTTCCCCCAAATCTTATAATACATTGGAACAAATAACTTCTCACTCTACCTCTCCAATATAGTACCAGATATTTGCATTTAATAAATTCTTATATAGCACTGTTTGAAGTGGTTTCAAATATTAACTTATTTAACCTCCATATCAACTCTAGTATTAGGTAATACTATTGTCCTTAATTTACCGAGAAAAAAAAAATGAAACAAGTCAAATAACTTGCCTAAGGATAAACAACTAGTAAATGACAGAAGCTGGGATTTGAATCCAGGTCTTCTGTGCTCTTAACCTCTAAACTAAAATACTCTGTATTTGATAGAGAAATCTAGGATTATATTATCAAAATTAATATCAAAAAATTAGTGTAAAAAAACTGACCTAAATCAACTTAGTTGTATGTAACTCTTAGGTGTCTTATGGGTAAATATCCCTATTTAGAGGTAAGTGATAGCTGTAGGTCACTTCTTCACAGCTTCTCTAGAAGATGACAATGAAGGCAAGTCTCAGAAAAAATTATGCCACATGTGCAGACACTTATTACTAACTGATATCACATAAGGAAGCCCAGCTCTCTGTCTCTCCTTTCAGTTGCTCCAGTAGAATCTTGGCTAAATGGTAAATACATGGTTATTATGACAATGCTGTAGACACAGACTCTGATGAATCACCAAGCTAAGGTGGGAGTCTAAGTAAACTTTGAATTAGCAGCTGAGACCAGCATTATTTTCTCATCAATCATCGAGTTCACAAGATTCTCACATCCTACTACCACTGGGAGAACCATCTACATTATTTCAGACCCATTTATATATCATTAACATTATGAATTTCATCTATCAAAAGCCACTTCTACTAGTTGCTAAGCTAATAATGAAAAGCTTAGTGTGAATTGGAGATCAAGACAGCTGAAAAATTTGTTAATAGTCCCTCAAGTGTGCTCTTTAGACTAAATGTCAGTTGACCACCTACTGAATATGAATTCCCTGTTAGAAGATGACATCTTCCAAGATATAAATTAATACTTATGTCATACTGTCAATGTTGAAATATTTTAAAAATAAATTTTAAAACATTTTTGATTAACTATGTCTCTCTCTTTTTTTTTAATAGTTCTGGACTCAGGCAATGCCAGTATTAAATATCCATTAGGTGAACTAAGCTTGTGACTAAATTACCAGCAAAACAGGGGCTTCACAAAATATAAAAACATTTTTTTCAAAAAAGTTAACATTTGATTACTTTTCTGTCATCAATGAGTGTTTTATTGGATTTATTATACTAATGATCCATGCTTTGTTTTTGTTTTGTTTCTGTTTTGAAAGTGGAGTTGAGGAGGAATGTAGCTTTGGCCTAGAATTTAGGGTCCTCTTATGGTCATAATCCAGCTTCAGAAAGCACTGTCTGAATAAATTCACACTAGCCTAAAGACCCCACACACAAAGAAACCTGAAGATGGCAGCGGAGTAGGCAGATGCACAGACTCCCAGCTCACATCACCAAACTGGATTACAAATTAATTTAGGAACAATCAGCATAAAAAACCAACTCTGAACTACAAAAACAGCTCTCAAAACCAAGGAGCAAAGAAGAAGCCACACCAAGTCTAGTAGGGAGTACTGCGGAGAATTGGGTCTCTCATGCTTACAGAAACAAAGGAGGGGAGAAGCTGAGAGCCCAGAAGGGCTCTCACTCCAAGGAAAAGAGCAGAAAATACCACTCACAGCCACTTGCTTGGGGACCTGGGAACAGGGTGTGTTGAAAGGGCTGGCTAGTCTTCCAAAAGGAAAGGGGGGGAGAGAGAGACAGACAGTGAGGGGAAGAGGAATGCATGTAATAACCTGAGAATCTGACTCATCCAGTGTTGGAGGCGGCAATAGCTGGGGGAGGGGTTGATCCTTCAACACAATACAAAACTAAAGTAGTTCTGGGTGACCCATCTCCAGACATCTCTCCAGCTCCAATCAGTGCAACAAGAAACAGCTGAAAACAAGAAGTGGGAAGGAGGGGCAGTAACTCAGGTCTCCATGGAGATCTGAGATATACCTTCCCCTACTGAAGCTGAGAAAACACCCCATCCCCCAAGAGAGTAACTGGCAGATCAGGCCTTCAGAGTCTCAGGTTACATCCACTGTATTCCTGGATACAGTTTCAAATAAGCCCCCTGTTGAGATCAGAAAACAAGACTACCACATATTAAAAAAACTGAGAAGAAAACAAATCAAGACTTTAAAGTGGCTCTCATTGTGATACCACCTCACACCACTCAGAATGGCGCTCATTAACAAAACAACACATGAAAGGTACTGGCGAGGATGTGGAGAAAGGGTAACCCTCCTGCACTGCTGGTGAGAATGCAGACTTGTGCAGCCACTGTGGAAACAGTATGGAGATTCCTCAAAAAATTAGAAATGGAACTGCCTTTTACCAAGCCATCCCGCTTATAGGAATATATCCCAAGGACACCATATCACCAACTGAAAAGAAGAAATGCACTTTCATGTTTATGGCAGTGTTGTTCACAATAGCAAAGATCTGGAAACAGCCCAAGTGTCCGTCAGTGGACGAGTGGATTAAAAAGTAGTGGTACATATATACAATGGAATACTATGGGGCTATGAAAAAGAAGGAAATATTACCTTTTGCAACAATATGGGGGGGGGGGACCTGGAAACTATTATGTTGAGTGAAATAAGCCAGACAGAGAAAGAAAAATATCATATGACCTCACTCATTTGAGGAATCCAAGGAATAATGAGAACTGAGGAATGGAATTGAGACAGAGGAAGGATCAAAGGGACCAGAGGAAAAGAGGACAGAGGGAAAGGAGATGATAGGATGGGATAAACCTGAAGGGAAGGGGAGAGGGTGCAGTACAGAGGGAGGAAAGGGAGATGTTGAGAAGAATAGGGGTAGGGTGATTCATTTGGGGCAATACTAGAATCTATGTAAACACAATTAATGAAATAAAATAATTTTTTAATTAAAAAAAAAGACTTCAAAGTGGCTCTAATAGAAAAGCCAAATCCTACAGTTGATTACTAATAACAGCTGATGCTAACCAGAGAAAACCTAGAAATAACACAATTGAAAATTGGAGACAGACAACACCAAGCCTAGACTCAACCAGCTCTACAAACAATACACCCAAACACACAGACATAATGAGAAGACAGAGAAGTGCAATCCAAATGAAACCTCAAGAAAAACCTCCATGAAATGAACTGAGTGATATGGAAATAACCAAACTTCCAGATGTAGAGTTTAAAATAATGATTGTTATGATGGTTAGGGATCTTAGAACAACAATGGATGGTCATTATGAACACCTAAATAAAGAAATAGAAAGTATAAAAAAGGACATTGAAATATTAAAAAAGATTCAGTCAGAGATGAAAATACAATATCAGAAATGAAGACCACAATGGAAGGAATTAAAAACAGGATGGATGAAGCCGAGGATCGAATCAGAGAGTTAGAGGACAAGATGAATGAAGGCATGGAAGCAGAGCAGAAAAATAAAAAGAGACTTAAAAAATGTGAGGAAACTCTAAGAGCGCTCTGTGACAACATGAAGAGAAATAACATCTGCATCATAGGGGTTCCTGAAGAAGAAGAGAAAGAACAAGGGATAGAGAGAGACTTTGTTCAATCATATCATACTGAAAAGTTCCCTAAATTATGCACAAAAAACTCTCACAAGTTCAAGAAGCACAAAGGACTCCATTAAAGAGAAACCTAAAGAAACCTACACCAACACACATCACAATTAAAATACCAATGCTAAGTGATAAAGAGAAAATATTGAAAGCTGCTAGAGAAAAAAAGTTTATCACATACAAAGAAACCCCATAAGGAAGACATTCAACTCCTCAACAGAAACACTTGAGGTCAGAAGGGAATGGCAAGAAATATTCAAAGTAATGCAGAACAAGAACCTACAACCAAAACTACTTTATCCAGCAAGGCTATCATTTAAAATTGAAGGAGAAATAAAAAGCTTTCCAGACAAAAAAAAAACCTCAAGGAATTCATTAAAACCAAATCAATGCTGCAGGAAATGTTAAGGGGCCTGTTGTAAACAGATCAAAGTGGGAAAAGAATATAGCAAAATAAGAATACAGCTTTAAAGACTAAAATGGCAATGAACCAACTACATATCAATAATAACCTTACATGTAAATGGATTAAATGATCCAATCAAAAGACATAGGGTAGCTGCATGGTTAAGAAAACAGGATCAGTACATATGCTGTCTACAAGAGACACACTTTAAAACAAAAGATACACATAGACTGAAGGTAAAAGGATGGAAAAAAATATTTCATGTAAATGGAAATGAAAAAAAGCTGTGGTAGCAATACTATATCAGACAAAATGGACTTTAAAACAAAGAATATAGTAAGAGATAAAGAAGGCCACTACATAATGATAAAGGGAGCAATCCAATAGGAATATATAACCATTATAGATATCTATGCATCTAACATAGGAGCACCTAAATATATAAAGTAGACTTAGATGGATATAAAGGGCGAGGTCAACAGCAATACTATAATAGTAGGGGATTTCAATACCCTGTTAACATCACTAGATAGATCATCAAGAAAGAAAACTAACAAAAAACAGCAGACTTAAAGGACACACTAGATCAACTGGATTTAATAGATATCTTCAGAACCCTTTACCCTAAAGCAGTAGAATATACATTTTATTCAAGTGCTCATGGTACATTCTCTAGGATAGACCACTTGTTAGGGCACAAAAGCTTTCTCAACAAATTTAAGAAGATTGAAATCATATAAAGCATTTTATCTGATCACAATGGCATGAAACTAAAAATCAACCACAACAGAAAAACTCAAAAATTCTCAAATACATGGAAACTAAATAGAAGGTTGTTAAATAACGAATGGATTAACAATGAGATCAAAGAAGAAATAAAAAAAAATTCCTAGAACCGAATAATGAGCATACAACAACTCAAATTTTGTGGGACACAGCAAAAGTAGTAGTGAGAGGAAAGTTCATAGCACTACAGGCACACTTTAAGAAGCTAGAAAAAGCTCAAATAAACAAATTAACCCTGCAACTAAAGGAAATAGAGAAAGAACAGCAAGTAAAGCCCAGATGTAGTAGAAGGAAGAAAATCATAAAGATCAGAGCAGAAATAAATGACATAGAGGCTAAAGAAACAAATCTGCTAAAGATCTGGAAACCATCCAAGTGTCTGTCAGCAGACAAGTGGATTATAAAGCTTTAATACATATATACTATGGAATACTACTCAGCTGTAAGAAATGATGACATTGGATCATTTACAACAACATGGATGGACCTTGATAACATTATACTGAGTGAAATAAGTAAATCAGAAAAAACTAAGAACTATATAATTCCATACATAAATGGGACATAAAAATGAGACTCAGAGACATGGACAAGAGTGTGTGGGTTATGGGGTGGGGGGAAGGACAGGAGAGGGTTGGGGGAGGGGAGGGGCACAAAGAAAACAAGATAGAAGGTGACAGAAGACAATTTGACTTTGGGTGAGGGGTATGCAACATAATCAAATGTCACAATAATTTGGAGATGTTTTCTCTGAACATATGTTCCCTGATTTATCAATGTCACCCTATTAAAATTAATAAAAAAGATCCCACACACATGCATTTATTTATCTAAAATAGTACTGCATCATTTTCATAATTTCTATTTTATCATTATATGTTTTTCTTATATTCCGTATGATTTTATAAAAACTGATAGACATGCTCTCAGTCATTTACCATAAAAATGTATAAATTTTTAATATTCATCCTGTTTTGCTTTGTTATTTTTTTATAGAAAAAAAGGATGCCTTTATTATAAGAAGTGTAAACTGTCCCGGGAAAATGAAAACTGTCTTTCCATGAATTTTCTGAAAAATAAAATAAAAGTTTTTCCAGTTGGCAAGAGAGATAAAATGGCTGATACACAGATTATAAAAATAAAAATATAAATAACCCAAACAAAATAAAAAAAATACCTGAAAATACTCTTGACAAATAAAGATATATGAATGACAAGATAGGCATGAAAAATTATTCAACATCATTAGTTGTCAGGGAAATATTAACTAAAACCACCATGACACACCGCTAAATTCACAATGGCTAAAATTAAAAAGGTTGAAAATTCTAAATGGTGACAAAATATAGAAAAATGGAACCCTCATATCTTATTTATGGGAGTGTAACATAATATAACCATTTGGTAAAATTATATTTAATTTTCTTATAAAATAATATTTACCTACCACAAGACCAAGTAATTCCATTTCTAGATACTTAACCAAGGAAATAGAAAAATATGTTCTCAAAAATACTTGCAAAATATGCATAGCAGTTCTGCTTGTAATAGCCTAAATATAAAAACAGCCCTGGAGTTCATAAGTATGAAAATGAATAAACAAAATCATGCATATTCATATGACTGGCAATAAAAAGTAAGCATTTCTGATACACACAACATGAATGAGCTCCAAAGCATTATGCTGACTAAAAAAGAACCTTGTAGACAAGACTATAGCTGTGTGATTTCTTTTACTTAAAATTCTAAAAGTAATGGTAGAAAAATAATCAGAACAATATTCTCCACAGGGTGGAGAATGGACATTGGGAAGGGGATGAAAGAACTTTCAGAAATGATAATATTCTGTATTTTAATAGAAGTTAAAGTCACACAGGTCAAACTTTAGGGAATGCATACTTCAGATTTATACATTTAATAATACACAAATATTATAGCAAAACAAAAAACTAAATATATATTAAAGTTGAATTAAGAAATTACATGCTGAGCCTGACCTGTGGTGGCACAGTGGATAAAGTGTCAACCTGGAAATGCTGTGGTTGCCGGTTCAAAACCCTGGGCTTGCCTGGTCAAGGCACATATGGGAGTTGATGCTTTCTGCTCCTCCCCTCTTCTCTCTTTCTCTCTCCCCTCTCTATAATGAATAAATAAAATCTTTAAAAAAAAAGAAAGAAAGAAATTACATGCTGAATTAAGGGGAAGTGTTCAGAAATCATTAGTTTGCATTGAAATATGTCTAAAACTACCTTATGACCCAGCAATCCCTCTACTGGGTATATACCCCAAAACCTCAGAAACATTGATACGTGAAGACACATGTAGCCCCATGTTCATTGCAGCACTGTTCACAGTGGCCAAGACATGGAAACAACCAAAAAGCCCTTCAATAGAAGACTGGATAAAGAAGATGTGGCACATATACACTATGGAATACTACTCAGCCATAAGAAATGATGACATCAGATCATTTACAGCAAAATGGTGGGATCTTGATAACATTATAAGGAGTGAAATAAGTAAATCAGAAAAAAACAAGAACTACATGATTCCATACATTGGTGGAACATAAAAATGAGACTAAGAGACATGGACAAGAGTGTGGTGGTTACCAAGGGTGGGGGGGGGAGGGAGGACATGGGAGGGAGGGAGGGAGAGAGTTAGGGGGAGGGGGAGGGGCACAGAGAACTAGATAGAGGGTGACGGAGGACAATCTGACTTTGGGCGAGGGGTTTGCAACATAATTTGATGACAAAATAACCTAGACATGTTTTCTTTGAATATATGTACCCTGATTTATTAATGTCATCCCATTACCATTAATAAAAATTTATTAAAAAAAAAAAGAAATATGTCTAAAATAAGAGGCATTATTAGATGATAAAGAATAAATAGGTACATAGATATGTGATGAAAATAAAAACAGTTGCTGAAAACATGAATGTTTAATGCCAACATCTTTCCTTTTTGTTGTATGTGTTAAATGTTCATAAATAAAACCTAAACAAAGAGTGTTTGAAATGTTTGTTCCATGCACTCAAAAAATATTTTTTGAGCACTTGATATGGGTGAAGTTAATATTCAGGAGCTGGCAATATGGTAGTGAATGAAACAACAAAATTTTTGCTCTAATGAAGCTTACAGTTCTACTCTAGAGAGAAATAACTAGACACATACATAGTTAATATGTCAGGTGCTGATAAATTCTAAGAAAAATATTGCAGAGTAAGGATAGAAGTTACTATTTCTAAAGACACTGTTAAGAGGAAAGAAATCTCTGATAGAGTCACATTTTAGCAGGGACCAGAATGACGTAAGGGAGTATATCTGGGTTAATAGCATTCCAGGCAGGAAACAGCCAATGAGAAGGATTTGAGGTATATTTGTATAAGGCCTGTTTAAAAACAAAACAAAACAGGGGATGAGGTGCGAATCAGTGTGCTCAAGCAAAGCAGAACTGAGTAGAAAACAGGATCACAAAGATGGCGAGTGGATGAAGCAGGGGAAAAGTTGATGTAGGGCTTGTACACTATGGTTAGAAATTTTGATTTTATTCTGAGCAATATAAAAAGGCACTGAAAGGTTTTTAGAAGAGAGCTGATTTATACATATTTTACAACAGTCAACCTAATTGCTATGTTGGTAATTGACTATAAAGAGACAGTTTGATGGTCGACCAAGGGGATGAGGAGATAAGAAAGACCAGTTAGGTCTCTCTATGGCCCAAGTCCAGAAAAAATAATAAAGGTGTCTTTGGTTAGAACAGTTTTAATGGAAATGGTGAGATTATATGTCCACATATGTTTCAAACATATATAGATGATAGTTGAATATTACCCCACAGTTTAGATGTGAGGTGTGAGAGAAAGGCAAGAAACAAGCAAAAATGGTGAATAGAGTACCACATGCTAAAATGGGAACTAGTGAATGGAAGAGAGGTTTGGAGTGGGGAGAAAATTAATAATTTATGTTGAGATCTGTCAAATTTGGCAGTTCTTTTAGACCCGTGAGAGGTTAATAGGCAGTTGGATAAAGTGAATCTGACGTTCAGGTCAGTGATTGGTGTTGAAGCCATGGAACCTGGTGAGGTCTCTGGGGGAGCATGGATAGCTTGCCTAGGAGGAAGATCCTCCTAGGATCTTCAAGTACTTGGATCTTCTCCAAGTACACACCTTAAAAGCACTTCAACCGTTAAAAGTCAGGAAGATGGGGGGAAAGGTCACACTCAGCTGCCGAGGAGATGAAGAAGGACGGACAGTGCAGGAGAAGAGGATGTAGAAGAGTGTCCTGAAGTTAATAGGTTTCGAGAAGAAAAGCATGATGAAATGTGCCATGCTGCTGACATTTAACAATGACCTTTGACTGACATTTAAAACTTATGAGTTACTGTAAATGCAAATCACTATGATACATACCTTCTAGTTCAATTTTTAAAACTTCTCTTTTGCCCTTTATTGTTCAATAATGTACATTAAAGATTCTTAGGCCTGCTTTTCTTATCTAGTTTACACTATGCTAATTTCATTGTGTACCCTGGAAACTGCAGTCCTCCAAAATGATGGTGAAAGAATCATAAAAAGAGATAAGGAGAGAATGTTTTATCTTCCTCTAGAACAGCAGAAAAGCAGACAGGATTCTACATAAAAAAAAAAGTTATAAGGTAATTATTTGAAAATGGCCACACAAAAAATTCATCTTACTTGCCTGCCTTGTATGAAGTCTTGCATGAGTGCATAATTCTATTTGATTTTTATAACATCATGAAACTGTCCTTGAAGTATTATTTATACAAAGTATATAGTAAGTATGCCATCATATTGCAAAAAAGATTATTTCTAATGTCCTGAGAAATATTACCTTTAATACCTAAACCCCCACAGTCCTTTATTGTTGCTTTAATTTTTCTATGGTAATGATATTAAAATAACATCTCTAGTTTCCAGACTTAAATAAAAATAAAGATCTCTTTCTTAAACCATACGAGCTACTACAAGTTTTCCTCTTCTCCCTTATCAATAAAAATATCATATATCTGATGATTCTGCTAGATTTCTTCATCAAGAAACTGAGAATCTTTATATCAGAGAAATGCAAATTAAAACAACAATGTGATCCCACCACACACCTGTCAGAATGGCTATCATCAAGAAAACAACAAACAACAAATGTTGGCAAGGGTGTAGAGAAAAGAGAACCCTCCTCCACTGTTGGTAGGAGTGCATACTGGTGCAACCACTGTGAAAAACAGTGTGGAATTTCCTCAAAAAATTAAAAATGGATGACCCAGTGATTCTACTTTTGGGAATTCATCCAAAGAAACCCAAACCACTAATTCAAAAGAGTATATGCACCTCTATGTCCATTGCAGCATTATTTACAATAGCCAAGATATGGAGGCAAACTAAGTAAGTGCCTATCAACAGACAAGTGGATAAAAAGTAGTGAGATATATATATATATATTGATATATGTATATAAAATATATACATATACATATACATATAATGGAATATTACTCAGCCATAAAAAAGAACAAAAATCTTCCCCTTTGTGATAGCATAAATTGACCTAGAGGGTATTATGCTAAGTGAAATAAGCCAGTCAGAGAAAGACAAATATCACATGATTTCCCTTATATGTGGAATCTAATGAACAAAATAAATTAACAAACAAAACAGAAACAGTCTCACAAATATAAGAGAACAGGCTGATGATTGCCAGAGGAGAGAGGATTTGGGGGACAGGGTAAAATACAAAAGAACTCATACAATAGCAAGTTAGGAATATATACACCGTAATTCCTTATATTGTTTAAGCAAAACAGTATCAACCATCAAATTAACTAAAATGACTTATAATTTCATTATCTTTATATTTATGAATGCTTTAAATTGTTCACTTTATTATTTAATACAGTGGCCCCCAACCTTTTTTGGGCCATGGACCGGTTTAATGTAAGAAAATATTTTCACGGACCGGCCTTTAGGGTGGGATGGATAAATGTATCATGTGACCGAGACAAGCATCAAGAATGAGTCTTAGACAGATGTAACAGAGGGAATCTGGTCATTTTTAAAAAATAAAACATCATTCAGACTTAAATATAAATAAAACGAAAGTAATGTAAGTTATTTATTCTTTCTCTGTGGACTGATACCAAATGGCCCATGGACCAGTACCTGTCCATGGCCCCAGGGGTTGAGGACCACTGATTTAATAGTTCTTCAGAATCATGTAAACATAAGGGACTTAATGTTTGTACAAAATTGAACAGAATTATAATCAAATAATATAATCAAATAGAAGTCTATATTATTTTTTATTTGTATCTAGTCACTAATTATATTTGAACACTGAAATTTAAAAACAAATTGTAAAGCCAGTAGGCACGGCTGCCACTATCAAAGCAGCCTCCTGGCCCATGCAGGTTCGCATTGGATTCAGACAGTCGGTAAAGAAACAATAGAGCCAAAAACTGGTGGGCCATTAGCTTTAATTCTAGCTTGCACACGGCGGGCAAGTAAAAATACACACCTGGGCTCCAAAACCCACTCACATTCAGTGCTCACAAAGCTACTGACTTATCTGAGTTTCCTAGAATCAAAGGTTTCTAGCTCACCAGCCTTATTCTCCTCAGTTCCCCATCTCCTTCCTTATCCCAGACACAAACTCTACACAAACTACACAAACTGGCATCTCACTGAGCACTCCGCCATCTTGGCTGCTTCTCCTGGCCACATGGCCTCTTTCCGCTGCTCTCTGCTCTGCTCCCTCTGCTCTCTCCTGCTAATCATCCCAGGAACCAAGAGCAAGCTCCCGCTCTGTCCCCATTTTATAGTGTAGAAATTCAAACCCTTAATCCAATATACAAAATAGGGAAGTCTCTAATACAAAGTCACTTCTCTGAGGCATGATTGGATTGTACCACCCCACATCAAAAAGGGTGGGAAAGGCTTAATCCCAAAACCAAGCCCCAGGCTACAAGGATTCTCAACACACATTAATATCACCTGGGCAACGGCCTCACGTGGGCAGCACCATTTTTAACAAAGTGAGCATAATACATTTTATCTGCCTAACACATATGAATAAAAATTTTTTATTCAAATAGACATTTGCCCCAAGTGGGACATTTTTTATTCCCTTTCAGCAAGATTCATTATTAAATTAGCAAGATATGAACCAGATATTTAGGAAAGAAAGATAAAAGTTGAAGAGCCCCATCCAATATAGAAAATTAACTGATCTCTACAAGCTGGGCATTACATACATTAGCTCTCACATGTTTATAAGAAAAATAGTATCAATAACATCCACCCCCATCATTACTGCCTGTACTCCTGCCATTTCTTAAGCATATTTTATGTGCTAAAGTATAGATGCTTTGAAAATATTTTTTAATTTTCAAATGTTTTTTATTAAATCTTAAAAGCAGAATAAAATAGGTATTTTTTCTCATTTTTCAAATGAGAAACCTGAATCATAGGGAGAAACTTGTCAAAGATCACCAACAACTAAGATGTGGATTCAGGAATTAGCCTAAATGTGTCTCAGCTCAGAGTCTAAGTTACAACAGGTTTTCAAGGCAGAAGGGAGTTTACCCATTTGGGGCAGATAAAATATATTATGCTCACTTTGTTAATAATGGTGCTGCCCACGTGAGGCCGTCGCCCAGGTGATATTAATGTGTGTTGAGAATCCTTGTAGCCTGGGGCTTGGTTTTGGGATTAAGCCTTTCCCACCCTTTTTGATGTGGGGTGGTACAATCCAATCATGCCTCAGAGAAGTGACTTTGTATTAGAGACTTCCCTATTTTGTATATTGGATTAAAGGTTTTGAATCTACACTATAAAATGGGGGCTGAAAGGGAGCTTGAGCTCTTGGTTCCTGAGATTAGCATGAGAGAGCAGAGAGAGGAGAGCCAGCAGTGGAAGGAGGCCCTGTGGAGTAGGCCAGGAAAGGCAGCCAAGATGGCGGAGTGTTGAGTGAGAAGCCAGTTTGTGTAGAGTTTGTGTCTGGGATAAGGAAGGAGATGGGGAACAGAGGTGAATAAGTCTGGTGAGCTAGAAACCTTTGATTCTAGGAAACTCGGATAAGTCAGTAGCTTTGTGAGCAGTGAATGTGAGTGGGTTTTGGAGCCCAGTGTATGTTTTTACTTGCCCGCCAGGTGCAAGCTAGAATTAAAGACTATGGCCCACCAGTTTGTGGCTCCGTTGTTTCTTTACCGACTGTCCGAATCCAATGCGAACCTGCACTGGCCAGGCTGCTCTGATGGTGGCCGTAGCTTCTGGCTTTACAACCCAACACCATACAGTTTGTGGGTAGGACGCTAAAGGTAAAGTCTGGTATTTCCCACTGTCCCACAAACCATTGAGGACACACTGCAAGGGAGCCAGGTGACAGATCAGAGATGTACAAAGGAGAGGAGCATGGAATGCCAACAAAAACTGGGCAGCGGGACCCAAAGACAAACCTCCCCTGTCACAGGTTTGCTTGGGTTCCTTGTCCTCTCTGAAAACCAAGCCACCAGATGCCTTATGCATAATTCTAATATGTTATAGAGACCTAAGCTGGAGATAAAATATAGCTAGTTCATAATTTCACAGTTGAACTCTTATTACTTTATTACTCATAGCCATGTTGGTCTACCTGTCAGAAATGCCAGAAGCAAAAGAACTTGGGATAATGGGAGTGGGATGGGTCAGAATCTTTTTTGATGTCTAAGGGATTTGCTGACCACCGGTGCTGGATTTGCTGACCACCGGTGCTGGAACAACTGGTTGTCACTGTGTGTGAGGCAGGACTGCCCACTGGGCTCTCACCAGCATCTTCCTTCAGCTTGTCGGAACCCTTTGAGAAGCCTGGCCTTTCTTCTCACCATGTTCTCAAAGGGACCCACCTATACAGAGCCTTTAGCATTTCCCGGAGGTTGTATTCTACACCTCTCTTCAAAGAATTAAAGATTTACTTCAGAATTTAAAACTATAATAAATACAACAAACTGGCCTGTGTTACTTCCTACTCTCACCAAGGGCTAGACATGACCTTCACCCCATACCATGTGCCTACTACACAGTACACACTCAATAAACATTGGCACACAAATAAAAGTCTCTTAAAAAGGGTGAATGTGTGTGATAAATATAATACAAAGGAATCTTACAAAAGAGAACTGTGCGTAAAGCCAATTTCCTTAACTCCTTCAGAATAAGATAATTAGAACTTCTGTCACTCAAAATGAATGACCCTTTAAATCTGTGCCTCCAGGGCCTTGCTACCCAAAATGCTATAGGTGTGAACAAAATGAAGACTCTCAGACTCCATCTCGGACCCACTCAATAATATCTGCAATTTAAGTGCTTAGTATTCACATTAAGTTCTAAGAAAGTGATATGTTTTCAAAGCCTGGACACCACCAACTCAGAATTCCTGAAATCTTTCTGAATGAGGCATATTTTGAACATTTTTCCCAAGTTCTGGTTTTCTAAATTGGACTCTTGGTGGGCACCCAAGAATATGCATTGTAACAAGTATCATCTGTGATTTCAAAGTGACTGATAATTGTTTCTTGTGAGGAAGAAGAGCTCCCTTTAAATAAGAGGTTTAAAGAATATTTTATTATTTAGGCAAAGTGTTCAGAGAAGTTTTATAAATACGATATTTTTGTGTGTAATTTATAAAATTTCAAGATCATAGGAAGGGCTGTTATAATGTAAATGAAGAGGTTTTCATACTTAGAAGGTTTTGAAGGAGGAAGGAGGCTTGGACCCCTCCCTTCCCACCTGGGGGAAAGAAGGCAAAACAGCCAAAAATATAGGAGAGGGAAGGGAGACTTGAGTAGCCCTTTCCTCCCCCTCTCTTTCTCCTTAATGGGCGATTTACTAATGATTATCCTCTGGCATCCTGTAAGCCCCCTCCCATCCTGAAATCGTGTAATTGAGGACAAAGAAATCATGTGAATTTATGTTCAGTAAAGGGTATATAAGATGTAAAAAATCTAATTTTGGGGAGCACGTGTCTTTGGAGCTATAGCCCCATGTGCTCCGCCGGCTTAATAAAATTTTTTTTCTTTCCTCTTATATGTTATCTGAGTGTCAATCCTCCGAGGTTTTGCTCTCCTGCAACATTTGAAGAAAAGCTGACATACGCCATTTTCTATAGACCTGACAATATTATAACAAGAACAAGTTAGTTCCTTACAGAAAAAATAAATTCCAACTACTTATTTATTCTTAAAGCATCTCTGAATTTGGTGCAGTATGAATAAATATACTTGATTCATTAATACTAAGCTTCCTTCCTTAAATATATATGTATATGTACACACACACACACACACACACACACACACCCTTATAACCTAGAAGTAAGGTCTAGAAAGTCACAATCATCATTCAGATATATAAAACTATTGGTAGAAAAGGTCAAAGAAAAAGAGAAAAAGGAGCACTTGTGAATCACTTTCTGCAGCAGAAAGACTTGTAAAAAAGGGATTTTTCCTATATTAACTGAGTACTCAATTCATAACATTTTTTCTTTGACTTACGTGAGAAAATTCCTAAGGACAACTAATGAGTTATTACCTTCATATGTCACTTTACACAGGATTAAAGATAACAGGCAGTTCAAAGAGAGAATATATAGGCAAAGGAAAAGATAAAGGAGAGAAGACTGTGGTTTGAATTATAAAGAAGAGGGGAGCACAGAGAAATGACCAAAACCTCAGACATGAAAACTCACAAACCAGAGCAGGAAGTGTTTCAGAGATTTAAGGACCATAATCTATAATCCTTAATCTATTCACATAGGTTTGTCAGTGGCTGTGTCCTGGAAACAGAGCTGGCTTCACTTTAATCACAGTCAAAAATATTATATAGATCAGAAAGGCTGCCTTTCTAGAAATGTTTTCCTTTATTCTACAATTTATTTGAACATGTATATAGGACATTTTATATTGCCAACTTCATATCTGAAAGCTAGAAAACATTTTTGGTACCCAAATATTTCATTTACTAAGAATAGAACACTGACATAGAAATTATTTTAGTTATATATAAGTAAATTTGCTTGACAGACAGTTAATGTATTAAATTATTGGATACAACCTAACCAGGTGGTGGTGCAGTGGATGGAGTGTTGAACTGGGACACAGAGGACCCAGGTTCAAACCCCTGAAGTCACTGGCTTGAGCACAGGCTCATCCGGCTTGAGCAGAAGCTCATCGGGGTTGATAGACATGACCCCAAGTCGTTAGCTTGAGCCCAAAGGTCACAGTCTTGAGTCTAAGGTTGCTGCCTTGAGCAAGGGGGTCACTTGCTCTGCTATAGTCTCCTGGTCAAGGCACATATGAGAAAGCAATCGATGAACAACTGAGGTGCTACAACAAAGAATTGATGCTTCTCATCTCTCTCCCTTCCTGTCTGTCAATACTTATCTGTCCCTCACTCTGTTTCTCACTCCATCTCTGTCCTAAAAATAAATAAATAAATAAATAAATAAACAAACAAATAAATAAATAATTGGTTACAGTATGGTAGATTTTCAAATAAAATAAAATTTCAGAGAAATTCCAAAATCATACACTAATCCATCTAGAATAAAATATATTTTAAAATATAAAGTTATATGAGTCTTCAAAAAATTACACAATTAGGCCCTGGCCGGTTGGCTCAGCGGTAGAGCGTCGGCCTGGCATGCGGGGGACCCGGGTTTGATTACCGGCCAGGGCACATAGGAGAAGTGCCCATTTGCTTCTCCACCCCCCCCCCTCCTTCCTCTCTGTCTCTCTCTTCCCCTCCCGCAGCCAAGGCTCCATTGGAGCAAAGATGGCCCGGGCACTGGGGATGGCTCCTTGGCCTCTGCCCCAGGCGCTAGAGTGGCTCTGGTTGCGGCAGAGCGACGCCCCAGAGGGGCAGAGCATTGCCTCATATGAAAATATTCAAACACAAATTATATAAGCTTCAAGCAAGAAAATGTGTTTTGGCAAAAAAATTAAATTAAATTAAATTTTAAAAAATCTATTATATTTTAATAAATCCTGAAGAGAAAGATGACCTCATGTCTATTCTAGGAATTTAAAAGTTTATCAGTCATGATAGAGGCAATAGCAACTGGAAGTTTCTAGAATTCTTTAGAAAATACAAAGAGACATAAAAATGATTCATACAAATGGCTAGTTAGATATCAAACAAATATGGCCACAGAAATGAGAAATCCCTAAAGTGGAACAGGTAAGTCTGATTGGAGAACCAGAAGAACCAATGCGGAAAGCTCTGTAAAGTGACAGGGAAAGCTTTATTTAAATGCAAAAGAAATTATTTCACAGGTGGGAGAGATTAAGGATTTCTGTTCCATGTTTTCTTTTTACTCTAATATATTCACATGGACTTGAACATGTAAAAGAACATAAAGCAATAAATTTATTCTTTCCAACTGCCTGCATGCAACAAAAAAGGGAAGATCTGCTACTGGGAAGCAGATGTTTTTCTGTTTGTGGCTGACATGGTGCGGTAGATGTCTTCCCTTAAGTCTTACACGGCAGGAGCCCAAGTTCCTCTGGCCAGCAATAGCTCAGAATACTGCCTTGCTGAAATCTTCATCTGGGTTCCTCGGGCCTAAAGAATGAGGGCCAAACAATGTCTTCCATATCCAACTCTATTCTTAAAGCAAACCCTGTGAGAAAGCAGTCATTCTCACTTTATAGTTTATATTTATTTTATCTTGGCAAAAGTCAACTACTGAAAACTATAAAAAGACCCAATTCTTTTCACTGTTCTTTGGTAATTATTGAATAGCTGAAATTTAGAAGATGGCAATTTTTTTAGTAAAACTAAACTCCAGGAAAAACACCTACACAAAGATAGTATTTATTCTTAATCACTCTAACTTTCATTATACAAAATGACCTTTCCCATATAAAATTAGCAATGACAAGATTCATTTGTTTAGTAACTTTTTAAAAGAACCATATGTTCTCATGTAATTTTTAACTTAGCCTACCTTTCATCTGTCATGGATACTATTCTCATTTTTAATAACACCAGAGATTGCTTCATTTGTGTGAGAACACACTGCATCCATAAAAGATGAAGGAAATAACTGAGACTTTTTAAACCAGAATCTGACGTTTCCAGAAAGAAATATGCAAGAATCAGCCAGTTTGCTCCTCTCTAAACCAAATATCCCAAGGTTGTTATGAACTTTTACAGAACTAGGCAGGGCACCCAGTGCCAAAATGACTCCGTGAAGTTCAACCAGTCGTGCTAAGCCTCGGGGTCCACCTTCTGTGGGACATGCTGGTTGTAAAGCCAGCAGCCTGCCCATGCAGGTTCACATTGGATTCGAACAGTCGGTAAAGAAACAATGGAGCCAAAAACTGATGGGCCATAGTCTTTAATTCTAGCTTGCACCCAGCGGGCAAGTAAAACACACACTGGGCTCTGAAACCCACTCATTCAGTGCTCACAAAGCTACTGACTTATCCGAGTTTCCTAGAATCAAAGGTTTCTAGCTCACCAGACTTATTCATCTCTGTTCCCCATCTCCTTCCTTCTCCCTGCACAAACTCTGCACAAACTGGCTTCTCATTCAACACTCCGCCATCTTGGCTGCTTCTCCTGGCCTCCTCCACATGGCCTTACTCTGCTCTCCTCTCTGCTCTGCTCTCTCCTCTAATGTTAATCTCAGAAACCAAGAGTGCAAGCTCCCGTTCTACTCCCATTTTATAGTGTAGAAATCAAAACCTTTAATCCAATTGTTGGGCAGATAAAATATATTATGCTCACTTTGTTAAAGATGACACTGCCCACATGGAAGCCATCGCCCAGATGATATTAATGTGTGTTGGGGGCAGGCTGTGGGCAGGCAGAATCCTTGCAGCCTGGGGCTTGGTTTTAGGACTAAGCCTTTCTCACCCTTTTTAATGTGGGGTGGTACAATCCTATCATGCTTCTAAAGTGACTTTGTATTAGAGACTTCCCTATTTTGTATATTGGATTAAAGGTCTGAATTTCTACACTATAAAATGAGGGCAGAACGAGATCTTGCTCTCTTGGTTCCTGGGATGATTAGAGGAGAGAGCAGAGAAAGGCCATGTGGAAGAGGCCAGGAGAGGCAGCCAAGATGGCAGAGTATTGAGTGAGAAGCCAGTTAGTGCAGAGTTTGTGCAAGGAGAAGGAAGGAGATGGGGAACAGAGGTGAAGAAGTCTGGTGAGCTAGAAACCTTTGATTCTAGGAAACTCGGATAAGTCAGTAGCTTTGTGAGCAGTGAATGTGAGTGGGTTTTGGAGCCCAGTGTGTGTTTTTTACTTGCCTGCCAGGTGCAAGCTAGAATTAAAGATGGTGGCCCACCAGTTTTTGGCTCCATTGTTTCTTTACCGACTGTCCGAATCCAATGCAAACCTGCATGGGCCAGGCTGCTGTGATGGTAGCTCTGCCTACTGGCTTTACACCAATATACAAAATAGGGAAGTCTCTAATACAAATTCACTTATCTGGGGCATGATGGGATTGCACCACCCCACATCAAAAAGGGTGGGAAAGGCTTAGTCCTAAAACCAAGCCCCAGGCTACAAGGATCCTGCCTGCCCACAGCTCGCCCCCAACACACATTAATATCACCTGGGTGACAGGCTTCCATGTGGGCAGCGTCATCTTTAACAAAGTGAGCATAATATATTTTATCTGCCCAACACTGGTTAAGGGGTACGAAGACTCAGCACTCCAGCATTCCCCCTTCACATGTAATGGGGGCTATATCACTTATAAAATGTACAAATGCTGATGCAGGTCACTCAGTTTATTCCAAGAGTCTCCCCTTGGAGCTCAGAGATCTGCAAAAGCAGTTAGTAAGTTAGTTAGTTAGTTACCTCCTCCAGCACTGGCATCTGGCAAGGGACTAAGGGCAAAGGAGTTCACCCCTTGTAAAGCCAGCAGCCAGGGCTACCATCAGAGCAGCCCGGCCCATGCAGGTTCGCATTGGATTCGGACAGTCGGTAAAGAAACAACGGAGCCAAAAACTGATGGGCTGTCATCTTTAATCCTAGCTTGCACCCGGCGAGCAAGTAAAAAATACACACTGGGCTCCAAAACCCACTCACATTCAGTGCTCACAAAGCTACTGACTTATCCGAGTTTCCTAGAATCAAAGGTTTCTAGCTCACCAGCCTTATTCTCCTCAGTTCCCCATCTCCTTCCTTATCCCAGATACAAACTCGACACAAACTGGCATCTCACTCAGCACTCCGCCATCTTGGCTGCTTCTCCTGGCCACATGGCTTCTTTCCGCTGCTCTCTGCTCTGCTCCCTCTGCTCTCTCATGCTAGTCATCCCAGGAACCAAGAGCGCAAGCTCCCGCTCCGTCCCCATTTTATACTGTAGAAATCCAAACCTTTAATCCAATATACAAAATAGGGAAGTCTCTAATACAAAGTCACTTCTCTGAGGCATGATTGGATTGTACCACCCCACATCAAAAAGGGTGGGAAAGGCTTAATCCCAAAACCAAGCCCCAGGTTACAAGGATTCTCAACACACATTAATATCACCTGGGGCGACGGCCTCCACGTGGGCAGTGCCACTTTAACAAAGTGAGCATAATACATTTTATCTGCCCAACAACCCCTCATGCAGGTGTGATGAACTGTGGGCCCTAGTTGAGCTCTATCCTGCAGGCATCAGCTCGGTCTTAGCCTAGAGGCCTCAGTGGCTATTCTAAACTTATAAGATGCTGGTTCCAAGATACAAGGCATGACAGGCAACAGGGTACAGTGGGTCATGGACACAAGGTCTATGAGAACTCTTTCCAGGAAAGCCTAGTATGCAGACAACAATTTCAGCTCTATGTCAAAGAGGAGTGTTTCTTGTACTGGAAGCTCAGAGGCAACTTCTGGTCATCATGGGTGGTACAGAGGTTCTAAGAGGCATAAGAGAACGTTGCTAAAACCTCTGCAATGCACGCATCTCTGGAGGGCACTGTTCGATTTCAATTTGGTCAGATTCCAGAGCTTTTTGTTGTTGGAAGCCTCATTCAGGGTTGGCCAATTTGCAAGTAACAACATAATTGGACTTAAGTGGCATTTACAAATGAGAAATAGATTCCCTGCAGAATCCAAAAGGCCCAACAGATGCTGGGGTTATTTTAATGTTGAAGGTGCTGAGAGGGTCAATATTTGTTTTTTGACAGCCTCAGGAATGGATTAGCCTTTTAATAATAAAACAATGCCAAGAAAGTTTACTGAGGTTACCATGACCTTGTACGTTAGGTGTAGCAATGCTCCCTTCCTTCTAATCAACTTCTTCCTGAATTTTTTAATGTCCTGACGGAGTGTGTCAAATGAATGACCTTGGAGGGGGTGTTAACAGTGCAATGCAGCACCTGCGCTCCGGCAGGAAGCTGGGCGAGGTTAAAATCCTGCTTGCGAAGATTGTGAGATCTCGTGTGACGGTGAGACCCCTGAGATCCCCCATGGATAGCCAGGCAAGGGAGTTCGGAGTTTCTTTGAAGTATAGGCAAACTGCAGTTTGAGAGGCTGTTGAAATAAATACTGAACAGATTAGCTAAAAGCTGTGACTGCAGGGGACTTAGCTGTTACTCATTGGATGAATCAGTGATTTCAATAATATTGCGTATGCAAATTGAAATAAATGAAACCACAGCAGTGAGGCTCTGACAATTTACTGTGAGATGCCTTTCACTGGTTTTAGGTTTATAGCCAAATTGAATTATTCAGTAGACCAGCACTGGAGAGAGTTACCCTTTCTTCTCAATAGTTCTTATATAAGGAATTTAACCCTAGAAGGTCCTGTTTTAATTTATATTGAGCTATATTAACTATTTTAACTGGTAAGGAAGATTCATGGGGTCCTATAGACCTCATCACCTGTCAAAGGCCTCTCATCAGAGGTTAGGATTTCAAGATATGAATTTGGGAATGACAAAAACATTCAAACCATAGAAATACTCATGACATGCACTTTCCAATGTTAGTGTCTTTGGGATAAAGAAAAGCAAGGTTTCCTTTCTGTATGCAGTTCACAAAATAGATGAGTCACTTCAGCTCAACTTTGTCCAACATAAGACTTTTTGAAGTTGTTTTTGAAAGCGTGTGTCTTATTAGGAGTCTAAAGAAAACATTAAGACTAAATCAGCATCCTGACAAGAAAGGAATCCTAAAGACAAAGTTCTTTCTGGCTGTATTCTTCCTGTGCCATAAAAGATCACACCCTTTCCACCTTCCTTCTCTAGGGGATGAACAGCAGGACAGAGTTCTGAGCACACCCCCGTGTAACCTCCATGTTTTTTACACTAGTATTGAATAGAAGTTAAATTCTGACTTTAATCAAATAACTGTGGGTGGAAATAGAAGGACCTAACTTTTCTGGCAGAGTTAAGAGAGCTTTCTCTACAGACCAAAGTCCAGAGGTACACATGAGCCCTGGGTTCAGCCTAAGTAATTGTCAGATAGCAATAGACCAAAAAAAAAAAATGTCCTTTCTCTCACACAGTTTACATATAGTGGGAAAAACAACTTATAAAAAATATATACATATATGAATAATCTCTCTAATGATAGTGTTATGAAGAAAGCAGACAAAAGCAGGATCACAGATAGCAATGAATAAAAGGGGGTTCTTTTAGGAAGGGAGACATGAGGCCACTCTGTTAAGGTGATAGCTTAGCAGGGAACCATATGAAGTAGGAGAGTAAGCCAGAAAAAAATAAAGAGGAGAAACCCCAAAGTGGAAGCATTCTTACTGAATGTGAAAAACAGTGAGGAGACTGGTGGTGTTGGAGTGGAGTGAAGAGAGCAATCAGGAGAATCAAAGGTGAGCTCAGGAATGATGTTGGGCTGGTACACCACAAGGACTGTGAGCGGAATGGAAAGCTATTGGTAGGTCCGAAGCAGAGGTGTAGAGAATAACCTATAGGAGTGCGAATATGAAGGGCGAAGACATGAGAAATAGAAGTTTATGGCAACCAACCTGGTACTAGAATGGTGGCTTGTCCATGGTGATAGCAGTGGAGGGAGGGAACATATCCATATACATTCTGCATATATTTTGAAGATAGTATCACAAGATTTTGCTGATGGCTTGGAATAGGGTGTAACAGAAAAAAAAAGTCAAGGAAAATTGCAAAGTTTTGAGCATGAAAAAGTTTAGTGCACAGGAGAAAGTTCTAAGTAGGAGTTATAAACTTGGACTTCTTTAAGCAGATCACCTAGAGAGTGAGTACATGACAAGAAAGATTTTGGCAGAAAGGTCCTGCAGTGTATTATGAAAGTAAAATTACTGTATGGATGATAACAACAATATTAGCAGTTGTTATGAGCATTTAATATGATTTGTATGTTGTGTTAAGGAGTTTCCATCCAGTGTCTCATTTAATATCTTACCAAAAATAGAAACAGTATTAAAATTCACTTCTTGCATATAAAGATTTAGAAAATAAAACTACTAAAATTTGGACCCAGATCGTTCCTATGAAATAGAGGAAAAGTACATTTTCTTAGAAGCTTTGAACCCATAAGACTCCTATCCAAAGTACTTCAATATTTCTATATTATACACAGTCTAGCCCACTCAAGGCTAAATATGAAAACTGTTAAATATCCCATGTAAACCTGTCATAAGCATATATTATTTAATATCCAGCATTGATTTTTTTAAAAATCACAACAGTAGTACTTGAGATATCTTTCAAGAACGAATAGGTGTTTAGAGTCCTGTTGAACCACAGTGTGAATGAAACCTTACTTCATGAGCTTTTCAGTTATACCTCTGCATAAATCCATTCTGATTTAAATTTCTATTACTTGCTACCAAAGATTGCTAAATAAAATAGGATCATATGAACCAAAATGGTGAAGTAAGAATCATTGAATCATGGAATAAGATACCATTTCTTATTAGCAACGTTTAAATAATCATTTTGAAAGTAACAAGCCTTAAGCTCTTATCTTTTTACATATTAAAAAGGCATATATTCTAAACACATTCACTAACAATATCTTTATATAGTACAGAAGATAATCTTATCAAGGAAACATGACTAACAACTATAATCAATCACGCAATGAGTATTCACACCACCAAGCGCTAAGGGCTTATGCATTTTTAGTTTAATGATCAGCAGTACTTCTACCAAGCATCATCTAACAGAGATGGAGTGATCCTATTCATTTTGCATTCCACTTGGCTAAATTCATACTTTAAAAACTCAAACTGTGCTATAATAGCTTGACTTATTATACAATTAAAAATTATACCAATCATTAAAAAACTATAACCCTGACTACTTCTGGAGAGGGAAACTTGCTAACTGGGGAATGAGGATAAGATGCTTTCTTGCCTTTCCTTCTATTTCTTTTCTTCAATCTTTTCATCATGGACATATATTACTTATTCAAAAAAGAGTTAATTTTAAATGAAAAGATAAACTTTAAAGATTCAATTTGAAAGCAGAACATTCCTCTCCCTAAGCAACCCTTTTAATATTTCTAACAATACTGTAAGAAAATGAAAATATTCTATTCTCCTAAAATATTAAATATTATTAAGGCAATTAATCCATTTATATTGTTGATTTTCCAACAGATAGATAAAACACAGAGAAACAAAGATTTTTTTTTTATGCCCAAGTCTTTCTGTTGAATAAAGCTTGTTGCCAAAGCCAACACTTAATTTCACATCGCTATGAAAAAGGCTTTATATATGAACTGACTATTCTTATTGACCAAATGAAGAAACTATAGTGCTAATAGGTGAAGCTACTTCCTCCACATTGGGGCCTACACACTGAAATAGGAAAACACCACGGTGATGATATCATCATTACCTCAATATGATTTTTTTTTAAATTGATAAAACAGAGAAAAAAAATAGAGGAAATTAGAAAACCAACTTTATGAGAAAAATTTTCAGAACATCTCGTTGCTTTGGGTGAGTGGTTAAACAGATTGTGGCATATCATACCATAGAATACTATTCATCCTTAAAGAACTGTCAATGCATACAACAAACTGGATGACTCTCCTGACAATTATGCTCAGTGAAAAGAAGTCAATCCCTAAAGGTTATATGGCATGTGATTCTATTTATATGACATTTCTTTATTTTATTTATTTATTTATTTATTTATTTATTTATTTATGTATGTATTTTTTTGATGTTGGAAACGGAGAGGCAGTCGGACAGACTCCCACATGCACCTGACCGGGATCCACCTGGCATGCCCACCAAGGGGCGATGCTCTGCCCATCTGGAGCGTTGCTCTGTTACAACCAGAGCCATTCTAGCACCTGAGGCAGAGGCCATAGGGCCATCCTCAGCGCCCAGGCCAACTTTGCTCCAATGGAGCCTCGCTGAGGGAGGGGAAGAGAGAGACAGAGAGGAAGGAGAAGGGGAGGGGTGGAGAAGCAGATGGGCGCTTCTCCTGTGTGCACTGGCTGGGAACTGAACCCGGGACTCCTGCACGCCAGGCCAACGCTCTACCACTGAGCCAACCGGCCAGGGCCTATATGACATTTCTTATTAAAGAAGTGAGTATGGTAAGAAGGACATGAGTATGTGTGTAAAAGAGTAACATGAGGAAAGCTCAATGTCCATATACTGTACTATTGTTTGATATGATGCTATCATTTGGGTAAAGGTTGCATAATATCTCTGTATTATATCTTACAACTGCATATAAATTTATAATTATTTCAAAATAAGGAGATAAAAATTTAAGTTAAATTTTATGTTGTTCTTACCTGACCAGGTAGTGGCGCAGTGGATAGAGCATTAGACTGGGACACGAAAGACCCAAGGTTGCTGGCTTAAGCAAGGGGTCACTCGCTCTGCTGTAGGCCCTCGGTCAAGGCACATATGAGAAAGCAATCAGTGAACAACTAAGGTGCCACAACAAAAAATTGAAGCTTCTCATCTTCCTGTCTGTCTGTCTCTATCTGTCCTTTTCTATGACTCTGTCAAAAAAAAATTCATCTTGTTCTTTACTCTTTCAGGGAGAACATTTAAAGAAAGTCATCCAGATTTGACAATAACAGATTTTTGTCCCTCTCACAGTGAATAAACAAGCTTTTCTCAACTCCCTGAAGTCACTCAAACTTCATTTCCCTGAAAAGATATAATAAAAATCTTCCATTTTAAAAACTTAAAAGGAAGATTCCCAAGTAGATATGGAAGGATCTGCCCCTGACAACTGCACTGGCAGCCATCTTAGGAAATGTATGCTCTCTTTTAAAGAGGAAAGTGGAATGAACTATTTGTTTTCAGATACTGGAAAGGAAAGCTGTCTGACTTTAAAATATCCCAGGAACTGAATACAGGGATATGATTGTGGGTCAGCCCAACCACTATAAACCCAATGCAGGTGCAACATTTCTGGATAAGCTGGCCCTCTGGCAGGGAATGACTATGGCTGTACTGAAGGCACTGGCTTCTGAGATGGCACCCTGAGAACCAGTATGGGGCAGCTCAGCAATGTCTAACATTGAAAGCAGAGACTACTATTGAGAGTAACATGCTTCAAAAGACCACAGTGACTTGCACTGGGAGCAGGGTCAGCAAGACATAATTAACAAGATTTTCATACTATAAATGACCATTACCAAAGGAAACACACTATATAAAAGGAAGAGGCCACAGTGCCAGAGGTGATGGCAAATGGCTTATGAATTGGGGAACTGTATGGGTATGGCTTTTGGATGCACTTTCTTATAAACTGAGTAAACCCCAGACTTGAAGGGAATAAATGGGAAGAGAGATAGACTTCTTAATCATCAAACTGGAATATTGATTCTTAAAATAGTATTAATTTAATTTTTAGAAATAAAGAGACGTGACCAAATCTTCAGATATGGACAGCAATATTTAAAAAGAAACAAATTTGCACTGGAGAATAAATGAAGCAAACACAGCAAACTATTAATGTTAATGTTAGGTAGCATCTTTTCCTTTGTTTCTTAAAAAAATTTATGGTGATAGTATTACCTAATATAATAATAATAAACTTTGAAGAATGTGTAAAATGCAAATTATAAAATAATAGAAAAATAAAACGAAGTGTATAGAAGTAAAAAAGTTTACCCCTATCTCTTTGAAGCAACTAAAAGTCTAAACTAGTGTCTACAATGCAATTGAATGCTAGATTTATCTTTGAAAATCATATTATTTTTATAGCTCTTTATCCTTAAAATCTTTATCTCAAATGTTGTCATATTTTATTTCCAGGAAAACAAGGTGGTACTTTACATATGGGTGTCTTCTTTCTCAAACTGTCCTTGCATAATAAAGTACAGCATGAAATGCTTACAGTTTTATACATTGCATTTATTTTTGTGAAACTGTTTAATCAAATTTGCCTACTTGTTAACATTCCTTTCAGCTGGTAGGCTCAGATAATCTGAATACAGTTTCTGAAGTTCAATTGCTTCAAGGATGAAATCATTGTATCACAAAATTAAACTCAACTGGGCTGATTTATGTACAGGAATTGATGGCCTCAAATGGAAAATGAGGTTGAACATTTTTTCTGCCTACCTCTTAGACAAGGACACCTCCATAGACAATTCAGAACCTCAGGCATGACCAAAGCACAGATTGATGATAGCGAAAGCTGTCAGACATGAGAGCTGTGTATTGAAGTAAGCCACACCTCAAACTGTGACACCCCGAGGTAAATAGTGAAACTACCATAGTGGCAAGCAGAAACTGAGACAGAGAGAAAGGTAGACATTATCTGTACCTACCTAATTAACACTCCCACAAATATACTCTGTGTTTGTGGATAGTGTGTGCATAAAGAGATGGTCATACATGTAATTAAAGTAAATGCTTGTTGTTTTCATCTGTTTGGGCTACTGTAACAAATTACCACAGATTAAATATTGTATAAACAATGGAAATTTATTTTTTCACAATTCTGGAGGCTGAAGTTCAAGATCAGGGTGCCAGCACAGTCAGGTTCTGTTGAGAGCCCTCTTCTAAGTTACATACTGCCAACTTCTCATTGTATCCTCACATGGCAAAGAATAGAGAGAAGAGAGCTAAACTTTCTCATGATCCTTTTAAGGGCATTAACCTCATTCATGAGGACTCCATCCTATTGAACTAATTACCCCAAGAACCCAAGAAATTTGGGTGAATACAAACACTATAGCAGATACTGTGTGGTATGATTTCAGAAACACCAGGAAAAAATCTAATATAGCCCTCTTAAAATACCTGATCCTCTAGCTATTAGAGAAATATTTGATTAAAAGTCTCCCATTTAAGTGAAAATAAACGCAAAGAAGCAAGCCTTCTTCTGGATTATATCTTTTCTTAAAAACAGCTTTAAATTTTTCAGTACATGAACGGAATATAATAAAGGACAATAAAAGTGTTTTTAAAAGGACAAAATTAGGAGAACTTTAAAAAAACTGTGTTCATTGCCATAAATCTATACATATGTATCATTGTCTTAATTAGGGTACACAGAGCTGTGACATTCTCTGGTGTAGAGACAAACCTCTGAGCACCAAATATTGTAATATAGGATTTTTTTTTAAAAAAACCCTACCTTAAGATCAGCAATAAAGATATTATTTTCTGCTCAGTTAGAACACTCTGACTCTGACATTCCAGACTTAGAGACCACATGCAGAATCCTTTGCAACTACATAAACATATCTCTTTCTCAGCTTCATTCTTGACATGACTTTGACTGACATGACCCTTTAATTATTTTACACCTTTCTGTATTTGACTTATACATACCCTGACTGATCTATGACAATAGCCAAGTTCCCCCTCACTCATCTTTTTTGTTGTTGTTTTTTTGGGGTTTTTTTGCACTCAGTTACATTGCCTTCTGCAGTATATTTAACTCCATTTACATGTCCTCATAGTCCACCTTAACACAATGGTTCTCAATTTTAAATACACATCAGAATTTCTAGAAAGACCTAAAAATTCAAATGCCAAAGCCCCAACCAAACCAATTAAATCAAAATCTCTGTACATAAAGCCCAGGCATCAGTATTTTTTAAAGGCCTCCGATGACTCTAGTGGACAGGAAGGGCTCAGAATGACTGACAGGGTGAGGCACAGGCCCTCTAGTCAGGAGTACCTAAAAATTAGTTAATGATCTCAATAAAAATGAGAAGTTATAGATTCTCTTCTAAATCCAGGATAAGTCCCAGTAAACAACATTCTTAACAAGCAACTATAAGTAATTCTGACACAGGTAGATGAAATCTTTAGGTCACATCAGGAATATCTGTCCCTAGGAGCAGCCTAAAGCAAAACTGAAATTTAGAAAAATAGATCTAAATAGAACATGCCATTAATTTAACACTCATTGTAGACACAATTTTCAGTCTAAAACAAAGTAAATGAAAACCAATGTGAAGTAAGACATATTGCTGGCAATGTGATGCACTGTGTGTTAAGAAACACCTTATTTTATAAGATATATAACAATTTTAGATAACAGAAGTTTCTGAGTGTGTGTGTGAATATAAGATGACAGTAAAGTTTAGAAAACACTGAGAAACCAAAATAATTGCATTTCTCTGTCTTCTTTTCCAGTTTCTTTTTAAACCCCAGCCTCCTAATGTTGGGGTCCCACAGGGTTCAACCTCTCAGTCTTCTCACATCAACACTAACTCCTCCAGTAACATCGTGCTGTCCCATAACATTAGATATAACATATAGGCTTACAATATCTTTATAATTCAATTTAATCATCTAACTTGAACTCTAGACCTCATATAATAGTCATCTAAATGCAACATGGGGAGATAAAATCAGCTATATTTCAGAGTAAGAGGGCAAGAAAGAAAACAACTGCACATAGGGACAACTCTTGCAACCTGCAGATCTTCACTGGACCTCATTTGCAAAAACTGAAGAAATATTACCAATACTACATGGACTCTTCTAGAAAATAGAAAAGGAGGGAAGACTTACCAACTCATTTTTTAAGTCAGAATTACATTGCTACTAAGACCATAAGAAGATACTTCAAGAAAACAACAGAAAAATAACCCTCATGAATACAGATGCAAAAACACTTAACATAATTTTACAAATTGAATCCAAAATCTGACTAAATGGGGTTTATCCCAGAAATGCAAGGTTAGCTTGACATTAGAATTTCAATCTGTATATTTAATGTATTAACTATCTATAAAAGGAAAACATGATCATCTCAATAGTTCAGAAGAACATTCAACAAATTCAACATTCATTTTCTCTCTATAATCTGGAACAATGCTGGAAACTAGCCTTTTATCACTTCTATCAACTTTGTACTGGAGACTTTAGCTGGTATGAAAGGCAATAAAAAGAAATAAAAGGCTTTCAGAAGAAAGAAAGAAGTAAAACTGTATTTGTATGCAGTGTGATTATCTATGCAGAAAATTTCATACAGTTTTTAAAATTGTTACTGGAAGTAATAAGGAAATTTAGCAAATTAGCAGGCTTTATATAATCAATGTTTTAAAAATTCATTTAATTCTCTTTATTAATAAATAATCAGATTCTGAAATTAAAATAGCAATGCAATTAATAGTACCATCAAAAATATTAAATATTTGAGGATAAATCTACCAATAATATATATACTAAAAAATGAACAAAATATTGTTAGAATAATTATTAGAAGAGCTAAACAAACCAAGAGATATCTAATATTTATGAATTAAAAGAACCAATATAGTTAATAATATCACTTCCTCAAACACACACACCCCACCATGCCCACCCACTATAGCCAAAATAATTTTATTTTTGACCTATACAATTTATGAAAACTTTCATACTAAAATTACTATAAAAAGCCATTTACCACCTGATCAGGTGGTGGCACAATGGATAGAGTGTTGGACTGGGACACTCAGGTCCCAGGTTCAAAACCCCGAGTTCGCTGGCTTCAGCACAGGCTCATAGGCATAACGCCATGATCACTGGCTTGAGCCCAAAGGTCACTGGCTTGAAGCCCAAGGTTGCTGGCTTGAGCAAGGGGTCACTCGGTCTGCTGTAGCTCCCCGATCAAGGCACATATGAGAAAGCAATCAATGAGCAACTAAGGTACTGCAAAAAAGAACTGATGCTTCATATCTCTCTCCCTTCCTGTCTGTCTATTCCTATCTGTCCCTTTCTCAAACTCTCTCTTTTTCTGTCAAAAAGAAAAGCCACTTACCTGAAGAAAATAAAGGATATTAATTCTTCCAAAATGACCTGTAAATTCTACACAACCTTAATCAAAATCCCAGTAAAATGTTTTAAAAAATTAAACTAATTCTAAAATTAAAATAAAAGTTCAAAGGATTCAGAATCACCAAAACAATTTTGAAAATGAACAAATGTGAAAAATGGGCATGAAGAGACTGTGACACTGCCATCACAACAGAACACAACAGAGAAGACAGACCTGTCCACACACAGTCAAATGATTTTGGCAAAGGTGCAAAGGCCGTTTAGTGGGGACACGATAGTGTTTTCAACACATTACATTCAATAGCCATGTGAAAAAAAACTTCAACCTTTATGTCACAGCCTATCTAAAAAAATAACTATTCATAGAATAAAATAGACTAAAAACCAGCACATTTGACAGAAAACCTTTGTCACCTTGGCTTAGGCAAAAATGTTTTAGCTGTAACTTCAATAGTATGATTTATAAAAGAAAACATTAATAAATTGGACCTCATCAAAATTAATGTCTGCTTTTTGAAAGACACGATTAAAGGAATTAAAAGAGAAGTAACACAATCAAAAAGCAAATTAAATAAAAAAGAAGTTACAAAGTAGGATAAAATATTAAAAATATATATCATAAAGAATGTGTATCCAGAATACATAAATTACTCCATTACAACAATGGGCAAAAGATTTGAACAGACATTTTACCAAAGAAAAGATATAGGTGTAAAATAAGTGCATGAAAATATGTGCAACCTCAATCATGAGGGGAATGCAATTGAAATCCACAACGAGAAATCACTCATTAGAATGCCTAAAATTAAAAGATTAGTTACACAAATGTTGTTGAGAACCAACAAGAACTCTCTCATTCACTGCTGGTGGAAATGGAGAAGGGTTCAACCACCTTGGAAGACAGTTTGGCAGTTTCTTTAAAAGTTAAACATACAACACCCATATGATGCAACCATTAGACTTAGGTATTTGCCCAAGAAAAATGTAAGCATTCATACCAAGAATATTTATAGCCACCTTAGTTGTAATCATCTAAACCTTCAATAAACTCAAATGTTTATCAATTGGTAAGTGAATGAACAAATCACAGTATATACATATAATGAAACACTGGTCAGTATTAAAATGGAATCAACTGTTGCAATATGAATGTGTCACAAATTAGTAATCCTGAGTGAAGAAAAACAAAGGAAGGGCATATTCTATGTGTTTAAAATTCCATGTATAGAAAGATCTAGAAAATGCTTATTAATTCATGGATACTGAAATGAGAGTGGCAGGTTGTATGTGTAAAGAGAAGAAGAGAGGTGTTTACAATTTTGATTTTGGTTATGGCTTCATGAACACATATGTAAGTTAACACTTATTGAATTATACACTTTAAATATGTTCAGTTTATTGGATTTTAACTATGCCTCAATAAACTACCACAAAATTTACAAACCATTAACAAAAAAATAAGTTAAATGGAAAACACAAATAAGGTAAAATTAAATTTAAATTACTAGAAATCACAGTAAATTATATATGGATTAAACCTGGCAATTAAAAGTAACGGCCATTAAAAGTAACACCCAAAAAAGAAAAAAAACACAGCAATATTTGGTTTATATGTCATATAAGAGCACAGAAAATTTGAAAATAGGTTAATGAAAAAATACATACCAGGAAAACATTAATATCATGTGAATGACATTTTAAACAAAAGTTTTCTCAAGAAGTACAATGTTCTATTCATAGAAAAGTTTCATTCACAAGGAAGTGAAATAAATTATTAAGTTGTATATACTATATACAGCTTCAAATTATATAAAGCAAACTGCAGAAAGAAATGATCAAATCAAGCAGAATAATGAGAGACTTTTAACCCACTTTTATTTTAATAGACTAAAGGTAAAGATAAAAGATTTGAACAACCCACCTTAATTTTGATAAAATGATCTTACATAGAACAATCAGTGGAGAACAAACATTCTTTTCAAACACACATGAAATATTTATGAAAACTGAACATTTCTTTGGCAACAAAAGTTTCAATGAATTTCAAATGTTTTAAATACTGAACACATCTTATCTACAAATGAAAATTCACAAATAATATAACTGAAAAAAAATAACACATTTGGGTTGACATTTGGAACCCATCATTCAAAATACAGAATCTGAACATTTATCCTTAGCTCTGGGACTTCAACATTCTGTGCTATTAAATGTAAATGGTCCATGATTCAAAGGAACAGCCAAAGAGAAGCCACTGTGGTACTACCTAGCTGGGGTTATAAAGGACCCCAAATCATCCCATAAACTAAGTGAGAATTGGTAAGGCTATCTCTCTCTAGTTATACACATAAATAGTTCATGCATATATACCTAAATGAACACAAGTTTATTTAATCTTTTCTATAAAAAAATTCTACAAAGTGGGATGTGAATGTTCTTACCACCTTCTAAAAATTCTCTTGAGCATTGCACCATCCTGCAGATGGCCCTTGCAAATATCAACTCTTGTATAAAGACAAATGTTACCTAAGATATCTGTGTCTTGGAAATTCACAAATGTTTATTAAAATATTAAAAGTTTTGGCCCTGGCAGGCTGGTAGAGCATGGACCCAGTGTGTGGATGTTCTGGGTTCAATTCCCAGTCAGGACACATAGGAAGAAGCAATCATCTGCCCATCTGCTTCTCCTCCCCTCATCTCTCTCTCTCTCTCTCTTTCTCTCTTTCTCTCTCTCTCTCTCTCTCTCTTTCTCTCTCTCTCTCTTCCTTCTCCTCCCACAGCCATGGCTTGATTATTTCAAGCCCAACCATCCCAGGTGCTGAGGATGGTTCATGGAGCCTCCACCTCAGGCACTAAAAATAGCTTGGTTGTGAACATTGGCATCAGATGGGCAAAGCATCAGCCCCAGATGGGAGATGCTGGGTGGATCCTGGTCAGGGCATATGCAGGAGTCTGTCTATTTCCCCTTCTATCACAGATATATATATATATACATATATATATGTATATATATATATATTTATATATATATTTATATATATATTAAAAGTTTTAATATATATATATTAAAAGATTTGAATATACATTTAACTTTGTTTCAAGCAGCATTCCCCAAGCATTGGACTACAGGGCACATTTTTATGTAACACCCAGTAACATTTGGGTAAACTAATGTCCACACCTTGGGAATAGAGGGTTTTAGAATTCCTTTCTGAATTTGGATTGATTGCAGTTAGAAGCCTATCATTTCTTACCTCTAGATGCAAGCCAAATTAAGTTGACTGGGATCCCTGATACTTTGGCCAATGTTATCATAGTTCTCAGAGAAGCACAATCTGGATCAAAGAGAGGGAGAAACAAGAAAATTTTAGAAAATAAACCAATGGAATTTTTACTAATATTTCATTGTTGCAAGACTAAACAACACTCAGTTTCAGTTTCTTGATATAGTTACCTAGTGTTATTCAGCTGTGAATATTCATCACAAAGATATTTCAGCAATAGTACCATTTTAAATCATCTGACTTGAACATGTGGAGACTAGAATATATTCAAAACTAGACTATACATTTTGGCCCCATTTGACAGCTAGTTACATTGTGGATGCAACCAACAATTGTCTCACATCTTAGTGAAAACGTGAAAGGTTGCTGAAATGTTAAGTTAGCATTTTCAAATGCAATGTGCTGTTTTATACTCTATTGTCTTAATCCTCTCAAATTTTCCTCAGCCAGCTGTCTATTATAAAATTGAGAGGAGAATCTTTTCATAATACAAAACAAAAAGCACAATTAAAGGTGAAAAAAATGAGCTTTTCCACTCTAAGAAACCCAGTGTTCTCCAGTGGGTAGAAGTTTAGAGGAATTGTAGTTCAATTAGCAAGCCCTAAATTTGGGTTTTGTGGTTAGTGGCTTGGATCAAAAACAAACAAACAAATTATCTTTTAATTTAGAATTTGAAGTAAATTAGAATACTGAGCAATGAAGAAGACAGGGAGTAGAAGAAGCAGGTGAGCTGCACAAGTTACATCTGAGAAAGACCTGAGTTTGAGGAAGAGATCTACTACATGCAACTGCCTTGTGACAAGAAGGCAGCTTGGTCAGAGGCCACCAAACTTTAACAAAAGTTGCAATGCACACAACATAAGCAACAGTTCAAATGCTATTAAAATGTTTATCTGAAACCTATGTACTCTTATTGATCAGTGCCACCCCATTAAATTTAATTTCTAAATAAATTTTTAAAAAGGAAAAGAAACTTCACACACACAAAAAGAGTTGAAATGAAAGTTTAGCTTTCCCACTGACAACTCTATGGTCGTGAGCAGATCACTTAACCACCGAGACTTAGATTTCCCATCCGTAACATATATGTAAAATAAAAGTATGTGAGACTTGATAGGTGAGTCTAAATGTGAAAAACTTGGCTCCAGTAATAGTGACTTTTAGTTGTAATGAATAGGAGATATGTAAAGTTTAGGAAATAGTTAACCTGCTTGCTATTCTCTCTTAATGCCTCCCTGGCCATTACTTTGAAATGCAGGCAAAAGTTGACCTTTGCAGGAATGTTGTGGCAAAGCTTACACTGGGGAGGGAACTGACCATTAGGGGAGTTTAAATCATAATAGTTGTTTGAAAGGATTTACTGTAAAAAATTAAGGCCTATAAATTAATTAGAAACCTAGTTCACCAATTTTAAATCTTCACTTTGTATCCTAAGAAAACAGGGAGTCTTTTCCCAGACAGTTCTCAGAGGCTCTAAGTCCCGGCTATTCCTGAGAGACACCTGACCCCAGCTATCTTAAAGGTTTACTAAGGATACCAGATAGGGCCATGTTAATTGGGCCTGTGCTACATCAGAAGAACTTGCAGAGGAGACGTTCCTGCAACTGAACCCCCACCTCCTGTATATTGTTACATGAGTAACTGCATGGACATTTTTGCCTTTTACATCATTACCAACAGTCCCTGAAGCCCATAAAAGCCACCACCATGAGGAGAGTGTTAGTTAAGGCAGTTTTTGTTTTTCTTTGTGAACAGGAGATCCCTGCCTTCTCAAGTTGCAATTTAAATTGAAGACAATCTTATAACTATTCAGTCCATCAATCTCATGAAAATTGGCAAAAAAGAGCAACAGACAACATCAATTCTGGCTTGTTCCAGTAACAGAACCTACTGATGCTAAACAGAACCTACTGATGATAAAAACTATATTTTATCTGATTTATTCCCATTTAATTTTGTCCTTCCAGAACTGTGAAGTAGACATTATGATTTCTACTTTGAAAATGTATGAATTAAATGCAAATTATTTAACTATGACTTGTGTTAGTAATTAGCAGATATAAGATTCAAACCTTCACATTGTATCACCCTCTAAGCCAATGATCAGCAAACTAGAACCCAGAAGCCAAGTCTGGCCTGCTGCCTGTTTTTCTATGGCCCACAAACTAAGGACAGTTGAAAAAAATCTTAATAATATATAATGACTCAAGAAAAAGATAAAATTCAAATTTCAGTATTGATGAATAATGTTTTATTGAAACTCAGTCACTTTCATTTATTTTACATATTTTCCTGTGGCTGTTTCCATGCTACAAAATCAGAATTAAGTAGTCATCACAGAGCCCTTTACAGCACATAAAAACCTAAAATATTGCTATCTGTTTCTTTACAGAAAAAGTTTAAAGGTTCCTGCTCTTGATTATATCACATGGTGTTAATGTAATTATCAAAAGAAATAATGCAAATAAAAGCTTTGCAATATATAAAACACAATACAAATTTAAGAAATTAATATTCTAAGGAATAAACAGGAAATCATAACAAACAAAAACCCACCAAATAACAAAAGGAAGAAACATTTAAATAGCAAAGAAAATACTATAAACAAGAATTCTTTGTGCCTTACAGTAAAACTGCTTTTTTGATTAACAGAATGCTTTGGCAACAGGATATTGTGCCTAGATTATGTGGCTCCACCACATGCTAATCAATGAGGTTACCATTATGATTGAAATCCTGCTGTAAAGTTTCTACTTACAAAGCTCAGTGTGATAAAGGTAATTGCATAATTCTTTGATTAGAGGGAATGTTGTATTGGTTTGACAACACTGAATTTGACCCTGTGCTCCCAGAATGAAATGGTTTAAAAGTCAAGGATTAAAAAATTGCGTTCTGGAAAATGGCCCTTACATACTCTGAAATAGATCTCCATTAGTGAAGACCCACCATCACTCTCCCTCCTGAGTCTCTTGCTTTATAAACAGTCAAGTTTTCTCTCTCTTCTTTGAGATTTTCTTGATTATGGCCTTAACCTTCCCTTCAACTTGACAAAATTTAGATAGAATTCTTCCTGAAACTAGGCCCTAACCTCCTTTTCCTGAGAATTTCTTTTAGAAAAGTTGCAATTATAAAATCTCTCTGTGCCCTTTTGAAACATAAATCTTTTCCCAGACTCTAGCCAGATTTGAAACCTAGACCTCAGGTACCCGGGGCCATTTCTTTGAAATTGCTCCTGGAACAAGCCAGGATTGATCTATCTATCACCAATTTTTTTTTTCCAATTTCACAAGAGACAGCAGTCAAGTAGGTATAAGAGCATCTTTAAGCAGAGAAGCTAGCAGCCTGAGAAGGCAGGGGACATCTGTCCACAAAGTTGCCTTAACACTTTCCTGGTGCTGGCAGTTTTTATAGGGTTCAGGGCAGTAGTAAGATTTAGCTGGTTCACACAGGTTTGGCAAAAGCAATACCTAATTTTTTGTTGGGTTTGGCATATCGGTAGTTAACATGGCACTTGTAATAAGGGTTCTCTCTAAGGTGGGTGCCTGGGCAGCCACTCAATGTGGAAATCACAAATTAATATTCCTTACTCTTTTTTAATGTTCATCTGCACAACAGCGTATTCTAAGCACCCAAAGTAATGTTCATTCCACCCACAGGTGAAAATACTTGACAGAGCTATGCTTGTAATAATTATTTATTAATTTCATGATACTTATAATACCTTTGGTGAAATACTCCATTTTAATTCCTTCATGTTTGTTACTTCAGTAAACAAACATATAACGTAAAGAGAAAAAGTGACAAACAACCAGGGGGTGACAAGCTGTTTGTTTCAGTTTTGTGTTACAACCAAAATTTTCTCGAGATATTATAAGTGTGCTGGTGTTTCCTGAACAGTAAAACCAATAGGAAGCTAGGACACAATGAACAAATAGAAATATGGATTTCAAGGATTATCTTATCACCCATTTTTGGTATATCATTTTTTTTATACTTAAAATGGTCATTAGGGTAGAAAACCAGTTGTTAAATTATTTGCATCCCACCACTGGTTCAGGGGCTGTTAGTAATAGTGTAGGGCAGTGGTCCCCAACCTTTTTTGGGCCATGAACCGGTTTAATGTCAGAAAATATTTTCACGGACTGGCCTTTAGGGTGGGACGGATAAATGTATCACATGACCAAGACAAGCATCAAGAGTGAGTCTTAGATGGATGTAACAGAGGGAATCTGGTCATTTTTTTAAAAATAAAAGATCGTTCAGACTTAAATATAAATAAAACAGAAATAATGTAAGTTATTTATTCTTTCTCTGCAGATTGGTACCAAATGACCTATGGACCGGTACTGGTCCATGGCCTGGGGGTTGGGGACCACTGGTGTGGGGGACAAAAAAAGACCATACAGATATTCATATAGCAATTTACAGGAAGTGGGTTTTAGTTGCAAGAATGTTTCCTCTCAAGTTCTTCTGATGTTGACATAGGCCCAATTAGTATGGTCTTATCTGGTGTCCTCCGTAAATCTTCAAGACAGCAGGAGTCAAGTGTCTCCCGTGAACAGCCAGGACCTAGAGCCTCTAGGAACTGTCTGTGAAAAGACTCCCTGTTTTCTTAGGATACAAAGTAGAGATTTAAAATTCATGAACTAAATTTCTCTCAGCCTCGATTTTTCACAGTAAACCTGCAGTTAGGCTTTTATAAACAACTATTGTGATTTAAACTCCCCTAATTGTCAGGTCCCTCCCCAGTGTAAGCTTTTCATGACATTCTTGCAAACTTTTGCCTGCATTTCAAAATAAAGGCCAGGGAGCCATTAAGGGAGAATAGCAACCAGATTAACAATTTCCTAAACTTTATATATCTCCTATTCATTGCAACTAAAAGCTACTATTACTGAAGCCAAATTTCTCACCTTTGGGCTCTCCTATCAAAATGTAGTCATCAAGACAGCAACCTCAATCTTGTAGTCTCTGTGAGAGGATAGAAGCTTAACTTTGATAAGTGCCAATTTGCCAACAGGGTTGGTCTGATCACGCTGACCAATTTACTCTAAAATCCTCCACTAGTCACTGCAGCACTAAAAAAAATATATCCCACCTTTTGTTTTAGCGAACTGGAATTCAATACTTCTGCCCTATTGTAAGTCTCTCTCTTATAGCAATAGTCCTGAACTAAACCTTCCTTGCCTGTGTAATTCTATCCTGTGTAATTTCTCCTTAACATTATTCATTAATGAATATATTCTTTATTGCAATTGCTTGAATAAAACGATAACCTTAATGTACAGTGTGTTTTGTCTTTTACAACTTCAAGATTATCATTATGAAAAAAATGTATAGTAGGTAATAGATTTGGGAAGATATAGAAAATGGAAGGAAATCTACACTTATGCAACAATAAATCTTAAAAGTGGCATAAAAAGGAAGAAATACTAGAACACTATTTTTTCTATTGATACCTGCTGAGTACTCTCTTCCTGTTGGGCTTTTAGACAGCCCTTCTGTAACAGTTTTGTGGATTTCAATCAGTGTCTAGTACTCCAGGATAAGTAGTAAAAGGAGAAACCTTTCCCACTGGCAGTTTGAATGACAAAACTTGCAACAGATGCTAAATATTTTAATTGCCATTTGCTGGATCTCATTTCTAGCTCATGTGTCAGAGACCCCTTTCAATTACTTATAATGCCTCTTTAGAGGCCAAAAAAAATAAGGAAGTCTTCCATGAAATGTGTGAAATACATGCAACCAAATTAAACCCATACTTTTTCTCTTAAAAAAAAAAAGAAACAAAACAAAGAATGCCTACTGTTAACACCCAAATGGATCAAATTGACTTCTCTTAGCCAAACCTCATTAACATGAAATTGTATCATGCACAATCTGTTAAAAGATTAAGAGTTTTCTTCATTAGCACTTTACTAACAATGAAATGAGTGTTGACCATCTTTCTATCTTATCTTATAGTCGCTTAAAAGACACTTGAGAAATAATAACTTTTTAAGTTGTCAGTTATTATTAGGTATTCATATTTGCCATTAGACTGGAAACAACCACATATAGTAGCAATTAACAGACTAGAAAATGAACTTGTTTTATGCTACTTTAATCAGATAAGTGTTCATAGTATTGACAATTCAACATCACCTTTCACTCAGCTGTCCTTGTCTCGAGTTTTTAAACCTTTTGTGAGCTTCTCTTCTGCCATTCTGACACTTCCTATGTAGGCAAAAAGTTAATCCTCAGAAGAGATAGAAATGTCTTAAAGTCCAACTCTTTCAACTCAGACTATTGTTTCCTAAATGAACACTTTAATTTTTCAAAGATTTTAACTTATTTCATGTGACTTATCATCTTATAATTTTTTAAAGATCTTATTGATTTTAGAGAGAGAGGAAGGGGTAGGGGAGTGAGGAGCATCAACTCTCATAGTTGCTTCACTTTAGTTGTTCATTGATTGCTTGTTGTATGTGCTTTGACTGGGCAAGCCCAGGGTTTTGAATTGGGGACCTCAGCATTCCCCATGTCAACGCTCTAGCCACTGTGCCACCACAAGCCAGGCCATGTACTTCATCTTCTTGAATCCCCTCCCATTGTTATATGCAAATATTGAGAGGAAATTTTTTTTTTATTATTTGGATATGATAGAATACTCTATACCTCTCACCTTCACAACAGAAATATATTCTCAGAATCAAATGAGCCATTTCTGAGATATAAGTAATATTTTATTGCAATAGTTTTCTTTCATTTTAATTTTATTAAAATCTCCATACCTATGAACTTATAATGTCACCTTGAAAATCTGTTGTTGAGCTTTGCTTTTGAGGAGAAATGCCATTGTAGTTGAAATCAAATGATTTTTAAGAAACACCTGATTTGGATTACCTCTATGTAAACAAAAATAAAGATAAGCTCATGTTAAAAGGTAGCTGGTTTGCTGGCTTGTTGGTGGTGAATTAACAAATATTTCATATTATAAGCTACATTTGCAACCATACTTTCTGCAAATTATATAACATATAATGCATACCTAATAACAACCTTAATGACCCTCTTTTCAGGAGTCCCTGAGGAAAGTCCATTTGCTTAATTTCACCCTAATTGCAAGGTCTGGAGAGGCATATCTCTAGCGTATATAATTTAAGTACCTAGTAGTATCACAAATCTCAATGTTTAAAAAATACATATTTAATTGGATTATTATACTTGGTTTCACCATAGAAAGCATAGTGATCATTCTACAATGATGCTTTTCTGTCAAATCATGCTGTATAGCTAAAACTTTACAATGCTATATATTAATTATATCTTAATAAAACTAGGAAAAGAGGAAAAAGAGAGACAGTAAACAATTGATGAACAATGAGAGTTGACTGAAGTTTGTTTCATTTTCAATGGGAGACACAAAGCCATTGGCATAAACACAGTTGAGGTGAGATTGAATCTGTAAGAAAGGATAAATGTAAATTCTGCAAAAATTCTGTGTAAATGGAGAGGGATAAGATCCAAATAAGGAGATTATCTTATGGAAAGTGAATTAAATGACAGCAAGTGATATTTTGCACAATGCCTAGCATATTGAAAAGTAGCTGTTATATAGTTAAGATGGTAACTATTTTATCAGAGAGGATTTTTTTGGTTGTAATTTTCCAAAATATCAACTCAAACTGGTTTAGGCAAGAGTAATTTACTAGCACATGTAGCTAAAAATAGTAAGCAGGCTACCATGTTTTTTGGATTTCTCTTTAATCACTGGGTTCCAATTCCATTTTTTCTGTTATTTTCTTGGCTCTGCTGATCACCAAATATAAGCTACATGATAACAAAGCCTGGAATAATTTCCTATCTGTCATCCATAAACCATCTTCTAGGGATATCTCATTAAGGCTTTACTCTGATTGGTTTGATTTAGATTACATACCTTTTTCTAAAACAATCACACTCTGAAAAATCACTCTGGGCAGGAGATTAAACTGTGACAAAACGGGGATTAATTATTCTCATAGGCTGTTTTCAGACAGTGTTTATAAGACATGAAATCGATCTCACCTAAACATAACGATTGCTGGGCAATAAATGAGGGCTGAAACGGAAGCTGTAAGAAAACCAAAACTATCTACTACATGGGATGTAATGATAAGACAGAGTCACAGCAGTTGTGTCTAGCAGGAGTGATCACAGCTAAATAGGTTGATGGCTAGAGGAAGCTTTATCAATAATTTTATTAAGAACCAGAGTTAGTATTTGCTGCTTGAAAATTACCCAGAAAATCTCACAGAAAGGTAGCACAGTGCAGGTAATAAGTATATTTTTGGTGTTTTTTTCCTCTCATAAACTTAATAATTGGATTTCCTGGGACCTCAATTCAGTTATTGTTCAAAACAGAATGTATTAGCTTCTGTAATAGTCATGATTTCAAGAGTCTATAAGAAACAGAACACAAGTGATGAAGATAGAAATTGAAATAGGGTACAATCTGCACATTGTTTACACAGAGTAAATATTCTCATTCAGCTCTTCACGTAGTAGTCACCCTATGTTTGGCTACTGTTTCCTTATTCGACCCAATTTTAATAAGTCTACTCAAAAGTCCCTTGAGGCTTTAGTTTAATATTGGAAAAGATATTTCATTAAATGTTCCCTGATATAGCCAATCATCTTATTACTTTATCTTTTATAAATTTGTCAAGTTATGAGGACTCATGAATAATTTTCAAACAGCAACATTGCCATTTCCGTTTACTCTCAACACTATTTATTCCTCTTCGTACCTCATATTTTCTCTAAGTAAATACTAATTGCTGTTTCCCCCTAGAGTTGGTTAACAACTTAGCTGCATATCAGACTCACCTGGGGAATTTCAAGAGGTAGTGAGGGGAGGAGGAAAGGGAAGGGAAGAGACCCAAACCCAGTGAATTTAGAATGAACTTCATGTGACAAATGATGCTGTATTCTTACCTGAGAGCCAGTTATTATTTATCTTGAAAACATCTACATAAGGGTATGAGATTTCTTTCTGTGTTTGCAAACTCTAGCAGATTGCTTATGATGGGATTGCATTCTTGTCTAATGCTTATTTAATGATACAATTGGTTTCTTTCTCTTCTACTTCTGTGGAGAGATTTTCTGGGCTGTTCATACCCTCTTCTCTAGCCCTTCTTTCATCCCGATACCAAGAACATGGATAGTGCCAATGTGCATTATGAAGGAAAGCCACACACAGCAGAGTTAAAAGATAGCATGAATTTAGACCTGACACTCAGGAGCCACAGATTATCTACAGAAATTTCAAGTGAGATAGCAACTGTTAGTTGGGATTTTCTGTCAACTGTTGCCGAACCTAATATTAACCAGAATGGGAAGAAAACTGAAGCAATAGTGTGAACAAAAGTCCTGAGGCAGTGTTTCCAGAATCAAAAGACAAGTTTGGCTAAAAAATTAGTGAACAAGGGAAGAAATACTACAGGGTGGCTATACATTGATGATCTACACTGGGGACAGAAACTGAGTCCAGAAAAGCAATGAGAAGTCCCTGAAATACAAGGTATGGGATGAAACCCAAAGTACTTTCTAGAAATTCACTCTGGTTGTCCTGTGGGAAATGAAGAGGAGGCAGGCAAGAGGGTACAGAAAGCCATTAGGAGGCTGTTGCATCAAAGAAAGAAATTACTTGTCCCAGATGAAGGTGGTGGCAAAGGATATAAAGGAGGAATGAATGGATTAGAGATAGGAAAGTTTCTCTCAGAGCCTCAAATGTTCTCTTCTACAACAGAAAAATGGAATATTAACATGCTCTTTCTCATTACATTTCTATTAGAATTAAATGAGATAATAATGCACGTAAAGTGATTAGATGCATCCTTGGCACAGAGAAAGACCTCCATAAAGTTTAGCTATTGTCATCACTATATATTGATCTTGGAAGTAGAAATGTCAAAACTTGGTAATAAATTTTTTTTAAATATCTGCTCTGTTCTGTGCTGGGCCCTGTAATCAGAGGTTGTGCCAATCTGACCAATTAGCTTCAGTCCTCAGTGGAAAAATGCCCACTAGTTTCAGAGTGCATATTCAGCTTTTTATTGACATACTTATTACATTTATTCTTTTCAACTACAGCAGCTATGAGATTTATGACTCAGCTCTCAGAGATAAAGGGAGTATATATTTCTTTATATCTTTAAATCTAATTAAATCTGTTCTGAATCTCCACACTCTTGACCAGCAAAAAATTCAGTCTCATAGCTGGAAGGAACTTCTGTAAGATAATATAAGTGCTCCTAGATATTATTTGTTCTAAAACACTCCACAAGGGCCTTTCCTCAGTCCACACTCTAAAAGCCCTATGGTCACTATAAAGCAGGGAACACCGTTTTCTCATTGGAAGGTTGGGCATCTTGGGTACCACGATCCCTGCCAGTTAGGGGAGTGAGGTCCTTGGTAAGCAGTTTTTGATTCTATCTGAGGTCCTGCTACCTCCCAGGCTGCTGCATGGAAACAGATTGCTGAATCTCACATGTCAAGTGTCCAGATCATCTGAGAACCTTTCTTAGTGTTTGAGGGGAAAGTATCTACTGATGACTCTTCCTAGCTCCCTTCCTATAGGCACTGCAATCTATTTTCCTCTCCCCCTCCTCCTCCTTACTGTTCAAAATGTGCTACTGTTCTGTTTTACTCATATTTAGCCCGGATGTAAAAAGAACAACAAACTCATAAGTGCCCAGGGACTCAGAATAATATTGTGGTGGAGAAAGTGGAGGTTTCTTGGCCATTCGCTATGTGACAAATGGCTTCACCTAAGGATGCATGGCCTTGGTAGACAGAGTGCTGGTTCTAGAAAGTTTTAGGTTCTTTCACTCCCAGGAGATTAATTATGTAACATTATCAGTTACACAGAGTTGTAGAGTTTTACACTTTGAAAATGTATAGTTGGGCTAACCATGTCAACCTAATAAATTTAAAAAAAAGAAAGAAAGAGAAAAACACAACATATTCTCCAATATTTATATAATTCACTATAGTATGGGAATACCTCCATATTTGCTCCATTTTCAGATACATTATTGAACAAATGAAGTTCACTTATCAGTGTCCCAAGTAAGTAAAAGATAAGTTGTAGCAGAAGTCATTCCTACCAAGGTGTGTATAAAACATGAAGACTGCTCACTTCTCACTGAGAAGCACTGACCAGGCTATGTCCACAAAGTTTGATGAAATACAAACCTAATTTATTTCTATTCTTCCATCCTAAGATGAGGAGAGGGGGATAGAAATGTCTATTTAGGTTCAAATCATTGAAACAATTCAAACAGTGAGACTTACAAGAGATCCCTGACAACCCAATGGAAGTGATATTGGATGTTTATTTAATGATATCTGGAACGGAAAGTAAAACACTGTTACAAACGCCTCTAACAGATGGCTCTTAGAGTTAGAACCTTTAATACAGTCTGTGCCTTATGAAAACTAAGTAGAAGGAAGCATCTCTGATGTCTGGGCGAGCATTCTTTTAAATCATGCTTTCATTTTCAAACCCCACAAGTCAGTTAATTCAGAGACTTCTAGTGGTTCTATCAGGCCGTCCTCTCCCTCACCTCCTGCTCACTCAGATTCCAGCAGCAGTCGGCCCCTGAGCCAGCGGTCACAGAAGCAGCTCTCCCCAAGGGAGATAGTTTAATCCTCCTGCATGGGCTTCACCACAAAGCTTTCTACTCTCCCCAGAGAGCAGGAAAACTGCTCAGGCCTTTGGCTCAACTCTGTAAACAATCTAACTGTTGACAGGAGAATGGATAGATAAAATACGGCATATCTATGTCATTGTTACAGAGCTGTGAAAATGAAGTAGAGTTACTGGTATGGACCTAAGTAAATCTCAGAACCATTGTTTTTGAGGGAAGAAGAGGCACGTTGCAAAGAGTAGCCTCCAGTGTTGACAGCACACAAGTATAGAAGTAAATGAATCATTTGTTTAGAATAAAATATGAAGACATTGATGAGGTGAAAAATGCAAAAGGAAAAACAAAGTGATACTGGTTGTCTCAGAATGTGATCAGCAAACAGGGCTTCCATGGTATTTCATGTGACATGTACATGGATTTTAATTAGGTGATTTTCTGTACCTTTCAACACATTTGGAATAACTCATACATTAAACAAAATTTAGGCTTCTCTTTCCTGGAGATGAGAATAAGGGAGGGGAGAGGAGATATTAGTGCTGTTATGTTTGTTCTTTTTACTACACGATTTTACTCATGGTCATTTAAACCATAACCAGCCAGAATAGGCTAGACTACGCTTCACTAACAAACCAGAAAATGTCCGTGTCATAACTGAAGTTCGATTTCACTCTTGCAAAGCAGCTGGCTTCCTTGTGGTGGCTCCACATTTCATTTGGCCTCATATCAACACAAGTTTATACAATTACCGTGACTAAAAAAGAGAGCAGGAATAATTAATTGCACAAGGGATCTCCAGTGTTCCCAAGCATGACAAATGTGTCACATAACCATGCCTCACCCCAAGGGGTCCTGTCTCAGCCTGCATATCCTCCCCTAGAAACAGCAGAACTGGAGTCAAGTGCATACCTTTAAGTAATTATTTTGTAAAGTAAACCTGGAAGCAGGAGGAGACTGGGAAGAACAGCACAAGGAGGGGGGGAAATGGCAGTCCTGGGGTTTGTTAGCAAGCCGATTGTCCCTGGGAGGCTCAGGCATGCTGGGGAGCCAAAAGGAACCATGTAAACTGTATCTCAGAATTGCCTGTCTGAGCGCATTGGAAAAACAAAACAAGTGTTTACCCACTTGCCTCCATCCTCATCAGCCAAGAGGAGCCCCATGGTAATAGTGCTCATGTTTCCTGCTTAGTGTATGCATCAGAATGGCTAAGTTCTTCTGCAGACGTTCTACACTGGTCTGTCGACAAAAGCAAGAGATAAGCAGTGCCCCTGAGGTAAGCTGCTGTTGAGTTGCATGGCTCAGCAGTGGATTGCTACTGCAGTAGTTGGAATAGAAAGGTGGACAGAGAGCCCCTGGAGTGGAGAGGGTACGGGAGTCATTCAGCACAGTTCACCACTTGCCCTGCTCAGACCTACTTGTGCCCTACATTATATTCAACATGTCACAGAGAAACAAGAGACAGTCCCCACTGTTGCAACTCAGCCACTACACATTTTAGATTTCCCTAATCCTTGGGCAGCAGTTCAGTAGTTCCTGATTTCTTGCCTAGGGAGATAATATATAGCTCCATGCAAAGCCAAAGCCTTCAGTTACTCCACTGGGGTTTAACCATGGTTACTGCAATTACCTGTCTATAGATGACCGGGCATAGGAGTACCTAGATACTTTCCTGGATGCAGGATGTACTCCTCTCATCCCCATTGTGTAATAGCTCCATAATGATTGATGATCAGAATCAATCATTCCCACCCACACAGAAACTCCTTATATGGATTCGGCAGCATTACGAGTTAATACAGTAGTTGCAGAGCTTCAGGCCATCTGACTCCTTACCTCTGGTAGAAGTATTCCCCTGAGAGGATCCAGGACCTCTATTCCAGCAGTGCCAAGAACCAGGAAGCACACATTCCAACAGAGGTCATTTGGAATAACGGTGAGAAGAGCCAATCTTCCCTTTGATTGCCATTCCTATGTGACCTAGTTATTGAAGACACAGCCCCATATATGACAGTCCATAAACCACTGTGCCACTGATGTACTGCATCCTGAAGGACAACCGCCAAACCAGGGGTATACTAGTAAGCGGGCTTCATGGCGAAGATGTCACTTGCTCTTGGCCCCATTCAAATCTAGCCAACTATCAAATCACTAATAAATGGGTCAGAGATGTATTCCTAATTACATTATGTGCCTCCCCCAAAATCCAAAGAGGCTTACCCAGCGCAGCGTCTCTTTTTCATAGGACTTCTAAACATTTTATCTATATGACAGGCCCCTGAATCTTCCTGGAGTTTATCCCTCATGCTCTGCCTCTCCTGTGTCCTGTTGGCACATCAGAGGACATGATAATTCCTATTCAATATGTCCAACTAGCCTGACATCATCAATAGACTGAAGCAGCATGATATTCTGCACAATGTCAAGAAGCTCACAGTCTTCAGACTATGCTGTTACAAAGAAGAGAGGAGTTAACATACCCTGGGACAAGACAGGGATTGTGCCACAACTGCAGGAGATACGCTCTCTGACACCCCACACAGGCTTTCGGAATCTCGCAGTGTGGTTTGAAGAGAGGAGTTAACATACCCTGGGACAAGACAGGGATTGTGCCCCGACTACAGGAGATACGCTCTCTGACACCCCACAGAGGCTTTCGGAACCTCGCAGCGTGGTTTGAAGAACTGAGCCCATCATTTTCTTTTTCAAAGTTTCTAAAGCAATTAAAAATCAGCCGATCCCACAATCATCATTGCCATGATATTATTTAGTGCTACTGCCAGTGTATAAGCCAGTGGCCTATTACCTCCTGTACCTCTTCCCAACCCCTCATCAGATTCTTACTTATACTGCTGCTACTGCATGCCAAAGCTCACGTCACCCTCCCTCCAGCAGCGGGGTCTGATCACTGTGTGACCAGTGAACCACTACTTCCAGAATCCCATGAGTTCTGTCAGAAAAACATTGCGGCGCCCACTCTCCTAGCTGGGTTTCCCCTAGAAGTGGAGACTGGCAGGGCTTGCATACATGTGCTTAATTTGTGATGTGCTCACCCACTTCAATGTTCCCTCAGAAGAACCACTTAGAACCTCCGAATTCTCTGCCTATGGAAGGAAGAGAGCAGTACTTATCTACCAACTCCATCCCCCTTTTCCAGGCCTATCTCATGGGTGAGAACTTTCATTTCCTTTCAGCTTTGAATATTCATCAGAACAACAGGTGTCTCTGTCACACGCAAGTATGGCAGAGGAGCCTCGAAGTAGAAAATGAGAGATCCCCAATGTAGCTGAAATAGGGTGCTGTCAGGTTATACCTGTTCACCCAAATTTCGACGGCAGTGGATTTTCAGGGGGCGGGGCTGAAAGGATGTGAGCTAAGGCACAAGCAGTGTCCAGCACAGGTCATGTTCCTGAAAGGGAAGGAAGTCTGAAAATACTAGTGAGCACTCAATGAGTGTACCACATACCCCATTAAATACACAGCAGAATCAGTCTGTACACTCTTTGAGGCCAAGGACAGGGTATGTTTAATCATAGTAGGTGCTCAGCAAATATCTGTTGAATTAAAGGGTAAAGAAATAAATTAGTAGGCTCTGGCCAGTTGGCTCAGTGGTAGAGCGTCGGCCTGGCGTGCAGGGGACCCGGGTTCGATTCCCGGCCAGGGCACATAGGAGAAGCACCCATTTGCTTCTCCACCCCCCCCCCTTCCTCTCTGTCTCTCTCTTCCCCTCCCGCAGCCAAGGCTCCATTGGAGCAAAGATGGACCGAGCGCTGGGGATGGCTCCTTGGCCTCTGCCCCAGGCGCTAGAGTGGCTCTGGTTGCGACAGAGTGATGCCCCGGAGGGGCAGAGCATCGCCCCCTGGTGGGCAGAGCATCGCCCCTGGTGGTCGTGCGGGTGGATCCCGGTCGGGCGCATGCGGGAGTCTGTCTGACTGTCTCTCCCCGTTTCCAGCTGCAGAAAAATACAAAAAAAAAAGAAAGAAATTAGTAAGTGAGCAATACTGCTTGTAATTGAATTCTTAATGGAATAAAATTTAAAAGTATATCATCTTACCTACTAAACACGCAGATATAAAATCTCACTATCAAATAGAAATGAGCTGAAACACTTTATCATGCTTTATGAAACACACATTATGCAAGCTGTCAATCTCTATTATGTCTCAATAGCAGACAGACATTTGAGACAAAAGGCAGACTCAAATATGGTTCAATCAACCTATATTTACAGAACAAACATGGAAAATTTAAATAATGACTCAGTGATTGTTCTTTAACACACATTAACCTGAAGTACATTTGAAATGGATTTTAAGGTAGCTCAGAAATCTTTGCAGAGGTAGTCAGTTTTTTATTCTGGTTTTGAAAACTATTATGTTCTGTTCTACCCAGTACAAAAGCAAAGTGATGCAATGCACAGGTATAGCATAATCACAAAGCTTCGTTGCTTCTCCAGATCCCTATCTAATAATGCATAGTTTTATGTACTTTGTATATGTATTTACAGAATGAATAACAGACAGACGGACAGAATGAAGGCAACCACAAAATAAGAAAATAAGTTTTCAGCTTACTCTCAACCAATTATAAAGCATTGCTCTATTACATGGAAAGATTTCAAAATTAACTCATTTCATTTACAAATGCCTGTAAGTCATCATTTGGTAAGGTAATACTAGAAGCATTAGTGAATGGCATGTAGAAAAGATTGGAATAAGAGAAATCCACTGCAGGGCATACCTTCCCCCTTGATGTAACTGTGAGACCAGCTGGTCAATATTTGCAGTTCACAAAAGAGATCAAGGGCTTACAGAAATATTCTCAGCTACTGAATTAGGTGGCGGGCGAGTGAATATGGAGTAAGCGTGTAAACGTGTGTGTACGGGTGTGTTATGAAAAGCTAAGTCAGAATGAAGTTGAACTCAGACAGGTGACGGAAAGAGGAGCCGAGTTCCAGCAGGAGACTGGAAAGAATTAGGAGTCAAGATAGCAAACGTCCACATGTCCTACTTTTCCCACTCAATTCGCAATGGGGAAGGTAAGCCACACCCTGAGTAGCTGGTAAAAGTGCTCTAATTTTCCATTCCTTTTAAGACAAAGAGCTTGCATATCTAAGATGGACAGTTATGCTGCACCTATAGCCATATAGTGTTTATTTGTTTTGTTTTTAATGAGAATAGTGCTAATTGGCTTAACTTGGAGCCAATGACCCAAAGATCAATATTGTCGACTTCTAATTTTAAGGCTCCTAAGTTTTTCAAATATGCATCCCCCTTTTTTTATTATCAAAAAGCTTATCAGCATCTCTCACCCATCATAGATGCTATTAGTTCAGTTCTTTTAAAGGAGCTTACATTTCAAAAATCAGAAGAGTATGAAATATAAATGAAAACAGTCTTATGAAAAATCTGTCACATTTACAGTCATTGCTTACTTGCTGATAGAGCACTGGTTACAAAATACTTGATTTTAAATTTAGATTCTACTTATTAAAAAGCTCAAAGGCTCAGTTTTTTTCATCTATAAAAAAGATATTACATATCTCATGTGCTATTAAAAAGATTAAATGAAGAAGTCTATAAAGTGTTAGCATAGTATACAGCATATATTAAGCTCCCACTCCATGTTAATGTGTTTAAGCAGTATATATATATATGCATCTACTGCTTAGTTACATGGCTTTGATTCTCTCTCACCCCAAAATGGGAAAAAATAGTTGCATTAATTAATCTAGACAGTCCAGGCTACTGAGCAAGGAATGAATGTTCAGACCAAAATAGCTATAGTGTAAAAACAGAGATGTTACTACTAATGTGTCTAGGCAGTATTAGAAATTTTTTGGCTAGTTCATTGGGAATTATTATTAAATGGCAACTGATTTTCTTGAAATTTGACAACCTTGGAGTAAATCTTTAAATTTTTTTTCTTTTTCTTCTGTTTCCATGTCAGAGGAGGGGAGATAGAAAGACAGACTCCCTCATGCACCCCAACCAGGATCTACCTGGCAACCCCACATCTGGGGCCAATGTTCTATCCATCTGGGTCTATTCTCACAACCAAGCTATTTTTAGCAACTGAGGCAGAGGCTCCACAGAGCCATCCTCAGCACTCAGGGCCAATGTGCTCAAACCAATTGAGCCATGATTGGAGGAGGAGAAGAGAGAGAGTGTGAGAGAGAGAAAGAAGGGGGAGGGAAGGGGTGGAGAAGCAGATGGTCACTTCTCCTGTGTGTCCTGACTGAGAATCTAACCAGGGATGTCCACATGTCAGGCCAACACTCTACTACTGAGCCAACCAGCCAGGGTTAGAGTAAATTTAATAATGACCCAAAACATGAGTTGATAATTAATGAAAAATTATTTTTGAAAATAATCCTCACTACTTCTCTGGTTATACTATAAATCAGAAAACTTCTTAGCAGGAATTCTAAATTCCTTATCTGTAAACTTTATAATGCATATATAAGAACAACAATAATCTTTCTTATAGGTAAACTTTGAAAAGCTCATTTAAATTCTTAAGCATTATATACATCTTAGGTAATATATCAAGGAGGTAATACAAGAGTTGAAAGAGCAGAAAGGTGATAACAAGGAAAAATGGTAATTGTCCTTTTTTTATTTTTAGCCAAAAACCCCACCATAAATAAATAAATAAATAAATAAATAAATAAATAAATAAATAAAAAGTTGCATCATCTAACATTTATCCACGATTATGTGGCCATTCCTATTGTTCTGCATACTGCTAAATCCATACTGTGTGCTCTTGTTTTTCTTCATTGCCCACCACTGTTCTACTTTTGAATTTTTGATTTAGAAATAATTTTATACTAGAAGAGTAAAATTAGGTACAGCAGAATCAGAAGTCTAATTTTCTTTTGTACTTGTGACTTTTTTTAAATAAAAATAGTGCAAAACTTTAAAAAACAAATTGTTTTGGGATAGGCTGCTCATTATGAAATAATTTTCCTTTGGTCAACAGTGCCTCAATTATCCTTAAAATTAAAAATTATAATAATATTAACTAGAGGATTGGTAGTGCCTGAATAAATATGCCTACACAATTTAACAGCACATGAGTTTATCAGGTTTCTCCCTGATAAAGACTTTTTTCTAAGAGCTATAAATTGATGACATATTTCTTTTGTGGCTTTGCAACAGAGTTCCAGTTATTTACAGTAAAATGACAAAAAAAAGTATATAAATAGAATAACAGACTATTTAACTGGACTCCATTTTCAGAGTGCAACCTCATAGAATTTAAATTTTAGTAACATGAATAAAGCAGAAAAGGGAGACATACTTAGTTATCTATTGATTATGCACTCACCTCCTCCACATATGAAGTAAAAATCAGGAGTAAACTATTAACAATCATTAGATTCCACTTTTTAAGGAAACTAAGTTAGAAATAGAATGAGAATAAAACTTTTTCTGTTAGCAGAAAACAACTTTTATTGTTCTTATTATCCCAACCAGATTAGAGTTTCGATATGTCCTAAAACTGAATTCATAGTATTCCTTTCTATCTTAGTCACATGTTTGAGTATTTCTAATGGCTTGACTAAACTGAGTAGAAAGTTGACTGCTATTCAATCTATTCAAAAGGATGTCTGAATAGTACTAATTATACAACAACTTGTTATGTTATAGGGAATTTAAAAAAATGAAACTATATAAAACTTTTAAGTTGTTTTCACATTGCTTATCCAGTATATAGTGAAAAAATTATTAAGTATGAAAAAAAAATCCCAAAAGTGCCACCCATAATTCAGATGAAAATAAGTCAATAAAAGCAACTCTGAGATGGCCCAGATATAGTATGGGGTAACCAAAGACTGCAAAGAAGTATTTATTAACATGGAAAAAAGATTTAAAGAATAATATGTTTGAAAAATTCAAAGCAAACACAGTCTTAATGAATAAACAATCTCATCCACAAAACAGAACTATAAAATAATATCAATTTTAGAAATTCTAAAATTGAATAATGCTAAACTTATTGAATGAGATTAGAGATAGAAGAATAATAAACTGTGGTTTAATGACAAGGAATTATCCAAACTGAATAACAAAGAGAACAAAGATTAAAGAAACTGAATAGAACCTCAGAAACATGTGAGATAACATCGAATAGTCTAACACACTATTGGGAGCATATGTAATTAAAGTCCCAATGAGAGGAGAGTGAGAATGAGGGAGAAAAGTCCTTCAAAACTAACCGCTGACTATTTTACAAATTTGGTGAAAAACACTGAATTAGATAAAAGTTCAATGAACTCTTATTAAGACAGATACAAAAAAAAATGTCCCACTATATACTGCACGTATCTATTGAAAAGCAAAAGTAAAGTGATAAAATCACAGTAAAAAAACATACCACATACAGGATAGCAATATTGTAATGCAAGGGTTTCTAAGCAGTCTTGGCAGAAAGAAAAGAATGTGATTTTAAAAAAAATCTAAAAATGAGTTTTGTTTCATGATTTTGCCTAGAACTTTCCTTGTTTAGGAAAAAAACCTAAATTTCTTCTGAAGCCAATGGCAAGATAGATAAAAAAGAAGGAGACTACTCCAAATCAGTTCTTCATGCACAAAACAATGCCTGTAAAATTCTACAGCTTAAATATTTAATGATTCTTTAAAAACCTATTTTCGTAAAATTTCTGAGGTGCTGCAACTACGGCTAAAATGGTTGTAATAGAGTGCCTAGAGATTTGACTGGGTCTTTTTTTACCCGTTTTGGTCCCCACCCCACCCCCACCCCTGAATTACTAGAGTATTAGTCATTGCAACATAAGAATTTTCATTTAGGCCAACTGAAATTTTTTTTTCCCAGTTTTAGATTCAATGTAAGCAATCAACATTTGAAAGATTAAAGAGATTTGCATAAATAAGACAGAAAAGGTTCGTGTATTTAATTATTAACATGTGAGTGCCAATTTTCAGTCAGAAAAAAGAGAATGCATGGGACAGCTAGACTAGAGATTTCTCAAGAGGACACCTAAATGAGATGTTGCAATTCTTGCTACATGTAGTTTATCATTAAACAAAAGTGCTAGATGTTGCAAAAGCAGTGGAAAGTTATAATTCTTTTTTAAGTAAAAAACAAAACAAAACAGGCTGGACTTAAACTTTTTAGCAATATCATAGGACACAATTAGCTCTGTGTGTTTGAACGAATAAACCATCAGAAGATGACCTATGTTAACTTAACCTGATTTAAGTTAAATAATAACTTTTAAAAGTGCATACATTGAATTATCTTATATAAAAATAAAAACTATAATGTGTTGACAGTTATTCTCTGACTTCTGGGTTTTTCAATTATTTTTAAACTCTGATAGTTGTTTAGAATTTGTTGCCAAATAATTTATAATAAGACTAAAACATTTTTAAAATAACTAGTTTAGCAAAAGGAAAAGTTTAGAGGATTTGTACTGGGCAAGGAGTTGATCTTTGAACAGCAAAACTATTACCCCTTTTTGTCTTTCAGCAAGATTTTCTTTGCCAGAAGGAATTCTGTTGACCTTTCAAAGATTGCTTTACTTAGTTCTCTTTTTCCAACTAAATTAACTCTATTTTCTGAATGGAACACCATGTATTTTTAAGAGAGGTGGCAGATCTGAAAAAAAATGTAACTGCTCAGTGCAATTTGTTGAGGTTTTGATAAAATCTGCCTATGTAGTTAATTCTTAGCTCCTAGGTTGACTAATCACTTAAATCGGTAATGTTTCTAAGCCTCAATATTTCCAATGATCTCAGAGATAAATTTGGAAAGCCAATGAAGAAAATGGTAATAATTAGAATAAGACTAACAGACAACATCAATGCATATTATCATGTGCTTGATGTTATGATAAATCTACACATGGATTATCTTGAATTTACAACAACCTGTGACAAAGGGACTAGGAGTTATCACCACTTTACATGTGAGAGAAATGAGGCTTAGAAAGAAAAAAAAATTTCCCAAGGTTACACAGCCAATAAAAACTGAGTAGGGATTTTACTCTAGAGCCTGTATACCCAACCATTACCTGACTGTTTTTTGAAAAGAGGGCCCCCACAAAGACCAGGAGCTGACTTCATTTCAATGAGTGATTGGACTACACCTGTGCCTCTCTGGGCAAGTCACAGAATCTATCCAGGGCTTTCTTCTCTCTTTTGTAGAACAAGAATATTGAATTCCACATTCTATACGCCTACTGTGAGCTCTCAGATTATACTATCCTAAAACATACTAGTTGTATAGTATTAGTAGAAAGAACTTTAGCTGTGGAAGTTCAAAATTCACCATAAACTTTTGTGATTTGAGGCCAGTCATTTAACCTCTTCAGTTATTATTTGCCTTGCTTCAGGGTTTTTTGTTGTTGTTTTTTTAAATATGTCAGTAGCCTTAAAATTGTAATATAGCACATAAATATAAAATACTATCCCATTATCTTCAATAAATTTTATAGCATTGAAATAATGAATTTGAGCTTTATGATAAATTCGTTTCTCACTCTTTTTTTCCTCGTTATTACTTATGACCCCTAGTCTGCAATATTTTAAGGTGATCTTTAATTGTAGTAGGTTTAAACAGAGAAGGCTAGATGGAGAGAGGGAGAGAGGGAGAGGGAGAGAAAGAGAAATAACTTCCAAGTTCCCATTTACACATGAGAAGGATACAAAATGTCCAACAATACCAACAACAAACACGCATCCCTATAAAGAAGGGGTAAAATGTACCCACCAATACATTAACTAAATTCTAGTAAGAGGCAGCAGTGGAAAATAACCTATGTATACCCTGACTCTTTTGCTGTTTGACAAAGTTAATGATTAAAATCTCCTCGATTTGTTACATTTTCCCCAGGATGTCTGTTTACCTTGATTGATATAATTTTATCTCTGTGGGCCAAGGATGACTGCCCCCTCTTCTGTATAGAGATTAATGATTGATTAGTTCATAGTCAGGAAGCTCAGTAAAAGGGAACCGATGACTTTTGGCTGCACTTTTTCCTAGGTGACTGGCAGGAAACAGGGGTGCTGCGAGACTTGCCGGCAGAAACATGAAGAGGGCTCTGGTTCTCCTGCTTGCTGTAGCGTTTGCGCATGCTCTAGAGAGAGGTAAGACCTCCAGCAGTGTGACCGCTTACAAGAACTCTTACTAGCCTAATTTCCTGTCACCGTTTTAAAAAATTATTCAAAAGGTGAAAAACAGAATAATTAGGGAATATCTTAAAGAGTGAAGAAAGATTCAAAGAGGGATTAATCTGAGCTGAACTGTCACATGTAGTTTTCAACTGGAACAGCTAAGAAATCAAGAAACTCTCATGAAAGAAAGAAAAATTATATAATTTGTCAATTATCCTTCCCTTCTTTTTTGATAACCAAGACCTGGGGAGAATGTTTTGAAATTGAAAATTTTTCAGTTGTTAGAAGATAATGTAAATGGAGGTTGTGATCCACCACTGAGAATTTTTTATTTTAGACTTCAAATTTATAGCCACTGAAAGCATAATATACCATATCAATAACACATGAGGTCCACTGAGATTTTGTTGAGTCTCTTAAAGAAATCCTGTACCTGTAACATTTGAAAATGTGTTGTAGTTTCTAGAATATCACATATAAAAGAATTTAATAATTATGAAACATGATTATTAAAAGATAATTGAGCCCTGGCCAGTTGACTCAGTGGTAGAGCACTGACCCAGCGTGTGGATGTCCTGGGTTCAATTTCTAGTTAGGGCACACAAGGGAAGTGATCTTCTTCACCCCTCCCTCTCCCCCTACTCTCACTCTCTCTCTCTTCCTCTCCCATGGCCATGGCTCAATTGGTCCAAGCACATCAGCCCCAAGCACTGAGAATGGCTCCATGGAGCCTCCACCTCAAGCACTAAAAATAGTTGGTTACAAGCATGGCCCCAGATAGATAGAACATTGGCCCCACACGTGGGTTGCCAGGTGGATCCCAGCTGGGGTGCATGCGGGAGTCTATCTCTCTATTTCCCCTCCTTTCACTTGAAAAAAAAGGGGAAAAAAAGATAATTGAGCTATGTTTTATTAAAATTATTCTTCAAATAGTGTCTTTATCTTTTAGCAATGTTTAAAAATCTTTTTAAATGAAACAAGTTGAAATTATACATAGTAAACAGATTTACGGGAATTTCCCAAGCTTAAAATTTATAATCAGTTTCTATTCACATTTCTGAATAATGTGCTAATGCTTCTAAGGGAGTCTGCGTTCATTCTGCTCTGAGAAATTATTTTCATTTAGTGTCTCCCAAGTAATACATTAGTATTCATATTAGTAAGTTATTTAACCTATGGAATAAAATGTGTATAGCCCAAGAATTATTAGTATTAAATGTGAAATGAATAATCTTACTCCTACTTTATTCTTTCTATATCCACTTTTTTTTTAATTTTACTTTTGTCATTCAAAGTATTTAAAATTTTGTCTCATTCACCAATAGATTCTTAAGTAAACTATGGATCTTTATGTAAGACTATAAAGTCTGAGCTATGTTGGGGTATAAATAAGTAAAATACATTGTATCCCTTATGAGACCTCTGAATAGGCCTCAACCCAAGAAACTCCTAAAGCTTACTCATTTGCCCAAGAATTTTTCTGGGGTAGATCTGAACCTGATCAGTCCTACTGTAGCAGGTTTCTATCGGGATGTTCAAACCAGGAAATCCAATAATGGCTTGGTACAAGAATTAAAGAATTATATGTTATAATGTGGGACATGAGTCACCCCTTTGGACTGCTGATTCAGTAAGTACACATTGCCCGCACCTCAAAAAGTTACAGTGTCCTCTGAGGAATAACAGTGCTCTGCAACCTCTACTTTAACACCCTTCAGCATTCTCTGTCTCTGACAAAATGAATGCTTAAGAAACTCCAGTGAGCTCACTTGAAGGTCTAAACTTCACAATGAACTCTAAGTTACCCAATATGTCTGATGATATTCCTTGAGCATATAAAATACCTTTGTAAGTAATAAACTTTCAGTATTTGAGAATAGTGGTCCTGACCCATCAGTCCTCTATTCTGTAATAGCTGAGTATAACCCAAATACCGAGTCAGTGATGTACCTGGAAGCAGTGCATGTGCCCTCTGGCCAGGAAGTTACAAAGTGTAGGGATTAAAGGAGTTGAGAGAACCTGGGATGGTGGGGATTGGTTAGAGCTGCAGTTCTCCCTGCCTGTTACAGTCCAGACGGCTAACAGACCACCTATAGCATTTGTCTTTTCTAAAGTATATCTCACTCAAGACTCATCTTGGAAAAGAAGGTTTTATGGCCAAACACATTTAAGATATAAGACATACATTAGTCCTTGGTTGGTTCATACAACCAACACAGTTGTTTCCCTAAAGGTTCTGAGAAGTCCTACAAAAAAGAAATCTTACTTAACCCAGAGTTTCCCAAACATATTAGTTTTTTCCTAAATTGCCTATTTACCTTATGGAAGTGTTCTTTGGACAAGGTCAAGTCTCAAATGGATACTGCTGAAGCTCAGCTGAACAGCAGCTCCAGTTGGGCCAGTCCTCTCCTGTCAAACAGCACTGGGGATATCGTTCTCAAACCCTTTAGTACATCTGGGGAGAGAATGCTAAATCTAGATGGTGCCATAAGAAAACACCCACTTTACCCATTGAAAGACAAAATGTTAGTATTTGCCAATTACCTTCACTTGGCTTCTTGCCCCAGGACTGAGATGAACAGAACAATAATCTATAATATATCTTCTTCTCTCCCCCCAAAACAGCAACAAAGGCTGATGATACAGCTATACAGTTGCCAAGAAAATAACACTAATAAGAAATAAATCATTGCAGTTTATAAGAGCCGTTGGCAAGAACAGGGTATTTACTATGAACATTTTTATTTTTGCTTTAAGCATTTCATTCAATATATATATAGTATGAATATATATATTGTAGTAATATATATAGTATTAATATATATTGTAAAAAATATATTGTAGTAATATATATATTGAATGAATATATATATCACTAATATATATACTATATAGATAAATGTATATATATTATATATATATTACTAAATACAATACCAAAAAGCAAGAAAGTCTCCTTTGGGTTTGTGAGTGAGCTAATTTTCCTTCCATTTGCCTTTCAAAACATGCCTAGACAGTGTGGGTTAACCCAGTCTCCCAAGCCACCACCAAAACACCCAGTTTCTCTTTTCTAAGAGTTGCCCACTCCTACATCAGAAACCACTTGAAATATCAAGTTGCCCTAGTTTGATTCAGGACCATAGCTATACTAATGCCAGAAAGAAGTAATTTAGAACAAGTAGATTGCCTCTCCATTTTCCAAAATACTTTTATAAACTTTCTGCAAAACCTACATAATGGTTATTGAGGAGGTGCATAGAATGTGAGAACCACATGGCAAAAAGAAGACAGCCAATGTAAAGATCTATAAGTGAGTTTCAAGCAGAAGAACCTCAGGTGCTAAAGTCCTGAGCTGGGAACAAGCATGGCTTGATCCATGTTCACAAAAAAACTGGGGTAAAAGCATGTAAGAGGCTTAGACAAGAGCCGGCAGGAAAAAGAGCTGAAGCCAGAGAGGTAGTTAACTTTACCATCAAAGACAACATTAACGTCCCTGGAAATCAATAACAATGTCACACATCATTGTTGGGAGGTGCGATGCCAGGCATGCACTCATCATCATGTGTGTGGAATAGGGGTTAGTGTGCATATTCTTTAAAAAGCCACAAGATTAATCTCTATAGGAAGGAGATGGAGAAATCCTTAAAAAGAATTGATTATGCTTTCCACCAGTATTTACAGTCACCTAACTTTATTCTGCCCACTGCTATCCTTTCTTTTCTCCAATTTTCCCCCGTTCACTGCTCCAGCCACACTGGCCACCACACTCTATGTACTCTGCACTGTGGGGCTTTGCATGAGCTCCTCCCTCCTCTTAGACCACTGCCAACATCCAATTGGCTCCCTTCTTCACTTGCTTCAGGTGTCTGCTTCAAGTTCACATATAGAGAAGGAGTCCTTACTTAATTTATCTCAAATAACACCTACTATTCCATGTTTTCTTCTATCCCCTTACTATGCTTTTATTATTTTTTTAGCATTCATCATCTTACCTTATCACAAGCTGTTCATTTGTTTTTTATAACAAATTAAAATTTAGAATGTGGCCCTGGCAGGCTGGCTCAGTGGTAGAGCATCGGCCCAGCATGTGGACGTCCCAGGTTCAATTCCCAGTCAGGGCACATAAGAGAACTGACCATCTACTTCTCCAGCCCTCCCCTTCTCCCTTCTCTCTCTCCCTTTCTCTTTCTCTCTCTTCTCCTCCCACAGCCATGGTTCAAATGCTTCAAGCAAGTTGGCCCTGGCTGCTGAGGATGGCCCCATTGAGCCTCTACCTCAAGTGCTAAAAATAGCTCCATTGCAAGCATGGCCCCAGATGGGCAGAGCATCAGCCCCAAATGGGAGTTGCTAGGTGGATTCCAGTTGGGGCATATGCAAGAGTCTGTCTCTCTATCTCCCCTACTCTCACTTGCAAAAGAAGAATAAATAAGTAATAAATAAATAAATAAATAAATAAATAAATAAATGTAGAATTTTGGCAGAACCAGAGTTTTATGCCAATGACTTAGGTTTACAAAGACAATGTTATCACTGCTTTGCTGCCTCTTTTTGAGATACCTCAAATAAGAATCTTTCACTCAAGACCAAGTATAAGAGAAATAACCAGTCACTAGCACCGATGAAGTGGGGACTGAGTGAAATTCATGCTGCCTACCATGGATTATCCATAGCTGGTCCATACACCAGTTCATTGCTATCCCACAAAAATGGCTCTATATTGTAACTTCTCTTTTTACCTGATACCATACAGATGAATCATTTATGCTCAAATATGTAGAGCACTTTTGAATTTTTAAATTTATTTTTATTATCCATATTCAATCATTTCCACATTTTATAAATTTCAACCTTGAACCAGATCAGCTTTGTGCATAGCATTCTACTGTAAAAACCTCCTCAAACCCTTTTGCTTCTCCCTTTCACCTCCTGCACATGCCTGGTGCTCCAGGACTGCGAGCACCACCTCTCAAACCTGTTTCCACTGACATTTTCATACATGGTCCTCATCCAAGCCCTGTTCCTCGTTACCTGGATATTATAATGGCTTTCTAACCTAATCCCTTTCTCCCATCTCTTGCCCAACCAATCCACATTATTAAAATACAATTTAAAAATTGAAATAATATGACAAATGGAGTCCATAAATGAATCGATTACATTTTTAAAATCAAGAGTACCCTTGTGAGATTACTGAAATGCAGGTTCAGCCTGTGCAGCTGGCTGGTGGGATTCCAGGGAGCAGGCTGTCTGATACGAATTCATCCCACTTCTAATCTGTGTTCAGAGTCACCTGATTTTGGGTGTGACCTTTGTCTTAAATATTAATGAGTGCGTGGTAGGCAGAATGAGGTTCCTCCAAAAATGTCTACATCCTAATGTCCAGAAACTATGAATAGGTTAGGACACATTGCAAAAGTGAGTTAAGGTTGCAGCTGGAATAAAGGTGGCTAATAAACTGACCATAAAGTAGAAAAATAGCCAGTTTATCTGGATGGGACCAATGTAGTCACAACAGTCTTTGAGGCGAAAGACGAAAGTGGAGGAGGGTCAGAGGGAGCAAGTTGTGACTGAAGAGAAAGGGCACAGAGAAACGTAAAGTTGCCAGCTTAGAAGATGAAAGAAGAGGCCTGGAGCCAAGGAGCGTAGGCCACTTCTAGAAGGTAAAAAAGGCAAGAAAATTGATTTTCCCTTAGAGTTCTCAGGAGGAACACAGCCTGGCTGACACATTGATTTTAGCCCATCAAGACCTGTGCCTGACTACCCAATAGAACAGTAAGGTACTAAAATCTATTTGGTTTAAGCCACTAAACTTGTTACAGTAGCAATAGAAATGTGATACAATATGTTTCTAGGTCTTGTGGCTGGCAGGGACTTCCTGAAGAAAAGGAGCATTGACACAAGGCATCTCACTGTAGACAGACAACCATTTTATCAGCCAGATCCAGGGAGAGTTGTCCAGGAGATGATGGGATTACATATCAACTAATTTCCCTGCTACCTAGAAGTTTTCTATTTTTACTTCTGTTTCAAATTCTTCTGAACAGGAATAATGTAACCCACCACCAGAGATGAAGACTGGAAGAAATAATACATCCATACCACAATGATATATAAAAATCTGATACTACATTTTATGACTGGATTTTACTATAAGAAGAGCTGTTAATATTTATTACATGTTTACCAGATGTTAGGCAGGAAATGTACTAAGAATTTTTTTATATATATTAACATATAGCACAGAACAGTCTTATTAAACCCAAGATTACTCTTCTGTGATACAGCTGTGAGCTGGTCATTCCCCTATATGAATATAGTTCAACAGATAACCCATTACCTTAAAAAATAAGAGAAAATTTGACTATCAAGTTTCTCTGAGTTTAAGTGCCGTACTCTAGTTTCTTTATTGGTCTAGTCATTATCCTCTAGATATGACTTGTGATTTTCCAACTTCAGATGTATCTTCCTGCTGTCCTTCCACTTAAAATTCCTCTCCTAATTAATTTACTCCTGTTGAAACCCTACCCATAATTCATGGTCCACTTCAAGTATAGCTCCTTTCATGAAAGCCGTCTTCCATTCTAAAATTTCATAGTGCTTTGTTTCCTTCTTTTCTACGGCAATGATCAATATTGGTGTTGTACACTTATCTCTGCTCTCAGACTTCCTTTCCTTAAGTATTTGTGCAGTGGTGGGACAAAAATAATTTAGCAACCAGTTCTCTGCCCTAATGATGCTTTTAAGTATAAAAAAAGATATACTGAGAAGTAGTTTATTATTTCATGCATATAACACTTAAATGATACACAAAACTAGATTATGTTATAGAAAGAGTTGTAAAATATTAATGAAAAAATATTAAATAATACTTGTCCAAAAACAATAAAATCGTTATTTAAGATATTTCCAATGACAACTTGTCACCCCTTGGTTGTTTGGTACTTTTTCTCTTTATGTTATATGTTTGTTTACTGAAGTAACAAATGTGAGGGAATTAAAATGTAGTATTTCATAAAAGGTATAATGAGTTTTATGAAATGAATAAATATTAGAAGCATAGTTCCATCAAATTTTTTTCACCCATGGACAGAATGAACATTACTATGGGTGCTTAGAATACACTGTTGCACAGATGAATGTTAAAAAAGAGTAAGGAATGTAAATTTGTGATTTACACATTGGGGGGCTGCCCAGGCGCCCACCTTAAAGTGAACCCTGATTACAAGTGCCACTTTAATAACTGGTTTGCTGTACTCAACAAAAAATTAGGTATTGGTTCTGCCAAACCAGTGCAAACTGGCTGAATCCCACCACTGTATCCATGGCTTTAGAGTTTTCTTTTGTATGGGACCTTGTTCCTGGCATATGGTCAATAGGAATTTATCCCATGTATATGTGCAACAATAGTCACAAACCCACTTGACTTAGCTAATAGTAATAATTGACAAATATTTGCTGTTTGCTGTGGAAGGGGCAGGCATTGTTCTAAGCATTTTACATATACTAACCAATTTAATCCTCACAACAATCATACAAGATACAATTGTATCCATTTTACAAATGAGAAGACCAAGGAGGAACAGAGAAGATAAGAAACTTGCCCTTGGTCTCACTACTAGCAGGGATTCAAAACTAAGTAGCCCGGATCCAGGATCTCATTATTAAATCATAAAACACAGCCTCCCAGGGTATGTTTTCTTTGGCCTTCATAGTTAAGGACCAGCAAAGTGCCTTTGAAGTTTAACTTCATCTGTCGTCAACATTTAAAATCTGAAGAATTCATACAAAAACCTAGATTTTTAGGTTCACCAGAGTAGATGAGACAATTGGGCCAGATTTTAACAAGGCAACAACAATGGCCTGGAGATAATTATGATTGCCCATTTTTGACTAGAACCATGGAAACAACGCTGGGCATTTTTCTTTCTTCACATGGATCAAATGTTAAGTTATGCAGTTCCTAGATCCAAGGACATGAGAGTTTGCCGTCCTTAGTGTCTTGGATATTGTCCAATAATGAGTCTTCTGTTTCTCTCTGGGACTTAGTAATTATAAAATTATATTCCATTAAGGAAAAAAGGTTGTTAGCACTTCAGCATAACAATTACGCACTAAAGAATTGTTTTGGCCTTGTAAAATGTTTATACAAATAGTATTATTAATAATACAGAAGAATGATCACTAACATTTAAAAAGAAGATTCCATTTACAAAATAATGCCATTGTGGTAAACTGTTGGACTTAAAAATGCATTTAAATGTCTTAAGAGATCTTGACAAAGATCATGTATAATAATGGAGACAGATAGTGATAAATGTATATAATACATCCTTGCCATTGGGTTAACTGTATAGATGGAAATCATGCAATTTTAATAGCCATTTTGTGTAGATTGATAGGAAAAGAAAATTATCTGTGTACAATATTTTCTGAATATTTTAATTAAGAGCTAGAGTGCATAACTAGCCAATGACACCGCTGGTGTGGTGGTATCGTGCAAGATCCCCATAACTAGCCAAGGAAGCAGAATTATCACTACTTCCTGTTTATATCACCTCAAATGTGTACACTATGGAATTAGGACTTTGCCTTTCATTATCTCTTCAGATTTTATAATAAATGTTTAATAAATTGGCTGTTTGAAAATTCATGTGTATCCTGAATTCTACCAGGCATGCAGGACCTAAAAATATGATCTTTGCACTAACAGAATTTTTATAGAAAGTAAGACAATTTTGCTTAAAAGAAACAATTAGCATTGGCCTCCTTTCTAAGCAAATGCCTAGTGGGTATGACTATATGTCCCTGTCTATATAAAGACCAAAGCACTGGACTGAGACTTTGGGCCAACCTGGTCACCTTTTGATTTGCAAGGTTTAACAATCCCTGAAAGCTTATTTTAAAAGGGGAGGGGGGATATAAAGAGGAAATAAACTTTTCCAAAACTAGTAATTATAAATTAAAATTTCAGAAGGACAGGAATAATAAAGTACCTTTCAATACCATAAACAGAATAATACTAATTCTCAAACTCAGAGACAAAATATGCTTAAAAAGTTAATGTTGTTTGCTTATTTGGAAGTTAACACAATTATTCCATAGAAACAATTTAAATGCAGAGATGAAGTTCTTAAAGTGACATACAAAATTGTGAATTAAATACTATAGTAAAAACAATGTAACTACGGATCTTATAAAATTTTTGTGATTGAGATGATATGTATTGATACAATATTTGGAATAGCACCTGCCTAGTTGTTGGTACTCAAATGTGAACCATTATCATGATATTACTTATTTTTATATTGCTTTAAAAACTAAGCCCTGCAATGCATTCTAAGCTTCCAAGTAAGGATTCAGGGGACATCACCTGCACCCATCTCAAGGGTGAAAGAAGGACACTTGCTCCCTTATTTTCACCCCTGCAAATGCACTTATTGGTGACAAAGAGTCCAATTTATGAAGGGAACAGGAGGGAATGAGATGCATGGAAGAAGACTGCCTCCTTTAGGACTTGGGTGATTGTATCGTCTCTGTAGACAACTACCCATGGCAGACCCACAGACATTAGTTTGAGTGACAACTAGGCCATTATTGCAACTGTAATTTCTGGGCATCTGACTCATTTGCCCTGTATTTCTTATTATTTAAAAAAAAATCAAGTTCTAAAAAAAAAGCCTAATTTGTTTCACTGATTGCATATTAAGAGGTCGTTTAATTTCTTCTAGATTAATTTGCAGATGTCATCTAGATCTCTAGATTTAGTATATAAAGTATTTCATTTCTTCCCATTGATGCAAACTCAGAAAATTCCACCCCTGCCTGCAAACATCAATATCCATATGAAAAACCAGATTAATGTTTCATATTAGGATTTAAAACATCAATAAAGATGAAACAAAAAAAAGCCTCAAAATAGAATAAATGTTCATTTGATTGCCACTTTTTCTTTGACAGTGTTTTCAGTGATACAGTCATAATTTTCATTATCTCCAATAATCAGGTCAGCTTCATAAACCAGCCCATCAGTGTTTAATTTCGCAAGTAAAACCATTACTCTGAAGCCACCAAAATGTAGTCTGAGTATCTGAATAAGCACTGAGACAATAATCTTAAAAGATAGTTTTTTAAAAGAAGCAAAAACAAATCTTCTGACCTTTTGTGATGTAGCTGAACCTGTCTGTGTAGGATAGAAATAAAAATGCCAAAGAAATTAAATTGCAAAAATACAAAATGCCCAACAGAGCTTTAAAACCCCAGATTCTTCAGAACACAATTGGAAAACAGTAATTTAAGACAACTACTAGCATTCTGTATAGACATGTATTCAATTCAATGTTATTTAGGGTTCATCAGTTGCTCTTGGTATACAAACAGCTTTTCTAGGGGACTGTGTTGGTATTAGAATGACAATAGTTAAAGCATTCAAAATACCTTTGTAAAGTTTGTACCAAAACAGTAAGTATCTTATTGTCTATCCCCAACAAATAGGAAGTTTCATGATGGCAGGGATGTGTCATTTTGCTCCCCATTTACATAGTCACTACTGAGCCCAAGGCCTAACACAGAGTAAGTCTTCTAGAAATGCCTGCTGCGTGTACAAATGGACACTGTCAGCTGTGTTGGGAGAGGTGAGTTACATGAAACACTAAAGGTTTTCCAAAAGTAAACCAATTGTTTTTTTAAATCCAGACCTAGATGCCACTTACCAGAATGTTTTGCAATACGGATAGAAATGAGACATGCTATTGCAAAAAGCAAAAAGTCTGTTCATGAAACTTGTAAACATTTAGTGCTCAGAGGTCACCGTGTCACTAAGATTATGCCAATATTTACTAGGGCCATGTCAAAGTCCAGATCACCCTCTTCATAACCACATGGCCCATTAAAGAACAGAGTATGTCATTTATAATGCACTCAAGATGGAATTTAATTGTATAAACCAAAGTAGGCTCAACTGGAATGAAAAAAAATGTATTAAGCAGTATTCTATGGAGAGAGAAATCAATTTATAATAATCACACTGCAAATTAACTTCAGCATTTATTGGCTGTTGGAAGGTGAGGAAATGATTATTAATACATTTGTCTAGGCTTGTAAGCTGTATATGTTCTCTTTGAATAAATGAATAAATGAATTTTTTAAAAATCAGAAAGACATTTCAAGTAGTCCATCTGCAAGTTGCACGGTGCAACAGCCTCCTCTGCAGGTCAGCTTTGCAAGCGCAGTTTTACCCTCCTATTCACATTCTGAATTTTCTCAAAGCCATCTTTTCAGTTTCTTCCTTGCTTCTGTCATGCTCAAGGTTAATTGTTCCAGTAAAAACGGTTTCAAAACCATTTTAAGTTTTACGTAGTCAATCAAGCTTTCCGTTTTTCTCTAATAACTTTGCATTCTCGCTAAAGCACTACATAACACCTGTGGATTCTAACATATCGGTGCAAACACAAGTATAGGTGTAGTTGATTTAATTAAAGCTGTTGAACAAGGGATAATCTGTAGTGGCCATTTACACTATTTCAAATGTACTCACACATTTCTGTAACACGTGGAATGAAACCACCTTTTTTGCTGAAGTGAGAAATCTGAATCTGAAAGGCTAGAAACAAATTAGTTCTTAAAATGTTCATCTGAAGTCCCTCATATGAATACACGCTTCTAACTCTGAATGTCATCGAGTAATCACCATAAACAGTATTAACAAAAATAACCTCTGCAGTTTTATAGGGAGATTTTGTTAAACAAAGTTAGCTCCTGTGTATTAAAAAGAGAAAAGGCATTTCTATTACAGCAATGTTTTGTAAACATAGTAAGCTTTGGGGAGGGGGGAGAAGGTTCTATATAATTTCTTACTACTTCTAAAAGGGATTATTTTGTAATCCTTTGGAAGTGGTCATAAAGGGTAGGGGATAGAATCTTGTACTAAAATCAGGACTCTTTCATATATATGGCTATTTAATCTCCATTTGAATATTTCCAGTGACAAAACAAATTCACTTCTCCAAGAAGCTGTTCATCATTTTAGTTAATATTTAGACAGGATGACAGTCAAGTTCTTGCATTGAACCAAGATCTCCTCCCAGCAGTTTTCCCTAGCTCTCCCTCAGGAGCAACGTAAAACACCTCCGTAGACATCCTAAGGTTACAGCTCTTTACCCCCCCCCCCCATAGTCTAATCTCCAGTCTCACAAAATACCATTAATGATTAGTGGAAATTTTCTACCTTATTTTGACCTTTTGAAACTGAGACAATATCCAATCATATAAACTAGTCAATAAATTCCAGGAAGTGTGCTAGATTTGAAAGTTCTCAGATATAACAGAGGTTTGCTGTGAGTGGTTTTTTGTACTCTACTGACTGTTAACTTTATCAGTCCTACTGTGTTTGTCCTAGTTTCCAGGATAAGGTGAGATCTGAACTCTTCTATGGGCTCTTCTTTGTAATTTTAATGGTATTTGAATTGGTCCCTTATTACAAAGTGCTGCTTAAAAATGTCTTTGCCCTTAATTCTGACTCTGCATCTTAGTGCTATACTTTGAGTTGTCTCCCTGAAAGACATAAGGTGCAGCGGCTTCCTCTACAGGTAGTTTTCCCCAGCAAAACGAACAAATCCTACTGAGGATCTATTTTATAAGAAGAAAAAATAAAGCCTCTCTAGCCTGAATCCAACCACCAGCATCCTTTACTCCAAACCACAGAACAACAATTTCTCCCCTCATTGCTGTAAAATCACTCTTCCACAGCACTGTAACTGTTAGGGAGGCGAGGGCATTTTGGGTGTTAAAAGGCATGACAGCAATTGCCACCACCTGAGATGAATTTTCTAATATTCAAAGCCAGGCAGATAAGTCACTCAAGGTTAAAACCACTTATCTCAGAACAGAAACTGAGCCATTTATATACTTCTTACATTTTTTTTTGAAAGATAGAGCACTGTACAGTGTTGGAAAATTTTCTAAACTTATTTGCATAGATGACACATGAGGGAAGAAAGAAGACTGGCTCCCTTCCGGGTGTCCAGCCCACCGCATACATAACAGGTGTCTGGAACGAGTGGGTCTCACGAGCAATAGAAAACCGCCCTCCTCCTGAGCAAACTAGCTCTTCCCAGTCTCTTGAGTGGACTGAAGAGAAAGGTCTGTGATTTTTCTGGTCACTCTCAAATTAAAGGCCTCTGGTCCCTTTGAGCCTCAAAATGACCAACTCATAACAGTCATGGGAATATCGATTTGTGTTTAACAGTCAAAAATTTGTAAATGCTCTTAAAGGTGAAGCTATTCCCCAGGATCAAGCCACATCAGTCCTGTTACCTGCGGGGTGAAAGGGAATATGTACACTTCCCTCTCTTTTTCTCTGCCCTCTCTCTTCTCCTTCCACCCTGTCTGTGGGCCCAGGGAAGGAAGAATCCTGCTGAAGGGGAAAGCGGCAGCAAAACCTAAGTTAGTGGGCAGCTTAGTGAGCTAGTGCCGTTTCCTCTGGTTTTGAAAGATGCTCAGTGCCGATTCTTTTTTAATGTGGCTTCTTTGGAGATCTCTTTCTCAGCATTCCTAGAGGTCTCTCACATCTAGCCGGCACCTTAAGGCTTTCCTCTGGCCCTCTGATTTTCACACATCCCGCCTCTGCACAGGGGCGTCCCGCTGTTGGCGGCCCACCGCCCTCTGGGGAACCGTCGCGGGTGGGGGAAGCGCGTAAGACGACTCCAGGCCAGCTGGTTCTCCTGCCTGAGCCATGGCAGGTCCACAAGCCACAGCACAGCTTCCTGTCACAGCCCTCTCCTCTGTTGCCTCAGACCACAGACCACGGAGTCCACCCCTTAACCCATTAGAATTCTCTAGTCTGAGTCAAACACCTCTCCACTGTACCCCAGACTCCAAGGGTCACCTATCAAAGTCTCTGAGTGTTTTCCTTGATGTCGCTTTCACTACACTTGAAATGAGGGGAAGTGCTCCCCCCGTTTCCCAAATCCACCACAGTGCCAATCTCCAAAACATTTTGCTTAATTTTCATCTTTTTCACCAGCTGAATTCATAGCTTTCCGATAGCGTCCAGAGATGGGTAAAAGAACAGTCCGCACACACTCCCTTTAGAGACCTGCATAAGTGGATCCAGCTCTTCACTTCACAAGGTAGACATACTTTCTGTTTAGTTTTTTGTTCTTGTTCCTTTCACGGCTTTATGTAAAACCAAGATAAAGAAATGAGGGACAAAATGTCCCATGTTAACGTTATTATAAAGGTGGGACCCAAGAGAATGACTATCACATCAACAAGGTTCTAAACCACCAGTTGGGATAGATCATTTGATTTGTTTACTTTCAGTATCAGTTCACTTTTTTTCTGCTGTCCATTAACATTTATAGCACACCATAAAATTCGGATCCATTTTTATAAAACAGCTAGGAAGGCACCAAAAAATGGAATTGCATACAGAAAATGTTAGTTTCACCATAGATAAGTCCTGTGAAGAACCCTTTATACCTGCGCCTTTAATGCAACATTCATTAAAAGATAATAGGTACAAAATTTCCTATTTATTGGTTCCTAGGCCGAGATTATGAGAAGGATAAAGTCTGCAAGGAACTCGCCAATCTCGGAACAGATGACTTCACATCTTTGTAAGTATAAGGTAGAAGCACCCTCTTGGTTACTTGACCTTGAATGATACTGCATATAAGGTAACTTCAGTTCAGCCTGAAGGGCTAAACAGATTTCTGCTAAGATTCACAGGATAGAGCCCAGGGTCAATGTAGGCAGAAGAGTCAGGCAAATGGAGGACACCCAAAGATTCTCACTGAACTATATAGTTATTTTGGTCTAAGAATTTGTTGCTGGGCCCTGGCCAGTTTGCTCAGGGGATAGAGCATTGGCTCAGTGTATGAATGTCCCAGGTTTTTCTTTTTTTAATTTTTATTTATTCATTTTAGAGAGGAGAGAGAGAGAGACAGAGAGAGAGAGAGGAGAGAGAGACAGGGGGGAGGAGCTGGAAGCATCAACTCCCATATGTGCCTTGACCAGGCAAGCCCAGGGTTTCAAACCGGCGACCTCAGCATTTCCAGGTCTACGCTTTATCCACTGCGCCACCACAGGTCAGGCTGAATGTCCCAGGTTTGATTCCCAGTCAGGGCACACAAAAGAAATGACCATCTGCTGCTCTCCCCTTCCCACTCCCTCTTCTCTCCCTCTTCCCCTCCCTCAGCCAGTGGCCCCAGGAACTGAGGATAGCTCACTTGGTCAGACACTAAAAATAACTCAGTTTATTTGAGCAATGGCCCCAGACGGTAGTTGCTGGGAGGATCACAGTTAGGGCATATACAGGAGTCTGTCTCTCTATCTCCCCTTTCCTCACTTAAAGAAAAATAATTAATTAAAAACATTTTGTTACTGGTATGTTTATTAATGAGTCAAAAGAGAATAAGCATAGTTTTCTAAGGTAAATTAAAATGCAAATAGTACATGCAAGGACTGGCAGAGGCAACAGTACAGAGCAGATTCATTTAGGGAGGAGAGGAAAGAACAGGAGGCTGGTCTGATGGAACCCTCAAGTCCAAATCTATTCTTTACCAGATCGATTTGCCTCAAGCAAAAACTAAACAGCAACCTCATATTCCTTTCATTAGTCAAGAAAACATGGGCAATATTCCTTTAAAAAAAACTAAACAGATTTTTATATTTTAAATGAACAACTATGGGAAAAGATAAATTCTAATTCATATATTGACTTTATTTCTCCTTCAGAGCAATGGTCCTATACAGCAGAAAATTTCCCAGTGGAACATTTGAACAGATCAGCCATCTTGTGAAGGAAGTTGTCTCCTTGACAAAAACCTGCTGTGCTGAAGGGGCCGACCCTGACTGCTATGACAACAGGGTAGGTTTGCGTGGCCTAGCCATGTCTACAGTGGCCCACAGAAGGAAGCCAAGATAGGCCTTCATGCCGCATCTCAGGGAAATCCGAGACAGCAACTCCACCTAGTACAATTTGGGGAGAAATGTGAAGCACATTATCCTAGAGTCCAGGTTTATTCTAGCATAACAAATCAATTTTGTCCATTAGTCCTACAGGTTCAAATGAAAAAACTGAAAAGCAGTTTTATTTATTTTTTCCTAAGTGAGAAGTGGGAGGCAGAAAGACAGATTCCAGCAAGCGCCCTGACCGGGATCCACCCAGCAAGCCCCCATGGGGTGATGCTCTGCCCATCTGGGGCCGTTGTACTATTGCTCCTCAACCAAGCTATGTTAGCGCCTGAGGCTGGGCCCTGGAGCCATCCTCAGCACCTGGGGCCATCTTGCTTCAACTGAGCCTTGGGTGCAGGAGAGGAAGAGAGAGGGATAGAAGGGAGAGGGGGAAGGGTGGAGAAGCTGATGGGTGCTTCTCCTGTGTGCCCTGACCAGAAATCAAACACAGGACATCCAAACACCATGCCAATGTTCTACCACTAAGCCAACCAGCCAGTGACTTTAAAAATAAAATTCTAATCTATTTTAGATATCTTAAAAGTTTACCTATACCTTTATCATGCCAAGCCTGGTACTGACTGACCCAGAACAATTTAGTGATGGCCTCAAATTAATTTAAAAAGTTGCCCTACACACACAGGACAAGCACTCATCTGCTTCTCCACCATTCCCTCTCTCCTTTCTCTCTCTTTTTCTTCCCCTCCTGCAGCCAAGGCTCCTTTGGAACAAAATTGGCCCTGGGAGCTGAGGATGGCTCCATGGCCTCAGCCTCAGGCACTAGAATGGCTCTGGCTGAAACAGAGCAATGCCCCAGATGGGCAGAGCATCGCCCCCTGGTGGGCTTGCCGGGTGGATCCCAGTCGGGCGCATGCAGGAGTCTGTCTCTGCCTCCCCGTTTCTCACTTCAGAAAAATACAAAAAAAAAAAAAAAAAAAAAAGACAAGGAAGGCTCTTCGCAGCCTGGCCCCACTACTCCCAATTCTCACTCTTCTCTCCCTCTAAGAGAGTATTTGCCAACCATATCAAAATTCTTTTCCTTGCATGTTTCATAGTCACCGTACTTTCACACAGGAGATTCTGTCTGATTACCATTTCTGCTTAAATGTTGTAATAGTTTCATGAAACACATTTTGATTTTGGAGATTTTAAAATGTGAAAAAGAATGCTTAGTGTTTATTATATTCCAGTTTCAGAGGTATTAAGGTCTTAGAATTGATTAAATATGCTGTGTCTGGGGGGAAAACAAAAGTTGCCCCATATACATAAAATATTAGTTTGGGGTTTTCTTTCCTGAAGTATATATGCAGAAATTGAAATGCTGAAATGACAGGGCTCAAAATATAGATGGTAGCTGAAAAAGGTGAAACCACACATTTTTAGCAATTTTCTAATGTAGTCATCAGGCCTGATGCAAACAGCATTCAGATGCATCTTGATAAAGGACTCTAAGATAAGTATTTCCCTGTTTAAGCCTGGAGCAATTAGCCTGCAGAAACATTGCTCCAAAGATCTTATTAGACCAGCGATTTTTTTCAGCTGCAAGAATTTTTAATGCCTGACTATTTAGTTAGGGGCACTGACTTCTTTGCTGTTAGACTGTTAAACTTAAAAAAAAAATGACAAAAGCTAACACAATAATAGCTGTCTGGTGTGAATGAATCAAAATTATACCTTTTTTTTTTTGTCAGATCGGCAAAAAGTGTATCTTTTGGTGTGCTGCAGAATTTTAATAATTAGTTTATGTGTGTCATGAGATAAAAAAAGGTTGAAAATCTTTGCCTTAGACTATAATCTGTATAACTATTACTCTTACCATGAATTGCTTTATGTGGCCTTTATCTATCTTTTAAGAATTTTATCATCATTTTCTCCCATCACTAAGTTCATAAACAACCATCATTTCAAGCTGACCTCCTGAACCACCTTAAGACAAACAAGCATCAAACTACCAACCATGATCAGAGTAACAGAACACATTTTATGTGACATATTGGCCAACCTCGTGCCCTGATCAGAGAGGAGCTGCAGGGTTGGACTGACAGGTCACAGGAGAACAGAGATAGCACTGACAGTTTTTTACATACCACCTTCCTCTTTCCCCGGCTTAATCGAAGCATTCTTTAGAAAATGTGTTGACTCTTTTTCTTTTTAAATTTCTTTTTTTGATAGCAAGTAAAAATAATAATAAACAACCAGGAGAGTTGACAGAGAAAGAACTGGAATGGGAGAGGAGAGTCACTGAAAAGAGAGGGTTCTTAAGGACGCCTCGGTTCTGAGTCTGACAGAGGTAGACGCAGAGAGGGTGTGAGATGCTGACTTTTACATGACTAAGTCTTCATGTTGCTTTTCTTCACTGATAGGAAAGATCTTCAAAAGTTTTCCCTTGATAAGATGACTAACCTGTAATATAAGTGTAAGGATTTCAAAATACCTTTTCCCATGTGAATCCCCCAATACTATTTTCCATGATGACCGTTTCTATGCCACATTATCATTCCCAATTCTTTCTCAAAAAAGCATTTTGTTACTGCAATTGCATTGGCGGTCCTCTTACCCTGGGCTCAGCCTGCCCACCTGTGTCAGTGTGTCGGTGTTGAGGCAGTAGGTTAAGTTGTATCAGTGGTTTTCAACTCGTGCTACACAGGAGAGTAAGTTTCAGGGATAAAAACAGGTCCAAAGGCCTCATCTCTGACCTACTGTTTCACAATTTCTGTGTCGGGCAGCCCAGGTGTTTTTTATTTTTATCTAGTGTTAGATTCTGATGCGAAAGTGGGCTCAAGAACTGCTAGGTGAGAGAATGCAAACCAGTGGAGAAGGCTGACGCAGGTAACAAGTCTGCTCACGTAACAAAGGGAGGGGAGGAAGGCAGGGGCCCTCACTCTCTATGGGGTGTTTGCAGCAGAGGTCAACTAGGAGGTCATTTCAGAGCTTTTCGAAATGGCCTCCCTTATCCTCAGAGATGTTAATATCCCCGTGGAGAAACACTGGGCCAGAGGATGAAGCATTCAGTGCCTGCAATCAAACACAGCCCATTTACTAATGAAGGTTCAGTTTGCACCCCAGTCTGAGGAAAGTCATTTACTAACATAAATAAGACTGTGGACTCATCCATAGCTGCTTGCCCTGTTGACAAATCACCTCATGGCACCTTTGGCATGAACAATTCGTCATTGAGGAGAATTTTAAATTTTAAGACTAAAGCCGTGACGCTGAATGGAGAACTACAAGCCGGGAAACGTGTACGTACTTGAGTTTAGTTGTTTTTGTTCTCTCTTTCCAGACGTCAGCATTGTCTGCTCGGTCCTGTGAAAGCGACTCTCCGTTCCCAGCACACCCCGGGACGGCCGAGTGCTGTGCCAGAGAGGGCCTCGAGCGGAAGCTCTGCATGGCCGCCCTGAAGCACCAGCCACAGGAATTTCCTACCTACGTGGAGCCCAGTAACGATGAAATCTGCGAGGCTTTCAGGAAAGATCCCAAAGAATTTGCAGACCAGTAAGTTGCTTTCATCACGAGTAGAACTTTAAGGCAGAAAATACCAGAAATGCATCTAATCTAACCCCCTGCTCGATACAGACACCTCTTCTACAGCAACCTGGACCACTTCCAATAACGAGAACTTGACTTTTGTCCAGGACAGCCCATCTCTCTCACCGTCTGTGGTAGTCAATGCCTTTCTCAGAGCTAAGAATCTCCTTCCCCAAACTCCCTCCCAGTTTGTCCTACATGGATCCCCCTGTCCTGTGATAGATTTTCAAATATTTGACAGTAGCTATCATGATTCCCCTGGAGCTAGTGATTTTTGCATAGGCCATCTGATAAAATTTTGTTGTTAAGCACATTTTTAGTACTTAATTTCCACTAAAGTATAAGAAATAAACAGTTTTTTTCTTTACATTTTAAGAAACAGTTGTGAATACAACACATGTTATACTATATAAGTAAAAATATTACTTTGATCCTCTTATTGTTTAACATTCATAAGAAGCCAGATTATACATAGATTCTTTTTTTAATAAAATGATTTTAGAGCATTGAATGGAGGCTTCTTTTTTTAACTAAATTTATTGGAGTGACACTGGTTAATAAAATTGTATGTTTCAGGTGTACTAGTCTATAACACCGCATCTGAATATTGCACTGTATGCTCACCCCCCGAAGTCAAGTCTCCTTGCATCACCATCTATCCCCCTTTACCTTCTTCTACCTCTTCTTACCCCTCTTTCCCTCCGGTAATCCCCATACTGTTGTCTGTGTCTATGAGTTTCTTTTTTTCTGTGCTTAATCCCTTCACCTTTTTCACTCAGCCCCCTACACACCTTCCCCTCTGACAGCTAGCTCTCAGTCTGTTATCTGTGTCTGTCAGGCTGTTTCTGTTATTGTTGTTAGTTTATTTTGTTCATTAGATTCCACATATAAGTGAAATCATATGGTACTAGTCTTTCTCCAACTGGCTTATTTCACTTAGCGTAATATTCTCCAGGTCCATCCATGCTGTCATGAAAGGTAAGATTCCTTCTTTTTTACTGAGTAATATTCCATTGTGTAAATGTGCCATAACTTTTTTATTTAAGTGCCCATCAGTAGATGAGTAAATAAAAAAAAGCTATGGTACATTTATATAGAGAGTCTTTTTTTCTCTCTCTCTCTCTTAAATTTAATGGGGTGGCATTGATCAATAAGAGCACATAGATTGCAAGTAAACATTTCCATATAGCATTTGAAATATTGATTATATAGAGTCTTTAGTCTTGGAAGATTATAAAAATGACAAAAATGGAGAAAATAAATTATAATGGAAAATATATATATACAAAAAGTCAAAAGCAATGGCAGTCAAATAGACTTTAAATGTATGAAATCAAGGTTACAATTTTATAATAATTGATTGACCTGCCTGTCTCTGTAAATTTTCAGAGAGGATTTTATCCAAGATTTCAGAGTCTATTTTAGGCCCATAAGGGCTTATGCTCCTAAAAATTAAAAAGACTTCAATAATGAAGTAAAATTATTTGTAAAAATCATATAGACTAGTAAACAGAGATAGATAATGAAAGGTAAATCCATAATTACATTCATTTCAATTAATTAACATTAATAAGCATCTACCATGGACCTGCAAACACTAAGTGAATAAAGCAGACGGTCCCTCCTCTCAAGCAATCCACATGGAAATTTAGGAAAGAACTTATTTTTTGTTTAAAGAAGATGTTGATTGGATGTGACTGGTATTATAACCCGTTCTGTAAATCCTTAGTGTTTTTTGGATACTAAAACTATAAACTATCTTAACATGTATTCTCCATCAAAATGCTCATAGAGATAATTTTTTTTTCTCACAAATCTTTTGACCCATGCTTTTTCCCCCACAGATTTATGTATGAATATTCTATTAATTATGGACAAGCTCCTTTGTCGCTTTTAGTCAGTTATACCAAGAGTTATCTCTCTATGGTAGGGTCCTGCTGTACCTCATCAAGCCCCACCATGTGCTTTTTGAAAGAGGTAGGTGTCATTTATTACATAGTTATGTTCTTTTCTGTTTTGTTTGTTTTGTTTTGTTTTTCTTCTTTTCCAAATGAGAGGAGGGGAGTTAGAGAAACAAACTCCCACATGTGCCTTGACAGGGATCCACGCAGCAACCCCCATCTGGGGCTGATGCTCTGCCATCTGGTCATGCTTGCAACTGAACTATTTTTAGTGCCTGAGGTGGAGGCGCCACAGAGCCATCCTCAGTGGTGCCTGGCCGATGCTTTCAAACCAATTGAGCTATGGCTGCGGGAGAGGAAGAGAAAGAAAGAGAGAGGAGAGGGAGGGGTGGAGAAGCAGATGGTCACTTCTCCTGTGTGCCCTGACTGGGAATCAAACCCAGGACATCCACACGTCAGGCGGACACTCTACCACTGAACCAACTGGCCAGGACATATATTCTTTTTTGTTTCTTTTATTAACGCTATCCCTTCTTTTTAAATGGTAGAAGTTCAGATTCTGAAATCAGTACAAGGTTCTAACATGCCTCTTTTGCATTTTGTTCATTGGAAAAAACAAACATACCACTACTTCTGGAAAAGAAATATCAATAAGTTTCTTCGGTCAGAATTCAGTTTTGTAGTTATCAAAAAAAAAGTCATGATATTGATAGTCTCTTCTTTCATTCCTGCAGACTACTTTCAATGTACCTTAACTGTTTAATGAGATTCTTTCATTTATTTTCTAGAGACTGCAGATTAAACATTTATCACTTCTCACCAGCATGTCAAATAGAATCTGTTCACAATATGCTGCTTATGGCAAGGAGAAATCAAGACTCAGGTAAAGGTTAAGCACCATCAGTTTGCTAAGCTGTTTGATTCTGAACTACTCATAATATTAGGATTCTCTAAGATAGTGTTTGTGTTAGAAGATATGAACTATATATAGTCTTAGCTCCAATAATCCTCAAAAGTTTGGTCCAGTTCTTTTTTTCTACGCAGGATATGAACAATAAGAAACAAAGCTATGTTGTGAAACATGAGATTTGCTTTTTATCAACCTTTTCCATATATTCATGCGGGAAAACTGGGAGACTACTAGAATTTTTTTTTTCACCATGCATATTAGCATGCACTATAAATACAAAAGCAAAAACAAAAAAATTTTAAATAAACTATTATTTTCTTTGCTCATTTTTTTCTTGGGATGAGACATTGTATTTTATTTGTTATGTGAAGCTTTGTGCTGTATAATACGTCTCTCTTAAGTTTTATGAATTTACACTAATTACTTAGTTACTTTATTTGTAACCTTTACTGGGATTTTTATGTTAACTTAATTTTTCAGTTTTGACTTTTCCTGTGTTTAAACTTCTCTCATATCTCCTCGATGTACAGATTTGCTACTCTATTTTATCATTTCAGCATTTACAATCTCTTTAATTCCTTCTACTCTGATCCACAGACTTTTTTTTCTTTAATGAAAATAAAAGTATTTATCTTGTATTGGCATCAGATCAGAGTCCCTGGGAATAGAAACTGCTTTCATTAATTCTTTAAAAGTAATTTTCCATTAGAACCACTCAAATACTAAATGGCATATTCTCTAGACTTTCACTTTAGTTTTCCTTCTGCATTAAGATTAGGTAGTTGGCAAGTAGAGCACAGAAATTTATAATATAAACTACCTATATGATATATCTATCTTAATCATTAATTTATACTTGCATTAGTGTCTAGGAAGTTATCCCCAGGAAAGAGCATTGAATGTGAACAAAGATTTAGCTACAGAGATTGCAATCTCATTTTTTAAATTTGAAAAATACAGAGACTTTTTAAATGTCCCTGGAGTAGAGACGTAGTTAAACCAGTTATAATATGACCATCTAAAAGAGGCCAAGAGTTTGTTATAGTTATATTATAGAAGAATATTAATGGAAATTACAAAACATTACTAAAAGAAATTGAAGATGATACAAAATATATAGGAAGACATCCCATGCTCATGGATTGGAAGAGCTAATACGTTAAAAAATGTCCATACTATCCAAAGCTATCTATAGATTTAATACAATTTCTATCAAACTCTCAATATCAACTTTTTTCAGAAATAGAAAAAAAAGACATCTTAAATTTAAATGGAGTCCTAAGAGACTCCATACAAAAAAAAAAAAAAAACAACCCTGAAAAAGTAAAACAAACTTGGAGTCTTCATATTTTCTGATTTCAAAACATATGAGAAAGCAACAATAATCAAGACGCAGCACTACTAGCACATAGGATATATAGACCAACAGAAGAGAACAGAGAACAAACCCTTATGTATTTGGACAAATGATTTTTGACAAGGGAGCCAAGAGTACAGACAGATAAAGGACAGTCTCTTCAACAAATACTGCTGGAAAGATGGGATATCCACTTGCAAAAGAATGAAGGTGAACCCCTACCTTTTACCATATGTTAAAATTAACTTAAAATGAATTAAAGACCTAAACATAATAACTAAAACTATAAAAGTCCTAGAAAAAAATAATGGAGGAAAACTTCAGGATATTGGATTTGAAAATAATTTCTTGGAATTAACTCTTAAACATAGTCAACAAAAGCAAAAATAGACAAATGAGATTACATCAAACAAACTCCTGAGCACTAAAGTAAATAATAAACAGAGTAAATAGGCAAGCTATAGAATGGGAAAAAATATTTCCAAATCATATATCTAAAAAGGGTTTAATATCTAGTATGCATAAGAAACTGCTACAACCCGACAACAAAATACCAAATAACCCAATTAAAAAGAACTGAATAGAGAATTCTCCAAAGGAGATATAAAAGTGGCCAGCTAGTATATGAAAAGATGCTCAACATCACTAATCATAGGAGAAACACAAAGCAAAACCACAATGCTGCTTCGCACCCATTATGATTGTCACTACCAAAAGAACAAAAAGTGTCAGGAGGAATGTGAGAAAATTGGAATTATTGTGTACTGTTGGTAGAACACTAAATTGTGCAGTCATGGAAAACAATGCAGTTTCCTCAAAAAAATTAATAGAATTACCATATGATCCAGTAATCCCACTTCTGCAAACATGGTGGAACAAAAGTAGTTTACAGTTGTTCAGATGGAAAATAAAACAATAATCAATAAATAATAATACAATAATAAATTCTGTGTTTTATGTACCAGCAACTGTAAACCTTCTTTTGCTCTATCTTGTTTATATTCCTGAGAATTCAAAGCAGGATCTCAAGAGATATTTGCATATTCGTGTTTATTACAGCATTATTCACAATCGCCAAGAGGCAAAAGCAATCCAATGTCCTCTGACAGGTGAATGGATAAAGAATGTGGTACTGGATTTACATACAATGAAATATTATGCTGCCTTTAAAAATCCTGTCACATGCTATATAATATGTACGAATAAACCTTGAGGACATTATGCGAAGCAAAATAAGCAGTCACAGAGCCACAAATACTGTATGACTCCACTCATATGGAGTACCTAAAGTATTCAAAATTGTAAAATCCTGGTTACCAAGGGAGTAAGAGTGCAATCAATGTTTAATGAATACAGAGGTTCAGTTTTACAAGACAAAAATGTTCTAGAGATCTGTTACAACAAAGTAAACTTACTAAACATTATTGAACTATACACTTAGAAAATGGTTAAGGTGGAGGCCCTGGCTGTATAGGTCAGTTGGTTAGAGCAGTGGTACCCATCCCCAGGCCGCAGACCTGTACCAATCCATAGGCCATTTGGTACTGGTTCGCAGAGAAAGAATAAATAACTTACATTATTTCCATTTTATTTATATTTAACTCTGAATAATGTTTTATTTTTTAAAAATGACCACATTCCCTCTGTTACATCTGTCTAAGACTCACTCTTGACGCTTGTCTTGGTCACGTGATACATTTATCCGTTCCACCCTAAATGCCGGTCCATGAAAATATTTTCTGACATTAAACCGGTCCGTGGCCCAAAAAAGGTTGGGGACCACTGGGTTAGAGCATCATCCAGATATGCAGAGGTTACTGCTTCAATCCTCAATCAGGGCACATACAGAAACAGGTTGTTTCTGTCTGCCTCTCTCTCTCTCTCTCTCTCTCCCTTCTTCTCTCTCTAAAATCAATACATAAAAATTAAAAAAATAGTTAAGGTAGAAAAGTAAATGCTATGCTTTTTTAATACAATGAAAAATATTTAACGGTATAGAATATATTCCTGACCCATTAAGTGAAAAGGTAAATTTGTCAATAATATAGCATAATCACTTAAAAAATAATTAACACCCTGTAAACCTTATAAAATACTTAAGGGTTTCATGCCAAAACATCAACATCTATTAACCCTGTGGTATAGGGCTACAGGTCCTCATTACTTCATTTGTACTATAGTTTGTAAGCAAATATATATATATATATATATATCAAAACACTTAAGAAGATTGTGAGGAGCCCCCATAATACCACATTGGTATATATACCAAAACATTTAAGAAGATTGTGAGGAGCCCCCATAATACCACATTGGTCTTACGAATAGAGAGATGTTAGTGCTCTCTGTATTGCCACTATAGATTTCACATTTTAAAGACATCCCTCAGCTATGTAGATCTGGCCAAAAGAGAAGCCGAATGTGAGTAATGAAAATTTGAAAAGCTTCACTGGGATGACGGAATGCTGAGTAGTAACCTCAGCACACAGGAACCATTGCACAGCAGATGTGTTCCACGCAGCTGTTGAACACAAGAGTTGAAACTATGATATTATTTTTCCAGTGTGTGTGTTCAGAATGAAACCAAAGAAACTGAGGTATGGAGTAAGCTAACAAATTCTTCTAAAACTGTTTAGCCATCTCATAAAATTAGCCCAAAAAGCACCAATGGCTGCTTTGGAGGATGTTGTGCCACTCGCTGGAGATGTTACCACAATCCTCTCCAAGTGTTGTGAGTCTATCTCTGAGGACTGCATGGCCAAGGAGGTAAGAGAAGCATCATCATCATCATCATGTGCCACACACTAAACTGCTTTTTACATGCATCATCCCAATGATCCTCACATGCATGCTATGAAACTCAAATACATTAATTCCATTTTGCAGATGAGAAAAAGTATAAGAAAGGGTTAAAAATTAAAGTCACACAACTAGTAAATAGCAAAGTCCACACACAAAGACAAGGTTGTCTGATTCCCAAGAACTTAGTACACTTGCAGAACCCAGTATAGTAGCCACAGGCCACATATGGTTAGTTAAGTTAAATATAACTAAACATAAATGAAATTTAAACTTCAGTTTTTAAATCATACAAGCCCTATTTCAAATACTCACTAGTATTTATATTAAACAGAACAGATACAGATAATTTTCCTTATCATGTAGTAAAGTCCTATTAGACAACACTGCAACCATTATACTATTGGAGGTTATGATTTTTCTGATCGTTCTGATTATACTTGTCATAATTTGATGGTCATTTCATTTTTTCCCATCATTTCTTGTTTACACAATACTTTCAAGTAGATACAAATCTGTACAGCTACTTTAGATAAAGGTCACACTCCAAGTCTGTGGATCCCTTTAGGAATAGTAACATTGTGCTGCCTGGTCTTTTTTCCATGAAGAATACATGTCTGTGTTAATAGGTATTTTTCTGTAACCACTTATAATGGCTAGTAGGACTCTTTTTCTCTCTCCATATATAATATATTATATATTTCATATATATGTATATATATAATTCCATCTATATATACATATATATATATTACTACATTGCCCTCCTAGATATACCTTATTTTATTTAACCAGTCCTCTATTACTCTATTATTGGGTTTAATAGCCTTATAGTTAAGTCTTCTCTTTACCATAATTATTTTCTGATGATAAATTCTTAGAAGTCAAATTGTATATTTTAAGGCTGTTAGCACATATTAGCAAATTTCCCTCCAAAAATATTCTACCAATTTACTTTCTAAGAGCATTCCCACTGACTTCTTTTTCCCTTCTTTTCCAAGTGAGAGGAGGGGAGATAGAGGGACAGACTCCTGCATGTGCACTGACTAGGATTCACCCAAGCAACCTCCATTTGGGGCTGATGCTCTGCCCATCTGGGGCCATGCTCATAACCAAGCTATTTTTAGCACCTGAGGTGGAGGCTTCACAGAGCCATCCTCAGTGACCATGGCCAATGTACTCAAATCAATTGAGCCATGGCTTCAGGAGAGAAAGAGAGAGAGAAGGGGGAGAGGGAGGAAGAGGAGTGGAAAAGCAGATGGTCGCTTCTCCTGTGTGCCCCTGACTGGGAATCACACCTACATACCAGGCCAATGCTCTACCACTGAGCCAATGGGCCAGGGCCCCACTGACTTTTATATATACCATGCTAGAACTGGTAAAGCTATGTAAACCTTCCTTATTTTTAATTGGACCTGCCAGAAAACTAACAACACATAAAATCGCAATTACTTTTGTAGCTGCCTGAATACACAGTAAAAATCTGTGACAACTTATCCACAAAGAATGCTAAATTTAAGGACTGTTGTCAAGAAAAAACACCCATGGACATTTTTATGTGTGCTTACTTCATGCCAGCTGCTCAACCGCTAGAGCTACCAGCCATTGAGTTGCCCACAAGTAAAGATGTGTGTGGTGCAGGAAACACCAAAGCCATGGATAAGTAAGTAGCTGATCTAATTATTATATTGACAGCATTGACATTCACTAGCATTAAATGACAAAAAAAAATAGATGGGGAAGAAATGGTAAACCTTTAACTGGTTTCACTAAGAAAAGAATTAAGATAAATACACCATGAGTTGCATACACTATGAATAGTATATGCATTCATATCATAGTCACAAAATTATTTCACAAACAGGTTGAATTTACAGCTCAGAAAATCATTTCTTAATATCAGAGAGCAGATTTAGACTGTTTACTAAAACTCTATATTTTTCTAAATACTTATTGTTTTTATGAATACATAGACAGCAATGGGATTAAGATAATCAAAGAATTTACACAAATCTATTTTCACAGAAAAGCATGCATTCATGGGTATGCCTGTGTATATGTGTCATATTTTGAAAATTGACGTCTATAACAAAGACAAAATATCCAGTTTCTGTGTCTTTAATGAAAAGTAAAAGATTTAGCTACAACAAAATCCAAATCGAAAGGTGTAGGATTGTAAACAATAATCTCATTGAAAGGCAAGTTATTAATAGTTGCTTTGAAGTTATTGTGACTAGTTAACACTGAACTAAGGCTCCAGTTTCTGTGAAACTGAACTAACTAGTGTGACTAGTTAACACTGAACTAACTAGTGTGACTAGTTAACACTGAACTCAGATTCCAGAAGTTTTTCTCAGTAAAATACTTGAGCCAACCCTGAAAAACCTTGAAGAATGCTGTGCCTCTGAAGATACTACTGCCTGCTTTAACGCTAAGGTACAATTTGCTAGATTTCTTCATCAATGTTGATTTAAAGTACCTACTTGATGCTTTATATATAGAGTTAATTGTGTTATGGTGACACAAAGGACAGTTTCAAAGCATTTGAAGTAGATGCATATATATAATATAGTGTGTAACTGGATATGTAATACAAACAGAGCCTTAGTTCAGTGTTAACTAGTCACAATAACTTCAAAGCAACTATTAATAACTTGCCTTTCAATGAGATTATTGTTTACAATCCTACACCTTTTGATTTGGATTTTGTTGTAGCTAAATCTTTTACTTTTCATTAAAGACACAGAAACTGGATGTTTTGTCTTTGTTATAGACGTCAATTTTCAAAATATGACACATATACACAGGCATACCCATGAATGCATAAGTGTATCCTTTCCTTTCTCTCTCATACCAGGTATACATTTGAACTAGCTAGGAGAACTCAGATTCCAGAAGTTTTTCTCAGTAAAATACTTGAGCCAACCCTGAAAAACCTTGAAGAATGCTGTGCCTCTGAAGATACTACTGCCTGCTTTAACGCTAAGGTACAATTTGCTAGATTTCTTCATCAATGTTGATTTAGATCAAGGGCTGGCAAACTGTAGCTTATAGGCCGCATCTGGACTGGTGCCTGTTTTTGTATGGTCTATATGCTAAAATGGCCTTACATTTTTAAATAGTTTTTTGGGTTTTTTTTTGTTTTTTTGTATTTTTCTGAAGCTGGAAACGGGGAGAGACAGTCAGACAGACTCCCGCATGCGCCCGACCGGGATCCACCCGGCACGCCCACCAGGGGCGACGCTCTGCCCACCAGGGGGCGATGCTCTGCCGCGACCAGAGCCACTCTAGCACCTGGGGCAGAGGCCAAGGAGCCATCCCCAGCGCCCGGGCCATCTTTGCTCCAATGGAGCCTTGGCTGCGGGAGGGGAAGAGAGAGACAGAGAGGAAGGGGGGGGGGTGGAGAAGCAAATGGGCGCTTCTCCTGTGTGCCCTGGCCGGGAATCAATACCGGGTCCCCCGCACGCCAGACCGACGCTCTACTGCTGAGCCAACCGGCCAGGGCCTTTAAATAGTTTTTTGAAAAAAGACTTGCATTTCATGATTTTAAAATTTGATGAAATTCAAATTTCAATGTTCATACATAAACCATGTCACTGTTCATGCATTGTTTGTGGCTGCTTTTGGGTCATAACGCAGAATTGAGCAGTTACCACAGAAACTAGCTATGGCCTACAAGCCTGAAACTTCTACTAGCTGGCCTTATACAGAAAATGTTCACCACTATGTGGTGTAGATTAAACACTCATACCAACATGTTTCATGGAATTATGAATTACTGCTTCTTGGCACGGTGTCAGGATAAATATTTTTATGTAATTATTACTTTCTTACAGGTCCCTCAGCTGAAGCCAGAGCTATCTTCTTTCATTGACAAGGGGCAAGAACTATGTGCAGATTATTCAGAAAATACCTTCACTGAGTACAAGAAAAAGTAAGGAACTTTCTCTAGCCGTGTCCTTCAAATTTATCAATATTAGTCTGGTATTATGATTTGAAATCATAGTTGAAGACTTAAGATGTGCTAAATGAGCAATAAAAAGAGTAAGTTCAATTAAAAGTTTTAAAAAGTAGTTAGAATCTGTAATCTGTATAAGAAAGAATTCTTTTTGTGGGGAAAATGGTTATGTATATTAGTTATGTGTATCAGGTTAGAACAGAGCCAAAAATATGTAAATTATAAGATCTGTAGGGACTTGATTAAGAAAACATAATTAATATATAGTTTATCCACATTCTTGTCTTAAAGCTATCTGTAGATGTAGCTATATATAATTAAGAAACTATAGCTCAGTTGGTTAGAGCATCGTCCTGATACACTGCAGCTGCAGATTCAATCCAGGGTCAGGGCACATACAAGAATCAATGAGTGCATAAATAAATGGAACAACAAATTGATGTTTCTTTCACTCTCTCTCTAAAATCAATAAAATAAACTATAAAATTTCTGGAAAATGTTATCTAAATTAAGAATATGTTGTCTAACAAAAGGACCTAAACTTTCAATTAAGTATAGTATCACCAGCTAATGTATTCACGATAAATTATAAATACAAATGTTAATTGATCACTCATATGTACAAAAGGCATTTTTCGCAACTAGGAGAAGAAGTCGTTTCTTTACAAATTGGTGTTAACAATAAAATAAGGATACATAAAAATGAAAGTAGTTTTATTGGGTTCCTGGAAAATGTCTCTGTTGAGACCATATCATTCTCAATTTCATTAAGTAGATTGCTAAAGTCTATTTCAAATCATCTTGAACAACACAGGCCTCAAGTAAGCACAAATAAAACTCCACATAAAGACCTTTCTAAAGATGTTCCCCAAAGTGGAACATCTCCTTCAATGACTTGAGTGAAATCAACCTTAGCAAAGCTGTAAAAAAAAATGAAAAATGGTGAAAGCCTTAGCTTCAAAATTATTTAACAGTTATTAGAAAGTTATATAACTAATAGAATAGTTTGAAGGTAGTATAGAATAATGTTAATAAGGTAATGCAAGACTAAATTCTCTTCCAACAGTTTTCAACTCCAGGATTGCGTGGGGCAAGTGAGTGATAATTTATATAACCTATTCCAGTTGAACACATAGTCGAATTGACATGTAAAGTCATGACATGAGAGAAGACTGAGGCCATTCAATCTAGGTATTAGAGATCCCACCCTGCTCCTGTTTTCTCCCATCCTCTGAGTTCCTTCTGGCCTCACTTGCCTCTCCTTTCAGCTGAAGTGAACTCATTTCAATAATGCTTTTAGGGGCAAACTAGTCCCCCCAACCATCTTATTTCTTCCCAGCATTCACCCTGCCAACTCCAATTCTAGATAAATTTGTATCTCTTCAACCTCCCCTTGCCTGCTACTGGGCTGGTAAGTACTCTTGGAGGAAGTCATAAAACCAGGCTGAGTTCTCCGCCATGAGGAGTTATCAAGAACGTAGACAGTTCAAACTGAGGAAGAAACAACAGAATTCAAGTGCTAGCACCACCTTGCCAGTGAGACAGAGAGCTGGTTAACACTAGAGCTAAAAACAAGAGCCAAAAGTCTCTGATCTTGTTTCAGTGTTTTCCAGCATTGCTGAGTAGGCAGGTTATACAAAATATGAGAGAAGAGAAAAAGCATTAAGCATTACAGTGGCATGAATTTCATGATCCTTTAAGGAGCTTGAAACTTACAACAGGAGCAAAGATGAAAGATTAAGGAAAACAGAAAAGGAAGTTATCCAAGATGACACAATGAGGTAAATAAAAGGGGAAAGGTTGGAATTCAATTCAACAGCAATTTGTATATTTACTTTTATGATCTTAAAAGCATAGATTTCACTTCTTAATCTCAAATTGAGTTCATAAAAATAGTTTTTCAGATATAGATAATGTTCTTTTGAAGGACAAGTATTTCCATTTTCACTTTTTTTTGTAACATCTGAAATGGCTATCTTTTGCGTTTAAAATGTTTCTAGAAACATCCAGTAAAATCTTACAAAAACATGGTCTTTCAGACTGGCAGAGCGATTAAGGGTGAAATTGCCTGATGCCACAGCCACCGAACTTGAAGAGCTGGTTGCCAAGCGCTCAGACTTTGCCTCCAAGTGCTGCTCCATTAACTCACCGCCTCTCTACTGTGACTCTGAGGTGAGGATAATCCATTTATCGCCACACAGCATTTTAAAGACTTATGCACTCAGATTTGCTTATTTCTTTTTGTTATTGAAATGTTATTATGGCCTTAGTTGGGTATCTCAGTTGGTTAGAACGCCATTCCCTGATATGCCAAGGTCTTATGTTCGATCCCCAGTCAGGGCACATGCAAGAATCAACCAATGAATGCATAAATAAGTGAAACAACAAATTGATGATTCTCTCTCTCTCTCTCTCAAATTAATAAATAAAAATTTAAAAATGAATAAATAAATAAAAGAAATGACATTATGTCCTTTCCTGGTGCTATATTTGTTGTCTTTACAATGCAAGTTAGAAAAATTACTGTTTTCATGGTATACTAATTTAAAAGCAAATTGAGGCAACTGTAAACGTTAGGAAATTTTACTTTTAAAGAAAACAGGGAATACAGGCAGCAAAGTATAGTACAGTGTTTTTCAAATTGTAGGTTGTACCTAATTAACAGCTTTTTTAAATGAAAGCAGAGAAAAAAAGACAGAAATATAGTCCATCTAACAGAGTGTGGTTACATATTTTGTGAAAATTTTATTTCACATATATGTATATATACGCATATATATGTATACGCATAGGTATCAGTAGGTAGATGGATTTAAAAAAGAGCCACTTTTAGGGAAAAAAAAAAAATTATACCATACCTCCTCTTAACTATAAAATTTTATTTTTAATGTAACAATAAAAAGAAATACAGTTTAATTACTAAAGGTTACATAAATATTTATTTACCAATAGTTATTTTCTAAAAATTAAAAAATACATTAATATTAAAATATTGGATTCATTTTTAACCACAAGTTTTTTTTTAAACACCATCAGTTGGTTTCCAACTGAATGATAAAGACATTTGATATCATATTTTCTCATTTCCTTCCTCATTTCTTGGAATTTGTTCTTGGGGTCATCTTACTTTAAATGTGATTCTCCCACCTCTAGCCCCTAAATCCCGCCCCTTCCTGTCTCCCTCCTCCCTTCGCCTCCTCTCTATATTCCCTTTTCTCCCATAAATGTAGTTGCATAGTTGCCATATTTTACCTTGTGAAGTTCCAGCCAGACCTTTTATTTTCACTGATAAGTGAATTGGTGTGTCCTTTTCACTGCGTTGGAGATGATCAGTTTTCTCCTATAAAACTAATGCGAGGTTGGTATTTGGCATCTTATCTTTATATCGACTGAAGGTGTGAAGGAAGGGAGGGTAGCCCACTTTAGGCTGTGTGGACCCGTTGTTTGTAGACCTGACCTGTGTTTTCTTTAACATTTTGTTACATATCTTTCTCTAGGGTTTTCTCCACCAAGTCAGTTTTTATCCTATTCCATGAGGAAAGGTTTGTTAGCCTGTTCATATACATTCAGCCCTTTTGTTCAGAGCACCCATTTGATCTGAAACTCTCCAGCAGTCAATTCAATTAGAAGAGTCAAAAGATAAGGCCGACACTTTCTTTCCCCACTGCCATCCTGGAGATATTAGTGGCAATTCCAAGAATTCTGTTGTCTCCCCCATTCCATTTCTAGAGTATAGATTGAGGGTTAAGACTAACTCTATGTCATATCAAAATATTTGCTTCCTCTCTCTACCTCTTCTTTCTAAAGTTCATGATATTCACTTGCATCCTTTCCCCACTTGATGGTAGCTGAGATTTATTTTTTTAATGTATTTTATTATTGTTTGTCATGTGTTGGAGAAGAGCCTTTATGATACATTTTTAACTCATTTTTACACATAAAATAAGTTACCAATAATTTAAAAGTAAATACACTTGGGCTAATGATTTAATGCTAATTAGAAGTCTTTCAGGATAGGTTAAAGAATGTTTTCCCTCCAAGAAGTCATCGGAATTTTTATTCATTTATTAAAACATGAAAACAACAGCCCTGGCCGATTGGCTCAGCAGTAGAGCATCAGCCCAGTGTGTGGAGGTCCTGGTTCGATTCCTGGTCTTGGCACACAGGAGAAGCACCCATTGGCTTTTCCACCATTCCCCCTTCTTCCACTCCCACAACCATGACTCGGATGAACAAGTTGGCCCTAGGTGCTGAAGATGGCTCCATGGCCTCCCCTTAAGGGCTAAAAGAGCTTGGTTGCCAAGCAACAGAGCAGTGGCCACAAATGGGCAGAACATCAGTCCCAGACTGGGGTTGCCAGATGGATCCTGGTTGGAGCACATGCTGGAGTCTATCTCTTTGCCTCCCTGCCTCTCACCTGATTAAAAACAAACAAACAAACATGAAAGTGGCAAAGCCTGGTTTGATTTTAGTATACTATTTTTATTGTTTTTTTTATTTATTGTTCTATCAGAATATATTGAATAATCAATCCAAGAACCTAATTTTAAAAATCACAGAAGTTTAAATGTGGAAAGAAGACTATAAAGTTCATCTAGTATAATTTTCCACTTAGTAATTCCTTCCAGAGATCATTCATCCTCCATTTAAATACCTATCCCCAATTAATTTTCCCCTAGAGGTAGCCAATTTCACTGACAGCTTCACTTATGAGTATATTTTCCTACAAATAAAGCCATGATAGTCTTATCATTTCTGCTGAGCCTAGTCTGGCTTTCTCTATCAACCAGAAAAAGTCTATTCTCTGTCCTCAATAGCGGCTTTATTATAATTGAAGTGACTTTTAAAAATTAAGCTGTGTATAGGGTTTTTTAAAGTCTTGAGCTATGCATACCAATTCTCTAAATATTTTAGTGAGTTTTTGTTTTGTTATTCACTGGATAGTGCCTTACAAACTTAATCTGTTTGACAAACTGAGGTACATCATCTTGTTCATTTCTCTGTATACTCTTGAAGATTCTGATTTCTGTTCCAATTTCTATATTTATTCTCTAGCCCAAATGTAGCTGCTAATCTTATTTGTAACAATTTATAGTCAGAATTTCAAATGAGTACAGTAGAAAAAAATGCCTATTCTTTCAATACTGCTGAGAAATATATATTTAGATATATTAAAAATTCATACCAAGTAAAGTTCTAAACAAAACTAAAAGTTAGAGTGTTGGGATATTTTGGTCATTATCAACATTAGAAATTTAGCATTAAACAATGAAACTGAGCAGTTCCCTCCTTTACTACTGGTTACTACCAGTTGCCTTTTCCTAATATAACAGGTAAATTTAGGTTGCCTTCTCACAGAAAAATTTATCTTACCAGCAGAATGTGCTCTGAGGGTCTAATTCAGTTATTGAAAAAAGAGGAGAAATATAAATATCTTTTTAGATTCTATCAAATTTGGTAACTCTTCCTCAGTCCTTGTTATCTCGACCTAAGCACACCTTCCTTTTTGACATCATACAAAACAAACATCTTTATGTATAAAATTCATGCTTGCTTCCTTCCTTCAAGCGTCTTGCCCTGCATTGCTTTGAACTGCTTTTCAGTATATTTTTCTTCATAACGTATTGTTATTTAAAAACCATTTCCAACTACAATGATGAGGGAAGCAAGGTTTTGACTTTCTGTTTTCTTGCTTTATAACCGGTGAATATACAGCAGCGGTGCTGCCAGGAGCCAGTCTTTCAGTAATTGCTAAGGAGAGTGAGATGAATGGAGTTGTTGAGACACTTGGGCACATCTGATCATTTACAGCACTCGGAAATTAGACCCCCTGGTGTTTCTATTAACCTTTTTGATTATCTTTCTCCATTGCTCTCATAGTTAGGTAAACAAGATCACCTTTGCCTTCTGATTTCATGTTCAGGCAAAATCTGATAGAACAGCCATTCACTTTAAAATTCTCAATGCTTAGAATCAATATTTGTCCTACATATCCTATAACATTTGGATTATAATTTATCAGTAAATCTCTTTGACCTATATTTGTTTGACAACTTTTTCCTTAAAAGTAAAGCCCAGTCACTCCAAGTCATATCCAGAAATCCACCTCTGTCTGCCAGTCTACATAGACTCGACATAGTCACTTAACAAGTGGCACAAGGGGCTTCTGAACACAAGGGGTTTGTGTTTCTTATGTGATAATCTAGCTTTATGCTTACGCTAATCTTGAAATGACCAGGACATAGAACAACCAGTGTACTTTTCTTTTGGCTTCACCATGGCACCCTTTATTGTACCACTGAGGTCCATTGATTGTAGAAAAATGTACTATTGCAAAATTAGACTTGAAATTATTATTTTACTCTATACTATCATTCAGATAGGGTATCCCTGTGCACCCCTCTGAAAACTTATTACGATTCTGCTACAATGTCCCAACAGAGTGCTAGTGGGCATCAACTATGGTTCCCCAAGAGATTGAGAAAGCCACTGTTACATGCTGGAGTTGATCATTAAAATCTTAAAAACATAGAGACAAATGCAAATAGCCAAGAGGGTACTAGACAAAGAGGATACTACTGTCTTCTCCTCTCTCCTCCCCTTCTACCTCCCCCTCTTTCTTCCTCTCTTGTACTTCAGAAAAAGTTGACATATCCACTAGAGTTTCTTTCTCTCAGTGTAACTAGATTTTGTGATACTCAGTGTCATAGCTATCATTTAAGTCGATACTATTTGTTAAGCAGAATATATATATATATTTTAAGTGAGAGGAGGGGAGATAGTGAAACAGACTCCTGCATGTGCCCCAACCGAGATCCACCTGGCAATTCCTATCTGGGGATGATGGTTGAATCAACCAAGCTATTCTCAGTGCCTGACTCTCGGACCAATCAAACTATCCTCAGCGCCTGACTCTCAGACCAACTGAGCTATCCTCAGGATCCAGGGTGACACTCAAACCAATAGAGCCACTGGCTACAAGAGGAGAAGAGCAAGAGAAGGGGGAGAAGGAGGGGAAGAGAAGCAGATGGTCATTTCTCACATGTGTCCTGACCAGGGATTGAACCTGTGGCATCCATTCACTGGGCCAATGTTCCATCCACTGAGTAAACTGGCCAGAGTCATAAGCAGAATACTAATAGCCTTGTTAAGTAGAATATTGATAGCCTTATATGTATGTGTTTATAGAATAACCTAAAACAATTCTAAATATTAGGTACCAATTAATTTCCCTTTTACAGATAGTATGAATGAAATATACAAGATTACAAGATGTTAGGAAAATCATGTTTATTTCACATGAGCCTGTTATTCTACATGTCATCAGATTTTAGCCCTAATTTAGTTAATACTGAAAACAAAATATTGATATCCAAAGACTATCAACTTTTTAATGAAAGTTAAAAACTATTGTTAAAATAGCAAAAATGACACCAGGTCAGTAGTATCACTGAATTCCATTATTATATTCTACCTTTTATCCTTCTATGACTCTTTGCTTCTCATTCTCTGTCATATCATCCTCCTCTTCTACCCACACCTTAAATTTCTAGGTTTTCCAGAGATTTTTTTCATGGTCTTCTCCACTTCGCATGACATTACATTTCCCCCAAGTGTTCGGAAATTCCTTTCATCTCCAAATCTCTCCCTCCAGTCAGACTCTCTCCTCGCAGCACCTAGCTTTTTATTCAAATGATTAAGGACTCTACTGTTCCACAAAAAAAATAAAACTCAATATGTCCCAAACATTCCCCTTAAAAATCTCATCTGGTATTGCCTAAATTTATTACTATCATTGCCATTTATTCGTTATCCAAGATTAAACATTACCCTTAATTTCTCCTTCTTTCATATACATCCAAACAGATTCAATATCCTATCAATTCTAACTCCTCAATATCTCTAAATCTCCACCCCCAACCTTTTCTACATTGTTGATACTTAAATGTGGACAATCTTTTTTTTTTTTTACCTAAATTATAACCTCCCAATTGGTCTCTCATCTCTAGTCCATGACAACGCCTCACACCCAATCCCATTCTATACCGATGTCTAAAGAACCTTTGTGAAACACAAAATTGTAATACAGTCCTCTAATTGCTCCACATCATTCCTAAGTTGAAGTCCTTTTTCTTTTTTATTTTGTTTTGTTTTTTTAATCAAGAGAGGTTGGACCTTTGTTCTCCTCTCCAGCCGGATGTCTCACTCCTTCTTCCTCCGCCTTTGGCTCTCCCCCACTACTTGCAGCTTTCCTAAGTACATTGTACTTGCTCAAATCTCCAGGCTTTTGCATGTGAAGATATCCTGATTCTATGACCTGGAGATCTTGCATCAAGATTGAGGATTCGCCTGACCTATGGTGGCGCAGTGGATAAAGCGTCGACCTGGAAATGCTGAGGTCGCTGGTTCGAAACCCTGGGCTTGCCTGGTCAAGGCACATATGGGAGTTGATGCTTCCAGCTCCTCCCCCTTCTCTGTCTCTGTCTCTGTCTCTGTCTCTCTCTCTCTCCTCTCTAAAAATGAATAAATAAATAAATAAAATGCTATAAAAAAAAAGAATCTTAAAAAAAAAAAAAAAAAAAAAGATTGAGGATTCAAGTTAGACATCACTCTGATAACCCTTCCTTGGGCCTCACGCTCTTCTGTTGCCCTTCATACTCTGTGCACACCCAGTAACTAACACTTTTTTTCTTATATATTTTCTATACAACATTGTAAACTCTTCAGGAGCAGGGATAGTGTAAAACTAAGTAAGTGTGAAGATAGCCAATAAAATGTTTAATAAAAATTGCATTTTAATAAGAATCCTTTTATAACATCAAGGTTCAAATTTTGTTTACCTTCATGATCTAATAGTCTGCTCATGAAATGCTGTATGAATAATTAGATAACATTTTTTTCATTTCAGATTGATGCCGAAATGAAAAACATGCTGCAGTCCTGACAGGTGTGTACCATCTTAGGTAAGTATTGTTTTTAAAGGCAGCCAAAATCAAAAACCCAGTTTTGTGTACTGTATTTTTTTAAAATCATAGAATGGGAAGGAGACTCTCAAATCATTTCTTCTATTTTCTAGTCAAACTTATTTTACTGGTGAGTTTCTGGGAAAGTTAAGGAGTTTACACAAGTATACACAACTGACTTTTGGCATACTTAAACTAAAATCTGGGTCCCCAGCCTGGGGATAGCCACCATACCCTCACATCTATGATAATGACAACATGGAGACCATTTCAGGGATTATGATGCATTTAATAGAAAAATGAGCTAAAAGACAGAGTCCATCACATCTTAAAGACAACATAGTCATGTTCTTAGGAGGAAAGAGGCATTTCTCAAATTAATGCAATACTGTAGAAATATCATCACTTGCTTTTTTCAGAAATTACATTTTCACTCAAAAATACCTGAAGATATTAAGGACATAAAATAGTTTAGACAGAATTTCATACCTTAAACTAAAGATGACCTCAACTCTGCACATTTCAACAAAAGTATTTTCTGTCCAGATTTAATTATATTCACTTTAAAGAGATTACTTATAAACTTAAAATATATATATATATAAATAATGATTTTGGTTTATCTCAAATATTAATTGAGCTAAGTATTTTTTTTTTGTATTTTTCTGAAGCTGGAAACGGGGACAGACAGTCAGACAGACTACCGCATGCGCCCGACAGGGATCCACCCGGCACGCCCACCAGGGAGCGATGCTCTGCCCACCAGGGGGCGATGCTCTGCCCCTCTGGGGCGTCGCTCTGTTGCGACCAGAGCCACTCTAGCGCCTGGGGCAGAGGCCAAAGAGCCATCCCCAGCGCCCGGGCCATCCTTGCTCCAATGGAGCCTTGGCTGCGGGAGGGGAAGAGAGAGACAGAGAGGAAGGAGAGGGGGAGGGGTGGAGAAGCAGATGGGCGCTTCTCCTGTGTGCCCTGGCTGGGAATCGAACCCGGGACCCCTGCACGCCAGGTCGACGCTCTACCACTGAGCCAACCGGCCAGGGCTGAGCTAAGTATTTTTAATGATGCAAATTTTTTGTGTTGCCGATTTCCTGACAATTTACCCCCAAATGATATAGAAGCCAAAGCTACTGACTAATAAAATTAAATCATTTCATCATCTCCATGTTTCCAACTCTTAACTATTTGAATTATCTGAAACAATAAAAACAAACATACAAAAAAAAGAAAGTTAATACTCTGAGAAGCAGTACAATGGGGGTGGTGAAGAAAACTCGTTTTTGGAATTACCCAATCTGGATTACAATCCCCACCCCAACCATTTATGTTTGTGAACCAGAGCACATTATTTAAATTCTCTAAAACTTGGAGGGGAGGGTTGTATAAAAGAAAATTACAATATCTACCTCTCATCATCATAGTAATGACAGAGATGATAAAATGCCTAGAAAATAGTAGCAGTGACACCCGCAAAGTTGTTCTTCCTGCTGCTGCTGCTTCTGTGATTTCTCTTTTGCGAAAACAGGTAAGCTCTCCAGCGGCAGAAGTGGCACGTGTTGTTTGGCATGCAGCAGTTCCTAAAACTATTTTTTAATGAGGCTAAAGGCCAGGTTTCAATTTGACAAAGATGCACAATAGGTTCTTCAAAAAATAATAAGTTCCATAAAATTTTCTGGACGTAAAACTCGTATCCAGATCACTAGTCACAAAGACCAGAAGATAAAAAATGTATACAATCTACATCTAGAACAAGGTTTATTCACCTGTCTGCACTCTGCAACCATAGCCCTCCCTCTGCATCCTGCTCTCCGGAGAGAGCTTTCGCTTGTGTGGCAACGATGACCTCACACAATTCTAAGAGGAAAGCTTCTTCTCAGTTCCTAAAATTATTATACCACTCTGGTTGGCTTGGTATTTCTTTTCAGTGAAAACCTACCCCTCTTCAGAGATTTGAACAGCTGCTAGAAGCTGAAGACTTTTTCTCAAGTGTTCCCATTCTTAGATGTGCCCACAATCCATGTCTTCCGTTCAACAGTTTGATACTATTTCAGTCTTAACTAAAGTCTTATTATAAACCTGAGTGGTCATCCTGTCAATTATTGTCCCCTTTGATCAACTTTTTTTTCTTCAATCCTCAAAACTGATTGTGGCCGCATTTGTATGCCCTCTGAAGATAGAATTACTGTCTCCTAATACGTCTCACAAAACCAGTTATCTTTTTTTTTCCCTCCTCTTCGACTTTAGAAACAATTAGCATTCCCTGGGTTGCCACAGATAAAGAAGTTGGCTCACACTGCAGAATCAGGTTGAATGGGAAATACTTTAAATGCCAAAATCACGCCAGCACAGCCAGGTGCTTCCACTAGGAGAGAAACCTCACTTGAAGGTGTAAGCTCAGAACAGAGAGACGGACTACCACTCTGCGGTGCTGGTTTAGAAAGGGGGAAAATAGACAAGGGGAAAATCAAGGGGAAGACACATTTGCCTCATTACAAAGTAGGTGATTTAATAGCAACTCCCATTCTGTATTTTACTAACAGACAACTACAGCCCTGACCAGATAGCTCAGTTAATTAGAGCGTAGTCCCAAAGCACAGAGCACAAAGGTTCCAGGTCGATGCCCAGTCAGGAAACATACAAGAGCAGATTAACGTTTCTGTTTTTCTCTCTTCCCCTCCTTCCCTCCCTTCCTCTCTCAATAAAATAAATAAATAGGAATTTAAAAAAAATATAACTACTGAACTACTATCTTAATCCCGTAACTAGGAGTAGAAGGAGGGGAAGCTCATGTGCCCTTGGTCGCTGTTTTTTGCTCTGGCATTGAGTGTTCACTATCGGAAAGCAGTAAATTATATACATTGTTACAGAGAAAAGGTGTATAATGTACCTTAGTGTAAGTGATGGCTTTATATGCAGGTCTTGGCGATTTCCTCCAGTTTTTATTATGGATTCGTTCAGTGGGCCACAGTGGATCTATGGGTTGTGCTAAACAGGTTTATCTTTAAACATAAAATAACTTGACTGTTAAGCAGTAGTATAATTGTTGCTCCTTAACTCCATTTTTCTAACATTTATTTTTATTATTCTCATAGACTTGCAGCTGGAACCATCCAGGAAATGATATCTGAGGCCTAACCTAGGCAGAACCAGAGCTCCTGGGAAGACAACTAGGAACTCCCTGATGTTTATTGGCTACAGTACCTTTACAGTGATAAGTATGATGACTTGGTGTCAAAATAAATTGAAATATAATGCAGGCCAGAAAAGTTCCTGAGGATGATGTGACGATGCTGGCCTTCAGCACTGCTCCCATGATTTTCACAAAGATGCGACGATGGGCAGCCTTCGCTACACGAGCCCCTGCTGAGTTTTAGATCTCTGCTGTGTCTCCCTGAAAGATTCACAACTTTAAGCATCCACTTTACAATTCCCAACACACCAAGCTCCATTCCTTGATTGCCTCTCAGGTTTAGGTACTATTAAGGAAAATTAGCCAGCCCCCCCACCATAATTAGCCTAAGGTAGCTCACTTCCAAAACAAAATAACAAAACAGAATACCTCTTGCTCCCAGCTGCAAACTGTATGGCCTTGATTAGGTAGTATCTGCCTTGCAAAAAATCCTTGTGGTCTGAACAACTCTATTTTACTAAAGATGTCTCCTAAGCACAATTTATTGAAAGTTCTAAAAACATCTTGATTTCAATTTGATATATATATGTACACACACACACACATACATACACTGTAAGTGATATTCTATTTGCTTTCTTCTTCCACAGAAAATGAAGGTGTTCTATCTTAATATATTTTGCTTTGAAAGAAAGATATTTTCAGAATAAACAACTCTGTGAAACCAATACAAACCAAGGAAAACCTATATTTATAGCTAATTGCCTCAAGGGATTTGAGTTCATCCAATGGTAGATATAAAGTTATATGTAGAGATGAAACATTTTATAGCAAATATCACTGGAGTTACATTAACCAAAATCATCCCTGGTCACTCCTTAAAATTCTAAGTTCCTGTAGGGACCTTTTCATTAACTAAGCCGAAGTCAAATGCCCAAGACCTTAGCTGCCAGAAACAGAAATAAAATACTTGCTTCTCACAGCTTCATTAGAAGATACAGTGCTACCTCCCACAGAGACTTCAAAATATGAAAATAATCTCAAATAGGGAAGATCATCAGATGCTGTAATGCAGGAGGTCAAGGCCAGGGAGGTTCACACTGGATTCGGGCAGACGACAAAGGAACCACAGAGCTGAAAGGCGTTGGACCACTCCTGTTTATTGCATGGTAGGGACAGCAGGCGAGTGTACGATCAGGAAAACCACTCCTAGCAGTGGCAGTTGGTGAGTAAACAGGGGGAGTGCCCCAGAGAAAGTATTTGTAGCCTCATATAGGCTATGCGTGCACACACAAGTGGCTTTCTGCCAAGTGTTTCCATCACTAATTAGGCCAAGTGATTGCAGCTGGAAAACAAGAGAGCAAGCCTAACTGCAGCCTTTCCTTTACAATACACCCCTTTAGGGTTGCATGCCTCACAATCTATGCACCAGGTATCTTCCACGATGGTCCCTGTGCGAGGAATGAGGTAGATTGCATCCATATCCTACAGAAACAGTAGAGACTACAGCGACATACTACTAAGGCACAAGCTATACTGAAAATGATAATCAAGATGGTGCGCCAGCCCACCACTAAAGACGCCCATCGTTCTTGGAGGGGGTCCCTGGTTTGGGGCTCCACCTCCTGGGTCTGCTCCAAGGCCTGGCTTACAATGTCTACCGAAGTATTTGCCAGCACTAAGCTATGGACAAAAAGAGAGAGTTGTAAGCGGCACCAAGAGAGGCAAATCTTTCCCTTCTGGCAGAATACAGGCCAGAGTTTTGTCTGCAGACAGAACAGTAGTTGGTACTAAAGGCCCCCCTGAGCAGGCATACCAAACCTTATTGGCCTGTACACCAGGATCTGCTGGTTCTGTGTGCAGCAAAATGGGAGAACTCATTATGGGCCATAAAGAAATTACAAAGGTGCCCTTCATAATTCTGTCTCCCTGAGTACTCAAGGGATAATACACTTCTATCTTAGGCGGCCAGGTGCCAATGGCCGAGGGAGTTGACTGGAGGCCCACATCTAGCCCCCTACACCATGGTGCCAACAAGGCTACTCATTGTAGGTGGGGAGCCTGTATAGTTCAGGGCCATGTCCGTTGAAGCTGTTGGCATTTAGGGAGGGCTGTTGTGGCAGGCAAGAGCTCATTTGCCCTGCCGCCCAAAGCCTGGCTTGAGTAAGGTGTCCTTGGTGTGTATCTGCAACTGGATGGGAGCAGCTGTGCAGCGCAAGAGGGCCTCCGCCAGAGCTGGGACCCCCTGTTGAAGTCTCTCATTCAAAATTCAGAGTACTGTCCACAAGCAGTGTGTCCATCCAGCAAGAAAACCGATGTCCCCTTCTTGTCACAGCCCCTGTTTCAAGAGTCCATTATACTGCTCAATGATACCAGTGGCCTGTGGGTGGTAGGGAACATGGTACTTACAGTCCACACTCAGGTCTTGAGTCCATTGCTTCACCAACAAAACAGTGAAATGGGTACCACTGTCACTTTCAAGAACTAATGGCCACCCTTAGACAACACAGGGGCAGTCCAGAGCCTGTATGACTGCCCTCTGCTCTGGGTTATGAGTAGAGTAAGCAAGTGAGGCAGCAAGCAGACTGGTGGCAGTATCTACATAGGTGACCACAACACTGGTACCCCTACAACTTTGGTAAGGGTCTAATGACATCTACCTGCCACCATGCTAGCAGAACATGACCTCTCTGGATCTGTCCAGGTGACACCAGTTGTCTCAAAGGGTGCTCCTTGGAACACTGCACACGGGTTCCAAGCTGCAAGTACTTCTGCGTGGGATGCAGGCAAGTTCCACGTCTGAACTGGAGCCCGCATAGTTTTCTGCCCCACATGGAGCAGATGCCAGTGGAGCCATATCACCTGTGGGTTCAGTCTCCAACTATCACAATTTTTTAAATGTTTATTTATTGATTTTAGTGAGCAAAGAAGGGAGAGAGAGAGAGTGACAGAAACATTGATCTGTTCCTGTATGTGCCCTGACTGGAGGTCAAACCAGCAACCTCTGCACTTCGGGACAATACTCTTTAACCAGCCAAATTATCTGGCCATGGTGAACCATCACAACTTCGCCAAGGTCTCTGCTTCGTCATTCCCAGGATGAGCTAGAGAGGTGTGCCTGTGGCATAATATACCATCACCTGTTTCTGGTGTTCTACTTCCCATAAGTCCTGTCACATGGCCTGACCCCACATAGTGGACAGTCATTACCATCCACTAGTTAACATGCCAAGCAACTATCCAAAGGATCAATCCATAGTGTACAGCCCAGTTGTCTGTGCAAATCACCAAAGGTGAAGGTTCGTTACAGGCAACTATCCATACAGCTCTTAGTTCCGCCCATTGGCTGCTTTGGCCTGTGCCTATGTTCATCCAGTCTTAGCAGCCAAACGGAAGGCTCTGGCCATCCACCTGGAAGGTTGGCTGCTGCTAGAGCCATCAGTATACCAGGCATCCTCGGGGATGGGCACCTGCATCTCCTGGTATGGACTGACTTCAGTTTCTGCCTTTTGAGCCCTAATCACACCTGACTCTAGATTACGTAGGTGAAAGGATACAAGACTTCCTGCAGTTCTGCCCTAAACAGGCTGGTGCTAGGAGCACAGTGTTGTAAGTATGTACCTCACTTGGCCATGGTGGAGGTTTGGGCTGTACTGCTACGTGGTTTCATTGCCCAACCTCTCATCCATCCTGCCATGGGGTATGTTGTCCTGTCCATAACCAGAGTTGTGGTTGTAATACTCTCAGTGGCTTGGAGGGCAGCATACACAGCTGCCAACTGTTTCTCCACTAATGATTATGAACTTCATCCTCTTTCCACAACTGGGACCAAAACCCAACAGGTTGCTGTAAGCATTCTGTCCATTGCTACAAGTCCCAACCAAACCCCTCAGAGGTTACATGGATATCAAGTTCACAGGGTGTGGCGAGGTCAGATACATTCAAGGCCTGTCACCTTGACAGCTCTCTTAGCTGCTGCAAAAACACCTTGTGCCTGCTCAGTCCAATCCCAGTGAACCCCTTCCAAGTAAGGTTATATATGGGGTGCAGTAACCGAGCCAAGTGTTGTATCAATGCTCACCAATACCCCAACAGACCTAGAAATTCCTGTTAACTGCCTTAAAGTAATGGGCACAGGGAACACCTCGATCTTATCTATTACTGCCTCAGGGATAACTTTTGTCTTACCTGATCAAATAACCCTCAGGAACTTGACAGATAACCCAGGTCATTGTACTTTGCCCTCGTTGACCACCGAGCCACATGCTTTCAAATAGGACAACAGGGTAGGGACTGCTTGCTCCAATTCTGGAAGAGAATACTAGTTAGCCTAATATCATCAATGAAATGATACATACGAACCACTGCTGGCTGTTTTCATTTAGCCAGGTCAGCAGCCACACAAGGTGGGGCTATGCAAATAGCCCTGCAGTAACACTATAAAGGTCCATTGCCATCCTTCCCAAGTAAGGGCAAATTGGTTTTTATTCTTTGCAGCTATATCAATATAGAAAAAGGCATTAGCCCAATCTGCTACAAGTGGTATGTCTCCAACGCATGGCTTAGTAGCCGATCCGTCAGGTCAGCTATAGAGAGAACAGTAGTGTGAAAAGGGGGGGACAAGTTTATTAAGTTCTCTGTAATCTGTCATTCACTAGGTTCCATCTGGCTTGTGCACAGAGCACACTGGGGTGTGGTAAGTTCTGCGCACTGGCAGGATGATCCCTGTAAGGCCAGGAGCCGTCATCGTGACCATTCACATGCAGGTTCCCATTGGATTCGGGCAGGCGATAAAGAAATAGCGGAGTCAGAGGATGGGGGGCCATCCTATTTATTGGTGTCTCACCAAGACAGGCAAACCACAAAAGAAGACAAGGGAAAAGCAGAAAACCAGCTCTTCCCATGAAGGGCAAGGGATCAGAGGAGCCCCTGCAATTGTGATAGCAGGAACTGTGTGTCTGAGCTCCTGGTCTGTCCCACTTTATAGTGTAGAAAACCAAAATCCCTTAATCCAATATACAAACAAGGAAGTCTCCAATACAAAGTCACTTATCCAAGGCATAATTGTATTCCTCATGAGAGTGCACCACCCAGATCATACAATCAGTCAAGGGTGTGGGGAAAAGCTTAGTCCCAAAACCAAACCCCAGGCTACAACGACCTGGCCTGCTTATAGCCTGTCCCCCACACCCATTATAAGTCACAAGCGAGCAAACATATATATCATGTTTACAAACTTATTTGACCAACATTCCACCCCTTTTGCTCGCTTTACAATCTAAACCACAGGCATCTTCCACGATGGTCACTGTGCAAAGAGTAGGATACATTGCATAAACAGAAATAGTACCAACTACAGCAATAGGATTAACAGATCAAAAACTATGGGCGAAATGAGAGAGCTGTCAGTGGCACCAAGAGAGGCAAATCTTTTCCCTCTGGCAGAATACAGGCCAGAGTTTTATCTGCAGACAGCACTGTAGCTGGCACCAGAGGCCGCCCTGAGCGGGCGTACCAAACCTTATTGGCCAATACACCAGCATCTGCTGGTTCTATGTGTAGTAAAATAGGGGAACTCATTATTGGCCATAAAGAAATCACAAAGGTGCCCTTCAAAATGCTGTCCCCTTGAGCACTCAAGGGATAATACACTTCTACCTTAGGTGGCCAGGTGCTGGTTGCCCAAGGAGTTAACTGGAGGTCCACCTCTAACCCCTTTCCCCATGGTGCCAACAAGGCCACCCATCTCAGATGGGGGGCCTGTACAGTCCAGGGCCAAGTCCATTGAAGCCGTTGTCCTTTCAGGAGGGCTGTTGGAGCAGGTAAGAGCACGTTGCCCTGCTGTCTGAAACCTGGCTTGAGTAAAATGTCCTTAGTGCGTATCTGCAACTGAATAGGGGCAGCTGTCCGATGCAGGAGGGCCTCTACTGGAGCTGGGCTTCCCCGTCGAGGTCGCTCATTCAAAATCCGAAGTACTGTCCATAAGCGGCGTGTCCATCCAGTAAGAGAGCCGGTGCCCCCCTCCTGTCGCAGTCCCTGCTTTAAGAGTCCATTATAACGCTCAATGATGCCAGCAGCCTGGGGGTGGTAGGGAACATGGTACTTCCAGTCCACCCCCAGCTTTTGAGCCCATTGCCTCACCGTTGAAACAGTAAAGTGGGTACCATTGTCACTTTCAAGGACCAGCGGTCGCCCGTATGCAGCACTCAGGCGGTCCAGAGCCTGTATGACTGCCCTCTGGTCAGGGTTACGAGCGGGGTAAGCAGCAAGCAGCCCGGTGGCAGTATCTACACAAGTGACTGCATACTGGTACCCTTCTGACTTTGGTAAGGGTCCAATGATGTCTATCTGCCATCGTGTCAGTGGGACATGACCCCTCTGGATCTGTCCAGGTGACACCAGTGGTCTCCGAGGGTGTTCCTTGGAACATACTGCACATTGCTCACAGGCTGCAAGTACCTCTGCATAGGACACAGGCAAGTTCCAAGCCTTAACCGTAGCCCACATAGTTTTCTGTCCTGCATGGAGCAGGCGCCGGTGGAGCCACTGTGCCACATCACCTGCAGGTGCAGTCTCCAACCATCGCACCCTTGCCAACGTATCTGCCTCATCATTCCCAGGATGGGCTAGAGGGGCATGCCCTGTGACATGATATACTGTCACCTGCTTCTGGTGTCCTATTTCCCATAAGTCCTGCCAAATGGCCTGACCCCATAATGGACGGTGCATTACCATCCACTGGTTAATGTGCCAAGTAGCAATCCAAAGGGTCAGTCCACGATAGACAGCCCAACTGTCAGTACAGATCACCAGAGGGGAAGGTTCATTATGGGCAACTAGCCAAACAGCTCTTAATTCTGCCCATTGGCTGCTTTGGCCTGTACCCGTGTCCATCCAAATAGTCTCAGTGGCCGGATGGAAGGCGATAGCCGTCCATTTGGCAGGTTGGCCCCTGCTGGAACCATCAGTATACCAGGCATCTTCGGGGATGGGCACCTGCCCCTCCTGGTAAGGACTGACCTCAGGTTCTGCCTCCTGAGCCCCAGTTGCACCTGACTCTAAGGTCGCATAGGTGACTGGACCCAAGACCTCCTGCAGTTCTGCCCTCAATGGGCTGGTGCTAAGAGCACAGCGTTGTTGCAGATAGGCACCCCACTTGGCCAGGGTAGACATTTGGGCCATACCACTACGTGGTTTAGTTGCCCAATCTCTCACCCATCCAGCTATAGGATATGTTGTTTTGACTGTAACTGGTGTTGTGGTTGTAATACTCTCAGTTGCCAGGAGGGCAGCATACACAGCTGCCAGCTGCTTCTCTACTAATGAGTAACGAACTTCAGCACCTTTCCACAATTGGGACCAAAATCCAATAGGTTGCCGTAGGTGCTCTGTCCGCTGCCACAAGCCCCATCCAAACCCCTCCGAGGTTACATGAACATCCAGCTCACAGGGCCTGGCAGGATCAAACACATTCAAGGCCTGTGCCACCTTGACAGCTCTCTTAGCAGCTGCAAATGAACCTTGCGCCTGCTCAGTCCAATCCCAGCGAACCCCCTTTCGAATAAGGTTGTACAAGGGGCGTAGTAACTGGGCCAAATGCGGTATAAATGCTCGCCAATACCCCAACAAACCTAAGAATTCCTATAACTGTTTTACCGTAGTGGGCACGGGGTATGCTTGAATCTTATCTATAACTGCGTCAGGGATAACTTTTGTCTTACCCGACCAGACAACTCCCAAGAATTTAACAGATAACCCAGGTCCTTGTAATTTGTTCTCGTTAACTGCCCAGCCACATGCTTTCAAATGGGATAGCAGGGTAGGGACTGCTTGCTCCAATTCTGAAAGAGAATCACTAGTTAGCATAATATCATCAATATAATGGTACATGCGGACTACCTCTGGCTGTTTCCATTTAGCCAGGTCAGCAGCCACCAGCCCATGGAACAAGGTGGGGCTATGCAAATAGCCCTGGGGTAACACTGTAAAGGTCCATTGTCTCCCTTCCCAACTGAAGGCAAATTGGTCTTGACTCTCTGCGGCTATATCAATAGAGAAAAAAGCATTGGCCAAGTCTGCCACAAAGTGGTATGTCCCCAACTCATGGCTTAGCCGATCCATCATGTTAGCTATCGAGGGAACAGCAGCGTGCAAAGGGGGAACAACTTTATTAAGTTCCCTGTAATCTACTGTCATTCTCCAGGTTCCATCCGCTTTGCGCACAGGCCATACTGGGGAGTTGTAAGGACTGTGTGCTGGCCGGATGATCCCCACCTTTTCTAGTTCAAGGATTGTCCCTGTGACTTCTTCATAACCACCTGGCAGGCGGTACTGCTTGGTGTTAGTCACACGCCGAGGGATGGGTAATTGCAAAGGGGAATGTGATGCATGTCCCCGCAATACTGCCTTCACAACCCTGATCCGCAGCCGGAACTCCCCAGCTGTAGTTTCCAACCACAGTCCTTGCAAGACATCTACCCCCAAAATATATTCAGGAATAGGAGATACATACAACTTATATGGCTTAGGAGGCAGTCTCCCTATCCCCAATGGAATAGTTATTGGCTTCACTTGGACAGTTTGGCCCCCATAACCGTCAATGGCCACTGGGGTCCCAGCAAACCGCTCTGGGTTTCCATAGAGAAGGGAACATTCTGCACCTGTATCCACCAAGGCCAACACCTGTTGTACGTTGGAAGGGGACCAGTGGATAGCCAGTTCCACATGTGGCCTCCGGTCCCCGCCCATCCCCGTTAGACGGGTCCCTCGGCCTTTTTCCTATTCAAACTGGTACAATGGGTCTTGGGAGTTCCCCTCTCCCTCGGCTGTCTCTATCATATAATCTTGTAACCGAGCTGTGCGCGCACCAAACGTTTTATTGGTAGCTGCTGGGGCCTTTCGTCTCAGTGGCTGGAACTTCTGTTCTGGTTTAAGCTGCCGCCAAAGCTCCAAAAGAATTTTATTAGACTGGCCATCCAATTTCCCCTTATCTGCTCCAGCCGCAATCAAGTCTACCCACATCTGCGTTCGGGTAACCTTTACAGGCCCGTTTCCCTTGTTAGTTGGGGGGGAAACATAGGCAGCAGCCCTCACTGCTTTATGATCCTGAGCGACCTCCAGCTCTCCCAAATCTGCTACCATCTGTGTAACTGCATTGATGGGCTGCCCCACATAGGGGCCCAAGATAGCCACAAGTGACCCAAAAAGGGCTGACGGGGCACTAGCAAGGACAAATTCCCTCATTTTGGCCGTAAACACTTCTTCGTCTGGCCCACGAGACCCAGGGTTGAAAACAGCATTCTTCATACCTAGTTCTCGAAGGACCTTTACTAACTCACCGTAGCACTGCCACCGACTCATTGCCCCCGGCAGTTCTCCAGCATTCTGCCAGACCATACGAATGGCAGCCATCACCCATTCTAATAGGGTATGGTCTCCTGGGTTGCCATGGCAGTTCTGAAGACGCTGCCTCAAGGAAGAGTGTGTGGTAATGGCGGCCAATTTCTCCATCTCTGTTCCGGAGAGCATGATGCCATCCACCCCTATATCCCATAATCGTAGTAACCAGGCTACCAGGGATTCAGTAGGTTTCTGCCTAAATTGTGCCCCCAACTCCATCAGCTCTGCCTGGGTATAGAGCCGGACCACAGAGTGTTCCATTACCTGGGCAGGAGGCTGTGGCTGCCCCTGAGGGACTCTTTGTTGCTGGGTTTTTACCTTCTTGGCGACAACTGGTCGGGCTCTCAGTGTGCGTATGGCAGCTTCAGCCTGAGCCTTCTCATCCTCAGAAGAGGAGTCGCAAGCGCCTGCTCCTGCTGACTCAAAGCCAATCCACCGGCACGGATGCTGCTGCTCCTTTGGTGACCGTTTAGGCTCCTGTGGCTGCTGGCTTTTGGCCAGAAGCTGAGACTCGAGCTCTTGAATCCGGAGTTGTTTCTCCAACAACTGCCGGTGAAGACGTTCAGCTTCCAGGGTAAACTGCAACTCTCGAACCCGTAATTCCTTCTCCAGTGCTCGCTCCAGTTCCAGCCTTTTCTGCCGTTCTGTTTGCAATTCATGCTGAAGCTTTTGACCTCAGGCAGTTTCCTCTTGAGTAAAAAACATGTAGCCCATGGCCCCTAAAAGGACAGCCATGGGGAGCCAGAGCAGCAACCAGTACTCTATCCCACCCATCAAGGGTGGTGGCTCCATACCAATCTCTGAATCCTGCCGGAAACTACGCCAGTTGTAAGGCCAGGAGCCGTCATCGTGACCATTCACATGCAGGTTCCCATTGGATTCGGGCAGGCGATAAAGAAATGGCGGAGTCAGAGGATGGGGGGCCATCCTATTTATTGGTGTCTCACCAAGACAGGCAAACCACAAAAGAAGACAAGGGAAAAGCAGAAAACCAGCTCTTCCCATGAAGGGCAAGGGATCAGGGGAGCCCCTGCAATTGTGATAGCAGGAACTGTGTGTCTGAGCTCCTGGTCTGTCCCACTTTATAGTGTAGAAAACCAAAATCCCTTAATCCAATATACAAACAAGGAAGTCTCCAATACAAAGTCACTTATCCAAGGCATAATTGTATTCCTCATGAGAGTGCACCACCCAGATCATACAATCAGTCAAGGGTGTGGGGAAAAGCTTAGTCCCAAAACCAAATCTCAGGCTACAGCAACCTGGCCTGCTTATAGCCTGTCCCCCACACCCATTATAAGTCACAAGCGAGCAAACATATATATCATGTTTACAAACTTATTTGACCAACAATCCCCTTTTCTAGTTTAAGAATCGTCCTTGTGATTTCTTCATGACAGTCTGGCAGGCAGTACTACTTTGCGTTAGTCATGTGCCAGGAAATGGGTAGTTGCAAAGGGGGATGTGCTGTGTACCCTACCACACCACCTTCCCAACCTGGATCTGCAGGGAGAACTCCCTGGTTGTGGTTTTCAACCACAGTCCTTATAAGGCATCTATCCCCAAACTATACTGCTCACAACAATTAGGGAATATTACAAAATGAATATGAAGCAATCAAATATTCCCTACTTTTTGTGAGCAGTATATATTAAGGGATAGGGAGTACATATATCTTATCTAGCTTAGGAAGCAGTCTTCCTCCCCCAGTGGAATAGTTATTGACTTCACCTGAATCGTGTGGCCCCCACTAACTGTCAATGGCCACCGGGTTCCAGGGAACCACTCTGGGATCCCACAGAGTAGGGAACATTCTGCACCTGTATCTACTAAGGTCAACATCTGCTGCATATTAGAAGGTGACCAATGAATTGCCAATTCCACATGGGGCCTCCAATCCCTGCTCATTCCTGTTAGATGGGTCCCTCAACCTCCCCCTATTCAAACTGGAACAATGGGGGTTGGGGATCCTCCTCTCCCTCAGCTTCTTCCAACATGTAATATTGCAGCCGTGTGGCATGGGCAATGACCATTTTCTTGGCGGCTGCTTCCAATATGTAATCTTGCAACCATGTGGTGCAGATGCCAACTGTTTTCTTGGCAGCTGCTGGGGCTGCTCATTTCCCTTTCTTTTTCAGCAGCTGGAACTTCTGTTCTGGCTTAATCTGCTGCCAAAGCTCTAAAAGGACTTTATTGGATTTGTCATCTAATTTTTTCTTATCTTCCCTAGCCATAATCAAATCTACCCACATCTGTGCTCAAGTAACCTTCACAGGTCTGGTTCCCTTGTTAGTTGGGGGGGGGGGGAGCACAGGCAGCAGTGCTCACACCCTTACAGTGCCACACTGCTTCTTCCTCCCCCAAATCTGCCATCATCTATGTAATAGCATTCATGGGCTGCCCCACAAAGGGGCCCAAGACAGCCACCAGTGATCTACAAAGGGCAGAAGGGGTGCTCTGAAGAATAAGGTCCCCCATCCCTGCTGTAAATACTTCCTCATTTGGCCCATGGGACCACAAGTTGAAAACAACATTCCTCATAACCAGTTCCCAGAGGACCTGCTGCAACTCAGTATATGACTGCCATCAACTCACTGCCCTTAGTAAGTCTCTGGCATTCTGCGAGACCATAAAAATGGCAGCTACCACCCATTCTAATAGGGTATGATTTCCTAGGTTGTCATGGCACTTCTGAAGATGCTACTACCTCAGGAGGAGTGCATAGTGATGGCAGCTAATTTCTTCATCTCTGCTCTGGAGAGTATGATACCATACACCTCTATATTCCACAACCATAGCAACCAAGCTGCCAGAGACTTGGTGGGTTTCTGCCTGGATTTTGTCCCTAACTCCAACAACTCTGTCTAGGTGTAGGGCCAGAACACAGAGTGCTCCACTACTTGTGGAGGGGGGTGTGCCTGCCCCGAGGCACCCTCTGCTGCTGGGTTTCACCTTCTGAGTGACCACCAATCAGGCTCTGGGTCTGCCAAAGGCAGTTTCAGCCCAAATCTCCTCATCAGAGGAGGAGGAATTGGAGATAGATGACTGCAGACTCAGTGCTACTCCACTGGCACAAATGTAGCTTCTCTTCCAGTACCATTTGGCATCCTCCAGCACCTGCTGCTGGTGGGGCTTGGTTTCCAGCTCACACCGGAGCCCTCAGACTAATAGCTCCTCCTCCAGCAACCATTTGTTTTCCTCCAATACCTGTCCCTGTTGATGCCCAGCTTCCAGCTAGCACTGGAGCTCTTGGACTCAGGCAGCCTCTCACACAGAGCTTTCGGTTTCTGCTCACAGGGTTACAGAAAACATTCACCTCACAATCCCTAACAGGGTAGCCACAAGGAACCACATGCTTAAGAATGACCACCCCTCTATCCCGCACTCCAAGGGTGCTGATGGCTCCATATCAGGCTGAACCAAATCCTGCCAACTATGCCAGGTGTAATGCAGTAGGTCAAGGCCAGGGAGGTTTACAGTGGAATTTGGCAGACCACAGAAGAACCACAGAGCTGAAAAACATTGAGCCATTCCTGATTACTGAATTCTCATGGTGGCAGGCAAGTGAACAGGAGAAAATCCAAGGGAAGCACCCATAGCCTTATATAAGCCACACACACAAAAGTGGGTTTCTGCCAAGTGCTTATATCACCAATTATGTAAAGCAATTACAGCTGGAAAACAAGAGAGCAAGCCCAACTGCAGCCTTTTCCTCTACAAATGACATGATATAACAAAAGCAACAAGCTCTCTGCTACGTATGTAGGCAGCATTTTTTTTTTAAATTTTTTTTACTTCCAAAATTACCTTGCTGAAGCTTCAAAACCAATTCTGAGACATAGGTATCATTGATAAAATATAAGAATGAGACTCCATAAAGGCAAATGAAGGTACTGAAGTTAGTGAAAAACAAAACAAAACAACAACAAAAAAAACAGGCTTACAGCTTTCGATTACATAATGAAATGCAAGGTCAGTGGCAGTACTTGAAGAATGTGTTCTCTGATCAAACTGGTGTTGGAAACACACATAGTATATCTCCCATATGAGTCACAATTTACTGTATAAAATTTAGTATTTTCTAAATTTAAACATTGACCCCTTTCCTTTAAATATCACTCAGAATTATTGTTCCGAGAAATTAATTTTGGAAAATGCTGCTGTTTTTGAGAAATTACATTTATAAATTATTCATTAACTACTAAAAGCTATTCTATTTTTTTTTAGTTCTTTTTTGGTTTCATATAAATTTTGGAATATATTTTCTATATCTTTGAAGTATGTCATTGGTATTTTAATTGGTATTCCATTTAATTTAATACCAATTAAATTGCCTGGTTTTAGAATCAGAATTATGCTCACCTCATAAAAAGAGCTTAGAAGTCTTCCTTCCTCTTGAATTTTTTGAAATAGCTTGAGAAGGATAGGAGTTAGTTCTTTGAATATTTGGTAGAATTCACCTGTGAAGCCATCTGGCCCAGGACTTTTGTTTGTTGGGAGTTTTTGATAACTGTTTTGATCTCATTTGTTGTAATTGGTCTGTTTAGATTTAATATAGACATTTTAATGATGTTTATTCTTTCTATTCATGAACACGGTATATGCTTCCACTTGTTTGTATCTTCCTTGATTTCTTTAATCAATGTATTATAATTTTCTGGGTACAAGTCTTTAATCTCCTTGCTTAAATTTACACCTAGGTACTTTATTTTTTTGTTGTTGCAATAGTGAAGGGGACTGTTTCCTTAATTTCTCTTTCTGACAGTTCATTGTTGGTGTATAAAAATGCCTCTGATTTCTGGGTATTAATTTTATATCCTGCCACCTTACTGAATTCATTTATCAGGTCCAGTATTTTTTTGACTGAGACTTTAGGGTTTTCTATATACAATATCATATCATCTGCAAATAATGATAGTTTTACTTTTTCTTTTCCAACTTGAATGCCTTTCATTTCTTCTTCTTGTCTGATTGCTGTGGCTAGGACTTCCAGAAATATGTTAAATAAGAGTGGTGAAAGGGAGCACCCCTGCCTTGTTCCTGATCTTAAGGGGATTGCTTTTAATTTTTTCCCATTGAGTATGATGTTGGCTGCGGGTTTGTCATAGATGGCCTTTATCATGTTGAGGTATGTTCCCTGTATTCCCACTTTGCTGAGAGTTTTGATCATGAATGGGTACTGGATTTTATCAAATGCTTTTTCTGCATCTATTAAAATTATCATGTTGTTTTTCTCCTTCCTTTTGTTTATGTGATGAATCACAGTAATTGATTTACAAATATTGTACCATCCTTGTCTCCCCGGAATAAATCCCATTGATCATGATGTCTGATCTTTTTCATGTATTGCTGGATTAGGTTTGCTAATATTTTGTTGAGGATTTTAGCATCTAAATTCATCAGGGATATTGGCCTATAATTTTCTTTCTTTGTGTTGTCTTTGCCTGGTTTTAGAATCAGAATTATGCTCACCTCATAAAAAGAGCTTAGAAGTCTTCCTTCCTCTTTGATTTTTTGAAATAGCTTGAGAAGGATAGGAGTTAGTTCTTCTTTGAATATTTGGTAGAATTCACCTGTGAAGCCATCTGGCCCAGGACTTTTGTTTGTTGGAAGTTTTTGATAACTGTTTTGATCTCATTTATTGTAATCGGTCTGTTTAGATTTAAAAATATAACAAAGGAAAAGCATTTCTACTTTGTCATTTAATGCAGTAGCAATACACTCTAATGAAGCAAGAATTTAACCAACTATGGTTTACCCAATCTGGAGATAGTTAAAAACAAAGAAGAACTTAGAATGTTGTCCTTTAATGCCTCTGGTCTCCCCTTTGTGCACTTCCCCCTACCACATAAGTCTCCCCTGCACTCGACTTCTACACTAGTGATTCTCAACCCTAGCTGCACAATAAAATCATCTAGAACAGTGGTCCCCAACCCCCGGGCCACAGATCTGTACTGGTCTGTGAGCCATTTGTTACTAGTCCACAGAGAAAGAATAAATAACTTACATTATTTCTGTTTTATTTATATTTAAGTCTGAACAATGTTTTATTTTTTAAAAATGACCAGATTCCCTCTGTTATATCCATCTAAGACTCACTCTTGATGTTTGTCTCGGTCACATGATAGATACATTTATCCGTCCCACCCTAAAGGCCGGTCCATGAAAATATTTTCTGACCTTAAACCGGTCCATGGCCCAAAAAAGGTTGGGGACCACTGATCTAGAAGAATTTTGAAAGGAAACAAAACAAAACAGAGTAGTGCTCAGATTCCCTGTTAGAGTTTCAGAGTTGATCAGTCTTAATTGGAAACTGTTATGCAAAGAAGCCCAAGAAACACTGTTTTAGAAGCTTGGCACCCTCACACAAATTTAAAAAGAAAATCATCTGAGATCAAACAATGAAGCACCTGTTAGCTAAGTGACTGACTACATCACAGAATGGTAAATTTTCAGCATGGCTTTATTCCCAACCTGCCACTGCATTATGAGAATTGTGTCAACTATAGAAGCAAATTTTTGACTCCCATGAAATAAAACCCACTCATAGATAATCAAGTCAAAAGATGATCTTTGCCAAAGGCTACTTCATCCTTGTCCACCTTTCCCAGTCTCTGGAGTGGTCTTTTCCTCAGTAAGCCATTTGTTCCTTCCACATACAAGGCTCCTATTTGCATTACCTTAAGCTTTTTTTACAAATTTTAGTTTGCTGTTAATGATAGTTTACCCATCCATAGGTCGGAGGTTTGGGATTCCTATATTGTGTCTATCACAGTAAGAAATTTTCTAAAAATGAACTAGGTGTCTGCCTCCACACTCTTCACCATCAGAATTAATAAATCTTTGCATCAGTTGTATGCTGTGCCATGAAAAGCCTCAGGAAGGCAAGGCTGTTTCATATAAAAATCTTTGCTTCCACCTTGTGGACAGTAAGTCTAAATGCAGAGGGCTGTGCAGAAATCTATCCCGAAATCAGATCTTAATAAAATGGACAGTTCATCAGTGCCTGGAACACGCTTACTTTGTGCTACGGCTCTGTTTAGAACAACATAAAAAGCCTGAAGCCAAGTTAGCAACACACAGAATTTTTCATTTTTATTATCAGAGATTTTAACAACTGTGTCAATTTGGCAACTTTGTACACACAGACCAAATGATTCATCTAAAATCTTCATTTAGTTCCTGAGAATGTTAATAAATGTGAGAAAATATTTCACCCATTTTCCCACTAGAAAGATAGCATTAGTGATATAGAGCACGAATACTTTCTCAATATTAAGCTCCTGCTAAGATTAGGTAAGAAAAATGAGTATGTCACTTTTTCCACACGATGGGGCACCTACGTTAGGCTTGCTCATGGGTTTACTGGCTGCAAGCACTTGGCTTGACTAGTGCGTGAGCATGTGGCAGAGGCATATGTGCATAGTTTATATAAGGCTATATGGGTGCTTCCCCTGGGTGGTGATTCTCCCAGATCCCTCTCCTGCCACCTCTGAGTGAGGTGCGGTTTTCCATGCTCTCTTGCCCTTACTGCGAATAGCAGATTTTCCTTTGTTTATTAGCTCTTTCCCTTTTGTTGCTTATTTGTGCGCCTGTCCTTGTGAGCCTCCAATAAAAGGGTATGGCCTGACACTTTCCAGCTCCGCAGTTCCCCTATCCTCTGTCCAAATGCAATGGGAACCTACCTGGTCTCGGCCACCAGCATTACACGCACTGTATTGCTTTTCAAAGTTTCCTACATTATCTCATCTAATCTTCATCACAATCTCATCAGGCAGATAATACAGATCCTAATTCATCTAATTTACAGATAAAATGGGTTCAGTGGGAGGAACATACGAACAACAACCAAACAGCAAACAATGAGCTAACAATAACAAAAGCGCTTATCTACCACTTGGCAGCTCTAAGCTAAAGCGTCTTAAAAACAATTTGCTCATAAATCTGGGGATCGACTGGGCTCAGGGTTTCTCATGCAGCTGCCTTCAAGCACTGGCTGGTGCTGGGACCATCTTGAAAGCTTCTTCACTCCTGTACACTAGCCTGGCCTCAGAGGAGTCAAACTGCTGGGGTCTGTAATACCTGAGGGTCCTTGGCCATCTCTCTCTAGGTGGTCTACACAGGTGGTCATCAGCAGCCTCACACAGCCAGACTTATCACAGGGTGGCTGAAGGTTTTCAAAATGTTTCCCAAGACATGCAGAAGTCCCTCCACCTCCCTCCACGGTTTTACTTTCCATGGTTTGTAACCTGTGGTCCCAAAATATTAAATGGAAAACTTCAAAAATAAACAATTCGTAAGTTTTACACTGTGCACCATTCTGAGTAGCGTGATGAAATCTCACACCATCCCACTTCCTCTCCTGGACGTAAACCATCCCTTTGTCCAACATGTCCACACTGTCTATATTCCCCACCCCTTAGTCACCCAGCCGCCACCTAGGTTATCAGAACTACTGTCCCAACATCACAGTGCTTGTGCCTAAGTAAACTTGAGTATACTTAATAGTGTCCCAAAGCTCAAGAATAGTGATGCTGACAATTCAGTCATGCCCAAGAGAAGCCATAAAGTACTTTCTTTATGTGAAAATGTCAGAGTTCCAAATTTAATAAAGAAAGAAAGAAATATGTTGAGGTTGCTAAGATCTACAGTAAAAACAAATCTTCTACTCATGAAATTGCCTAACTGATCAATTAAACTTTACCATAGGTATATATGTATCCATAGGAAGAAACATCATATATATTGGGTTTGTTACCATTCATGGTTTCAAGCATCTAATGGAGGTCTTGGGACACAATCCCCAAGGATAAGGGTGGACTACTGTAATGGAAGAAGTTGCCCTTTCTAATCAACCCTCAGAAGTCTAACAGCCACCCTGTCTACCACATTCTATTCAACAGACAGTGCAAAGACCCATACAGTTTTAAGCAGAAAAGAAATAGACTGCATTTTTTTGATGAACTGAGTATCAAATAATTTGTGGATGTTTAAAAATTATACATTAATCTATACATTAATTTCATTGACTTCTGTGAGGTAGGTACTAGCACTCTCCACATTTTATATATGTGCAAGTTGAGACACACTATTGTTAAATTATCCTTCCAAGGTCAAACACTAGTTTGCAGTTAGGATTTTTAAATCCAGAAAATTTGACTCCACCCTCTATATACTGTTAACCTCCATACATACCCTATTGACATTGAAATTGATAGCTGGATATACACAGCATGTCTAAAGGGTATTTCACTATCAACCTTAATTATCAAGTTAACAAAATAGAAAAGCTTATATTTCTATTTTCCTTTAGCCCACATCCACAAGAAGATCCTCTCTAGGTAGACTATGTTTTACAGAACACATCATCTTTTTTTTATGATTTTAATTTGTATTTACATAGATTCAAGTGTCCCACCGAATATATCTCCCCCCACCCCCATGTTCCCCTTGGTCCCCCCATACCTCCTCCCCCTAATACCTCCCCCCTTCCTTCCAGGATTGGCTGTCCTGTTCTCTATAATGCTGTGTTATGTATATATAATTTCATTAATCTCTTTCCCTTCTCTGATCCCATCTTCTCTTCTACTTTCCCTCTGACTGCTTTCCCATTGGTCCCTTTGATCCCGCCTCTGCCTCTATTCTGCTCCTTAGTTCACATTGTTCATTGGATTCCTCAAATGAGTGAGGTCATATGGTATTTTTCTTTCTCTGCCTGAATTATTTGACTTATCATAATAGTTTCCAGGTCCATCCATGTTGTTGCAAAAGGTAAGATTTCCTTCTTCCTTATGGCAGCATAGTATTCCATTTTATTATATATTTGTACCACTGCTTTTTAATCCACTCGTCCACTGATGGACACTTGGGCTGTTTCCAGATCTTGGCTATTGTGAACAATGCTGCCATAAACATGGGGCTGCATTTCTTCTTTTGAATCAGTGATTTGGTATTCATAGGATATATTCCTAAAAGTGGGATAGCTGGGTCAAAAGGCAGTTCCATTTTTAAATTTTTGAGGAATCTCCATACTGTTTTCCACAGTGGCTGCACCAGTCTGCATTCCCACCAGCAGTGCAGGAGGGTTCCCTTTTCTCCACATCCTGGCCATCACTTATTCTGTGTTGTTTTGTTAATAAGTACCATTCTGACAGGTGTGAGGTGGTTATCTCATTGTGGTTTTAATTTGCATTTCTCTAATCATTAGTGATGTTGAACATTTTTTCATATGCCTATTGGCCATCTGTATATCCTTATATCCTCTTTGGAGAAGTGTCTATTCATTTCTTTTGCTCATTTTTTGATTGGATTGTTTGTCTTCCTGGTGTTGAGTTTTACAAGTTCTTTATAAATTTTGGTTATTAATCCCTTATCAGACGTACTGTCGAATATGTTCTCCCATTGTGTAGTTTGTCTTTTTATTCTGTTCATATTGTCTTTAGCTGTGCAAAAGCTTTTGTTTCATATTATCCCATTTGTTTATCGTGTCCTTTATTTCACTTGCCCATGGAGATAAATCAGCAAAAATATTGCTACGAGAGATATTGAAGAGTTTACTGCCTATGTTTTCTTCGAAGATGTTTATGGTATCACAACTTACATTGAAGTCTTTTATCCATTTTGAGTTTACTTTTGTGAATGATGTAAGTTGATGATCCAGTTTCATTTTTTTGCAAGTACTTGTCCAATTTTCCCAACACCATTTGTTAAAGAGACTGTCTTTACTCCATTGTATGCTCTTACCTCCTTTGTCAAATATCAGTTGTCGTTATAGGTGTGGGTTTATTTCTGGGTTCTCTGTTCTGTTCCATTGATCTATATGCCTGTTCTTATGCCAGTACCAACCTTTTGAGTATGATGGCTTTGTATTATAGCTTGATATCAGGAAGTGTGATAACCTCCCCCCCCCCCCCCCCCCGCTTTATTCTTCTTTTTCAGGATTGCTGAGGCTATTCATGTTCTTTTTTGGTTCCATATAAATTTTTGGAATATTTGTTCTATATCTTTGAAGTATGTCATTGGGTTTTTAATAGGAATTGCATTGAATTTATACACTCCTTAGGGTAATATAGACATTTTAATGATGTTTATTCTTTTTATCCATAAACATGGTATACGCTTCCATTTGCTTGTATCTTCCTTGATTTCCTTTAACAATGTTTTATAATTTTCCAAGTACAAGTCTTTAACATCCTTGGTTAAATTTACTCCTAGGTACTTTATTATTTTTTGTTGTTGTTGCAATAGTGAAAGGGATTGTTTTCTTAATTTCTCTTTCTGACAGTTCATTGTTGGTGTATAAAAAAATGTCACTGATTTCTGAAAATTGATTTTATATCCTGCCATCTTGCTGAATTCATTTATCAGGTCCAGTAGCTTTTTGACTGAGACTTTAGGGTTTTCTATGTACAGTATCATATCATCAGCAAATAATGATAGTTTTACTTCTACTTTTCCTATTTGGATGCCTTTTATCCCTTCTTCTTGTCTGATTGCTGTGGCTTGGACTTCCAGTACTATGTTGAATAAGAGTGGTGAAAGGGGGCACCCCTACCTTGTTCCTGATCCTAAGGGGATTGCTTTTAATTTTTGCCCATTGATTATGATGTTGGCTTTAGGTGTGTCATACATGGCCTTTATCATGTTTAGGTATGATCCCTGTATCTCCACTTTGTTGAGAGTTTTGATCATGGATGGGTGCTAGATTTTATCAAATGCTTTTTTTGCATCTATTGATATTATTATGTAATTTTTATCCTTTCTTTTGTTTATATGTTGAATCACATTGATTGATTTGTGGATATTGTACCAGCCTTGTCTCCCTAGAATAAACCCCACTTGATCATGCTGTATGATTTTTTTCATATATTCCTGGATCCAGTTTGCTAATATTTTGTTGAGAATTTTAGCATCTAAGTTCATCAGGGATACTGGTCTATAATTTTCTTTCTTTGTAGTGTCTTTGCCTGGTTTTGGAATCAGTATTATGCTTGCATCAATAATAGAGTTTGGAAGTCTTTCCTCCTCTTGAATTTTTTGAAATAGCTTGAGAAGGATAGGAGTTAGTTCTTCTTTGAATATTTGGTAGAATTCACTTGTGAAGACATCTGTCTCAGGACTTGTTTGTTGGGAGTTTTTTTAATAACTGTTTCAATTTCATTTGATGAAATCAGTCTGTTTAGGTTTTCTGATTCTTCTATATTGATTTTTGAAAGATTATATGTTTTGAGGAATTTGTCCATTTCACCTAGGTAATCTAATTTTATGGCATACAGTTTTTCATAGTATTTTCTTACAATCCTTTGTATTTCTGCTGTGTCAGTAGTCACTTCTCTCTCATTTCTACTTTTATTTATTTGAGTCCTCTCTCTTTTTTTCTTGGTGAATCTGGTTAAATGTTCATCAATTTTGTTTACCTTTTCAGAGAACCATCTCCTGGTTTTATTGATGCTCTGTATTATTATTATTATTTTTTGTAGCCTCCATGTCATTTATTTCTGCTCTGATCTTTATTATTTCCTTCCTTCTACTTTCTGGATTTTACTTGCTGTTCTTTTTCTAGTTCTTCTAGATGCAGGGTTAGTCTGTTTATTTGGGTTTTTTTCTAGTTTCTTAAGCTATACCTGTAGTGCTATAAACTTCCCTCTCAGGACTGCTTTTGCTGTGTTCCATAAATTTTGAGTTGACGTATGTTCATTTTCATTTGTTTCAAAGAAAATTTTAATTTCTTCCTTGATCTCATTTTTAACCCATTTGTTATTTAATAACATGCTATTTAGTTTCCACTTGTTTGAGTGTTTTTCGGGTTTTTTTATTGTATTGTTTCTAGTTTCATGCCATTTTAATCCAAGAAGATGCTTGATATGATTTCAATCTTCTTAAATTTGTTGAGACTTGTTTTGAATCCTAGCATGTGGTCTATCCTAGAGAATGTACCATAAGCACTTAAAAAGAATGTATATTCTGCTGCTTTAGGGTGAAATGTTCTGAAGATATCTATTAAATCCAGTTGATCTAATGTGTCCTTTAAGTCTGCTGTTTCTCTGTTAATTTTCTTTCTTGAGGATCTATCCAGTGATGTTAGTGGGGTATTAAAATCCTCTACTATTATAGTATTGCTGTTGATCTTGCCCTTTATACCCATCAAAATCTGCTTTATATATTTAGGTGCTCCTATATTAGGTGCATAGATATTTATAATGGTTATATCTCCCTGTTGGATTGCTCCCTTTATCATTATGTAGTGACCTCCTTTATTCCTTCCAAATAGCCTTTGTTTTAAAGTCTATTTTCTCTGATATAAGTATTGCTATCCTAGCTTTTTTTTTTCATTTGTATTTGCATGAAATATTTTTTCCATCCTTTTACTTTCGATCTTTGGTGTATCTTTTGTTTTGAGGTGTGTCTCTTGTAGACAGCATATGTATGGGTCCTGTTTCATTATCCATGCCACTACGCTATGTCTTTTGATTGCAGCATTTAATCCATTTACATTTAATGTTATTATTGATATGTAGTTGTTTATTGCCATTTTATTCTTTAAATCTACATTCTTCTTATATTAATTTTTTTCCCTTTGTTCTGTTTATAGCTGGCCCCTTAACATTTCTTGTGGCATTTGTTTGGTTATAATGTATTTCTTGTGAGTTTTTTTGTGTATGTGTGTGTGTGTGCGGGGGGGGGAACTTTTTATTTCTCCTTCAATTTTAAATAATAGCTTTGCTGGATAGAGAGTCTTGGTTGTAGGCTCTTGTTTTGCATTACTTTGAATATTTCTTGCCATTCCCTTCTGGCCTCAAGTGTTTCCATTGAGAAGTCGGATGTCATCCTTATGGGGGCTCCTCTGTAGTAGACTGCTTTTCTCTTACAGCTTTTAGTATTCTATCTTTATCTTAATTTTTGTATTTTAATTATGATGTGTCTTGGTGTTGGCCTTTTTGGATTCATCTTTAATGGAACGTGCTGTGCTTCTTGAACTTGTGTGACTTTTTCCTTCATCAATTTAGGGAAGTTTTCAGCTATGATTTCTTCAATCAGATTTTGTATCCCTGGTTCTTTCTCTTCTCCTTCAGGAACCCCTATGATGCAGATGTTATTTCTCTTCATGTTGTCACAGAGCTAAGAGTTTCCTCAGACAGTTTGAGCCTATTTTCTTTTTTGCTGCTCTGCTTTCATGTTTTTGTTTATTTTGTCCTCTAACTCACTGATTCATTCCTCAGTTTCATCCATCCTGCTTTTAATTCCTTGCAATGTGGTCTTCATTTCTCATATTGTATTTGTCATTTCTGACTGATTTTTTTATTTCAGTATCCTTTTTTATACTTGCTATCTCTTTATTTAGGTGCTCATTATGTCCATCCATTGTTGCTCTAAGATCTTTGAGCATCCTAACAATCATTATTTTAAACTCTGCATTCAGTAATTTGATTATTTCCAACTCATTCAAATCATTTTCTGGGTATTTCTCTTTTTTTTTTTTTTTTTTTTGTATTTTTCTGAAGCTGAAAATGGGGAGAGACAGTCAGACAGACTCCCGCATGCGCCCGACTGGGATCCACCCGGCACGCCCACCAGGGGGCGACACTCTGCCCACCAGGGGGCGATGCTCTGCCCCTCCAGGGCGTTGCTCTGTTGCGACCAGAGCCACTCTAGTGCCTGGGGCAGAGGCCAAGGAGCCATCCCCAGCGCCCAGGCCATCTTTGCTCCAATGGAGCCTCGACTGCAGGAGGGGAAGAGAGAGACAGAGAGGAAGGAGAGGGGGAGGGGTGGAGAAGCAGATGGGTGCTTCTCCTGTGTGCCCTGGCCAGGAATCGAACCCAGGACTTCTGCACACCAGGCTGATGCTCTACCACTGAGCCAACCAGCCAGGGCCCTGGGTATTTCTCTTGATTCATTTGGGTTGCATTTCTTTTTTTTTTTTTTTTTTCATTTTTCTGAAGCTGGAAATGGGGAGGCAGTCAGACAGACTCCTGCATGCCCCCGACTGGGATCCACCCAGCATGCCCACCAGGGGGTGATGTTTTGCCCCTCTGGGGCATCGCTCTGTTGCATCCAGAGCCATACTAGCGCCTGAGGCAGAGGCCACAGAGCCATCCCCAGCACCTGGGCCATCTGTGCTCCAATGGAGCCTCGGCTGTGGGAGGGGAAGAGAGAGACAGAGAGGAAGGAGAGGGGGAGGGGTGGAGAAGCAGATGGGTGCTTTTCCTGTGTGCTCTGGCTGGGAATCAAACCCGGGACTTCTGCATGCCAGGCTGATGCTCTTCCACTGAGCCAATCAGCCAGGACTTGGGTTGCATTTCTCTGCCTTCCCATTTTGTCTGTGTATAATAAGGGTGTCGCCACAGGAATCCAATAGGTGTGGCCTCTGTGTTCCCTAGGTTTGTTCTTTCTGCAGACTTACTGCCCTCTCTGCTACCGCCTTGGACATTCAGGCATGGGCTTGCCCATGCTGACCCACTGTGGGGGTCATTGTGGTCTCCACTTTGCCTCTATGGGTGGGACTAAGAACACATCGTCTTTTATATAAACATTTATTGAGCACCTAGTCAGCATTTACAAAGCACAGTCCCAACCTCAGAGGAACTCTCTAGAGGAAAGACAAACATGAAAACCAACAAAGGGAGGAGTAAATGCCTAGGCAAACCCCCAGGTGAAGATGAGAAAACTCAGTAGGAAGTTTCAAATTTTAAATAACATCACAGGATCTTCAAGGTGAATTGCTGCTCTCTGCTCTTAAAGTATGCTCCAGAGGGGGTTACTTTGGGACGCTTCTTGCCCAATGCAAGGAGCACACCATCTGTCATTTCCCCTTCTAAATCTCACCAGCTAGGTCAGCTTTCCTAAAATTCCATCTGGGACTGAGTCCAGAAGGACAAAGAGAATAATATATCACTCATCAGCCTCCAGTTGAGAAGTTACCATAAGTAGTTTGGCTTTATATTTTTTATTTACTTTAATAATAGATGGGAAGATGACACATCAAATAAAAATAATTAAGTCATGGTGCCACTTGCACACAGTCAGGCTCTGGATCACCAAACTGGGCAAACAGGAAGGAGATGGAATATGTCTTCAAAGGCCCTGGACAACTAGCTCTGGACTTTAGTGTTTTTTACTTAATCCCCCAGTACTCAAACTTCTCAAGGTTTCCAGTGTTCTGATAACAATGTATTTGTGTTTTTATTATTACATTTGATATGTTAATCCAGTCTTCAAGTTGGGCTAATACTTTAAGCTGTTTTAATTTGGTATTCTCTTTCCAAAAAAAAAAATAGGTTTCTTAAAAAACATTTTGGTTAGCCTAGGACACAGAGAACCCAGTTTCAAAACCCCGAGATCACTGGCTTGAGTATGGGCTTATATGGCTTGAGCATGGGCTCACCAGCTTGGACACAGGGTAGCCGGCTTGAGCATGAGATTGTAGACATGAACCCATGGTCACTGTCTTGAGCCCAAAGGTCGCTGGCTTGAAGCCCAAGGTTGCTGGCTTGAGTCCAAGGTTGCTGGCTTGAGCAAGGGATCAATGGCTTGGCTGGAGACCTCCGGTCAAGGCACATATGAGAAAGCATTCAATGAACAACTAAGGTGCTGCCACCAAGAATTGGTGCTTCTCATCTCTCTACCTTTCTGTCTGTTTGTCCCTGTCCATCTCTCTCTCTTGCTCACTCTCTCTCACAAATATATATGTATTGGCTAAAAGTAGGAGCCAGAGGACTCAATATGTCACTAAAATTTTAGAAGCACATGGATGGGAAAAAAATACTGTAGAACACTAGACTCTCCAAGACCAGACTGCAGCGTGCGAGCAGATCCTCCTTGCCTGTTTGTGAGGCTAGCCAACCCCATAGTAATCTTATCCATTCCTCCAAATTATCCCTGTATGAAACAACATTCTTTCAACTGTTCTTCAATTTAGTGCCCTTGAATATTTGACATTGACCCAAAACCATAAAACATATATAAATAACTTAGACCACAGATAATTTTTTAAAAGCCAATCTTGTTAAGAAAAGAATAAGGCAGAGGTGAGATTCAAAATATTTAATAATTGGGATGGCATATGTCTGACTAATCAAAATAGGACAGTGAACAATAAGGACAGATAAAGGCCATGAACAAAATGGCAACTGGCCCACCTATATTGATTGTGTGTGTGGGGTGGGGGGAGGCATCTGAACATTCCCTGGCCATTAGGAAAAGGAGTAGCTGAGGTGGTTGGGAAAAGCCTTGGAGAAGGAGAAGGGGCACCAAAAGGTAGAGAGAGAATTAAAGATAAATTTGACGGATTTAGAAATACCTTAAATCAACATATTTGTCATTGACAGTGGCCACGCAAAGTAAGACAAAGCAGGTCTAAGGCTGGTGAAGTAATGTAAATAGAGCCCTGAGGCAAATGTAGACTTGCCGAGGAGAAACAAAGTCACCAACATATTTTTAAATTACTTTCTAGATCAGTAATCTGAGCAGTAATTCATAGAATATGTTTAGATATTATAAAATTAACCAGATGAAAATAAGAAACTCATATAAACTCAAAATAAGGCCAAAAAGTGCTACAAACTTAAAACAGAGGAGAAAGATATAATAGTTGATTTACAATGTTTTTCAATTCCAGTTTAAATTGCATATGGCTCGTTGACATTCGTATGTTTCCAAATATGATCCTTACTATAGTTAAGTTAAACCAACCATTATACTCACATATTATTCTACTTCTAATAGATTGTTTCTATGTAACAAGCAGAGAATTACAGTAATTGTAAATTATCAGTTATTAACTGAAAAGACTGCAATGATAAATCCTGTGATTAATTTTAACTTGAATAAAATCAATACTGTCATCAATTGGCAGTTATATAAAGTCAATTACATTATTTTTAATTAACACAGTTACCACATATTTTAAAGTTGTTGCTCTAAAAATTTCCATGGTTATATAATGTAAACATTGAAGAAAATTACTGGCATGTTTAAAATTTAAAGAAAGCATTTTTACTGCCATAAATTTAGGAAAGATCACTATTTCTGAAAATAGATCTTTCAGATCTTTCTTCTATTTCTTAGCCATTTCAGAAGAACAACCATAAAATCGAGAATATGCTGCCTGACCAGGCAGTGGCGCAGTGAATGGAGCATTGGACTGGGATGCGGAAGACCCAGGTTCAAGACCTCGAGGTCGCCAGCTTGAGTGCGGGCTCATCTGGTTTGAGCAAAGCTCACCAGCTTGGACCCAAGGTTGCTGGCTCGAGCAAGGGGTTACTCAGTCTGCTGAAGGCCCACAGTCAAGGCACATATGAGAAAGCAATCAATGAACAACTAAGGTGTCGCAACGAAAAGCTGATGATTGATGCTTCTCATCTGTCTCTGTTCCTGTCTGTCTGTCCCTATCTATCCCTCTCTCTGACTCTCTGTGTGTCTCTGTAAACAAAAAAAAAAATCTAGAATATGCTGTGGTTTAAATACTTTAATAAAAAGAAGAGACAGATCTCTCAGGAGCACCTGCCTGTGAGACTGGTCACTGCTGCCTCCACTTCTCTGCTCCAGTGTATGAGCAGAATACAGAAAATAGCAAAGGACTGAACTTCTCCCCAGCCTACCAAAGTACACTCACTGCAAGACCTAGATCCACCTATACTTTCTTTCATGCTCCAGCTGCAATGAGGGTATCACTATTCATCATTCCTTTATTCACAAGGATTTGAGGCACAAGAAGGACAATAGATGACAATTTAAACTCCACTGTCTCTGTTTCTTGTATACCTATAGATTTGAACCTCTTCTGCTACTTTTAATGAAATACAGTACTGTGTCTACTGCTCCCAATCAGAAATGGGAATGTGCAACTGCCAATCCAGATCACAATCTTTACAAAATAGGAACAAGGTTTATATCTTGTTTACTTTCCCCTCTGGAATAAAAGACTGATTTTGCTCATTGAATAAAATGCTAAGAACACTAGTGATATGTACATTTTAGGATCGGGCTCTTTTTTTCCATACTTAGATAATTAAGTAAACCCATCATTTGTTTTTCCACCCAACTATAACACAACTTTAAAGCAACTATAATGTCCATACTTTTGTTAAAAAGTGACCTGCTTTCTCTATCACCATCCATACTTTCTTGCCTCTGTTCTGAGTAACTAATTCTCACTTAATAGCTAGGCTGAGAAAGAGGAAAGTTGTGATTCCAATCTGCATTATGCAGGTAGAACAGAAAGAAAAGAATTTGGCAGAGGGAGATGTCTCTCCTCTCATAATTCACAGCTCATTTTACTCCCAAAACAGAAATTTTTCCTCTGCACCACATTAGACAACAACTATGCCTCCTCACAATTGAAGTGAAAGAATTAAATATTTTTTTAAAAATTAAACAATAGTACTTGATAAATATCTTCTTTAGACCCAGGCACACAGAGCTACCATAGGTTAGGGCACCATTCTTCAGGGTGCCCTGTTCTAGCCTTTGTCCAGCCAGGACCATCCTCATTGGTCCCAGCATCCATTAGGCCAAAGGGACATGCCCATCCTCAAAACCATTCTCTTCCTCCTTCCAGACCTCACCCTAGTATCCAGGAAGCCAGAATTCCATGCAGCCTTACAGCATTGGCCCAGGTCTCTTCTCTAGGCAGACCACATTGTCATTGGGCCAAGAGGTAATTGCTTGTCGAGGATGTGAACAGGGTTTAAACATGTGGGAGAAGGTCTTAACATGCATGTGTGTGAGATCAGCTCAGAGCTGGATGGAGTTGCAACGGGGAAGGAAACAGGGACAGGGATAAGGTTGGAGGCTGGCTTTATGCATTCTGCCAAGTTCTGTTACAGAATCAGAAGATTCTAAGGATTTTCAACTTAAACTTGGATTTTCAGATTGTTATCAAGGTATAGTTCCAAGTTAGGAGGCCCAACATATTTTATTTATTTAACAACTTGTTAGCTTGGTTTCAAACTTGCAAATATTTAGATATATGCTATGTGGGCCTCATTTGTACTCTTACACCTGGGACTACAGCTTCAGGTCAGGTCTGTATTTTACGGGTATTAAAATAGATCAAGTAAAGGACTTCTTCCCTTTCTCCCCCCCCCCCACCAAAACAATAAACAGCCTTATCCAAACAGGTTTAACAACAATAGCAAATTGTATCCAGGCTTCTCAGGATGGTGGCTTAAAGCAAGCTACTGGCACTCTTGCCTCCAAAATCAATCCTAGAAAACTATAAATGTTAATGGAAACAAATAATTTGAGGAACTAACAACTAAAATAATAGTAATTGAGAGAACCTTGGAGACTCTGAAGACTGGAAAAATCCCTGAAGTTTGTTTGGAACTTGGAAATAGTGGAGTGACAGTTAAATTGTAGTAGATTCAACCTTGGGCAGAGAACAGTTGAAAGAAAGCTTCTAAAATCTGCTCATGTATTCAGAAATGTTTGAAACTCTAATACAATCATAAAAGATAGTCTGGCCCTGGCCAGGTAGCTCAGTTGGTTAGAGCATCGTCCGACATGCTGAGTTTGTGGGTTCGATCTCTGGTCAGGGCACATGCAAAAATCAACCAGTGATGGTATGAAAGAGTGAAACTGCAAGTCTATGTTTCTCTCCCTCTCTCTCTCTCTCTGTCTCTCTCCTTTTCTCTCTAAAAATAAATTTAAAATTTTTTAAAAGTCTGAATAAGTTGAAAAGATAGTCCATGTTCCTGGAGTGAATGAATATCATAAAACTATCAATTCTACTATCAATTCTCTTCAAATTTATCTCTATATTAAATTCAATCCCCCATGAAAATTCCAGATGGATTTTTTATTAGTCACTCAAAATTCTTATTTCAAAATGTAGATAGAAATATAAAAGTCTACAACAAAGAAGCTGAGAAACTAAAGAATAATATGTGGAAATATGTATAACCAGATATTAATACTTATTACAAAGCCATACAAATAAAAAATAATATACTAACATACAAATAGTTAAAGAGAATAGAGAGGAAATCCAGGTATATAGAGGAACGTAAAACACTAGAGTAATGGCACCAGAGAGCCATGTGGAAACCTTGGATTATTTTGTCAATGGTGTAGCATATTTTTTACCAGGTATAGAAAACTTAAATTTGAACCCTACCCAACAGCACATACAAAAGTAGACTACAAATAAATTAAATACTTTAAAGTAAAAGATAATTCTTTGGAGTCAATAGAAAAAAATATAGGTAAGTAAATTTATGACATACAGAACAGCTTACTTTTTTAAAAATTCAAAAAGGAAAAATTATAGGCAAAATATTAATACATTTTATTTCATCAAGGTTAGAGAGTTCTGTTTAACAAAGAACACCATGGATAAAGTTCACACACACATATAGATAAAAAAATATATTTGCAATTCTAACACCAACAAGGAATTAACATGTAGAAAATATAACAAAATCCACAAAGAAAAATAAAAACTCATTGAATCAAATGGACAGGTGAATTACAGGTAATTATTAGGGTGGTGAAACTATTTTGTATGATACTTTACTAGTGGATAAATGACATTATGCACTTGTCAAAACTCAACTCAAATAGTGAGCTTTAATGTATGCAATTTTAAACACATCATTTAGGACAGGGGTTGGGAACCTATAGCTCGCAAGCCAGATGTGGCTCTTTTGATGGCTGCATCTGGCTCGCAGATAAATCTTTAATAAAAAAAAATAATAACGTTAAAAATATAAAACATTCTCATGTATTACAATCGATTCATTTCCTACTGCTTATGTTCATGGTTGTGGGTGGCTGGAGCCAATCATAGCTGTCCTCCGGGACAACACCAAATTTTTATTGGATAATGTGTAACATACATGGATTGTTGTATGGCTCTCACGGAATTACATTTTAAAATATGTGGTATTCATTGCTCTCTCAGCCAAAAAGGTTCCCGACCCTTGATTTAGGAGGTCAAGGACCCCAGGAAAGGATGCAGAGCATGACAAGAGAATCTAACTCTATTATAAATGTAATCATGTAGATAGTTATAAACCCTTGCTACAATGGAACTAAAATGAAACTTTACTTCTGTGGTCTTCCTCCTAAAAAGCCATAAATTTAATTTATTAATGAGAAGACATCAGACAAATCTCAATAGAGGGACATTCTACAAAATATCTGAACCAGTACTCCTCAAAACTCAAGATCATCAAAAACAAAACTCTGAGAAGCTTTCACAGCCAAGAGGAGCCTAAGGACATACACATGAGGAATAACTGCAATGTTATCTCTGTATGGGACCCTAGACCAAGAAAAGTATATTAGGTAAAAACTGAGGACATGCAAGTAAACCATGTTCATTAATTGGAACAAATGTGTCATACTAACGCAAGATGTTAATAGGGGAAATCCTATGCAGAGTGGAAGGGGGGAATATGGAGACTCTTCACACTACTGGATCAACTTTTTTCTCTAAATCTGAAAACATTCTAAAAAAATAAAGCTTATTAATAAAAAAATGCAGTATATAGATGAGGAAATCCAAAAGCATACAAGCATTTAAAAAGGTAATCAAACTTATTAGTTATCCAAGAAATGCTATTAAAACAATGATGAGATATCACTTTACCTCTATGGGATTGAATAAACTTGGAAAGCTAAATAATGCCAAGAGTTGGTGGACATTTGGAAATAAAGTAACCCTTGTGCACTGCTGGCTGGAGTGCAGTCTGAGCATGTGTTTTGGGAGGAATATTGAGGTCCTTAATCAATTATATATATGCACAAATTCTGACCCCACATTCTGCACCTGAAGACAGATAGAGATGATAGATTAGATGATAGATAGATAGATAGATAGATAGATAGATAGATAGATAGATAGATAGATAGATAGAAGATAGATGATAGATTGATAGATAGGTAGGTAAATGATAGATAGATAGATAGATAAATAGAAGATAGATAAATGATAAATAGAAGATAGATAAATGATAAATAGATAAATAGATGATAGATAGATAGATAGATAGATAGATAGATAGATAGATAGATAATAGATAGGCAGACAGGTAATAGGGAGATGATAGATAGATAGATTCTCACTTGCATCTACAAGAGAACATGTAGGAGGATGCTTTTGTAGCGCTCTTTGTGGAGGCAGAGCATCAAACAGAAACTGGATATCCAGTATTCCCCTAGAAAGATAAACAGGTAGAATGTGAAGGATACACACCATGAACTGTTATACAGACATTAAAAATGGCAGAAAATGTACATAGAGCAACATCAATGGATCTTAAAATCATAGTATTGACAAAAGAAAAATATGATAAACACAGTGACATTTCTTATACATTACATTCTACATAAATTTAAAATGTTTATATACAAATAAAAATTTTATATTTAAGAACAGATACAATGAAAGTATATACATAGAAAGCACATCAAATGGTTACTAATAAAGAGAGGGAAATGGATAAATTAAGGACCCAAGCCATACATAAACCAAAGATTAGCTGAAGAGTGTGATTAATATCATTAACTAATCTTCTGCACTTGAGACCCAACAAAAAAGAAAAATATTCTAACCCTGATATGAAAATAATGTGTCAGATCTCAAAATGCTATGCCAGGACTTTATCATCCCTACACATGAAGTATGGTCCTTTTTTTCAAGACCTCTCCATGGTCTGTGACAATAGTTGACAGAGATGAGGAGGTTATGGCGTGATATGCCGAGAACTTCTTGGGTGTAAATCTTCCAGGACTCCAATGCCCAAGTCTCCTTGGCACAGGCCCACCAGGAGGAAACCAAAACTTGATATTGTCCATGTACTGTTCTTTTGACTAATTTGCATAGCCCCCATTTAGTACAGAGTAGAGCCAAATTCAACACACTCAGAGGGAACTCTGCATTTTTTAAGGCACTGTTCTCCAAAGAACAGAATTAATTCTAAATGGATAGAACAGACTGGGTTAAGAAAAATGTTATCTGATTCATGGTGCCACTGAGCTAAGACTTGGATCACTTCAAGATCTCTTAAAGCCCCTCAACAGTAACTATTTTAATAGCCAAAAATTATTGCTTACTATGTGTCAAGCATTGTTCAAAACACTAACTGTACTAGCTCATATTCTAACATACACAAATAAACATTAAAATAGCTACAATAATTATGCCAATTTTATAACCAGAAAACTGACACATAGGGAGATTAAGTGATGGGCTAATACTCATCAGTAAATTGTGGTGGATTGCGGTTCAAGTTAGACAATCTGACCTTAGAGCGCATGTACTCAACTTGTACACCCCACTGTCTCTACCCATCAGGCATGGTGATTAAGAAAGAGCACCTTCTTCTCTATATGCCCAAAATTATGATAAAAGAAATTTTGTATGGTTTAGTCTGAAAGACATTTTCTACATATATATTCTAATATCCCAGGCTTATTTAATATATTTTTGTCTGGGTTCCAGGGTTTTAAAGTTATCTTTCTTATAGGTATTATTATAAAATTGCTGAAAATACAGTAGGATTATTAAAATGTGTCCATCATCTTGAAAAACTGAAGATGATAACAAATGATGACATTTGATAGTGACATCCACCTATGAGACTGGCTTAGAGAAGTATACCCAGAAAGTATAGGAAAGAGGAAAAAATCAAGAAAACCTCCAAAATCTCCCCAATGGCCAACATCATCCATAAGAAGAAAAGACAAAAACTGCTTTTTCCTAAGCGAAGCCTATGTTTCTCTATCTGCCCCAGCTCCCCTGCTGATTTTTCAAAAGAACAACACTTCTTTCAAAAGAATAGCTCTTACTCCCCCTGATATTCACTACATTGTTTCAAGCAAAAGAATTGAAGAAATTAACTAGAAAATCTGAAGAGAGGAGGTGCTGTCATTTTAAGTTATTGTCTATTTCATGCACAGATTCAACAAACCAGATCTTAAATAATATTTAAAAGTTTATTGTGGTAGATTCTGTACACTCCCTGATATTCAAAAGAAATTTATCAAAGGTAGAAATAAAAATCTGTCTTTGAAATAAGCATCTTTGAAATTTGTTACAAAATTCCTCTACTGCTATGACTATAATGGCTTGAGATATATTTTATATATTATATATTATATTCTCTATTAACCTTTTTAAGTTTTATTCATTTAAAAAAAAGAATACTGATCAGCCATCTAATGCCATTCAGTGCAATTCTAGGCTGTCATAATTTTTCAAGTGCCCAAGAAAAGGAAATTTATTCCAGTGTTAGCCTAAGACAGAAGATTGTAGATAGGCAGAGGGATAGACATAGCTATTAAGTATGCAGATATGGAGGTACAGAGATATGTCCATGTTAATACACCAGGTTTCCCTCCCATTAATGGAACTAAGAACTGACTGCCAGAATACAAAGTTGAATGATATGTACCGAAATTCTCACAACACTTTCGGAAAATCCTCCAATTTCGGATTCTGTGAATTGAAAAGACATTTCCTCTCCTTTTGGTGGAATACCAGAAGAGAACTGACCTGCAACTGAGCAGACCAGAGTTTGATCCCAGTTTTGCCACCTTGTGTGACCACGGAGATTTCATTTAATCTCCCCATTTTCCCATCTGTAAAATGTTGGCAGTAGACTAAAAACCTCTATAATTCCTGATTCACTCACATTCTCTGACAAGAGTATACTTGTGCGGTATCGAAAACTTTTCAAAAATATTTATTACTCAGTGGACCCACTAGATGGTAGCAGATTCCTGGTTACTGTATGATTACAGGAAGCCAATTCAACTTTCTGAACAGCTCTGAATTCTCCTACCAACTTAACAGAAGGACGTTGCCTTAGTAATCTAGAGTTTTACTCTCAGCTCTGCTGTTTATTACTTATATGATCTTGGTCAAATAAACCTTTTGGTGTGTCTGATTACCTACCATAAAATCAAAGGGCATCTTCTGTATCTAAAACTGTGATTGAATAATGTAACCATTGCAAGAATAAGACACACTTAAATAGCATTTTCTTTTTCAGCCTTCAGTCATTTAAACAGTCTGCAATTATCACAAATAAAAATCCCATTTTCTATCTATGAAACCTTGAGCAATTAACAATAATGTTTCCTCATTTGTAAAAGAAAGAAAATAATGTTCCAAGAGATGTTATAATGAGAAAATAGATATGAAAAATAAAGCAATTAATAAATGTTATCCTTTTTTTAAAAAAAATTATGGTTTTGGTCCATGGCATGTAGAATCCTAATGACCATTATTTCTACCACCACTCTCTAGTGATTTTGTAAAGTATAAGCCAGTGACTTTAAGCTGACTCTCACTCGGAGGTTCAGGGCCTGAGCAGAACACTATATGGAGTCCAGAAATACCTCATTAAAGTTGCTTCAAACAGTTCTAGGCCTCGGATCTGTAAGTCCTAAAGAAGTCTAGGTTGTCTGACTTAATCAATCCTCATTGAAGCTCGTTGAAAGAGCCCCCAAAGGCCCTTTGATCTAAAGTTGTAGCCTATATTCTCTTGGATTTCCCCACAAGCAAGGGAAGTCAACCTGAAGCCCTCCAGATAAACAGGGTGGCTTCCAATCTTACCAAAACACTACAAAGACCAGTAACTCTGAGATACCTAACCTATACTATATAAGCCAATATGTCTGGTTCTTCTTTGAATTAGTGCTGTTTATTTACCACAATTATGAATTACATTACTTCTAAATAAAAATATCGGCCTGACCTGTGGTGGTGCAGTGGATAAAATGTCGACCTGGAAATGCTGAGGTCGCCAGTTCGAAACCCTGGGCTTGCCTGGTCAAGGCACATATGGGAGTTGATGCTTCCATCTACTCCCCACCTTCTCTCTCTGTCTCTCTCTCCTCTCTCTCTCCCTCTCTGTCTCTCTCTCTCTCTCTCCCTTTCTCTCTCCTCTCTAAAATGAATAAATAAAATTAAAACAAACAAAAAATATCATGTTGCATATTGTGTGACAAGAGTTGCCATGGTCTCTTGAGTTTGGGGTTTAAAACCTTGAGGACGTAAAATTACTGAAGGGGCCAAAGGCATCAAGTCATTAAACAAATAAAATTCCTTGGGGTCACTGTGCTTCTTTGACCTCATTAAACTTTGAAAATATCTGAGGTTAGAATTTAGGAGCACAGCGGAGCCAAAACTGAAGGTGATCCTTTAATCACCGCACCTCTTCTTCCAAAGAAAAAGAGCAACAGATTTTTGTTTTGCTTTTTTCTTTTCTTTTCTCTCTCTTTCTCTTTCTCCTCCTCCTTCCCTTTCTTCCTTTCTTTTATTAACTCAGTGTGTAGCATATAATGTATTCAGCAGTATTGTAGATGTATGCTGATAACCTATCTGTGTATCAGCAGACATCTGTCCACTCATGACTGGGTGAGTCGGTAAAGACATCAGTGCTGACAGTGGTGAATCAGAGAATGTGGCCCAGCCCAGGTCAAATGAGGTGGGCTATGCAGCCCAGACAGTCAAGGTCAGAGCAGGTAATGCGAAAGCAGAAAAAGAGATGAGCTGGGTCTAGAAATATTCAGCAGCCTTTGGATGCTAGCAGGGATGAGGACAACAACCTAGAGACTTAGAAGCACTCCCAGATCTGAGGCTGCTGGGGGTGTTGAAGAGACCAGAAGATAAGTGTGGTGACCTCTTTCACGAGACAGTGTTAATAATGTATCTGCTTACACCACTGGTTCTTTATCCACCAAAGATGCCAGGCCCTTCAAAAAGGCATGTCAATTAAAATAGTTCTTAAATGACTATCCTATACTTAGGAACAATAATAAATACAGAAAGAAAGAAAGAAAGAAAGAAAGAAAGAAAGAAAGAAAGAAAGAAAGAAAGAGAGAGAGAGAGAGAGAGAGAGAAAGAAAGAAAGAAAGAAAGAAAGAAAGAAAGAAAGAAAGAAAGAAAGAAAGAAAGAAAAGGAGAGAGGGAGGGAGAGAGGAAGGAAGGAAAGAAGGAAGGAAGGAAGGAAGGAAGGAAGGAAGGAAGGAAGGAAGGAAGGAAGGAAGGAAGGAAGGAGAAGAAAGAAAGAAAGAAAGAAAGAAAGAAAGAAAGAAAGAAGAAAGAAAGAGAAGGAAGGAAGGAAGGAAGGAAGGAAGGAAGGAAGGAAGGAAGGAAGGAAGGAAGGAAGGAAGGAAGGAAGGAGAGAAAGAAAGAAAGAAAGAAAGAAAGAAAGAAAGAAAGAAAGAAAGAAAGAAAGAAAGAAAGAAAAAGGGAGAGAGAGAGAAAGAGAAAACTAATAAAAAAGTTCACCTTCAACTTATGTATTCTTTGGCTCTTTGGCTCAGGAAGAATTCTGCAGACATAGACTACACCCAGTTCATTGAGAGCAGAGACTGAACGTGGCCCACCCTTTTTATCACCAGTGACCAAGCTGATGCGCAACACATGTATGCTTGCAATGAATGTTTGCCTTGGTTACAGTTGTTGTGGATGACACAACTGAGGATATACCAAAAGCAAAAGCTTGTGATAGTGTCCTGTTGAGTGACCAAAGTGCAGAGTCATAAATCCCCTGACCTTTAGCCCTCTCCTGACCTTTCAGCTGAATGCATATACAAGCATACAAAAGAATTCAATCACCCAAAAAAGAACTAAAGACAGGATATAGGCTTCAAAAGAACATAAACTTCCTGCATGCCTATCACATTTGGTGGCCCCTGGCACCCTGAATACCATTCCTGCTAATGGTACATTCTTTAGAATTGCTTCATAAACATGGTACAATAGTCTAAGTTAGAAGACCTATAGCTTACGCCTGGTCTTGGCATCTACTGACTATAACCTGAAGCAAGTCACTTATTTTTTTCCCCATAAATTAGACTAATAGCCCAATTTCAGCAATAATAGTCCATTTCAGCAATTATATTCTGTTTCTAAGCTGATTTTGAAGAAGAGAAAATTGGATTCAACAGGGCCAGCCAGCATTCCTGATCTTTGTGAATTCCCACACAGTCTTTTACTCTCCCTAATCCACATACTTCTCAGTGTGTGAACAACTAAACTGCTTACAGGAGATTTACTGGTGACATAAACACATGGAGGATTCCAGCAAATTACATATAATCATCTTTCTGTGTGCTTTAGTTTGTACACTCACATGCTCCTGAATTGGTTGACTAATAGCCTAAAATATTATTTTTAAATAGCTTAAAGTGAAGCTATAAAAATATAAGATTTCATATATTTTATCCAAGAAATTTTATATGCAATGGTTTTTAAGATTACTACAGATATCATAAAAACGACAATGAAATTAGCAGATGTTGACAAATAAAACCATCAGTAGACAACTGACTAGAAAAAAATGGACTGTGGAAGTGTAATTCTGTGATGGTCAATCTGCAACCCTGTGAAACTGAGGCTTATGGTCTTGGCATCTACAATATATAACCTGAAGTAAGTCATTTAAATTTTTTCATAAATTAGACTAATAGCTCAATTTTAGCAATTATAGTCCATAGGTAAATGGTGTCCCTGAATAGAAAAGTATACCGATTATTTAAAACAAGGCCTTCAAAAAGTTAGGAAGCTGAGGCAACTCTGGGTAAAGTTATGAAGAATAAGCTGTTTAAATTTGATCTTCATAGAATCCCCAAATGTCACCATCCCATTGGGACACAAGTGTCCTCCATCAAATTTACAATGGCAAAGTTTCATTAGTACATTACCTTCTAATCTAATAAAAATTTTCCATCCAGTTCCAGTTAAGAATAAGATTGAATAAACAAACTCTATCCTATCGCTTTCACTAAATATAGCTAAAAGCCTAGACTAATGTATAGAGCAGTTACTTGAAGACTCATAACAAGTGGATTGGGGGAAAAGGTAAGATTTGGAGTACCCCTGAAAGAGCAGTGTATTTACCCTTCTTTACCACTGGTATATTCTGGCCTAATTTCCAATCACCCTAAAACCTAGACACAAGAATCAGTAAAGTAAGAAGTTCTAAGAGAGCTCTCCAGTTTAGGCTTGAGGAGTGATTAAGGCGTTACCTAACAGCACAATTCATGGGGACTTATAGGTACCTAAAACTCTAAGTGAGGGAAAACCCTCTCATTACTAAGAGGAGGTATGGTCCTATGACCTGAGAAAGTGAGTGCTCTCATGGTTTTTCTCTCTCTTTCAACCACCAATGCTGATAGTCATGAGAGATTCCTGACAGAGTAAAGTGAATCTAGGTCCAGCTTTCTGGAAGTAGGACTGAAAAGGGGAGCCTCAAAGACCTAGAAAGTAATAAGAAAACCACAAAGAGGGAAGAACTCAGGAAAGAAACCCTAAAAAGTTGTCTATGAACTTGAAGGCTCACCCCCATGCAAGTTGTGCATCCATGCATCTGACACTAGTAGCATAAGAAAGACTGAAAACTAAACTAAGAGTGAGATCATTGCCCTGGTCTCAGACTTACCACTAATGATTCAGGCACAGATCGGATCCAAATAGGACTATAAAGATTTTGAAAATAAGAATGAAAGAAGGGATGTCACAACAGACTCTGCCACACCAAGATGATAATTAGGGGACACTATGCAGAGGCCTGTGCACAGGAATTTGGCAACAGTGATGAACTGGACTACTCAAAACCCAAACTATCTGAATTCATCCAAGATAAAACAGAAAACTAGAATCACATCATGAGTATAAAAAAAATGAAGTTATAGTTATAAACATTCTAAACAAGAAATCCCTAGGCCCAGATTGTTTCACTTGTGCATTTTACCAAAACATTAAAAGCATAACACAAATTCTGTAAAATCTCTCTTCCAAAAATTAGAAGACAGGGAAATACTTTCCAACTGATTTTGAGTCCAGCATTGTTTTCATCTAAAACCAAAGATAATAAAGAAAACTAAAACAAGTACTCTTTGTGAAGACAGATTAAAAATCCTCAATAAAATATTAGCTAGTTTAATGCAGCAATATACAACAAGAATAACACACCATGAACAAATGGAGTTTATCCCAGGAAAGTAAGGCTGGTTCAATAGTCAAAATATAACCAATGTAATCCACCATAGTAACAGTCTATAAAAATTTTAAAAACTCCCAAAACTATATCAATTAATGCAAAAAAAAGCATTTGACAAAATTCAATATCCATTTGTAATTTAAAAAAACTCTCAGAAAATAAGAAATAGAAGGCAACTTTTTCAATGTAATACCACTAACATTATACCTAATTGTAATAGAGTGAATATTTTTTCTAGAATGAGAAACAAAATAAAGATATGCCTCTTACCCCTTCTATATTAGCATACTAAAAGTCATAGCCAATGTAATAAGGCAAGAAAAAGAAATAGAGCGCATTTAGATTGGAAAAAAAGAAAATTTTTCATATTTACAGATAATATTTGTACATGTGGAAAATCTTTATTGATTTATCAAAAGAAAAAATTCTTAGTACTAATAAATGACTTTAGCAAAGTTGCAATATATAGTCATTGCACAAGTATCGATCATCTTTATGAACTAGCAAAAAACAATTAGAAAGCAAAAATGTTTTAAATACTATTTATAACTAAAAAAATAAAATACTAAGTAGAAGTCTAACAAAAAATATATAGAATATATATGTTGAAAATTACAAATGCAGATGAAAGAAAGCAAAGAAGACCTAATAAAAATGAAGAGACCAAAAAAAAAATGAAGAGACCTACTATGTTTATTAACTGAAAAGCTCAATGTAGTTATCATTAAAGAAGTAGAAAGGGTGGAAAGAGAAAGATGAGACGTGCAAAATATTAATGTCACAATATTTTAAGTGGCAGAAAGTTTTCTATTGCTGTTCTAACTAATTAGCACAAATTTAGTGGGTTAAAATGACTCCATGTCTTATCTCAACATTCTGGAGGTCAAGGGCTAGAATCAAGGTGTTGGCAGGTCTGACATTCTTTCTGAAAGCTCTAGAGAATCCTTCCCCTTGCCCTTTCCACTTTTAGAGGCTGCCCCCATTCCTTTGCCCATGACTCTCTCCCTGTATTTCTAACACCAGCAACATTGCATATCATTGTGCCTTTGATCTGTAATTGCATTTCCCTCTTGATGCCTCTGCTTTCTCCTTTTCTTCTTAAGGACCCTTGTGATCACATTGATCCAGGATAATCTCCCTATTTAAATCCAGTTGATCAGCAATCTTAATTCTCCTTTGCTATGTAACTTAACATGTTATGGGTCCTAGAGATTAAGAAATGGAGACCTTTAGGAGGGATGGCATTATATTTCATAGCATAGCAGACCTTACTAATAATAGATTAATTTTAAGAATCTGACATGGAATTTAAAAAGATATTTAAGACAAAGATGTTTAAGACAAAGCTGAAGCTGAGGAAGAGCTTCACAGATAGGACAAAGAAAATATTTATATCTGTCTGAAAGTCAAAATGATTTACTTTGTTCTTATAAGTTCTCTAAATCTTATTAATATTACACAGGTCAATAACTTCATAAGCATAAGGTTGACTTTAAAGTCCATTTGGTGCTCTGTGTGGTTAGAAAAACCAAATGAGTATATCACATGCTATAAAATATAAACCTAAACTGAATTTGGAAGTGCATCTTAACATTATAAATGTAATTAGAGAACCCAGAAAAGGCACCGCATATTGATGTACTTGTAATAAAATGTATGTATTTATAATTTCATTAGTGGAAAAAAAAACTCTAGAAAGAAAATAGAATAATAAAAATACACATACTAACCAAAATTATTCTTATATAATTTTTATTTTTCAAGAATAATCATTTGATGAATCACATATCTATGACCATATAGGGTGGATGGAAGAAATACTTACAAATATAATACCCTTGTACTAAATATATAAAAATATCTCCATCTGGCAAAGCTAATTAGAACTGTAAGCTAGGATTCTATTACACAGAGGATGTCTACATTGCTTTTCAATAAACTAGTATATAAGCAAGTATATCCCTAGTGAACAGAGGCACCCAGGCTTCTCAACCTTTCTTCCACAGTGTGCACTCATGAGAGATGATGACATTTATATATGCAATGGAAGATTTAAGCTCACTTCCCTGAACAGTATTTCTGATGCCACCTATTTTTCTCCCACTCCAGGTAACATAGTTTGACAGTCTGACAGTTAAGTTCGTGTTATTGTAGACATATACAAGAACCCACTAGCTTCTTGGATTCTCCTTATTTTTAATGGGTATCCAGTCCAAACACCTTTACAAGTCCCGGTTGTGGCTATGCCACGTTTCCCTGCCATTGTCCTCACCCCCGCCATCTCATAACTACTTTCCATGCTGGTGAAGTTGTCTCTGCTCTGCCTCACTCTAAAACTAGACACTATCTTTCTTTCTCCAAAACACAGCTGACATGAGAATTTATTCTTCAAAAGAGCTCACTAAAGTAACTCTGGTATAATATAAGCCGCCCTCAGTTGGGGGTGGTCTCTGTTTCATCACTGATATATCTCAAACACCTAGAATATTGTCTGGTACATAGCACATGTTCAGTAAAAGCAAGTTGAATAAATGGAAAATTTATGAAAACATATGTAATTGCAGTACAAAAAAAGTTTAGAAAATCCTATTCGTAAAATCTGTCATCATTTCTCAGCTCCCAACTAAATTCCTAGAATCCACTCACTCTTCCCACTGAGTTAACCCCATCTTTACTTTTTTCTAGCTGCCCAAGAGAAATCCAACCAGTTAATCCCATAATAATCTTCTAGAAATGCTATTGTGACAACAGAAAACGCGGTTGTTTACATTGCTTTGTGGAGCTGTTAGATTTCTTTTCTTTCAAATCCAGCATTTCAAAATAGGTTTTATTTGTTTTGTTTTTACCTATTTATCAAAGGTGCATGCAAATATTTACTCCAAAACCAAAACTCCATCTATCCCAAAGGTATAGCAACAAAGTGCTAATGAAAGCTCTGAAGATCTAGTTTTGTTTATTTTTCCTTAAACACTTACGGAATTCAGGTCAGTGTTCCACCACCACATCTCCCTCCCGCCTGCATGCACACAGCAGTCTTCAAAGTGGAAAGCAGTTCCCAATCCACCATTAAGAGAAGATAAGAAGTGTACCATCTGTATAATGTCTGGTGTGTTCACCACCCCAGGTCAAGGTCTCCTATCACCATATCCTCCCTTTATCCTTTTCTACCTCCCTCCACCCCCCTTTCCTTCTTGTAATTGCTATACTATTGTCTGTGGTTATGGGGTTTTTTCCCTTAATCCCTTCACTTTTCCACCCAATCCCCAATTTCCATATCCTCTGACAGCTGCCAGTCTGTTCGCTGTATCTATAAGTTTGTTTCTATTTTGTTTGTCAGTTTGTTTTGTTCATTACATTTCACAAATGAGTGAAATCATATGGTCCTTGTCTTTCTCTTGGCTTATCTCACTGAGCATAATACTCTCCAGGTCCCTTCAGGCTGTCACAAAAGGTACGTGACGTTATATAATTTTATTAATCAATGCCACCTCAGTATACTCAATAAAGAAAGAAAAATGTATAGGTCTTATGATTTCAAAAAGGCTGAGAAAGATATAATAAAATGTTAAGGGTTGTTAGAGAGAGAGAGGCGAGAGCGAGGTAAGGAGAAAATCTATCTTTGCTTATAGAATCACAGAGGTCATGCCTGCGCCCCTCCCCACCATACACAATAGCAAATATACCCTGCTTACACTCTCACCTCCTCACCTTCTCGCTTCTCACCTTTTCAGCCCTGCTTTCATATTCCTTCTCTCCTGTCTTTAAATCCTCTCTACTAGCTCCTTTCCATCAGCATTCAAATATTCTTCAGTCTCTCCTAATTAAAAGCAAAAGTTCTTCCTTAATTCTGTGTCCTGCTTCAGTCATTATCCTATAGTTTGCCTCTCTCTAGCAGAAAAAAAATATATTGGAAGTTGTCTACTTGTTTTCTCAATTTTTTACTACAACTCTACACACTGCAATCTGGTTTCCAGCCCTATTATTTCACTGAAGTGCTTTTGACAAGATTATTAGTGCTCTTGACAAGACGTCTACCCTTATTTTTAATATATTTTAGTCCTTATATTTCTTAAATTCTCAACAACATTTAATAATATTGGTAACACTATCCTTCTCAATACTTTTTTCCCTTGACTTTTATGACACTGAATTCTAAGTTTCTGGATTTTCTTCTTCAGTATCCTTTGGGGACTCCTCCTCTTTTATCTATTCCTTATCCATAAGTGCTCTTCAAGGTTCTGTATGAAGACATTTTCTATTTATACTCTTCTAACTTTTCTGATGCCATTGATAACCATCTTCATGATGAAGGTTCTTCCAACTAAATGTCTTCAGCCCAGATTTCTTTTTTACTTTTTGGATCATAAGCCCACCCTTTCTGAAAATTTTTATTGAAACCTCAAACTCAACATATCCCAAACTAAACTTATCTTCCCCAAAATATTTGGCCCATCTTCTGTCTCAATAAATGGCACTACCATTCACTATTTTCCCTAATCAAAAAACTGGAGTTATCTTTAACTCTTCCTTCTCTCTCTTTTTTTACTTCAATCAGTTCTATATGTAAATATTGCCCAAATTAGTGCACTTATCATTCTCATTGTTACTAACCTAGTTCCATTCATCACCATCTCTCATCTATATTACAACTCTCAAAAAAGAGACTGTTTCAATCACTAGCTAAAAAGTATGCCAGGGATATAAAGTTCAGGGCTTCTATCTTCCATTCTTGTTATCATTTAAGGGTAGTTTACCTAAAAATAAAGCTGACACAAAGAAAAAGAACAGAAGTTAAGTGAAAGCAGATGCCTCTTGTAGCTTATGAACCCCATGAGTAAGCCATGTGTGAAGCCACACTGCCCAAATCTTCCAGCTAACGATCCAATGTATATTATTTTTCTTCTTGATTAGCAAGTTTATTAGATTTTCACCACCTGCAATTTAAATGTTCTGATTTATAAAATCATTTAACCAGGACATAATCTATCTTTTATCCCTATTTTTTAGCTTGGTGTCTGGGTAGGTACTTAACTTGTTGAATGAATGATATATACAAAACACTTTACATTCATCATTACCTCTATAGTAACAAAGAGAAATATGCTTGCTTTATTAATTAATTAATTTTTAAAAATTTATTCATTTTTCTTTTTTTTTTTTTAGAGAGGAGAGAGAGAGGGAGAGACAGAGACAGAGAGGGAGAGAGAGGAGAGAGAGACAGAGAGAGAGAAGGGGGGAGGAGCTGGAAGCATCAACTCCCATATGTGTCTTGACCAAGCAAGCCCAGGGTTTTGAACCGGCGACCTCAGCATTTCCAGGTCGATGCTTTATCCACTGCGCCACCACAGGTCAGGCTAATTAATTAATTTATTATTTATTTTAAGTAAGAGGAGAGGAGATAGACTAAAATGTGATTTCTAGCACAACAAACACCATAATATAATTTTATTTTATTTTTTAAACTTTTACTGGAACAAGAAATGTTATCATATATTCCCAAAGCTTTTTCAATCTCTGACATAGCATAGCTGCTTGCCTCTAACCTTTAAAATAGAAATAGTATTGGTCATGGACCTAAGATCACTAGGATAGCTGAGACAAGGCTAAGGAGCTAGGATGAGGACTGGGTGTAGAAGTGGGTCAGACTTGAGAAGGAGCGCAGAGCCTACATATGACAGTGGATCTGGAACCCTGTGAGCCATGAGCATAGAAAACACCTATTAATTCTAGAAGACAAAGGCTCACAAGGGGTCAAATTCAGTTCAGATGCTATATGGGGTAGAAAAGTCCATGAGGAGAGGTTTGGGTATAGCTCCTGGATAATAGCAACCAAAAGTGGCTTTCTATTTTTCCAACTTTCTGTCTGATCCTCTGGATTTTGATGTGGCTTCTCCTATTGAAACACAGACAAACTATCATGAGGTGTCTAGGTCTGAATGAGAGAGTGTGTAACAGAAGTGTAGGGATGAGAGAAGAGAGGTTAGAAATGTTAAGTTTGTGTTGGAGGGAGGGATAAAGTTCTCTTCAATAAAAAAAAGAACCAAAGGAAGAAAAATACAATTTCAGGTGTTTGAATTTGGAAATTAAATAATTCAAGCGTTATTTTGAAGACCATCATTCTCACTTTCCCCACTGTATAATGTTCTTAGAGTTAGCCTGACTTAATAAGCAAATATGAGAAAAGGATAAGAAAAACTACCTTTACTCTATCTAAAGAAAACAAATGCCATTCTAATATTTATTTTCCTGAGGGCCTTTTAAAGATGTAAAATTTAGTCACAAACACATCTTGAATAGTCGTATAAGGGGATATATAGTGTTGAACCACCTTCATCTCAGAAAAATTCAACTCCAGGGTTTTCCAGAGTGTAAGTCAGACAGATATTGTCCTTGGAGCTAAAACATTGCTATGCTAAACAGAGAAAGCAATCTCACCAGCAATGATCAAGAGAAAACAAAATACAGAAATCTTATTACCTGACAAAGCCCCAGAGAGCCTGATTTGCCACCGTTTAGATACAGATTTTTTTAAATTAAGTCAAAAACTCTCCCCAAGGAAATACAAGAATAAACTAGGTCTTCTTGAATAGTATTACTTTTAATGCTTACATTTAAAAAGAATGAAACATAATTCTTTGTTCACACTTACAAAATGTCATACCTAATACTTGTTTGATTCAGTTTGGTTGGTCCATGTTTCTCTCAATGAGATGGTGGGGAAGGTACTATATGTATGGCTTTGTGTATCTGAGAAACAGTGTGATCATCTCATCTAAGAGTAAAAAAACCTTATCATTATTTGTCTATCCTGACAAGCAGCTTTAGCAAATTGAATCAATTTTTTGGACTAATATTTAAAATTAGTTACCGTATTTTTCACTCCATAAGACACACCTTTTTTCCCCCCAAAAGTGGAGGGGAAAATTCCTGAGTGTCTTATGGAATGAATGTTCTTTTTTTTTTTTTTAGCTGCTGCGGGGTGCTGCGCCAGTTAACATACATAGAATGAGCGCCAGCAAGAGCATAATCATACATGCCATGGCCACGTGCAGAACCAGGGCATCTGCTGAGTGATCTCCTGGATCCAGTTTCCACAGCTGCATGCAGCACAGAAGGGAAGATGAATGATGTTGTGTGGGCACATTCACCTGGCATCATGGAGGGCAGACGTGAGAGAGAGGTGCGCTGCAGCGGTGGAAGGCTGCGCTGCAGCTGCTGGAGCTCTGTGTGGAGTGCTGATGTCACTTGCTGTCCTATTAGTGCTTGATCAGTTTAGAGACCATATTAGTGAAACCACAAAAAAAAAAAAAACCTTTAAAGAAGTGAAGACACATCTAGCTGTAATTCCTCTGGGTCTTACCAGCCAGTTGCAACCTCTCAACATTTCCATCAACAAACCATTTAGTCTTTATGCATGAAGAGTGGAACAAATGGACGGCTGCTGGTAATCATGATCTGACACCGACTGGAGGAATGCAGAGACCCACTATTACTCCAGTTTGTGAGTGGGTGAAAACATCATGGCAGTCAGTGAAGAATGAAACCGTGGAACAGTCATTCAAAAAATGTGGCATTAGCAATGCCTTAGATGGCACTGAAGATGGTATCATATATGAAGATAGCAAAGAAAGTGATACCAGTGATTGTGAGCAACTGAGCTTCTTAGATTCTGACACTAGCAGTGATGAGTTCCTGGGGTTCCCAGACAACTAGAAGAGTATTTGAACATTAAAGTCTCTTCTCATTTGTTAATAACAGTGCCAATGGGTGTTAATACTGCTGTTGAGTTTACATTGTTGAAATATTATTGTGGTATATTTTATTAAATGTTTTAATACAAAATTTGGTTCTAAATATTTTTTTTTTCTTATTTTCTTCCTTAAAAACCTAGGTGCGTCTTATGGTCAGGTGCATCTTATGGAGCGAAAAATATGGTAATTTCTAGAAATGCCTGGAAACCAAGTGACTCTTGACCTTTGTCCACAGTTTTGTTTTCTAGTATCAGCAACATGGCGGGGGGGGGGGGGGGCACGTAACAGGACAACAGGCAATTAACCCAGGATATTTTCTAACGTTTGTCCCCTACCAGGAGTCTGGAAATCTGTCTCAATAGCCGTGGGACTTATGGCTAGGCATTTTCCCTCTCTAGGGCTTAATCCTCTCATCAGATAATAAAATCATTAATTACCCCAGAATCACTTTTAGTTATAAAGCTCCCAAGCTTTAGCGAGGCGCAGAGTACCAAGCTAGGGACTGCAGTTTCAGGTTTCTTTCCGCTAGGAGTGATTCTAAAAGCTCAAAGGTGTTTTTGCAGTTTTGATATCATTTCCTTAAAGATGATTCTACTTGACCTGGACTCTCCCCATCCCACTGTCTGGGAAGTGACAACAACTGGGGCCACCACCTTAGATCCAGTGTGGGAGCTACATGCTGAGGATGACGGAGCCTCCCTACCTGGCCTCTGAGGAACATCACGGACGCAGAAGTCCCACCAGCTCTGCACCACTTACCCCGACACTTTTGTGCTCAAGGGAAGAAAACATGGTTTCTCTTATTTAGACTAGAGTTCAGGTTCCCTTCATTCCATTAGCTTGGCCTGCACCCTAGCTAATGTAGGAGGTCCTGAACAAACAATTGCTGAAATATATGCCAGTGCCGAATATTAATAAATGTCATGGATGAAACAGAGAAGTTTAACTTTAGAACTAAAACAAAAGGCAGAACAAGCCTTGATATCCTGCCAATGACGATCACAGAAGCACATGACGAGGCTTAAGAGCCATTTTTGAGTGATGATTTTTTCTTTCTCAGCAACTCAGCGTCAGAGGCCCCCTCACTATCCCTTCTCGTTGCTCTGTTAATCATTTTTAATATCCTTCCATTTTACTCCCATGCAGCATGACAACAGATTACCCTCACTGCAAGGGCTATCTTTAAATTCCCACGGGCATTTAGTAACGTTTTATTATCCCCAGGCATAATCCTATGAGAAGATTAGATCACTAAAAGTAGTTTTCTGCCGATCAGCATAAAGCAGCCAGGGAGGGCTTGCCCATGATGTGGGGTTTGAGTCTGAGATCCTGCGGCTTACATGGGGCGTCCAAAGGAGCTCTGGGAAAGTCACCTGCAGCTGGTTTGCCTTTGCTTATGCAAATCGCTGACCAAAAAGGAATTTAAGAAGGTTACAAAAGCCTAGACTTAAATACTTGATTTGGCACAAATTTTACACCCACACTCAAATTGTCATGTTATGAATTGCTAGACATTTTTATTAGCAATATTTTCATTTGAATTTTAATGGGAAGTCTCAATGATCTGAAAAGATCAAGAGTTATTTGACTTAATTAAATTCTTTGTGCAGATTTAAAGTTTGTAATTTATCGATGTCTAAAGGAGAAGAATACATTATGAGGACAGATGAATTTAGAAGCACAGACTGTTTCCAAGAGAGCAGTTCACAAAAGGGAGAGGCTTGGGAATCCAAAGGCCACCTAAACGGCATTTGTGGCTTGGAGTTGGGAGCAGTACCTCCACGAGAAGGACTAAAGAAATTATTAAAAAGGAGGAGAGATGCAATGTAGTGTCTTACCCACCTGCTAATCTATCTCCCTCACTGAAGCCAGATTATTCACTTAAGAACACAAATTGAATCATGTTCATTTCACTGCTTAAAATTTATAAATAGTTTACCATGGCCCTCAGGAAAAAAAAATACGAAATTTTAACTCGACCTAAAAATGCATTATATGCCTGGACCTTAATCCTTAATTATCTTTCTGATACCACATCAAACCACAACCACAATCCCTATTCCTCTCTCCAGGCTAGGCATTGTGGGCATTATGAGTTGATTTGTGTCCCCACAAAGTGTCATATGTTGAAGTTCTAACTCCAAAGACCTCAGATTGTGACATTCTTTGGAAACAGGTTCCTTGTAGATGTATTTAGTTAAGAGGGGCTCATTCTGGAGTAGGGTGGGCCCCTAATCAATAGGACTGGTGTTCTTATAAAAAGGAGATATTTAGAGATAGACAGAGATGGAGGGAGAACGCTATGGGAAGAGGTAGGCAGAAATGGGAGCGATGCTCCTACCAGCCAAAGAACAGCAGTGATTGCCAGCAATCCACCAAAAGATAGGGGAGAAGCTTGAAACAGATTCTTCCTCACTGCCCTTCAAAGAAACCAACCCTACTGACATGTTGATTTGGCCTTTTGCCTCAAGAACTATGAGACATAAATTTCTATTGTTTAAGGCTTTAAGCCACCATTTTGTGGAACTTTGTTGCACAGCCCTAGGCAATGAACACACTGGGTTTCTCTCAACTCTGTTCCATTCACCTGAATAGAGCAACTTCCCTCTCTCCCTCAATCTACACTTAGAATAAACTTAACAAGACCCTGAACTCTTTCAAAGCACTGTGCCCTCCTGAATTATTTAATTGTTTGCTTAATATCTGTCTTCTACATCAGGCTGTGAATCCAGGCTAGGACTGTGTTTATTTCATTCACAACTGTATCTTTTGAGACCGGCACATAATTAGTGCTTAAGAAATATTTATTAATTTTTACTTGGAATCCTTTGCTCCCAGATATTGTTTTAAAGGTTCCACATCCTTAGAAATAATTCCTACCAAACTGTGTCTATCCTCATGTATATATTCATGTGCCTGAAGGCAGCCACATATTTCTATAATTCATTGTTGTCATACCTAACATTTTATTTCATTCCACCACACATCTGTATAAGCAATAACTTTGGATCCTATATTACTGAAAAGAATTTCAATTATTTGGCATGCTGACATCCTCATAAGACTATCTATCCAGCCAGGCAAATGAGGGAAATTGTGTATGAGAGAATAAAGCAATTTTTAAAACAAAATGTTTGTTTAGCCTGTGTTTTCTGATATGAAAACTTTTGGCGAAGTACTGAGGTAAGAGGTTTAGTGAGAGTTATCTAGAATCTATGGAATAGTGAAAATCTCAACAAATGTATATGTCTATCTATTTTTATAGAAATATATTTGTAAAAGTGTAAAAGAAAGAGCAAATGGTTCTAGGTAAGCTATTTCCACCTCTCAGGTCAAGTCTAATTTAATTTGACTTTGGGCTCCCAAAGAATTACACCAATCCCTGAAAAGAGTCTACTCAAACAGATAGATCTGAGACTTTCTAATGAGCTCTTTGTGAGCGTGTTCACTGAGTGAAAGCATTTTGAAAATAAAAGTTTCTGAGTCAATGTGAGTTTAAAAGATATTCTTAATGAGATCATAGCTAGAGATACTACATTAATGTCTTCAGATGAATTCTGCTGGTCACAGGAGAACTAAAGAGTGGCAAGTCTGTTTTGAATTCTATCATATAATGACATAAGCTATAGTAAGGCCTACTACTCTTGGGTGTCAGACCTATCCTACTCATTCATTTAGTAAATATTTCTTGAGGATTTATTGTGTGTCAATTATTGTGGCAGAGGCTGTTAATACAAAGTTGAATAAAAATAATAGTAACAATAAGAATAGCTATTCTTACTGAGTGCTGATTATATGCCAGGTACCCTACTAAATGTTTTCCATACTTTTTGTCCTTTAATCCTCACCAGAGCCCGGTGACATAGATAGTATTGTTGTTCTCATTTTATGAAGAACTTAAGACCCAGAGAAGTCTAGTGGTGTGAACAAGATCAAAGAGATAGGAGTTAATTACAGCTATGTCTAATTTCAATACCTAAGTTCCTACGTAATACATTACACTAACTCACAATATACAATGACTCAATTACTACGACTTCCCCCCAGATCTACAAAATTCAGGTTGATCTTCTGACCTGAGGAAGATATGTGAAAGTAAGTTTGAGAAAGGGGATTTTATTTCACAGTAATATAGAAATTGCATGAGTAATATTTGCTTAGAATGAATTTATGGACCATTTCACATAAGCTCCTCAAGTTCAAAAGTCAGGACTCTGGTGATTTGGGCTCATCTTAAAAGAAATTATAAAAAAAACAGAAATGAAAGAAAGGGCCTTTTGAAACACAAGCTCAATAGGTGTGTGTGTGTGTGTGTGTGTGTCTGTGTGTGCGCAAAATAAAAATAGGGTAGAAAAGAAACCAGGAGTTTGAGTCAAAAAGGAAAACTGTTTTTTAATCACTAAGGCAGAAGCTAAGTCTGTATACATTTTGTTAGGGAGAAGCCATAGTCTTAGTGAGCTTCTCTAAAAATACTCTGACCAAAACTTTTGAGCCAAAACAAAAAAGGAAAACATTTTTCAAGGGTCCGAAGAGAAGATGGTATATTAATGTAAGTACTATATAGTTGAACTCAGAATTCTTGAAATAATTTTAGGACCACCCCAAAACAAGAGAATAATTGGCGTCGGTTTTATTACTGAGCCTGTGCATTCTCTGACACGGGTCATTTTGGGGCCTCATCGTTCATGTTCAGGAGGGCATGCATCTTTCCTTTCCCGCTGGTCTTTCCTTCTGTTAATTTAACAGTTCTGGCTTCTCTGCCTCCCTCATTCATTTAGTTACAGAAGAGTGGGAGTGACTTAATCAAATTGGTGAATTTGAGAGAGAAACTGTGGAAGCTTTCAGGAAAACGTGCCCTTTTCTACAGCGGGGGGTAAAATCTGCACTTGGAGGGCAGGGTATCTACTCTAGTCTAGTGCAGACAGAGCTGAACAGATGAATCTCCTAATTCTAGATACAGCACTAAGAGCCAACTTGTTCACATATGTAAGTCAATTCTACGATAGTAGTTTTATCAGTACATAAGGGCATTTTAAATTTTTTATTTATTTATTCATTTTAGGAAAGAGAGAGAGAGAAAGTGGGAAGAGCAGGAAGCATCAACTCCCATATGTGCTGTAACCAGGCAAACCCAGGATTTCGAACCAGTGACCTAAGCACTGGTGGACACTTTATCCACTGCATCACCACAGGTCAGGCAATAAGGGCATTTTTGGCCTCTGTATACTGACTCTTTTTTTATTTTCCCCTCAATTATTTTGAAACTGAGTGAGGAAGCAGTATACTACTTAGTTCTAGTCAAAGACCCCAAAAATACAGGTCGATAGATCATAGTAGACACACACAAAAAGAAAAAAAGCTTCTTTCTGGTATATTCTGGAAACAAAGAACTAGAATTGGATAAAAATGGTTTAAAAAAATATTGGTCCAGTTCTTTTCATTCCCAAGCATTACTAATGAGGCTCTGCTTGGCCAGATCCAATGTGACCCATTTGGAAATGTATACATTAAGAGTTTAACTGAAAAGCCTTAAAAGGTGGCAAGAAGTCAGCCACTAGCCCAAGTTTTGCAACTAGTGGAAACATTTGATAGAGTAGAATTGTAGTTAACCTTGAGGACAAGTGGGAATAATTCTAACTAGTGGAGGAAAGTTTTCTGTGTAAAGTTGAGATATTGTATTTTCAGCCACCCTACCTTTTATTTTCTTGTCTGTCCATTGTAACCAGAGAAGGACTTGTACACTGTGTGGGTCCATGACCATGTGCTTTGCCCTCCTCTTACTACAGACAGTGTAATTGACAAGGGCCCCGCTTAGAAATCCAGGCCAGTGCTTGCTGCCACGCTGCCCTCCCAGGGGCCATTCCAACCAATGACTGAGTACAGCCATGGTCCTATGGCAGATCCCATTCCAGAGAGACATGAGCAGTTTCTTAGCCAACTTTATCTAGAGGATTCCTGATGTCTTTGCCAAAACTGTGGGGCACCTCATCCAACATCCTCCCCTTCACTCTGGTTTGGATGTGCACGGTGGTCAGATAGTTCTCCAAGTTTCTCTGCCTACTTCTTTTCACATAGACACCTTCCCCTAATAGATCCTTTCATACATGTTTAATCCCATTTTTTGGAGGACACCAAGGGAACACTTTACAGATAGCATAAGTAGAGTCCATCCACATTGGAAAAGAGCCAGAGACCAGCATTTGCACACTTTATGAACTAAGAAAAGAACAGAGTTAGCTAAATCTTTAGAATATAGTTAATGCAACTTTTTAGCCAATGCACAGTAGCTCTGTACTTTAAAGGATGGATTTTGTGCAATGCCAGAAAGAAATAATAGCATTTGGATTTTCAGAATCAATGCTGCCCTTTCAGCAAACATAAGTATTAGAGAAATATTCCCACAGGGTTCAGTTGAGAATGAACTGACAGTGCAGACTCATAACAAAGACAAGGCAGTATCAGAGACTTTCTTAGCCATACTGGTCATAAGTTTTACCAGCACCACATAAAGAAGTAATTGGTGGTTAATACTAGGAATACCTTATTTGCCTCTATCCAATATGGTTTCCAGAGTGAGACAAATAAGCAACAACCTTTACAAACTTGTGCCTGAACAAGAGACATTCTTATTTATGTGTGGATCTCTTTCAAAATAATTCTGACTCTTCCTTATCCTTCCACTGGATCACAACTCATAAATAACTGGAAATAAAAAAATTTGTTCTTTGGCTATGGTATTTTCATAGATTCTAGAGCTGTGTTGTCTGATACAACAGCCTCTAGCCACAGGTGGCCTTTTAAATTTAAAATTTAATTACTTATATTGAATAAAGTGAAAATTTTAGTTCCTCGCTGTGCTAGTCACATTTCAAATGTTTAACAGCCATAGGTGACCAAGGCTTCTTGCATTGGACAGTCCTAACATTTTCATCATTGAAGAAGTTTCTATTCAACAGTGATATTTCAGAGGAAGTCCCTCAGAGAAACTTAGTTGTCTGGCTTCTTAAAGTAATTCTGCCACCTTTGGTTTGGTGTGGGAAGTCACTGTCCCGGCACAGCTCCTCCACATACCTACTGGGGGGGTAGGGGGTATAAAGACTGGCAGACCATTGAGATTTTTAGGAGCTATGGAGAAGGGCTCAGTTTCATTTATTTAATCATATGAGGATTAGTAACAAATATATTTCATTATCTTTAGTTAATTTGACATTGTTTAATACACTGACAAATGAAATTAAGTTTTAGGACAACGTAGTACCTTCATTAGCCTCTAGGTAAATAAGCAGTGGGCCTAAAGAAGGGACATAGTGCCCTATTGGTGACATATGGACAGAGCAGTCAGTGTGGTGTTCAGTGTGTCTGAGAAGAGCCAGGGTTTGGGAGTTTCCTGCAGCTAAGGAAGGAAATGAAGTTTCAATGGGAAGTGGAAAGGTAGCATGCCCCACTCTCCAGAGACACCATGGCTCTGCTCTTGAAAGAGCAGGGCCTACTGAGCGCTGAACAGAAGGGTGGCATCTCAAGAGGAGGGAATCCTTCTGCAAAAATTGTTGATGCTGCTGGGAGAGAGATGCATTGACAAATCCTACTGAGAAATTCCAAGGCCTCCCTGCTGACATCTAGGTGATCAGTGAGAGGTATTTGTGACCAAATGACTGAGAAAGCACATCACTTAGGCACAGGTGCTGGACAAGGGAAGCAGAGAAACAGGAACTGCACTTAGAGCATCTAGAGGTATGTCTGTCTGAGTCTCATGTGGGTATTTTTCTCATACTCCCATGACTTCTGCTGACTTCAAATCAGTTTGGTTATATGGCTGCAGTTGCTCTTTCTGACCCTTACTGAGACTGCCCATTCCTCATCTAGCTTATCTTCTGTTGTGTTTTTCCTTTAAAACAGGGAAATTTTCCCATAGATCATTGACCCATAATCATTCTTCTGCTCACAGTCTTCACCACATTCTAGGCTCTATTCTGCTCAACCCTCCTTTCTTCCTCCAAGTCAGATATGCATGTATTGCTCCCAGTGGGTTCTGTCTCTCCCACCAGAATTATGTATAGAACAGGTTTCATTTTCTAAGAATAGACTTATATACTCAGTTCACCTTCAAGAGGATTAAGAAGTTTTTGACTTCTTTAGCTTCATTTATTTTAAAATATTTATTAGATTAACCCTGCATACACTCATTCCATAAACACTTAATGAAGGTACATGATGTGCCCACACACTGGCTTAGCATTGACAATACAATGGAACAAGACACACAAAGGTCTCAAACATAGCTGCTTACATGTCAGTGAGGATAAATAGACAATAAACAATAAGAAAAGTAACTTAAATTATGTCTAATAGTAATAATTACTTTTTGAAAATATGGTGGCATAGTAGGATTTAGAATATCAAAGGAGATTGATTTAGTTAAGTTGATTAATGAAGGTTTCTCAGAGGAGGTGAAAACTGAGCAGAAACATGAATGATAAGAAGGAGTCAGTTACGTAAAGAGCAGGCTTTGCTAGGTAAGAAAACAGCAAGTGCACTGGCTCCCAGATATGAATAATAAGTTTGGCATGTTCATGGGAAAGAAACAAGAGCAGGTTGGTTACAACAGGATAAGAGAGGGAAAGATTGGAACAAGGTGAAATTGGAGAGTTAAGGTCATGAAGTTCTGTCAAGGGGTTTGGATTTGATCTTTATTATAAAGCATGGTTTTTAAAGAGTTTGATTTAAGTTTTCAAAAGAGCTCTCTGGACAACATATAGAAAGGGATTTATATCAGTCAGGATTCTAGCAAGAAAAAAAAGCCACAGTCAAAAGCATTTAACTGAAGAGAGTTTAATGAAGGGACTACTTACAGAGCATGGGTAGGATTAAGGCAACCAAGAAGGAATGATGAATTACCTAGGGACTAGCAACAGAGAGGAGCTATTGCTCCCTATAAGCCCAGAAGGACAAACAGAGTTACCTGAGCCCCAGCATAGCTGAAATGAGAGAAGACAATCACTTCACAAGAGCCACTGCCACACTGTGGGAAGGAAGAGGGGCCAACTAAATGCCCCTTTCTCCTTCTCTTTTTCCCTCCAGTTCTCCAGTGGGACACTCTGTTTTCTGGACCCAACCATCAAGGCAAGAGAGCCAGTTATGGGGGCAAGACAACGCGCTTTGTAAACCCGAAGGCCAAAGAAAAACAGGAAGAGTTAGAGAATAAATACAAAGGGTAAAGTGGAGAGCAAACAGGACAGGTTGTAGTGGAGCAGAGGGATAAGTCTGTAAGAACTGAATACATAGCATGATAATAAGTATAAGAAAAATAAAATTACAACAAAGTACAAAGAGGATTTGTCTAAATTAAATATCACTTTCTTAACATACAAGGGTGAGAGCTGTTTATAAATATTGTGGTTAACTAGTTTATTGAGGTAACTTAAAGAAATCAGTGCCTATAAAAAAATAACCTTGTTTTCTATCTTTTGAGAAAAATAAAGGAAGAACCAGTTATGTCAAAGTCATAAAATAAAAAATAACAAGAAGCAGGTCATATGGGAAAGTCTACTTTATCTTCTGGGTTCGTTCCCAAGATATTAGTGCTGGCCTCCCTAGCTCTTAAATAAATACTCTCCCAGGTAGAAATATGAATGATAAATGATTGTGGATAGACTTCAAAAACTATGCTTTCGTGAGAAGCAAACATTAACTTGAAGAAGAATGTTCTCATAACCATAGTGCCCGAGCCACAGTTTGCTCCCACTTTTGCAAGATCTTAGTATTTTCTCCACTCTTCACCCCCTTCTGAGGTCTCTTATTGAAATGTTGAGCCATAAGATACTAAAAAAATAACAAGAGTTTTATTAAAACAGAAGGGGGTAAATCAAAGATTCTTTTAATAGAGTAATACAGCAGACTTATGAGAAGGGACAATCTTAGCAATATTAAGTAAGGATGAAAAGGGATACAGAAAATCTTTTAGCGTAATAATGATTGGGAATTTTGTTAATGGAGAAACCAATCTTGGAATTTAAAAGATTTGCTTGCATTGTAGATCCTTTGCTCTATTGTCCTTGTCCCTTTTACTTGTGAACAGGATCTAAGTCATTTCTACCTGACCCACCCGAAAAGTAAGATAAAAACAGATGTTGGAGGGAGGGGTTTGGTAGTAAAGAAAAAAAGCATGACAGTGGGAAACAGGCTGGGGGTAAAGAGTCAAAATAAGCATATATTTCTGTCCATAAGAGAGTAAGGCAATTTGGAATTACCCTTTAGGCCACTAGAATACAAAATACAGGAAACAACTATTTTTAGATATTGTATAACAGGCAGCACAACCATTATAATCCTTGAGAAATGGAGGTGATGCAGAGGATAGGGATAAATAGTTGAACCTTACCATCAATCAGTGATACTGGGAAGAAGAGCCCAAGGAGAATCCAGAACTTTGTGTTAAGCAGACATAGATTAGAGTTTAGGGAAGCCAGAGTTGCTAGAATTTGAAAGGCAACATACTTGAGAGTACAAAATCACAGAGAAAGAGCTCCAGAAATGTGTGCAAATTTCACCTCTTTGAGTAAATAGCAGTCTGCTCATTTTTGGAGTGAAATCTCATGAAGACAGCCAAGAAAACTTTCTGAGGAAAAAGCTATCACCAGGGACTGAAAGGTGAATAGTTCCTAGAGCTAAAACTAGGCTAAGGAGAGTTTGAATTCCCTCCAGCCAGAATGGACAGACTAGGATACAGAAGAGCCATGATTAGAGTTGGGAAAAATTCGGTTTTTTTTTAAAAAAAGCTACTATATATCCATGTAAGATAAAAGAGCTTAAAAAGAAGCTGCAAAATAATCATACCTATCCACAAGTAACCTGTCTTCAGAAAAAATTCAAAGCTCATTAAATTAACAAAAATATTTTATACTCCACAACATAAAATGAGAAGTTTAGTAACCACTAAAAAAAAAAAAATTGGAGGCCCTGGCTGGTTGGCTCAGTGGTAGAATGTTGGCCCAGCATGTGGATGTCTAGGGTTCAATTCCCAGGCAGTGCACACAGGAGAAGCTCTCATCTGCTTCTCCACCATCTCTTTTTCCTTTCTCTTTCTTTCTCTCTCTCCATCTCTGTCTCCCCCCACCCCACTCTCACCTCAGTGGCTCAATTAGAGTGAGTTGGCCCCCCCTGTAGGGCTGAGGGTTGCTCCATGGCCTATGACTCAGGCATTAAGAAGAGCTCAGTTGCTAAGCAACAGAGCAACATCCCAGATGGGCAGAGCATCACCCCTTAGTGGGCTTGCTAGGTGGATCCAGTCAGGGCACATGCAGGAGTCTCTCTCTGCCTCCCCTCCTCTCATTGAATAAAAAAAAAATGGGAAAAACAAGCAGGAAAATGTAACAAATGACCAGAAGAATCAGTCAATAGAAACCTACCCAGAAATGTGAGATAGAAGATTAAGAGTTTAAAAATGTTATTAAATATTTGTTCTACATACCCTAAAAAGCAAAGGGGAGAAATTAACATAACAATGAAAGAAATGGAATACACAGAAAAGAACCAAATGGAACATCTAGAAATAAAAATTATGATAATTAAAATTAAAAACCTACTAGAAGTAGTTAACAGTGGTTTAAATACTATAGAAGAAAAAATTAATTAAATTGGGGCCATAGTAATAGAACCAATCTAAATGAAACACTAGGATAAAAAAGTCAACAGATACAGAGCAATCAGACAAGACAAAGAAATAAAAGGCATCCATATCGGAAAAGAAGAAGTAAAGGTATCACTTTTTGCAGATGATATGATCCTATACATCGAAAACCCCAAAGAATCCACAAAAAGACTACTAGAAACAATAAGCCAATACAGTAAGGTCGCAGGATACAAAATTAACATACAGAAATCAATAGCCTTTCTATATGCCAACAATGAAACAACTGAGAAGGAACTCAAAAGAATAATCCCCTTCACGATTGCAACAAAAAAAATAAAATACTTAGGAATAAACATAACAAAGAATGTAAAGGACTTATATAATGAAAACTATAAACCATTGTTAAGGGAAATCAAAAAAGATATAATGAGATGGAAGAATATACCTTGTTCTTGGCTAGGAAGAATAAATATAATCAAGATGGCTATATTACCCAAAGCAATATACAAATTTAATGCAATTCCCATCAAACTTCCAATGACATTTTTTAAAGAAATAGAGCAAAAAATCATCAGATTTATATGGAACTATAAAAAACCCCGAATAGCCAAAGCAATCCTAAAGAAAAAGAATGAAGCTGGGGGCATTACAATACCTGACTTCAAACTCTATTATAGGGCCACGACAATCAAAACAGCATGGTATTGGCAGAAAAATAGACACTCAGACCAATGGAACATAATAGAAAACCCAGAAATAAAACCACATATATATAGTCAAATAATTTTTGATAAAGGGGCCAACAACACACAATGGAGAAAAGAAAGCCTCTTCAATAAATGGTGCTGGGAAAACTGGAAAGCCACATGCAAAAGAATGAAACTGGACTACAGTTTGTCCCCCTGTACTAAAATTAACTCAAAATGGATCAAAGATCTAAACATAAGACCTGAAACAATAAAGTACATAGAAGAAGACATAGGTACTAAACTCATGGACCTGGGTTTTAAAGAACATTTTATGAATTTGACTCCAAAGTCAAGAGAAGTGAAGGCAAAAATTAATGAATGGGACTACATCAGACTAAGAAGTTTTTGCTCAGCAAGAGAAACTGATAACAAAATAAACAGACAGCCAACTAAATGGGAAATGATATTTTCAAAACAACAGCTCAGATAAGGGCCTAATATCCAAAATATACAAAGAACTCATAAAACTCAACAACAAACAAACAAACAGTCCAATAAAAAAATGGTAAGAGGACATGAACAGACACTTCTCCCAGGAAGAAATACAAATGGCCAACAGATATATGAAAAGATGCTCATCTTCGTTAGTTATTAGAGAAATGCAAATCAAAACTGCAATGAGATACCACCTCACACTTGTTAGATTAGCTATTATTAACAAGACAGGTAATAGCAAATGTTGGAGAGGCTGTGGAGAAAAAGGAACCCTCATACACTGTTGGTGGGACTGTAAAGTAGTACAACCATTATGGAAGAAAGTATGGGGGTTCCTCAAAAAACTGAAAATAGAATTACCTTATGACCCAGCAATCTCTCTACTGGGTATATACCCCCAAAACTCAGAAACATTGATGCGTAAAGACACATGCAGCCCCATGTTCATTGCAGCATTGTTCACAGTGGCCAGGACATGGAAACAACCAAAAAGCCCGTCAATAGATGACTGGATAAAGAAGATGTGGCACATATACACTATGGAATACTACTCAGCCATAAGAAATGATGACATCGGATCATTTACAGCAAAATGGTGGGATCTTGATAACATTATACGAAGTGAAATAAGTAAATCAGAAAAAACCAGGAACTGCATTATTCCATACGTAGGTGGGACATAAAAGTGAAACTAAGAGACATTGATAAGAGTGTGGTGGTTAAGGGGGAGGGGAGAGGGGGAGAGGGAAAGGGGGAGGGGGTGGGGCACAAAGAAAACTAGATAGAAGGTTACAGAGGACAATCTGACTTTGGGTGATGGGTATGCAACATAAGTGAATGACAAGATAACCTGGAATTGTTATCTTTGAATATATGTATCCTGATATATTGATGTCGCCCCATTAAAAATAAAATTATTAAAAGAAAAAGTCAACAGATAATATCAAGTACTTTAATATAGATATGATTGGAGTTTAAAGGGTGGTCAATTCTATCAACAAAGAGATCCAAAAATTGTTCACCTGAAAAACCTATATAATTTTATTAAATAATGTCACCCCAATTAATTTAATAAAAGAGAAAAAACAAAAAATAAATATAAGAAGCCCAATGACACTCAAGCAAGACAAAAATAAAGAAAATTAAGATCAAACTGCTGAAAACAAGTGTTAAAATCATACACAGAGGAACAAAGACAAGAATGTCCATGGATATCTTGTCAAAAGTAAGCAAGGTATAGCTAGGACAATGCAGAGAAAAGAAAACTATCAAAAAGAATCTACATTCCATGAAAATATTCCTGAGGGTAAAGTGAAAATAAATTTTTCAGAAAAACAAAAGCTGAGAGAATCCAAAAAGTACACCTTTAATGGAAATAAATTATAACCCTAAAACCATTAAATTAACACAAAGTAAAGTAGAAAAAATAAAAACAGGAGAAACAACTACCAAAATGGTAGATTTAAACCCAACAATATCAATCATTCTATTATATGTAAATAGTCTAAATAATTTAATTAAATGACAAAAATTGCCAGACTAGATTTCATAGTAAGTCAACTATTTACTATTTACAAGAAACCTATTTTACAGATAATACACAAGTTAAAATTTAAAGGCTGAAAGAAAAATATAATATGTAAACATTATTCTTAAGAAAGCAGGAGAGGCTATATTAATATCAAAGTAAACATCATAATGTTATTAAGAAATGTTATACATTTTTAAAGTGCACATGGAGCATTCATAATAGACCAAATGGCATGCCATAAAAACTAGTTTCAACAAATATAAAGAGATTAAAATTGTAACATTAACCATAATCAAATTAAATTAGAAATCCATAACAGAAGAACCATCCTGAAAAACCAAAATATATGGAAATTAAACTTTTAAGCAACGTATGAATCAAAAAAATAATCACAAAAATAATTAGAAAATGTTTTAAAATAAATGAAAATAAAAACCCAGTATATTAAAATTAGTGGGATGCAGCTAAAACAGCTCTTAGATAGGAATTTATCATTTTAATTGATTTTATGAGAAAAGTTCTCAAATCAATGGCCTTATCATTATCCTTAAGAAGCTGCAGCCCTGGCCAGGTAGCTCAGATGGTGATTTTCAACCTTTGTTTCTCACGCACTCATAAACTAATTACTAAAGAAAAAGGGGCCCTGACCTCTTCTTCTTTAGTAACTAATTTATTTGTGCCATGAAATGAAAATGGTTGTATTTAGTCGGGGGCACTGACCTTAGTAATTAGTGTGTGTTTGTGCCATGAAAAAAAAAGGTTGAAAATCACTGATTGTTCCCATACACCAAGGTTGCAGGTTTGTTCCCTGGTCAGGACACATACAAGAATCAACCAACGAATTCACAAATGAGTCAAACAATAAATTGATGTCTCTCTCTCTCTCTCTCTCTCTCTCTCTCTCTCTCTCTCTCCTTTCCTCTCTAAAATCAATAAATTAAAAAAAATTGCCTTACCAGGCGGTGGCACAGTGGATAGAACGTCGGACTGGGATGCAGAGGACCCAGGTTCGAGACCTCGAGGTTGCCAACTTGAGCACGGGCTCATCTGGTTTGAGCAAAAGCCCACCAGCTTGAACCTAAGGTCGCTGGCTCCAGCCAGGGGTTACTCAGTCTGCTGAAGGCCTGCGGTCAAGGCACATATGAGAAAGCAATCAATGAACAACTAAGGTGTTGCAACGCGCAATGAAAAACTAATGATTGATGTTTCTCATCTCTCTCCGTTCCTGTCTGTCTGTCCCTGTCTATCCCTCTCTCTGATTCACTCTCTGTCTTTGTAAAATAAATAATAAAAATAAAAAAACCTTTAAAAAAATTAATATCCATTAAAAACAAACTAGAAAAGTAAGAATAAATTAGACAAGTAGAGGGAAGAAAAGACTAAATATTAGAAATCCAGAAAAACAGAAAAATGAAAAACAATAGTGAATATCAAAAAAAAAACAAAAGAAAGTTGCTTTAAAAAATCAATGACATTAATAAACTTCTGTCTATACTTATTAAGGAAAAATGAGAAATAAAATGGTCAAGAATGAAACAGGACATCACTATACATCCTGCAGACATTGAAAGGATTAAAAGGAAATATTACAAAACATTAGGCAAAAAAAAAATTGACAACTTAGGTGAAATGGTCAAATTTCTTGCAAGATACAAATTATCCCACTGCCTAAAGAAGCAAAAGGAAAACCTCAACAGCCCTGAGTCTATTAAATAACTTAGTATAGGATTGGAGATCTTCTCACAGAGAAAATTCAAGGCCTAATATCTTCACTAGTGAATTCTTTATAAACATTTACAGAAAAAAAAAAAAATACCAATCATACACATACGTTTTCAAAAAACAGAAAAGACTTAATTCCCAAATCAACTGTCCTCTGAGAGTGTGAACATAGGCGTTCAGCTGATTTGAATGCTGGGAGGGAAAGCCCCAGGATCCTCCCAGGTCTGTCTCTGTGCTCTCACAGCCGCCTGTGGTTGTGTTTCTTGCCCCAGATGTAGTGTGGCCAGACACGACCGTTACATGTCTTCTGTTGTGGGGCCATTGTTTACACATTGTGTTGTGGGTTTGATTTACTCTTTTGTGTTCTTTCCTGAAATGTGAAGTCCAGTCTGATTGTTGTTGATGTTATTAATGGGTGTTTAATTCTAATCATGACACTGGTAGCAAAATACACCTTGGAAGCTTTCACCCAGTGCAGTTTTCCAAAATGGAGGCTTCTCCTGGTCCAAACAAGTAGGAGAGCCCTTTGTGGGCTGGAGTCCTTCAGACCCCGGGACTGAGAAGGATGGGGCAGAGGACCTTGAGCTGCCAAGTGTAGTTCCTATTGCCAATTTTCTCTATTCCAGTAGCAGAGTTTAAACACATATGCAAAAAACAAGCAAACAAACAAAAAACTCTTGAATGATCTTTAGAGGCCAAAATAACCCTAATATTTAATAGTGAAAGACTAAATGCTTTTCCACTAAGATCAAGAGGAAGGTAAGAATGCCTACTACTATCTCTCCTACTCAAAATTGTAGTAGCAGTTTTAGTGGAAAAGGCAAAGAAAAAAAAAACCATAGAATTTGAAAACAAGTAAAACTCCTGGAGTTTATAAGAAAAAAATAAGCTACTAGTTTAGCATGATCAAAGTGATACAGCATTAGTATACCCAAATCAAGGGCATTTCTATATAGTAGCAATAAGCAATTGGAAATTGAAATTTAAAAACAATATTGCATATGATAGCATTAGAAACATGATATACTGATGAATAAATTTAATAGAATATGTGTAAGAACTATTTAGTAAAAACAACAAAACATAGTTAAGAGAAATTAAGGAAGATCAAAAGAAATGGGGAATATGCCATATTTCTGGATTAAATCAATCTTGAATATTGTAATGGCTTTTCTCTTCTGAGTATGTTCTCCAAACTAACATCTTCCTAAAATGTATATTTGATCACGTAGTTCATCTACTTCAAAAAAAGTTTATGGTGCTCATGGGATAAAACCTAAACATCTTAGAAAAGCATAGGCAGCCCTCACTCGTTTTTGTCTTCCCAGCCCTAGCATCACACACCTGGTGCATAGTAGGAACTCATATATATTTTTTTTAATGGATCCTTGTCTGACCCATTGACTGGATGAAATAGAAAAGGAGTTCGGTCAAGGACGAGAGACCCAAAACAGGCTGAATTTTAGGAGTGAATAGAATACCTTCTCTAAGGTTGACTAAGATAAAGATGAAAAGGGGCATTTCATAACAGGAAGAATGATTAAACATTTTATATTCTGGCTCCCTTTTCATTCTGGCATTGCTTTTGATCTACAGTGGCTCTGAGGAAATTGTTTGAGCACAAGCCCCACAATGATTTCTGGTTTCCCATAATAAATCCAAGAGAGAAAACTTTACAATATGTCATCTATAGCCTCATCCTACCTCAATCTTCAAATACACACCCACGTCCCTTTTACTCTCTCTTCCACACTAGACAAATTTCCCCGGGGATGAATGAAAATATTTACAGCAGCCCAATAAAGAACTCTGTACCGGAAAGCTGGCCTAGCCCGGGAAGTTTGCCGGCTTCCTTTCCACCATCCACACGGAGAATTGATGGCATGCCCACCTCCCGGGCCTCGAGAATTAACTGCTGCCCTTCCTAGAGCCTGTTTCTCCTGCATTGTCTTTGTCTTGTAAATTTGGGTGTGTGCACTTTCCTCTACAAACATTTTCACAGATCCCTGAAGTCACATTGGTATAACTCTTCTAGACAGAAGTTTGGAAAGTCCACAAAGACTATTTTCCTTTAGGTATCTGGAGAAAAACACATTGGTGCTATATTCTTTTAAATATGTAATTATTTGAAATACTGTTTTGAAACAAAGGCTAATAGAGAGCTATGCGGACAATACTACAAAGGTAAAACGAAGACAGGAAAATTCCAGAAGTTCTTGTTTCAACCAGGCAGGTAGGGGCAGTGGTGTAGCTGGGGTCGGGGTGGGGGTGGGGGTAGGGGGGTGTCTATCATGCCCGGGGCGCCACTCGCAGAGGGGCACCAAATGGTCTCCAAGACAAACAAGAAAAGCATATTAGAAGCATAGTCAGGGGGGAGGGGGGCGCCAATAAAGTGTCTAGCCCAGGGCGACTATTATGCTCCCTACACCACTGGGTAGGGGGCTAGGAAAATGGACATGGAGCAAAGGCAGACTTCTGGAGTAGCTTGTCTCCTCCTTTCCGGCCCTGATCCTCTCCTAATGCTGCCTTCTCTCTCTCACTCTCAACGGCTTTCAGAAAATGATCTCATATTTCTTTTGTGTGTGTCTGTGATAGAGATAGACAGACAGAGAGGAAGGGAGAGAGATGAGAAGCATCAATTCTTCATTGCAGCTCTTTAGCCATTCATTGATTGCTTTCTCATATGTGCCTTGATGGGGGGGGGGGGGCTACAGAAGAGCAAGTGACCTTGGCTTCAAACCAGCGACCATGGGGTCATGTCTATGATTCCACACTCAAGCCAGCAACCCCGCAATCAGGCCGGCAACCTCGGGGTTTCAAACCTGGGTCCTCTGCATCCTAGTCTGATACTCTATCCACTGCACTACCACTGCCTTGTCAGGCTGATCTCATGTTTCTTCCCAATGAAATTGTACCTAAATGTATAATAAGAATTAATGAACTTCCTCTTTTTAGGATCTGCCTTTATTCAAAGGTCTTCCAAGCACCAGTTTGGATCAAACTAAGAGGAATTACTTTTATGGAATAAATGAACCAGATTGGGGAGGGGGGTTGGGAGTAACAGACATGACTCCCTTTGTGGAGGAACTAGAGAATGCACTGTTGATGGGGAAATATTCTCAATCAACAGTGAAGAAAGTACTCAGGGCCATTTTAGGAGCCATCTTCAAAGGCCCTAGTGAAATGCAGCCGGCCCTATTAACTTAAACTCACATCTCCTGAGAGAAACTAACACATTAAGGAACAGAGTGTGGAATCTCTATTTCTCCTCCAGCCTGCTAACACCTCAAGATCTTTTTCTTTTTCTTTTTTTTTTTTTTTTTTTTTTTTTTGGTCACACTTCCTATTGGTCCCTACCCCTTCTCCTTCAATATGAGATATGTTTCCCCTTCCTGTGTTAGCATTCTTTTGCTCCCTGTTTTAAATTTTCCCTTTGTTTTTTCACCTCAACTTGTCAAGGTTCCTTAAAACCTGTTGTTAGTTCTAAATTATTACCTCTCCATCCAACTTACTGCCACCAACCAACTCCTAAGTGGAGAGAGACTTGAGTATACTAACTGCTTCCAATAAATCTCACAGTACTCCAGGGATGACTACAGCAAGCACAACCTAATTTTCAGGACCTAAGGTTTAAGAAAGCATTCTGGCAGCTGCCTCTGTGTTTACTATTTAGTGAGTGGTGTTAACCTTGCACAACTCTTTCCTCCATACCACAGGGGTGAACTGCTGGCAAGAAATGACTTGGCTGCATATCAGTGCTACTGAAAACCAGTTACCACAGCCTTCCCAGGGCTCCCCACGCCTAGAGAAAGAATGACAAGTGAAGTAAAACAATGTAATTCAAATCAAAAAGGAGATTGCTCAGAAATTCCGTTCTTTGGTCAAGTGAAGAGTATTAAAATTTAGTAAGGCACATGGGAAAGAATATAAAGAATATCTTAAGGAAATTAATTAGACTTTTTAAAGTCCCAAAGCAGCATCGTGATTTGTGAAACAGAGGCTGAACTTGGGTGGAGGAAGAGGTGTAGGAAAGGTAGTTGATCATGTGACATAGCAGAAGCGCAGGGTGTGCACTGAAACTGTATCACAGCTGGGATCAGACACCAGAAGAATTAAGCAGATGCTACAGGAGTTCGCTTGCTTTCAGGACTAAGGACGATGGAAGAAGGTTTTTGTTTTGCTTTGTTTTGTTTTGTTTTTGATGTGTGAGAGAGAATCAACCAAACATGCTGGTTTAAAGAAAATGTTTCAACAACAGAAAGAAAAGCAATGTTGAGAAACGCACAGAGCGTGTTCCACAGATAACCCCTGACCCAGCCCTCATGGCCTGGAGTCTAATTCCCAGTGTTACCTACACAAAGCTGAGTCACCACAAGCCTAGTCATACTAACAGGTGCTAGGATCCAAAAATAATTGGAAAACATCTGTTCTCAAGGTCTCCTTTTATTCCACTCTAAGCTCTCCACAAAAAAAAAAAAGTAATCTCTCTAAAATATATCCCAAAAGGCATCTTAAAATTCTTGGCTTCTTTCCTCTCCCCTTCCAGACCTCTTTCCCCAGTGACTGCCCTGTGCACTGTGAATCCAGAAGGCCTCTACATTCTCCATTTCTCCCCATTCACTTATTTTCTCCATAGACTCGGGAAAAGGAGCAGGCTGTAGTCTAGTGCCGGGCTTCTCAACTGCTATGTAGGGTGACCAGTTCGTCCTGGTTTGCCTGGGACTGCTTCAGTTTTAGCACTGAAAATCTCACCCTTAGACCCTCTAAATTCTATGTAAACCAAGAAAATTGATTGTCCTATTGCTATAAGATGACTAGGTCAAGATATTGATGCCTATTGTAAATAACACTTCAATGAATATAGGGGTGCATATATTTTTTTGAATTAGTGTTTTGGGTTTCTTCAGATAAATTCCCAGAAGTGGAATCACTGAGTTACATGGCAGAACTTTTTTTTTTTTTGAGGTAACTCCATACTGCTTTCCACAATGGCTGCACCAATCTGTATTCCCACTAACACTTATTGTCTGTTGATTTATTGGTGATAGCCATAGATTTGGAAGCAACCCAAATGTCTATCAGTAGATAAGTGGATAAAAAAGCTGTGGTATATTTACACAATGGAATACTACTTGCCATAAAAAAGAAGGAACCTGGACCTGGAGAGCATTATGCTAAGTGAAATAAGCCAGTCAGAGAAAGACAAGAACCATATGAGTTCACTCCTATGTGGAATCTAATGAACAAAATGAACTAACAAGTAACATAAAGACAGACTCATACACAGAGAGCAAGCTGACAGCTGTGGGGTGGGGCGGACTGGGTGAACGGGTCGAAGGATACAGCAAAAGAGTACAAAAAAGAGAGAAAAAACTCATGGACATGAAGAACAGTGTAGTGATTGCTGAGGGGTGGGGAGAGATGGAGGAAGATATAGGGGGATTAAATTGTGATTTGTGGAGACGACTGGGGGAGGGGGTAAATACACAATAGAGTGTGCAGATGTGTTCTAAAATTGTGCACCCGAAACCTGTATAATTTTGTTAACCAGTGTCACCCCAATAAAATAAATAAATAAAATAAAAATTGTTCTAAAGTGAAAAATAAAAAAGATATTGATGCCCTCAGCTCTTAGGGCAGCAGGGCAGAACTTGAGGTTCCTGAAGTTCCTGGATCCATAACTTCCAGCCACAAGCAGTCTCCTCCATTTACCCAAATGGCCTACACTAATATCATCATTTTCTATGTGTGCCATGCTGTAAAAATGTCTGTGAATCATTGGTCTAGGCAACTTCATTTTAGTACATGTAGTTGGAAGGAATCAGTAGAGAATATTGCAAATATAGCTTTCCTGTTTCCCTAACACCCTCAGTTAGGGACGACAGCATTAAAAAGAAACTCTTAGAGGCAGCCTAAGGTTGCTCCTCCTCTTTTGGGCTAGGGTTTTTAGCACAGTGGTGCATGATCACAGTCTGACTCTGTGAGGTATCAGGAGAGAGACTGCCATGCAGCACAACTCACCATAGCAGGGAGCATGACCCGGAGCACAAGAGGGAGGCCGAACTAATGCATGTGGATGCATGAAGGGCTCTTCATGTAACAGGGGACTAGGTTCACAATAATTATGATACAATACTTAGTGCCTGCTATGAGGCGAGGCTACATTAAGAACTCACATAATGAGTTTCTCTCTCTCCCAAGCTCTGTTTTAAACATGAGGAAAATATGATTCACTGAGATTAAACTACTTAAAAACATCACCCAATGAATATGGAAGGACCTAAAATTAAACACAAGTCTTTTTCATTTGGAAACGCATTTCCTATCCACTCTGCTGCAGAGACAGCAGCACCCTCCATAGAAGAGCCAGCACTAACAGGAGTCCCAGCAGGATCTTAACTGCCAAAGGACGAGCGAATGCCTTCATATGTTGCAACTGGCATTCAGACAAGACGAGATCTGCCCCACAGTCTGTTCTCAAAACATCAATAAACTTAAAGCAAATTATACCTTTCTTCTCTGTTCAAAACCTATCTCATTGTCAGGAAAAACAACAGTCCTCCAAATGGACTCCAAAGTCCTGGTCTACCTCACTTCTCTACCTTCACCTCTGATTTCTCTTACTCTCCCTTACTACCTCCATTTCTAAAATGTAAGCCTTTTTGCTGTTTCTCAAGAAGGTTAAATCTACTTCTACCTCAGGGCCTTTGCACTTGCGGTTTCTCCTGACTGGGTTATACTTCTCACAGTTATTTACATGTCTTAACCCTCACTTTTTTTATTAGATCTCTGCTCCATGTCAGCTTCTCACTGAGATGTTCCTCACCACTCTATTTAAAATAGCAAACCTCATGTCCTGGCCAGATAGCTTGGTTGGTTAGAGCATCATCCCAAAAGCACAGAGGTTGCTGGTTCAATCCATGATCAGGGTACATGCAGGAACAGATCGGCATTTCTCTCTCCCCTTCTTCTTTCTTTGCTAAAATCAATAAATATAAATTTAAAAATACATAAATAAAAATAAAATAAAATAGCAAACACCAAACACTCTTTATCCCCTCTCCTTGCTTTATTTTTCTGCATATCAGTGTTGGGTAAACTATGTATCCAACATTTACTTCTTATTATATTTCTCCCGTCTCTAAAGTGGAAGTACAATGAGGATGTAAAATATTTTGGGGGTTGATTTTATTCATTATTTAGCAGCTGAAGTGATTAATATGTATTGAATGAATTATTAAATTAATGCATAAATGTTATTTCGCATATTGCTTCCTTTCTATAAACTCATAGAATCCATCTCTTACCCTTAGATGACGCCATCTATTTGAATTGGCTACAGAAGGCTCTGGGTGAACTTAATGACATTAGACTCATAAGATGAGAAATAACTGCATAAGGTTTCTATTGATTTTGGTCTTAACTGTTGGGTGAGGAGTGTTAGATTTCCTAAGCAAAAGGGGGCCTTAAAAGGAAATTGAGAATTAAGGAAGAAATTGTTTCTTGGTTGACACAATCCTTCTCATTATTTCTGCTTTTAATCCTGTTTTGTGTGGTACTTTCCCTACCCTGGATCAGGCTTCTCTTCATTGTGAATGGAAACACTCAAACATCAGTAAGAAATGGAATAAAAAATATACATATTTTTAAAGAAAATTCCCAGAATTATTTTATGACCAAACAGTGATTAGATTTTTCTGCATCTGATGCTATTTCCCAAGACAAAAAATTCAGAACTGCACCATTAGGCCACTGGCTTTGTACAGCGTCCAGCACAGTGGGATAGATACCCAAATACATATCCATGAATTTTTTTGTAGTGATCACTAAGATATTTATTATTTTTCATATTTTCTAATGTGTTGGAACCATAGTGAATCCATGAAATATACTTCTTTCTGGCTAGGACATTACAATGATAAAAGAAAGTCAAGAAAGATACTAAGTGACTGGCAGGCGGGAAGCACACACACCATGGACATGCTGGACTGGGCGGGACAAAGCTGGACATCATGAGACTTTTCGTGCTATTCAGAGGCACAATTTAAAATCTATGAAATGTTTTGTTTTATTGATTTTTAATAATTGTGGGTCCCAGATGACTTCATGTAAGTGAAACTGAAGAAAATCAAACTGCAGATAAGGGAAGACCACTGTATACAACAGAAAGATGAACAGGTGTCTGCTTATGCACCAGGAAGCAGCTCCACCATTAGAGACACCAAATCAGCCAGGACCTGGATCTTGGACTTCCCAGCCTCCAGAGCTATCAGAAATACATCTCTGTCATTTATAAGCCACCCAGTCAACAGTACTATGTCTTAGCAACCGCTGACAAACTAAGGCAGAAATTGGTACTAAGGAGTAAGCACTGCTGTCAAATGTATACAGATGTGGAGGCAGCTGTGGACCCGAGCATGGATAGAGGCTGGAAGAGTTTTGAGATGCATGCTGGGAAAATGTCAACGTGTCCTTGAAAGAACTGTGAGCAGTGGTTCTGGTGAGAGCTCAGAAGGAGGAGATGAGAACTGTGGAGAAAGCCTCAGACCTGAGCAAACTGTTGGTAGAAATATAGATGGTCAAGGCCATCCTGGTGAAGTCACAGACGGAAATGAGGAGCATGTTACTGGAAACTGGAGGAAAAGCAATCCTAGTAATGAAGTAGCAAAGAACTTGGCCGGATTGAGTTTGTGCCTTGGTGTTCTATGGAAGGTGGTACTTGTGTATGATGGAACTGAAAACCTGGCTGCAGAAGCCTCTAAGCACAGTGTTGAAGAAGCAGCCTGGTTCCCCCCAACCACTTGGAGTAGAACAGGAGAAGAGACATGATTTAAAGATGGCATTGTTGGCCCTGGCCAGTTGGCTCAGTGGTAGAGCGTCGGCCTGGCGTGCAGGAGTCCCGGGTTTGGTTCCCGGCCAGGGCACACAGGAGAAGCGCCCATCTGCTTCTCCAGCCCTCCCCCTCTCCTTCCTATCTGTCTCTCTCTTCCCCTCCCGCAGCAAGGTTCCATTGGAGCAAAGATGGCCCCGGGCGCTGGGGATGACTCCTTGGCCTCTGCCCCAGGCGCTAGAGTGGCTCTGGTCACAACAGAGGGATGCTCCAGAGGGGCAGAGCATCGCCCCCTGGTGGGGAGAGCGTCGCCCCCTGGTGGGCGTACCGGGTGGATCCCTGTCGGGCGCATGCGGGAGTCTGTCTCTCCCCGTTTCCGGCTTCAGAAAAAAAAAAAAAAAAAAAAAAAGGTGGCATTGTTAAGCAAAAAGCAAGCAGGCAGGCAGAATTTTAAAATTCTAAAAATTCTCAACCTATCTATATTGTTAAAAAAAATAAGAAAGCTGGTATGTGGAGAACACTAAAGATGTGGCTCAGGGACCATTTGATAAGGAGATCCATGTGGACTAGCCATCTCAACAGCAGCTGGTAGTTATTGCTCAAAACAGAAGGATGACCATGAGGGCAACTGAGGGAGCATCGGAGCTGCCACTGTCACCACAGGCCCAAAGTGCAAGGCTGTGGGTGGGCAGGGTGGCTTCAAAGGGGGGACCGCCGTGCCTGCGGGACCTCGGGCATCCTGCCCAGTGCTGCCTCGCTGCCTGGACTCTGCTCCCAGCTCTCCAGCTTCATGCTTGTCAGCCACCCTGGCACAGCCCAGGTGAGGCACAGCCTGCGCCCAGAAGACCCATGGGGGCATGGCTACTTCCCCCTAAATTTCTAAGGGATTACTAATCTTTGTTTTTAAAATTTGTATATTATTTCTCTCAAATAATGCTTAAAGCTCAGTCCTATCATGTGGTCACTATAATTGCCAATTATCCTATTAATAGTTCACTGTTTGAAGTCCTCAGGACATTTGTATTTTGACAGAGACAAAGGGAAATATGTACTATGGGTAGCTATCTACTGCTGCATGACAAGTTACTCTAATACTTAGCTACTTAACTGATTGTGTTCGGGCAGTTTCTGAGGAAGCAGCTCAGCTGGGTATTTCTGGCTCACAGTATCTCAGGGTGTTGCAGTCCAGATGTCAGCTGGAAGTGCAGTCATTTAAAGTCTTGACTGGGGTGGAGACTCTGCTTCCAAATTTGCTCGCATAGCTGTGGGGAGGAGGCTTCGGTTACTCCATAGGACCTCTCCATGGGGCTGCCCATGACCTGACAGGAGTCTTCCCCCAAGTGCACAACACAAGAGGGAGAGAAACCAAGATGGAAGCACTAGTGTCTTTTATAACCCCATCTCACTTCTACCACGTTCCACTGGTCACACAGGCCAACCCACTGCACGGTGGGGAGGAACTGCACAGCAGAGTCGATCCCAGAAGGCAGGGATCCTTGCAGGCCGTTCTGCAGATCTGCTCACTCAGTGTTTTTAGGAAGCTGTGATGATGTACGTTCTGGTTCTGTCAATGAAAAGCCCTGTGAATTTGGGGGTAAGTTTTGTACTTCCTCCAAACGTCACTTGTCTATAGAATGAGAATAACACTTATATAGCATCCGCCTACAGACAGACAGGTGGAACTCCAAGCATGAAAGTAAAAAGAATAAACAAGGCAAAAGCATTCATCATTGCAGCCAGCTGTTAACTGAGAAAGCCAGTAGAGAATGCTGCATCTAGTGAAATTTCTAGGAGTGCATGAAAGTCAGGAATCCCAACAGAGGCAAAGGTCTGTGAAAGATGCAGCAGTGGTGGACTCAGCACAGATAATAACCGGGTTATGTGCAGAGGAAAATTAAAAGCTGAGCATCAAGTAAGCTCTCCAGACAGCTGTGTGGGCCCAGTGGAGACTGTCCACAAAGCCAGATCTGGATGATGGTTTAAAAGTCAAAAACAGCCCATTTCAGTAATCTGGTACTGTAATTCAATGGATTTCAGGAAGCTATGGTGCCATCAGGTACCATTCCCGGCTTCTCAAACCCAGTGGGCTTCGGGTCACCTGTCAACATTGTGATAGATTCTGAGTCAGTAGATCTGCAGTGGGATAGAGATTCTGCATTCCTAACAAATGCTCAGATTATGTCACTGCTACTGCTCCACAGGCCAAATTGAGCAGCCAGGACAGATACTGTATTCCCCCATGTAAAAGATGCTCCCATGTATAAGACGCACCTTATTTTGGGGGCCTGAAATTAAAAAAAAAAAGTATTACATAAAGTTATTGAACTCAAGTTCTATTCATCATAGAACTCATACAACTCCTCACTCATCACTGTCAAAACCCCCATACATTCACTTGTCCTTATCTGTGTCTGATGATGAATCACTGTTCTCATATATTGCCTCATCCTCAGTTCCATCTGTGGCAGGGGTTGGGACCTTTTTGGCTGAGAGAGCCATGAATGCCACATATTTTAAAATGTAATTCCATGAGAGCCATACAATATGTTTAACACTAAATACAAGTAAATATGTGCATTTTATGTAAGACCAACACTTTTAAAGTACAATAAGTCTCTGAATTCTTTTTTTTTTTTTTTTTTTGTATTTTTCTGAAGCTGGAAACGGGGAGAGACAGTCAGACAGACTCCCGTATGCGCCCGACCGGGATCCACCTGGCATGCCCACCAGGGGCGACGCTCTTGCCCACCAGGGGGCGATGCTCTGCCCCTCCGGGGCGTCGCTCTGTTGCGACCAGAGCCACTCTAGCGCCTGGGGCAGAGGCCAAGGAGCCATCCCCAGTGCCTGGGCCATCTTTGCTCCAATGGAGCCTTGGCTGCGGGAGGGGAAGAACGAGACAGAGAGGAAGGAGGGGGGGATGGAGAAGCAAATGGGTGCTTCTCCTATGTGCCCTGGCCGGGAATCAAACCTGGGTCCCCCGCACGCCAGGCCGATGCTCTACTGCTGAGTCAACCGGCCAGGGCTCTGAATTCTTTTTAATAACGTTGTTATGCTGTTGCTAACCAATGATGAATAAAATACTTTTTACCATTAATGTGACTTCTGGTGCTGCATGGTTTTGCTAATGACTTTGTAGTCTGGTTTATACATGGTGAGGTTAAGCTTCATGCAGGCGTTGAGACTTCCATCCGTTAAACATGATCATAGGTTGGTCTTAACGTTCTTTAGATGTGAGAAAGACTGCTCCCATGCATATGTAGAGCTAAACATTGTCAGTACAGCAATATTCACACACTGCAGTGTGTGGTATGTGACAGGCAGTGCGTTCCAAGTTTTGACAATCAGGTGGTCTGTGGGTTGAAGTTCTTTCATTTCTCCCCACTTGTGTTTGCTCGCAAACTCTGCTTGCTGTTGTGCATGTCTTTCCAAATCTTCATTCAGTGACTTGAACCTATTCACCCACATGTCTGAGGCCTTCAGGGCAGCAGCTTGTAGCTCAAAATCTCTGAAGGAGACATTGGGGATGTAACTCAGGTTGGCGCTGTCCACTGCACACTCGTGTGAATGGGTGATGAAATTAAAATGATGAGCGTGCTCACAAAATTCTCCAAAGTGCGCTTTCAATGACTGCGGATTAGATGTGAAGCCCACTAGCTGCTGGAGATCAAGATGTTAAGCAGGGTCACTTGCTATGCATGCAACTTTAAACTCTCCCAGTTTTTCAAAGTGTAGTAAATGACCTGTTTTAATGTCAGCGATGAAGAGTTCCAGCTTGTTTCCAAATGCAAACACTGCTTGTTGAAGGGATAAGACTGTATTTCCAATGCCTTGCATTTTCACATTGAGCTTGTTCAGATGTTCAATCATGTCCATGAGATAGTAGAACTTCAGGAGCCACTCAGTGTTAGCTAACTCAGGATGCTTGACATTTTTCATTTCAAGAAAAGTCTGTATTTCACTCAGACAAGCCGCAAAACGGCTGAGCACCTTCCCTCTTGACAACTAATGCACATTGCTGTGCAGAAGCAGACCAGGATAATTCTTCCCAACTTCATCCAGCAGTGTTTTAAACTGGCAATCATTTAAAGCTTGGGCAACAATAAAGTTGATCACCCAAATGACCAGCAACATCACCTCACCAAGCTGCTCACCACACATCTGAGCACAAAGCGCCTCTTGATGCAGGATGCAGTGAAAACTTAGGATGGGTCTCTTGATGTTCATGAAGAAGTGCTACAAATCCTCTGTTTCTCCCCACCATGCACGGAGCACCATCAGTACACACCAAAATAAGTTTATCCATCGGTAGATTTTTTTCTTTAGCAAACTCAGTGAAAGACTTGAATAAATCCTCTCATCTTGTTGTCTCTTGCATAGGCAAAACAGCAAGACTTTCCTCATGTAGTGTGTCACTGACAGCATACCTTGCAATCATGCTGAACTGGGATAAATGGCTTACGTCTGTTGATTCATCCACAGCGAGAGAAAAGAATGGTGCTGCATTTATGTCCTTTATTTGTGTTGCCTCAATTTGATTTGCCATCATGATGGTACAATTGTGAACAGTTCTTGCTGACAGAGGCATGTCTTTTATTTGTTTGATTATCTTGTCTTTATCAAAAAAGTCGTCAAAAAGTTCATTGGCAACATCAAGCATGAATGTTTTGGCATAATCCCCATCTGTGAATGACTTTCTGTTTCTCACAATTGCTAAAGCACCAGAAACTAGTTGAATTCCAGTCATCTTGTTGGGTCCAAACACGGAGTTGCTGCTGACTAGCTTGCACTCTGCACAGTAGCTCTTGACATGCTTTCTTCCTGCTGTCCCCCGTTGGATATTTCAATGCAAATGGAGTATGGTGTGTGTCAAAGTGCTGCTTTATATTTGACTGTTTCATCGATGCAATTTTATCATTACATATTAGACACTCTGTAAAACCTGCTCTCTCCACAAAGGCAATTCCTCTGTCCATTCCTGCTGAAAAGTACGATACTCCTCATCTTTTTTTTCTTTTAGCCATCTTCTTCGTTAAAAGGGTTTTTGCAATTAGCAAGCTGACTACTTGATTAAAGGAAGAGAAGTTTACTCCCTGACCTAACAATGACCCGTGTACCTTACACATTATCCAATAAAAATTTGGTGTTGTCCCAGAGGACAGCTGTGATTGGCTCCACAACCACGAACATGAGCGGTAGGAAACGAATAGATTGTAATACATGAGAATGTTTTATATTTTTAACGTTATTATTTTTTTTTAATAAAAAAACTTCTGTCTGCGAGGCAGATGCAGCCATCAAAAGAGCCACATCTGGCTTGCGAACCATAGGTTCCTGACCCCTGATCTATGGCATTTGAAGTGCCACAACCACTGTATAAGACACACCCAGTTTTTAGAACCCAAATTTTTCGGAAAAGGGTGCATCTTATACATGGGAAAATCCAGTGCCTGGTAACCAGAGCATCACTGCAAGGGCAGGAATCCAGGAGCCACCTCTGGAATAGATATTCAGTTGTAAATGATTTCTCTTCATCCTGGCTGCCAGCTACCCCTGAGCTAGTAAACTCCATAAGTCCTTGTGAATTAGAATAACTAGCTCTTCAATCTTTATAAAAGTTTTTAAAAGTAGGAAAAAGTCAAAAGACTAATCCTATACAAATAAGATTTGGTTTCAGAATAAAATGCTCACTCATACTGGGTGACTGGTTCCTTCAAGGCTAAATGCTTTCCTAAATTGAACTTCCTTTTTTTAAACCCACATGTCTCTTCTGTTCTTGAAATTGCTTTGCCTCAAGGGAGTATTTGATTTCTTAGGAATGCACCACATTTTATGATTCTTAATTCAATCTAAAGTTAAGCTAACTATTTAAATGTGTCATAAATATTTAAATTAGGTTCTCAAATTTTGTATGTATAGAGAATAAAGTATTCAAATTGCTAACCATAATTAATCCTGAGTTAGTGTGAAGATTACAGGAAATTTAGATGTTCTTTTTTGTACATTTCTATGTATTCCAAATTCTCTATAAGTAGTGTGTATTATTTTCATATATACAGTTATATAGTTATTGTATATGCAAATAATTTCTCTGGTCAAGCCATAGAGCCATCATAAGTTTTTTTGTCTCACAAGATTAAAAATGTAAGCAATATTAATTGGCTTCTACTATGCTTTAGACACAGTACTAGACACTGGGGACAAACACACACACACACACACACACACACAGAGTCCCTGTTCTTAAAGAATATATGTTCAGTCAGTGCTACAAGTATTTATATTTCAGGGTGTGGAGAAGCATGGACAATGCTTACATCAGTCTGGGCAACTCGGGAAGTCTTAAAGAACAACTCAGAGTATGGCCTGCAGAAGAACAAGGAGAGGCCATTCCAGGCCAAGTGAAGGACATGAAAGATACCTTCACTGCCTAATTTTTCAGCCAGTCTGATTTTAAAGCCCATTATCCTCATTAAGTTGTTAGTCCATGTCAAATCTCTGAGGGTTATTTCTGTGGACATTAAATTTAGTTGATTAGGTTTTGATGTTCATGAGAACCTCGTTTTAATTGAATGGACAGCCAAAAGAATGTGTACAGAGAAACTAGGGTGAAGAACATAAAAGACTTTAATCCTAGCCCATAAAGACATTCTAAGACAGGTAGTCTCAGGAATGTATTCAACAGCTGATCCCAGAAATTTATTCTCCAATGTTCCTGACAGCCATGTTTTTGAGGGAGTATTTAGAAAATTAATTTTTTCCTACAGGCTTCCCGTCAACAAACAGACATAAGACATGCAAACATACACTCTCCCATCACCATGAACACTACCCAACATACACATGTAATATGGATATTTAACTTCATGGAAACCAATAGAAGGAAAATAAACTAATCAATATAACACAACTCTACTTCTGAGCAGAAAAAAAAACAACCCTTGAAAGTATACACCATTAATATTGGTAGAGCAGCTTTGCTTATCCCTTCTTTTATTCATTTATTCAACAAACACCTACCAGTTTAGTACAATCTGACAGAGACATGATGTTTGCCCTCAGGAGTTACAAACCAAAGACCCAGTGCAATAGAAGTCGTGAAGGCTGGATGGAGACATTCAGCATGTTAGGGGCAAAGGCACGGGGCACCTAAGTCGGCATAAGAGGGGGTTGTTCTGGAAAGCTGACTGGGTCTCTGCAAAATTTCAGAAAACATCAGATTGCTCAGCCTGGCCGGACCAAAGGGTGAATGTGAAAGAGAAGCAGACAATAAAGCTGAAAATATGGGAAGGAATGGGGTCACAAAAGGCCTTCCAGACTAAATGAAAGAGTTTGAACTTTATCCCTGAAAGCCGCAGGGAGCTATTGAAGGATTTTAAGCAAGGAAATGGCATGATTAAGGAGATCGATATCACAGCAGTGTGGAGGACAGATTGAAGGGAGGCCACACTGGGGACAGGAAATGCAGTTAGGGAGCTACCGCAGGATCTGGAGCCAGTTAGTGAGTTCAAGGTAGTTGTGCAAGTAAAGAGAAACAGAAGAATTTAAGAAATCGTCGGGAATAAGATCTTCACGACAAAGTGAGTCACGGAGTGTGTCTACCTCAACTCCAGATTCTGGGGGACAGTGTAGGGGCGGGGGGAACCCCAGGGGACGTTCTTCTCAAAGCAGTGTTCAGTTAGAGTAAGAAGGTGAAAGGGATGCTCACAGAGGAGACTGAAGATGTAAGACCATGAGTTCTGGAGGCCACCACTGAACGTTCTGGAAGGTTCAGGTGGGTGGAACAAGGAAGCAAGTTAAAGACATGCACAGCAGTTTGGAAACAAGCATTAATATAAAGATAGGTTGTATCTTATTCTAAAGATAGGAAGTATTGAAGGGGTGTGGCCTCAATGTAGTCAACCTCAGGTGCTTGAAGGATGCAGTATAGGCATGTTAGCCAACTTATTTGACTGTAAGACATTTTAAAATCATAATTTAATGCATTTTAAAAACATTTTTTAAATCTTCAAAAGGAGTTTGTGAAATATCATGAGCTCTTTGATCAAAGTACGTAATTAAAAATGATCTTAAGGATATATTACTGCAAAATATTATTAAAAACCTTTTTTGATTAAAAAAACCCCTTTTATTTGTATAATTTTAGTGCCTCTAAAGAAACACAAGTGAAAAGAATCAAATATTTTGGTTTGTTAGTTTTAGTTAGAACAGATATGAGAAATGATGAACATTGAGGTCTGGCCCTGCACAGGAGCACTTTAGCCATATGCCCAGAGGTTCCTCTCGACTCCACACAGACCAATCTGAGCAACTTCTCGCCACAGTGTCCCAGTCCTCTTTCCAGGCTGACACCAGCCTTTGAGTTTCCTCAATACACCCTACTGCTAGAAAGGCGGGTTTTAATCTAGAATAAGTGAACTCCTTGGAGCTTGCACCTAAAGCCAGCTGGAAGAGTCTACATCCAGCCTTAGCCCCAGGCCCCACCTGAAAGACCCTCCCCATTTCCATCTCAAGTTCCCACCCAAATAGCCAGCTCGGCAACATGGTCTTCCTGATAAAAAGTCATCATCAGGTTCTTGAAGTGGGCTCAGGTAGGTTTGAATGGGAAATTCTAGGGACCAAAGCATCCAGAACATAGATTAGATGACAGTGGAGGGAGGGGCGGCAGGAGATTCAGATCAGCCCATCCTCTTGACCCTGGAGACTCCTAAACCTCATGGGAGGAGCACAGCTGGAGGAGGGCCAGAGTGGGGTCTTACAAAGTGCAGGATTCAGAGCAAGGGCTTTTTTGCCCAAGTTTAAGTGTGGAGCTGCATTGAGAAGTCAGAAAAATCATAAATACTTCTTACCACATGCAGCCTTCACCAAGAAGCCATAAGAAAAAGGGTAACTTACAGTTATTAAAGAGAAGATAGCAGGCTCAATATGGAGTCACTTATACTAAGCTCCACATCACCAAACTGAGACTTGATAAGAGTCTTGGCTCTCCCAGAAATAGAATCTTAAATCAGTCAATCAGGAATCACTTGGTCAGCAATAGTTAGGTAATTAATGTGCCTAACAGACCCATGTCATCCCCTATAAGGAAAGTAACCTTGCAATAACCGACCTGATTTTCACAACTTTCTTGTTCCTGCTCCCGTCTTCCTGTAAAAGTATTTCATTTTGTAGAGCTCCTCAGAGCTCCTTACTATCTGTTAGATTAGATGCCACCCAATTTGTATTGATTTTTGCCCACATAAACTCTTAAAAATTTTTAAATGCCTGAGTTTTCTGGTGTCTGAAGAAATGACCAAAAGAGATCCTGTTGAGCCCTAGGAGCAATGACCAGCCAGATGTAGGTACCAGTTGAGCCCCTGAAGCTCACTGCTTTCTTGCCACCTTGGGAGGCAGTGTGTAATTCCCACTCATATCCTAACTCTGTAGCTTTTGCTTTATGAACTGTCAGACTGAGCATTTCTTTCTTTTTTAAAAAATTCATTTTAGGGAGAAGAGAGAAATAGAGAGAGAGGGACAGTAGGTGGGGGAGAGCAGGAAGCATCAATTCCCATCTGTGCCTTGACCAGGCAAGCCCAGGGTTTCAAACCGGCAACTTCAGTGTTCTAGGTCAACACTTGATCCACTGCGCCACCACAGGTCAGGCCCAGAATGCACATTTCTTTTTCCAGACTGTGTCCAGAAACCTGTGCATTCACATTGGGTCCAGAAACCATCTGGGCCAGATTGGGTCTTCCTTAAAAACTGGACTGAGACTGCGATGGGACTGGTAAACCAGACTGGGTCTAGTGTTGGAAGGGTTGACTTATCTCAGGTGAAGTAAATTTTGTTTTTAGATTGAACAAGCAGGTAATGTTACCAAAGCTAATCTTGAATTACAGTGGCCACAGTGGAAAACTTTTAACATAAATAAACATCAATTTATGAGATATCTTAGAGAAAATGAGGTCTTAGCCAAGCACTCACTATAAAGGATAGAGAGAAAATTATTCTTCCTCCTCTACTCCACAGGACGAGACTGGTTGGGACACCCCACTCACCCCAGAGACTACAGACAGATCCTGGAATAACTGGCAGAAGCGGGCGAAGAGTGAGAATTCTTTCCATTTCTATCTGTGCTGCCTGGTGAAAAGAGGAACATAAAAGTCATACTGTCTCATCCTTTCCAAATTGAGATTGGCAGGCAAAAAGAATTTGTAAGAATTAGATCTTTGAATCGTGACTCATGAATTTGCCTTTGGGTACCTGTTGGTTGTCAATCCTTTCTCTCCCAGGAACATTATTATTCTTTTGTTTGTTTGCTTGTTTGTCAAATTTTTTCTCCTGAGAATTTGATTTGAGAACATATACTACCAGCTCTAACAGTTCATTTTATTTTATTTTATTTTATTTTATTTTATTTTATTTTATTTTATTTTATTTTGAGAGAGAGAGATAGAGTCAGACAGGAAGGGAAGGAGATGAGAAGCATCAACTCATAGTTGCAGCATTTTAGTTGTTTACTGATTGCATCCTATATGGGTATTGACCAAGGGGGTCTCCAGCTGAGCCAGTGACCCCTTGCTCAAGCCGGAATCCTCAGGCTAGGGCCAGCAACCTTCATCTTCAAGCCAGTGACTTCTGGGCTCAAGCCAACAACCACGGGATCATGTCTATTATCCTGTGCTCAAGCTGGTGACCCCACACACAAGACAGTGAGTCTGCACTCAAGCAGGATGAGCCCGTGTTCAAACCAGCGTCCTCGAGACTTTGAACATGGGACCTCAGCGTCTCAGGTCGACACTCTATGCACTGCACCAATACCTGTCAGGCTTCAACAGTTTGTTTTAAAATAATGATCAACTAAGGTTTAACCAAAAATTGAAATAAGTGATTAAATAACAGAAAAGCTTACTTTCTAATGTTATGATTAACAATATCCTAAATTGACTGAAGTGCTAATAAAAATCTGGCATATTTAAATTTATATATCATTGAATTTTAAAAGAAATATTTCAGTGACAGTTTCATATTAATTACGTTTTACCTTTGGGTCTTCATGTACCTGCTATTTTCTCCTAATAGAGGCTTTGGAAAATTAGTGTGTATTATATAATTTTCTTAATTTATATATATTTCTGCTCCTCCTTTTTGTTAAAAAAAAGAAAACACTTTTATTTTGTTTCTAATTACTTATCAGTGTCTCTTTAAATAGCATATGAACTAGGCTAAGCACCTGGCATATTACTAGCTTTTATATTATCCATATATTTCCTCAATTGAAGTAGAATCAGAATACTCACCAAACTTATTCAATGGTACAAAGATTGTGTCTAATCTATAAAATTTTGAAATTCTCAGGAGGTTTATGATCCCACAGACTAAAATATTAGAGCTCGAAATTGCTTTCAATAATTAGATGAAGACAAAGTGACTTTCTTATAGTCACAAAAAAGTTGATGAAAGAAAATACAGCAGACAGGGTCAATTAATTAACTTAATCAATTAATCAGCTATTCATTGAATTCTCAAAGTTTCTTGTTCTCATCATTATGCCACTATTCACAGTAGGGTAAATTTGAACAAAGTTATAAAGTATGGCCAAACGGCACAAAATTGTGAGGTCAGTAATGTTTTCCTTTCTTTCACAAACTTTTCTTTCATGAGATAGCAACCAGCTCCTCACTTTCTGGATGTGTTACTTTGGAACCATTACTTGATATCTGTGAGCTGGTTACCTTACATGTGCTTATATGTACATTGGAGATGACGCCTGTTCATAAAGCTGCTTAGCCACCTAACCATAATAACTGATGAAAAGCATTTTTTTCTTCCTTCTTCTCTTTAAGACAGCAAATTTCAACCTTTTTCATCTCATGACACTTGTAACTAATCGTGAAAATTCGGCGGCACACCAGCATTCTGCGTCTATTTTTTGCTGACCTAACAAAAAAAAAATAGGTATAATTTTTATTCATTCACACTGTATGGCTGTTGTGTTGGTTGTTGTAATTTTTTATTTGACAATATAAAGGCAAAGAGGTCCGTATCCCTGACCATAGTCAGGTAGTATGTGTTGTAGAAATTCTTGCAGCGCACCAGTGTTCTGCAGCACACTGGTTGAAAATCACTGCTTTAAGATAATTTAGTTTCCTAGTCTTTAACACCTTACTTCTATCAAAACAGGAAAAATATCTCTTTGACCAACTAATTTATACCATGTTCCAAAAAAAAAAATAATCTTTCTAAATTAATTCATTCTAAAATAATAATTGTTTTACTATATAAAAGAAATATTGCATGGACCATTTATGTAAACTCCTTTGTGACTACATATTGTACTGACAAATAATTATGTACATGCTAAAATTTGACAGAATAACTTTGTTACAAATTCATTACAACCAAAAGGGGAGGTATAGTAGAAAGAGCAGTTGATTGGGAATCAGGAAACAGTGCCCCTGACTTCAGCTCTGCCATTATTTAATTATATCATTTAGGGTAAATGACTTACTCTCCCTTATCTGCAAAGTCAGAGAGCTAAGCTAAGTGGCCTAGGTCCTGCACCCCAGAAAAGTATCTGTTTCTCAGTGCTTCTGCAGATGCTCAGTCATCCTGAGACTTTCTCCTTCCTCATGCACCTATAACTTACACAAAACAATCAAGAACTTTAAAATTTCCTAGAAATTTTCTCTTGAAAATTGGATACATTTTTCTCCACAGCCTCTCCAACATTTGCTATTACCTGACTTCCTAATAACAGCTAATCGAACAGGTGTGAGGTGGTATCTCATTGCCGTTTTGATTTGCATTTCTCTAATAGCTAAAGAAGATGAGCATCTTTTCATATATCTGTTGGCCATTTGTATTTCTTCCTGGGAGAAGTGTCTATTTATATCCTCTTCCCATTTTTTATTGGATTGTTTGTTTGTTTGTTGTTGAGTTTTATGAGTTCTTTGTATATTTTGGATATTAGGCCCTTATCTGAGCTGTTGTTTGAAAAAATCATTTCCCATTTAGTTGGCTTTCTGTTTATTTTGTTATCAGTTTCTCTTGCTGAGCAAAAACTTCTTAGTCTGATGTAGTCCCATTCATTAATTTTTGCCTTCACTTCTCTTGCCTGTGGAGTCAAATTCATAAAATGCTCTTTAAAACCCAGGTCCATGAGTTGAGTACCTATGTCTTCTTCTATGTACTTAATTGTTTCAGGTCTTATGTTTAGATCTTTGATCCATTTTGAGTTAATTTTTGTACAGGGGGAGAGACTGTAGTCCAGTTTCATTCTTTTGCATGTGGCTTTCCAGTTTTCCCAGCACCATTTATTGAAGAGGCTTTCTTTTCTCCATTGTGTGTTGTTGGCCCCTTTATCAAAAATTATTTGACTATATATATGTGGTTTTACACTGTTGGTGGGAATGTAAAGTAGTACAACCATTATGGAAGAAAGTATGGTGGTTCCTCAAAAAACTGAAAATAGAACTACCTTATGACCCAGCAATCCCTCTACTGGGTATATATCCCAAAAACTCAGAAACATTGATACGTAAAGACACATGCAGCCCCATGTTTATTGCAGCATTGTTCACAGTGGCCAGGACATGGAAACAACCAAAAAGCCCATCAATAGATGACTGGATAAAGAAGATGTGGCACATATACACTATGGAATACTACTCAGCCATAAGAAATGATGACATCGGAACATTTACAGCAAAATGGTGGGATCTTGATAACATGATACGAAGCGAAATAAGTAAATCAGAAAAAAACAGGAACTGTATTATTCCATACGTAGGTGGGACATAATAGTGAAACTAAGAAACATTGATAAGAGTGTGGTGGTTACGGGGGGGAGGGGGGAATGGGAGAGAGAGAGGGGGAGGGGGAGGGGCACAAAGAAAACAAGATAGAAGGTGACAGAGGACAATCTGACTTTGGGTGGTGGGTATGCAACATAATTGAACGACAAGATAACCTGGACTTGTTATCTTTGAATATATGTATCCTATTTTATTGATGTCACCCCATTAAAAAAATAAAATTATTAAAAAAAAAAAAAGAAAGAAAGAAAATTGGATACATAGCCTAAAAATCAATAATAATGGAATATTAAAGCAAAAGAGATATGGTTACACAAATGCTCAGATACCTGTGGAATAATACGAGTATCATCTCATCTGAATTGTTAGACTATCATAGTAGTTTCCCCCAGAATAAGCATTAAAGAGATGTAAAAAGAATTTGAAAAGGAGTACTTAGTTTTGCATTTAGTGAAAGGAAAAGGCTAAGCCAATTTTCAAAGTTGACAGTAGATATAATTACAATACTCTATCACCTTTCAAACCTTGAACATTATAAATGATGAGATACTTGGAGGTGTCTAAATTTTTTTAATCCCCTGAAGATAGTGTTCTCTGAAGCTGTATTTACCTGCTACTTACCTAACCACAGCCCATTTAAAGAGTACACTTTTCATTTCATTCATTTATTCAAACATTGCCTCATTTATTCAAAAGCAATTTTTAAAAACTGAATCCCTTCTATTCAATTCAAAAGAAATCTTAAAGACAATTTTTAAAAATTGAATCCTTCTACTAATACACTGGATTCACACTCACTCTTTTTACCTACTTAAGAAAACTGCTACAGCAATTCTCCTCTTACCCACATAAGTGTGTCCTCTTTCCTGAATATTTCCCGTCTACATAAAAGTGCTATACTTCCTCCCATGAAAAAAATAAACCCATTTTGGCCTCACATCCCCTCTAGTTTCTCTTCTTCTTATAGAAAATTTCTCACAAGAGTTGCCTCTATTTCCAATCTCCAAATAGCTTCCTTCATTGTCTCTTGAATCCTGCACAGCCAGGCTTTTGCCTCCACAACTTTACCAAAATAGCTCTTGTCAAGGTCCACAATTACCTTCATGCTGTTAAATCCAATAGTCAAGCGTCAGTTCCCATTTTAGCTGACCTATCAGCAGCACTGGACATAGACGATCACATCCTTTTCCTGGAAACAGTTTCCTCATTTAGCTTCCAGGATAATGGTAATAAAAACAATAATGAAGAGGTGGCACTTCTGAAAGATCTCAGTGAGGTGGAATTTGTAAAACTCTGACTAATTGAAAATTGGAATTAGAGGAGTGAAGTAATTTAAAAATATAGTTAATATCTTTTCCTTTCTTTTAGATATGCAATTTAAGTACTTAACAGTTATCAAGTTAAAGAGAAATTATAGATATGTTCAGAAATATCTAGTAGAAATGCATGCTGAATTTTAAACTAACTCCACAGGTGATTTTGATAGCCTCTAAAGTTTGAGAATCACTGCCTAATATGATACTACTAGAATTTCTTCTTAAGAGAGTTGTATGTAATTAGGAGGTAACAATTCTTAGAATATCATCATTTATTATGTTTTTATAGCAAACATAATTTTAGACATTCTTAAACATTGACTTTTAACTTCATATAACAGATCTAAAGAAGTAAAACTATTAGAAAGTATCTAGTGGTAATTTTGTGTTGCAGGTTCAGAACAGTGGTCCCCAACCCCTGGGCCATGGACCTGTATCGGTCCATGGGCCATTTGGTACTGGTCCGCAGAGAAAGAATAAATAACTTACATCATTTCCGTTTTATTTATATTTAAGTCTGAACGATGTTTTATTTTTTTTTTAAATGACCAGATTCCCTCTGTTACATCCGTCTAAGACTCACTCTTGACGCTTGTCTCGGTCACGTGATACATTTATCTGCCCCACCCTAAAGGCCGGTCCATGAAAATATTTTCTGACATTAAACCAGTCCGTGGCCCAAAAAAGGTTGGGGACCACTGGTTTAGAATATACATAATTCTACCAAATGATAAAGTTTTCCCTTTCAGATTTTAGGAAAACTCCAAAGTAATAAAAGGCTCTTGAAAAAAATTTCTAACTGGTGATACCAGAGGGAAAGGGCTGTGTGGGGAGGTAGGCGGGGGGATAGATGGTGATGGAAGGAGACTTGACTTGGGGTGGGGAACACACAATGCAATAAACAAACAGGGTATTATAGAATTGTACCCTAAAACTTATATAATTTTATTAACCAGTGTCACCCAAATATATTCAATAAAGTGTAAGTTAAAACAACTTTTATCTATCTATATCTGTCTATCTAGTTTTGCTATGGGATCAAGATGCTAAAAGGCACCATTGTCTAAATATACTCATAAAAATATTTCTAAACATTCTAAAATAGAAGGATTTTTTTTGCACATCTTTGGTCTCTTTTTATAAATGTTATTTAAGAAAATTGCAATGATTAAACCTTGGACTCCAGAAAGTGAGGTTTTAAGAACAATCTGGATAAATGATAAAACTTGTCATTAAATCAAATGACATTTAAATTTAATTCAGCAAATTTTTACTAAAGAAATGCTGCAAAATGCATGCCCTGGTCATAACAAGTGAGAATCAGTCTTTATATGTCATGAGTTCAAGTCTATCAGAAACTGAAGTGTTTTGAAATATTTTGATGATATTTTTCCAAAAGGAACATATACCATGATATAAATATTTGCCATATAAAAGAGGAGACTAAGTTAATAATCGAAACATAATTTTAGTTAAATTAGTATCAACCTATGCAAATTGGCTTCATCATTACTGATTAGTTTAAGTTAGAGAGTTAAATTATTGACTCCACTCTTACAGTTTTTGTTAACTTATAAAAAAAACGAAACACTGCTTAGAATAGAACCTACCAAATATTGTTGTAGAATGCTGACTTGATCCATCCTGGTGAGGTAATTACTATCAATTGATCGTGGCTTTCTTAATTTCTGTTTAAAAGGTTTTCATTTATGTTTTTTAATATTTATTTTATTAAGTGAGAGGTGAGGAAGCAGAGAGACAGACTTCCACATGCCCCCCAACAGGGATCCACTCACAAGCCCCCTGCAGGGGCAATGCTCTGCTCATCTGGAGCTGTTGCTCCATTGCTCAGCAACCAAGCTATTTTACCGTCTGAGGCAAGGCCATGGAGCCATCCTCAGTGCCCAGGGCCAGCTTTGCTCAAACCATTTGAGTTATGGTTGTGGGAGAGGGAGAGAGAGAGAAGGGAGAGGGGTGGAAAATCAGATGGTTACTTCTCCTGTGTGCCCTGACCAAAATTGAACCCGGAACTTCCATACACAGGCTGACATTCTACTGCTGAGCCAACTGGCCAGGACCTTTATGGGGTTTGGGGGGGGGGGTTGCTGTGAAATAAATAAATTTGAAAAAAATGTTCCTCCTATGTTTTATGATCATTTTTTTTCTTATAAAAAGTAAAATTTGTTATCTATATCACCTCCAACTGCTATGATGAAATGTCTCCTTAAGACTGCTAATACTTATAGCATCAACAGCTGGTAAATCCAATTTGCACTTAAATGAGCAGTTCAGGACATTGTCCTTCAAGTCCTGATAGATTTCCTATGCACATAAGCAGTAGTAGCTGCAAGATGGATATGCAGTCAACAGTACAATCTAAAAGATGCGTCTGTTAATGGATCAGTCACTCTATGAAGGCCTGCTGATATACTCAACACTTTTGAAAAAAATGGTCATCCCATATCTAATGTTAGATCTCCATGCCAGGCCATCTCTTTCTTATATTTCAGACTTTCAAAGGTTAATTCCAGCAAGACTAGAATTGACCAGAGTTACTTTACCAGATTAAAGACCTACCAAAAATCTTTGATTCCTGATTGAGGCATAAAACATATGATGCTGTTTTGTACCATGAATCCAGGGAGTTTCAGGGAAGTTACCAGCTTGTGGGTACTGCTTATTGGTAACAATGAGAACCATGAGTTGTACCTAATCTTGCTGAGACCCCTGAAGTTCTTTGCCATTTAGTGACAAACAGGTTTCAATTGCTAAAGAATATTCCCAGAACCCATAGTGACAGTATTTTCAAATCTACAGTTTTTCTTTTTTTTTTTAATTTTTTTAATTTATTCATTTTAGAGAAGAGAGGGAGAGACAGAGGGAGAGAGAGGGAGGAGAGACAGAGAAGAGGGGGAGGAGCTGGAAGCATCAACTCCCATATGTGCCTTGACCAGGCAAGCCCAGGGTTTCGAACTGGCGACCTCAGCATTTCCAGGTCGACGCTTTATCCACTGCGCCACCACAGGTCAGGCCAAAATCTACAGTTTTTCAAGAAAAGCCTACAATACAGCAACAGCATTCAAGTGCCATTGGTACTGGTTATACAGCAAGAATATTATTATGCAACCAGCAGAGTGTGAGAGATCAGTTCTATGACTTTTCAGTCTGGAAAACCTTTTCACATATAGAGTCAGGTATTGATCTATATTTTCCTCTAGACTATTTACAGTCATCTTTTTCACATTAAGCTCTTTAAGCATTTTAGATGATGCCCATTTCACAAGCAAACTTCAGGTCCTTTTCTATTTTTATTTTTTATTAATTAATTATTTAATTAATTTAGGCCATTAAATTTAACAGGGTGACATTGGTCAGAGTACATAGATTTAGAGAAAACACATCATTTAAACAGTCAATTATGCTGATTACCCATCACCCAAAGTCAAATCATCTTCTGTCACCCAATATTTTGTTTCTCTTTAAGCCTCTCCTCTTCCCCACACCCCGCTTCCTCTCCTCTCTCTCCCCCCCCAGTAACCATTGCACTTTTATATCTATGTCCATGAGTCTCAATTTTGTGTCCCACCTATGTATGGAATTATACAGTTCTTGGCTTTTTCTGATTTACTTATTTCACTCAGTATAATGTTATCAAAGTCCATTCATGTTATCGTAAATAATACTATGTCATTATTTCTTATGGCTATGTAGTATTCCATTGTATATATGTACCACATCTTCTTTATCCAATCCTCTATTGAAGGGCATTTCAGCTGTTTCCATGTCTTGGCCACGGTGAACAATGCTGTGATGAGCATGGGGGTGCATGGGTCTTTACATACCCATGTTTTCAGATTTTGTGGGTGTGTACCCAGTAGAGGGATTGCTGGGTCATAAGGTAGTTCTATTTTTAGTTTTTTGAGGAACCACCATACTTTCTTCCATAATGGTTGTACTACTTTACATCCCCACCAACAGTGGATGAGGGTTCCTTTTTCTCCACAGCCTCTCCAACACTTGCTATTACCTGTCTTGTTGATAATAGCTAATCTAACAGGTGTGAGGTGGTATCTCATTGTAGTTTTGATTTGCATTTCTCTAATAGCTAGTGAAGATGAGCATCTTTTCATATATCTTTTGGCCATTTGTGTTTCTTCTCGGGAGAAGTGCCTGTTTTGTCCTCTTGCCATTTTTTTTATTGGATTGGTTGCTTATTTGTTGCTGAGCTTTGTGAGTTCTTTGTATATTTTGGATATTAGGCCCTTATCTGAGCTGTTGTTTGAAAATATTATATCCCATTTAGTTGGCTATCTATTTGTTTTGTTGACAGTTTCTTTTGTTGTGCAGAAGCTTCTTAGTTTGATGTAGTCTCATTCATTTATCTTTGCCTTCATTTCCCTTGCCTTTCGGATCAAATTCATAAAATGTTCTCTACTGCCAAGATCCAAGAGTTTAGCACTTATGTTTGCTTCTATGTAATTTATTGTTTCAGGTCTTATAGTTAGGTCTTTGATTCATTTTGAATTAATTTTTGTGCAAGGAGACAAACTGTAGTCAAGTTTCATTGTTTTGCATGTGGCTTTCCAATTTTTCCAGCACCATTTATTGAAGAGGCTTTCTTTTTTCTGTTGTGTGTTTTGGCTTCTTTATCAAAGATGATCTGACCATATATATGTGGTTTTATTTCTGGGTTCTCTATTCTGTTCCATCAAGATAAAGTGTCATATTTACTGCTGTACTTAAGAATTTCTTAACCATTTAACATATATAAATAAAACTGTGCTACCACATTTATTAGGTTCTTATCTTTTATATTTAACTTGTTACAGGTGAAGTTTTTGAGTCTTGTGATCCTTTTTTCCCATAAGCCCTGTGGTCATTACTGCACAATTTTGAGTAGTGCTTCCATTTTGAGAAATGCATGTACTGTGTCGTGTTATCGCAGAACTGACTGTGTCACTTTTCACAGAAGGCCTCTAGCTTTCTGCAGAAACTCTCTTATAACTCACCTCCACATATTTAGCATAACAATTAGCTAGAAAAAATACAGTAACTATGATTAATGGCTTATCAATCATGAGAGATCAGAGAGGGGGAAAATGGGGATTTCAACTCTACGGTGAAAATTCCCCATTTTGAATATGGAGCTCAGATCCTTCTGGCCTCCACACTTACATAATCAGCAGTGTAGTTGGCAATTCCTCTTAGACATCTTGCCATCATTTCAAAACTGAACCCTCAGCTATTCTCCAAAACCTGGCCCTCTCCGGTTTCCATGGTCTGAGTGAACCACCCTGTGCTCTTGCTCTGTCACCCCTTCAGCCGGAGATTTAGTCCTGAACAACTCTGCTCACATGCCAACCGTATCCGCACCATCACCACACCTGTCTGCACTATCTCCCAAATGCATCCCCAATCTCTTCACCATCCTGTGGCCCCCTGGCACCATCCGGACTCCAGCCCCTGGGACTGCCAGGTTCTCATCATCGTGCTCACGGGGTATTTTGTGGGGGGAACTAGGATCAGGTGTCTCCACAGATTCTTCAGTTCAGTGGCTTTTCATTGTAGCTTATATAATACACATAATTTCTTAAAGTTGTTGAAACACAGTCCCAGACCACCTCTTACATCTTATCTTACACGGCTCCACCTGTTCATCCTCATTTTCTGAATCCTGGAACCGGGCTTCATAGAGCCAAGTCTTTTCCTGACTCACCTACACTCCTGCTGTTCCTCTTATATACACATCTTACCTGTTTTATTTCTGTTCAACCTTCGGTCTCAGGCAAACATCACTTTATCGGAATTATTTTTCTACCTTTTATTCTAAATCAGCACTTTGTTCATTCTCTTACTGATCTTACAACTATTATCCTTCCTAAGGCTTATCACAATTTTCATTTATTTAATCATTTGTGTATTTATTTGCAAACTTCTTTATTTCCCACTAGACTATGAATCCCATGAGGTCAAAATATTCTTCTATCTTGGTCACAGTATTGCATAACACATGCCTAGCACAAAGGACACACTTAAAAATATTTGTAGAGTAAATAAACTCCTTTTGAAAGTGTTTATCACATTATGTTTTAAATGTTGGAATAAGTTCTAGGACAATACCTAAGAATATATGATCTTTTGTGGCAGACATAATCAGAAAGTCATCATAATAGCAATAATTATCATTTTGATGGTTTGCAATGGGTTATATATTATCAAACTTCACCTTTATAACTACTCTATGAATTTGATTCAGTTGAATTACTATCTACTTAACAAAAGGGGGAAAGTAAGACTCAGCAAGGTTAAACAGCCAGTTGGTGACAGAAGTTTAATGTCCTGTACTCTGATTACTCTCTACAGAGTCAGGAAGGAGCTACTTGTCCTTGGGGACACTGGGAAAGGTTTCATTGAGAAGTGGAATTTGGTCTGCATCTTAAAGAATAAGTCAGGGCCCTGGCTGGTTGGCTCAGTGGTAGAGCATCAGCCTGGCATGTGGATATCCCAGGTTCAATTCCTGGTCAGAGCACACAGGAGAAGTGACCATCTGCTTTTCTACCCCTCCCCTTTCCCCTCTCTCTCACTGTCTCTTCCCTTCCCACAGCCATGGCTTGAATAGTTCGAGTGCATTGCCTAGGTACTGAGAATGATGGCACCATGGAGCCTCTGATTAGGCACCAAATATGGCTCGGTTGTGAGCATGGCCCCAGATGGGCAGAGCATCAGCTCCAGATGGGGGTTGCTGGGTAGATCTTGGTTGGGGTGCATACAAGAGTCTGTCTCTCTATCACCCCTCCTCTGAACTTGGAAAAGAAAAATATTTTAAAAAAGTATGAGTGAGAGATGTTCTGATAGAAAAAAGGTGAGGGCAAACCAGGAAGAAGGAAAAGCACACGCAGGCGAGTGACGGAGTAGGGCGGGTTTGTGCTGGCAAAGAGTATGGGGGAGCTGGAGGGCTATACGTGGCAGAAAGCTCATGGAGAAGAGGAGGAGAAATAAAGGAGAACCAGGCTGAGCAAGTCCTGGCTTAAATGTAATCTGATCAAAGGAAAGCGAATGGTAAATTTTATCTAACACAAACAAAATATTCCAGGTAACTTCCTGTGTCTTAAAATGCTGGGATTATAGATTGTACCACACAAAAACAAAAGTGCCAGGCTTATTAAAACACATGGATAATTAAAGTTAATGAATTAAGAAATTCTTAATTAAAAAGAAAGAGACATCACTCTTCCTCTTTCCTTCACCTGCTTTCCTGACATGACAGTCCTAGACAATCAGGAGTGGCTGAGCACAGCAGGTGTCTGACTCAGCATAGGAAAGTGACAGGGGCCCAGACTGGGAGTCGGGGGCGAGATCAGGGCAGGAGAGCAGTAGAGTGTGGGACGTCAGCACTGAGGCAGGGTGAGAAGAGCATGTCGGTCGAATGCAGCCTGGCTAAGGTACGAGAGTCTGAGCATGTCCACAGAGCATGTCCAGTGCAGGATGTCAAAGCCAGGAGGATGAAGAAGACACCACGAAGGAGAACCCTGGCACATGCGGAATGAGGAGAGTATCTGAGAGGGAACGGTGGCTTGGTGTGCAGAACTGGAGCCCGGGTTGGGTGAGGAAGATCTCTGTGTGGGGAAGACTCAGTGCAGGTGGCAGAACTCAAGGGGGAGAGGTAGTTTTCTGGTTGGGAGAGTGGCTCATTGTGGGGTGTAGAGCCCACCTGGAGGAAAGAAGGTGCCCACAGCAGAGGGCATGTGGCAGCAGCCTCGCATGAAGACTCAGACCTGAGTGGAGTTAGGAGAATATGCCCGGGAGGGAAGAGGCAGGAACAGCGAGGGCAGTGAGTTACACATTCAGATGAACCAGTCAGTAAGTATATGAAGGGTAATGGTGCGGGTTTTTCACTGCCAGAGAGTGGATCGGTAATTACGTGAAGGAACCCTAAGGTGTTAACTGGAGTTGATCGCCGCACGGTAAACTCAGGGTTTTTAAAGTTATCTATGTAATAGCAAAATAAATACAAATGTGTGTGTGCATGTATATGTACATTCCCTAGCTCTGAGACAGTTGATGAGGGCAACAGCAAAATGCATACCTAGCTCCCAGACCTTCACTGCTAATGACCTTTATCCACTGGAAACAGGGTTTCTATGAAGAAATAGCTGATTCCAAAGCTGGGGAAGAAAAAGTACAAATGAGCCTCTAGTATTTTATTGGATCTGAAAATGAAGAAGAATTCAAAAAATGATGGCAACTTATCAAAAGTGACAAAAGCCAGAAGGAAGGGGCCTTATTGGCCAAATCGGGGATAATTTCAAGGTCAGAATAAATATATACAAAGTAACAAATTATAACCTATTAAATAAAATAGAATTGTAACAAATATACCACTCTGGTGAAGGATGTTTATGGGAGAGTCTACATATGTATAGGGTCAGGATTTATATGAAAAATCTCTGTACCTTCCTCTATATTTTGCTGCAAACTAAGAACTGTTCTTAAAAATAGTCTTTAAAAAATCACGAGTCCATCTTTACATAAGTAAATATGTAAGTTGAAACTATTATGAGAAAGAGGATTTTGCATAATTTCAACCTAATTTTTTCTTGAGGAAAAAAAAAACTTATTAAACTGAGAAAGGAAAAAATAACTTTACAGCACACATCCTGGCATGTACCAGCTCATTCAAATCATTAAAATAAACACCACCAGCAATTAAGCAAATGAAATTGTGCCCCACCTGATAAAATGCAAAGAAAGCAGTGGAACATTGTTTTTGCAACATTCCTGCTGGAGATGCATACTCTGAATCTAAACATAAGAAAATATTAGACAAACACAAATAGAAGGGCATTCTGAAAACTAATTGGCTTGTAATCGTTAAAGTGTCAGGATCCTTAGTCAAGGGAAGACCGAGGAGCTGTCACAGATTGAAGGGAACTGAAGAGAGGAGACAACTAACCACAGCATGTAATTGTGAACCGCACCCTGTAGCCATAAAGGTATGATTTAAACATGGTTTAAGGGTGTGTCAGCTCAAGTCTCCAGAATTCAGCTGGACCTTAGCAACTTACCAAAAACCATAGCTATTCTTGCTTAGTAATCTTTAACAAATTAAACTTGGTTTTCAGTCTTCTCAGCCAACTGCTTACTACTGTTGAGGCCACTGTTGAGGTTGACAGACAAAAGATTACCAAGAATATACTTACAAAAAAAAAAAGTTGAATGTATTCAGTTTGTGACAGCAAGAGAGATTGTAACCCATAGGAACCATAGGAGCTTCTTGGTAGGGGGAATTGAGAAAGTCTTCACATGGGATTTGAGTTTATGCTTCATGCTTCTAAAGAAGAGTTAAGAAAGCAAGAACCAGTTCTGGATTAGAGGTTTTCAGGAAGCAGGAGGAATTCAATAACTGGGAATATTAACACATGTTATCTAAAAGGTAGGAAGATTAAAGCATGCTTAGATGGCCATTGATAAAAAAGCAGCAATAGGGCCCTGGCCGGTTGGCTCAATGGTAGAGCGTGGGCCTGGCGTGCAGGGGACCTGGGTTTGATTCCCGGCCAGGGCACATAGGAGAAGCGCCCATTTGCTTCTCCACCCCCCCTCCTTCCTCTCTGTCTCTCTCTTCCCCTCCCGCAGCCAAGGCTCCATTGGAGCAAAGATAGCCCGGGCGCTGGGGATGGCTCCTTGGCCTCTGCCTCAGGCGCTAGAGTGGCTCTGGTCGCGGCAGAGTGACACCCCAGAGGGGCAGAGCATCGCCCCCTGGTGGGCAGAGCATTGCCCCTGGTGGGCGTGCCGGGTGGATCCCGGTCGGGCGCATGCGGGAGTCTGTCTGACTGTCTCTCCCCGTTTCCAGCTTCAGAAAAATACAAAAAAAAAAAAAAGCAGCAATAATTCATGTCAGTCTGGAGAGGGGGCTGTTTAGTCATTTCTGTGATCATGTAGTGGCCTAAAGGATGTTCTTAGCATTGTTTATTTCTATGCAGAATATCATGTTCTGAGCATCATCAGGACCATTTTTCAGTTTTCTATAAAAAAAATAGAAGATAAATAGTACTATAAGATGGAGACACAGTGTAAACAGAAGTAATCATTGACAATCTGTTATTAAGGGAAGAGTCAAAGCACTAGAAACAAATATGGAACTAAAAGAACAAGAGGAAGAGGAAGAGGAAGAGGAAGAATGAGAATGAGAATGAGGAGGAGGAGGAGGAGGAGGAGGAGGAGGAGGAGAAGAAGAAGAAGAAGAAGAAGAAGAAGAAGAAGAAGAAGAAGAACAAGAAGAAGAACAAGAAGAAGAACAAGAAGAAGAACAAGAACAAGAAGAACAAGAACAAGAAGAAGAACAAGAACAAGAAGAACAAGAAGAAGAAGAACAAGAAGAAGAAGAAGAAGAAGAAGAAGAAGAAGAAGAAGAAGAAGAAGAAGAAGAACAAGAAGAAGAAGAAGAAGAAGAACAAGAAGGGGAAGAAGTATTAGCAGTAGCAGCAGCTAACTGGCTACCAATTCTGACTTTACACATGCAGAACATTTTTAATCCTCAAAGCTACACAATAAATTAACTAACAGTATCATCTCTATGTTACAGACAAGAAAACTGAGGTACCAAGAGATTAATTCGCCCAACGTCCCTAAACTAGTAAATAGCAAATCCAGGATCACTGTATAACATGACAGTGGATTTATAGGTTCAATGGCCAAATATTAACTGGTTACATTATATAAAGTGTTCTCTGGGTGTTACAAGAAATAATAAGATATAACATCCTCAAAAATATCCATTAAAATCTTTTCCAAACATTTGCCACTCTCATCAACCTTCCTTCCTCACCTTATCCCCACATTTTCATAGACTATGATCTAGTTTTATATTTCATAATTAAAATGCAGGATCAACAATATACCTCTCTTTGACTTTGACTTAGCCTCAACTCAGTCCTTTCTCTCCTTTCCTCTTTTCTCTATGCTTACACTGTTTTCTCTCTTGAACTCTATTGCCCCATGCATACTCCATGCATTGTCATTCAATTGCATACACACACACACACACACACACACACACACATATCTTAGGAGACTTCTTAAATTTCTTTTCTTGGCTGTACATTATCCTGATTTCCTTTTGAAGAATTACTCCTACCTTGTAGTAATTAACAACTGGCTCTATAGTGAAGGAAATATATATACACACACACACATACAAATATATACATAAAGTATATATAGTTTTATGATAAATTTTACTTATATAAAGAACATGTGACAACTTAGAAATAATACTAAAATATATAATACTTCATCCTTTTACTATAAATTTCATGTGGCCAATTAATTCTCACAAAATACATTTATTGACTTTTGCCAAACTCTTGTAGTCAAACTACAGTTACAGTTGGCAAAAGAGTATAGTTACAACTTAAAGGTTGTTGGTGTTTGAATGTATGTTAATGAGTAAAGCAAAGTGAAGCAACAAAAATGTTATGTCAGCGCTTTTTTGTTTATCCATGACATAAAGGAACTCTGTTGAATTTGATAATAGTTTCTGAATACTGAAAGAATAGTTTCTCAATAGTTTTGTGCCCTTCACAATGAACTGGCTGCAGACATGGCACATTTTCAGTTAAAACTGCATTATTTACATTTCTCCATCACTTCCTTAAGTCTTACACAATCAACAAAGCCATAAATCAAGTCCTACTTTGTAGCATTTGTGAATTTCTACAATGTAAAACCAGTCACACCTTGGCTGATTTCCAGCCACCAACATGATGTCACTGAACACAGAGTTGGGAAGAGATGTGCAGCAGCACACCAATGTACAATAGTTCCACTACCCAGCATAGTAGGTGTGAGTAACCGCAAGAATGTAAATGATAGCAAGATATAGCAAAATAATTAGAAGGTGGGAAGTGTTGAGATTTGTTTTTAATATAATTTATTTAATTCTAAGTGAATATAATTTAAAATAAGTACTGTATTTAATAACTCATTTATAAACTTCCTGAAAATTCAGTAATTGGCTCTCATGAACAGTAAAAGCCAGTCCCAGCATATCACTGCTTTTTCCCCATGGGTCTTGGGTGGACTTGAGATCATTTTCTATCTTCCATAAAGGAGAACAAAGAAAACCGGTCTCCCTTCCACTCTGAGGAAGCAAGGAACAGGCCTGAGAACTAAACTTGGCTTCTTAAAGTGTTCTATCTAGGAGCTCTGAATCTTTACTGACTCATAAAAGGAGGGAAGAAAACAGTTGGAAATTTATCATCTGTCATAATAGTAGTCACTAACCAACAGTTCCAGCTATGGGCTTGTACTATTCTTTCCTTTCTACTGTGTGGAGCGCCCTTGGTCACTGCCTCTTTCTACACCTGTCCTCAAGCCTGTGACCCTCCCATGTTCTTTCTGTAAATTACCTTTGGTATGTTTCTATTGGTCATAATCAATAAATCTAACAGTTACTGTGTGAGTTTCTTAGGAGCAAGTACAGGATAGTCTTCCTGTTTCTAAGCCTTGTACCTTACATAGTTCTAACACCAGATGAAGGATTAATAAATACTTGCTAGGATAAACATATGAATGGATTTTATAGTTAGGATGACATTTCTGACTATATAGAATATATACAAGCTTCTAACGCAATTTAAAATAAAATTGTGCTGAGTTCTAGAAATTAGGAATTCATGTTGTAGCCCATTGTTTCTGCATATGATAATTACAAATGTCTCAAGCATATTTATCAATATGTATTTGTCTATATATTGACATGCTGCTGCTGATCTTAATGACAATGAAAATAATAATTATAATGGGGAAGGGTGGAGGCGTGTCTGTCAAGGAATCGAATATTTCTTGGGCCAACTCTACGTCTTTTCCTCCTACCTTCCGCTCCAGCTGATGATGTAGCAGTGAACTTCACACAGGTGAGACTGGACCACTCCTCACCCAAGAATCCCCACACACTCCAGCACTTCCCTGACATCTTGGCATGGCATACCTGTGCATGGACAACCTGGAAGTGAAAGAATTGGCAGACAAGTCTTCATCACTGGGGAACAGAAGTAAGTCATTCTTGCCCTCCATTTTCCTTCCAAGAGAAAATTCCAAGGGGCATTCTATGTGCTTTTTAGTCCCAGCAAGACTGAGCCCCAATTGCTCCCAGTAGTGACGGACTCAGTAACATACTCTTATATCAGTCACTTTCTTCTCCTTCTGTTCCACAGGGTAATTTCCCAGCTAACTACTTTGTCTCAGGCTGAGATTTTGTAGGGAAGATCAGACTGAGATAATAATTTTGAAAAATATTTTTTTTTAAGGAAAGAGTGATTCAGCCTTTTCCCCTTCAACTCTTCCTAACACTGTAGTTGATTCAAAACATTTTCTGAGTTGATTCAAAACTGCAAATCGTAGTTGTTAGAATTCAGCAATACACAACAGAATTTGTGTGTTTAAGCCTTAACTCCCAATACCTCAGAGTGTAACTGTATTTGGAGAGGTGATTTAAAGAGGTGATTAAGTGAAAATTAGGCTGTTGGACTGGGCCATAATCCAATCTGGTGTCCCTTTAAGTCTGAACACAGCCAGAAGGTGGCCATTTGTAATCCAAACCCCGCCAACACCTTAATCTTCTAGCCTCCAGGACTATAAGAGAGATATAAACTATGAGAAACAAATTTCTTTTATTAAGCCACCCAGGCCTAACAAATTGACTTAGTATGTGTTCAGAAAATAGCATTTTCCCCTTTACTAGTATAAAACCTATTTACCAATCAATCAAGAACAAACTATTTCACAAACATAGACACAGAGAACAAATTGATGATTGATAAGTGGGAGGGATGTTAAGAAGATAGGTGAAAGAGATAAAGGGGTTAAGTATAAATTTCCAATTACAAAAACAGTCACAGGATATAAAGTATACCATATGGAGGTTCTGGCTGGTTGACTCAGTGGTAGAGTATTGGCCAGTGTGTGGATGTCCTAGGTTTGATTCCCAGTCAGGGCACACAGGAGAGGTGACCATCTGCTTATCTATCCTTCTCCCTCCCTCTTTTCTCCCTTGCTCTATCTCTCTTCTCCTCCTGCATTCATGGCTTGATTGGTTCAAGTACATCAGCCCCAGGTCCTGGGTATTGCTCCATGGAGCCTCCGCCTCAGGTGTTAAAAATAGTTAAGTTGCAAGCATAGCTCCCAATGGGCAGAGCATTGGCCCAGATGAGGGTTGCCAGGTGGATCCCAGTCGAGGTGCATGTAGGAGTCTGTCTCTCTATCTCCCTTCCTCTTACTTGGAAAAGAAGAAAAAAAGAAGTATACTATAGGGAATATAGTCAGTAATATTTTAATGACCATAAATAATGTCTGATGGGTACTAGATTTATCTGATTGATCACTTTCTAAGTTTTATAAATGTTTAATTACTATTAGAAATTAATATAACACTGTATGTCAATTGTAATTTAAAAAATTTTAATTTCAAAACATTTGGGAAGGGGACTACACTAAGAGGACTCTTCAACCAAGGAACACTGAAGAAGCCACACCGAGACTGGTAGGAAAAGCAGAAACACGGAGAGGGTTGCCCAGCTCCCTGGAGCGAACGGCAGCAGGGAGAGACTCGTGTGGCGGGAAGTGAGTTTAGCAGAGGGGAAAGGGTCCTGAGTCCCAGGAACAAAGCCCCAGCCTGCAGCCCCAGAGCCCAGAAGAGATGTAAGGACAGTATTTAGCTGGAAACAAGTCAGGATACTGTTTGTGAGAAAGAGACTGATTTCTCAGACACAGGATCCCTCTTAAAGGGACTGCGCAGAACATCTCTCTCACAACCACTCACCCGGGGCTCCTGGGGACAGGGGGGGAAAGAGGAGAGGACCAGAGTAACAGGAAGAGAATGTAATCTAGGAGGCACAGGGAGAAACATTTTGGGAGACAGTCACCCTAACCCCTGGGACGAGTCACTCCCCAAAGCTGAAGTGAATATTTCCCCCGGAAACAGCAATACCAGCAAAGGGAAGCAGGAGAGCAGCCAAACAAGCTCCCCAGTGGCACTCAGAGCAGAGTCGCATAGAAGGAGGGAGCTTTTTGGTCTACAGTAGTGAGTCTTAGGGTCCAAGCTGCAACAACCCCACCCACATGGCTGAGGGCGCGCCAGAGGGTGGGCGGCAGTGGGAGACAAAAGCGCAGTTCTGCTGGCAGGGGCGGGAGCCAGCTGCCCACCACTGGGCTCAGGTGTGAGCTCAATCTTGCCCGGCTGGGGAGAAGGGGGCGTGCAAAAGCAGTCAAGCTCAGCTGCCAGCAGCCTGTAATCCAGCCTGTGGGAGAAGGGCGGGAACCCCAGAAAGGGTGGAGACCAGCCCCTGAGCAAGGGCAGAGGAGCACAGCCTTACCCCAGCCGTGCAACCCAGGCTTGCGGTCTGATTTGGTAGCCGGCTCCTCCCATGGGGGTGAAGCCAAAAGCCCAGAAGAAGCAGAGTTCCACTACTGAGCTGAGCTTGGACACGCAGTCCTGCCAGGCAGTAGAGCCAAGGCTAGTAGCAGTTCCCCGAGTGGGCTCCTCCTGCAAGGGCAGGTCGAAAGCCCGGAAACAGGCAAAGACCCGCAGCTGAGCAAAGGTGCTCACCAGTGCCCTCAGGACCGAGCATAACGTCACACACGGGGGCGGGGCAAAGGCCAAGGCCACCAACGCTTGTGCACCCGAGCGCGTGATCACAGCCACTCCCATGAAGAGAAAATGCGGAGGCAGAGAAATACAACACAAATAAACCAAGGGAAATCCCCAGAAAAGGACCTAAGTGAATCAGATATAACCAAATTACCAGATGCAGAGTTTAAAATAACGATTGTTAGGATGTTCAAAGATAATAGAACAACCATAGATGGCCATTACGAAAACCTAAAGAAAGAGATAACAAATATAAAAAAGGACATTGAAATAATAAAAAAGAATCAGTCAGAAATGACAAATACAATATCTGAAATAAAGAATACAATGGAAGGAATTAAAAGCAGGATTAATGAAGCAGAGAATCAAATTAATGAGTTAGAGGACATAATAAATAAAGGCACGGGAGCAGAGCAGAAAAAAGAAAAGAGACTCAAAAAGTCTGAGGAAACTCTAAGAGAGCTCTGTGACAACATGAAGAGAAATAACATCCGCATTATAGGGGTTCCGGAAGAAAAAGAGAAAGAACAAGGGATAGAGACTTTGTTCAAACATATCATAGCAGAAAACTTCCCCCAATTAAGGCAGGAAAACATTTCACATGTTCAGGAAGCACAGAGAACTCCATTAAGGAGAAACCCAAAGAAACCAACACCAAGACACATCATAATTAAAATACCAAAGCTAAATGATAAAGAGAAAATATTAAAAGCTGCTAGAGAAAAAAAGACTATCACCTACAAAGGAGCCCCCATAAGGATGACTTCTGACTTCTCAACAGAAACACTTGAGGCCAGAAGGGAATGGCAAGAAATATTCAAAGTAATGCAGAACAAGAACCTACAACCAAGACTACTTTATTCAGCAAGGTTATCATTTAAAATTGAAGGAAAAATAAAAAGCTTTACAGACAAAAAAAAAAACTCAAGGAATTCACTGCAACCAAACCAAGGCTGCAAGAAATGCTAAGGGACCTGTTGTAAACAGATCAAAGGAAAAAAAGAATATAGCAAAAGAGGAATACAGTTTTAAAGAAAAAAAATGGCAATAAACAATTACATATCAGTAATAACCTTAAATGTTAATGGATTAAGTGATCCGATCAAGAGACATAGGGTAGCTGCATGGATAAGAAAACAGGACCCATACATATGCTGTCTACAAGAGACACACCTTAAATCAAAAGATGCACACAGACTGAAGATAAAAGGATAGAAAAAAAATATTTCACGCAAATGGAAGAGAAAAAAAAGCTGGGGTAGCAATACTTATATCAGACAAAATGGACTTTAAAACAAAGACCATAGTTAGAGATAAAGAAGGTCACTACATAATGATAATGGGAGCAATCCAAAAGGAAGATATAACCATTATAAATATCTACGCACCTAATATAGGAGCACCTAAATATATAAAGCAGACTTTGATGGACTTAAAGCGCAAGATCAACAGCAATACTATAATAGTAGGGGATTTCAATACCCCATTAACATCATTAGATAGATCCTCAAGAAAGAAAATTAACAAAGAAACAGCAGACTTAAAGGACATATTAGATCAACTCAATTCAATAGATATCTTCAGAACCTTTCACCCTAAAACAGCAGAATACACATTCTTTTCAAGCGCTCATGGTACATTCTCTAGAATAGACCACATGTTAGGGCACAAAAGCGGGCTCAACAAATTTAAGAAGATTGAAATCATACCGAACACTTTCTCTGATCACAATGGCATTAAACTAGAAATCAACCACAATAGAAAAATTGAAAAACATTCAAACACTTGGAAACTAAATAGCATGTTATTAAATAACGAATGGGTTAACATTGAGATCAACGAATGGGTTAACATTGAGATCAAAATTTAAAAATTCCTAGAAACAAATGATAATGAGCATACATCAACTCAAAATTTATGAGACACAGCAAAAGCAGTCCTGAGAGGGAAGTTTATAGCATTACAGGCATACCTCCAGAAGCTAGAAAAAGCTCAAATAAGCAACTTAACCCTGCATCTAAAAGAACTAGAAAAAGAACAACAAGTAAAGCTCAGAGCTAGTAGAAGGAAGGAAATAATAAATATCAGAGCAGAAATAAATGACATAGAGGCTAAAGAAATAATACAGGGGATCAATGAAACCAGGAGCTGGTTCTTTGAAAAGGTAAACAAGATTGATGAACCTTTAACGAGACTCACCAAGAAAAAAAGAGAGAGGACTCAAATAAATAAAATTAGAAATGAGAGAGGAGAAATAACAACTGACACAACAGAAATACAAAATATTGTAAGAAAATACTATTAAGAACTGTATGCCAAAAGACTAGACAACCTAGATGAAATGGACAAATTCTTTGAATCATATAATCTTGCAAAAATCAATGTGGAAGAATCAGAAAACCTAAACAGACCAATTACAACAAAGGAGATTGAAACAGCTATCAAAAAACTCCCAAAAAAGAAAAGTCCTGGGCCTGATGGCTTCACAAGTGAATTCTACCAAATATTCAAAGAAGAACTAACTTCTATTTTTCTCAAGCTATTTCAAAAAATTCAAGAGGAAGGAAGACTTCCAAACTCCTTTTTTGAGGTGAGCATAATTCTGATTCCAAAACCAGGCAAAGACAACACAAAAAAAGAAAATTATAGGCCAATATCCCTGATGAACTTAGATGCAAAAATCCTCAACAAAATATTAGCAAACCGGATCCAGCAATATATGAAAAAAATCATACACCATGATTAAGTGGGATTTATTCTTGGGAGGCAAGGCTGGTACAATATTCGCAAATCAATCAATGTGATTCATCACATAAACAAAAGAAAGGAAAAAAAACACATGATAATTTCAATAGATGCAGAAAAAGCATTTGATAAAATCCAGCACCCATTCATGATCAAAACTCTCAGCAAAGTGGGAAGACAGGGAACATACCTCAACATGATAAAGGCCATCTATGACAAACCCATAGCCAACATCATACTCAATGGGCAAAAATTAAAAGCAATCCTTTTAAGATCAGGAACAAGGCAGGGATGCCCCCTTTCACCACTCTTATTCAACATAGTTCTGGAAGTGCTAGCCAGAGCAATCAGACAAGAAAAAGAAATAAAAGGCATTCAAATTGGAAAAGAAATAAAACTATCATTATTTGCAGATGATATGATATTGTATATAGAAAGCCCTAAAGTCTCAGTCAAAAAACTACTGGACCTGATAAATGAATTCAGCAAGGTGGCAGGATATAAAATCAATACTCATAAATCAGAGGCATTTTTATACACTAATAATGAACTGTCAGAAAGAGAAATCAAGGAATCAATTCCCTTTACCATTGCAACCAAAAAAATAAAGTACCTAGGAATAAATCTAACCAAGGAGATTAAAGACTTGTACTTGGAAAATTATAAAACATTGATAAAAGAAATCAGGGATGATACGAATAAGTGGAGGCATGCTCCTAGCATGCTTCCTAACCATGCTCATGGTTAGGAAGAATCAACATCATTAAAATGTCTATATTACCCAAAGCAATTTATAAATTCAATGCAATACCAATGAAAATACCAATGACTTACTTCAAAGATATAGAACACATATTCCAAAAATTTATATGGAACCAAAAGAGAACACGAATAGCCTCAGCAATCTTGAAAAGGAAGAATAAAGCGGGAGGTATCACACTTCTGGATATCAAGTTATATTATAAGGCCATTGTACTCAAAACAGCATGGTACTGGCATAAGAACAGGCACATAGATCAATGGAACAGAACAGAGAACCCAGAAATAAACCCACAGCTCTATGGACAACTGATATTTGACAAAGGAGGTAAGAAAATACAATGGAGTAAAGACAGCCTCTTCAACAAATGGTGTTGGGAAAATTGGACAACTACCTGCAAAAAAATGAAACTAGACCACCAACTTACACCACTCACAAAAATAAACTCAAAATGGATAAAAGACTTAAATGTAAGCCATGAAACCATAAGCATCTTAGAAGAAAACATAGGCATTAAGCTCTCTGACATCTCTCGCAGCAATATATTTGCTGATTTGTCTCCACAGGCAAGTGAAATAAAAGACAGGATAAACAAATGGGACTAAACTAAAAAGCTTCTGCACAGCTAAAGACAATAAGAACAGAATAAAAAGACAAACTACACAATAGGAGAATATATTTGACATTGTTTCTGATAAGGGGTTAATAACCAAAATTTATAAAGAACTTGTAAAACTTAATACCAGGAAGACAAACAATCCAATCCAAAAATGGGCAAAAGAGATGAATAGACACTTCTCCAAAGAGGACACACAGATGGCCAACAGGCATATGAAAAAATGTTCAACATCACTAATGATTAGAGAAATGCAAATTAAAACCACAATGAGATAACCACCTCACACCAGTCAGAATGGCGCTCATCAATAAAACAACACAGAATAAGTGCTGGCGAGGATGTGGAGAAAAGGGAACCCTCCTGCACTGCTGGTGGGAATGCAGACTGGTGCAGCCACTGTGGAAAACAGTATGGAAATTCCTCAAAAAATTAAAAATCTAACTGCCTTTTGACCCAGCTATACCACTGTTAGGAATATACCCCAAGAACACCATAGCACTGTTTGAAAAGAAGAAATGCACCCCCATGTTTATGGCAGCATTGTTCACAATAGCAAAGATCTGGAAACAGCTCAAGTGTCCATCAGAGGATGAGTGGATTAAAAAGCTTTGGTATATATATACTGTGGAATACTACTCAGCCATAAGAAATAATGACATAGGATCTTTTACAACAACATGGATGGGCCTTAATAACATTATACTGAGCGAAAGAAGTAAATCAGAAAAAACGAACTATATGATTCCATACATAGGTGGGACATAAAGATGAGACTCAGAGACATGGACAACAGTGTTGGGGTTACAGGGTGGGGGGGAGGTGAGGGAGGAGGTTGGGGGAGGGGAGGGGCACAAAGATCATGGCTTTTCAGCATTTGCCATATTCCCCCTTTAATCTATAGACAGACAGCAAATATTTACTTATGGTGTTTCCACTATAAAGACTGCTATCTTAGGGACAAATGCTGATGAACTATTTCAGCAGTTCCTCCTTCTTCAAAGACTTATATGTCAACATAGAGCTCCATGTTTCATAGGACATACTCAAGCTCATTCCATGCTCCCTGGAGCTTTAGCACAAGGGAATGCCCTTTTTTTTCTTTTCTTTTTTTTTCTCTTTTATTTTTTTCTTTTCTTTTTATTTTCTCCTTTTTTTGTTGTTGTATTTTTTCTTTTATTTATTTTTTTTGTATTTTTCTGAAGATTGAAATGGGGAGGCAGTCAGACAGACCCCCGCATGCGCCTGACCAGGATCCGCCTGGCATGCCTACCGGGGGGGAATGCTCTGCCCATCTGGGGTGTTGCTCTGTTGCAACCAGAGCCATTCTAGTGACTGAGGCAGAGGCCATGGGGCCATCCTTAGTGCCCGGGGTGGCTTTGTTCTGGTGGAGCCTTGGCTGCGGGAGGGGAAGAGAGAGACAGAGAGGAAGGATAGGGGGAGGGGTGGAGAAGTAGATAGGCACTTCTTCTGTGTGCTCTGACTGGGAATCGAACCCGGGAATCCTGCACACCAGGCCAATGCTCTACCACTGAGCGAACCGGCCAGGGCCTAGGAATGCCCTTGTTGATCAAGCTGCCCAAAAGAAAATTATATGGAGCAACCATGACAGACCGAGCAAGTCAGTCTCATACTATTCATCACCAGAATGCTGCAGCCCGGTGTAAACAGTTTCAACTTTCTCGGGAAGCAGCACAGCAGATTGGGAAATCCTGTCCAAGGGGTCCTATACTGCCCCTTCATTTGGAGTTAACCCTCAAGGAACCCTACCAGGACAACTTTGGCAGATGGATGTTACTCATATACCTTCATTCGGCAAACAGTCGTATGTCCACATTACAGTGGATACATATTCCAGATCTATAGTAACCTCTGTCAGAACAGGAGAGGCTGCTAAGCATGTTATAGCTCATTGTCTGTATGCATTGTTCTATTATTGGATTTCCTAAACTGGCTAAACTGAAAATGCTGCTGCATATGGAGCAAAAGCAGTTACTGTATTTTGTCATGCTTACAATCTTTAAAGTTAAGGTATTATTAAAGAGTACTCAGCAAACATTTTAAAGTCAATTTAAAAAAAAATTTTAAAAGAGAGTAGTCATATCCTGGAACTCCTACGGGTCTACCATATCATGCTTTTTACTCAAAAAAAAATTTACATTTCTTTTGAATGCTGATGAACAGGAGACACCAAATCTTTTTCGCATGCAAACTACTACCTTCTTTATTAGATCCAATTAATAACACTATTTTGTCCTTTTCCAAATATCTCCAGATATATGGAAAAGATTTATATAGGCGGAGGGGGATCCTCAAACCCCTCAGAGAGATCTTCTGAACATGGCTTTTAAGATACCTAGAGGCAGAAAAAGCCCAAAAGAGATCAGGGGAACTAACAGCTTTTGGGATACACCCTTAAAGGCTCCAACGCCCCAAAGGGGTCTCCTAGGATGCCATCTGGGTCCTGCTTCAATAGTGGAAAGGAAGGTCATTGAGCTAAAGCCTGCCAGGCTTACATGCCTCTGCTGTGAGGAAACAGGGACACTGGAAGGTAGGCTTCCCCCTCGCTCCTCTAATGGAGGGTTCAGTCTCTTCCAGCCCTGCTCCAGCCACCTATGACCTAACCTTGTCCAGAATGCTGGGGTTTACCACTGAAGGCTGAAGGTGCCCAGGGCCATCGGCCCCATCTACGACACTGTGGACGAGCCTAGGGTATTTCTTCCAAGAAGCAGGTAAACTGATCTCATTTGCACAAGGGCCACTTAACTATGTGTTGCCTGAATAGTCAGGTTTTTTATTCTTCCCTCAAAGATCTCTGTTGTGGGTGTTGATAGTCCTATTTTCTGCTGCTTTGTTTAATATATAGTGTTTCCTTTATCCCTCCTACCTCAATGCCCCACTCATATTTCAGGCTGGGACCTATTCCTAATTTAGAGCTCTCTTTCCCCCTTTTGCCAACTTCCATTATGAATCTACCTTTGCCACTCAGCTTAGTGTATCCCAAGGTTCTCTTTACCATGCCACAGTCGCAGAGCTCCAGGGAAAAGCAACCTGGTCTCATCTCTCCAGGCAGAGGAGAACAGAAGCTCCATATCCACACATGCTGCAAATGGCTTTTCCAGTCTACCTGAATCATTACCAGCTAGAAGCAGCGGTCATTGGGACTTGGACATGAGCTGCAAAGTATAGAATGGTGACAACAATTCCAGTGCCATGAGGACTTTTCCTGGACATGGACTTTTCCTGGACTCCTGCTCCCTGTGACAGCTCCTAACAGACTGAACTATGGTTGGGTTTCATTTTTCAGGGATTTGGCATGGTGAGGGGGCCAACTTGGACTTGGTGAACATGTTAAAGGCACTACTCTTTTATGGATTCTTGCTGTATTGGCCAAGAGTTTGCTTATAGGCTTTAATCACTGTAAAAAAAATAGAAGACTGGATAAAGAAGATGGGGCACATATACACCATGGTATACTATTCAGCTAGAAGAAATGATGTCATCGGATCACTTACAGCAGAATGGTGGAATCTTGATAACATTATGTGGAGTGAAATAAGTGAATCAGAAAAAAACAAGAACTGCAGGATTCCATATATTGGTGGGACATAAAAACGAGACTAAGAAACATGGACAGGAGTGGGGTGGTTACAGGGGGTGGGGGGAGGGAAGGAGGTAGAGGGGGAGGGGGAGGGGGAGGGGTACAAAGAAAACTGGATAGAGGGTGACGGAGGACGATCTCTCTTTGGGTGATGGGTATGCAACAGAACTAAATGACAAGATAACCTGGAAATATTTTCTTTGAATATATGTACCTTGATTTATTGATGTCACCCCATTAAAATAAAAATTTATTTATAAAAAAAAGACATTTGGGAAGGTACAGAGATTTAATATTTATAAGAATGGTGCTTAGTCATCAACAAAATATTGTTGTCTTTAGAATTCTCTCTTTATGACACCAATATATTTTTTAATGTCCGGGAGCTTACTAATAAAAACCTCTTTAACCTGGGACAACAGTTTATTAGATATAAAACATTTCTATATATTGCTGTATAAATAATATCTCATTATCTTGGTAGACTTTTCTACCTTTCAGCTTTGGAGGAAGCATGCTTTTCTCATGTTTCCATAGAGAAAAGTATAACTGGGCATGATACTAAACACGAATAATGTTTACAGATTGTGGAATAAAGAGTGAGGGTAAATTATATTCATTTGTTTTCCGTAATGATTTAAGGCTCATTGTTTTTGTGGGTCATAAAGAGTTCCCAGACCACTCTTCTAAAGACCCTCCTTTTCTTTTTACTTTTCCTTTGGACCATTACCAACCAACTATTCAAATGGATGGTCCACTCTTACTCCATCAAGAAGGAGAGCCTGACCAGGCGGTAGCACAGTGGATAGAGCGTCGGACTGGGATGCAGAGGACCCAGGTATGAAGCCCTGAGGTTGCCGGCTTAAGCGCAGGCTCATCTGGTTTGAGCAAGGCTCACCAACTTGAGCCCAAGGTCTCTGGCTTGAGCAATGGGGCCACTCAGTCTGCTATAGCCCCACGGTCAAGGCACATATGAGAAAGTAATTAATGAACAACTAAGGTGCCACAACGAAGAATTGATATTTCTCATCTTTCTCCCTTCCTGTCTGTCTGTCCCTGTCTGTCCCTCTCTCTGTCTCTCTCTGTCCCTGTCACCCCCCCCCAAAAAAAAGGAGAAAATTCAAAATGAAGGGAACTCATCTGGGGCCAATATAGTGAAGACCAGAGCTGAGCTAAAATGAATGAAAGGCAAAATCATCTCTAAGGGGAATATAGTATTTTAATTCTTTCTCTCATAGTTAAAATTCAGCATAGAGGGATCATTGGAAGATACTGAGGAGTCATCATTAATACCATGTGTAGAAAGTGTATCTAAACTGGTAGGGGCTGGGACACAGGACATGAAAGCAAATATCCGTAAGCTTCTGAGAAGTTGCTGCTTTTCGCAAGCACAGCAGTCTCTGGTTACATTTTCCAAAATACCAGACTTAAATTCCTGAAAGAGCCATAATGTATATTTTCTAAGGAAAAAAAATACTTCTAATGAACTGTTCAGTCAAGTTTGGGTGCATTGCCTAACACTGATTTAACTAAATATATAAAATACCCCAGAAATGTATTACTGTGGAATTCTGTGGTTATAGGCAGAGATAGAAAAGTAACTTAAGATTTTTTAAATACCATTTTCTTTTTTCCAGCTTACTTTGTTATAAGAACACAGTATAAAATACATATAACATACAAAGTATGTGTTAACCAACTGTTCATCAATAAAGATTCTGGTCTGCAGTAAGCTACTAGTGAAGAGTTGGCGGAGCCAAACATTATATATAGATTTTTGACTGCATGGGAGGGGCGTCAGTGCCCCTAACCCATTGCACCGTTCAAGGGCCAACTGTAGTCGTTGTAGGATTCTCTTTGATAATAAGAAAAAATAACAATTCTTTAAAGGAAGTGAAGCCTTCCCTGGTGTATATTCAAGTGAAATAATTTCACTTGAAGCTTCACATTTGCAACACTGCTCTGCTGTGAAGACTCTGGTCTCAGTGATACACCTATGAAAGTGCAACATTAAATTTCTTTGTACACCTTTCAATGAAAACTCAGGACAAGACTTCAAAGCTTGTCTCAGTAAAAGCAATCTCACTGGAAACAAACACAGCCTAGTGCAAATGGATAATTTTCAATTGATCTAACTTAATCCAAGGATTGAACAGAGATTACTAGATAGAACGTATTTCTAATAATCTGATCAGAATAACCTTGGCAGCTTCTAAATATTGGAAGTCAAGTAAATAAAGTAAATACTTTATTTAAATATTACTGATAGTAAGCAAAAGTAAATTGCTGTGAACTTGATATGTGTATGTACAGTGTAATAGCTCATATGCATATCTTCCTCTGGGCTTCAGTCAAAAAACTGAAAACACTGATCAAGAGGTACATACTTAAGATTCTTCAAAAATTATCTGAAAATGTCAGTCTTCTCTGGTCTATCTGAGAAGTAAAAGCAAATTATTGCATATTATGTGTATATATATACACACACACACATTACATATACATGCATATTGTATATATAATCTCAAGTGTTTTTTGTTTTAAACATATACTGGTGAAGAAAAGCATCAAATATCTTTTGTCTACTATGATATGTATTCACATTTTTAAAAATATATGTTGTCAGTGAAGCTGAGCTGTTCCTGCAGATGAAACATTCTGGTGAACCATTGACAAACTTATTACTATCAGCAGATGCTTTCTGCTGAGATCTTTGGGGAAAAAATAGCAATAAATGAACCTGGCCATTTTTATGTTCTTGATTTATTATTTTCTATAAAATAATAACTCATACTCACTTTATTGATTGTATTAGAAGATAATACTTAGAACATTTTAGTGCGTTTACTCCTTATGATAAATGAAACTAAATTTAATTTTCCATCCAATTCTATACAGTGAATTCTTTAGACTGGTTCTCCTCCCAAAATTATGATGCATGTCCTAATACAGCAGGAATTATTTCAAATAGAACAGGTGCTTCCCTCAGTTTCAGCATTTGTAATATGAATGAACACACACATTTTGCAGAAAACATATCTTTCAAGGATCCACAGAGCCAAAGTGGCTTTAACACCTTAATATTTCAATAAACAGATATTAATTCAGTTCAGAAGTAAATCAACCAAGACTATACTTGGTATTTGAACAAATCTTCATGAAAAACAACTTAGTTAAGTATTAAATAATCTTTATTGTTGGGAAATTATTCTTTAGAACAAGTGCTTTTAACATAGAATATATGGAAGAGTTTCAGCGTGTTTGTGGACTCTGAAATGTCATGAAGAATTTTGTTTAAATTGACATACAGATCTCTCTAAGAGGCGGATTCATAGCTTTGAGCAAAGAAATGGAGGCAGCCATGGCAAACAAAACATCACAGAATCAAATTTCCCTGCTTTAAATCCAATTTTTACTCTTTCATTTCATCATTGAAACCCTGAATCTTTTCCATGTATTTTCAGGTAAGATCAAACATTATTCTCTCCTTGTATCTATATTTATTCCCCTGACATTCTCTTCCCCCAAATAAAGACAAACAAGGCTTCATTAAAAGAAAAACAATTGAGAGGAATGGTCTTAAAAGAAATGAAAAGGCCAAATTTAAAGTCTTTTTTGATATTTTTGTCCACTCTGCAGCGGCAGAATGAAGTACAAAACTTGCTAATAAATAATGTGTAACTTTCAGAGTACTGAATAAAATCACAATGGAATGTCAAGGCAGCTCAGTCATCAGGAAAGTACCTCTGTTAAGGCAACATCCTCCTCAACTAGGAGAGGTTAATATTAACATGCTTTCCTAGAAAATAATCATCTCTACCATAAATCACACAACAAATGCACAATTGAGGTCATTTTTGAAAAAGTATTTAAAATATGCAGACAAGGAAGTATAAAAACACAATGCATAGTAAAACATTTGTGACAAATTTCACGAAATGGTGATATTCTGCACCTTTTGCCTCAAGTAAAGCTGCTCTTCTTCCATTAAATTAAAATAAATTCAGAACACGATAACCTTACATGGATTTTTATTAAAGAAATCTGATAAGAATAGATCACTTTTCAGAACACACACCAAAGTATTCATTGTTAATTGAAGTTTTATCAGACATTTTAAAGAAAATGTCAGATATTTTTTAATTAACACTAAGTTTTGATTTCAATATATATAGTAACAGTTAGTAATAATATTTTGGTTTGCTTATTCTTAAATTTCAGAATTAATCGAGTATGACCATATTATATACCAAGTGCATTCAATGAACAAGTCATCATTTAATGCTTACTCTGTCATACTGTGTCTCTTACTGCCATAAGTAGGTAATGGCACCTACAGGGTATGCAATGGTGAAAAAGAACAGGAAATATTTCTTGATCTAAACATGGACAGAATAGATGGCAAGTGAGTAAATCATTTTGCCTTAAACAAGCATGGATAGTGATTACAAAATATTAATCATCACAAGTCAGACACCAAAAAGTAAATTGTTTTAAATAACAGCAACACTCTATCCTCACCTGTGGTGGCGCTTGTTGACTTGGAATGCAGAGGTCGCCGGTTCGAAACCCTGGGCTTGCCCAGTCAAGGCACATATGGGAGTTGATGCTTCCTGCTCCTCCCCTCCTTCTCTCTCTCTCTATCTCTCTCTCTGTCTCTCTTATCTAAAATGAATAAATAAATAAAAATGATTTTAAAACAATAATAATAACAGCAACACTATATATGCTTATTAAGTACCAGATAGTCTACAAAGAAATTGAAAGAATATTTTGTGTCTAAACTACACAAAAGCCCTCTGAAGTTGATATCTTTCATAGGACTTTGGGTCATATGTGACACAAACCCAACTCACAAAATCCAGTAATAAGAATATAGTTAGAACTCTGAAACCACTGTTCTTGGGTTTTAGAAGAAATGCTATCATGATTCTTACACTGTTTGCCATCTCTGTTCCTCTTTGGATGTCCCCACACTCTTTCTTGTTCTGCAGGTAAATTGCTTCTGGTTCTCACTGTCTATGTGACCAAAAACATGATCACTAATAACTCTGAAATTTTATATCTTAAATTTTTAACACTGAAGGAAGATATCCTTCCTGAGTCGTAATTCTGATATTCCTAGAAAAGGACCACAGTTGGCCAAGGTATATTCAGATGCCTAACACCTGGCCAGCAGTGGTCAGTAGATTGTTTGTTATATCAGGTAGTAAGATCTTAAAATATTAATATTTCCGATTTTACTTTCTTTCATACACTTTCATCCTCTCTCATGGTTATAGAAATTCAGAAGCATTAATTTTATAAGGAAAAGAAAAAGAAAAAATATATTGGCATTCATTTGTAAGTTTAGTTTGATTTTTGTTGACTGGTTGGATTTTGTTGTTTTCTTTTTAATGCTTCCTAACTAGTCTCTTGAGACTCTAAAGGAAATCCCTAAAGGAAGTGGGTCAAAGAGTGTTGTTAACAAAGATTAAAAACCAAAAAAGAGGGAAGAAAAATGACTCTAATTCTATGCTTGGAAGGAAGATGGTTAAAGGTTACTTGGGCTGAGAGGGGAAAGGAAATGGTGGGGTCAAGACCTCAGACGAGAACACCATCTCCAGACCAAAAAGACCACAAGGGAGTTAGTGATGAGAGGAAAAAGTTAGCATGAAAAATACGGCCAATTATCATAAAGTGCCTAACTCGTGGAAGCCAAGAGGTATACTGTCCTTGTGCTTACAGAAAAGCCATGTCAGTGGCTGTCATCACTACTGGGCAGAGAATGGCTACTGTGACCAGCTGTCTCCACCTCGGCACTGCATTACCCAGCCTATGAGCATCAAGCTATGCTAAGATCTTTGCAGAACCTCTTGTGAAGACTTTGATAGTATCTCCAAAACAGAGCATAGGGAACGACCCACCAAAGGACAGCAGCGACAGGAAAGAAAAAGCCCCAGTCGAGGTGTGTGGGTAAACTGAAGAGTAGAAAAATTCACCTGTATTTCACATGTAGGACAGTCATGTAGATTACAGGGTATTCAAAGTAAATCTTCAGAAAATGTGCTGGCATGGGTTGCAGGGCAGAAAGAAAATAGGAACCTCCTAGAATATAAATATTCTCATTTGACACATGATGCAACTGATCCTTGTAAAGTTGAGTAACTTACCTAAGACCCTATGGCTAGGAAGTGCTCTGAACCTCAACGCATCAGGGCATAGCACTCGGGTCTTTATGACAGCTTCTTTAACAAAGAAAAAGGTACAAGAGGCACTTGTGAACTAAAACCACAATGAGATATAGCCTCACATCTGTCAGAATGGTTCTCATCAATAAACCTTCAAACAGTAAGTGTTGGCGAAGGTATGGAGAAAAAGGAACCCTTGTGCACTTTTGGTGGGAATGCAGATTGGTGCAGCCAATGTGGAAAGCAGTATGGAGTTACCTCAAAAAATTAAAAATGGAATTGCCTTTTGACCCAGCAATTCTACTTATGGGAATATATCTGAACAAACCCAAAATAGTAATTCAAAAGAATATAAGCGCTTCCATGTTTATTGCAGCATTATTTACAATAGCTAAGATCTGGAAACAGTCCAGGTGCCTACAGTAGACAAGTGGATAGAAGAGCTGTGGTATATTTACACAATGAACTACTACTCACTTATTTTAAAAAAAAGAGAGAGAGAGAATCTTACCATTTGTGACAACATGAATGGACCTGGAAATTACTATGGTAAGTGAAATTAGCCAGTCAGAAAAAGACAAGTACCATATGATTTTACTCACATGTGGAATCTAACGGGCAAAGTAAACTAACAAACAACACAGACACTGACTCATATATACAGAGAACAGACTGACAGCTATCAGAGGAGAAGGGGATTGGGGACTGGGTAAAAATGGTGAAGAGATTAGGCAAAGACTAAAAAGTTTGTTAGACACAGACAATAGTGTGGTGATTACAGGAGAGAAAGGGGTTGGGGGAGGTAGAAGAGGGTAAAGGGGATAAATGGTGATGGAGGGAGACCTGACTTGGGGTGGTGAACTTGCGGCACAGTGTACAGATGATGTGTTATCAAATAGTACACCTAAAATCTATGTAATTAACTAACCAATGTCCCTCCAATAAAGTTAACTTTAAAAAAGAGGCGTTTGTGGAAATTTTTAGAATTAAAATTCCAGTTTCTGCAATGATAGGAATCAAATAGCTACCTGAGCAGCCTTGGAAATGGGTGGTCTACATTATTGTGCACAGTATTGGGAGAAAGGGTTCATTTTGCTTTTGTTATTTGAAGAAAAATGTAGTTAGCTCTATCTATTACTTCTCTAGATCTTTGTGTCTTGAACTCAGTTTGGGATCGAAGTTTATTCTGTATGTTTCTGCTTTGATGGAAAATTAATATAGGCATAATGTGGATCATTCAATGCCAATTTTCAAAGAGCAGTGAAAATCCAAAAGCTATACAGAACAAGTGACTTTAATCCATATGCATTAAAAAATTTTTTTTTAATCTTAAATAAAAGTTATGGTAAGTGTAAGAAAATCATCAAATGTGAATTATTATACTTCTACATAGTTGTAAGAGTTTTGCAGTATTCTGTTTAGATATGCCAGGTATATACTAAATGACAAGTTACAAAAACTGAATTCAAGTTAACGAAAATAACTAATGAATATTTTGGCACATATAGCTATATAAGATACTAAAAATATGTAAACCTCAATCTCTCTCTCATTTTCTTTCTCTCTCATATTCCATCCATCATCTGTCCCAGTCTCTGCTGGGCCTCATTCTCTTCTATGACATATGCATGAAGCACAAGCCTCTAGAAGTTCTGAGTTGATAACATCAAAAGCAAAGAAAGAGCTTCTCTTCAGCTTTCCAATATCAAATTTCTTATAAAGAACTTAAATAACGCAAACTGGGTGGCATGTCCACCCTTGGACCAATACCTGATGCAAAGGGGTTGGGTATGAGAATTGGCTGTATCCGGTTCGTGTTCAGCCTTTTGTTTGGAATGCTGCTGTTGTCAGCTCCAACAGAGTCAATGTTGATTGGGTAAGGGTCTAGAAGGAGTGGTGGGCTGGAGTCAGCTCTAACTCTCTGACATTGACTGTAGGTATTTCTTCCCAACTCCAGATGGGCAGCTTGAAATTAGCTATGGTGGGAATATTTACGCAGAAATCAGTATATATTGTAATCTAGTATGTTTTTTTTATTTTTATTTTTATTTTACAGAGACAGAGAGTGAGTCAGAGAGAGGGATAGACAGGGACAGACAGACAGGAATGGAGAGAGATGAGAAGCATCAATCGTTAGTTTTTCGTTGCATGTTGCAACACCTTAGTTGTTCATTGATTGCTTTCTCATATGTGCCTTGACCATGGGCCTTCAGCAGACTGAGTAACCCCTTCTGGAAGCCAGTGACCTTGGATTCAAGCTGGTGGGCTTTCACTCAAACCAGATGAGCCCGTGCTCAAGTTAGCGACCTCAGGGTCTCGAACCTGGGTCCTCTGCATCCCAGTCCGATACTCTATCCACTGCGCCACTGCCTGGTCAGGCTAATCTAGTACTTTTTAAAATCTTTCTGAGAACAGGCTGTTAAATAGTGACCCAAAACTCCTGGATGAAAGCATTGCCCTACAGGGCTGAGGTTAGGAAGACAAGGAGTACAGAGTAGAGACATCAGGATGTTACTAGCAGACCCATTCATTCTCTCAGAGTACAGTGAATAAGTTGTATTTATAAAACCAGAAGATGATAACTTCTACAATGAATTTTCATGAACAGAATGCTGGAATTAAAGAGGACTTTTAAAACTTTCATCTGATTTCAGACTACTCTAAGCAGTCTGGAATTATTTTTCGCATAGCATTTACTTACCATACCAGTGTTGAAAGAGAGGAAAATTATATTAACATGTTCCAAGAAAAAAAATACTATCTACATTCAGATAATTCTGTTAAAACAGGTCCTGTGTACTATGGATTTCACTTGGAGTAAATTTTACACCAGCCTTTCCTCAGGTCATTTATGGAAAAATAACCTTATTGTTGACTCTGTCTTTGTGAAGCAAAGTATCAGGCCCTGATGCATGTACCTATGGTAAATAAAAACATATTTTGGCCCTGGCCGGTTGGCTCAGCGGTAGAGCGTCGGCCTGGCGTGCGGGGGACCCGGGTTCGATTCCCGGCCAGGGCACATAGGAGAAGCGCCCATTTGCTTCTTCACCCCCACCCCCTCCTTCCTCTCTGTCTCTCTCTTCCCCTCCCGCAGCCAAGGCTCCATTGGAGCAAAGATGGCCCGGGCGCTGGGGATGGCTCCTTGGCCTCTGCCCCAAGCGCTAGAGTGGCTCTGGTCGCGGCAGAGCGACGCCCCGGGGGAGCAAAGCATCGCCCCCTGGTGGGCAGAGCGTCGCCCCCTGATGGGCAGAGCGTTGCCCCTGGTGGGCGTGCCGGGTGGATCCCGGTCGGGCGCATGCGGGAGTCTGTCTGTCTCACCCCGTTTCCATCTTCAGAAAAATACAAAATAAACCCACCATATTTTGATAAGTACTCTCAAGTTATTCAAATACCAAAAGGCTATACAACAGCATTCATTTCACAAATGTTATGTGAACACTGTCTGCACACCAGGCTCTGCTTGATGCAAGAGTGAAAGTGAGCAAACTTCTATGACTTTCTCTCACTGCTAATGTTTTAAGGATTTTTTGGAACTTCCTTGTAAAATGGCTTATGATCACAGGTTAGGCTATCTAATGGAGAGTATTTTTCCCAGTCTGATAATGCACAGATCTTACTTCAAAAAAAATTTTTTCCAGAGATAATATTTTGTCAAGTTTAGACATAACTACATTTATTGAGCAACTATTAATATAACTATGAGATAACATTAATGCAACCAACATTTATTAAACATTTACTAACTTGTTAGGTGCTGGGCTAAGTATTTGACTTTCATCATCTTCTTTCATCCATAGGGCAGCCCAATGAAACAGAAAACCTTATCACCACTTAACATATAAGGACATTAAGGCAGAAAGAAGATAAATAGTTTGTCAAGGTCACATAACCAGTGAATGTCATTGCCAAGAATCAAATCCTGACGGCACACCAAATTCCATGTGCTCCACTGCCAACACCCCTGCATGAAGTATGATCACTGTTTTCTTCTCACCCAGCACCTGTAGGCAACTCACCTATTATTGGGTTCCTTTTATCTTGATCTTTCAATTAGCTAGCTCTTATATTTCCTTCAAAATCCTATCCCAGCAGAGCTGTAGACCTCATGCGTGCGTGCATGGACTTCAACTTGCTTGCATGCTCTCTTTCACTTACTGGAGGCCATTGCTACCTCAATGTCACACACGTAGTCACGTTAACCCTTGGAACAACTCTCAGCTGAGGAGAAGGTGCAGGTGAGTGCAAAAAGAATTACTGTTAGAAGAAGCAGTTGACAATGCTCCTGGGGGTATTTGTGGGGGGAGGTGTTTGTTTTAAGAGAGAGAGACAGACAGGAGAGAGATGAGAAGCATCAATTCTTCATTGCGGCTCCTCAGTTCATCAATTGCTTTCTCATAGGTGCCTTGACTGGGGGGGTGGGGGCATCAGCCAAGCCAGTGACCCCTTGCTCAAGCCCATGACCTTGAGCTCAAGCCAGATGAGACTGCACTCCAGCCGGCGACCTCGGAGTTTCAAACCTGTGTCCTCTGCATTCCAGGCCAATGCTCTATCCACTGAGCCACTGCCTGGTCAGGCAGTATTTGTGTTTTAAATAAGATTATTAATTCTGGAAAATCAGCCAATGCTACTACATCTGGATTGAAGAGATATTTTAAAGCAACAGAACCCTCAAATAAGACCACAGAGACGAATTTCTACTTTTACCAACTCTAAAATATTCCATTCACCCTTCACATATTTAAAAGTGAGTCTGACTGAAGCAAGGGGAATGTTTTCAATTAGTGGGTAAACGTAGTAACAAAAGCAACTGTGAATCTCACATGGACATCCTTTTATTTCTTTCCCTCCAGACTGAAAGCCCTGTGAGGGCAAGGACAGCAGCTGTTTCATTCATCCACTCTTATTAAGCTAATAGTAGGTATTCAAGAAATAAATTCTCTAGGTGTAGCTTCCTTGAGTTAACGGTTCTTTATCATACTGTCATATCATTGCCAATTTTTCCTGTTATATAGTAAATACATTAATTTGAAATGTTTTTAAACTTAGACTTAAGAAAGGGACAAGTTTATCCCACTTCTCAAAATAATTGGAATAAGGCAGGATCCCAAAGTCAGTGGGAGATCACTGTTACAGGTAGCAATGCCTAAGGAATTTAAATCCTCTCTTAAAACACTTCTTTTTTTAACCTGCAAGATGGAGGTTTTGTTAACCTTGTGAAAGCAGTGCATGTGAACAAATGCTCTCTGGGGATTAAAAAAAAAAGAAAAGAAAAAAAATTTAAACAATATTGGCCAGAGAACAAAGGGATTCAGACCTGAGTGAGTTCCACGTTTGGCTAACTGCATATCCATCACCGGGGACAGCAGCAATGCTCTGCTGCGGCAGGAGCGCCGCCCTGATTTCCCTTAGACATGCTTTGGCTGAAATAGATGAATTCTTAGTCATCAAAATCTGATTTGGGCTCCAGTTTAGCCAGCTAATTTCCAGCCTATGGGAATAAAGTCACGGTAACTCTTGATCGTTTCATGAAAAAGAAACCCACAAAGATAAAAGAAAAATGACACACCGACATCAAGTATTTCCTGTCTCTCTGGCCCATTAAACATGATCTAGTTAGGGTTTAGTTTTAAAGGCATAAGTCCCCTAGTAATTAGGTGTGGGATTGCTAGGATGCATAGCTTATTCTTAGAAAAAATGTCACCGGAGCAGGGCTAATTAAACCTTCGCTTTTCATCACAATCTCGCTCTGGTTGCTATAGTTTTCTGTGATTTGGAGCAATGGTTTTTTGGCTATATTTTAGTTCCAAAGAAATATAGGGTGTTTCAGAGCAAGCAGTCAGCAGAAAGAAATATTGCATTAGAAACTTGATTTTTAAGGAAGCAGTAATTGATGGGTTTTTCTCACTTTATTTCTTATATTAAAATGGCCGGGCTTCCTCTGTAACCAACTTGGCTCAAACACACATGTATTTATTAAATGCATATGTGCCTTCTGCAGGCATTTTGTCAGACACTGAATACAAAATAATGAATCGATCCTTGTCCTTGCCCTTGAGATTGCCCAGTCCACTGGGGGAGACTGTGATAAGTATATTAAAAAGACATATATATACAAGGTGTTTGGAAACCCTATGTCTAGGAAAGTTAGAGGAGGCAGCCCATAGGTGTCACCTTCTAGTTGAGTCTTGGAACATAAGTAGGACTTTACCATGATTATGAACTTGCAGTTAAACCTGGTAGAGCATAGGTCCTTCTTGGAACTCCCTTACAGTATATTTAAAAACAAACACACAAGCAAACAAAAAAGTCTTTAAATCCAATTTTAAATATACTTATTCTGGAATGACTTTAGATTTACAAAAGTTACAAATGAAAGTCACAAAGAGCCTGACCTGTGGTGGCGCAGTGGATAAAACATCTACCTGCAATGCTGACGTTGCTGGTTTGAAACCCTGGGCTTGCCTAGTCAAGGCACATATGGGAGTTGATGTTTCCTGTTCCTCCCCTCTTCTCTCTCTCTCTCTCTCTTTCTCTCTCTCTCTCTCTCTCTCTCTCTCTCTTCCCTCTCTAAAATAAGTAAGTAAGTAAATAAATAAATAAATATTACAAAGATAATACAGTTTCCCCTAATATTAACATCTTAGTTGGCATGGTACATTTGTCAAAACTGAAAAGTTAACATTAGTATGACAGTATTAAGTAAACAACAGACATCATTCATATTTCCCTAATTTTTTAAAGATCATATATATTAATTTTTTTAGAGAGAGAGAGAGAAGGGGGAGAGGAATGGGAAGCATCAACTAGCAGTAGTTGCTTATCATATGTGCCTTGACCAGGCAAGCCCAGAGTTTTGAACTGGCAACATCAGCATTCTAGGTCGATGCTTTATCCACTATACCCAGAACAAGTCAGGCAGTATTTCACCAATTTTGTCACTTATGTCCTTTTTCCATCCCAGCATATAATTCGAGATAGATACAACATTGCATTTAGTTATCATGTCTTTCTAGCCTGACCAATATGCGATGGTTTATCAGTTTGGTATTTTTTTTCTCATTTTTCATGACTGATAATTTTAAAGAGAATTGGCCAGGTATTTTTTTTAAAACATATTCCAATTGGATTTGTCTGATGATTAAATTTGAATGACAGGTTTTAGGGGGAAATATCACAGAGGTGAAGGGTCGTCATCACATCAAATCAGGGGCACAGGGTATCAACATGACACAGCACCACTGACATCAACCTCCACGACTTGGTTAAAGTCAGATTTGCCAGGAATAGCAAAGTTACTATTTTTCCATTTTCTTACTTCCTTCTTTGCAAAAGAGTCAATAAATCTAGCCTATGTCCAAGGGGAAAGGAACTAAGTTCTACCTCCTGGGTAAGGGAGTATCTACATATATTATTTAAATTATTTTGGGAGGAGAATTTTTTTTCTCTCCCATTTTATCTATGTAATCATTTATTTATTTCAAATTGAACTTATGTATGTTTATTTTGAATTTTTGGGTTATTATTTAATATGACATTATTTACTTTGTTGCTAAAATTATCCCAGCTTTCCTTTTGGAAGATCTTTCAGGTCAGCTCCCGTGTCTTTTTGACAGACCCTCATATTTACATTCTTTAAATACTTTCTTGATTTTTGGCAGAAGATGCTATAGGATCATATTGTATTATGCATGAACCAACCCTCAACTCAGCCATTTCCCTGTCAATCTTGTCTCCTTTTATCGGACAGTAGTATTTAGTAACCAAGATAAGGACATTGGGTATGGATTTTTTGCAGTGTGTTTATAAGCTGAGATAAAAACACAAGGATGAAACAAATAGAAGAAACGACAGCAAAAAAAAAAAAATAGTGGGAGCTGGAAAACAACTGGCCAACTAGAAAGTGTATTAACAAACTAAGAAAAATAAAATGTCAACCAGCAGTGGAAGAAATACAAAAGCAAGCCAACTGGCACCACAGCATCCCAACTACCTCTAAAACTAAGAGAGGAGGTGTGTCACAAAGAGAACCGATAAGAGGCCATAGAATAAGCAGTTAGATGTTTGGTTCCCCTCTTACACCAGGTACACCCAGGCAACTATCCCTCCTCACACCAGCACAAGACTGGGGGGTTTCCTCCCCATAGTTCAACTGGAGAAACTCTGACCTCAGCTGAGGATGTGAATGTCAGATGAAAAATAAGAGAATTAAATGAAAGGTTCTCTATGGAATTTGAAGACCTCCTAGTTCCCTCTCCTAATTTGTCTCTGAAAACACTGTCAGACAGATTAAAGGGGTTTTGCCCTGGATAAACTGGTCAGACCAGGAGAAGAGACCTATAGTTAGTGATATTTTGGGGGTCCCAATCTAAATTGTTGTCAGCCTTACTGTGAAGCCAATCAGTTACTCTACAATACATGTCCACAGAATGTGCGGTAACTACTTTTCCCCCATTTTTTTGTTGTTATGAAAGGCATCATACAGAAAGAATATGCATACTATAGGTGCATTTGTGTGTGTGTGTATGTGAAGAATATATATGTATACATACACACAGATACACTGAGATTTTAAGGTTGTTAGTATAGCATAATTTAGACTAAGTTGGTTGATATAGAAATTGGTAGCTAGCAATGTAGTAGCACCCTAACAAAAACAGAAGCTATGTGACATTGGCTCCAGCCAGTGGGTGGTGAGGAAACTTTGTTAATGGAGTCTGGAAAGGTGACAGTCCATATTTTGCACTAGCAAAGCATTTGGTAAAACTGTTGCTTGAAATAACATGGAAGACAGTCAATGTATTGAGTGAGATTTGGACTTAGGCATGGATTTTGGTAAACAAACTTAGTGACATGCCTTACTCTCTACATATGTATTATAAGACAGAGATGAATTGAGGGGGGGTCTTTTATTTCCATTTTAAGTCAATTTGCAGTCAGAGATGAATGGAAATAGAACGAATAATGCACTTGTTTTTCTTCCCCAAACATAATAGGCAAAATTGAGAGAGCTACAAAATTCACTTCATTCCAAGGATTAATTTAAATATAGATGATTGCAATACCTTTTGTTAGAGCTTTTGAATTAAGATGGAGCCTGTGGAATCCTTTTGGTTGGATGAAATAGTTCATGGATAAGAGACTAAAAGCATGAATCTACCCCTATCTCCAAGAAACCTTCTTTGCTCAAGTCACCTGTAATTAAGTTTAGAGAAAGGCACATCTTGAAAAGAATTTGTGAGTGAGTCCATAAGCACATGAAGCGGGCAGGAATCAAATAAACTTAAAAAGCCTAATTCTGAGAGTATTATACTAGTTAGGACTAAATATGACTCTGACTGTTTTTTTTATTTTAATTTATTGTGTTTACATAGATTCTAATGTCCCCCCAAATGCATCCCCCCTCCCAGGTGTTCCCCACAACATCCCCCTTTCCCCTCTCCCTGTAAAGCCCTCCCCCTTTCCCTCCAGTATTAGCTTTTCTGCTCTCTATAACATTGTGTTATGTGTGTATAATTTCACCAATCTCTTTCCCTTTTCTGATCCCATCCTATCATCCCCTTTCCCTCTGTCTGCTTTCCCTCTGGACCCATTGATCCCGCCTCTGTCTCTATTCCGTTCCTCAGTTCATAGTGTTCATTGGATTCCTCAAATGAGTGAAGTCATATGATATTTTTCTTTCTCTGCCTGGCTTATTTCATCTGATCTCAGAAGACTGTAATGGTTTTTGATTTTAAAAAATTAGACTTTTGGTTCCCAATATTCCATGTAGAATAAGTAGGCTGAGAAAGCTGCTCAGACTCAAGGAGGACTTATTCTTCAATATCCTCCTCAATGGTGGCCAAGGATAGTGAAGAAAGAAACATTTCCAGAGGGTAGAGTCAAGAGCCACAGAGGATAAGACTAGGCACTTATTCTCCAGGAATAGAAGAGATATCCAATCAAGGAGAAGACCTCATCCTCAGAGTGATGGTGGGAGTTGGGGAGTCTTAAAACATTTACCTAGTATGATTTCAGAATTGCTTCATGCCTGTTATTTTTTCACTTTCCAGAAGAGAATATTGTGGCGATTACCCTCTCTTTCTTCTATCACTGAATTTTGGAGATGTGGGGTCTCTTGATGTAGTAAGGACAATCTTACAATAGTTTACTTTCATCCTGATGCTGCTCCTGGACTTTGGGTTTTTCTCATCTGGGAGGGAAATGAGTATATCTTATGGTCAGAACAGAGGGGAAAACATTTGTGAGTAAAATTTGGGGACTGAGATAGATTGTGTTTTGCACTATTCTTTATTTGCCATTTTCCTCTGAAGGTCTTTCTCCCTGTTGACCTAGGTTTGGTCACGTGACTTGCTTGAGGCAATGAAATAGGAACAGAAGCTTTAAGAGCCATCAATGATTCTTTTGGTGGTCTATTATCTCTGGGCCGTGAATTTGGCTATATCAGGATGAGAGTATTCCATCAACCTGGAACTTACAGCAAAGTTGGACTGGTTGCAGAAATAAACCTTTGTTGTTAAAAGCTTATAAGATTTTTTTTAAGTGAGAGGAGGGAAGACAGAGAGATAGACTCCTGCATGTGCTCTGACCAGGATCCACCCAGCAACCCCCACCTGAAGCCAATGCTTTAATCAACTGAACTATCCACAGTGCCCAGGGCCGATGCTTGAACCAACTAAACCACTGTCTGTAAGAGGGGAAGAGAGAGAAAAGAGGGAGAAAAGGAGGAAGAGAAGCAGCTCTGACCGAGGATTAAGCCAGAAACTTCCGCACACTGGGCCAACACGCTATTCACTAAGCCAACCAGGCAGGGCCAGCCTATGAGTTTTTGAAGCCTCTGTTGCCTCAACATCATTTTTCCCAAGCTGATATGGGTTGTCTTCCCTTTTTGGAGCTTTGCTGAGCATACTGACCTTTACAAAAATGTCTTTGAGCCTGCAGCACTTACATGAGATGTGAGTTTCTGACATATTCTCACTACCACTCCACCACCACCAAACAGGTGCTCCAGCTGTTGATTAGGAACATGAGTTACTCTATGATGCTGCATGAACAAGTGCTAAAATGTAGTCATGTTGAGGGAGGAAGACTTGTTTTGTTTTCTCTCATGACATCACTGAGGTTGGGAAGCTTAGCCCAATTGGCTAAGGATCAGGATATATCCCGAGGAACCACACTGAGAGGAAAACCCTACTTTAGCAGATTAAAAGAACTATCAACAACATGCCTGTGCTTGTTTTGAACAGGAAAACTGAAGTTACTCTCATGGTGCCACAGAAACAGAAGGCTTGAAGAAGTAGGATGACTGGAGGAAGCTTCTAATATAGAGCTAGCTCCCCCTTTATTAGCTCTTCCAAACTATCACTAAAAGTATATATTTTTCATCTGAGATAACTACTTGTTGAGTCCATTGGTTTGTCATTGTAGTGGTATATAGGGATAACAGAGCTAATCAATCTCAGAATATTTACTCAGAAAAGGAACAATGAGAACAACTTTGTCTGGCAAATGGGGAGGAGGGCTGGATTACTGAAAAATCTGTTACATAACTTTTTAAACCTTTATTTTTCGATTACAGTTTGCATTTAACATTATTTGATATTGGTTTCAAGTGTACGGCATAGCATTTAGACAATTATATACTTTACAAAGTGTTCCCCTTAATATTTCAAGGACCCACCTGACACAATACATAGTAATTACAATATTGTTGACTATGCAGTTTCTAAGTGAAAACTTTTTCTTTACAAAGCATGTTATTAAAGTGAATTGTTATAGTATTAGTATAGCTTAGTGGTTTAGGGGTGAGATCTTAGAGCCACACTGCTCTGGCCAGCCCTACACTATTAGCTGTGTGGTTGTCTTAGGTTGGCCCCTGGGAAACAGGCTCTGAGGCAGAGATTTCCATTCAGGAGGCTTACTGGAGGGCTCTCTAGGGATAAGCACTTGTAAAGGAGTGAGGGGAACAGGGTTGAATAAAAGAAAATATCGGACTGTGATGTGGTTGTATTAGAGCCTTCTGCTGATCTCCATGGGGAGCTCTGGAGTGCCAGTGGCCTTTCAGAGATGTCCTGAATTGAGGTAAGAAGTCCTGGACATGGGCTGCCTCTGAGGGCTGGGAATGAGTTTGGGTGAAGCAGCTTTCTGTGGCCAAAGGATATTTCTGGGTAGAGACTCAACTGTGACTACCAGCTGCCAACACACCTAGAATGAGAGCCTAGGTGCTGAAGGAATGCTGGGAAGGCACCACAGCACTGCAGTTACTGTACTCAAGTTACTTAGCCTCCCTGTCTCTTAGTTTCTTCATCTATAAAACTGGAGAAAGAACAGTACCTCTCTCATTGGGTTGCTAGGAAGATAACCTGGAACACTGCCCATCACATAGTAAGACTATATTAAGTGATTGTTAAATAAATAATTGTCCACCAGAGGCTTTCAAAAATATACTTTAACAAATAGAGAGGGGAATTTTATAATTAGTGTATGATTATGGGTATAGTCACTCTGCAAGTACATTTAAATATTTGAAACCAAGCACTAGTTAAGTCTCACATAGTTTACAAGTTCCTTCAAGAAAATCCTAAGGAAAGTATTCATTAGCTTGGAAGCTGCGTTTTAGCAATCATGCAAATATAAGATTTATCTTAGGCTGTAGTAAAATTATTATACATTTTGAATTGCTGAAATACAAATTAAAGAGGTATAATTTTTGACAAGTCCTATACTAAGTATCTTACATGCATTTTCTCATTCCTCATTATAACCAACTTGAGAGACAGATACTGTACCATTATTACCTCTATGTACAGATGGGAAACTGGGACTCGGAAGGTTTTTGCAATACTGGGATTCAAAGCTGACCCCAAAGGCTTAATGCTTAACCATTACATTCTCCTTCTTTTCATATAAATCACCCACTCACACAGCTCTTCCAAGTGTTTGAAATATTTGATTTCTTAAGCATTGCACTCAAAGAAAAATTGTCTACCAGTTTGTTTGTTTTTAATTTTTTGTATTTTGCTTAAGTTGGAAATGAGGAGACAGTCAGACAGACTCCCGCATGCGCCCGACCAGGATCCACCTGGCATGCCCACCAGGGGGCGATGCTCTGCTGCAATCAGAGCCATTCTAGCGCCTGAGGCTAGAGGCCACAGAGCCATCCTCAGCACCCAGGCAAACTTTGCTTCAATGGAGCCTTGGCTGAGGGAAGGGAAGAGAGAGACAGAGAGGAAGGAGAGGGGGAGGGGTGGAGAAGCAGATGGGCACTTCTCCTGTGTGCCCTGGCCAGGAATTGAACCCAGGACTCCCACACGCCAGGCTGACGCTCTACCACTGAGCCAACTGGCCAGGGCCTGTCTACCAGTTTTATCCTTACAAAGAACCTTAAGTAGCCCAACATAGTCATCCTGCAGCAACTCTTCTTTTCAGCTTCTTAATAAAAAACTCAGGCCTCCCATCTCAGATAATAAATAATTAAGATATTGAAATGTTAAACCTAACTTGTACTCATAATGAAGATGTCAGTTTGAGTGGTATTCTGGAAGCATTGTATAAAAAGATACATGTTGTATTAAATTTCATATTTCATATGAGGATATGTATCATGTCATCCAAAATATACTCAGCACTTTTTTAATCATAGTATCCTTCAAAAAGCTGATTCTTTAAAAATAGCTAATATATCGTCACTAATCCACAAATTCAGAGCCACTTCTGGTTCTGGCAAAGTCAGCAATTGTGTCTGCCAGATGAGAAACTTAATCAATAATTGAAGCTCCACAGCTGCTAATGCTCAACTGATGCGCCCTCTTGACAATTTTATCACTGAATCTCATGCTTGAAATATCCTGACTAAGCTAAATTTTACCAGGTCAGCCTGTCATACCAGGTCAGGTTAAACAGGGTGAAAGAAGCAGTATTCCAGATACCTCAGAATGGTTGTTTTCAAAACAGAACATATTACTGTGCTATTTCAACTTCTATTCTCCCCATCCCATTATACCACCTCCAATTCGTTCAGGTAGTAGACCAAGATATCTTGAGCTTAGAAAAGATAGAGCCCAACTCCAGCCTAAACCCAGAAAGTGCTAATCAAATTTACTTTAATCAGTGACTGATCTAAGTGTGAGTGGGTTATTCAGATCTACCCAATGAGACATAAGAGGAAGTCTACTGGGCAGAACTTCCTTTCCCAAATATAAAGGCAAACCTTAGCTAAGAGAAAACCCTTTTTCCTGTCTACCCACTTCCTTCTGTTTCACTATAATGACTGAATGTGTAGCAGCTGCCTTGTGAACATGAATTTAAGAGCCAAGAGAATCACAGAAAGGCCAGGCCTGACAGCATCTGCACACTGAAGAAAAGCCAGAAACTGTCTCACCCAGACGATTTAAGCCCAAATCAAAACTTAGTAGTTCTTCGAAACACATTGCTGACAGATACAAGGTCCCACACTTCTGTCTTTTCCCTCTCACTTCTATTCCCAACATTCTATTAGGTGTTTTTTACATTGTTAAGAGTAAACTCATTTGCATTTGGTTCTGTAATAATTTTTAATGTTCTGTGCTATGTCTATGGCTTGGTTCTGAATGTTGAAGCCGATAAATACCATTTCCATTATTATGGTTAGGTTAATATTTTATGTTAACATTATGGCTTTATTAATATTTTAGTAGAACCAAGTAGTAGACTATAATTACAAATCCAAAATAATTGCACAGGAGCCACTTAAAGGAGATTGTCTAATTCAAGCAAATTGTGTTTCCTTATATTCCATAAGTAGCTCAAAATTTAAGTCTGCTACATATTTGGAGTATTTACAGCTCACAAAATATTTTTGTTTTCCCTGGAGTTCTGATTTCTTTTGTTTTCTCTTTGGCAACATAAACATAAGCCTTCTTTACCATATCCTCAGTATCTTCAGGATTCTTGCTTCCTGGAGTCTAGTGCATTCTTTTCCCTAAAGTCAGCTAACTTCTACTCCAAGTTGAACTGATTTCTTAATATTTGGACTATGACTTTCTTCTGTAACTTTATTTTTTTCAGAATTTTCTAATTGCTCTTTTTTTAATGCCTTTGTCTTATACACTCAAGGTTGTGGTTATTTTGTCCATTTCATGGAGTACTTCTATGTACTTTCCCAAAGCTCTCTGTCCTTCCACTTGCATTTTGTGGCTGTCCTCTAGGCCTGAGGCATACCTCTTATTCTGAGACTTACTGTTCAAAACGTTTGAATCAGTTGTGTTTTATGATCTTGACTCTTTGTCTCTATGTAATACCTTAATGAGGTATATTCTTGAGTAATTTCCTAAAAATGTGTGAGTGGAAGATGAACTGTTTGAAATTTTATTTCTAAATACTTTATTTTGCCTTATACTTGATCAATAGATTAGTTGGATCTAGAATTTTAGGTTTAAAATAATTTTTCCCTAAAACTTTTAAGACGTTGTACTGTTTTCCAGCATCCAATTTTGCTTGAAAAGACTGTCATCTGGCTCTGGCCAGTTGGCTCAGCGGTAGAGCGTTGGCCTGGCGTGCGGGGGACCCGGGTTCGATTCCCGGCCAGGGCACATAGGAGAAGCACCCATTTGCTTCTCCACCCCCACCCCCTCCTTCCTCTCTGTCTCTCTCTTCCCCTCCCGCAGCCGAGGCTCCATTGGAGCAAAGATGGGCCGGGCGCTGGGGATGGCTCCTTGGCCTCTGCCCCAGGCGCTAGAGTGGCTCTGGTCGAGGCAGAGTGATGCCCCGGAGGGACAGAGCATCGCCCCCTGCTAGGCAGAGCATCGCCCCCTGGTGGGTGTGCCGGGTGGATCCCGGTTAGGCGCATGCGGGAGTCTGTCTGTCTCTCCCCGTTTCCAGCTTCAGAATAAAGATTAAAAAAAAAAAAAAAAAGACTGTCATCATCCTGGTTCTGATTTCTCTGTATGGACCTTTTCTCTGGACAATTTTCAGGTATTCTTGTGTTCTGAAATTTTTATTCTTGATAATCTGAAATTCTACAATGCTATGCATATATATTTTTACATTATATGTTGTTCCGAGCATTTATATTGGTATGTGAAGGTGTGTATCTACCTTTATTTCTGAAAAAAAAGAATTTTATTTTTTTTTTACAGATTGATACCCTCTGCCTTTTCTTACATACTTTTCTCTCTTTTAATTCTATATTTTGGAATATTTTATAATTTTTATTTTGCAACTATTCTCAAATCTTTTTTTAAATGAAAGGAGTGGAGATTAAGAGACAGACTCCCACATGTGCCCTGAGCAGGATCCACCTGGCAACCCCCATCTTGGGCCGATGCTAGATATAACCGAGCTCTCCTCAGCACCTGGGGCTGGTGCTTGAACCAATCAAGCCACTGGCTGTGAGAGGAGAAGAAAGGGGAGAGGAAGCGAGGAGGGAAGCAGATGGTCACTTCTCATGTGTGCCCTTACAAGGATCGAACCTAGGATGTCCACACGCCAGGCCGACATTCTATCCACTGAGTCAACTGGCCAGGGCTATTCTTAAAGTTTTAAAAATAAAAGTAGTATTTTTAACATCCAAGTGTTCTTTTTCATTCTTTGATTGTCCTCTATGATGTTATCCAAATTTTGTACAGGAAATGTTTTTCCAAGTGTAAAGCAAATTAGAATGATTTTTTAAAGTTATTTTCTAGTCTTTGTAATACTTGTTTTCATAGGGTGATTTTTTTCTGTTGCTGTCAATCTTTCTCCAGTAATGCTTAAAGGATTTCTTCAAATGTTTTGTGATTCTTATTCTCCATATGTATCTTCACATTTTAGGATGAGAGAAAGCTATTTGACAGGGTGCTTTATATCTGTGAGAGAGTCTTATTGACTTTAAGGTCTGAGTGTACAGAACGATAATTATTCATTAATGTTAGATGAGTAGAGTTGTTGGTTTTTTCATTAGAGGGTTCCCGATTTCTCCTAAGGCAATTTGTTCAATCATCTGAGAGAAGAATTCTGATGTTTTACCTAATAAGAGCTTGGCATTGGGCTGATTGACAAGCTGGGTTTATGTACACACCCATCCTATTAATACTCACTCTCGGCCAACCCCACTTCCCCTGCTTGGCACTACCTACAGCATCTAAGTTCGAGCCTTACAGAGACTCTCCTGGCCATTTACCTATGGCCTTAATCTCATCCTCCTTCACATGTACTCCAGGCTGCAGCTTCATCACCCACACTGGCACTTCCCTTTCATCATTAGAATTTTGTGGGAGTCTCTGGTCCACCTGTGCTGCATTCATAAATTTTTATTCTTGTACAATCATTTTCACGGCGTCTCATAAACAAGCCTAGTTTACCTGTACATACCGAAGTCACTTTTACATTTAAATAAAAATAATCCTGAAGGCAGGGTAGGGAGTATATATTTTCAACAGGCAAATCCAGGTAGTAGATGAACGACCTCTAGATTAAGATATTTATGAACAGTGAATTACTTAGAGGTATGCTACTGAGGAGGTAGCATAGAATAGAAGTAGTGATTCACTAAATGAGTGAAATGAGGAAGAGGTGGGAATTAAGAATGACATTAAGCAACTATGTGGCTGATGGCACCACTTGTTGACATAAAGAATATGAGAAAGTGCTCTGGTGGGATAGGTGAATGAATTCAACTTGACTATAACATGTGTTATTATTCTGAAGTCAGTTGCATATATAAGTTCAAGAGAGAGAGATCTGGGCCAAATGTGCAGATTTAGTAGTTATTAGCTTATGGATGCTATTTGACACCAGGGGAATGGGTCTGATTGCCCTGACAGAACATGAAAAATAGGAATCAGGCCTCAGGCAGAGTCCTGAAGATTACTAATCCTAATATTAATACTAATGAGAAGAGGAGGAGGAGCTCACAAAAACATCTGAGAAGGCGCAGAAAGACAGGAAGTACTTAAGAAGCACTAATACCTAATTTTTCAAGTAAAAGGGAATAAAAAGGCATAAAATACCTAAGAAGATTCATACAGAAATACATGAAAAAAATCCAGGAGGCTGAAATGTCCAGCTCTATTGTCCACTCAGTGTACCCACCTGGCAATGGCCAGCTCTGACCCAGTCCAGCTGTCATCCCTCATAGTTCTTCAACATTTATATACATCACAAAGGAATCACTGTGATAAATCTAATACCTGCCTGTCACCATACAGTTATTACACCACTACTGACTATATTTCCTATGCCAAACAGTACATCTCTGTAACAGTACATCTTTATTATAACAGGAATTTTGTGCCTCTTATTCCACTTCATCTTTTTCACCCATTCTGCTGCCCCCCACCCCCTCTGGCAACATCAATTTGAGAAGCTGTATCTATCTGCTTTGACCTAGACGAGCGTCTGGGCATCACGGGTCCAACAATGAGTGAACAAATGCATGGCAATTCTCTGCTCTGCACTGTTCTGTTATACACCTTCCAGATTTTAAATGTCTTGCTCCATTTTCTCAATTCTTCTCCAGACACCATTTGTCCGGCAAACATTTTTTCACTCAAACTGGCAGCCTTAAATACTTCCCCTGACAGTTTGGCCTCCTGAACTCAAAAGGAATTGATAACTTTCTCATGAGGGCCTTCACTGTACCTGACACATACCTGTATTTTAGAACTTAAAAAATTTTATTTCACTACTTTGTCCACATGGACTTCTTTCCCAAGTGACTGTAAGTTACTTGATGTTAAGAATCACATCTTATTTTTGGTTCTCCAGCCACTACATTCAACATTCATGAATGAATGAATGAATGAATGAACCAAAATAGAACAAAGTTTAATCCTTTCTGGTTGGTCCCATTATCAACATTTTGAGCACTAACTGCAAAACTGTTTACCTTTGAGACATTTAATCAATAAATTTCAATTTATTATAAAATCAATACATTTTACCTTTATGACCTGTAGTATCTTTGACTCTGTATGAAAGTAGCTTGATTCTTAACTTAAATATGTTTCATACAGTTTTTTGTATCTTCTTTTTCCCTATGAGGACTAAGCTGTTAATTCTCACTACTCAGTTTTTCTATCAGTGTTCTCTGTTGTTTCTCATCTCCCATGATTTGAAAAATCCATGGGCGGCCAAAACTAACAAATTCAAGCATTTTGAACCAAGTAGATTCTGAGTGACAATTTGAGCTCCTCTCCCAGAACTGTGGTGCTCCAGCTGGGGTGTCCAACCTTGAGAGAGATGGTTTCACAGTCAGAGGCTTCTGTGTTTCACTTTCTTGTTCTTAGGTAGGTAAGGTCAGTCAGGTAGCATGATGAATGGCTGAAGTACGCATTTCTTCTTCCTAATATTACAGAGACTTTGACCCTAATTTAACTCAGTTATGGTTATGCATGGCAATATTTGATGAGTTCTCTGTATGTGGAAAAGTTAATCAAATTCTCCCTCATAATGATCTATTCTGAGTATGCCTTCTACTGCTTCTTCTAGCTCAGTGATACAATCACAATCCCAATCCCTCCACTGCCACCATCACTGTCAGAATGCTCAGAGTTCTTGCCTCTAAGTTTTCAGATTGAAAGATCTTTTTGGCCATTTTTCAGACTGCCTTCCTTCTCCCTCCCCTCTCCCTCCCTCTCTTCTTCCCTCCTTCCTTTTTTTTCTCTCCTTCCTTCCTTCTTTCTTTCTTTTCCCAATGTAATTTTTTACTGTTCTCAGTGCTTCTTTCTCATCCCTTCTATTTGCTGCCCCCCAACACCTACCATCATTCTCTGATTATAATTTAGGAATGAACTGAGTTTTCCTAGAGTTGTAAATATCACATGTAATCCAGGATAGAACCGCAGGAAGTGGGTGTCATGTGTCTCCTGTGGTGTACCATTCCAGGATTTTATTATTTTTTTAAATGCTTTTTTTATCAATATTTTTTTCTTTGAGAATTAATTAAGTATATACATCAATATATATTGTGAAATAGAATATAAATGTAAACACTTCAAAATGGAGTCTCAGTTGACCAAGGAACTGCCTTATCTGTCTCACTCATCAAACCTTTGAAATATTAAAGCTAAGCAAAATAGCCCTGGGCTGGGTAGTTCAGCTGGTTAGAATGATACACCAAGTTTGCAGGTTTGATCCTCAGTCAGGGCACATACAAGAATCAACTAATGAATGTATAAATAAGTAGAACAAGTTGATGGGTTTTTTCTCCCTTTCACTTTTTCTCTAAAATCAATCAAAAATAAAAATTAATAAAGCTGGCCGAGGTCTAAAACAGCATTGCATTTCAAACAACTCTTTGCAGTGATAAATAAAAGTAGCTATTATGACTACCAGACTGAAAATTATAGACATTCTTCAGAATTAATATCACTATGTCAGCTTATCAGCACTTATAGCAATTTCTGTCTTCTAGCCATGTAAGTGTTCCCTTTCCCTTTCTCTTAAATACTTCTTGCCTTCACCTCCTAATTGGAACAGTTTGGGTTTCTGCCTGAAATCAGTGCTGCCTGGAGACTTATTCATTTGGATCTCAAATGAACTTTTGTTGCCTCTCATTTTGGCCTTTTATTCTCAGGTTAGCATACCCAGTGTCACCATTGGCACCTAAGAGAACTCACCTTTATGGACTGCCCTCTCCTGGAACCAGGGAGTGTCTACAGAGCCAGTTGTGCCTTCACTGCTTCGGCAGTGCCCCATGACCCGGAAGCCCTCTTGGGTTCAGACCTACATCTCCTTTTGGTTGAAGTTGGACCCTTTATGTGAAATTGGGAGGGATTTCCCCTCAGGGGGAATGACAGTCTCAGGAAAGTTGTCCCAGGAGGGCTTCCGTCCCTGGCGTTGCTACAGCATACGAGATTTTCCTCAAGGAGAATTCTTCACCTGCGGAAGGCTTCCTCGAGTTTGCTTCCTCATGAGGGGTTTTATCCCCTCAAGAGGAGACCTTCTTCACCTGTGAAAGGTTGCCTTGGATGTGAGAAACTTCAGCTTGCCATGGGATGAGAAGGAATCTTTTTTTCTTCCTCGGGAGGGGCTTTCCATACTGTTAACAGTCCTCTGGAAAGCAGCAGCTCACAGGGATTATTTTCCTGGCAGGCAAAACCTCATTTTGTGTGCCACCCTTTGGTTCCTTGCCTTGTCTCTGTTGTGCTCTTGTCCTAAGAAAGACAGCTTTCCTAAGGGCCACAGCTGCCAATCCTATAGCCTGTGGCCCAGGCCAGCCCCCTGCAAACCGATGAATTTGTGGGTCCTGGCCTCCTTTTAGACTAACTTTGCTGTGGGTCTTTGAGTAAAAACCAGATGTGGTTTTCCCTTTCCTCTTGTTCTATGTCCTGAGACCTTGGCTTTGTGGCTGGCAAAGATATTTTTCCCTGGTCTCCACCATCTGGAAGGTTCACGTACCCAGGTGCATCTGGTGGCCAGTCGATTAGCCTGAGGATGTCCGGCCACTGTATCCAGTGGGACAGAAACCTGGGAATTTACCTCGGGCTCGCATCCAGTACCTGCAGCCAGTCAACTGGTACCTTTGTGCCGTTTTATGGGACCAGGCCAGCTCTCAGGGGAGTTTGTCATGAGGGGGGTCTCAGTTCAAAGGGGCATTTGTTGCTTTTCCGCCCCCAGCAGTGAAGGATTTTTACTGTCTTAAAATTCACTCTGGGAGTGAATTTTCTGCATCATGATCTTTGTCTTTGGGTAAGCCATAAAAGGTATATTGATTTGACCTGCTATTGAGATTAATAGATCCTACTGTCATTGTTCAGACAATGAATCCTTTGAATTGAAAAGACCTCTGAATTGGGGCTATTTGTAGAGAGCTCTCATCATAACAGCTGTTTTATTAGTACCTATCAAATTAATAAATGATACAAAGAAATATAATGGCTAGCCTCCTTTATTTGAGTAAATGAAACTATATAAAAGGTTTTACTAAAGAAAGGTAATGTAGTTAGATAAGTGGATCAACCTATGATGTCATTTAGCTGACAACTCAATTCTCTGAGGAATTTAAAACAATTTTATCCTCCAGCTTGGAGTGATTAAAAGCAACCTGAGGTCAGGGACTGACCTTTGTAATCCCCACAGCACCCAAAGGACTACAACAAGAGGCACTAAGAATTACTTGAAGGGCAGAACAGAAGCACTTGACACTCATAAATGCATAAAGTTACTTTATTTTAAGTATACATTTAATTTTGAAAAATATAAATGCTAAAATATCTCATCTTCTTCATCTCTTAATTCCATAAAAGTCACAATAGAAAGCTTCATAAAACTGTAAAATACTATAATGTTATAGGAATTTTAGGTTTTATATTGGAAAAAATTATTAGTAATATATTGAAATGTTTTCTGTTCTTTATCATTTTGTTCCACCATGTTCATCTACTTCATTTAAAATAAAAAGATACATCATTTCTCCAAAGTTAATAAAGACTTAAGAGAATAAAAATAAGAATATCTGAAAGTGCGTATTGATTCTGAAAAGTAATGTGTATGAATAGGTACCAGCCATGAAAATGGCTAAAAAGAGGCAACAATTCACTCTTTTCACATTGTAGGAATGGGACAAAGTTACTTCTGGCTCTAAAAGTTTCACTGGATGACATTAGCCCTGAGTTGCAATATTGGCCTAAGAAACAGAATTGGGGATTTTTGTATATACCCATAGAACACAAAGAAATGAGCCAAGAAATAGGCCATATCCAAATACCTGGTCAAACACAACTTGATGTTTACATGTATCACAAAACTTTATTTCAGGCTGCAATGAAGCTCGATGACAGCATCATCTGAAAAGTTTCCAGGCCCTCAAATAGTCAAGTGCCATTAAATATCGTGTGATTGTATTCCGCCCCTTGGTGCCACTGCGTTTCATGCTCACGCTATGAAGAGCAGATACGAAATATGAAATAAATAACAAAAGCTCAAGTTCCTGCACCAAAATCGTTAAGTGGTAATAAAAAGGATTGAAGAAAGCTTTGTCCCATCCCTGAACAATGTCAATCTCTGTAATACAACTCAGATAGTTTTGTTTTGTTTTTTAAAGATAGTCAGCAGTCAATACAATTCAAGTACTTTAACACAATTTAAAAAAAAAAAGGAAGACAATCTTTCTCTGTATTAAACACCCAGATAGAACTGATAAAAGATTTACTCTGTGTGTGTTGGTACACGTGCATAAAATATCCTTAACTGTATTACTGAAAGCAGACAATTGCTCCCCCTCCCCCATTCTTTGAGGGGGGGTGGGGGGTAGGAGGGCTGAGTAAAGAGGGTTTTTTTTTCCTTACTTCTTTAAGCATCCATCTCCTACCCTCAATCCACAGCACTGGAAGAACAATTAGGAACATTACTGCCTATGGCACACAAAATAATTAAGGTTCCAAGTCCTAATTTGACATAGTAGAGAAGAGTGACTTTTATGAAAGAAAACAATGCCTCCAAGTGTTTTTCTTTCTAATGTAAAACCAGAGAAGGTCCCAGAAGGCAGACTCTTGGCCTAGTGATCTTTCCTTCCAACAATAAGTGCACAACCATACACTTCTGGTTAACAATTCTGACTGGACACTTGGTTCTTTACTTGTAACAACTCACATTTTTTTTCCTCAGTATTCACATCAGGGAGAAATGCTTTATAAAATTTTACCAGTGTATTCTGTGTGTCCAGTTTACATAGAAACAAAACCACACAATCAGATTAGCTCTTCAATAATGAGTAAATTTAGTTAAAATAGAGATAATGTGATGGCTCTGTATGGACCTTAAATTTTGTTAACTACTTCTATTCCTCTGAAAGTTAGGATTTTTAAAAATATACTGCTCACAAAAATTAGAGGATATTTCAAAATGAATATGAAGTGATTAAAAAAAGAAGCGTTTGATTTTTTTTATTAAACAAGAACATCAGAAAAGCAAATGACAAGTCAAAGAAAGTTGTTCAATTATGCAAAAGAGATGCAAAACCAACTTTTATTTCATTGGTGAAAATGCACCGTACAAAAGGCTGAAAGTACTGGAGTATCTGCATGTTCCCTGATCCTCTAATTTTTGTGAGCAGTGTACTTTCCTGGTTTCCAAAATATTGAAAAGGTTTGAAACTGACTGATATTTTTAGCAAACATCATGTACTATTCTGCCTTCATAGTATGAGTATCAATCTGTCATTGAATATGGATCATAAACAGGAGCAAATAGCTTTTTGGATCTTCTCAAAGGCTGAAATATTGAGTTAAATTGTTTTGAAAGAGATGGAGAGGGGCATGAATCCTCAAATACTTGATTCCTGATCAGAAAAATAAATTATTATATCTAGAGATTTTATTAAAGTAAACAGAAATCATTAATTTAACAAGATCTTAGGTTAGGCTGAACATATTATATTATGCATGGCTTTAAAACATTTTATTGATGCTGCCATCGGTTAAAAAAAGGGAAAAGCTTTATATTTTATTTTAGGGTAATAAAAACACTCTGGTAATGAAAAAACTAGAGTAATCATTTTGAGGATAGCTATAAATACAAACATAATGCCAAAATTTGGCATGTGAGGTTTTAACAATTAACAGAAAATTTGTTACTTTTATCTGAATGAAAAAATTGCAGCCCACTTATGTTTAACTTGCATAAAACTGAAAGTATTAAGATGATCAAATACTATATAAGTAACAGCTAATTCAAAATAATGTTTTGTAATAAAAATTTTAAGAGGATAGAATTATAACTTAATTAATATAAGAATAAGCAGGGGTCAATATGTATATATTATAAAACCAAAATAGATGGCTTCATTCAGTTTCTGCATTCTTCCAACCATATGTCTTGGGACATATCACAAAATAGGGATTCAACAATTAAATGTTTTTAAAGCCGATTCATGATATAAAATTTAACCTATTAAAATATTATATTTAAATAACATGGTAATTTACTAACTAAAGATTAATATTCTTTTTTCTAATTTTTAGTATGGTACTTTGAAGTACATATTTATATTCTAAACCTGCCACTCATATGGAACAATTACTTCCATCCTAAAAAATGTGTGAGTTTCATTAAAATGTATATACACATACCTTTTCAGATCTATCTGTAGTCTCCTAACCACCTTGTAGATGTATAAATGGTCTGTTAATATTTCTATGGATTTTGTCTGGTAAATATGGGCTATTATTGTATCAGTGATAGTTACTGATAGCTTGACAATAAAATATATTCACCCTCATTTGCATAACAGTAAGTCTCTCGGACCTCTGATGGATTTTTCCTTTGTGGTTTGGGTTTTATGAAAACTGACACAGGAGGCCGAGTAACTTGGCTCTTCACTTACTATCATTCTGTCTCTAACTTTGCACAGCTGTGCACCAGCCACACACAGAGTACATACATGAACACACAAATATTTCAAAAGAAAACAGTCTATCTAACAACACTGTACAAGACATTGACATGGTAACACAATTAGCATCTGTGCCCAGATACTACTATTATCAAAGCATCAGTTATTCCCATTACACAGGAGCCTCTCTCTCCTCCCCCATCTCCTTCATAGAACAGATCAATTTCTTTAAAAGAAAGGGAAAAATGGATGCTTAGAAACATGGTGTTTTTCATCTGACCTAGCCCTCTGGCTTAGCCTAAAGATTGTGTGTGTGTGTGTGTGTGTGTGTGTCTGTATTGTTTGTGTGTCTGTGTGTGTAAAAATCACATAATATACAATACAATTTTTACAGAAAGCCTGGCAGCTACAAATAAGAGGTAGAACTACTCAAAACTATGTTTCCTGCTGCAGGAAAAAATTCATTTTCTTTACAGTAATTAAAAAAAAGTTTAAAAAATTGACAAAAAATAAGTCGCAGGTTAGGCCCCATAATTTAAACAACAAAATATAGGATGAAAAATATTCTTCAAATGTACTCAACAGATAAGTTCATTAAAGGGTTAAAAAAAGTTGCATAGGAAAAACGGACATTCCAGCACTTGCTACAATGATGGCAATAGTTTATCTACAGGGAGTAAAGTACCTTTAGTGTTTCTCTTTTTGATAACTCTAGGATTAGGGTTTTTAAGCAAGAGCAAGTTAAAATAGCAGCACTTTCCAGTTCTGTAGAGCTCTATAAGCGAGAAAAAACTCTGTCTGGAGTTCAAGGTTTGTTCTACCAGACAGAAAGAAGCTAGTAAGCACAGCTCCAAAGCTAAAGTGGTAAGTTCCTTCAAAGTTTGAATAAAAGGTGTTATAAAATCCTTAATACTTTTGCCCTCTGCTCAAGAAAGGAAAAGGACAAAATCTGTGCGTGTCTTGCGTGACAGAGGAATTTGGTGGTCAGAGGATACATCTGAAAGTACAAGAACCAAAAGGGGGTTCTTCAGATGTTTTTTTTAAGGAATGGTGCACTCTTGTCATAATTTTACCTATGAAAGAGAGAAGTAGAGAGAGCACTGTATTATCTGGCCAATGACCAAAAAGCCAAACAAAACAAGAATTAAAAAATAAACAACCAGACAAAAAAACAAAAACATGAACAACAGAAGCTGTTAGTTTGAAGAAAGACAAACAGGTTACAATGTAGTTTCTGTTCCCTTGCTCCTCCAGAAATAATCATTGTCGTCAGGCTCAAGTTCTATTCTAATTTGAGGCACAACTTTTACTGGAGTTCCAGGAGGACTAGATAAAAAAAAAAGAAAAGAATAGTGAGTAATCAGATTTCCATTATCATCCATCAAATGTTTATACATTGTACAGAAGCCAAATGTGTCCTTCTCTGTTCTATTTAAATACTTATCTCCTCTTTCTGTATTAGAAACAAACACTTTAAAAATAGAATGAAGGTACCAAGAGAGTCAAGAGAGTCAAGTAAAAATTTTATAAGCTATCAAGATGGTGGACTGCCAGGTGGGTGACCCAATCAAATGAGAGGACAAAAGATTTAGAGAAGAAACTATTCAAGAATTTCAATTTTTTTCAGAATCAAGTAATATCTGGAATCTCTAGAGCCATGTTAAGAGGGAAGGAAACTCCCGGAGAAGAGCCTCCAGGAAATGCAGTCACCCCTTACATCACAAATGACATAAACAGGGTAAGAGTGACGTCGAGCCTGGGCTTTAGCTTAATGACACTGAAAGATTTCACTATTTCTAAGAGTAGGTAGAGTAAGTAGGTCTCTCAGAATGTTTCCTATCAGGGAAAACTGAGACCAGGCTTGGTGATTGGGTAATTTATTTAGGAGAAATTGTAGAGAGGAAGGGGAACAAGGTGTTCTGCCAATAACCAGCCATTGACTACATTTCTGTGGGGCAATCACTCCACAGAACCACATAAGGAAAGCACTGGGCGGTCCTTGGCTTTCAGTGGTAGAGCGTCGGCCTGGCGTGCAGAAGTCCCGGGTTCGATTCCCGGCCAGGGCACACAGGAGAAGCGCCCATCTGCTTCTCCACCCCTCCCCCTCTCCTTCCTCTCTGTCTCTCTCTTCCCCTCCGGCAGCTGAGGCTCCATTGGAGCAAAGATGGCCCGGGCGCTGGGGATGGCTCCTTGGCTTCTGCCCCAGGTGCTAGAGTGGCTCTGGTCGCAACAGAGTGACGCCCCAGAGGGGCAGAGCATCGCCCCCTGGTGGGCAGAGCCTCACCCCTGGTGTGCATGCTGGGTGGATCCCGGTCGGGCGCATGCGGGAGTCTGTCTGACTGTCTCTCCCTGTTTCCAGCTTCAGAAAAATACAAAAAAAGAAAAAGGAAAGCACTGGGCGGTCCTTTACCTTGGCATACCAAGTGACTGAAGAAAAGGAATTTTATCAGCATGATGTGTGGCGTTCAAGGAATGTTGGTGATCTATCTCCTGGGGGGAAAAAAATCTTTGTTAATCATAAGAGTAGTCTTTAGCAATATATATAAGTAGGGTGAAAATTAAAATCTCCACATATTTGATGCATCTTTTACATTGGGAAGAGTAAAAAAAAGGCAAGTTGGATCATTTCAATAAACATTGTATCAAGGTAAGAATCTAACTAGTATGTTGCCTAACCGGTGGTGGCGCAGTGGACAGTGTGTCAACCTGGGTTGCCGAGGACCCAGGTTCGAAACCCTGAGGTTGCTGGCTAGAGTGCGGGGTCACCAGCTTGAGCTCAAAGGTCACTGACCTGGCTTGAACATACCCCCCCACCCAAATCAAGGCACATATGAGAAGCAATCAATGACTTAACTAAAGTGATGCAACTATGAGTTGATGCTTCTCATCTCTCTCCCTTCCTGTCTCTCTCATTCTCTTGCTCTCTCTGCCAAAAAAAAAAAAAAAATCTAGTGTGATGAAGCCAAAATCACTCAGTTCCCTTTACTCTAGGTTTTCTAGGAAGAACTGCTGCTGTTCTTTCCAATGAGGGGGTAGGGAGTGAATCATTTGTAGGAAGTGAGCATCTACTTGTCTTGTGCTTGCTCTTGGATTTCCTTACATCCTCAACGTTCACAGTTTTGTCCTGGTGTTCATGGGGGGAATAAAAAAGTTTTGAGAAACTTATTTAACTGCAACTCTATTAATTTTGTTTTTTCATGGAATATAGACGATAAATATGATATTAGAAAGATTTAAGTTAGAATGATCATGGGTGACTTGTTTTATTTATTTATTTATTTATTTATTAGATTTTATTTATCCATTTTTAGAGAAAGAAAGAGAGAGAGAGAGAGAAGTGAGGGAGGAGCAAGAAGCATCAACTTGCTTGAGCAAGGCACAACTCCCATATGTGCCTTGACCAGGCAAGCCCAAGGTTTCGAACCAGCAACCTCAGTGTTTCAGGTTGACACTTTATCCACTGCGCCACCACAGTCAGGCATGAGTGATTTGTTTAAGTACATTTCTAATACATCAATTTTCAAGGTATCCTTTTTAAAGGGGTTTTGAGAGAATAAAGAACACAAGCACTAGATAGTCTAACTGCCATAAACCTTTGCAGGAGCCTCAAATTCTACTTGGTGATATTTTCTTGTAAAGCAGCCTTGAAGCTGTACTTAGAAGGGCTCATCCAACTTATGATGTTAATGGACAACATACACGCTGAGCTCTCTTTCAGTCTCCACTTGCTGAAGACAAATGCTCTAGAAATGAAAAATGAAGCAGAACATGGTTTGGGGAACCTGAATTCAAAAGGAAAAATGAATTACACCCCACTGATAGTACTGAGAAGAAATTAGCCTCAGTTATAAACTGTAGGTTACACGCAGATTTGGGGCACTAATGGTGAGAGTATTTTAGTTCTTTAAACCCAGTGTGGTAGCTAGATTCCAAGATGGTCCCCAATGCTCCCTGGTCCTGGTATTCATATTCTTGTATAATTCCTTCCTACATTGTACGAGGGTTGGTTTGTATGACCAACAGAATATGGCAGAAGGGATGATTTATCACTGCTGAGATTCAGTTATAAAAGGTTCTGTCTTGGTTGCACACTCTGGTATCTCTGGCTGTGGTGGAAGCCATACCACACATTGGCAGTCCCACGGAGATGTCCACAGGCCAAGAAACTGAACCCTGCCAACTGCCTTATGAGCAAGTTTGGAGGCAGACCCCAGTTCCTGACAAGTCTTCAGACGTAGCCCCAGCCGAGAGCTTGTCTGCCGCCTCAAGAGATACCCAGACCCAGACCCACCAAAATCAGCCGCTCCTAATTTCAGAATGTCTGGAACTGTATTAGAAAAAAAACATGTTTGTTGTTTTAGCTGCTAAATTTTGTAGCAATCTGGTACATAATAAATCCCTGTTACACCTGTTTTTCAAATAAAATAATTCACTTTAAACTTTTCTTGGTAAGCTGTTATGAAACATAAAGTGGAATTGTCAAATAGAAGTAAAAATATCTCAACTGTCTTTTCTGTTTGAGCAGATCAGAATTTGAAGTGCATCTGGATCTAGAAGAAGACATTTCATTCAAATGAGAACTCAAAGTGCAAGTGGCTTGGAGGCAATTGTTACATGCTATTGGAAGAGCTTACGATATATTGACTAATGTTACTACAGATGTTTTCCTCCTTTTAACGGGCCTGTTAATTACAAAACAAAAAGTGACATGTCAGAAATTATACCTTTGCCACCAAACTATTACCTCAGGAAAAGAAAACAGCAGTGTAGTTATAAAGGCGATTTTGAAATAGCAGAGAGGGAATGAAGAAATTTGGAAGAAAAAATGCACAAATCTTAAAAGTTATACCTAGAAAGTTCTGTTAATAGTTTATGATTCCCAATTAAATTTAAAATAATAAGTTATTCCAAATTCTCAATATTGACAATTGATTCATTGGTTGCTGAGAGACCATGTTGCAATTTCTCTTTTGAGCAGATGTGGTCATTGGCTGAAGCCTAAGGAAGACAAACAGTAACAGACAGTGATGTAGTACTATCAGCAGCAATCCAAATACCAGCAGAAAAAAGAAAAGTCAGCTGAAAACAAGGTGATGAGTTTAGCAATGGAAAGTAACTGGTGGTAACTTGGATCAGAGAAAAGGCTACGAAACAAAAATGTAAAAGGTTATGAATAAAAGGAAGAAAAGGGAAGCTCAGGGAATGTAAAAATGAAATATTTTTTTAAAAAAGTAATTAAGTTAAACCTTTATGTAGAAAAAAGAAAACAGAGGGAAAGTTAATGTAAATGATAGTTCTAAACTTTTTTCTCTGCAAGTGCAAATCATATTAAAGCAGGGAAGCAAGAGGTTAGTTCTACTCACTGTCAGAAGGTTTGCTATCACTTAGGAAAGGCTGCTGTTCCATGATGTCCATTGGAATTTTAATACTTGGAACTTTTTCTGAGTATGGGCAGTCAGACTGTGGAAAAAATTGGTCACAGTTTTAACAAAGGTTTCACTATACAGTCCTTCCTATGTACCAGTATTGATTAAGCTTACCATATCATCATTTACATTGTACTAAGGAAGAAAGCCTTAGATATAATCATTCCCACTTTGCTACCTTTCTCTAACTCTCCTCATCTGTAACGTAGGAACTATGTATATACACTCTATAGAGAGCTCTTTTGGCAATTAAGGACAAGTATATATGATCAATCAAAATGATCAAGTATAGAGTACATACCAAAAGGTAACTACACTCCCACTTTGGAATGGGATCCCAGGGATCCTATTAGAATAAGGATACCGTACTATATAAAAGAACCCAGAACAAATCTGATCATAGAAAATGCCATTTTGACAGTCCTACTGGGATAACCTCGGTGTGTCTGTGTGTGTGTGTGTTAAACAAACTTCATCTTTCTCCTAGCACTAATTACATACTCCTCCTGGGACACCTGTATTTCTGTGAAATAGTCTCCTAAAGGAAAAAGTGGACAAGTGTTTTATTTTTCAATTTAATCACCCAATTGCAGAAGGATTATCTACTCTATGACTACTATAATTATATAAACAGACCCAAACCTCTAATTCCCTTTCCTTTTAATTTAAGGGTTACAGAGGAAAAAATTCCAAAATTATGTCAAAAAGAAGTACAGCAGCAGAGGACCTTGGTTGAGAGCCCCTCAGACATATGTCATAAGAGGTGAGGTCACCAGCATTTGTCCACCTTAGGCTCAACATTACATGAAACTGAGTTATCTCAAGCTTAAATCCTGGATTGTCTTCTGGCCAGGTAGCTCAGCTGGTTAGGGTGCCATCCCTTTACGCCAAGGTTGCCAGTTCGATCCCCAGTCAGGGCACATACAAGAATCAACCAAGAAATGCACAAATGGGTGAATCAACAAATCAATGTTTTTCTTTCTTTCTTTCCCTAAAAATCAATAAAAATATTATTTTTAACCAAATACATTTTATAGCATTACTCGGCAAACTTTCTTTATATCTATGAGATTGGAGACTGGAGTTCTTTAGATGTGGTGGGTTATTTTTTGTTTGTTTGTTTGGTTTTTAGAAGTTGTTATATCATTTTTAGTGTATTAGTGGTTAAATAAAAGTTACAGAAAATATAAAAAAAACAGAGATAAATAAAGGGCAAAGAAAGGTGAAGGCTAACATGTAATTCGGCCAGGTAATTATTCTTGGACCTCAGCCATACATCTCATGTAAGAGATAAAAAAAAAATTGATTTTTCCTATTTGTCACTTTCACAAGCTTCACTTTGGAATTTTGAGAAGTTTCTTACATCATCATTGTCACTGTCCAGACTTCCTTTCTTCTTTTTCTTTTTCTTCTCATCTTCCTTCTTTTTCTTGTCCTTTTCTGGAATGACATCATCGAGGAAGCTGAGGTCGTGCTGGGAAAAGAAGTAGTCCATGCCTTTTCTGACAGCTACCAGTGCCAAGATCTGGAAGAATAAATACAAAAAGTGTGTAAGAAACAATGTCAGATGAAGTCATGAGGATATAAATACTGCCCTATCAAAGGCAGTTGAACCTATTTTGTATAAGGATAGAAGATGATGGAATTCATCTTGCTTCTATGGACTTATATTCAGTGGCCCATAAACATTTTCTTCATAAAGAAAGTTGGTTCATAAAAGTCTTAATTGAAACTCACTTTGTTTTGTTCAGTGAAATGTATAATCAAACTCACTTAGCATTTTAATGTGAAAGAATGAGTTTTTAAACTGTTTTCTTCCTTATCAGCTTTTCAATAAAATAACTAAAAAATTAAAGGAAAAAACAGCTTGCATTTTATTTCTAATTATTCAAAACTAAAAAACTATAAAAGTATTTGAAAAATCAAGAATATCTGGGCATTAGCCAGTTGGCTCAGTGGTAGAGCATTGTCTCTGCATGTAGATATCCCAGGTTCAATTCCTGTTCAGGGCACACAGGAGAGGTGCCCATCTGCTTCTCCACCTCTCCTCTCTCATTTCTCTCTCTTTCCTCTTTCTCTCTCCTTCTTCCCCTCCTATAGCCATGGCTCAATTGGAGCGAGTTGGCCCCAGGTACTGAGGATGGCTCCATGGCCTCACCTGAGGCACTGAGGATGGCTCCATGGCCTCACCTCAGGCACTAAGAAGAGCTCAGCTGCTGAGCAACAGAGGAACACCCCAGATGGGCAGGGAATTGCCCCCTACTGGGCTTGTTGGGTGGATCCCAGTCAGGGCATATGTGAGAGTTTGTCTCTCTGCCTCCTTTCCTTTTACTGAATAAAAAAAATAAATAAATAAAATAAAGAAAAATCAAGAATATCTGTGTAACATAGAGTAGTACACTAAGACATCTTCCATGTATTGATGATGAGGTAGTAGTTGAATATGCAAATACCATGGACTCTATTGGGCGACTTCAAAAACTAGCATTAACAGAATACTTACTGTGTTTTAGATCTTGTGCTAAAACTCTTAGGCAGTGTTTTCTTATTTATTCCCACAACACTCTCAAGGAGAAGATACTATGATCTCTATCTTACAGCTGAGGAAATTGAAGCTTAGATACATAATAAATATGCCATCCAAGATCATTAAGCCAAAAAAAAAAAAAAAAGGAGAATATGGAGGGGCCCAGCTGTCTGCCTCTAAAATCAGTGTCTTAAACTCTGTATTTTTTATTCTATTAATAACTCTTGAAGATTAACTTCTGAAGGTACATTAAAGATGCCCTTGATCAACAATAACATTTGTATGCACTAGGATACAAGAATCATGACTCTGCTTCAAATAAACAGTTGTCTTTACCTATATGCTCTCTAGATATCAGTTCCTTTATTTGCTAGAGCAATAATTATACCTGCCCTACTGATATTACAGTATTGTTTTGTAAACAAATAAAAGCTCTTAAAAGATAAAAAATACTGCCCTGGCCGGTTGGCTCAGCGGTAGAGCGTCGGCCTAGCGTGCGGAGGACCCGGGTTCGATTCCCGGCCAGGGCACATAGGAGAAGCGCCCATTTGCTTCTCCACCCCTCCGCCGCGCCTTCCTCTCTGTCTCTCTCTTCCCCTCCCGCAGCCAAGGCTCCATTGGAGCAAAAGATGGCCCAGGCGCTGGGGATGGCTCTGTGGCCTCTGCCCCAGGTGCTAGAGTGGCTCTGGTCGCAATATGGCGACACCCAGGAGGGTCGCAACATGGCGACGCCCATGATGGGCAGAGCATCGCCCCCTGGTGGGCAGAGCGTCGCCCCCTGGTGGGCAGAGCGTCGCCCCCTGGTGGGCGTGCCGGGTGGATCCCGGTCGGGCGCATGCGGGAGTCTGTCTGACTGTCTCTCCCTGTTTCCAGCTTCAGAAAAATGAAAAAAAAAAAAAAAAGATAAAAAATACTATTTGCCTGACCGGGTGGTGGCACAGTGGACAGAGCATCGGACTGGAATGTGGGGGACCCAGATTAGAAACCCTGAGTTCGCTGGCCTGAGCATGGACTCATCTGGTTTGAGCATAGCTCAAGGTCGTTGGCTTGAGCAAGGGGTCATTTGGTCTGCTGTAGCCCCACTCCAGTCAGTGTAGATGTGAGAGAGCAATCAATGAACAACTGAAATGCCACAACGAAGAACTGATGCTTTTCATCTTTCTCCCTTCCTGTCTGTCTATCCCTCTCTCTGTCTGTCTCTGTCACAAAAAACTAAAAAAAGATAAAAAATATTTTATAAAGGTAAAACTTTATCACAACACAAGCAACATATTTCAAGTATATACAGGTCTGTTTGTTTTTTTTTCTAGCTTTCACAAAACTAATAGATAGTTTACACCAAGTGCAAATGGAAGTCGTTTCTCACACTCAGTGTGTGAAACAACTAGTAAGTTAACAGAGTTTGAGAGAGGGACGGGGGAAACTGGGTGAAAAGGTAAAGGAATTGAAAAGCACGAGTTGATAGTTACAAAATAGTCATTGTCTCAGCAAGTACAGCATAGAAAATAGAGTCAGTAATATTGTAATGACTATGCATGGTACCACGTGGGTACTAGAAATACTAGGGGGAACACTTTATAAAGTATATGATGGTCTAGCCACTCTGCTGTACACATAAAACTAATGCAAAATAATACTGAATGTAACCTGTAATTAAAATAATAAAATTGATAATAAGAAAATAAAAAGAAAAAATATATAAGAAATCATCAAAGAAAAAAAATTGACTATATTAAGTATCACTACTGTTTTATACCATTTATCCTACTTCCCTGGAGGAAAAAAAAAACAATTATAAAAAACCAATACCCATAAAACAAAATAATAATCCTGGTTAAGAGAATTTTTATTAAAAAAAAATATGGTTTATGTATAACAATTCTGTTTCGAAAGCCACAGGGTGACAGAGCAGACTGGAGGCTGGCTCTGTGACCGTTTTCAAGTGTGGGCATATGCATTTCCTTGCAGGAATGGAAAGCTATGGTAAATTATAAAACTCAATAATGAAACCAAATACAGAGCTAGCATTTCCTTTTCTTCCTTCTTTCACTGGTGATGCAGAGAGGAAGATCATTCATTTGCCTTGCTTCTCAACATATCGTAACAAGGATAGAGAGCCCACACTTAAATTTAGCATGATACAAACTAGTAAGAACTTCAAAAACTAAACTTTTTGCTCCATTTCTTTTAATTCACTGGATAACCTCTCATAAGTTGCCTAATTTGTTCTCTATTATTTGGACTAAAATGCCATACTTTGTTAGATTGATTCTATTATACAATGATACTTTTAAAACAACTCATGTGTACAATCATCTACTATGTGCCAAGCACTGTGCTATATATTTGATATTCATTACTGATGCTCAGAGAACAATAACAATACCATTTACTTTTTTTTTTTTTCCCGAAGCTGGAAACAGGGAGGCAGTCAGATAGACTCCCACATGCGCCCGACCGGGATCCACCCGGCATGCCCGCCAGGGGGGGATGCTCAGCTGTGGGAGGGGAAGAGAGAGACAGGGAGGAAGGAGAGGGGGAGGGGTGGAGAAGCAGATGGGCGCTTCTCCTGTGTGCCCTGGCGGGGAATCGAACCCGGGACTCCTGCATGCCAGGCCGACGCTCTACCACTGAGCCAACCGGCCAGGGCTCATTTACATTTTATTGATAAGTTAATGGCAGCTCAGGGAGGTTCACTGACCAACACAAACCAGGGCTGCTATCTAAACTCAGCTTAGTTTCAGTCTGATGTCCAGTGTACACAATCACACACATGGGAATCTTAAATCACTTCCGTGCAAATCAAAGTGATTTGGTCAAAGCTGGAAAAAAAAAATCGGAACCCCACATAAAAGACACCTGTGTCTTCCATATTACAATAACCACATGATATTGGTTTGACTTCATGGGTAAGTTCAATAAAAGGAATACCTACCATGACTGGAAAAATGATAGCAGCCACAGTCGACTTGAGGATCCAGAGCAGGGCTAGACACAACACCTGCAGGAAAGTGAACAGGTGGACTCTGCGCAGGGGAACATGGCGCAGGTAGATAAAGTCAGGCTGGTGCTTCAGGGGCATCAGAAGCAGCTTCAGACGGTCCATGAACTGAGGAGAAAAGGGGAAGAGAGTACAACTGCATTACTTCAAGAGACAGCACACAAAGTCATTTCTATTATGCCTAACTCTCCACTAGTGGTTTATATTCTATAATTTGGGCAAGCAGTGTCTGTTTCAAAGGACAGGGGTCAGGGAGTGCAGAAATTTAGTCTAGCAGAGTTAGACGCTGGATGAGTCCTCCAATTTCTATTATTACTTTGGAGGAATGTTATGCAGATATATGAGATAAAGTGGCTGCCAAGAATAAAGTCACAAAGCGAAATATAAATTCTAGATGCTCATCTCTTACTTTCTATTTATACTGTCTAAGTCTTGGGAGAGAGGATCTTGCGACTATTTTAATAATGATTCGCTGAAGCAAGACACCTAACTCATGTACCTTTGTTGTCCTATCTGCAAGAGGAGGAGATGCAGCTATGAGTCATATACATTTCAGGGATGTTTCAAGGATATAAAGGAAGTATCCAACTTGAAAATGAAAAAGCACTGGTATTTTCATAGGTTACACAGTATCTATGGCATAACTTAACTAACGCGTTCAGTAAAACATTACCATTTTTTTAAAAAGAAAAGCCATATGAATATTTATTACAGTGAGTTACTGAATGTCAACAACCAGATATATGAATCCTGGAGAGGCTATCACACTGTCATATAAAAACAGGTATTGAAATGACTGCTGAGCACCCATGTGCCAGGTCTGTGCTTCAAAGAGTAACTGTTGGGTTTACATTGATGATGATGATGATATTTCAGCACCTATCAAAGGATCTTTCAGACAGAAGATGCCCAGTACATAACTGCTGAGCTGAATTACTGTACAGTAAGGTTACACCCCGGCTTTCTTTGTGGAGGGAAGGGGCAAGGGCAGATGTAGACTGCGCTGTCACAGACAATCATCTCTGATGGGACTTCCTAGCTGCAGTGTTTCCTTTCTCCCGCTGGGGCCATTTTTGACTGGTGGGGTCCTTGCCACTTACAAAGATTGAGTCACAAAATTTCTTGCTAAATCAAATCTTCCCAAAAGTTCCAAAAAAGGAAGAATCAAGGGAAAAGTAAGGAAAAAGGCAATAGAAACAACAGTGCTGCAGAATTTTTAAAATCTACTATCTTCCTTTCAGTAAGGGATTTTCTCCCATCATTATGAAATTGATTTTTCCTTCTAATTCATAAACATGCACTGAGTGCTAACCATCAATTAAGCCCCTAGAATGCATGAAACAAAACTTTTTATCTAGATTGACCAATTAAATCTAAACAAAAATAAGAACGATTAGTTTGTAGGTCATATTAATTTCAATTTTTTCCTCTTAGAGGAATAAAGAGTATTTACAATGCCAGGTACAAATGAAATATTTTTATACATTTATCTTCCCAAAAGTTTCATGGACACAAAGAAAGCCACATTCATATTCATTTAGTCCAATGAGTGAAAAACCACCTTGTGTTTTGTAACAAATATCCTAATGGTGAAGAACTCTACTCAATGGACCTAAATAAGGAAAAACTAAAGTAGACTTTTCTCTTCTGGGGAGTCTGGCCACTTGCCAGCTCTACCTGACTCTAAAACCAAATTAATCTAAATTCAATAAGCGAAAGCAAGGACTATTATGAAGGGGTTTAAATAAGTTCTTATTATGTTCACAGAACATGCAGTCTTTTCCCCTTAAAACATTACTAAGTGCTAAATAAGGCTACAATTAACAAGGTGCCAGAAAGCAGCAGAAACACTTCCAGGTTCCCAGTGCCAATTAAATTAAAGCTCAACTGAAAGACAAAGTCCCTTACAAAGTTTTCCCTAATGATGTTTTTTAAAATGGGGGCTAATTTTTTACCAAAGTTGTGAAGAGCTAAAGATTTCGACAAAAGTGGCATATAAACCACACTGACTTTATTCTTTTATTGGTTCAAAACTTCAGATCATTGAATTCAGTTATGTGAAAAGCACATCAAATAAGAAGAGCCTGTTCATAGTACAGGGTAAAGGCAAATAGATACATGGTATCTTGAAGAGTGACATGAAAGTATTGATTTCCTTTTTTTCAGACAAAAAGAAGAAGAAAAAGAAAGAGGAAAAGGAAGGAAGAGAGGGAGGAAGAGAAAGAGGAAGAGAGAGAGGGAAGGAGGGAGGGAGGGAGGAAGGAAGGAAGGAAGGAAGGAAGGAAGGAAGGAAGGAAGGAAGGAAGGAAGGAATATAGATCAGAGGTCTCTTACATTTCTGGTCATATGACCTTTAAAAGCATATTTTAAGAATGGGGCCATGGCCTGGCCAGAGCTCAGCGGTAGAGCATCAGCCTGGCATGTGGATATCCCAGGTTTGATTCCTAGCCAGGGCACACAGAAGAGGCGCCCATCTGCTTCTCCACTCCTCCTCCTCTCCTTTCTCTCTATCCCTTTCTTCCCCTCCGACAGCCAAGGCTCCATTGGAGCAAAATTGGCCCGGGTGCTGAGGATGGCTCCATGGCCTCTGCCTCAGGCACTAGAATGGCTCCAATTCCAGTGGAGCAACAGCCCAGAGGGGTCGAGCATCGCCCCCTGGTGGGCATGCCGGGTAGATCCGGCTGGGCGCATGAGGGAGTCTGCCAGTCTGCTTTCCCCCCTCCACCCTCCCAACCGCTTCTCACTTGGGGGAAAAAAAAAATGGGTCTGTACAATAACATTTATTAACACAAGCTAACTTTGTTAATTAAATCAGAACATGAAAAGTAGGTAAATGGTAAGGAAAGTAGAAAATAAATACACTATAAAAAATTTAACAAATAATTAGCACTTTTCTTCAAAGATCTATTACTGTACTAGCCTTACTATTCAGATAACATGACTATACTTAGATTGCTATAAAAAACTTACCTGGACACCTTTGAGGGACGCTACCCCCATATACAGGAACACGCCATAGAGTACAGGCATGGGAATAAACTAGAAAGGAGAAAATTGGGAGACAGGTTAAAAATAATGATAGTAAATGGAGAAAAATAGTGTAAATAAAAGCTAAATCTGAAACTAAAAGATAGGACATAATAATATAGTGATCTCTAATTAGGGTGCTTTACGAATCATTGATACACTTTGAAATCCTTTGTACTAGAAATAAATGAAGGGTGAAAGTGATTCAATTTTCATTTGATGCCTGTTTGTATTTTTTTACAATGAGCAAGCATGATCTTAGTAACTTCTTCTTTAATGGGAAAAAAAAAATGTGTTACCCTTTCCGCTTAAAAGGAATGGCAGTAAACCAAATGCTTGCGTGGCTGTGCGGTGAGAGAGAGGGACAGGGTCACCTCACTCCTGACACCAGGTTCTTTCCAACAGTCTGTCGATTTCAATTCTTAACAAATTTTCCCCAAATGATCTATCTATCAGCTTGGTATTTAAATGCTTTTTTTTTTCAATTAAAAAAACCTCAGACGACTGTCCCCTTTCTTCCTCTCAGGACTACTGAGAACTAACTAATGAGAACACTGCTTGAAGGGAGCATCAAGCATCTGGAAGCGCTTAATTACACCCAGGGATTAATATACAACTTTGAAAACCAGCTTTGTACATTTCATGCTTTAATTAGCAAGAGTCCTTTTTACATTGATACAAAGTGTTCTAATAATGGAAAGTTCCACTGAGACGTTTGTAAGTTTTATCTATTCCTAGACCTTTGGAACATCCCTGATACTACAGAAACTAAGCCGGTCAAAGAGGATGCTGGTTCTGGGAAGTCTTCTATCTGGACTACAAAAGGGTCTCAAGCTTCTATTTTGAAAAAGAAGCTCAAGTAATTTCAGAAGTTTTCAAAACTAAAATACTAAAACTGCAGTCAAGTCATTCCAGTCTTACCTAATCCACATAATAGTATGACTTTAATTTTTAAAGAACTATTGCATGTGTTAAGTGAAACACAATTTCTATCATCCTTTCGTGATGGTTATCTGAAACAGTTCTGTATTTGAGACCCTTTGGCCACTACTGGGGAAATAGTAAATTCAGAAATGCCATGACCATCTCCCATTGTTACTGATTAGTTATAGGAATTAAATTTATATGGAATAAATATACTTATTTCTATAAAACATCACACGATTCTAAATAAAACCAACAGTTTTAATACAGGCAATTGGACCTTCAGCTCAAAGAAAAATAAATGACACTGAATGTTGAGAGAGGTGGGACGGATGGTATGAGTGGAGGAGAAGCCGTGTGTGCTGTAATACCCAACGGTCACCACCAGGAGGTGAACACAGCACGTTTAAACCACTTGAGTTCTGAAATGTGCCTTTCTTTCTTTTAGAATGCGCAGGCTTCCACTCCTTACCATTGCTCTGTACAAATTTACCAAAAAATAAAAATGAAGCTAACAAAGACACCATTTTATAGCTTTGACTCATTTCTTAATTTTTAAAATATCTTCTGCAGGCATGGGCCATTCCATTTTTCCTTAATACAGGATAATTTCCTTCTTGTCATTTTATTTCTAATTTCTTGGAAAGAAAGGAAAGGTAGAAGAGGGGAAAGAAAAGTACAGTTCCTGGAAAACCAGTTAGAAACCCTGCAGTAGTTACTTTTTAATCTCTATAATGTGTTTTCCTGGCTTGAAGGAAAGTAATCACAAAGCTGATCCTGGCCGATGTCCACCCCTCACCTAAGCTTAGCTAATATTTTCTCTAATGTGGTTCTAATACCAAAGTGAAGGCCAGCTGTGCCTTGTGCCCAGGTCTGCTCTTTCTGAACTTCTGATGATAAATATGTCTGAGTCTACCACAAAATAAAATCAGAAGTTACCAATAACTCGGGATGGCGTGGGGTACGGGCAGGGATATAGCTTTAGAAATGAATATGTTTTTAAAAATCGCCCCTTGGTAAAAAGGGAACACTATACAAAAGGAAGGCTATTAATTAGATTTTTGGCCAACTTCACTGTGATACAAATTATCTTGTAAAATTCACCATTTTTTTTATAATAATGAAGAGTCTCAATAAACATCATCCAGTTTGGAAATCTTGATGAAATTTAACAGAATCAATAGGTTAGATGATTTTTTTTTATTGGCTTTGGTTCATGAGTCACATCAGAAGGTCAATCTTTAAAAATTCATCACAATAAAAACATTCATCACAATAGGAATTTTCCAAAGGAAGGAAAGAAGAATATGTCTTTAAAAGATGAGATCCCATTTTAAGTTAAAATAATATTAATATTATATATATATATTAATAGGACATAGACCTTTTTACAAAGCAAGACAGGAGAAATTAAAACACAAGGCATACTAAGTTTATAGGCATATCTAGAATTTCCAAATGATAAAATTATGCAAAGAAAATTATATAAATAATCAATTATACCCAGAAGGCCAAAAAAAGTATAATTGTAAATATTACAATGCCTTTAATAAAAACAAAAATGACAGAATTAAGTGCTTGATCCCACAACCAGCTAGAATAATGAAATCGAGATGAAGTCGATGAAGATGAACATATTCAGCCTGGGTCATACCCAGACAAGGTCACTTAAAATTTCAGATTCTGGTGACTATCGTTTCACTCTTTTTCTCTTATTCCTCTTTTTAATTTTCTGATAGCGTTAGATTATTTTCATAAGAAAAAAATACAAAAAGGGTAATAATTAAGTCTAATAAGGAAGACAGATTGTAATTATCCAAAGCACAGATTTTAGTACAGGAGGAAGGCCTTCCGCAGAACAAGAGTTGTATGTATGTGTGGGTGCATGTTTGTGGGTAAAACCCTAAATGAGGTCCCAGTTAGGAGCATGGGCACAGAAATCAGACAGAGCTGGGTTCCAATTCTAGCATTACCTGTTGTGGGCCCTAAAAATAATTGTCAACTTTTCTCGTCAATATTCTCATCTATGTAGTGGTTCTGCTAAAGATTACACAGCACAAGACATCTAGTTCAGGGCCTGGCTAAGCATACTCAATAAATGATATATGTGGCATTGATGTCATCATCATTAGGACCTTCACTGGCAAGTCAAAAGCCTGTGACTGCAAAGCATCACTCTCTTTGGTCCCTCCGTGGTGGTGGCGGGGGATGAGGACAGAAGTACAGTCCAGAACAGGGGTCCCCAAACATTTTACACAGGGGGCCAGTTCACTGTCCCTCAGACCGTTGGAGGGCCATCACATTCACTGCTCCTTTCACCGACCACCAATGAAAGAGGTGCCCCTTCCAGAAGTGCGGCGGGGCCGGATAAATGGCCTCAGGGGGAAACGTGTGGCCCGCAGGGCCATAGTTTCGGGACGCCTGGTCCAGAGAATGGCTGCAACAGTCAGACTTGAAGTCTTGGTTTTATTTCCGCTCTAGAATATTGCCCCTTCAATTACAGCAGTTATCTTTAGGAACATATTATTAAAATAATATCCTAATGCTTAAAAATCGGGGCTAATAATAAAGTCGCTGACTTGCAATCTAGTCCCTAGTCATTGAAGAAACCATGGAGCAAGGTATGATGAGTCTGAAAATGCCACAGGTCTCTCTATATATGAAAATTGGAAAAAAAAAAACCCAGAAAAAATAAAAAGAAAAGAAAATTGGAAAATGGATGAGAGAAGCTAGGAAAGATCAACTCATGGGAAATAAAAGTGGGTGAATTTTCTGATGAAAGTACTGTTTTATTTTAAAAGATGGTAAACTCTGGGCCCTGGCCAGTTGGCTCAGTGGTAGAGCGTCGGCCTGGTGTGCAGGAGTCCCAGGTTTGATTCCCGGCCAGGGCACACAGGAGAAGCATCCATCTGCTTCTCCACCCCTCCCCCTCTCCTTCCTCTCTGTCTGTCTCTTCCCCTCCCGCAGCCGGGACTCCATTGCAGCAAAGTTGGCCCGGGCGCTGAGGATGGTTCTATGGCCTCTGCCTCAGGCACTAGAATGGCCCTGTTTGCAACAGAGCAATGCCCCAGATGGGCAGAGTATCGCCCCCTGGTGGGCATGCCGGGTGGATCCTGGTCGGGCGGATGCGGGAGTCTGTCTGACTGCCTCCCCGTTTCCAACTTCAGAAAAATAAAAAAATAAAAAAAGACGGTAAACTCTAATGGTTATGAAATCAGCCTTTGGAGCCAGAACTGCCTAAGTTCAAGTCTTGGCTCCACCATTTAAGAATTTTGTGACCTGACAAGTTATTCATAATTTTTCTTATCTGTAATATGAATACAATTATTAATATAGTTTTATAAGCGTAATTGGAGAACTAAATTTTTTAAATCCTTGCAGAACCTTTAGTCAATGCCAAGCTCAGTAAGTGGGAGCATACCATCATCCTTACTCACCATCATCATCATCACTATCATTTATCCCTGTTTCCGTGTTATCAGCAGAGTGTGTGGCATTTTGTAGGAGGTCAACCAAAGGTTGCCAAATACAAATTAAATATAAATCTCCCACATTTTGAACACTCAAAAAGTCTGAGAGATAAATTTTGGCCACTCCTCATCTTAAAGATAAACTAATTTGAGGAAAAGCAACAGAAGAAGCAGCGAACTTTACATGATATCTTTATTAATGAAGATATTAGGCTTGCCAGTAGAATGAACAAAGGAGGCTCTTAGCTGTTCTTTAATCTCCCCAAGTCTCCCATACAGAGCACTAACTAGCTTAACAGCCAATCTTTCCACTACAGAAACACATGTAAACTGTTTAACCAGCTGGGTAGCAGTTATGCCTGCTTCGCAATAATTCTGTATTGAATCAGTAGTGAAATGCGCGGCATGTAAGACGTGGCTGGCTACGTATTCACAAGGGGTATTCTTGTGATTAAAGCTAGTGTGCCATGATTCCTTACAATCGCCCATGTAAAAAGACAGATTTTGGCAAACAGACCAAAACAGAGGTCATAAACTTCATGCTCAAAGAAAGCCTGCACAAGTAGGCAGGGATACAACTACTTATACTGCTTAATGCATGTAAAAATTACTAGAATCATCTGAGGCCAGTAAACTTGTGAGGGATTAAGGTGTTCAGGCATTTTTATTTTTAAAAGTCATACATTTTTTCTTGATCCTCTTCATTTGATCTGTCTTTTAAGGCAAACTCTGAAGTAAAACCATTCTCTAAAGTTGTCACCTGTTTCTTTAAAACACACATAGTCACATGGTAGGGGGAAAGTTCCCTTGTCTAAGGTAATCCTGATCATGCCTTTCTGTGTGAATTCTGAGGTTAATTGTTAATCTTGACTTTTAACTGTAACTTTAGATTCAGTTGTAACTTAGATTTGTTTCACTCCAACCTCAACATCTGCTTCTTCCTGTATTGACTTTTCAAGTAGCTATATTAATTCTGTGGTGAATGCATAAACCTTAAGAAAACTTTAATGATGAAAAGGACACATGATCTAAAATAGGCTGACTTTATCAGCTATAATTCTTGAAGTTAAGAATATCTTAACTACTTAAGGAAAGAATCACAGTAGTCATTGCTACACTATTTTATTCTTCTTTTTAAATCTAGATTTCCCACATTATGTTGGAAACTATATTAACAAAACAATTTCATGACCCACGTTTTGGGCAAAATCTTCCCTAACAAAAACGTGTGCTAGATTGCCCTTGTCACTGATTCCTACAATGACTCTTTTTGCATTCACCCAACGTGCATGGACGCTAGCAGCTGAATGAGGGTGAACCTAAGCATGGATTACATATGGGAGGTCAAAGGGAAAGCCAGCTCGTACACACTGGTCCCTTTGATCTCGTACATCTCTCTTTTTCCTTCCTCTTTTCTAGTTTGCTCCTGTAGATACTAAGGTGCTTTGCACATCAAAGGAAAGACAAGAACAACTTTCAGCTTTAATTCCTCTGCAGCCATATTTGGGTACAGGGTGATAAAATAGTTAGAAAGAGGTGTTGTTGAAAATGTGAGTTTTGCAGCTCACCCTAGAAATAGCAACTTATACAGTATCTATTCTCTGTGTCTCTTGGGACCCACCCATGATTACGCAGCAGACCGATTCTCCAAGATGAAGGCCAATCCGCTGTCCCATCAACAAAAGACCCTGTAAACACATCTGACTTTTTTTAAAATCAGGATTGTATACTGTATTGATTAAAAAATAAATTAAAAATGGGTGGGGGTGATGAGTAAATATAAACGCTTGGAAAGATATCTATATTATCTCTTGTACAAAGAGTGACCAAGTAGAAGAGACCCCACAATAGAAGCTCTGCAGTGTATGAAGAAAGCCCACCTCCAGGGACACTAGGCACAGATTCATTCTCAGTAGAGCCTCCCACAATATGGGGTCATAACTGCCTGCAATGACCCCTCTAAAACCTGGTCTTTCCAGGTGAGGTCCCACCGTCTGGGCGGTGAAAGCTGTCATTCCATTTTCCCACTCACTGATGTGCCCGTGTCTCTGGGACAACAGAGGAACATGGAGCACGTGGCCGTGGATCTGACACTGAAACACAGCACCTTCAATCCTACCCCACAACTTGCTGCACACCAACAAAAGCAACAGATTTCCCTCTCTCCCTGTAGAGCAGCGATTTTCGACTTGTGTGTTCAGCAAGGGTTTTTTAAAAATTCAATACTTAACTACTTAGTCAGGAGCACTGGCCTCTTTTCCCTTAAATTGTCAAATTAAAAAAGATAACAGCAGCCAACACAACAATAGTCATCTAGTGTGAATGAATCAAGATTATATACCTCTCTTTCTTTGTTAGATCAGCAAAAAATATATTTTTTGGTGTGGGGCAGAGTGTAAGTAATTAGTTTATGTGTATCATGAGATGAAAAAGGTTGGAAATTGCTGCTGTAGAACTTAAGATTGAGCCTCTTTTAAGGTCCTATCTTTATAAGCAGAAATGACTTATTTAAGGTTATTTTAACTTTATATTCCATGTGTTACATGAGATACATACTCCTTCATGATTGCAGTCAAACAGGAATTAAGCCAATTAACTGACATTGTGGAAACCAAGGACAAATGATCAATATTTAAATCTTTTAACTGTTTAACAGGTATTTTGTGCACAATGTATACATTAATCTGAGTACCCTGTAGAATGTCTCATCTATATGTTAAGAAATTATCATTCCATTATTCTCAAAATCATCTAATTGGCAACTGACATCTAACTGATTTAACCTGAGCTAAATGGAAGGCTTTTGCCTTTCACTATCTGTCCTGTGTTGTTTGAATTCTTTACAAGAGTATATATACCGCTGCTCATGTAATTAAATAAGCATTTTAAAAACCTTAAAAATTAGAATTGTTTAAAAATATACAAAAATTTTCAGGAAAGAATCTGGAAGGATACTGTTAACAGTCCTTGTGTATAGCTATTAGGTTTAGTGCTTTGCACTGTAGTTCAAAGCATAAGAAGCAAATATCAATAACTGGCTATTATGGTTTATATAATAGAAAAGCAAAATAAAATGCTTGTGCCACAAAATGAAATTGGAAATTTCATGGCAAGTGTGTACTAATCTTAACCTTCTGTTTTAGTCCTATTTCTGTTTCTAAGTAGGTTTTCACATATAGTTTATACTTATCGATTTAGTTGGACATTCACCCCATCAAGCAAACCTATGTTTTGACTCTTAACTTCCTAAATAATCTACCATTTTATTTCTCTTCTTCAAAAGTTCAGTTCTAAGTTTTCTAATTATAAATCAGTTATTTTACTCTATTTACCCTTTGTGGATATTAGGCCTTCTTATTCAAAGAAAACAGAAACAGTGAATAACAATTAAGAATAGGAGAAAAATGCAAAATGATTATCCTGATTAACTAATGTTATGCAAGAGTCTAAATACAGGGGTAGAGGAGAGCAAAAGTCAGGGACAAGTCAACGGAGTGAAGGAAAGAAAAGATGTAAGGAAACTAGGAGTAAAAGATGTGGAGTTTAGGGGAAATCAACTAGACTGAACTGCATGAAACTGCCATATTCATAGGTCAAAAGGTTTGAATATTGGTAATTTAATATGGTTCAATCAAATCATTGCAATAATAATAATAATATGAATAATAGTAACAAGAGTAAAGGACTGAGAAGAAAATCAATATAAACGTTTTTTTAAAGTCTTCATTCTATTGGCCCCCTGCTTCAGGGTGTTATACAACTGAGAGTCCTGCAGATATTTCATAAGAAATTCTATTCTTCACATATTCAGTTATCTGTCAGTACTTGAGAAGGAGGAAGAGGTATTTCACATATTTACCTTCAAGATGGGAGCCATAAAGACTGACAGACCAGTCAGAATAAACACAAGGGTTCCAGTGACTCTTTGTTCCCTGAAACCAAATCAAAAGATTACCAATCTACCTCTTGTTTTCATAAACATGCTCTTGTCTTTCCACCTTCAAAAAAGACTATACTTTGACCGACTCAGTGTTTGGCTAAAATAGCAAAGGTGTTGATAGCATATGTAATTAATACCTCAAAGACAGCATATAAGCTCAACAAAACTATAAAACTCTCTGAAAAATACTGTAATATGTGATTTGAATTCATCAAGAGAAAGTTGATTCTGCTGAATCCTTTTGCTCCTTTTAGTATCAAGAAAGAAAAAAATTCACTTGCTCTTGGTCCATCAATTACTGGCCTCTTTGAAGCCCTTATTTTTTAAACAACTTGAACTGTTGTGTAATTACACCTTCTTTCACGAGAGACAGATATTACATTGTCCCACATGCTAATTAATAAACAGCTCAGGGAAATTTCATAAGTGCAATAAATCCCATCAGTCTAATTTCCAAATCCACAACAACAAAAGTACTTTTTAACAAATATGATTCCCATACAACACCCCTTCCCCCGGCCCCCAAGAAAGAATCACCCACTGTTTGGGCGTGGGAAATGATGGCTCTGTCATGTGAGCTAGTCACCCAAGCACTTTGGGGCAGGGCTTGCTGTGAAAGAGTACACATATAAAGGTCCTGTACAACCCTTCATGGCTACCCAAAATTAACAGCTGCAGGTCAAAGTTTCTCAGTGCTTTTGGGGACAAAAAATGAATTGGGAAATAAGAATTCTTTTCCCTTCATAGAACCTTAAAAACCATAAGCAGACTAAAGAGTTTTAGGGTATCTCAATACAGCTGAAAGATTAAAGAGTTTGGCCTTTATATATGATGCTATAGAGTAAGCACTGCAGCACCAAAAGGGCCTGCATGTTGAAGAAAATGAACGACCTGTCTGCATTTTTACATTGTATTGCTTAGCCTTTCATGAATCAAGGGACATTTATTTATCATAAGAAGAGAACTCACAAAAAAAATATTGAAGATTCTCTTTCTGATGAAAAATTTAGTCCTTTCTAGAAATGCAAGTATAGGAATAAATCAATCATCACCAGCCCTTTCTCCTCCATATCTGCCCATTTCATTATGATTGACGTGTGAATGTGCGCACGGTGTGTTTTGTAGAGCTATTTTCTTCTGACTTAACACACCTCACTCCAAGAAACTTTGGTTGCTCTCCAGGTGCAGAAGTCTCTGTCTCCATCTTCAAACTGTCGATGTGAGCAATGGAGATAACAGTAGCAGCCACGTACCATGGAAGAGCCATGAAGGAGCACACCACCATGAGGATGGCTACCCAAAAGAGATCCAGGTGATATCCAGCTCCCTTCTGTAGAAACAAAATCATGTGAAGAAAAGACTTGGATTGCTATAAAGTCATATTTTCAAGTGGGAATTAAGATTAGTAAAAGAAACCTATTCACTTTGCTTGATAAAAAATATTGACCAGAAGGTAAGCTTCTTGAGTGAGGGGACTCTATTGTCCTCTTATTATTCACCCTAGGAAGTAAACACAAAGTGGCCATATGACACCTCTTCTGGTTTGATTTGTTACAAATTGTTTGTTTGTTTATTGTTACTTATCCTCTCTGCATCCAATTTGGTAATCAGAACAATGGCGAAAGTGGCCATATGATACCTCTTCTAGTTTGATTTGTTATAAATTATTTGTTTATTGTTACTTATCCTCTCTGCATCTAATTTTGTAATCAGAACAATGGTGATTTCACCTGTACCTTGAAGAGCATGAAGTAACAGAGGCAAAGCATCTTGTAGGCATTTAAATGGTAGTGGTTGTTACATAGTAGGGACTCAATAAATGGTGGTAGTAGCAATAGTGGTATTGGTTGTTGTTAATGTAAGCACAAAAAACACCCTAAAAGCAGGCACTATGCTCTCTCTGCTTGACTGCTTAGTAGTATACTGTTCACTAGACAGTATTCAGTATATGTAGACTAAAGATCCCAGAGCAACCTTGAGAAGTTATGTAGACCATTTTTCACCTTTCATAGTAATGGAAATAGCTGTTTATAATCTACTAATCGTTATCATTATGGTAATTAATATCCCCTTAATCAGAATAGGGTGATTTCAAACATTGCCCAATGGTCACATTTATTGACTGGGAGAGCAGACAAGGTAACAAAAGGTCCAGGTCTTTTATTCACTAAACAAATATAGTTAATTGTGCCCACAATGTTATTCTATGGTTATATTTCTCTGCTGTATTTGTGAAGAAATCAAATGCTTAATACCCCTATGGAGCCTGAGAAAACAGAGCAGTCCATTTTCACAGCATGAAAGCAGCAGCACCGAGAGCCAGACTATGACCAATCCGAGGGAACGGAGGCGTTGGCTTTCAAAAATGAGAATGTGATTTTACACCAGGAACCCAGTGACTGTTTTGGTTCAGATCCTGTTACAGTTAGTCAGAACACTGCTCTCTTTTCACTGAAATGCCACGATTTCACCCCTGGCTCACACACATGGGTCTAATCATCTTCTCAGAGAACTCATCACAGGCAAGGGTAGCTGACACAGGAAAGAAAAGCGTGAATTTACTTAGTCTAAGTTTGACTAGAAAAAAACTCCTTGGGAGACAAGGAGATTAATATATATTCATAAAACCAGTTCATTGCAGCATAAGTTGTTTGAAGGCCTAATGCTTTATATCGGGAGTGGAATAAGGTAGGGGAAAGAAGAGAAAATGTGTGGATGGCTAAAATGAACTCATTAAGTCATGACTAAGGAGATAAATATCATGATATATCTGGGGGCTCAGTCATTCATTCTCAAGAAATACTGACTGCAAATTTATTAATAGGTATACGTAGTCCTATTGATAAAGACATACTTGAGAATGAAGCAAAGATTTCGACACTCATGGAGTTTGCATTCTACTAAGAGAGACAACAATAAATAAGCAAACTAAACAGTACCTTAAGTACACACTAAGGGGAACAGTAGAAACTTGGGCTCACTTGCTCAGTACATGGGAAGCCACTGGAGGGTTTTAAATGGAGGAGTAACATGATTTGCTTATGATCTAAGCACTAGGACTGCTGTGTTAAGAACAGACTGAAGAGGGTCAAGGACAGTGATACCAGTAAGACCTCCTAACTTACAAGCTCCACATAAGAACTTGTGATGGTTAGAAAGAAAGTGGTAGCAGCGAAGATGGCAAGAATAGGTTGGATTCTGGTTATACCCTCAGGTGGAGCTTACAGAATTTGCTTACTCCTGCCTATGGATGAGTCTTATGAACTTACTACATGCCATTCATGGTCTGCCTCTGTTCACATCTGTAACCTCAGCTTTCACCTGTCCCCTGCTTGGATCCTATGCCATGACCACATTCAACCACACATAATTCTTCAAATGTCTTACTCACTAAGGCATTTGTCTTTTTGCTCACATAGCACTCCTTACCTGGAATAAACTCTACTCTGTCTTCTTCTTCCATTGACTCAGTTCTACTCATCCCTAAAACTTAAATCAGCCTTCGCCTTTTCTGGAGTTTCTCCTGCTTCAGCTGAGTGAGATAGATGAGTTCAGTAAGTAAGGTTAGGGCTCCTCCTTTGTGTTCCCCTGTCTGTCAATTTATGTTTTCCTCTATTACAGCACTCATCATTCTGTTTTCAAGTTGTATGTGTACTTATCTGTCTCTGACATTAGACGATAAGTAACAGTAGGACTGTGACTGTATCCTGAATACCTTGGCAGAGTGAATGATATATAGTCAATTTTCAATTAATCTTCACTAAAAAAATGAATGAAAAGTAGCATGTATACAGTCTTCTGAATGGCAACTACAATTAATTAATATAGCCATACAACAAAATTAAAACTATATTTGTTAATTGGTAGAAATGTGAGTCATTTGGGGGGTGGGATGGGGTGGACAACAGCTGGGAATATCACATAGTTTTAAGCCTTGTTTAGACTAAACCATTCAAGACTATATTAGAAGTACCCAACATGGTAATTAATAGGCAGGCTCTCTAAATCTTGTCTCCAAGAAAACTGTATTAAGTTCAAGATGTGCACACTGGCCAGATCAATGGGTCAAAAGAGTATCTATTGCAGAAAAAATCCATGCATGTTACCCTGAGCTGTCTCCATGCTTTCCTACACTCTTCCAATAGAAAAAAGTTTGAGTTAAATACCCTGGACACTTGCAAAAAGGGGCCACATAATATCAAAGCGGGCAATATGAGGATTTTAGAAAGTACAATACCAGAGTAACTGCAAAAGCACCAGAATAAATAAAAGTTCTGGGACAAAATAATTAATAAATATATAATTTCTCTGTGCCTGTTGACATCACTCCTTTCAAAAAGTCTTCCAGGCCCCGGCCAGTTGACTCAGTGGTAGAGCATTGACCTGGCATTGAATGTCCTGAGTTCAATTACTGGTCAGGGCAACAGGAGAAGTAACCATCTGATTCTCCACCCATCCCTTTCCCCCTTCTCTCTCTTTCTCCCTTTCCTCTTCCCACAGCTATGGCTCAATTGGTTCAAGCGCATTTTCCACAGGCACTGAGGATGGCTCCATGAAGCCTCTGCCTCAGGTGCTAAAAATAGCTCAGTTGCGGGCATGGCCCCAAATAGGCACAGCCTTGGGCTATCCCTCTTCTCACTTGGAAAAGAAGAAAAAAAAAGTCTTCCTTTCCCACAACCACACTGAGCCCATAACTTAGAACAATCTTTATCTTCCACACCTGACATTAATAATCCACACATAGCAAGAACTCAAATGTTTGAAAGGTTGAATATGTCCTTCAAAGTTTAGAAAAGTTCTTGTCTTCATGAATATAAATCCAGAAGATATTCTACTTTCTGAAGCTGGAGATTATTTTAAGTAAAAGAATAGGAAGGGAAACTTTACTTCATTTTCATATTGTACATGCTTTGCTGACACAAAGTCACTTAGGAATACATCTATAGAGATAAAAAAAAAATCTATGAGAGGAAAAAGACTAGCCTAACTGTCTAGTTTCCATCTGGTAATAGATGATTATTAAAGAGGCGTCAGGAGCAGTGGACACACATGCACAGACACAGAATAAACATCCATGCTTGGAGCCTTTCCATGATCCAGGCGGTAAGGGGACCATGACATCATTCTTCCCACCATGGGGCTCACGATAGGATGAGGGGACAAGTATTTGTACACAAATTGCAATGCAGTCCAAATATACATTCAAAGAAGCGTGAAAAAGACGCCCAAAAGCACAAAGGATAAAGTGTTGAACTATGTCTAGAAACAATCCACAAAAACTCCCTGCGGTGCAGACATCTAACAGGGACTGGAATAATCGAAGCACTCACTATGAGAGCTGGAGATGGGTTGCCGTGCTTGTAGGTTATCACTCATCTCCAACAGTGTAACAATCTGAGAACCATGTAGTTCAAGATAACAAAATTCTTCAGTGTGCACTCACTCATTGAGTCTGCCGTATGGAAACCATTATGATAGGCCACAGGAAAGCTGAACACAGGACTAGTACATGGTCTTATCTTAAAAATGTTTTGGTCTAGAAAAGGAGATAAGGTAATTTTTATATTTAGAGGATCTTCAATGATGGTGAGGATTTTGATAAGTGGTAATCACTGAGGAGTGGAGAGTGGAATAACTAGCAGACGAAAGGGCCAGATAAAAACTCGGAATTCATTTGACCACAGCATTGTATAGTGTGCGAGGAGAAGGATTTTAAATTTAGGTTGAGATCATATTATAAAGAGACTTCAGTCCCAGGCTACAGCAAATTGATATTCTTCAAGGGGCAAAGATTTAGAGGCCATGGTGTAAAGGCTTAGAAATATAGGACTGACACAGAACCTCACTTTAAAAAAAAAAATCACTGCTTTTGAAATGAAGAAAGGGAGACTGGTTATTAACTCAGAACTAAACAATTAGAATAGTCTAGAAATGAAATAAAAGGATCTGAGGTTTGAAAGGAGGAATAAAGAGGAAAAATAATAAAAGCAAGCCAGATTTTGGAGTTATTCAAGAAAACACACTCAAATTAAGGGTTTTACCATAGAAGATATCAGAAAAAATATATTAATTACTATTACCACCTAACATCTATTTCTATATACCCATCCTAAACTATTTCTCCCTTCCACACCCTATCTATAACAGATAAAATCTCTTTCTTTGTGAGAAGTGTCCCTTGCTTTGCAGTTTGAAGTTCGGACACTCATCCTGCCTATGCAATGACTCGGGGAATGACCTTAAAGAAGTCATGACCTTGCTGAACCTGGTCTGCAGGCATAATGTGGGGAAAAGCTAACCAAAATGATGGCCAAAAAAAGCCGGTGCCTTGGCGTGCCTGCATCAATACAGAGCTGTGCAGCAGAGTGGAAAGGTGGATCCCATCCCAAAGAGAACAGCCAGCCAGCCAGCGCCACTGGACACAGAGCCAAAGCAAATGCCACCCAAAAACATGCCGCTTTTATATATCACAATGCCGCCATCTCTCTCACTGTATCAGGTTTCTCCTTGGACTCAATTTCATAGCAGCCTGGACCCTTTATAGTTTTAGACAAAATCTCCAATTTTAACATTCCACAGCCTCCTTTCCTAACAAAATGTGAACAAAACAATATTCAGAGTGAAATGCCTTTAATTCATGATGAAACCCCCACTGGTCTCTTTAGATTTGTGTCAAAAGACTGGCACTTATGTGTTACTAGTGTCATTCAAAGGAATGACTTCAAATAAGCAATTCCAAAAGTGATAAAGCACTAATACACTAACTCCTATTTTAAAAGGTAAATCCCAATATGTGTTGATTTTCTAATGTTTTCTACAGGGAGTAGGAGAATTAAAAAATTCTATGCTTTATCAACCCTAAATTTGCTAAATTCAAAATTCATAATTTTAAAAAGAAAACAAGCATAATAAAAACAGGCACTTACCTCCAAAGACACACAGCAATCCTGGCCAACTAATATATCAAAACTAAGAAGATGTTTCCAAATATTTTTCCAGAATAAAATATATATTAGTCAACATCCATTTTTAGCCTTTCAAACTAAATCAATGCTGAAACCCCTCACAGTATAGATCATCTAAAAATGCTTTGCCAAATATAGGATACATCTTATACAAATCATGGCTTACCACACAGAAAGTGAGAGAAATGACTAGACACAAAAAACAATGGCAACAAGAAAGAGTAAATCTACAGAGTCAGTAAGACCTGGAGTCTAAGACTGCTCTGAAAAACCATGTGAGTCCTTGAGGGCTGAAGGTTTGGATTAGACCCATCTTTGGAACTCTATGAACAGGAGACCAATCCTAGGGATATGGGAAAAAGGTATGGATGGGAAACAGCCCTGAAATAAAAATAAAATGCTCTACACAGCATACCAAATTAGTCAACTTGGAAAAAACAGACAAAAAAAAAACCACTACAAAACTACAGAGAAAGCCAATGGGAAAACATGCCTCTCTTGGCTTTTCCACTAGATATAATGCCATAGAAAAGAAAAAGAAATCTCCACAGATATTCCTGACAATTGGGTTTGGGGCTGAAATTTACATTACCCTTACGGTCTGGAAAACCTTCAGCCAAATATGTAGTCCAAGTTCCTGGCCTTCTCTAAACTAGTCTTGCCACCCCAGCCTCAAAAAATATATAGATACAGATATAAAATATTAAAATTATACTGCATCAAGCTTCTAAGATTCAATGACCAATTTATACAGAAGACAAAAGAACATGCTAAATGTCACTACAGGGAAACAATCACCAAGATTTAGACCATGATAAATTCTTCAGTATAACTGTAGCCGATTTTACTTTGTAAAAATGAATGGAAAAATATCTCCTCTCCCGCATATTTTTCTACAATGTAAAGTTGACATTCCTTTATCAAACAGTAGAGTCCCTCCATCACCCCCTTGAATGGTGGTTGGTCCTGTGACTATTTTAACCAATCAACTGCTGCAAAGTAAAAATGTGGAGCTGTGCTGGTTGTAAGTATACCTATGAAATGGCCCAGCATCTCCTACTTTTTAATTCCTGGAAGTCAGCTGCCACATAACAAGTACTACAAACAACTCAAGACTGCCATGCCATGGGAAACATAAGCCACATGGAAAGGCCCCAGAGAATAAAATGCCGTGGAATGAGAGAGAAGAGAGAGGGAGGGACAGAAACTCACGCCAAGGACTATCACGGTATTAGATATGTGAAACGTGAGTAACTGAAGAAGGCATCTTGGACAAGTAGCCCAGTCAAGCCTTCAGGTGGCACTGGCCCCAGACATTATCTAGCTGCAACTGCAGGAAAGACCTCAAACAAGAAGTATCCATGTGCACCCTGTCAATACAAAGAAACCCAAGAAATGATAATAAATTGTTGTTTTAAGTCACATTTGTACAAGAAGTGGGCTCTGTAATAAATCTAACTAAATGTAACCTCAAAGTGTGATCTGATCATAAATTCCTAACTGATCAGGTCATGGTAGGTAGTCATGTCCCAAGCATATAACTTTTAGTAAAAGTCTTCTCTTTGCCTTAAACAAGCCCTGTCCATTGTTTTGGTACATCTAGGTTAACAGGCTTTTGAAATGTCTCTTTTTCAGATCCCCCAGAAGCCCTGAAGAGAACACACAATCTTGTTAACTATCCTGTAATCCAATCCCCTCTGTTGACTCAAATAAAGTCAAATAAACCCATTAAAAACTCTCTATAGATTTGGACATTCTCACATTGACTTTGTTAAGTTTTCAGGTGGCTTATTATACAGCAAAAAATAAACAGATCAACAATCTGGTTGTTCTCAAAAAACAAATAATAGGAAAAAAATTGAGAGAGAGAAAAAAAATCTATGGACTAAAAGTTTATAAAAGACTTAAGATAAAAATGTTCAAATTTTGCCTGACCAGGCAGTGGTACAGTGGATAGAGCGTCGAACTGGGATGCGGAGGACCCAGGTTCGAGACCCAGAGGTCATCAGTTGGAGCACGGGCTCATCTGGTTTGAGCAAAGCTCACCAACTTGGACCCAATGTCGCTGGCTTGAGCAAGGGGTTACTCGGTCTGCTGTAGCACCACGGTAAAGGAACATATAAGAAAGCAATCACCCCACCCCTCCTTCCTCTCTGTCTCTCTCTTCCCCTCCCGCAGCCAAGGCTCCATTGGAGCAAAGATGGCCCGGGCGCTGGGGATGGCTCCTTGGCCTCTGCCCCAGGCGCTAGAGTGGCTCTGGTCGTGGCAGAGTGACGCCCCGGAGGGGCAGAGCATCGCCCCCTGGTGGGCAGAGCGTAGCCCCTGGTGGGCGTGCCGGGTGGATCCCGGTCGGGCGCATGCGGGAGTCTGACTGTCTTTCCCCGTTTCCAGCTTCGGAAGAAAAAAAAAAAAGAAAGAAAGCAATCAATGAACAACTAAGGTGTCGCAATGAAAAACTAATGATTGAATGCTTCTAATCTCTCTCCGTTCCTGTCTGTCTGTCCCTATATATCCCTCTCTCTGACTCTCTCTGTCTCTGTAAAAAAAAAAAATGTTGGAACTTCATTTGGATCCTGATTTAAATAAAATAATTTATATTTTAAAGTTTATTATATTTATGGCATATTCATAAATTTAAGTGTTGACTGAATATTTGATAATACTAAAAAACTTTGTTCTCTTAGACTGATGATAATATTGTAGTCATGATTTTAAAAAGATACCTTTAGAAATACACTTTCTAAAAAGTATAGATAAAATGAAATGCTGTCCACATTTGCTTTGAAGTGTTACAGGAAGAGGGTAAGATGATAGGGACTAAAATGATATAAGATTAGACATGAGTTGATCATTGTAAGAGTTGGGGATCTATAGCTCAAGCTATACCATTCTGTGTACTTCTATATATATTTAAAACTTTCCATAAAAATCTTTCTATAATAAAAAAATTTTTTTTTAGGAATAACTAAAAATAAAGTGTTACTGAATTGGACAGAGTCTCCTATACCTCCCAGAAGCAAATAAAATTTTCTCTGGAAGGCTTTGACGCATGTGCATAGGAAATTTAGTTCACAATTTTTTTTAAGAAAATGCTAAATACAGAAGGAGGAATAATACCAGGAGTAAGAGTCAGCAAAAAAAACAACAACAAAGTCAAAATGAAGCATGCAAATATAACATATAAACAAAATAATAAATAAAATACTATATAAAAGAATAAGAATTTAGGTACTAACAAAATTCAACAGGAAGATTTGAGAGGCCCTGGCTAGTTTGCTCAGTAGATAGAGCATCAGCCTGGCATATGGACATCCTAGGTTCAATTACTGATCAGGGCACACAAGAGAAGCTACCATCTCCTTCTCTCCCCATTATACCATTCTGTCTACTTCTTATATATCTCTTTCTCTTCCCCTCCTGCACCCAGTGGCTTGATTGGTTAAACAATTGGCCTGGGCTCTGAGGATAGCTCAGTTGGTCCAAATGTGTCAGCTTTAGACGTTAAAAATAGCTCGGTCAATTTGAGCATCGACTCTACATGGGGGTTGCCAGGTGGATCCCGGTTAGGGCGCGTGCAGGAGTCTGTCTCACTATGTCCCCTCCTCTCACTTAAAAGAAAAAGAAAGATTTGGAAAAAAATAAATTTTTAAATATAAAACTGTTTAATTCTTGAAAGGAAATATTTAATGGGCTGGTTTAGTGGTAGAAGAGAACCAACCAACAGAAGAAAGAGTTAGTAAAAAGAAAGATCTGAAGAAACTACCCAAAATATAACAAAGACCCAAGAGGTAAGAAGTGTAAAATACATCAATAAATAAAGTAGAAATAGAGAGCAATATGGAGAGGTACAATGAATTCTACTTGGAATTCCAGAAGAATATATTAATGATTGAAAGAGTCAAAGACTTACACAATTCCATAATTGATAAAATACAGGAAGATTCAGGAAGCCCAACAATTCAATATATAATAAAAATAAATCTATTCATATACAGGTTAGAGTGACATTCCAGAAAAAAAAAATCAAAAAGATGATAAAAGCATAAAAAAGAAAAGAATGATTATTTAAAAAGAAATGAGAACTATACTGACAGTTCACAGAACTAATGAAAAATAGTTTCTAAGTGCTGAAAAAAAATAGCCTTCAACCTAAAATATATCCAGAGAAACCACATTTCAAGAATGAGGGTGAGACAGAAACATTTTTAGACAAACACCATTGAGAGAGGTTACTACTCAAAAATGGCCACAATAGAAAATTTCAAAAGTCTAGTCAATTCTGTTTAAGAGAAATAATTCATATAAAGGAGAATATTCCAAAGAGGAAGGTCTTAAATGAGAAAAGAAGGAAGGAAGGAAGGAAGGAAGGAAGGAAGGAAGGAAGGAAGGAAGGAAGGAAGGAAGGAAGGAAGGAAGGGGAAAGAAAGAGAGAGAGAGGGAGGGAGAGAGGGAGGGAGGGAGGGAGAGAGAGGGAAGAAGGGAGGAAAGAAGGGAAAAAAGAAGGAAGGAAAGAAAGGAGGGAGGAAGGAGAGAGAAAAAATAAAATGGGAAACTTTTAGTAATTCTAAGAATACTGACCATGTCTAATTAATTGGATTTTTAAATTCAGATAGCAATAAAATCTGCGTAATAACAGCATATGATCAGGAAAAAAATATCAAAATTAAGCCACTCTTTAGTCCTTGGCATTCTTCAGGAGAAGGGTAAAAATATTAACCTTAGAACTTAAATATGCATTTCAAAGTTACAACATAGTCACTAAAGAAGAAATAAAGTGTAATAGAAAAAAAAAGAGTGAAAAAAATAAAAACAAAACTATATCAACGTCAAAGAGGGTAGTCTGTGGTCAGGAGGCTCAGTGGATAAAGTGTCCACTTAGTTCACCAGAGGTCATGGGTTTGACCCCTGGCCTGGGTATATACAAGAAGCAATCAGTGATTACACAACTCAATGGAACTGAGTAAAACAACCAGTTGATGTTTCTCTCTCTCTCCCCCTTCCCACTCCCTAAAATCGATGAAAACATTAATAAAAATATTTTTACAAACATAAAAGAGGGCAAAAAAAGGGGGGATAAAAAGAACACAGAAAAAAATAGAAAATAGAAAGCAAAAGAAATGTGGTGATAATAGATTCAAATGTATCAGTCACTGGCATCAATTTAAATGAATAGTTGAAAGCAAAGAATGTAAAAATTAATTTTTTTAAAAGTCCAGCTATGTGTTTTTTAAAAAGAGACACAGCAGGTATAGCAGGGAAAAAGGGGAATAGAAAAATATATACTGGGTTTTCGCTGGTTGGCTCAGCTGTAGCATGTCGGCCGGGCGTGTGGATGTCCTGGGTTTGATTCCCAGCCAGGGCACACAGGGGAAGTGCCCATCTGCTTCTCTACCCTTCCCCCTCTCCTTTCTCTCTATTTCTCTCTTCCTCTCCCACAGCCAAGGCTCCATTGGAGCAAAGTTGGCCCAGGCGCTGAGGATGGCTCCATGGCCTCCACCTCAGGCACTAAAATGGCTCTGATTACAACAGAGCAATGGCCCAGATGGGCAGAGCACTGCCCCCTAGTGGGCATTCCAGGAGGATCCCAGTTAGGTGCATACGGGAGTCTGCCTCTCCACTTCTCACTTCAAACACACACACACACACACACACACACACACACACACACACACAAAATATATATATATATATATATATAAGGTCTACCGGAAAAGTTCTGTCTGTTTTTGGAATAAAACAAAATAGAAATTTTTCTTACCATCAACAAACTTTATTAAATAATATAATTGCCATTATTATTAATGATTTCTTGCTAGCGTGAGGGCAATTTGTATATCCCATTTTTGAAAAATGTTTTATCTTTTGATGCGAAAAATTGAACCAGTGCTTGTTTGATATCTTCTTCATTTTTGAATTTTTTGCCCTTCAAAAACTTTTGTAAGGACAAAAACAAGTGATAGTCGGTATTATTCCTTCACTGAATACTTTCAATAAATTTTTACATGCTTCTGTAGCATTTCTTCCTTGTTGAAATTCGTAAAAATTACACTGGCGTAAATGAACTTTTATCAGTAGCCATGGGTACACTATGGCTTCACACATAAGACTAACGTGAATCAACTTTGTTTTAGTTAATTTGCTACATCAGTATGTATACATTAAGTGATAAAAATAGAGAGGCACACATGCTCCAAATAAACATGTGCTTACGTGCCGAAACTTGTGATAGAAACGGACAGAACTTTCCGGTAGACCTTATATATAGGTATATATATGTGTATATATATATATATATATATATGTGTGTGTGTGTGTGGATATATATGTGTGTGGATATATATGTGTGTAAAAATTAAAATTTATCACTGCTTTATTAATACAAAATGAAATAAGCTTTAAGGCAAAAAGTATTAATAAAAACAAAGCATCAAACTTTGATTCACTAAAAAGTAAACTAAATATAAATGTGGATGTACTGAAAAACATGGTTTCAAAATAATAAAGAAATAGTAACAAAACAAAAATATAGTACAAAATATTAACATAGTAATAAATTGCATCTTTGAAAACAGAATGGCACAATTATCAATCAATAGGCTATATTGATCAAGGAAGATAAAAAGCACAAATCAGTAATATTAGGAACTTAAAAGAAAAAAATATAACAGACCTAGAAAAATAACAAGGGATAATATTAGAAGCAACATGTCAATAAATTTGAAAATATGAGGAAAATAGAAAAAACTTAAAAATATGTTACTAAAATAAAAATATAGAAATTCTGAGTGTTTTCACAAAAACATGCCTGCTAGTTTTACAAGCATGGCTGATTATGCAAAGGAACTATAACCTACTAGGTTGCTAAGCTGGTTAAACAATAGAAAATCTATTAATATAAGTCACTACATCACCAACTAAAGAAGAAAATCCACATTTTTATCTCAATAGTTTCTTTAAAAAATTTTTTAAGTTAAATATATTGAGATGGCATTAGTTAATAAAATTATATAGGTTCCAAGCATACAAATTCTATGGTACATGATCTGTATAATGCATTGTGTGTCCAACATCCAAAGTCAAACCTTCTGTCACTATATATTTGACTCCCTTTCCCTCTGGTAACCCACTATACTGTTTCTATGACTCAATAATTTCAGAAAAAAGCATTAGTTATTGTCTTCATTAAGGACAATTACCACATTAAAATCAGATAGATATAGGGTGACAGTGACTGAGTGGTAAACGGTTTATAATATGCTTTATGGTGACTAAGAAAATACAATGTGAAATAATTTCTTCACCATTAAGTGAAATCTTCCTAAAGTATTATACTAAGGACATGTGTCAACATAAAGAGATCCTAAGATTCTGCCAAGCCTTAAAGAATATCGGTTATAACATAGATCCCAATGAAACCATCTTAGTTTAGGATCAATATTTACTTTCAAGTACTTCAAAGAAAGTAGAAGGCAATAATAACCATTACTATGAGCATTTTACCTTGAGTTTATGTTCCTTCCTGTTTACAATCACAGCTGTGATTTGCTGGTCCATGAATATCAGAATGGTGACCAACAAAGCAGGGATAGCAGCTGCAAGGTACACCCACCAGGGGTTTCCTCCAAATGGCGGAACAAACCAACCACGGTTTGGACTCGTTGGCTTAAAGAAAAGAGAAAACAATATCAATACATACTTCTTGGTGAAAAATCAGTGGGGAAACACACTTTTATTTTTGGAGAGTCAACTTATTGAAAAATGGAAACAGTTTTACTGATAGATTGAACAAAGAAGATTATTCACCAAAAGTTTTCTAAAGAAAATTAGTTTTAAGGCAATATTTTAAATGAAGGATACGAAGAATGCAGGCTATGGCCTGACCAGGCAGTGGCACAGTGGATAGAGCGTCGGACTGGGATGCAGAGGACCCAGGTTCAAGACCCCAAGGTTGCCAGCTAGAGCGCAGGCTCATCTGGTTTGAGCAAAGCTCACCAGCTTGGACCCAAGGTCGCTGGCTCGAGCAAGGGGTTACTCGGTCTGCTGTAGCCCCCTGGTCAAGGTACATATGAGAAAGCAATCAATGAACAACTAAGGTGTCGCAACAAAAAACTAGTGATTGATGCTTCTCATCTATCTCCGTTCCTGTCTGTCTGCCCCTATCTGACTCTTTCTCTGTCTCTGTTAAAAAAAAAAAAAAAAAAAAAAAAGACAGGCAAGAATTGTTTTTAATACTGCCAACTTATAATTGTTTCATAATATATAAAAAGATACAAACATTTATAAGTTATATTCAAACTTATTCGAACATTCTGGTACTTCTTATTTTATATATGTAAAATAACGCAGAATAACTGGTTTAATCCTTATAAATAGCACAGAAAATGAAAAACATGGTTATCCTTGTTGTTCTCCATCTATCTTCTCTCAGTAGATCATCTACTAAAAAAAAAAAAAAAAAAAAAAAACTAAAATATTTCCTATCCTCTGTTTTCTAACTTTTAACAATGCAAATAAACTAAAATAGAATCCTATGTATGAATTATGTTCTCCACACCTACTATCAAAAAAGTCTCACTTCTTCTCTGAAGATATTCCTGTTTTTCATCTCCCCTTGCTCATAACTCCATCCCTGAGTCTGTCCACATTTCACTACCTTTACTATCTTGTGAGCTTGTAAGGAAAAGAACTTCATCTTGCTCATCAACGCATTATGAATATCCAGTCTATGGCCTGACTCAAAGCAAACATCCAGTAAAATATTGGCTTAAATGAACAAACGAGTAAATGTATAACTTATCTTTATTAATAAATATGTGATGGCAGAGATAATGCAAAAATGTTCTGTTTACTATAATATAGATATCCCTTCCTCGCTGAGTAGTTATTAAGCTAAAACTACAGTTAATTTAGGTTTTTTCTTAGCAAGTATGTGGTCTCCACGATGGAGAGAGAGTTTAGGAGTGTTCTAAAATATTAGGTGAAAAACATATAATGGAAAATTAGGTATGGACATTTTAGTCTGACTGAAATGTAAATTTTAGCCATTAGGCATGCTCATACCAATAGGTTTATAAAATGAATAATTTTTATATCTTCTTTGTAATAATTAAAATGCACATTATACATAAATGTGTGTGTATGACAGTTTGGCAGCAGGAAAAGAACACTGAATTAATAATGTAATCGTAGGCATTTTACCTAATTTTTATGAGTTTAAACATCAACTGTATTAAGTCAGAATGATGATAGTTATGTTGCATCCTAGAACTATTATATGAATCAAAGTCATAAGTTGTATGAAAATACTTCAAATATTTTAGAGTAATCTAAAAGTAGAAAGCAGAGTTCATAATGATGTTATAAGGTATTTTCCAATAAAAAGCATTATAATGTGAACTTTGCATATGATCTTATTCAGGCATTTAATTTTAATAAAAAAATACAAAATGTATACATGTGTCTAGCAGGAGGACATTTTTGAAACGCGTAAAGAAATGGATAATTGTACAAAACTAAGGAGAGATATGACAAACTAGGATAGGGAAATGGAAGGAAAACCAGAGAGTTCCAGGAACGGCCAAAAGACAGCGTTTACCTACCTTGAACTCGCTTGGCACAATCAGTTTTGGAGTATCCACACCTACCAGGGCGTCTATTACACAAAAGATGAGAATGGACAAGATAATGGCAAAATCACTGATCAGTTTCCTTGCCTAGAAAAATAAAGAAGAAACCAGGGACTCTTTAGCACTGGATACATATATTTGCCTGCATTTGAACCGAAAGAAGAATTCTGCATTTGCTAACACGTTATAGTAACAGCTTCATCAACAAATTAAAGGAGGTGTCACACCGCAGAGAGATGATTTTTTAAATTGTTTTTGAATCACTTTCTCACCTGGCCAGTAATAATCTAATCCCAACAGAATAGGCCAGTGTGTGCACGTGCTGGGGAGGAAAATCAGAGGTAACATGTCCCTGAAATACTGTACAAACATTCTCCCTGTGTGCAGCACAGAAGAACCTGGATAAGGATAAAATCGCAGGACATATCATAAAAATACACACAAAAACATAGAAGAGTTCCCATCCACGGAGTGGGCTCAAGACCTCAGAGAAATGTAAAGTGATGGCAGATGGAAACTTGATGGCTTCACTAACTTTTTCAAAGAAGATATTTTTTACTTTAGGTTTGTCCTTAAAATCTCCTACCATTTCTTAAGTGTGATTGCCATTAAACACCATATGTACCTGTCAGGACAAGGGCTGCGCTTTATGGGATATAGCATTAAAACCAAACTTTTCAGCCCTGGCCGGTTGGCTCAGTGGTAGAGCGTCGGCCTGGCATGTGGTAGTGCAGAAGTCCCGGGTTCAATTTCCAGCCAGGGCACACAGGAGAAGTGCTCATCTGCTTCTCCACCCCTTCCCCTCTCTTTCCTCTCTGTCTCTCTCTTCCCCTCCCGCAGCCAAGGCTCCATTGGAGCAAAGATGGCCCGGGTACTGAAGATGGCTCTGTGGCCTCTGCCTCAGGCGCTAGAATGGCTCTGATTGTGGCAGAGCGACGCCCCAGATGGGCAGAGCATTGCCCCCTGGTGGGCATGCCCAGTGGATCCCAGTCGGGCACATGCGGGAGTCTGACTACCTCCCTGTTTCCAGCTTCAGAAAAATACAAAAAGGGGGGAAAAAAAAACAAAAAAACTTTTCCCACGGAGTGGGTGCAGGATGGCCATTTGTAAATCCGTAGGGGAGCACAGGACCATTTAGTTGCAGGTTGTCCCTCTGAGGTGCTTACTGGCACTGATAACAGCCTAAGAGCACTGACTCCTGAGTCTCCCTATAAGGTATATACACACATGGTAATGCATACTCTGATCATTAAGCAAGGGCTTACTCAGTACCTAATACTTAGCTTGGCACTAAGAATATCACAGTAAACAAAACTAACACAATCCATGTCCTCATGAAGCTCACAGTCAAGTCACACACAAGGAAGCCGGCTCCTAAATATATAAATCAAGGTTGATTGAGCAGTTATCAAGTTATCTCGGGGAGAGCAGTCAGCTTTCTGGCGCTGCCAGATGGGGAGAGACAAGTGGTGGGCTAAGTGGCTGCACAGGTCTCAGTAGAGAGGGTCTTTTAAAAAAGTAGCAGGACTCCCACAGTCAGGTGTTGAATGGAAACTGAAGTGAGGAACGAAATTACTTAATGATGTGGGGATGCTGACGGCTGTGGTAGTGCTCAATTCTTGACCATCACCAGGAGTCTTGGTACTAAATAGCAGCAAGATCACAGATGACCCTTTTGTCCAGAGGTTCCTTTCCCTGCAGGAAAACTAGGTTCTGCTAGGTTTTACTTTCTTGAGAAGTACACACAGAGGAGCAGAGAGCGGCCAATGGGACCTTTTAGGAGCAAGTTAACACCAATCTCACACAATAATTTCAAGCACAAATAGATGGCACAGATCAATTCAGGGAGAAAATATGGCACAGTGGTGGAAAGCAGTTTCTATAGTCAGATTACCTGGGCTGCAACTCAGCACCAATATTTCTTTTTTTTTTTTTTTTTTTGGTATTTTTCTGAAGCTGGAAACGGGGATAGATAGACAGACTCCCGCATGCGCCCGACCGGGATCCACCCGGCACGCCCACCAGGGGCGATGCTCTGCCCACCAGGGGGCAATGCTCTGCCCCTCCGGGGAGTCGCTCTGCCGCAACCAGAGCCACTCTAGCGCCTGGGGCAGAGGCCAAGGAGCCATCCCCAGCGCCCAAGCCATCTTTGCTCCAATGGAGCCTTGGCTGCGGGAGGGGAAGAGAGAGACAGAGAGGAAGGAGGGGGGCGGGGTGGAGAAGCAAATAGGCGCTTCTCCTATGTGCCCTGGCCGGGAATCGAACCTGGGTCCCCTGCACGCCAGGCCGATGCTCTACCGCTGAGCCAACTGGCCAGGGCCAACACCAATATTTCTTATCAATAAATATTTACCCTTTCTTACTGTTAATTACTCCACCTGAAAAATGCGGCCAAAATTATTGCTAACAAGTTCATCAGTTTGGTCTAATAATTAAAATAAGCTATCAGGGTGCTTAATGTGACATGTGGAATATCATAACCTCTCCTATGTATGTATTAAGCATTGTTTTTCCCAATTCTTCAAGTCCTCTTTGGCTACAAAAAACCACTGGAGGCCCTGGCCGGTTGGCTCAGTGGTAGAGCGTCGGCCTGGCATGCAGAAGTCCCGGGTTCGATTCCCGGCCAGGGCACACAGGAGAAGCACCCATCTGCTTCTCCACCCCTCCCCCTCTCCTTCCTCTCTGTCTCTTTCTTCCCCTCTCGCAGCCAAGGCTCCATTGGAGCAAAGATGGCCCGGGCGCTGGGGATGGCTCTGTGGCCTCTGCCTCAGGCGCTAGAGTGGCTCTGGTCGCAGCATAGCGATGCCCCAGATGGGCAGAGCATCGCCCCCTGGTGGGCAGAGCGTCACCCCCTGGTGGGCGTGCCGGGTGGATCCCTGTCGGGCACATGCGGGGGTCTGTCTGACTGTCTCTCCCCGTTTCCAGCTTCAGAAAAACAAACAAACAAACAAACAAACAAAAACAACCCACTGGAATACCTAAATAATCCACTGTCAGAAGGTTTTTGAAAGGACTCTTCAAATAAAAGAAACAAAAACCAAATAATAGCATGGAACTGCCACTCCAAACTAATTTTGGATGAAAATACCTGGAATCCCTATGGAAAGAGGATGTTTCCCAGGGATGAAATACTAGAGAAAACTTCCTACTTACTTACTTACTTATTTATTTATTTATTTATTTATTTTCTTTCTCTCTCTCTTTCTTTCTCTTTTCCCCTTCCTTCCTTCCTTCCTTCCTTCCTTGCTTCCTCCCTCCCTCCCTCCCTTCCTCCTTTCCTTCCTTCCTCCCTCCCTCCCTCCCTCCCTCCCTCCCTCCCTCCCTCCCTCCCTCCCTCCCTTCCTTCCTTTCTTCCTTCCTTTCTTCCTTCCTTTCTCTCTCCCTCCCTCCCTCCCTCCCTCCCTCCCTCCCTTCCTTCTCTTTCAACCGTCTTTGGTAGCACTGTTTTAGATTTATAGAATTGAGAAGACAGTTGAGAGAGTTCCAGTTACCTCCCCTGTCACAACTTGCTCTATTATTAATATCATGCAGTAGTGTGGTATATTTGGAAACACTCATTTCTTGAGTTTTGTGCAAATAACTGTTGACACAGGCAGTTCAGGATGATCTGGCAAAAAAAAAGGATGGTCGTGTGAAGCAGTTTCAGGAATAAATTAAGATGTTATACCAACCTCTCTGGCCCAGTAGATTATAAATCACTGAAATAACAGAAATCATTGCAAAGACAAAAAAAAAACTCTCTTTTCTTTATTAAACCCTCCTAATTCTTACCCAACATTTTGACAACTCAAATTCAGATATACTAGAAGTTGTTTAAAAAGTTGTTATCAAAAAGACAGTGCTCTTCCTCCTTTTTATTTTTATTTTTCGGAAGCATTCTCAGTCTTCCATGAACTAAACATGAAGCCCTAAACCTACTCTTTCAGCAGTTTTTTCCATCCTATTTAATGGCAGCTTATTTCTTCCTAGTGCTGGGCCAACACTCTTGGATAATCCATGACTCTTCTCTTTCTCTTACATCCTATACTTAACAGGACATTATATTACCTTCAAAACATACCTGCTACTTCTCGCCACCTCTGTTGCTATTACCACCTCTGTCTAAGCCATCACTTTAACTCACATGGTTTCAGCATTGGTTTCCTAACTCATCTTCCTGATTCTACACATGCTTCCCCCCCCCCATCAGTACACTATCAACATATCACCAATCATAATCAGGTAAAATTTAGGTCAGATAATGTGGTAGGCAGAATAATGCCCCCTAAATATATCCATGCCTTAATTCCTAGAACCTATCAATATGTGCTACACAACGAGGGAGAATTAAGGTAGCAGATGATATGAAGGTTGCTAATCAGCTGACCTTGAGATTGGAGAAATGACCTGATATTATTATGGTGGGCCCAATGTAATCATAAGGGTGCTTATAAAGTGAAAGAGGGAGACAGATTACCTGGGCTGGAACTCAGCACCATTATTTCCTATCAGTAAATAATGTCAGTGTCAGAGTGCTGCAATATGAGAAAAACTTGACAGGTCATTGTTGGCTTTGAAGATGGAGGAAAGGGGCCATGAGCCAAGAAATGTGGGAAGTCCCAGGTCGTCGGAAAAGGAAAGGAAGCACATTCTCCACCAGAGCCTTCAGAAAGAACACGGGCCTGCTAACACCTTGATTTTAGCCCTTTTAGATGGACTTCTGACCTCCATATCTCAAGACAATAAATATGTGTTTTTTAAGCCATCATGTTTGCAGTAATTTGATGTAGCAGCCATGGGAAAATTAATAACTAATATGAATAAGTAGGTACTTTATTTTAGTATAGTTACTAGTTTTTCAAATTTACATATTGATATATAAACCCGAAAGAACCCCTTGGCAATGGTACTCTTGGCAAGTGTGGCGCTACTGAACTGGAAGTAAGTATAAAAGTAGCTGAAAAGACAAATGCTAATCAACTTCAGGATTACATTTCTTACAATTTATGGGGGGAAAAGCTACTCAGTTTTGCTTATAATAATATTGCTTAAACTTATTAGAAAGCCCCGCCAGGGTGATATGTTCTGTATAATATACTTCTATTTCCCCTTAAATTGTACACTTCAGTTTAATTACACCAAAATTCACTCCTGGAGAATATTTATTGGAAGACATTCATTTTTAAGCTACAGGGTCCAGGTTAAACTTCATAGTCAAGGAAATTGATTTTTCCCAGGCCAGTTTGCATCCAACTCTACATCCTCTAATTAGAGGAAGCAGGCGGGGGTGCTATCTTAGCAGACTGTTCATGTCCTATCCCATACTAAGAAGGGGATTTCACTTAAATGAGGCAAAACTGACAGGAGAACTAGGAAGCGTCCCAAAGCTGGCAAGTACTGAGTGTGTGTAGCATATCAGACACACTCTAGGACCGTGTACAGGAGCTCTGAATCCGACCTTAAGAAAACAAGAATCGCTCTCCAAGCCCTTCTCACATTTCCAAATACATTTAGAAAAGAAATATGTGAATTTCCTTTCTTTTTTTTTTGTTTATTTTACTTTCCCTTTTCATCAAACTTGATCTCTTTCAAACACTCCCAAAAGGCACCCTTTTATGTGTCACTATGTATATATGAAATCAAATTAGAAATGAATAGGTCTTAATTCAGTCCTAGCTATTACTGGTTAATGATTAGAAGTACCAAAGTTTTCATGAGAAAACCTGTTTGCACAAGATTTCATGCCCAACCCTGTGAATTCAGGGGCCTCAAACCTAGTTTGGACAAACATCCTAACTTATAGGTGACTATCTAGTCTAATGCTAAGTCCCTCCTGGCTCAAGCTTCAATATCCTAGCGATATAACCTACTATAATCTAAGTGAAACACTAGTTAAAATGACTTTTTACAGACACAAAGGAGTCAAAGGAGCTCATTACTACAAAACTAGTATTATAAGAAATGTTAAAGGGATTTCTTTAAGAAGAAGAAAAATATCAATAATAACATGGCAACTACATACTTATCAATAGTTACTTTAAATGTAAATATATTAAATGTTCCAATCAAAAGACAAAGGGAGACTGAATAGAGAAAAAAGCAAGACCCATACATATGCTGCCTACAGGAGACTCACTTCAGATCAAGCTACACACAGAATGAAAAAGGATATTTCATGCAAATGAAAATGAAAAGAAAAGCTGGGATAGCAATATTTCTATCAGGTAAAAAAGACTTTAAAACAACGGCTATAACAAGAGACAAAGGAGAATATTTCATACAATAGCCAACATATGAAAACAACTTAAGTGTTCACTGATAAATGATTAGAATAAAGATGTGATACATACATACAATGAAATGTTACTCAGACATAAAAAGGAATGAAATCCTACCATTTGCAACAACACAGATGGGTCTAGAGCAGGGGTCCCAAAACTATGGCCCGCGGGCCACATGCGGCCCTCGCCACACTTCTGGAAAAGGCACCTCTTTCATTGGTGGTCAGTGAGAGGAGCATAGTTCCCATTGAAATACTGGTCAGTTTGTTGATTTAAATTTACTTGTTCTTTATTTTAAATATTGTATTCGTTCCCATTTTGTTTTTTTACTTTAAAATAAGATATGTGCAATATGCATAGTGATTTGTTCATAGTTTTTTTTTTTAGTCCGGCCCTCCAATGGTCTGAGGGACAGTGAACTGGCCCCCTGTGTAAAAAGTTTGGGGACCCCTGGTCTAGAGGGTATTATGCTAAGTGAAATAACTCAGAGAGAGAAAGACAAATACCATATGATTTTACCTATATATGAAATCTAAAAAACAAAATAAACAATCAAAACAGAAACACACTCCTAGATACAGAGAACAAAGTGATGGTTGCCAGACAGGAGAGGAGTTGAGGGGCTGGGTGGGAAAGGTGAAGGGAAAGGTGAAGAAGTGCGCGTTGGTGGTTATAAAACAGTCACTGGGATATAAATTACAGCATAGGGGATATAGTCAGTAACATTATAACTACGTACGGTGCCAGGTGGGTACTACACTTACCAGGGGGAACACTTTGTTAAATTATTTATATATAAATGTCTAACAACTACGCTCTACATCTAAAACTACTATACTATTAAATGTTAACTACACTTGAAAAATAATGAAAAAGATGTGTTATAGAACTCTGTACCTGGAACCTGTATAGTTTTGCTAACCAGTGTCATCCCAATAAATTCAATAAAATAAATAAATATAAAAGAAGTGTCTTTAAAAGATACACAGAGCAAGGGCTTGCTATGAAAATTTTGGTGCTAGGACCTATGATAATTCCTACTTCCATGCCTGAATGAGGAAAAGGAAAGTATGTTTCAACTACGATTCTTTTCTATCACTCTTTTTATTTTTTGTTTACCATTTTTTAATTATAAAAATGAAAAGAAAGAAAATATTTCTGTCCTCTGCAGAATTAATTACAAAATATCTCAATTAATGTAATAAGAAGCAACTAGCTTAAGTAGTTAAACTCCCAAAGCAAAGAAGAAATTAAGTGGACTGGAACAGAAATTCAAATAACCATAAGCTTCTCTCTTGTTCTTGGGCAAAAACACCCTAATAAATCTATTATAAACATATTCTTCATGCAGGATGATACTGTATTAGTTATTAAGAGAGTCATAATCATAGAGACACCACAGAGAGAAGCTAGTTAATTTACAGGGGAGGGGGGAATAACGAATTTGGTCCCTGTGACGCCTAGAGGACGTTTGATTTTCACTTTGCGAGGACCGCAGCTGCTCCTAGATGAACAGGGTGGGGGGGGGGCAGGCTGTGAGCTTGCAGAGCAGATCTCAAAGGATGGAGCTGTTACCAAGAGACAAGCACAGCAGCAGGCATCCTGTGGTTCTCAATAAATATTAATCTGCAATGGCAATTCCTCCCGATCCTGGTGCTTGGAAAATGTTAAAAGCAACTTTGTTTTTAAAAAGCATTTATTCTAGATGAAAACAAAACAAAACATAACATGCCAGACAAATATGTTCCTTTTGGCAATCACACCATACCATGAAAATTTTGAAGTGTGACCTCCCAGAAGCCAATGCTATAAAGCACCATAAGAGAAATAAGACTGCTATCAGTATGGCGATCATAATACACTGTACTCTGAATCAATAATGCCTACTATAATTAGAATTCAATAAAAGGAAAGTCTGATTTAGACTCTAGGGTTTTAATAACTTAAATTCCAGAGTCGAGAGAGATTTGGGGAACAAAAAAGGAAATTCAATTGTACAATTTATCGGGGTGGGACTTAGAGCTTGCCAACGGAAATCTACTAGAAAAAAAATAGTGTTTCCAAGCATAGAACATTATGATGTGGTACAGCAGGGATGCTAAGGAGACTGTAGCAATCACAGGCCTCTTCCTTCATCCTGCCTTAAAACTAAGCAGTAGAACAAAGAACCAAATGAGTGTGTGTCAGACGCAAATGATCAAATCACATGGGAAATATGATGTCTCGATCTGGTCCCTATATTCTACACTGAAAGTGAAAATCTGGAGTTGACCCAGAAAAGGATCACCAGAGGAACAGGAGTCTGAAAACATATCACATAAAAAATGATGGTAGGCCTCAAGGAATCGTGGGAAGAAACTGGCTTCAAAGATGTGAAATCTGTCATAGGAAAGAAAGATTGTGTTGTTTGAAGCTTTGGAGAGCAGGATCAGACCCCGAGGAAGGAGGCCTTCGGAGACTCGAAGTTCCGGTTCTGGAAAGCATTCAAGCAGTCCACAGATGGCCACTTATCAGCAATTAGGAAGTTAAAGTGGATTAGGTGGTATTCAATGTCCTAACACTGAAATTCAATGATTAGGGCCCATTTACCAAACTTTCCTGACCCTCTAATTGGGTCTTCTTGTACAGCCCCTAAATTCATTCTAATAAAGAGCTCTTGGGCTTAAAAGGGTGATTTTATAATTTACATTAAGGTACAAAAATAAAAATGTTTAAAGTAAGAAATAGTAAGTCATACGTATAAATCAGACAATCTGGAAATGGAGTAGGAGACCATTTGGTGTTAATGGATGAATTTCAATGCTGGTGACTTTTCTAGGGTGAACAAGTAAGCTGCCAGTGCTTGGGATCAACAAGGCACCGCAGTCAAACTGCTTCTCCACCCACAGGCTGCCTTTATGCCACCATTACATCTCTCACAGAATACTCTGGCCAATCAGTGCTGCCAACCAGATTTTTCAGAGGGCTTAACTTAAGTTGACTGCTTTTTGTGGGGTCAAATGCCCATAAGAATTGAAGTAGTGTCATCTTTGTTAAATGTTTACTACATCATGTTGTATTTATAACTAAATATACCTTTGTCATTGTTTAAAAAAAAAAACAATTTGTTCAGAAAAATAAGTGCCCTTGACTTTAAAAATCACTTTCCTTGGTACAAAATAACAAAAGAATTTGAAAATCTGTTTCTCCTTCACTGACAGCAAAGTCATTTTCTGAATGAGTTTCAATGGCATAATGTGGTCTGATGTTTCTGCACTAACCAGCCAAATGTCAGCCAGTATTAGTAACACTAGATGCAGAATAAATGCCCATTAGTTGTTTTAGTTTGACAGTTTTTACCATTCACCAAAAAAGTTTCTGAGAGAAAAAGGAAACAGAATGGAAATGTCACCTGATTTTTATAAAGAGTTGTTTATAAACTGAACATATCCAACTTTAATAGAATTGTCACCGGCCAAACTGTCAAACAAAAATCACGTTTCCAAAACTATATGCCAACTGTGGAATTCTAGACTTTCCTGTGTTTTACATGGATAAAAACCAAATGCATCACCTAACTGAAATGCTCATTATGTTTTCACTGAAATTTAGGGTTTTATCTCATCCAGAAAGCCAAGCCTGAAAGACCACCATCAGCTTACTTAGGTCAAATAAGGCACCGAAGTGTGATCCCACAGGAGATATTTCAAATCATTCTCATTTGAAAACCCCAAAATCTAACTTATTCAACAAACATAAAGTTCCTACTATGTGTTAGGCCCATGAATTAAATTGTCTTTGTATTCTTACCATCTAGTATTATGATAAGCAAAGAGGTACAATAATTTTTCCCAATATTGAATGAACAGTCTAAGTATATGCTATAGAATATCTTTTTTTAAAAATAAAGTCATCAAAGGACATTCTGCTCAAATGTCATCTAAATAAAGCATAGAAGGTTTCCTAGCTGTTGATGTCACCTGGAATGTACTGATTTTATTTGTTTAAATGGCTATTACAACCAAGAGGTAAATTTACAAAGAATCTTAACATTACATCAATTCACATGAGGGTTAGAATTGTTACTTATTTTAAGGAGAGAAAAAAAGAGAAAATTATGTAATTCCTTAAGGAAGGCATCTTCATGCCAATTATCATATTTTTTGCTCCACAACACGCATTTTTCCCCCAAAAGTGGAGGGGGAAATGCCCATGCAGCTTATGGAGTGAAAAATACGGTATTTTATTAAATATTTGAACACACCACTTGATTCAGATTTTTTTTTTTCCTTTTTAAAACCCTAGGTGTGTCTTATGGTCAGGTGCGTCTTATGGAGCAAAAAACACAGTACATACATCAGCTGCCTACACTGAATTTGACATATTAAAGTATCGATAATTTTGCCTAATTCAGAGGGCTTTATAAATTCTCCTAGTCACAGTTCTGCTCTGCCTTTATGCTTCTTCTCTCATTTTGCCACCAGATATGCAGTGACAGCATTTTTGTTCCATGCATATGGTCACTTGTTGGTATGGGACTCTGACAGAACATTTTATGTTTAATGCCCTGAGTCATCTGCCATAGATCATAGATGATGCCATGACGCTTCTTTGGGAAATTTTGATATTGAAAGACTTTGACTAAAGACTTGAGGCTGATCTAACAGACCAGGAGCTGTGCAGGACAGCAGACTGATGCACCCTTCTAACAAAAATGGGGGTACAAAGGACACTGTCCATGGACTACTGGAATTCCACCCATGTCTCCTGAACATCTGGACTCTCTGGAAAGGACTGACATACAAATTAAATTCCAGATAGCAAGGCTGGCAAAAGCAAAGTCTTCCATCTTAAGTGTTCATGGTGATGGACTGCAAATGGTTTCATGGGTAACTGACCCTGGTCTTGGCAAAAGCAATGGGGAACTGAACTAGGGAAACAGAAGTACGAGTATAAAGGAGATAGATTATAGCAGGATAATCAAGATGACTGCAAGGAGGTCAGCTTGATCAAGGAAAATCTTGGAGTCACATGCAATGGATATCATCTTTTGTCAGAACAGACCCATTTTCGAACCCTTTCCACCATGCTCTCTGCTTTGGGAGGCTGACTTGTGTGGTCTACAGTGAGCTCCCTTGCTCTCTGGAGTCCAGCTGGTTTAGTCCATGGCAGCCTGGACAGGTCATCAGGGAAGAGAGAAACCAGAGTATTAATTCCCTTAGTGGTGTCCCACTGAGCTTGCCTCAGGTTAGCTAAATCTATCTATCCTGGGTCACAGTGCCTCTCAAGACAGCTCTCTCCCCTTCTCTCTTCTTCCATGTTCCAGCAACCATTCCCTTTCTATGTCCTTTGGGATCAGTGTACTAATAACCCCCATTGTGTCTAGCTCTGGACACTGCACTGTCTCTGTGGTTCCCCTACATCTAACCTTACCTTTTTGAATAATGCCTTTGTTAAACCCCTCAAATAATCATTATTTGAACATATAATTTTCTTCCTGCTGGGACTCTTGACTGATACACTAAATACGATTTTAAAATTTTGATCTTGGGTGGCTGTGAGGATAGGTGATATTTTTAGCTGAGATAAAGAATACAGGAAGATGGCCTGACCAGGCAGTGGTGCAGTGAATAGAATGTCAGGCTGGGATGCAGAGGACCCAGGTTCAAAACTCTGAGGTTGCCAGCTTGAGTGCAACTCATCTGGCTTGAGTGTGGGCTCACCAGCTTGAGCGTGGGGTCGCTGGCTTTTGCATGGGATCATAGACATGACCCCATGGTCGCTGGCTTGAGCCCAAAGGTGGCTGGCTTGAAGCCCAAGGTCGCTGGCTTGAGCAAAGGGTCACTCATGCTGCTGTAGCCCCCCAGTCAGGGCACATATGAGAAAGCACTCAATGAACAATTAAGGAGCCACAATAAAGAACAGATGCTTCTCATCTCTCTGGCTTCCTTTCTGTCTGTCCCTCTCTCTGTCCCTCTCTCACACACACACAAAAAACAAAGAATACAGAAAGATGAGTACATTCAAATATTCAAATGTGGGAAGAAAAACCACATGTTGGCTTTGCTATATGACTGCTGTGGGTCATCCATAGAGAGAGTTTGGTGGCAGCTACAACAATGAACCTGGCATAAAGTTGTAGGTAATTTTTGGAAGTTTGTGAGTCCTGATCAAGACTGTAAGCACTAGTTTAATATAGATAATTTATTTAATTTAGGACACGGCATCAGAAAACTTTCTTAAAAATTATAGAATACGAGAGTTTTAAAAGATCTTAACTGCCATCTAGCTGAGCTCATCCTTTATGCATGTGGTGACTGAAATCCACAGCTGGCGGTCACAGGGTACATAGGTGCCAGTCAGTGGCAGGGCTGAATCCACAGCTTCTAGGACTTCACTTCTGTGACCTTTTCATAAATGCAACATTTGTCTCTACTTGACTGGTTTCCATTAATCAACAAGTACTGGCCCTGGCTGCTCAGCGGTAGAGCGTCGGCCTGGCGTGCAGGGGACCTGGGTTCGATTCCCAGCCAGGGCACATAGGAGAAGCGCCTATTTGCTTCTCCACCCCCCCCCCCTTCCTCTCTGTCTCTCTCTTCCCCTCCCGCAGCCAAGGCTCCATTGGAGCAAAGATGGCCCGGGCACTGGGGATGGCTCCTTGGCCTCTGCCCCAGGCGCTAGAGTGGCTCTGGTAGCGGCAGAGTGACGCCCCGGAGGGGCAGAGCATCGCCCCCTGGTGGGCAGAGCGTCGCCCCTGGTGGGTATGCCGGGTAGATCCCGGTCGGGCGCATGCAGGAGTCTGTCTGACTGTCTCTCCCCGTTTCCAGCTTCAGAAAAATACAAAAAAAAAAAAAATCAACAAGTACTAAGTACCCAGTCTGCACCCAACTATAGTTTGTTATGTGATAGGTGAAGCATAAAATAGCAGTATAACAGTTGTCCAGCAGTCTTAATTGACTAACACCTCATACAAACGTTTTGTAGTGAGAGTACAAAAGAGAGATGACTGTGCAAGCTAAGGCAGACTAGGACGTTTTGTAAGAGAAGGGCACCGTCACCCAGTGTTAACATGTTGAGACGTTAGAGGTTTCAGGTTGGTGTGAGTGAGCAGGTAGTAACCATTAGGCTTGATTATTATCACAACAATCAAAGACTAACTTATCATGTTTAAGCATATGTTTTAATTGTAAAATATAATATGGAAGTGTAAGAATCTATAAACCTATCTGCTCCTACCTAAAAAAAAAGGCCATCCTTCTAAATGACAGATTAAGTGAAAACATGTTTTTGCAAATGAGCAAGAAAAAGTCTGTGCTTATTATTCATGTATGTATGTGTGAATTTATGTATGTGTTGTTACTATTCACTATACGTGTGGAGGAGGTAAAGGAGAGGAAAGTCTGGAAGGCCATACACTGAAACAAACACTGCTCCTTAGAAATCACATACGTTTTCTCCTGCCTGTTTAGTGTATGGTTTGGTATATTCGATTCTCAGCTATGCGCAGAACTTTCTTAAAAGGAACTGTAACTACAACGCTATGATTATTCCGTTTTCACATACTCATGACTTTCTCAAGAGCATTTATCAGCGGCTGAGAAATTACTTACTTGGACTCTCCTAAGGGTCAAATTTCTTTTAGTCTAACGAATATTTTCGATTTGGAAATTATTGCTGAAAGAAAAAGGTGATGTCGACACTGACAGTTAAAATGATCTCTATTCATCTTAAGGTTGAAATTAGTTTATTTTGCTAATTACAACTTAGAAGCGCTTCACAAATTTTTCACTTTTCCACCTGCAATATATGTCTGATATCAGACTTTGGAAACTGGCTGATGATCCCCAAGATGTTCAATGAATTCCTAATTGAGAAAGAAAGAAAACCTTAATAGAGAAGAAGAAATCACCCTGAAGACCGTTCCTGGGAATCTGCTCTCCAGGAAACACACACGTATTTCCCAGTGAGTGAATGTGTCACGAGCTCAGATGTCTCCAGGGACAGGCAGCTAGTCTGAATGTGTGAAGCAGACAAGTCTTAGACAATACAGAGTTGTGCAGACGGTAACCATCTGAGAAGTCCAGATTCCCCAGGCCTCGGGTACGAGTACGCACAGGTATGTGTGTACAGGCTGTGGGCTAAACCAAGAATGGCTAGGGGCTGAATTTGCCTGTGGAATACTAGTTTGTGATGCCAGTTTTAGGCAGACTAAGTTGAATATATCTTTCTATGTTTCACTTTGTGGAAATTTTTCATATCTCGGGCCCACTAGTTCAAAACATTTCATTATTGCTGTGGTCTGAATGTGTGTTTCTGCAAAACCCGCATGTTGAAATGCTAAACCCCAAATTGATGGTATTAGGAAACAGAGCCTTAGATGGGTGCTTAGATCATAAGGGTAAAAGCCTTTATGAATGAGATTCGTGGTTTTACAAAAGAGACCCCAAAGAGCTCCCTAGCCCTCCTCCAGCAAAAGGACACAGCAACCAGGTGATGGCGATGAACCAGGAAGAGAGTCCTCATCCAACCATGATGGCCCCTGATCTTGGATTTCCCAGCCTCCAGAATGGTGAGAAATAAATTTCTGTTGTTATATGCCTCTCAGTCTATGGCTGTTGTAGTAGCTTGAAAAAACTGACAATAACCAACCACTGCCTTTATTTTTAATTTTATAAGAAGAATCAGACAGTTCAAAAATTTCCTAGCTGAAAGTAATATATTAACCTGGTTTCATTTCCTAGGATTTAAAAAAAAAGGAACTTCAACAACTGCATCTCTTGTCTTTTAAATTTCTTCCACTCCTATACAAAACACAGTGGAAAGATTTTATGAAATTCCAGTATAGAGCAGTTTACTGATAAAAATCAGGTATCATCAAAAAAAAAAAAAATCAGGTATCATCAAGATCACCTAAGAATTACTGACATCCTAAACACTGAGAATTGAATGGTAATTATCTTAGTTTCAGTTTTCAGGTTAAAAAAAATTCCATTAAATAAATGTTGATTTTTATCTTGTTGTCTCTCAAAGATTCCCAGTTTTGACTTTACATTCATCCAAGCATATTAATGGGAGACAGGATGTCTGCACAACTCAGCTCAATTATCTGTTTTTCCATACTATGACATTCATCATTATGGGAAAGAAAGTTTGGCTCAGATAACACTCATACCTTATACCAATGCTTATGTAACAACACAGTTTTAAGTTTAATGCTACAGCGCATAATTCAACTACTAAATTGCTCACATGGACAGCTGATGAGCAAGAAATTCTACATCAAAATTCCTAATTAATATGAAATGAGTTTTTGCTTGTATACTCAAACACTATGGATTTAAAGGTATTTTCTTAACTCGTGCATTATTGCAATGAATATGTCCCATTTTTTTTTTCATTTTAGTCTAGTCAGAATTATGGCAGTCAGAATTTATGACATAATTATGTGACCAACAGCCTTGGAAGGTGTTTCAAAGCTGGACTATAATTATTTTTAAAATACGTATGCATACAAAGACAGAAAAGCAATTTTTTAAATGCACAAAATTATATCAGACAGGTTAAATTACAAGTGTCCTTTTCTTTATATAAAATTGTATTTCCGTTCATAGAGTGTCAATTCAATGGAAATTATTTAAAGCTTTCGTACTTACCATGGTTGGAAAATAACGACTCGTTTTGAATTTTTTCAGGGCCATAGAGGAGGTGTAGGTGCCCAGGAAGAGGATGAAAGACATGAGTGTGATATCAGGAACGAAGTCGCAGTTGTTCCCCAGGAGCGTCCCTCCATGTTTCAAACACTCCTTCTTCGACAAAGTTGCCCAATCCAAGGTAGTGTTATGGTACTGAAGAAGAAAAACAGTAACAGTTTTCCTAGCGAACACTTGCATATCAAAAGCAGCATTTGATACCTTACCTGATGGGCTATACAGGGATTATGCTAAAAGTTTTTATACACAGTCTGAAGGTCACCACTGCAGGGTGACACTGGATGATGTGTTAATGGCATAGCAGGTAAGCCAGGCTGGGGAGGCTAGCAATTAGGCTAGCAATTATTGAAGATACAATGAGAATGAGGCAGTCTGTTAACTACTTGAGCTACAGCACTGCAATCACCTATCTGTTCAACAGAAACAAGGCACCAAGTCATTCTTCCCTGTCAACCTTCCTGAGAGTACACTGAGACACATGACATCCTAGGTCAGTCTGAAAACGTGAAACTCTCTGAAACACCTGTGTTCAAGAAGAGTGCTTACTTTTGTAGTGAGCAGCTCCTTATGCTTCCAGCTGATGACCCATGACAGCCAACACTCCGAAAGTTACATTCTGTTCACTAAGACACTCGCCATTTCTACAAATGAGCTATTTCTTTTCTAAGGAACTGAAGTTGGTGATTTAAGGAATGGAACTATAAAATATTGATGGTCCCTGATTTTTCAACTGCATATCCGAATAAAATACAGCTTTCTTCTTGTTGACCCCATCTGCATCAGGAGCACCATTATCGGAACATGCTTGAATGGACTGTGGGGTAGTGGACGGGGTAGCTATCCCAGCCCAAGTTACACGGCCTTAAGCTCACAGGGCAATTTTCAGATTTTCTTTTATCTCATCAATTGTTGTCATGTTGTCGGCGCTGTCCTTTTCAATGGCAGCTCACACCTGCTCCCATTTTCTGTTTCTACTGTGCAGGAGAAGCCTTTTTGCTAACGTAGTGAATAAGGCCAGGGCAGCCATCGCCCAGCTGTCTGAGTTTTCGCTCACATCTGCCTCCTTCTCTGGAGAACTGCCTTCTGCTTCATTAGAGCAACCTCACCTGGAATGTTATGCCTTCCTGCAGTCAATTACTGACCACGGTTATGAGGTGCTGTTGAATGAATATTTGGGCTCCCCTATAATTCATACTGAAACCTAATTCCCTATGTGATGGTATTTAGAGGGAGATGATGGCGCCTTCATGACTGGCATTTGTGTCCTTATGAAAAGGACCTCACAGAGCTCTCTTGCCCCTTCCTCCATATGAGGACACAGCGAGAAGAAGGCTGTCTATGGACTAGGAGGCAGGTCCGCACCAGATGCTGAATCTGCTCACGCTGTGAAATTGGACGTCCTCTTGGGTCCAGGGCTAATGGGTATATCATGGGCTAACAGAAGAGTTATTTTAGACTACTTTGCAAATTAATATGAAACGGTGAATTTCTCCTGTCCTTTGGAAGCAGAGTTCAACTTCAAACCAAATGCATCATCAGCACCCTTTACTGTTCAATAAATTTTCCTGATATGTTGATGTGAGTGATCTAGTCACAAAAGACTACATATATATAAGAAGACTCCCTGGCCAGAAAGAGTTCTATATTTTTATAGGCCTCAACATGTAAAGTGCTGACACTTTTTTTTTTTTTTTTACAATAAAAAATAAACTCTAAATCATTCCCTGGAATATTTTTTCTATAATAGCTTCAACTTGTAAACCAGTAAATTGCATAATTAACCTTTTATCAAACTCTGCTTCTAAGAGGTGATTAATCATGTCTCATTTTGTTTTTCAAATTTCTGCATATGGATTTTTTTTTTAGCAAAATATGTTTAAAGCTTAGAGATCACAATAGGTAACCTATTTCTTTGTTTTAAAATCAGCAAAAATTTACTGTAATTTTGGCTCAGCTCTTTGATAACAGCAGAATGCCTTTTTATAACTAGAGTTCTGAAAGAGGTATAAGCTGCCCCAAAACAATCCTAACAGAAGAGTTTTATTAATTTTCTTACAGAGATTCACATTGAAGTGAAAATTATACAGATATCCATGAAATGATCGAGATGTTTTCTTGCTTATATACAATGCTTCATTCACTTATCCAATAAGTCCTTTATTCAAAATTTGCTGAATGCTCACCATGTAGAAGAACTCGAAGGGGACCAGGGATCAAAGCAGATTGTTTGTGTGATGGGTAGTGAGAAAATACATGTAAAAAAACGGGACCCAGGTTCCTGAGGGTCTCAACTAAAATCAACCTCATGAAAAGAGACTTTTAGTCTATTTTTTTTTAAATCTCCTTTACTAGAGACCCTGTTTATATTGAGCGGATTTGTTTCTGACTCTTAAAAGTAGAAAGTCTACCAAAAAAATAATTTAAAAATTTAAAATACTACACCATCCTCTCCAAACACAATAGTGGGGAATATATGAGAGAGGGTGGGCAAATGTCCATAGCCTTTGAAGCTAGCTGTTACGTATGTGGGCTCACTGCACTATTCTGTCTCCTTTTGTGCATAATTAAGTTTTCCATAATGTTTTAAAAAGCAGGAACGTGTCATCTTCAAGGAGATTTAAGGACAGCATGATTTTTGCACTTGATTTCTCAATGAGAGAAGAATCACAAGAAGCTTCTATACAGGAAGATGAGTATGACATTCCGTTTCTTATTAAAATGAACGTTAACTCCTAGAGTTGTCCCGAAGGGATATCAACTCGAAGCACTCCTGCTTTCTTGTCTGATTGCCAAGCAGAATATATGAGACTATAATACCTCTTCGTCCCATGATTAACAGCATCCCCATGTGGATGTGATATGCTTCACTCGGGAATATAATAAGCAAAAAAAAAAAAAAATTAAAATTCTCCATTGCTCTCTTTGAGTATAGACTGGTAAAATATGTGCCTTTTAAAATATATATATAAATGAGGGTAGTGCTACAAATGAAAGTCTCAAGGTTAAATAGTACATGTACTCAGTTGGGGTGTTTCCCTGCAGCGGGTGAGTCAGATTGGCAGTAATCTGCCATCTTACTTCATGATGGACAGGATGCATCTGAGCTGCCCTCCTCTGTAGTATATGTGTTATTGTAAAACATTACCGCTAATTATTTAAGATATAGAAAGTTGAAGGAGACCATCCCTCCCAACCTAACAACCAAAGCAAACCAGATAAGCTCTAAAATGACAGTTTTTAAAATTTTACCAAAGATGAGGATGCAAAGAAACCTAAATAAATTCCCCAAAGTTACAAGACCTTCATAGGCGACCTCACCCCTGGCAGAGTGGCAGGTGGAAGATAAATCAACTGTAGATGGAGGTAAGGAGAAATAAGCCAAACTTTTAATGACTTTTTAATAGCTATCTGTAGTGACGATGAGAATTGTGAGGAGCCCTCGGCATGGATGGCGCCTGTATCCACCCACCAGACTGTCTCACAGTCCCGGCCGAGTGCCCAGGCAGTGTACAAAGGGCTGGAGGTGAGACAGGATCGCTGCAGGAAATCCCCAGGACACCGAGGCTCCACCTAATGCAAGAAAGCCACTTTCGGAAGATGGGAGGCAGGGCAGAAGAGCTGAGGGAAAACCCACAGGGCACTCGGGCCCTTTTGAGTGAAGAGGTCCAAAGCATCTGGCCTCTGAAGGCTGAGGGCAGAGCAGTTGCGCAAAGAAAGATCTCCCAAGGCTCAGAAAAGCTAGGACAAAAACCAAGTTGTGGAGCATTCCATCGGACATTCTGGGATGAAGGGCGTGTTCTTTTATCTTGCCTTAGGTGCTGGTTCCACGAGGGTATAAATTTGTCAAAATGCATCGCAACAAACGCATAAGAACTGCACCTTTTACAAGGTGCTTCAATTTAATAAAACAACAAGAAAAAGAATCTAATGTGAAAAATAAATACTAACTGATCCACTCCATCACCTTCTCAGACGAGACTGACCTTAGATTCTGAAATCTGGCCTCTCCCTTTGGGAGCTGCTAAGTGGAGGCCAGCGGATCGCAACGCGTCTTGTTTGGCTGTACAGTGTGGATGAACTGTGGCTGATCTCACACTCTCACAGGGAACTGTGAAAGGATTGTGTTCGCGAGAGGAAGGACTATGCCACAGGAGAAATCTATGGGGCAACTGATGAAGGTGAGACGAATTAAAGCCACAATGATTCCAACAATAAATGAAAATGATGGAAAACCTGCCCTTTTATCTCGATGGTTACTCTCAAGTTCTAACGTCGGTCTAAAGGCTCTAACGCACCAATTTTCCTGATCTTTCCCCCGAAAACACGCCCCTGTTGCTAGGAAGAAGGCAGCTTGTCTTCCCACTAATGAAACTAAAGGGACAAGGTCTTGCTCCCTCTGACAGCATGTCCCCAGGCCTAGGAGAGGAGTCTCGCTGATGCTCGGGGTGGCTTGTCGCTTCGACAGCACCTCTCATGACCTAATTCCGGCAGCAATGAAAAGAAGGACATGAAGTGCTGATGACTGTATGTCTGAGGAAAGGCTCGGGGTGGTAGAGTGAGCACAGCGAGGCAGACGAAGATCTCGGGAACCTGCCAGAAGCAAGGGCTTCCAGTTTCTTCTCGCCACCAAGCTGCGCTATGGAGGCAGCGTGGCCTCCTGGAGTGATATTAATAATATCTGAATAGAATTACAACAGACATAACATTGACTGAGAGGTAAGTATGTGCCAGCCACTCTGCTAAGTCCTGCCTGTTCATGACTTTGACCCATACACAGGGTGGGGCAGAAGGAGGTTACAGCTGTTTGTATGAAAACTAATACAATAATTAATAAGTAGTAATACAGGAATAAACTATGTTTTGTGTACTCACAGCTGTAAACCTCCTTTTGCCTCGCCCTGCAGAATCTTTAGCGTAACTACTATTACCATCACCATTTTACAGACGGGAAACGGGAAGGTCCCTCAGCCTGTTAAGTAGCGGAGCCGTGCGTTTGAAACGAGGCAGTCTGACAGGAGAACTCAGTCTCTGTGACTCTTCGGCGTGAAACACAGTTATGGTTCCCCCCCCAAATGAAAATAGGCATTTTTGGAATTGGAAAGCCCTAAGTTCAAATCCTGGTTTTACCCTATCCAGGTGATATGGCCTTTGCAAGGTCAGTTAACCTTTCTAAGCCTCTGTTTCATCTATAAAATGCAGGTTACATAATAATTCACAAAGTTCTTGTAAGGATTATAGACAATTAATGTAAAGAGTCTGGCCTCTAGTCGGTGTTCAATAAATGGTAGTTATTGCTGATGACAGTAAGTCATATTACCTCTTCAATACTCACATCTAGATCATCTGCCTATATGCTGTCTGTGTGTTTATGTGTGTGTGCCCGTACAAAGTACCCATAAAGGAATTGATAGGATAGAAAAGGAGAAATGAGAACTAGAATAAAAGGTATCTTTCATAATTACATATACACAAATGCACATTTTTTCCTAATCATTTCTCTGAACATAGCAACTTAACACTTTAATTAAGGTGTGTAATTAATGTGCACACAAGCAGACTGCTGCCCGGGAGTAGTGCATATCCACAGGTACCAGAAGGGTCCACACTTCAGGGTGCACGCATGGAAGCATCCTGGTCTACGACCAATACCACGTCTTGCAACCACCCAGACTTGTTCTACTCATTTATGGCTCTGGGACCTAGAGCAAGATAGGTGTCTTACCTTCCGGCACTTCAATTTCTGTCATCCACAAAATGGAGATAATTACGCCTGCTGGTTTGTGTTAATGATTATAATACATATTAAGTTTACGGTGATTATAAGAGATGTAAAATGCCTCATTCCTAGTAGATGCTCTATAAATGGCAGTTAAATTATAATCATCTATTGTGCCTTTATATCCTCTATCATCGTCACACCAGAAGTCAGCCACAACTTCCATTTTTCCCATGACTCTTGCAGTGACATCTTACTATAATTACTATATAGCAATTACTAGAGTTTCTCCCGGACTTGTCCAAAGATAGGGCTGAAAAATTCATTAATTTTAAAGCTTTCCTTGATTAGTTACAAAAAAAATTAGGTTACAAAAAAAAAATTAAGTTAGGAACAATCTCTTTTTAAATCAGTGGAATTAAGTGTTTTATTAATTTTTATTGCAAATTAACTTATGGTTTTAACCACAAACATTTTTTTTTTAGTTTTTATTAGATTTTAATTAAAACTCTTTAAAGTGTATTTTAATCAAGTATTTCAAAGAAATAGGCTTGGCTGCTCCAAAGATTGGAAACTAAACTCTTTTCTCAATGTGACTTTTAAGAGAACATACTGTCCTGCACATACAAATATAACACATGCATGCTCAAAAATAGAAGAAATAAAGAGGCAAAGTTAGGGGAAAGTCAGGGAAAACTTTTAAGAAGTCAAGAGAGCCACAGAATATGAAAACAAGAGAGAAACGGGGTCAAGTGAGAGTTGTCCAGGAAAGATACAAAACATCACCTTTGAAAGGGACGTTGTGTCTAATATCCGCAGAAATGTTCTAGTCTCCTGCGAGATGGGCACTCTATCAATACAAGGTTTTATGGTTTCTATCTTTACAAGTGAGAGATTGATCTTCTTTGGTAAGAGTCCATATCCAGTGTAGAAGGGACACAATTGGAAGTCTGAAACGGCACTTTCCTCTTTTTCTCCAACACAAAAGATTCTGTCCAGTGTGTGACCTTCCATGCAAAACAGCTCATTTTTAAAAGCTTAGTTCAAGTCTCTTAAAGATCCTTGGTTACTTGCCATGGGAAAGGATATCATGTGACAGAGGCAGGGTTTTTTTTCTAAGTGACAGGGGAAAAGTCCTGCCACAATCACCCTCAGTGAAGAAACACAATACCATTTGGTAGTCAGAAGAATTGTTAATCATACTAGGAACAGAGAGAGGACACCGCGCTCTCATTTCTCGGCTCCCTCTGCTTTACCTTGTGAAAGTATTTCAAGGTGACAGTTAAAGGATAAAGCAGTTAAATTTCTAAGTGGGGCTGAAAAGCCTGTGGTAGAAGTAAATATCCACTTTCATTTGAAAAGACCAGAGGAAAACAAGCTAACCAGAGCAAGGAAAGTGTTATTTCTGTCCTACTATCGCTGATTATTAAATATGTGTTCAGGCTAGGATTGCTGAATGTTAGCAGACACCATTTTATGAATCTAATAATTAGAGTATACAGCATGCAAGTATGCAAGTGGTTTGAAACATTGCCACTTACCCTGTCGGCAGAAGACAGAGCTGACAAATCCTCTGGTGCCAAGGTGGAGTCATTAGATACTGAGATATTAACTGGAAAACAAAGGTAATTTTTACTACAGAAAGAAAATCAAAATGACCCAAATGCATAACTGGCTATTTAAAAAAGCATGGCTTGATAATAAAAATGTCTTCAATAATAACATAAGAACACAATAAATTTTTCTTTTTTATAATTATATTCACCTTTTACCTTGATAAAAAAAAAAAACAAAAATTAGACCCATCGGTTGTGCTGTAATCTGATAAGAAGCAAAGGCAAATATTTAAATGAGATGGTATTAAGATTTATTTGTTTCAGGTTTCACATTTTGCCTGGTGGAAGAAATGGCTGTTAATAAGTAAGTTGATGACCGGCTTCATGTAGAGTGAAGTCTCACAAACTGGCGTTTTACTAAATAAGAATGAACTGACTTGAGATTTTTGGAAATTTGGACGGTATGTGAGAAATTATATCTTTGCAAAATGTATAAAAACAAAAAAGTATTAAATAATTAATTATATAAATATAATTGAGGTGATTATTTAATCTGATTTTAAAAATTATTTGCTATAATTTGGCATCATTTGTAGATGTCACTTGCAGAAGAACCAAATTTATTTATTAAATGAACCCTCCTCTTGGAAATATTTGATGTTTTTTCTATGAGTCTAAATTAAAACATAGTATTTAAAAAGTATTCTAGGCCTTGGCTGGTTGGCTCAGTGGTAAAGTGTCGGCCTGGCATGTGGATGTCTTGGGTTTGATTCCAAGCCAGGGCACACAGGGGAGGGTCCATCTGCTTCTCCACCTCTCTCCCCTCCCCCTTTTTTCTCTCTCTCTCTTCTCCTCCTGTAGCCAAGGCTCTAATGGAGCAAAGTTGGCCTGGGCACTGAGGATGGCTCCATGGATTCTGCCTCAGGCACTAGAATGGCTCTGGTTTCAACACAGCAATGCCCCAGATGGGCTGAGCATCGCCCCCTGGTGGGCATACCGGGTGGATCCCAGTCAGGTGCATGCGGGAGTTTGTCTCTCTGCCTCCCTGCTTCTCACTTCAGAAAAATACAAAAAATAAATTTAAAAAAGTATCCTATAGCCTGATCAGGTAGTAGCACAGTGGATAGAGAGTCGGACTGGGGCACAGAGGATCCAGGTTCAAAACCCTGAGATCACCTGCTTGAGTGCAGGTTCATCCAGCTTGAGCACAGGTTCACCAGCTTGAGTGCAGAGTCACTGGCTTGAGTGTGGGATCATAGACATGACCCCATGGTCACTGGCTTGAGTCCAAAGGTCACTGCCTTGAAGCCCAAAGTTGCTGGCTTAGGCAAGGGGTCACTCGCTCTGCTATAGACCCCCTGGCAAAGTACATATGAGAAAACAATCAATGAACAACTAGGGTGCCACAATGAAGAATTGATGCTTCTCATCTATCTTCCTTCCTGTCTGTCTGTCCCTACCTGTCCCTCTTTCTGTCTCTCTATCTCTGTCAAAATAAAAAAGTATTCTACAATTAAAACATTATTCTTTATCAGATGAGCCATTTTCCAAATAAGTGAAGCTTTATGTATTATAATAAATTATTATTCAGAATATTCCTAATTTGTGAAAATATTATGAATTAACACTAATCAGTTTTTTGCTCTTGAGAATTATATAGTTTACTTAATATCTGAATTGCTAATTACTGTTTGGTTCCTAAGCACCATCCCTTGCCCAGGCTCCTCGCCTGTCCTTCTGGTGTGCCATGGTTTGGGTTTAGCCTACATAAACATTTAAGGAGAACCAAACAGGCTTATTTGATTGTTAAAATTTAGAATGTAAGATCCGTCAGGGAAGAATAGAAGGTGCATGTCATGTTCCCTGCTTTTTCCCAGAATCTGCCCAGTTTGGCACTTAACTAACAGAAACTCAAAAATATGTGCTACTATTCAGTCTATAAAAAGGAGGAAATCCTGCCATTTGCACCAATGTGGATAAACATGAAGCACATTACGTTAAGTGAAATAAGCCAGACAAAGGCAATACTGCATGGTACCACTTATAGGTAGAATCTAAAAGAAAAGGAAGAATAACATAAAAACAGAGAGTAAAACGGTGGTTGCCAGGGGGTGGGGGTTGGAGAATAGGGACAGGTTGGCAAAGGGCACAAACTTTCAGCCATAAGATGAACCAGGTCTAAGGATCTAACATGAAAAAAATGGTGACTATAATTAATAATACCACATTGTATAATTAAAATTTGCTCAGAGTACAACTTAAGTGTCCTCACCAAATAAACATGTGAAGTTATAGCTGCGTTAAATATCTTGGGCAATTTTTCACAATGTATATGTAAATGAAATCATATTGCACACTTTAAGTATACTAAAATTTTGTCAATTATATTTCAATAAAGCTAAAAAAATATTTGTTTACTGTCAATAAAGGAAGCTAAGAAAGGGGTCATTTAATTTGTACACACAAATGAATGAAAGCAGATAAAGTCAAACAAAATGAAGAAAAGCAAATAAAAGGAGAGAAAATATTCAGCCTGAGTCCTAGTTCTTCTCTGTTTTAGAATTCATTCTGATCTTTGAACTGTTAAACTTTTAACCTAGAGCTAGCTGCTGCCAGGGATTTCCTATTTCCTTGGTAAAACAAGCATGCATACAAACTGTCTTTTTGTATATTCTCTCTCTGTTCCATTACAGGTCACAGATAGAATCAAAACAGGTTAAAGGATGGTTGGCCCAAACAATAAAACCAAACATGAATCCATTCCCAAAAGAAAGATATCCTGAAATTACTAGGAACAAAACCTAGATTTTTATTACTATTTTGTTCTAAAAAGTTTAAAGCACATTTCTTACATTATTTCATTTGTTCACTCAAAAACATTCAAGACCAGCTTGACCTGTGGTGGCGCAGGGGATAAAGCATCAACCTGGACTGCTGAGGTCGCCAGTTGGAAATCCCAAGCTTGCCTGCTCAAGGCACATACCAGAAGCAACTATGAGTTAGTGGATGCTTCCCCCTCCCCTCCCCACCATTTTCACTCTCTCTTTCAAATCAATGAATAAAATCTCAAAATAAATAAAATAAAACATTCAAGACTGTATAGCAGGTATACTTTTATACCTTGTTTATTTGGATGGGTCTCTGAAGCATGCCACGCCAGGTTTATGTGCCCAGGATGACAGTCAATCAGAAGTAGAGTGGGTACCCAGCCTGTTCTTTCTTTTCCTACTCAGCATTTCTAATTATCAAAATCAAGATGATTTATGTGGCCACCAAACTCAAGGATGTTAGATGATGTGAATCTTGACTAAAAGCTGGAATGTCTGACCTGTCTGAGCATTTGAAGAAAAGCAGCGTATGTGAAATTACAGACACAATCTGGATGGAGTCTGGGAAGCTGTTCTTCCTGAGCTAGATTCTTTCATGTGATTTTATGAGCCTCCTGTCACAAGAGTGTCTTTTTGCAGCACACTTTTTTTTACATAAAAACAAGGACTAAGGAGTGACAGGAAAAAATAGTCAATTTTATTTTTTGTGTGAAATGAATGACAGATTAATAAATACCATGAGTAAACTAAAATAGGATTACAATCTGAACTTTTAGTAACTGCTCTGAAGTTTTGGATACATGTCAATTCTGCTCATAAAATTCCTTTTATCTTTTCAGTTTTCCTCTGAGATAAACTATTGAAGCCCATTGGCTCTCAAAATACTGGCACCATAAGACCAGTATAGAAAGGACAGTAAAAAAATATAAACTTTCATACTTATTTTAATAAGCAGCTGCTTCAAGAGAAAGACTTCAAAATAAATATATAAACAAGCACTTCCATAAATATATATTGGCAGACTATGGTAGAGTCCATAAATAAGATTAAAAGTTAATTTATTTAAGCTCCCAGAGGAAAAAAAATGATCAATTCCAATTGGGAGCTTGGTCTTCAAGAGCCATTGGTCATCATTTGGATATACACACACACAATGCAAATATTTTGGCAACCAACTGCAGCATGGTCTGTTTATATAGAATTTGCAATATCTTTAATTGGGTTTCTGGAAAGGTCAAATGGAAAAGCCAAAACACGCTGCATTCTGTCTTCATTATTTGCTTAGCACCATGGCTTATGAAGCAAAGAAACTCTTTGCCCTAAGATTCTGGCTCATTTAGAATTAGCCAATTGTTACTGGGACAGTCTGTGTCCCATACTTGGTTTCAGGGAGTTTCCGCGGGTTGATCGTTTTATGTTACTTGGCTTTTCACTTCTTGATCCTCCTTCCCTTGTATCAAATTCTAGCTGATCCTCTGGAACAGAGGAATAATCATGGTCAGTAACAGATATTTAAACACGTGTCTGTGAGTTTTCAATCTTTAGCTGGTATTTCCTTCTTTCTGTTTAATGAGAGATCTAGAGAAAGAACAGGTTGCAGGAGCTATGCGTGGACTTATACATTTGTCCTTGTTAGTAGACCTCCTATAGAGGGACTATCAACTGCACTGTTGAAGGCTGTCCTTCTTTCTCCTCTAGTAACCTGGCACCTTGATTCCTCGGCTTTACACATTAGCAGGAAATGTACCATCAAGAATACACACAAAAGAGCACCTGAGGCCACGAGGTCAAGTACGAGAAAAGCTGGCCACTGAGGCAGCTCTATCTGCTCTGATGTACCAGCACATCACAATGCAGAGAAAGTACACTGGGAGAACCATAATGGAATTCTGGCTCCACCAGCTTCAGAAACACGGGTTCCCAAACTCCCTCGCCACATAATCTTGAGGAAGTTACCTCACTCCTCTTGACTACAAGTCCCTCCTTTGTGAAATTGGATTTGAAGCCACTTACCTCATAAGGTTACTGTGTGAATTAAATAAAACAATAGAGGCAAAACTGTTAGCACCGTGCCCAGGACCAGGTAAGAGGGAAATAAATGCAGTTAAGATGATCATTAGCTTTATGACCTGGAAAAACAGAACTTCATTCTGGGAAAGAATGTTAGCTAACTCACAAGTTCATGTCATGCCTAAATACATATATATTATAATATTATAATATAGATATTAAAATATAAGTTATTACAATCCCCTAATAAAATGTCTGACCTTTGAATGGTGCTTAGTAAACATTAGCCAGGTCTGAATATATACTATCCACATAGCTGTGGGGTTACAATAATGTGAAACTGACTAAGCTGCTCTGAATTAGAATGAATTTATGAGTATTCTTCATGATAATAAAACTTTAATGTTTTATTCCATTCTATTTAAGCAACATCTTTAGGAAACTGAACAACTGGAAAATAGATACAGAATAAAATTGAATAAGCTTCTTGCCTCCCTGGTCGTGTCAGATTTATTTAAGGCCCTGGAAAACTTAAGCACAAGCCTCGTGATAAATTTAAATATTTATGTTTTAAATTTCTAGATCAGTAAAAGGGCAAATACTTTTTGTAGGGACCACAAGGCAAGTGAGGGAAACTTTGAGAGAAGTAGCTCTTAAGAAAATTACCTACCAGTATTTCAGACTTTATTCTGAAAACAAAATTAATAGAAAGTTTTTCTTGTTATTATTCTTTTTGTTTCCCTAAGTATTTTTTTAAATTTTTTTTAAAGATTCCAGTCATTGATTTTAGAGAGAGGAGAGAGAGCAAGGATGGGGGGTGAACAGGAAGCATCACTTTGCTTCTTGTATGTGCCTTGACCGGGCAAGCCCAGGGTCTTAAACCGGCGACCTCAGCATTCCAAATCAATGCTTTATCCACTGTGCCACTACAGGTTAGTCTTACCTAAGTATTTTTACCAAGCCTGATGCTTGAGATTTTCACTATAACTCGCAGGTTCCAGTTATGACACTCTTCACTCCATGGAAACTTTCCACATGTTCACCTACGATGATGCCCTGCAAGTTAAAGGGCCGAGCTATGGTCAGGGATTAAGCTGTATAGCTTTGCCACTATTTTCACAAAAACTTCTCTTTCTTACCCATTCATCCTTGTATTAGCATGTGTATAGACATTTTTTCAAGGGTATGTTTCTAAAATCTGTGTTTTATATACCCCCAAAGCTAGAGAATTTCCAGGTCAGGAAATTTTCCAAATTCACTACCTCTCCTTTTCTGATTCCTGCAAGTATAATACAGGAACTGCTAAATGAGAGGTTAGGACAGTAAAAGCAAACTAAAACAATGGATCCTTCAGATACCTTGGGTTTGCTTAAAAGACTGAATTACCATGAATGATAACAGGTCAGCATGCTGGTCAAGTGTCCTTGCAAAGGCAAGCCCTAGTAATGCTCCACCAGAGGGCCGGTACTTCCTATTTAAACATTAATCTATGGCTTAAACCTGCTTTATCATCCAAAGAGGGAATAACACATAGTGAAAAACATTGCACAGAATACGATGCAGGTCATGGAAGATAAGTTAGGATTATCTTTTATTTCCTAGTTTTCTTTTAATGGGTTTTCTAATTATGAAATACATATTGACTATAATATGGGACCATGGGGGACATGGTCCAGCAGTTCTTTAATGGTTACAACATATCGGTGGATAGCAGTTACTAAGATAATAGAGAAACTATATAGAAAGAAATGGTAATGAAATTCCACTCCAGGGACAACCATCTTAGAGCACCCGGAAGCCTCCTCGTGCTGTGAACAGAAGTACGGAAATGAACGTCACGGCTACTTCCAATCACCTGATGTGGTCTCACAGGTTCACACCACACAGAAGGTCATCTTTTAGAGGCACTACAGGCAATAATGCACTCGGTGCCTGAAAAAGGCTTTATTCTTCTTACTCATTCATTCATTATTAAGCAGGTTCTCCCTGGAACAGTCAACAATGAATCAATAAAACATATCTTTTATGTTAATAATAAAGGATAGTGTCTATCACCTTGAGGCAATTTTCTCTTGGTTTTCTAATTTGTTTCTCACTTTTACCAAGGCTTTTTTTCCCCTCCAAATACAAAACCAACACCTGGTCAGAATATGTATTTCAACCCTTTCCAAAATATTATCATGCCCGAGTGTATAGTCACCGCAACCTTGAAACATCAGGCAAACGCACACAGGTGCTAAAGTGTGGGCACCACACATATGGGGGTTGATGCTTCCTGCTCCCCTCCCCCTTCTCTCTCTCTCTCTTTCTCCCTTTCCCCTCTCTAAAATGAATAAATTTTTTAAAAATCTTTAAAGAAAAAATATTAAGGCGTTCAGTGCATCATATTTAGATGATTTTAACACTATTCCACTGAATCTCAAGACTACAGAAGTGTTAACAAACATACATACACCATATGTAATCATGTAAAAGAAGGCTTCAAAGTCCTAGAGGTGAGATGTTCAGCTCTTCGAAGAGGAATTTACATAATTCATTTGCAAACATAAATGTCAGACTTTTGTAAATAGGGAATAGGACATGGACTTTCTTTTTTCCTTTCCTCTACCCCTTTTTCTTCCCTTTTACCATCAACAACAATTTACTGAGGGTCTGTTTCCCTTTTTTTTTAAGAACTGTGTTATTTGCAATGAAGTAGGACACCCCCACACACACACATAAATACACAGATTGCTTATTAGAAAATGTGTTGTTTTTAAAATAGTGTTAATTACTTTTGGAATAAAAGTCAGCTTTTCATTTGACCCAGACTTTAGAAATATGTGTAAATCTAAAATCAAACTAATGGGAGGGGGTGGTGGTGAATACATAATACTGTGTACGGAGATGTGTCTTAGCATTGGGCATCTGAAACCTGTTTAATTATGTCAACCAGTGTCACTCCAATAAAATCAGTTAATAAAAACCCAGACTCACAGTAACAGAGACCAAAGGGATGGTTACCAGAAAGGAGGGGTGGGACATGGGTGAATATAGTCAAAAGGGCAAGGAGAATACAGTCAATAATATTGTGATAAGTTTACAAGGTTATAGATGACTACTAGAATGAGCAGGGTGATCACATGATAAGGTATAAAAATGTCAATTCACTATACATTTGAAACTAATATAACCAATATAAAATTGTATGCCAACTATACTTAAATAAAAAATAAATTAAAAAAAAAGAAAACTCAGAAAGTGATGAATTTTAGGGAAGCAAGTGAGAACAAGAAAGATCACCAAAAAAAAAACAAAACTCAGTTTTTTTTATTGTGGCCATGAAGAGAGTTTTCTTAGTAAGAAACTGATTCCTGTTTTCTCTCCTGTCAAGTCACTTCTCAGTTTGCAGGATCACACCACATCTGTGCAGTTGCTGGTTCACTGTTACATACTGCCCCAGAATTGAAAAACAAGACATCCGCCAGTTTAAATATTATTGACTCATTGACTGAATTCTTTTACTAGGAATGCATGTTGTGATGAAAGACCAGTCTTTTGTTGTTTTTAAAAGACTTACTCTAGCTGTACATGCAACTGCCTTATTTTCTCACTATCATTTTTCAGTCTGTTATCATGAAGTACTAAATTTATGGTGGATTTTTTAAGTTTGCTATAAAAACATACTAAGGTTATTGGAGAAATACAGAATCATTCATCTTAAGTGGTTCTGTAGAACATGGACTGTCATGAAAATGCAAATAACCATTCTTTTTCTAAACCAGAAACAGGTTCCATCCCCATAGGTTTGTATAATCCTCACATTCATGAATATATCCAGCACGAGAGCCATGCATCTGGATGACTCTAAAACTACAGAGTGCAATCATCAGCCTTACTGAAGAATGGGCCAACTGCCCAAGAACGTTTGCTCAGAAGGGAGAACGATGAAGACTGATTCGGTTGTTCCATCGTGCATACTTAAAGGCTACTCATAAGCCTTAAATATTAATGAATAATAACAGCAAAAATTATGGCAGTTAACATTGAATTTATTTATTACATATTAAAAACTGTCCTAAGCACTTTCTCTATAAGATCTCTGTTTTCTGCCTTCAAAACAATTCTATAAGGTAGGTACTATCTAACTCCATTTTACAGATGATCGGATAAGGCTAAGCTGCTTTGGGAAATGAAAGTCAGACCCTGAGCATTACCAGGCTGGGACTGGAACATATGATTTTCTGACTTCAAAGCCCTGCGGCACTGCTTTAACTGGTACCACCTAGAGGTAGGAGGAATTGTCAGCCCTTCCAAGACTACTTCTAGCTATTTAGGACTGACGTTTACACAACCTGGGGAAACAGATCAAAGGAAAAGCCATCACCACGTCAGCCAGCAGTTGTTGTGCCAAATGTCAGATCAGTTCAACACTCAATACCACTTTTTTGGAAAACAAAGATCCTTCTTGGAAGGAAAATTACATGTAAAATCTTTTTAAACTTTCTTCATAAAAGCACATTCAGATATGGCTTCCTGGTTTTCATTCTACCTTCTCTGCCAGCATCCAATTAAAACAATGGATCCAAGTGTTTCCTTTAGCCTCAGGAAGGTACAGGGCTGACAATAGGTAGACCCGTTTTTGTAACAGGTGTGCTGACAAAGCCCTCAACTGCCTTTATGAACATTTCAAACCTCAGAACAGCTGCGTAGTATCTTTGTCCCTTAGAAAATCTTAGTGTATGATTACTCATACTCGCCGAAGCATTCAGCTTACAGACTTCTCCATAAATAAATAAGTATATACATATACATAAATAAAAATAAATAAATGAAAAAGACAGTTCAAAATCCCACAATTAAATACAGCAAGTCCTCATTTAACATTGTCAAAAGGTTGTGACTTAAGGCAAAATTATGTATAAGGAAAGCAATTTTCCTGTAGGCTAGCTGATAAAAACAAGAGTTAAGTTCCTACAGCATCTCATTAATGTTGTAACAAAATGACTATGAATGAAACAATGTTATTCAAGGACCTGCTGTATATCTGTGATCCAATATTTTTAACATGTGAAGTCTGGACTTCCCCTGAAAGTCCAGGACAGATGATATCTAGGGTTTTACCCCCTTCTCTCCTGGGAAGAGCTCTCCATGGTTGTGTAATAGTAACATCTGTGTTTCTCTGGGGAGCATATAGAATTGATTCTAATAATAGTATATATCATGTATTGAATACCTACTTTTAAGCACTATTTTAAGTTACAAAATATTTCCAATCAGTATACATCTTGACAATAATAGGCCTTTATAACTAACTATATGTCATTCATGTTCTTCTGAATTTTCACATTTGCACTTTGTACTCTCTCCCCTTTGCTTTTAAGCATATATTTTCTTTTAATATGTGTTAATTTTCCTTAAACAAATACAAAAATATCCATGAGTGCCAAGCCCCAAAATGCCCCATCTTTTCATCAGTGTTACTGACAGACCCATTTTTAGAATGATACTGTTTTCTTTTCTCTCACCACTCAAGATGATATCAGTCTTCAAAGACTTCTCCACCAAAGTGGCAGAGAAGAATGAAGACATACAACTCAAATATCTGGGAGTAATCTGACACAGCCTGCCACATGCATTAAAATTCTTCACGGCATTTTCTTTAGTTTTAAATTCATAAGCATTTTGCATTCCAGTCTATAACATAGCCATGTTCATTTTACCACAAATATTAAGGTTTTTTTATTCAGACTTTGTAAGTAAAAGTGGATGTTGCAAGAACATGTCCCACACTCATGACCCAAATAACAATGCCCTCAGAACACTGCTGTACTTCTGTGCTAGAATCTAAAAAGCATAGATTGTATGTCAGTTTTTCTATTAAGAAGCATCAACCTGTAGCTAATTGCATAACTTGGGATCACTAGCACCATTACCATTTACTTGTCTGTAAAGCAAATTTCCTCAAAGTGATTTCTTTTATCCAAATGCCTTTCATATTATAAAATAATGATGAATTACTGCAAAAACAATTTCCAAAGATCCGGTCAAACACTTTTTTTGTAAAAAAAGTTCTCAGATTTGGCAAGATGGATACTAACGTGCTAAGATGTATAGAATCATATTTCTTACCCAGAAGTTAATTTTACTTTTACGTCTTCCCTGACTCTAGACTATAAATCTCTGAGAACACCACATTCCTTCTTTTCTTTCTTTCTTTTATTCCGTTTCTTTCCTTTCCTTTCCCATTCACGTTTTCTAACAGAGACAAACATCAAGGCTCTACCTCACTACTCAGTGACTCCAGTATAAATTTATTTTTAATTTCATGCTTCAAATTAAAAGAAGTGAATTATTTTTTTGTTGCTTTTATAGGCTTAAAATAATCTATTTAGAGTTTACATAAAGGAAGAGATCTCTGTAGCAATAAAGAAGCAGTGAAATATGGGGTAGAAGTTCCGAGGACTAGGTTTCCTCTCTTCTGCTGTTACTACACGTACGTGGTTTCCTGATAGGATCACTAATAGTAAACACAAAGGGTCTTGCAACTACTGCAGTTTGAGTTCAGCTTAGTATTGAGCTAGTTGTGTCCATAGTGCAGAGCTCCAGGTGTCCCTTCCTAAATGAATACCTGGCTAAGATACCTCAGGCAAGACTTCACATTCAGCAGGATGGTTTTGCAGAGAAAATAAAATGAAATCCCTTCCTGCAGATCACAATCCCAGGTTGAGAGTTAGCGTGTATGAAACCCACTCTTCCCCTCGCACACTCAGGGCAAGCACAGACACGGAACACGATGTCCTCACCTGAGTCGGGTGGCACACAGGCACAGGAAAAGAGAGTATTGTAGCCCACTCTGAAGTCAGAGTTGATAGGGTAGTAGTCGGCTAACTTGATCATCTTCTTGAAAGCATCGTAGATAAAGATGAAGCTAATCAGAGAAGAGAAGCCCTCCTCAGTGAAGCGAGTGAAGTACTGAACCAAGAAGCTGGCGTCCGTGGCTACCAAAATGAGACACAGGAAGGCTGACCACAGGCCAATCCACAGGCGAAACTCCAAATAGTCAAAATCATGGTCCCTGAAAAGAAGAAAGAAATGTTAGACTCCTTCTCCAATGACCACAAAGAATACTATAAAACTACCAAATGTCTGCAGACAGATTACTAAAAATACAAGATCACTTTGAGCCCCTTGATAAAAGCTCATTCTTAATTCTTTTTCCCAGAAAACATTAAGTTTAAGGATTTGGTCTTGTACAATTATTACACTACTATACAGAAATATTCCAGTTGGAAGAAAGCACATCATAAGCAGCCGTACCACGTGTTTGTAAATAATTCACGCATTTTCTCACTCAAAATAATAATAATAATAATGTGTTCCCTGCCTTCACAGAACTTATAAAGCAAACAATTTGAAAATCTAATACTGGAACCCAGTACATGCTCAGTAAATGTTTGTGAGCTTTATTAGTTAATAAAGACAGAGATAAATATGTTCTCTGTCCCCAGGTCATCGCAGTCTATCGAGGGAGACAGACTGATAAACATAATCTCACTATAAAATCCTAAGTGATATCTAACTGTTCACACAGTGTCACACAAGAAGTAACTAATTCTGGCTGGGGGACAGATGCAGCTGCAGAAAAGAACTCTAAGTATTGAAATAAGAACTTTCTGGGAAGACCACGGGACATCAAACCAGGAAGAGTTGAAAAAGGACTTAAAAACACATGAGTCCAGAATGACCCGTGGTGGTGCAGTAGATAAAGTATCAACCTGGAATGCTAAGGTCACTGGTTTGAAACCCTGGGCTTGTCCAGTCAAGGCACATATGTGAGGTGATACTTCCTGCTCCTCCCCCTTTCTTTCTCTCTCTCTTTCTAAAAATGAATAAATAATTTTTTTTAAAAAATCTTAAAACAAATGCACGAGACCACATGTAACGCTTGGTGTGGACAAAGTGCCACCAACGCGAAGAAAGGAGATTAGAATTACAGGCTGTGGGCAGATCAAGAAAGGCGGTCTTGCCATGCTAGAAGCAGATGTGACCACTTCTCAACACTTACCTGTCGCCATGACACCTTCTGCTGAAGCTGTGTGTGAAAGATCACCGTGTGAATACCTTTTCTCTCTGTCCTACAGGCTCTGAGAGCAGGCTGCTTCCATCTAAGGAGGCCATTGTTTCTGAGGCCTTTCTATTTCTCATCAGTCAATAGTTCAAGATTCACATTTAGGAAAAGACGGCCAAGTATTGACATTTTACCATTTCATACTGAATCATTTAAAATTATGTGGGAAGAGCTTTACAGTATTTTTTCTTACAACTTTAGTGATTAAAAAAGCAAGCAGTAGTCATTACATTTTTTGTATGAGGAAAAGAAATATAGCAATGATCATATATGCTTGAAGCTCTATATCCTTGATTTTAGACAACAGGTTTCTGATAACTGTCAGTGAGATATACATACATTTTTTTTCAAAAGAGAGAGAGAGAGGGGGAAAGAGAGAGAAAGAGAGAAGCATTGACTCGTTGTTCCATCTAACTGTGCACCCATTGACTGCTTCTCATATGTGCCCAGACCAGGGCTTGAGCTGGTGCCCTCAGGATCGAGCCAGCAGCCTTGGGATCCCGTTGGCCACCGAGGATCAAACCGGTGAGCTCAGCGCTCCGGGACAACGCTCTATCCACGTGCCACCAGCCAGAGCACATTAATGATATATTTTCATCCTTTCCCAAAGACATCATATCAACAGCTTCACCTCCAACAACCGAGTCTGGGCCAACGAGAATTCATGGCCTAATTATCATAAGAACCTCTCTACTGATATCCTTACTCATATCTATGCTTGCTCTACTCAGTTATTTTTCACATCACAACCAAAATGATCTTTTAAAATGTAAATCAGACAGATACCCCCAAAACCTTTTGATTGCTTCCCATTGCTCTCAGAATCAAATATAAATTTTCTTGCTGGATGGATTCATGTATGCCTGTGACCCAGGACTTGGCTGAGATAGTTTCTGACATCGGCCTATGAGGTATCACATGTAATCAGGAGATAATTGACTAAAAATTTTATAGAATATTAGATTTAAAAGTTCCTTAGATAATGTGGTAGTTAATTTTATGGGTCAACTCAGCTGGACTACAGGGTACCCAGATATTTGGGCAAACATTATTGTGAATGTTTCCATAAGGGCATTTGGGGATGAAATTAACATTAAATTGGTAGACTTTGAGTGAAGCAGAGTGCTTTCCATAATGTGGGTGGACTATGTCTAATCAGTTGAAGGTCTGAATAGAATTACAAGACTGGCCTCCCTCAAGCCAGATTCTTCAGCAGTCTGTCTTTGGACTTCATCTATACCTCTGGTCAGCAAACTGTGGCTCTTTGGCCCCTTGAGTGTGGCCCTTCCACAAAATACCATGTGCGGGTGCTACCTTGATAAGGAATGTACCTACCTATATAGTTTAAGTTTAAAAAATTGGCTCTCAAAAAAAATTTCAATCGTTGTACTGTTGATATTTGGCTCTGTTGACTAATGAGTTTGCCAACCAGGGATCTATACCATGGGCTCTTCCTACATCTATAGCATCAGACAACCTTCAAACCTGAACTGGAATATCGGTTCTCCTGGGTCTCCAGGCTGTGCACTCTCCCTGAAGATTTTGGACTTGCCAACTGCGAGAAGCATATGACCTAATTCCTTTATAATAAATCTCTTTATAAATGTACATACACACCCTATTGGTTCTGTTTCTCAGGAGAATCTTGACTAACACAGGTACCTACTAGTTAAATACACCTCATTTCATAGATGAGGACACCAGGGTCAGTGGAAGCTGTCATTTCTCCAATGGCAAGGTTTTACTGGCAGAGCTAGACCAGAAAACAAATCTCTATATTCTTGTTCTGGTTTTTTTTAAAAATTACACCATGGTTTCTGTACCCTATTTGTATTTAGTATAAGATAGGGTAGGCCTTAAGGTCACTGTTCTTTATTTCTATGGCCTCACCAAATCACACAGTTGAAATGCATCACCAAAGCAGGGGATTATTAACACTGGAGTAGATACAGATTTCCTGCAATCTTTCTGAAGACACCCTTGGCATTTGTCTCCAGGTTCCTTTATTGCTGAAAGTCCACTCTAATTCTATGCACTGTTTGATCCGTATCTTTGAGAGATACGTGGCTGAGTTATAGAAACTGACAGTAACTGACCTTGTCACACAATGTGTTAGTGTTAAAGTCTTATTACTTCTGAGACAACAGGCTTTTCAATTAAAATAAAATTAAAGTTTTAACCAAGGGTCAGCTTTGCTTCCTAACAACATGAAAGAGCAATCTTGATTTGTTCTAAGAATGCTAAGTTGTTTATTGAACTGATGTTTATAAGACAGGATAATATACAAATCATTAGCTAGGCTAATGATTAGGAACATTATCAGTTTGAGTCAAAAAGAAAAAAATGCACGTGTAAACTTATATATTAGGACCTAAATAATATACCAAACTAGCTGCTCTAAAATACTTAAATACTCTCCAGAGTAGCTCTACAAGAATAAAATACAAATACAAATCACTAAAACCAATGGCATGTAATTATGAAAATGTTTACAGCTGCAAGAACAAAGAGGAAGAGATGAGAAACTTTTAAAATCAAAGTGATCAATAGTAATGACTACAATAACATGGCAATATTACATCCACGAAGACTATCAGTCCCTTTGGTGCCAAGTTTCAACAGCAATTAAGTTATAAAAAGTAACAGAAAATGACAGTAAGAGATGAAAAAAAAACTATGGCAGACTGGAAGGAGAAAATGGGTTTATACCCTCATGATACCATTCAGTGTCTGTGGATGTTTTGAATTACTTTCTGAGTAGCACAAAACCAAGGACACAGACAAACTGAAGAACTCCTATTTGAAACATGCTACAGAAATTAATGTTCAGCTACTGAAAAATAAATAAAACTCCTTAATTAATAATACGGTAAATTAATAAATACGATAATATAATAGAAGAGAATCATTTGAAGACTTCTAAGTAAATTTTTTTAAAAACATAAGAAAATTATTAATGATCAAATAACAATTATACAGGTTAAAATCCAACTTTAACTTTCTACATGGCTTACAACAAATATTTTTTTGTGTGTCTGACAGAGACAGAGAGAGACATAGAGAGACAGAGAGGGGGACAGATAGGGACAGACAGGAAGGAGAGAGATAAGAAGGATCAATTCTTCACTGTGGCACCTCAGTTGTTCATCAATTGCTTTCTCATATATGCCTTGAATGGGGGGCTACAGCAGACCAAGTGACCCCTGGCTCAAGCCAGCAACCCTGGGCTCAAGCTGGTGAGCCTTGCTCAAACCAGATGAGCCCATGCTCAAGTGCACTCAAGCCGGCAACCTCGGAGTTTTGAACCTGGGTCTTCCACATCCCAGTCCGATGCTCTATCCATTGTGCCACCACCTGGTCAGGCACAACAAATTTTTTAAACTGCTCTCAGATTACTCACTAAAAAAAAAAAATTAATCTAATTATTTATTATTGGGATACAATGTATAAAAATAACCCCCAAAATACTGCAGAATTGGGAAAAGAGTTGCTAGCTCTTTCCTTCATTTTGTTACTAATTTTAAAAGTTTACAACACATCACTCATTCTTTTATGATTCTTCAGTTTACAGGACAAACATTAAAACCTACATTCCATGTCAGATAAAACCTGTGGACTATATGGAGTTACCATCTGAGTTCAGTGAACCTGCAAAACAAGAATTTACCTATTTCTCAAAAAAAAAATCTTAAAATATGTTGGAGAAGGTCTGGAAAAGACAGAGTAAAACAGCTTCTTTCCTGAAGAATTCCTCAGAAGCCCTAGTAAGCTAACGTGTAAAAGTGAACTATCAAGAGGGAGATATAAAAACAGCATTTCCCAGACATGTTGGAATCAGAAAGATTTTTTTCATAGAGCATCTTATGGAACTACTGATTGATGAAATACACTTTGGGAATTAGTGATCTACACAAATACTGTGCATCTAGACAAAATATTAGCACTGTTGTTATATTTAAGTGATTCAGCACTGTAAATAAAATGCTAAGTTCTGCCACACAAAAAAATTTGAGAAACCCTACCTTAAATCCATCACTGAGTTACGATGTTTCTTGTTGTTTTACAATTGTTTTCAAATAAATCACTTGGAACTAAGTTTATGTTAGCAATTATGATGAAACAGAAGGGAAAGTGAGAAAGGAATTTGCTTAGTGAAAGGAAATAATCTCTCTCCAATTATATAAAGTAAACTGAGATGCAAACATTTTCTGTAGATTAAGGCTCTGATCACATTGCATCCAATAAATCTTTCCGCAGAGGTTGTGCATATTTGTTCCTGTTTATAGTACATGCTTGTTTAATATTTCCACAGAGGCTTTCTTGTCTCACACAATGTTTTCTTAAACATATAAAAACTGTTTGACTCTTTCTATAAACTGACATGAGCAGAATTCTTTCCTATGTCCTTCTGAGAATTATAATGGAGGAGGGATGTGTAGTAATGAACTACAGAAAACTCATGACATTATTTACAATTCAGAATCTAAATTCTAAGAACCTTACTGATGTTCTCAATCTAGTTTTCAAAACACTAGGTTTAAATAATCCTCTTTTCTGCCTTGTTATAATTTCTGATGGCACACAGTTTCAAAGGCAATCATATGAATCCTTTAGTCGATGGGGTATTATATAAGTAATGATATTTCTAACATTAAAATCCTAAAAATGTATAATAAAAGAATATAGAAATTCCAACAAGTACTAGCAAGTTTTGTGAATTTCTGCAATCTGTTTAAGGACTGAGATCTGCCAGTAAAGGCAATTCTCTCTTCAAGTCATTAGAAAGAGGCCAGAACACCCAATTTTATTTTAAATCCATTTGTGTACTAATGTGGCCACTTGGAAAATATGCTTAACTCGATTTTCTTCTTACAACAATCCATCAATTCCTCAAAGAAAATATTAATATCATAATTGTCATGCCCATGAGAGACAAGCCACCATCAGACTACTGCGCTAAAGCAGAGACAGCGAGGTGGGAGGAGGCAGACACACATCCTGCCCTCTTTCGTTCCTGTCCTATCGGTGCTCTGCACTCAGGCACACCCAACAGGAAGCCAGAGAGTAAAGAAGCCTGAGCGTCTCCTTCCACAGAGGTCAGCCCCCTGCGGAACAAAGCAGGACAACAAGGATCAGAGGACACGGAGGGAGAGCAAGCAGATAATAGAACATATGGGCCTCAGTTGAATCGAATGTAAATAACTGTTGGACTACTTAATCTCTCAGGGTCTTTCAACCTCCAAGTCTTACCAACTCCCATGTTCTGATCTACTGAATTACTATTCTGTGCTCTATCTAGATGATGAATGTTCTACAGTTAAACAATCCTAATTTATAACTAGATATATATATATATATACATACTTGCTGAAATTAAATAGAAGCCTCTCAAAAACTAGAACAGGTCCTGTGCTGCTCAAAATAGTGAGTGGCTGGCCAGCAAAGAGGCAAAAGATGGCTCCAGAGACAGCAGTGCCCAGAAAGCTCTCCAACACGCCCTAATGGGAAGAAAACACAGGTGTTAAAAAAGAGTGTCTTTTTCTTCTTGCGTGTAATATCACTAGGGAAATTAAGCCATATGAATATGCTATTATGAGGGCCATAGCCAACATATCAAACAGATACAAGTAGATTTTTATCAATTTGAGTATCACCATTCATTTCACCACACATACAATTTAGTCATTCCTCTCTACCCCAATGGCTGCATTGTGCCAAAGAACTACAGTACTAAAATGACTGGTGGTGGACTACAGAAGGTGAAAGATGACTCTGATCCATTCTGAAAATACTAATTGAAGCTTCTGCACATAAAATTACATTATGTGGTCTCACCATGTGGGCAGAAGTGATTGGGTGCTTTGGATGGTGTTTCTCTCCTTGTGGTCACCTTTCGTGTTCACTGTCACCTGATTTCACCATGCACATAGCAGGTACTTATAGGTAGCTACATTTTATGCACATCAACTGTTTCTTCAGGGTAAAGCTTTACAAAGGGAGAAGGGAGCAAAGGGGACACAGAAGTGATTTGCCCTCCATCCTACAATTGCTATGGGATCAATTCAAAAAATATATTCTTATAATATATTCATGGCCCAACGTAAACTTACATAGGAGCTTTGAGCTTCGATTTACTTTGACTTAGAGGAAATATATATATGTGCAGGGTTATAAGTAGCTAAACCTGTGTGGCCACATCTCCCTGTAGTTATTTATATCTCTGGAAATCAAACCATTATCTTCCTTGAGCAAAACAAGAACAAAGAAAAATCAACCACAGAATATCACTGGCTTACAAAATTATGCTAACTTTTTTAATTGTATCATTTGGTTTATTTGTAAAAAGGTCCTTTTGTAAATTTAAAATGATATTTTCTCGAGATAATTTTTAAATATAAAAATATGACAGAGACTCTTAGTCTATATATAAGGCTATAAATCTGAACCATGAAACCTGTAAGATAAGACATTTTTTAAATGAGTAAATATATTATATATCTTTAAAAGACAAAATATATTTAATGGTCAATAAGTTTATATAGTACAAAAATAATGTAATTTCTGTAACTTTATGTGTATGCTAAAATAAAATACTAGGAAAATTTCCTTCTTTAACTGAACAGTAATTATTTGTTCATAGAAGCATGATGCTTGTTTACATAAAACAAGACACCTCTTAATCTAAACAACCCTCTGAGTGGAGCAGAGTGGATTTCTGGGAATCTGAGATGTTCTCAGTCCCTTCCCACTGCCCCAATAGTTCTCCAGCAACTTTTCATTCACTCCCATATAATACACAAACGGTGATAAAGAAATTGTTTTTTGAAATCAACTTACAAAACTGAAATACACTAAGTGCTATCTTCACTCAAAAGTCATCCAGTAGACCTTTATTATAACAACTACTCAAAATATTTTTACCCTGCTTCAAAAACCAGCAACATTCTCCTTAAAATAACATTAGCAACAGTACATCTTAAGCAACAGTACCCTTTAAGGGTAGAGTTCAATTCATAAAACATACACAGGTCCTTGAGCGTAGCACTTTGTAATGAGTGTAGCACTTTGTAATAATGGAGCTGGGGTGGGAACAGGGCACAAAAACAAGAGTTGACAAGTAATAAAGCTGGCTTCTCACAAAGAGAGTACACTCATTCTGAAAGAGTTCAGGACAGTTTCTTCTTCTAAGAAGTCTGGTAGGAGATCTTATTTCCATGGATGTGAGTCCTAATGCATGGCAGAAGGGTGCCATCTTTGATTTTATAACCAATGTACACTTGTTCAGAATATCTGTCCCATTCTTCCTCAGGAAGCAGACTAACAAGCAAGGTTATCAGGACCAGGCAGCATTTTTATGCAGAGACAAGATTCCCTAGTGCCCAACAAGTCGTATCGGCACTAGGGAATCTTACACATGAAGACACTGAGTTCCAGAGGGTTAAATGAAAGGGGAAGATTCACATGTCACATGATGTGCTACAACAAGTCTTTGGAGTATGGTACCTGCGCAACTACCACTTCACCCTGAACAAGGAGAAAAGGTGTATCTTAACCTGGGATATTCTTAGATGTGGGCTTTTCTAGTCCTTGTGCATTGACTTTGGAGTTTTCTATGTCTTGATAATTTATCTTTCTTTTTCATGACTTACTTTAGTGTGTGTAACATGAAAGGGTAGGGTTGGCATGCTCCACGGGGCAGGACAAGCCACACTGGGTGCATGTGACAAGCAAAGTTACACTGAATCATTCTTTATCAAGCATGGAGTGACTCCTTATCCTCACTATTGCAAGATCAATAGGGTGTAAAAGAGAATGTGAAGAAAGAAAGGAGGAACCCTAGATTAAGAATCTCTATTTGATTGGTCATCACTATTAATGACTTTGAGGGCAAGAACAGGGTCTCTTAGTGTCATCGCATTTTTCCTCGTTCTGTGCATCATACCTCCATGTGCTCTGCAGGCTCTAGGGAAGTGCTAAAGGAATTCAAGAAGAAATGCCCAAATCATACCCTATGTTCCACTTATCAAAGGTCAACAGCCATCTCTGCTCATTCAGTAAAGATAACAGCTACTCTCTTCCAGAAAATGGCTTTGATTTATGGATGCCGTGTGACAGTTATTATTTTTATTTCAGTACTTGATCCTTCGGTAAGTGCTCAAGTTTCCATTCTGTTGCTGACAATTTTGAAACAGAGAAAGGTGATTTATTATATACACTGCCCTGAAAAGAAATTTGCTTGAACTTAGAGATGCTTCCAGCATTTCTGAGAAAAGAACTATTTTCACCATATTTTGACATGTTACCCTGGACAAAACAGAAATTTTAGAAAGTAGTCTCATGCAATGAATAACCTTAGTTTAACTGTACCTAGAATTTAAAGTGATTTATAAGTGAACTATCAGAAATCCCTTCTCTGAAACATTGTATTCAGGGTTTAGCAATATATTTTAAAAAAGGGAAAATGTGTGGATGTTTATATTTTTAGTAGCTATAACTCATAAAGACACTTCTACACCTTCTTCCCAGCATGCAGATGTCTGAGCCCGATGCAGCAGAAGAAGCACGTGTCACAGAGAGAGCTCCAGTTCCATTCAGTTAGGCTTTTATTTTATTCCATCTTTGAGCAGATGTCGCCCATAGTAGAATAGTAGAAAGAACAAGTAACTGGCAGTCAGCAATTCTGGTGTTTAGACTTCATTCTGCCACCAAGAGCTAATGATCTTGGGGATGTCATTAATCTTTGTCACACTTAGTTTTTTCATGTCAGAGAAAAACGCTGAGCTGAGATAGTATAACAATGGACTCTGGAGTTAGGAAATCTCAAATTCACATCTAGTCTATACCATTCATGCAATGACTTTACACCAGTTACTTAATCTCTCTCTGCCCTAGTGTATGTGTTAGATTAGATAATGTATGCAAAGTGCTTCGCACAGTCTCTGATAGATAATACATTTTTTGAAGAAGAGTAACCTATACATAATGTATTTATTTAGATATAAAATGAAGTTGAAATAGATCATTTCCAAGGTCATTTCCATGTGGCTCATGACAAACAGTATGTCTTGGAGTCAGGAATATCTGACTTTAAATCTCAGTTCCCCAATCACCAGACTAACTCCTAATTCTCTCATCTGGAACGTCAAGGACTATGTTACAGGACAATCACTGGGACTAAATATGACAAGAATATATAAGGAGCTAAGGATGAAGCAGAAATACAGCAAAATGTTGGTTCCCTTTCCTTTCCTGCTTCTCATCCCCTTCTTCCCAGCCTGCCTCTTTACCAGAGGAAGATGGAGAAAGTAAAAAGGAGTGACATGAAAAGATCAAGATTAGTCCTCAGAGAAAAGAGGAAAAGGCCTCTTTAGATTTTCAGTATTCCCCAGCGCAAATTCTAAAACAGCAGACGCCTTTCAGAGCAACATCACCGCCTTGGAGAGTTGCCTCTTTTTATTTCCTGTGTTACTAAACACATGGAACCAAATATAATGAAACGAAATCATTTTACTTTACAGCAATGAAGTCAAAATCCACATCCAATACAAGTTTTGACTACTTCTCTGCTTACATCAGAGTATGAATTTAAATCAGAGATGGCCCTTGTTTCACAAAACAGCCGAGAATGCACAAGTCCCAAAGTAAATTTTTAAAAATCACGCATAAAAGAACTCAGACTATAGGACCGAGATTACAGAGGAAAAAATATCCAACTATGATTGGTAGGACTAGCATTAAAAATTTTAAAATTTTAATTTATGCTGTCAACTTTGACTTGATTGCAGTTCAGTATCTTCATATAACTATTGTTGTTTTATCTCTTTTTATTAAGAAATTGATTATTCAGAATAATAATCACAACCCTGTGATTATGGAACAGCAATAGCAAAGAGAAAAATGGCAAAACTCCCCCCCCCTCAAAACAATACAAAGATTTCCTATTTCTTTGACAACTTTCAACCAAGAACTACTTGGAAAATAAAACATTTTGGTGGCAGAAAATGATACAGCATTCACCAACATTATTGTTATACTTCAAGTTTAAAAAAGAAAACCAAACAAACAGAAAAACACTAAAGTTTCTAACCAAAAAGAGAAAATCTGGCCTTTGTTGCTGGTAATTTACACACACTGTGTAGGATGTAGAATTATTAAAATTAAATTTCTCTAATAAGTCTTTGATTCTGAAATTTAGCCAATTTAAACATCGCCGCTGGAAAGAGGTCCTGAGCTCCGGGTTACCTGCAGAGCTTTGATGTCAGGCTCCCAGCGTAAATCAAGCCGTATGATCGAAAATGAGTGGGGAAATGAAGTGAGTATCTAATCAAACTTGAGTCACATAAGAATTCACTGGGAAGGTTTTTTTGTTTGTTTTAAGAAAAAAGAGAGTATTGGTTCTTTACCTCTACCTTAAAAAATTAATCAGAATCTCTGAAGATCAGGCCTAGGGAATATCAGTATTTTTTCAGAGATTCCCAGGTGATTCTCATGTGGCCCCAGTTTGAGTCTCATTCAAGGAACATTCCCTGCTCTTTCAAAATATGATCGACTGGTTAGTATAGTTAAGGCTCAGTTACACAGACCATTCATTTGCAATGGGGAAAAAGACTGGATTTCTAACCCTCATTTTTTACTTCACCTGTGTAGCTACAGCTTATAAATCAGTGATTTCCGTCCTGGAAGATCACAGCTGCCAAACTCTTATTGCCAGCTACTCTGCTTGAAAGTGCTTTGTCGTCATAAACAGGATTTCTGGTTACACTGCCCAGTGGGAACTGAACAAAGCGGAAGACTTGAAAGACAAATGAGCTCCCTGCTTAAAGAAAAGTAGAGCCAAAACCTTTACCAAAGAGCTTCAACTCCGAGTCTGACAGGACGGACTGGCAGGAGAAGGAGGCTCTACAATATTGTTTTGTTTGAAGAGCTGGGAATACGTATCTAGATCATCTGAAGTGCCCAAACATCAAATGCCAGTATAGCCTTACACAAAAATCAATTCCAGATGGACAAAAAAATGCAAATGAAAACATAAGAGAAGTAAGCTATGTGGGTAAATATTTTTCTAATCTTGGGGTAGGGAAACCTCTCTAAATATATCATGAAAATAGGAAACTACAAAAGACTGAAGATTTTGACTACATAAAAATTAGAATCTATACAGCAAAAGAAATCATATATAAGGTTAAACAACAAGGTGAATCTAGGAAAATATATTTGTGATGTTTCTGAAAAGCACAAGGAAAATATCCTTATTCCACAAGAATTCTTACAAGTCAGTGAAAAAATACCAAATGCCTAAAAGGAAAATACATTAAGAATACAAACAAATTTAAATAAGAATACAGAGCAAACAACAACAACAACAAAAAAAACAAGGCTATTTACCCTCACTAAAAAATCAAATAAATTTGAATTAAATAAGAATGAGCTGTCTTTTTCAATCTTCAGAATAACAAAAATGAAAATATGGGACAAAATCCTGTTTTTTGCAAGGGTGTAGACAAGTGGGTAGAAGTATGAATTGGTCAAAGCTTTGTTTATAGATGAGAAAATTGGGGAAAGCTAAAAGTCCAGTAACGGGATTTACTAAGTAAATTAAAGTACAAGTATCATGTGTACAAATAGATGTTGTCATTAAAAATGATTCTCAAGATCCATACTGAAGTGAAAAGTCTTCCTTTAAATACTAGTCATGCTTTGAAACAGCATGTTTATAACCTCATTCATATAAAATCCTATACATCAATCTGTTTACACATGCATTGCAAAATGTTCCTGAAAAGGTTAATAATGCTTATTGCTGGGTGATGATGAGTTTAAGAGTAAAATTACATTCCATGTCATTTTATTGTGTTGCTTTACTTTTCTACAATGCCTAATTATATCTTATAAACATAAAGCTATTCAAAAATCATCTCAAGCCAAACACAAAATAATTTTAGGAATTTTCAACATTTGGGATCCCCAAACAACCTAAATCACTATCAGTTTCTGATCACCAAGAAAACAGTTGACAAAGGTCTTTCAAATAAAAAAAATAATATTGAATAATAATAACCAAACAAAGTTCTGGTAAGTAAAATAAAATCTGGTCACCAATTACTGACCTTCAATCCAACAGGTTTAACTCAGAAGCTGTACCCGAAGTGAAGCACATTATTCTGGGTGGAATCCCACCCAAGAGAAGAAATAGCCAGCCTGCCTTGAAGGCAGTGGACAATGCAGAGCCCTGACTTTGTCTGGAAACGTAGACATTTACTTTTGCTTAGCAAAACTACCCAGTTGTACCACTCCAACAGATTATCCCCACCTGACTTTTTAAAATTGTAAATATGTGTCTGGAAGACTAGTTCAGGCAGAGAAACATGTCAACTCATATTCCTACTTCAAGGAAGAAATAAATTTTGGTACCAACTTGCAACATTTAGGTAAGCTAAAATTACTAAACAGCCCTAACTATAGTGAAGCAATTATCAACTTGCTTTAATCTTGCTGTTATAAACTGCATATGATAAGCTTCATAAAGAAATATTTATCTCATAGAGGAATATCACTTATGAGTAAGAAATTATATATTTCCAACTTCAGCCAATTGATTAAATATTCTCAGCATGACAGTGTATTAAAATAAAGCCTCAAATTTGGAGACGCCAGCTATAAATGTTCTTTATGATGAGACAAGTTCCCTTAAAATGTGTTCTGTTAGGCTCCATAAATATCACAAAATTCAGAGAATTCTAAAAATCTTACTGTATTTTTTACTATAAGGTTGTGAAAATAGGATTATATTTACTCTTGGGAAAAAAACTAAAATGACTTTCTTCACTCAACTTTTAAATAACCCAAACACTTGCCATGAAGTATCAAAAAATGTTCTCTATATCAGTCTCTTGCCCGTAGACTAAGCGATCCATAAATATTTGTTAAATAGACATTTAACAATTTAATTAGAAGTATCTAAATGAATAGAACAGTATGTCTGCTTGGCAACCAAGAATATAAATACTACACAGTGAACTGACGTGCATGCTGACAGAATTTAGTTGCGGAAAGGACATGTTTTTAGGATGGTGAAGCTGAAAAGCCCTTGTTTACATTACAGTATGCCAAGGGGACCAACCAGACTGTTATGACTGTGGAACTTCCTAAAGAGGAGAGTAAGAGTAATAGGTGTATAATAATAAAAGTGTCAGGCCTGACCGGGCGGTGGCGCAGTGGATAGAGCGTCGGACTGGGATGCGGAAGACCCAGGTTTGAGACCCCGAGGTCACCAGCTTGAGTGAGGGCTTATCTGGTTTGAGCAAAAGCTCACTAGCTTAAGCCCAAGGTCACTGGCTTGAGCAAGGGGTTACTCAGTCTGCTGAAGGCCCGCGGTCAAGGCATGTATGAGAAGGCAATCAATGAACAATTAAGGTGTTGCAATGCGCAACGAAAAACTAATTATTGATGCTTCTCATCTCTCCATTCCTGTCTGTCTGTCCCTGTCTATTCCTCTCTCTGACTCTCTCTCTGTCTCTTTAAAAAAATAAATAAATAAATAAATTTAAAAATTTAATAAAAGCGTCAGAATAATTTCTGGATCTCAGAAAAGTTATATTCTTATCAAGCCAGTACTAGATCCGTGATGAATGTAAAGTCAACTTTTGACGAAATGGTTCAGTCAGGAACTCCAGAAGCCCAAGCTAAACTTTGCCCATACTAAACAAAAAAGCTGAGAACATCACTATGGAAGGCTCAGTGTCCTCTCATGGTCAAAATGCCGGGATGGCGCAATTGTACAGTCATCCCTGCGGCCATTAAAACTGATTATGCTGGGAGCCATCCTGGTTTCAACTGTTTTATTTTTAACACAGGTGCATGGGAAATGATCCATATGGCTCCCCAGATCAGCTTCTAATTAAATGTGTGCGTGTACACACAAATATAAGGGAATATTAACTATATATATAGCTTATAAACTTATATGTAATTATTCAATATATACATTATTATATACAATGTGATGTGTGTATGTGTGTGTGTGTGTGAGCTCTAAAATAAATGCTTAAATGTAAATTCCTGTCTTTGAGTAGGCAAGACCTCCTGCACAGAAGCTGGCAGAAGAGTTTGCTTAAACAACAGCAATGCAGTGACTCATCTGTGTTTTCACAACATGTTTCTACCCAGCACCCCTGTCTATTTGGAGCCTGAAAATATAAAGGCCCTCTGTAAACCATCTCTGAGTGTCTGCCTTTAAGAGCAAGGACAGTGTTCTCAGTTGACTCATTTGCACTGCTGTGCTTTTGAGAGGAACCCACTGCTGCATTGTGAAGGCATGTGATATAACTGAAGATTATTTCAGGCTGTGCCAGCGCTTTTCTGCTTAGTCCCGATCTATGCTTAGTGTGCCAAACAGGGCCAGAGGCCCTCACCCCCGAATAAGCCCACTACACACCACGATAGCTATCTCTTGGGGGCACAGAACGAGATAGCCTTATCGACAGCCTACACTGTAAATGCTGTCAGGATCGTCTTCTTATCTATTTTGGTCACTTATCTGTATCTCCAGCACTTAAAATAGTGTCTGGCACACAGCAGACAGTAAATAAATATTTTCAAAGGAATGAATCAGCCTCTGCCATAGACTTGTGAAATGACCTGGGCCTTAGCACCAAATCCACAAAACACTTTGTTGTCCTGATGCCAAGACAAGAAGACTTCCTCCACTGCCAGAGCATCTAGTCCTCTGTCTGTTGAAGTACACACCCTCTCAGGGCGGAGATGCTCTGCAGTATGTCCAGTCACCTACGCCCGGGTCCTTAAAAATCGATATAACATATATGTGTGTGTGATGTATATATACATGCAGTCATCTACCATTGCAAGGAAACCTAATATGATGACTGTAGGTAAACGTTTCATGTTAAAACACTAGGCTATGAAAAATTACTATATAACCATTGAGTTGGGTATATGTGTGCATGTACTGGTTAATTTCTGTCTATACAGATTATTTTAGATTTATAAACCCAGGACTTAGATCTGGGCACTCACTTACTAACAGCATTATTTCACCCAAAAGAAATTGAAACTTAAAATAATAAACTCACAGTTTTAGTGAAAGTATCAATGTTGTTACAAAAATGTATTAATGAAATAACCAAACTATGTCTGGCAAATATCCTCATAGGTTTGAGGTGGATACTTTGAATTAAGTCAACTCCCACAAGTAATACCCAGCGAATGGTCATTTTAGTAAATGACTTAACATCCTGACCATGGAAAGCATTTATGTTTGTCCATAAAGTTTTTAAAACCCAGAAAACAACTTATTCCACCAGCAAGGCCCTTCCTGTGTAATTTACCACAGAAAAGAATAACACCCATGTTAATGGTACATAACAGAATCCTTTACTTTCATAAAAACTCACTCATATAGAAATTAATTCACCTAAGAGGGATCCACAATAGACTTTAACAAACGTCTCATCTCAGATGAAGTGTTCCAAAGCTAAGAAGTTCAATTCAGTTTTTTAAAGGCAATAAACAACACACAGGAGGTATTATAATGCCTCTATTTCCATGAGAAGAACATCCATGAAAATAAAAGTTTTGAAAAAAATATCTGTACAAAAATTAACAAACAAAAGAGAAACAGACTCATAGATAGAGAGAGCATGGCTACCAGGTGGGAGGGAGTTGTGAGACTGGGTGAATACGAACGGCTTTAGGAAGTACAGACTGGTCATCACAAAATAGCGACAGCATGCACAGCATAGGGAATACAGTCAATCCCATTGTAATAACTAAGGATGGTGCCAGGTGGGTACTAGAAATACTTGGGGAACACTTGGTAAAGTACATTCTTTCCCAACTACTATGCTATACATCTGAAAATAATACAAAATAATATTGAATGTAAACTATAATTGAAAAAGAAAATCTTTTAAAACTGCATAGAAAGTCTCTGTATTCTGAAAGACAAGAGAGTTGCTACTCTCTCAACATCCCAGCTCTTTTCTTCTCCTAACAGACAGCTGCCTACCCACTTCATGCTGGCCCCGGGGGCTTCTCCGTGCCTTTCTTCCTCTGGTTCTCTGGAAGGAACTGTTTCCGTTATCCTTATGCTCTCGTTTGGAGGAAGAGTGTACTCCACTCAAATACAGTCTGATTTTTTTTTTTTGGTACAAAAAATGCATTTTATTTACAGTCTGATTTTATAAAAATTCTATTACTGACATCACTGTTATCATGCAACCTTTTTTCATTTCTCTCTTATGAAAGGAAAAACGGGGGGAAACACCTTCGTCTGTGTCACCCACGTCCTGCCACGCCTGGCTTCTCGTCCCCAGGCTGCAGGGGACGTGCTCTCTGGCCAACCCAGTGTTAATTTAAGAATGTCAATGAGTTGCCAATATTTTAAAAATCACCAGATCTCACATAAAAATAGGAAATTTCAACCTTTTGTTGAAAATCTGAAAATGAAGGCATACTGAGTACCCTCCGATGAGAATAAGCAGGCTGAGTGGCAACCGCCACTCCCCACAGAGCACGGCTCTCAGGAGTCCCCAGGTCCCCGCTGGGAGGGGTCCAGGCGAGCCATGTGGGAAAGTCACAGGTGGAAAAATCACAGGAGGGTCCTCAGGCCCCAGCTCTCACACACCGCCCAGCCTGGGCACCACATGTGAGTCAAGAAGCCTTCTGGTGACCCCAACCACAGCTGCCAGCTCACCAGTGCGTGAGGACCAAAGAGAGAACCACCCAGCTGAGTCCATCAACCACCCAAAGAAATAAAAGGGTTGTTTCAAGCCTCTAAGTTTTGAGATGATATTTTATGCCATACTGGATAAGAGATAAAAGGTAAAAAGTGCTCCTAAGAAACTAAATACAACTGTTGAAAAGAGTTTCTCCCTTTTTACTTGGAGCCACGTACCTAGTCCCCATCCTATTTTTGTGTGTCAGCAGATGTCTAAAACATAAATGTGCCTAGGGGGAAAAACAGAAGTGGAAGAAAAGTAATCATTGGGAATCAGCTGTATTTTTTTAAAAAATTAAGCTGGCCGGCAGCACTGAGGAATACCACAGAGGTTAAACAGTACAGAGAAGAAAAGAGAGGGGCAGCGTTTGAAGGGGGCTTGAATCCACTTCTCTACATACGATCATCACCTTCACTCACTACTCTGTGCTCAATACCTAGCACAGTGCATTTTTTTTCTTAATGACTGGATCAACTAAAAGTAGTTCTGTACTTCTTTTTCTGATTGAGGGAATCAAAGGTATCTTTTCTGTCACTAAAATGTCAGGTATTACCGACACAAAAGGAAGGCAAAGTAACCAGTAAGTTCTGGCTCCTACAAAATAAGTTAGCCCAGAGTTCTTACAGCTTACAAGAAGTAGATTCAGGAACAGGAGGAACAACTCTTGTCCTGTACTTCTTAAAGCTGACTTCTACTGACAGAGAAGCAAAGCCACCCTTGAATAAATCACTCAGTTGATGATTCTGTTGGCTCATGTGTAAAATGCAGGTAATCGTGTATTCCTGAAAAGAACGTGATCTTCAAGGTCAACAATATAGTCCATACATGCAAGGTAGCAGGAGAACTAAACCTTGTGCCCTGCACAGAACTACAGCATTTGATATGCTTTTGCCCAAATAGAACTGTATATCATTTCCTTCCCTTCTTTTCTCCATTTGTGACTCAAGCCAGATTTCATCAAGCTATTTTTATAATTACTGATATGTTGGAAATATAACAGCAGGCCAGAAGCAAAGTAAAACGTATCATCCAGAAAAAAAAAAATCACGCTGAGTAACCGAAAGGCCATCTGCTTATAACTGAGCAGCAGGGGTGAGGCAGGCAATCTGGGCTGTACTATTTGCATCTTCCCCCAGACCAAACTCACCTGCATGTTGTCGGTGGCATCCCCAAGCAGTCCTCCAAAAGTGATAGCATTGGTTACAGTTGCCAGATAAATGAAAAGAATTGCTGACAGAGCCTGAATATTTAAAGCATCATAAAAGTCACTGGCAAAAAAAGGTGCTTTCCTCTTTATGTCCTTAATCAGCCCACCACAGAATCTGGGCAGGGAAAAAACAGACATGTGACAATGTAAAATAAATTACCAATAAATGGACCAAGAGATAACTTATTAAACCACAAAGAGTCTGTATTTAAAGTGCTTGAATGAACATGGGACTGTTTTACCACTTGAGATAAAAGCAGAAGACTGTAGAGAATACATTTCCTTCTCTCTCTGTCACCAAATTAGGTGCCATATTCTTTGAAGATCAGACAGTTGGTCTTTAGATGAGAGGGAATTAATTGTCTAGATAAATAAAATTTCTCACTGTATGAAGAAAAACATCCAACCATGTGAGCAGATCATACAGGGACCTTTATAATCTTGTCACAGCCTCCTTTCTAGCCTCATTCATCCATTCATTCATCATCCCACAAATGTTATTGGGCATCTGTGCTATGTCCAGCACTAATGTGGGTGCTGGAGATACAACAGTGAACAATACAGGGGGAAAAAATATCCACCCTCATGAAGTTTACTTTCTGTGTGGAGAAGACAAATTAAGTAAAATGCATGGTGCTAAAAATCAAGGTGGGGAAGAGGATTAGTAAGTGTTGAATAGCAGTGGTTGAAATATGATAGTGACCAGAACAGGCCTCCTGAGCAGGTGAAATGGGGGTGCAGACCTGAAGAAACTAAGGGAGAATATCATGTCATGCAGGTATGTGGTAGGAGAGCTTTCAAACTGAGCCCCACTGCAAATGTTAGCAGGTCAGCTGATTTGTCATCAGTCCACTCAACCTCCCAGCTAAGCCTCACATCCTGGCCTCCTCTTGATGGTTCTTCTGCCTACAATGCCCTCCCTCAAAATTCAACAACTCTCTGATGTCTTGACCTTTAGTCATAGTTCAAATTTCAACTATGGCTATTGCACTTGATAAGAATGGTCTATTCAGCCTGGCCTGTGGTGGCGCAGTGGCTAAGGCATTAACCTAGAAGGCTGAGGTCACAGATTTGAAACCCTGGGCTTGCCCCGTCAAGGCACATACAACAAGCAATCAATGAACAAATAAGTGGAGCAACTATGAGTGATACTTCTCACTCTCCCCCTTTCTCTCTGTAAAATCAATAATCTCTAAAAAAAAAAAAAAAAAAAAAGAACTGTCTATTCGTCTGGTGCTCACTGGCCCAGAGTTGTACCCAGCATCCTGCAGACACTCAATACATTTAGAAAAGGTGAAATATAGAACAATAAAATGTCAGTGCAGTGATTTTAAAAAGACATACTTTTGGCCCTGGCTGGTGGCTCAGTAGATAGAGCATCAGCCAGATGTATGAATATTCCAGGTTCAATTCCCAGTCAGGGGACACAGCAGAAGCAACCATCTGCTTCTCCCTGCTCTCTCTCTCCCTTGTGTCCCTCTTACCCTTCTACACCTAGTGGCTCAATTGGCTCAAGTGCAGCCCCAGGTGCTGAGGATAGTTCAGTTGGTCCGAGTGCATCAGCCTCCAGTGCTAAAAATAGCTCAGTACTTGACCATGGGCCCCAGACGGGGTTGCGGGTAGATTCCGGTTGGGGCACATGCAGGAGTCTGTCTCACTATCTTCCCTCCTTTCACCAAAAAAAAACCCCACAAACCCAACAACAACAACAACAAAAAAAACAGACATGTTTTCATAAAATGAGTATCCTATTAAATTTTACTCAACCCAAAATGAAATGGAGAGCCACACAGTAGAGGAGGAAGAATTGTCATGAAAAGAGATTTGGCCAAAGCAACCTGGGAAACCTGACTTCCCTACTGCAGGCTGGGGTAATCATGACCTGTGAGTTACTCACTTCTGTGATGTTACCCACTTCTGAGTAAATGTACAGGGAAGAGATGGAATCATGAAAGCCAAGAGGGGAAGACTGGAGCATTATTCATTCTTTCTGCCATACGTACCCACCCACATCTCTGTTTTCCTCTCTAAGACCCCCTTACTCACTCCGGGCCAGGCACACTGGCCACATGCCAACCCAGCACATACCAGGCGCTCTCCTGTCTCCTCTCCCAGCCCCACATCACAATGGTCTGTCTCCCACCTCTGCCTTCAGGACTTTGCTCAAATGTTGCAATTCTCTTTAAGGCGGCCCCTGGCCATCCGATCTAAAACAGCTTTCTCCCATTGCAAACTCCATACTTCTCCTTTGTTTTTCCCCATAAAACCATCACCACATTCCTTTATTTGCTCACCGTTTGTCTCCACCACTACAAAGTCAGACCCATAAGGACAGTGCTTTTTGTTCAGTTCACTGCTACATCCCCAGTGGTTGTGACAATTAAGTGCTCTATAAATACACTGCTCACAAAAAAACGTGCAGATACTCCAGTACTTCCAGCCTTTCGCATTTTCACCAATGAAATAAAAGTTGGTTTTGCGTCTCATTTGCATAATCAAACAACTTTCTTTGACTTGTCATTTGCTTTTTCTGATGCTGTTGTTTAATAAAAAAAATCAAGTGCTTCTTTTTTATCGCTTCATATTCATTTTGAAATATCCCTTAATTTTTGTGAACAGCATATTGGTTGGCTGAACAAAAGTACACACCAGTGAATACCACGCTGATAGAAAGATGAAGGGAAGTTTAGATCTAAGGAGAAGCTCATCATGAATGACAAAAGAATCCATTAGTTACCGTCCAGTCCTCTGCAATTCTTCACTGTCCCCGTGTCCTCCTCCTCCTCCGTGGCCTCCATCATGGGGTGTGTCCCCATTCATTTGAACGTTTTCTCCACCAGAGTACATATTCTTTCTAAGACATCAGAGCCCAAGAGAATATTAGTGTATTGTACTTATCTACCTCTACGCTGTATCATGCACCAATTAATAAAGAAATGAGCTGAAAGTCCTTTGGGAGAAATACCATTATTTCCTTCTGCCATCCTCACACAAGTCTAAAAGTGTTATATTTAGAGCCAAGACAAATGCCTGGAGGAAGAGAAAAGTTGCACAAATGGGATATTGCATACGAGAGAGAAACTTTTACCTGGAAAAAAACAGATATTCAGAAAATGGCTTCTTCTCAATTATCTCCCTCAATTTCTTAACCTCTTAAATCTACAGGACATCCTCTTCAGTAAAATGGTCTTCCCATATGTACAGAGAGTACCCAAAACATCCCTAATGAATTCCTGTGATGTAGTCTAATATCATAACCTGAGATCTCTAATTTGTAATCACCAAAGAACATCACCACATATAACATTCATTTTACAGAGTTAGTGAGATGTCAAACAAAGGCACATGTGTGATTCATCTGAAGTGAGATAATACATCAAGTTAAATGGAAACCTAAAAATATTAGGGCAGTTGCCTGATTCCATTTCCTTTACCAAATATAACTTCCTTCTCAAGGTTTAATGCCCCCAACTGCTTGATAATATACCTTTTGTCTGATGATGGAAGACTCTTAGGAGGCTCTATCCTGATTGTTGGATCCCATTCCCCAGGAGGAAGGACAATGACTTCATCTAGGAACTCATCAATGCCAGCAATCAGGTCCTGCCTATCTTTTGCTTTGTAGGCAATGTCATGAAACACCTAAAGAAAAATGAGAAACATGCTGATCCAATAAGATAACTCTTCACATGCCCCACATGCCCAGCCTGAGGAATTCTATGCATAAATCACTTTAACAGTAATATAACCATACTTTTGGATGTCCTAGTACTCAGCTTGCCCCCAAATATTTCAGTAATAAACCCAAAGAATACAGGGAGAGGCATGAGAAAACAAATGGCTGTTTCTTTTATATGTTTTTTTCTTCTATCAGTACTATAAAATAACATTGCCTATCATCTCCCATGGATATGTACCATTACTGATATAGTTGTTATAGAAACTGGATGACAATGATTTGGAGAAATACACTAAAGAGTCATTCTGTCAAATAAAAATTACCAGGACAAACCACTGCTAATAATTCAAAAAGGAAAAAGTTCATACTGAGTGTTAAGATTGGATTAAGACCAAACACTGCAGCTCTCAAACACACAAATTATGTTAACTATGAAAAAAAAAGTCTGCCTGACTGATGGTGGCATGGTGAAAAGGGTGCCAACCTGGGACACTGAGGTCCAAGGTTTGAAACCCCAAGGTCTCTGGCTTGAGCATGGGATCAACGACACGTTCCCATGGTCGCTGGCTTGAGCCCAAGGTTGCTCGCTTGAGCAAAGGGTCACTGGCTGAGTTGGAGCCCCCCCCAACCCTCAAAAAGGCACATATGAGAAACAATCAATGAACAACTTAAAGTGCCACAACGAGTTGATGCTTCTCATCTCTCTCTTCCTTTCTCTCTCTCTCTCTCTTGTGCTTGCAAAAAAAAAGAAAAAGAAAGAAAGAAAGAAAGAAAGAAAGAAAGAAAGAAAGAAAGAAAGAAAGAAAGAAAGAAAAGAAAGAAAGGGAAAGGAAAGGAAAGGAAAGGAAAGGAAAGGAAAGGAAGGAAGGAAGGAAGGAAGGAAGGAAGGAAGGAAGGAAGGAAGAAAGAAAGAAAGAAAGAAAGAAAGAAAGAAAGAAAGAAAGAAAGATAGATCTGAATTATATTGGCAACACATAAAGCACAGGGCTCTAAGCAGGTGATATCTGTCTAGCTGTGAGAGGTTTAAGATATGTGTTAGGGACTTACATACCATCAGCTAGGTAAAAAATGAAACTGAAAAAAGAACATTATGTACATTCTAGAATGTAGACAGTGTTTATCTGCTTATCTACTTATCAAGGCAATTACTAAACCGTCTAAGACAGCAAATGTTCCATGTCTTTCATGCAAATATCTAAAAAAGGAGCTTTCTGAATGTATAATTCAGTTAGAATGATGTGGTTGCCAGCCTTCTTTATAACTGAGGTACAGTCATTCATGGCAAATAAGCTGACATCCATACAGTTTCAAAAAGTAAATTTTATGTTGTAATAAAACATATTTTCCTTTATTTTCTAAACATTTTCCATTCTTAAAACTAATATATGTTAAATATTATTTTAAAAGTTCACGTCACTGCACTTAGAGTGACAGCCAAATCACAGTTTGAGAACACACAGGTAAGACATTCACAGATCACTATCTTCCCAATATCCTACCTCGTCGGACATCAAGGTGGCAATGGCTCTGCCGATCTCATGGTAGGACTTGGCTTTCCCCTTCGGACCTAGGAGAATGAATAAGAACCTAATGGAAGAGGAAAGAAGCAAAGACTATAACACACATTTCATCAAACTCAAAATACATAAAACCAAGACACATTTATACTAGTTCATAAAAAGGTTAGGTCTAGAATTCATCTTTAAAAAATGTAATATTCTTGGTAATATGACAGACACTCTTTCTACTACAGCAAAACATAACTCGTTGTTTAGTTTATTTGGAGGCAATGGAGAATTCAGCCTGGAAACCTGAGAAGCACCTTCACTGAGAAGGAAGGGTTTCGCCGCATGAGTCATTCCATCTTTCTTTTCTAAACTTTTCTTTCTCTCCATTTCTACTGAATTGCAGAATCTTTGGGAAAACCCACTAAACCCAATAACTAGAAAGACTTAGTGCATCTTCAGATTTTTCTGACTTTTCCTTTACCCAATATGAGCAATGACATATGATCTTCTCCAGACTTTTAAGAAATGTTTCTACTCAGAAGTGACTGGGGGTCAGCAAAAACTAAGTTTTCTACAAACAAGTCACATGCTGACAACTAAAATAAATAAAGAGAATTATGAAAAAAATACTCAAAGCATCATTCACCGTTGGGTTTTGTGTATGTGTGTGTGTGAGTGTGTGAGTGTGTGTGTGTGTGTGTGTATGTGTCTGTGTCTGTGTGTTTGGTGGGTATCTTCATTTTTCTTTCCAAACTTGTTTTCAATAATAAGCTTCTCCCCTTTTAGGTTCACTTCTTATCATGGTCGAAGAAATCTCTCACTGATCACAAGAGCAAAAATGCATGTCTTAACTAGAGAGGAGGAAACCTCAACATTGGAATAATCAGTGCCTTGTCTATAACCATGTCTTACCTAACATAGAGATAAAAATGACCACATCATATATTTGCACAGCTTTTTAAAGCCTGCAAAGCATTTCAATCCATTACCTCATTTAAACTCCACACAACCCTTTGCAATAAGGACAGGTATCCTATTCCTCTTTAATGGTGAAGAAACTGAGACTCAAGGAGGTTAACGGATAAGCCTAAAGACTGTGCCTGGTAAATAAGAGAGTAAATAGACTTCCTACCTCTTGTTCTTTTTAGTACACAATTTTGCCTAATATTAACTGGTCCATCCTATATACACCACCAGGGTCGTGATTCAATAGAGAAAGGCTCTCCAACCATTGACTTCCATAGAATACCCTGAAGAAAGATGTTTGGCATGTTTAGCTGAGGTAAGAAATGTTAAATAAAATTTTATGAGACTAGGAATGGCTCAGAACTTAGCTTAGCAAATTTAGTTTTTTATTTATTTATAAACCTCAATTTATTTTTTTAAATTTTACTTAGAAAATTAAGTTAATTTAACAGGGTCACAATGATCAATAAAAGTACATGGGTTTCAGGTAAAGGTTTCTATAAAGTTTGAACTGTTGATTATGTTGTATACCCATCTCCCAAAGTCAAATCATTTTCCATCACTTTATATTTGTCCCTTTTTACATCCTTCTCCTATCCCCTCCCTCACATCCCCCTCCCCCTGGTAACAACTTCACTTTTATCCATGTCCATGAGTCTCAGTTTTATATCCCACCTATGTGTGAAATTATACAGTTCTTAGCTTTTTCTGGGTTACTTATTTTACTCAGTATAATGTTCTCAAGATCTACCCATCTTGTCCTAAATGTCACTATGTCATCATTTCTTATGGCTGAGTAGTATTCCACTGTATATATGTACCACATCTTTTTTATCCAATCCTCTATTGAGGGACAATTTGATTGTTTCCATGTCTTGGCAACTATACCTAAGTTTAAATAAAAAAGATTTGACAGCAGTTATTCTTGTATGTGTTAAAGTCTATTCCAAAATGTCCTTGAATACATAATTCCTTTTTTAATTATAAAATTTAACCCAAAGAAGAAAGAACACAGGAAGCAAGAAGATAAGAAGGTATCTGAAAGTATGAATACTTAGGTTTTATCTTAGAATAACCATGAAGCCATTCAGCACTTATTTGCTTAGAAACCAGTTCCGGAGTGGGCGGCAGGTTCACTCTCCAGTGTTCTGGTGGGTGAAGCAGCAAAAGCAATCAGGAGGTACTAAAGTCTGTTCAAGTAAGAAGGAAGTCACTATCTGAACTAGATTTTAGTTCTTCTAACACCAAAGTTCAATTGACACTGGATCTTTTCTTCCTTTCAAACTAGACCTAAATTAAATACCACTACATATGGTATTATACAGTGCTCCTGAATAACAGTAAATTGTCCAACGGGATGGATCACTGATTTGAGTACAATGCGGGAAGAAAATATTTAATCACCAAGGCAAAGAAACACCAATAGTACTGGTCATATTTCCCAACCCTATTTGTCTGTCCCCCAGTGGCTAGCTGTCAGGGCCATCAGGGCAGAGTTTTAGGCAAAAGGGGACAGGGGCACTGCAGCAAGAGAAAAAGGACATCAGGATCCTTAATACTTAATATGTTTTTAAATAATGAGGTTTCTGTGCCTTCCACTTTTTTATTATTGCTATATATCCCTAAATACTAGTTTTTCAGTAACACATTCCATCTAAAACCTGTCCAGGGCACGCATGCCTCCACTTGCCTCTCCCTGGCATCTCCATCAATCCTAGCTTACATATGCATGTTATGGAGATGCACATTTATCAAGTGACACATCAGTTAATTTTCAGGTTGACTATATGGCAACAAAGCCAAAATACTCTCTTGTTAGAAAGTGAATAAATTACTCTCAGTTATTAATAGTCTTCAAACTTTGGCAGACGATGGGTGACTACTCCAAGAGCTGATGGAACCATGGAGCCTCTAAGCTAAATGTATGAAATGAGGACATATATTTGTTTTTCTTTTTTTAATTTTCATTGAATTTATTGGGTTAACATTGGTTAATAAAATTATATAGGTTTCAAGTATACATTTCTATAATACATCACCTGTATAACGTACTGTGTGTTCACCATCAAAAGTCAAATCTTTTTCTGTCCTCATTTATTCCCCCTCTTTACTCTCTTGTAATCAACATATTGTTCTGTGTCTATGAAATCTTTTTCTTAACCTCTTCACTTTTTTCACCCAGCCCCCAATTCCCCTCCCCTCTGCCAGCTGTCAGTTTTCTGTATCCATGACTCTGTTTCTACTGTGTTTCTTTCTTTATTTTGTTTATTAGATTCCACATAGGAGTGAAATCATATGGTATTTGTCTTTCTGTGACTGCTTATTTCACTTAGCATAATACTCTTCGTGTCCATCTATGCTGTCACCAAAGGTAATATTTCCTTTTTTTACAGCCCAGTAGTATTCCATTCTGTAAATGTACCACAGTTTTTTTATCCACTCATCTACTGATGGTCACTGGGGCTGCTTCCAAATCTTGGCTATTGTAAAGAATGCTACAATGAACACAGAAGTGCATATAGTCTTTCAAACTAGTGTTAAGGGTTTCTTACAATCATTTACTGTGGTCTCTGCTAAATCAGTAACAAAGAATGAATAGAAGTAGCAGACCAATGGTAAATATACCATTTATCATAGCAAACCAATATCAGAATTATAATGTTCCAGAAACTTCAATAAATTAGGCAATGTAATTATATAAATATGTGATTTTATATGTATATGTACAAATATAAACAATTTTCTTCTTTAATGAAAAGCCATCAAGCGCCAAATAGAAATAACATGATACATATCAGTTAAATGTTTTGCATGGCTCCAGTCAGGGACCATCCAGTAAACCCATCTTTTTAAAATGAGAATGAGTGAGAAAACCTGGCTATCAATAAGCAGTAAGAAACATCATCTCAGGTCAAGAATTCCATCTGTAGGAACAGAGACCCTGAAGAAGCCTCTAATTTGGACTACACTGTTGAAATAGGGATGAAAGATCCAGGAAAACTAAAAAAAAACAACTCATCAAGTTCAAGTGCCTTCTGCTTGAAACGTGTTCTCTCCCCTTTAAAACCTCAAAGAAGCGAAAGCTGTTACAACTTTTATGATAGACAAACATCTTGCCAAACTCAGCTTTTATAATGTACTGAAAACTCCTTTCATGACCCAAGCTGTTTTCAGTCAATGGACAGATGTTATTTTTAACCAGAAGCTTTTTTCTTTATTAGCAAATTAGAGTAAACACCACATTTGCGTGGCTGGAAGGGCACAACCCATGTTGACAGCTCAGGGGAAAAATTAATTTATGTTACTCAGTTCTTTTGATTCACTCATAACTAGAAATAGTTAGAATTTTTAATAGTGCTTCATTGTCTCTGGAATTTCATGAGGTGCTTCTACTCTTGTGAGCTTTTCCATGTAACTGATTACGCCTGGGGAGGATGCCTGCAGCATTTTCCACAACAAAAATAAGTGCCAGATGATCTGTGTCCGGAACCAATGGACTACACTCACAGTCACAAAATAATTATAGCCAGAAACAGAGCAGAATATCAAAAAAAGAGCCAGCCTTCCTAAACCACTCAATCTTTTTAGAAAGGATGTGCACCCCCCTCCTTCCTGATATATCACAGCTATTTCTAGAATAAACTCAGCATTTACCAATCCTCTACTCCCTTCTCTCAAAACAACAGTGAATCAAATAACCCATTATTCATATTTAGCAGCTTCGGAAAATGTGGCTGAACTGCAGCTTCCACAATAGATTCATGAGGACCACAAACCGACCATAACCAACCACATTACTTAAGTAAACAGTAAACAGAGGCTAGCAATTGGATTATTGGACATGACAGAATTGAACTCGCAGGACCTCTATCCCAAGCCCTCTAATAGAATGTTTTATGGTGGTGACAATTAAAGTACAACCTAATTTTTAAGCAAATAATTATCAATAAAATATATATTAACTTACAGTGAAATTAAAGAGGTACATATTCTAATTTTTTAGAGGGCTAGAACACACTGAATAACTATTCACCTTAGACATGAAAATCAAGGTCAGAAAGGGACAAACCAATCAGGGGCTTTTATTATTCTTCATGGAAAACCCTAAAATACTTTATTTCTATCCATTCTAGATATCTCCTTAGATTCTCCCTAAAAGTCTGGCCTCACAGTCAGAAATCTGTGGTCCTATTTCTACCGCTGATAGTGGGTCTTCCCTTTGCATCCATCATTCAACTATAAAATGGGAATAATAATACTTATCTCCAATGTAGCTCATAAATGAGTTAGTAGCATCCTCTATGGATAGATAAAGATGACAGTAGACAAAGTGTGAGCAAGATGCTAGGAAAACCATAAACGTATCCTACCAAGTGAGTAATGTTCAAAAAAAAGTTTGCCTGCTTTCACATGGATGGCAAGGAAGGCCCCTAAGTCAATACTATTCACCCAGTTGGTAGCTGTCGAGATATACTAAACAGAAAACTCAACTAGATCAACCACATTACAGAGTAGAGAAGCTTCTGAACTCCACACAATGGAAACTCCTAGTGCTGTACTTCCTAAAAGGTGCACAGTAGTGATACTGTTGGTTATAAATAATAACAATAGGCCCAAGAGCATAACTTTCCTCCGCCTTCAAAAGGAAAAACAATCGTTACAAGATTGTGCACAAAAGCAGACTTTTCGGGTCTCCCCGTAGTACAGCAGGGAAGCATGCATGTGAGAGCACCCAGCGGCTGCGTGCGGAGGCAGCCCTTCCCAATGACTGCCACATTCCTGTGGGATTTCCTTTATTGGATTTCACAGGATGCAGACATTGTAAATGGCCCCACATTACTCATACACAAAAAAAGCTAATGAGACTCCCTAACCAGCGATTGCAGTTTGCACTGGTTCAGAGGACAGCAAATGGATAAAACTATTTCCTGGAAAAATGTTAACATGCTAGGATATATTGTTCTGATGATTGCCCCCGAAATAGTTTTATGACAGTACTGAATTACATTCCCTTGAATGGCTGGGCTCCTTTTGTTAATTCAAATGATGTTGTATTTCACCTTGAGAATCCCGCCGCACCCCAGTACAGGAGAATGAGACAGGCAGGAGCAGATGACCAGGGCAACACAAAAATGATTACACTTTGCTTCTCAATTAAGTTCATACTATTGTTGAATAAAAAGTCTTCAAAAACATTTTTCATTGGTAGCTTTTAAAGAAAAATAATAAAAATGCAATTTCATACTTCTTGGCGTGTCTTCTTTTTCCAAGCCCCAGTAAAGTCAGTCGTCCAAAGAGACATAAATAAAACCATGGGGACACACAGCTGGCCTGCAGCCACGGTCTGAGTCAGCCCGTTTCGCCAGGTGACTTCTGCGAGGGCTTCAAGGCCCTGCTGGCACACTTTCAGCCAAAAGCTAAGCCACAGAGAACACAAATCATGATAACCCCACTGACTGAATAAGCAGTGGCCATGTCCTTTCCTCTGCTGTTTGTCCAATGACTGCCTAACCATGACAAGTATTATTTCCATTTCAAGTGTCTAAGAAATATAAAAATAAGAGAGGAAATGCTATGACCAGAAAGAATATCCCATAATCTATAAATTGGGAGGCCGTAAAAAAAATGTTCTGGCCCTGGCCGGTTGGCTCAGCGGTAGAGCATCGGCCTAGCGTGCGGAGGACCCGGGTTTGATTCCCGGCCAGGGCACACAGGAGAAGCGCTCATTTGCTTCTCCACCCCTCCGCCACGCTTTCCTCTCTGTCTCTCCCTTCCCCTCCCGCAGCCAAGGCTCCATTGGAGCAAAGATGGCCCGGGCGCTGGGGATGGCTCTGTGGCCTCTGCCTCAGGCGCTAGAGTGGCTCTGGTCGCAACATGGCGACGCCCAGGATGGGCAGAGCATCGCCCCCTGGTGGGCAGAGCATCGCCCCTGGTGGGCGTGCCGGGTGGATCCCGGTCGGGCGCATGCGGGAGTCTGTCTGACTGTCTCTCCCTGTTTCCAGCTTCAGAAAAATGAAAAAGAAAAAAAAAAAAAAAAGTTCTAAAATTCCTCCTAATTTGTCTCTAAACAAATCTCGAGCCCCTTGTGGTTGTCAGTGAATCGTGCTCAGGCCATCTGAGATCAATCACTGAGGAGGAGTCACCGCCCTCCCTGCTCACCCAGGGCAGCTTAGAGAGAAAAGTCACCTGCCCTTGCTCTGGGACCCGCAGAAAGAACACATACGCCTCCCAAAGAGTTCCTATTCACATGATAATTTTCAAACATCAATTTGAAGATTACAAGCTTCTCTTCAAACTCTTCATCGGCACAAGTTTAAGGGAAGCACGAACTTCTATTCACCAATCGCATTCGTAAGACAAGCTTCCTAACTCTACTGAGCGTAGTTGCCGAGGGAGTGAAACAGGATGAGTTCGAAGATACTGCAGTATATTATTGAATACATGATTATACCAACGGTAACATGCTATCTTTTAAAATAAAAATTTATGTGACAAAACATAACAATAAAGGGTGCAAAGTTAAGGGTACAGCTTTATATTTTTTATGGGTATGTGTGTGTGCACATACACATACTATCAATTTTCTGATAAAAAAAATAGAGCAAATTAATGTAACTCTGACCTCTGAGCCAGTTACCATCTGAATGAGCTCTCATGGCAAGTTAGTTAAACTCTCAGACTCAGTTTCTTCATCTGTAAAAATCCATACAACTACAGTTTCTACTTAAAAAATACCATTGTGAGAATTAAATAGACGAATCCATAAGAAGAAACTACACAGTATATAGTCCAAGAAATGGTTTTAATTGTTATTATGATTACTATTATTTAAGTGCCAAGTAATGTGATAGCACAAAAGTCAGAGAAAAATGTTATTTCAAATCAACCCTTTTCAGCATGCCCACCCTGGGTGGATCCTCATTCTAGTGACTGTCTAGCTTGAGGGCGAGGAGATCTCCCTGTTACCACGCTGCAGGCACTGGCAGGTCAGGGTCAGCTTACCGTGTGGGCACTGGGACTTCGGTCAGGGCGCCCAGCATGACAGCCTGCTGCAGCCGGACGAAGGCGATGAAAGGTGCATCCAGGAAGTCGACCTCCCCAACCAGCACGTTGGAGGCTTCTGCGTCACGGGGCAGCTTTTTCATGAACTTGTTCTTCAGCTGCACGGGAAGAGCCAAGGAAACACAACTTATTTCCAGAGAAGGGAACACGGGGAAATACTCCATATATCAGTCAAGAATATTCCTTTATCCAAGTCCACATGCAACAGGACCTAGCTGCAGCCATTCCTATTGTTTAACCATTCTGTATCTTTTATTGAATTAAAAAATATTGAGGGTATAACAACATGGTTTACATATAAAACAATGTTTACATATAAGACAATTCGTGTATTGGTTCACTCACTCGGGACACATGCATTGAGAGTCTAGTAGGAGCCAGACTCTGATCTAAGCCCTAGGGATACAGGGAAGGATCAACTAATTACTGGTCCTCTTTGGGCTCATACGCCAGCAGGGGAGAAATTAAATACAACTGAAAGTAGTGGTGAGTGTTGAGAAAATAAAGAAATAAAACCAGTAAGAGGGTACTATAGGTAGGCTGGTCAGGAAAGGCCTCTGAAAATATACATTTGACATTAGAGTGAGGGGACAAGCCATTTAAAGATCTGGGCAAAGGGCATTCCCGGCAAGAACAGCAAGTCCAAAGCCTCTGAGATGGGAGAGAGCTGGCAGTTCGAAGAAATAATAAGGCACATGTGAAGGCAGCTGAAAGAGCAAAGGCCGGGGCGGGGGCAGGGGGATAGCAGCAAGTGTAATTGCATAGGTGAGGGGGGATAGCAGCAAGTGTAATTGCATAGGTGAGGGGGGATAGCAGCAAGTGTAATTGCATAGGTGAAGGGGGATAGCAGCAAGTGTAATTGCATAGGTGAGGGGGGATAGCAGCAAGTGTAATTGCATAGGTGAGGGGGGATAGCAGCAAGTGTAATTGCATAGGTGAGGGGGGATAGCAGCAAGTGTAATTGCATAGGTGAAGGGGGATAGCAGCAAGTGTAATTGCATAGGTGAGGGGGGATAGCAGCAAGTGTAATTGCATAGGTGAGGGGGGATAGCAGCAAGTGTAACTGTATAGGTAAGGGGGGATAACAGCAAGTGTAACTGCATAGGTAAGGGGGTGGGGGGAGGAGCAGGTGATAAAGACCTTGAAGGCCACAGTGAGGAGTTCTGGATGTTTTAGTTGGGACTTGCCCACTGAAGTAAAAGTGGAAAGGTAAGGTAGATAGACATCAATTTCAGAGATATCACCAAGCAAACGATGCTTACGACCACAAGACAAGATCGCACAAGCGTGGGGCGAGCGTAGACAGAGAAGAGGGACAAGATCTACACCTTGGCCCACTCTACCTTTTATAGGAATGGGAGGAGCTATCGGCAGAGGACACCAGAACGAGCAGCCTGCGAGGTCGGAGGAAAACCAGGACTTGACAGGCAGGTGAAGAAAGGGCTCAATAAGGAAAGCGTATCAGCTGAGTCAAAGGCTGCTGAAAGCTCAAAGAAGATCAAAACCAAGAATGGACCGATGCATTTGGCAAGCTGGAGGTGCTGGGTGATCCTGACAGGAGCTGTTACAGCGGACACCAACCAGGGAGCCCAGTAAAGAAGGGGAGGTGAAGAAATGGAGACACGGAGTACAGATCATTATTTTGAGAAATATTGCTACCAAGAAAAGCCAAAAAATAGGGGGCAGGTGGAAGAAGGCACAAAATGGGATTTTTTTTTTAAATGGGAAATATGGTAACACTTTGGAATGTTAATGAGAATCATCTAGTAGAGACAGATTATTACTGCAGGAGAGATAGGGAGTGGTAACTTCAAAAGCCGCTCAAGCAACCTTGAACTACTCAGAAGAGACTATCCACATCACAAGTAGAGGGATTATCTTCAGGCAGGAACACAGTTTATCAGTCCTAACGAGGGAAAGCAGACTACGTGGGCACAGACGGGGGTGACCTGGAAACGCGGTAGGGTGAAGAGGAGGGCCTCTGCAATAGAACACGAGGGAGCTGCTGGAGGTGTGTGGGAGTGTGAGCCCAGCGGCAGAGATGTGAAGCGGTGCTCTTGGAGGGCGCAAGTTGCTCCAGCACAGTCACTTTGAAAGCTTATCTTGCAGGTGTTATTCCTTACCCCTTCTCCCCAGCCCCCTCTTAGAACAGGGTGGTTTAAGCATCCTTCAGTGAGTAGGTAATGCCTCCCACAGCTCAAGGAAAACATTTCAAGGACCATGGAAGGATAGAGATAAGAATTTTGCAGGATGTCTGATACATTCTTATCAATATAAATGTCTCTCCCCTCAAACCAAAAGTTACCAAGACTTAGTATTTTATGTCATGGATTACGGCTGAGATGGGAAGTGGCAGCCATGGCCCAATTTCTCCCATTAATAAAAAAGTTATGGTAACACTTTATTGTCAATTTCCATTTAAAGAGTTCTCAATTAGGGAAAATAAATATAATAAAAACAGACCCCTAAAACTCCATCCCCTCAGTAGCATTTTTATGGGATTTTTTTCATAAAATTGGTACTTTATATAAGAAGAAAGCCATGAGGCCAAAAACAAGGAAGTTGGGGCTAATAACTTAGTGGAAACCAAAAATAAAAAAGCAAAGGCAAGATATATGTTTTTAGATGTAGGAAACATGACGACTTCTAAGCAGCAAGGGACTTTTCCTAAGTTAATACTATTAATACTCCAAGAAATACTAATATTATAAATAAATTATGTTTACACTGTACAGATATGAAAAAAGCAGCCATGGGAAGGGTCTTAAAACAGCAAATTTTCAAAATCATTTCTATGGCCTAAAGAAGTTCCAGTAATGGACTGTTCTGTACAACAGAGTATGGGATACGACTGAATGGCCCAAACACATAACAAAATATCACTGCTAGAGTAACCTTCCTCTAACTCTTTCCGGAGAGTCGCCATCACCAACACCAGACACGAAGCTCTGTAATAGTCAGACTTTACTTCTCATTCTCTCCAGCATCTTGCTGTAGTTAGGCAGCTGATTATGTCCTCTTCTATTTTATGACTTAGCCCATAGCTGTTACCAAAAACTGTCTCATTTCTACCTTTTCTAAACATCATCAGAGCTCAAAGCTCAGCTCAAGCCTTTCTACCATTTCAACCCACTTTCTTAGGGACTCTTTAAAAATTTTTATTTATTGACTTGAGAGAGAGAGTTAGAAAAAGGGGAAGAGATAGAGAGAAAGGGCAACATCAACTTACTGTTCCACTTACTTATGCATTCATTGGCTCATGTTTTGTATGTGCCCTGACTGGGGAGTGAACCCACAACTTTGGCATATCAGGGCAATGCTCTAACCAACTGAGCTCCCCAGCCAGGGCTCATTTCTGAATGACAATTTTGTCCACATTTATATTTTTCCCCTAAGTTTGAGGGTTAGAAGAGTTTATCCTTCGTTGTACTGAACACCTACCTACTTTTCACATAATTCAGCTCTACTAAATAATTTGAATGAAAGAAGTGAACTCTATAGCACTAAAAATCAGATCGAAAAAACTTCAAATGCCCAGAAGAGTTAGAGAGGGTTTAAAGGCTTATTCTACAATCTACTCTGTCTGGATCGGTCACTAAGAAACTACCCAACTCACAACGCATGCAGAAAATCCCAGTTGGTTATACACTTCCACAAAATGTTTTATTAGTATTACAGTACCATTACTGTACCATCTTGGAAAATTAGGGGTATATAATTAAAGGCCAAAGGAAATAAGCTGAATTCGATCTGCTCCAAAGAAGAGTAGTTTTAGATCAGCACATCTCAAAGTGTGTTAGTGGAGCACAAGTGTCAGAGAAACTAAGGGCTATTCTACAATGAAAATGTGTGGGGCCCGAGGTGCCCTACAACTCAGTCCTTACATGGCTTTTTTCTCTCTGCACACACTCTCTGGGTGATATCATCAAGCCCGTGTCTTTAAATATCATCTATATGCTGATGACTCATAGATGTACATCTTTAGGCAGGAAAGCTTCCCTGAACTCTAGAGCGAACACCTCTACCTGGATGTATTACAGGCATTTCAAACTTCACATATCCAACACTGAGCCCTCCTGACCGTCTCTTCAGAGCAGCTCTTCTCTAGTCTACCTCATCGGGTTAATGGCAACTTCATTCTTGCATTTCTCAGGCTAAAACCTTCTGTCATCTTCATCACTTCTCTTCTTTGCACACCCCATGCCCATTCTATCAGCACATCTTGTTGGCTCCATGTCTGAAGTACATGCAGAATCTGACCACTTCTCGCCACCTTCACTGCCACCACCCTCCTACACATGACGGTCATTTTTCTCCTGGATTATGGCACTGGCCTCCTGGCCGGATTATCTGCTTCCTCCTCTGCAGCCAGTCTGCACACCAAAGCAGCGAGAGGTCAGATCAGGAGTCAGATCATGTCTCTCCTCTACTCAAAACCCTCTATTGCTCTCCATTTCACTAAGATGGAAGCAACGTCTTTGTCACTCTCAGAACCTCAGCATTATCTGACTCGCCATCAGCTCTGTGACTTTATTTCCTGCTGCCCACTCCCACTCTTCTCCCTGTCCTCCCTCAAACACTCTGGCATATTCATACCTTTACAGAGGCTGCATGGCTCCCTCCCTCACCACCTTTCCCTTCAGATCTTTATGAAAAAGTCACCTTCTTGCCTGACCTGTGGTGGCACAGTGGATAGAGCATTGACCTGAGATGCTGAGGTTGCTGGTTCAAAACCCTGGGTTTAAATGGCCAACAGATATATGAAAAGATGCTCAGCTTCATTAGTTATTAGAGAAATGCAAATCAAAACTACAATGAGATACCACCTCACCACTGTTAGATTAGCTATTATCAACAAGACGGGTAATAGCAAATGTTGGAGAGGTTGCGGAGAAAAGGGAACTCTCATCCACTGTTGGTGGGACTGTAAAGTAGTACAACCATTATGGAGGAAAGTATGGTGGTTCCTCAAAAAACTGCAAATAGAACTACCTTATGACCCAGCAATCCCTCTACTGGGTATATACCCCAAAACCTCAGAAACATTGATACGTAAAGACACATGTAGCCCCATGTTCATTGCAGCACTGTTCACAGTGGCCAAGACATGGAAACAACCAAAAAGCCCTTCAATAGAAGACTGGATAAAGAAGATGTGGCACATATACACTATGGAATACTACTCAGCCATAAGAAATGATGACATCAGATCATTTACAGCAAAATGGTGGGATCTTGATAACATTATACGGAGTGAAATAAGCAAATCAGAAAAAAACAAGAACTACATGATTCCATACATTGGTGGAACATAAAAATGAGACTAAGAGACATGGACAAGAGTGTGGTGGTTACCAGGGGTGGGGGGAGGGAGGACATAGGAGGGAGGGAGGGAGAGAGTTAGGAGGAGGGGGAGGGGCACAGAGAACTAGATAGAGGGTGACAGAGGACAATCTGACTATGGGCGAGGGGTATGCAACATAATTTAATGACAAGATAACCTAGACATGTTTCTTTGAATATATGTACCCTGATTTATTAATGTCATCCCATTAACATTAATAAAAACTTATTAAAAAAAAAAAAAAACCCTGGGTTTGCCTGATCAAGGCACATACAAGAAGTGAGCATTGAACAACTAAAGTGAAGCAACTATGAGTTAATATTTCTTGCTCCCCCAAACCCCCCATAAAATTATAAAGAAAATCTTAAGTAAATAAATAAAATCTTTGCCAAAGATTGGTTTAAAAAAAATTTTTTTTAAGTAAAGTCACTTTCTTATCAGTGAGCCTTTCCTGGGCCACATCAGTTAAACTTTCAACCTTCTTCTCCCCATACATTCTTCTAACTCCTCTTTCCTACTTTTTTTTCTTTTTTGTACTTATCACAGCCAAACATGCTATACGGTCCACTTAGCTTTTTTATTTTCTGCCTCTCCACTAGAATGTAAGCTCCATGAAGGCAGGAATATCCATCCATTATGTTCGGTGTTATATCCCTACTGCCTAGGAGAGTGCCTGAGGGGAAATAGTCAATAAATATTTGTTGAATAATAGTTATTATTTCTGCTCTTTCCAACAAGCTTTTCTGACTCCTCTCTTAAGGTCATAGGTTCTGAACATAACACCGCCACCCAGGCCATCTAGATGGTCAAAAGGCCTAGATATGGCCAATATTACTAACGTCCACCCCTGAAAACAGTGACAGGTCCAAGGATGGATGCATGACTCAAGTAGGGACGAAACATGTTTAGGAAAACAGTCTTTGAATATGTAAAATTCAACATCCTCCCTTTCAGCTGAGACTGCTCCCCTCCAAGTTGAAAGGGCCTGTCTCAGGACTGTCCATATTAGAAGAGAATGAGGTCAGCACCCAAAACAAATCAGATAAAAGTAGGAGAGAGAAAAAAGCATGAAAAGAGAGATTGTGGAGCTCCGAGTCCCTGGCCCTGAGGGCCTGCCGTCTCTCCATTCTGTGAACTCATCAAGAATTCTCACCAGTTACATAAACCAGAAAATTCCACTTGGGGCTTTAATTAATTTGGGATGATTTCTGTCTACTTAAGATCCCAGATCTTTCATAAAAGTATATTTGTCAAATAAATTTTAGGAATTCCAGGTTAAATAAAATTAAATAAGTTCCTATAATTCGGACTCACTTAGAGCCTTGAATCAGCCTATGTGCCAATGAATGTTTTCTCCCATCATGGGATGAAAACAGAATGGAAAATGCGGCATTGGACAGAAATTTATTCACCTACTGTTTAATCCCACTCTTAACTTCAATCAATTGTCTTTAAACTTTATGAGCGTCTACAATAGTCAGGGCCTGGGAGTAGGCACTGTAGAGGACAGAGAGACTCTACTCTCCTGAAGTCCACAGTGCAATGGAGAGAAGCAAACATAGAAGTAGCTACAATGAAAGAAAAGACATAAATACCATGCAAAAGGTATATTGTTCAATGGGAGGTTACAAAGTACAGCAATCACACCTGGCAACAGAGTTCAAGAAAAGCTCTCTTCTTACGTGACTGGTGGTGGTGCGGTGAATGGAGCTTCAACCTTGGACATTGAGGTCCCAGGTTCAAAACCCTGAAGTCACCAGCTTGAGTGTGGGATCCTAGACATGATCCCATGGTCACTGGCTTAAAGCCCAAGGTCGCTGGCTTGAGCAATGGGTCACTGGCTTTGTTGCAGGCCCTCCCTACCCCTACCCTCCATCCCCCCATCAAGGCATGTATGAGAAGCAATCAGTGAACAACTAAAGTGCCATAACTACGAGTTGATACTTCTCATCTTTCTCCTTCCCATCTCTCTGTCTCTCTCTCTCTCAAAAAAAAGGCTCTCCTTTAAATCAAAGTTTAAAGCTCTCTCTCATAAAGGTGGGCTCATCAAATGCTGATTCATATGTCATATTTTTCAAGTATCCAAGAATATCTAATAAAGAAAAAATTAATGACTGAAGTATGAAAATCAATCCTGGGCTTATACAATAAACAGTAAACAATAATAAAATACTAAGAAAAAAGCATAAACTTTAAACAAAAGATGAAAAATAACCCAGAAATTACAAAGAACAATAAAATATAATGAAAACAAGAACAGACTCTAAGGGCTTTCAAATGAGGTTGAAAATCACCCAATAAACTCATCTGGATTGAATTCCAAAGATAAAGTTTGACATTCCTTTCTTATAGATCATTAGTTGATTCTCCAAGGGATACCCAGCCTGGATTTCATGCAGGGTCAACTATGAGAACACACACAATGAAAAAAAAAAAATCCCTTAGCCAACCTTGATTTCAGAGAAATGGAATTCAAATGATTACCATGTTGAGCTACTATTGATAACAGATAATATGACTGGCTCAGTAATTTCTGTGCCCCTCCAGATGTGTACACTTCAGCTTCCTTTTAAACCAGCCTGTATTCTTTCTTCTACAGTAAGGTCTTGCTATAATTACCCAGAAGTACATGGCTTGCCCCCCTTCCATAAATGTTTACTTTTATAATTTCTTAAGCTTTTTTACTTCAAGTGGTCTTCTAATAATGTGGTGAACATAGTATTAACATATCAAGAAACTAAAATATAAATGGATATAGCAGAACAAATAGACTGGATTATAAAATAGATAGCTCACTTGCGATGGTTATTCTGTGTGATGATGGAAAAGTTACACATATACAGGACACACATCATCTGAGAAAGTCAATCTTCCATTCTCTACTCTGGTCTTAGATTCTTCTGCCCTCTTCTATGAAAGCAGTTTGTGTATTTTAAGTTTTCTATAGGGGACCCATCACAATGTGACCGCTAACCAATGTTAATAACCATGCATTGGGATAGCCATTTGAATATCACTTGTCCTCCTTACCTCCTTACCATCCCCCTCAGACCTAAAGCACCACCTGGTAAGTAGGTCCAGGATCTCATATTATTCCTCAGTCAATAGGCAGGTACTTAAACCTTACCTCCTTTTCTCTGCCATTATTAGCATGTGTTAAAATAACTGTATCTGTAATATAGGTATAAATACATTTATAACCAAGACTACTTATGGTTTGTCACTTGAATCTGATTTATCAGGTGATTTATAGGCTGTCCTTACTACAAGTAATGTTCTTAAAATAATCTAAGTTTGAGTACACTTTCTCATTATTTTTATAAAGCTTACACCTACTGCTATTGCATGCCTTACATTCTTTTTTCTTCTCCACAAGAATGATTTTAGTCTTCAAATCTGTATTTATTCTCAATTCACCCTGCCTAATGCCCCATGTTCATAAGCTAACATCCACCTGTCTTCCTGTGCAAAGAGCATATTCCTGGCTTTCTTATTGCTATTCTTTTCCCTCTGCTTTTCTACTTCTTAGCCTATTTTCTCTTCTTCCTGCTGACTTTGCCTCTTTCCATTCTCTTTAAAAATTGGCAGCTTTTACTATTTCCCCAAAAACTCATCTGGTAGGCTCAAAATCATTCAAGATCACCCTAGTGTCATGTACTTCTACTGCAAAGATACCTGTGCTAATAGTAGAGTCACCATCAGTTTGTTTGACAGTCCCAGTTTATCCCCACTGTCCTGGTATAATTATCAATATTACCTTCTTTCATTCTGAAAAGTATCTTGTGACTATGAAAAACATTATATGGTCTCTTTACATATTAATGTCACTGAGGTTCACTCTTGAGTAGTACCTAAGATATGGCATTGAAGAAGAATTATGTGCTGCCTGGGCCAGTGGCACAGTGGCTAGAGCTTTGTCCAAGAGTACCAAGGTTGTTGGTTCAATCTCAGCATCAACAGTTCAATCTCAGTGTTATGGGATCAATCTGAAGGGTGGCGGCTTACTCCCAAGGTCACCAGTTCAGGGCACATATAAGAAGTAATCAATGGCACAACTAAGTGGAATGAGTTGATGCTTGCTTCTCTTTCTCTTTCTCTTTCTCTCTCTTTCACCTTCCTCTTTGTCTTGTAAAACAAACAAACAAAAAAACATGCTGTAGAAATTTAGGATCCAAAGAACTCAGAATAAGGAAAAGCAGCCTGGGTCAAACAGCATCTCAGTAAAGTATATATCGTGAGTATGAATTTATTCATTTACTATATGCAAACACTATTAATTATTAGCATAGGAAAAAGTATTCTTTCATTTACCATGAGTAACATAATTCTGCCTCTGCCCACTCCCTTCTCTACAGCTTAGAAAAAATAGCTGATTTGACAGATTAAAGTTAGACAAATTCATTGGGATGTTTTTCTAATGGAAGGGTACAGTGCCATAAGACAAGAAGCAAGCTGGCTGTTTTCCCTTCTGGTAAGACAAGTGATTGGAAAAAAGAGAGTGGACATCTTCAGCCATGTGGTTGGTTAGATAAGTTGACTCAGAGTCTGTTTCATAGGCTCAACTATATTTCTCTTTCATAACACATATCCCCTAAAGTCTATGAGTCCCTAAATTTATATTCTGGGGGGTAGGGTGGTTGTAGGCCTGTAAATGTGTATTTGGTAAACTAGAAATTTCCAACCTAAATAATGCTTCTAAGAGACATTACTTCCAGCTATGAAAACTTATTTTGCATCACATCAACCCTATTATCAAGAAAAAATGAAAAGCCAGATATTTACAATGTGTTTAAAACAGCAATTTTTGACCTTTTTCATCTCATGGCACACATAAAACTAATTGCTAAAATTCTATGGTACACCAAAAAATATAATACATTTTTTGCCAATCTGACAAAAAAAATAGGTATAACTTTGATTCATTCATACTGAACAGCTATTGTTGTGTTGGTTGTTGTCATTTTTTGACAGTCTAATGGAAAAAAGGTCAGAGCCCCTGACTAAACAGTCAGGTATTACATGGTTTGTTTGTTTGTTTGTTTTGTATTTTTCTGAAGTGAGAAGCAGTGAGGCAGAGAGACAGACTCCCACATGTGCCCAACTGGGATCCACCCAGCAAGCCCACTAGGGGGTGATGCTCCATCCATCTGAGGTGTTGCTCCATTGCAACCAGAGCCATTCTAGTGCCTGAGATGGAGGCCATGGAGCCATCCTCAGCACCCAAGCCAACTTTGCTCCAATGCAGCCTTGGCTTCAAGAGGGGAAGAAAGAGATAGAAAGGAGAGGGAGAAGTGTAGAGAAGCAGATGGGCACCTCTCCTGTGTGCCCAGGCTGGGAATCGAACCCAGGACTTCTACATGCTGAGCCAATGCTCTACCACTGAGCATGTTTTAAAAAAGCATTTGAGGCTCTGGACAGTTGGCTCAGAGGTAGAGCATCGGCCCAGCATGTAGATGTCCCAGGTTTGATTCCCACTTAGAGCACACAGGAAAAGTAACCATGTGCTTCTCCACCCATCCCTCTCTCCTTTCTCTTTCTCTCTCTAACTCTTTTCCCCTGCTGCAGCCATGGCTCAGTTGGAGCAAGTTGGCCCCTGGCGCTGAGGATGGCTCAATGGCCACACCTCAGACATTAATATAGGTGGGTAACTGAGCAACAGCTCCAGATGAGCAGAACACCCCCCAATAGAGTGCTTGCAGGAGGATCCTGGTAGAGGTACATGTGGGAGTCTGTCTCTCTGCCTCCCCATTTCTCACTTAAGAAGAAAAATTATTCAGCACACTGCGAATATCACTGGTTTAAAGAAATAGGAAAGTTACTATGACATTAACCCTTTGAGTAGTACGAATGTTCATGTACTTCCTCATGCCTCCTGACCATCCAGAGTATAATCAATTTATTTTAAAAATGTGTGAGGCAACATTAAAAAATGGTAAATGTATGTTCTTGTTTCCATAAATTGGTTATCAAACAAATATAATTTTAAGTTAATACAACTGGAACTGGAACTAATTTCATTTTTTGAAAAAGAAACTTATTCCCAGGAGTCAGCAAGCATGAAAAAAAACCTCACTACTCACAGGGTTAAAAATTTGAAAGGCTCCAGCCAGTTGGCTCAGTGGTAGGGCATCAGCAGGTATGTGGATATCACATGGGTTGGAATTCCAGTCAGGGCACAAAGGAGAAGCAACCATCTGCTTCTCCACCCCTCCCCCTCCCACACCCATGGCTCAATTGATTCAAGCCCAGCTGAGGATGGGTCTGTGGCCTTCTGGCCTCCACCTCAGGTGCTAAAAATAGCTTGGTTGCAAAGCAATGGAATAACACCACAGATGGGCAGAGGACCGCTCCATAGGGGGCTTGCCAGGTGAATCCCAGGTTTGGACACATGTGGGAGTCTGTCTCTCTGTCTCCCATGCTCTCACTTAATTAGAAAAAAAAACTTGAGAAAACACTATCTCTGAAAAAGGAAACTGTGGATGTGAGGCTAAATTCAACTGATATTCTCCCAAAGGCACTTGATGATTCTTAAGTAGCTACAGAGAGTCAGAAATTCATAAAATCCTTCTGTACTCTCAAAATGATAGACAAACATGCCAGTCATCCAGATGGGACCCCGAAAGGACAAACCCAAGTCAAAGGGCAAACTTAGAATAGGCCAATCCACATAAAGACTGAAACTCATCTTCCAATAAATGCACTTCCAGAGTAAATATTATGGTGAGCTGCCTCTAGCCTAAACACCAACCAAAAGCAAAAGAAATAACCTATGAAGAAAGATAACATCACCAACAGTATCAAATTATTTCTACCAGGTTCATATTATTTCTAACATTCAACCAGAAATTACTAGGCATACTTGTAGGCAAAATCAAGAGGGGGAAAAAAAAAGACAGAAATTAGAAAACAAGCTTAAAGTAGAGATACAGATTATAGTTACCAAACATAGATTTTGAAATAACTTAAAATTATATTTTAAATATTTATTACAAGATGGAGAATTTCAGCAGAATCTATTTTTAAAACATAGCAGATGTCCTAGAAATTAAATATGTATTACTGACTTATTAAAGTCAATATTACTCATAACATAAAAATACGACATAAAAATTTGTGGAGGCCCTGGCCAGTTGGCTCAGTGGTAGAGCATTGGCCTGGTGTGCAGGAGTCCCAGGTTCAATTCCCGGCCAGGGCACACAGGAGAAGTGCCTATCTGCTTCTCCACTTCTTCCCCTCTCCTTCCTCTCTGTCGCTCTCTTCCCCTCCTGCAGCTGAGGCTCCATTGAGCAAGGTTGGCCCGGGCACTGAGGATGGTTCCATGGCCTCTGCCTCAGGCGCTAGAATGGCTCTGGTCACAACAGCATCACCCCAGATGGTCAGAGCATTGCCCCCTGGTGGGCATGCCGGGTGGATCCTGGTCGGGCGCATGCGGGAGTCTGTCTGACTGCCTTCCTATTTCCAACTTCAGAAAAATACAAAAAAATAAAAAATAAAAAAAAAAATTTGTGGAATGCTGCTAAACACATGCACTGAATAAAATCCATGGCCTTAAGAGCAAATATTAAAAAAAGAGAAAAGCTAAAGTTCAATGACCTAAACATATATCTCAAAAAGTAAGAATTAAACAGCAAATGACACTCAAAGAAGGTATAAAAAAGGAAATAATAAAAATAATGGTCATGCTGGTCATGTTCTATTTCATAATCTGAATGACAATTATACAGGTGTGTTCCCATTGAAGAAAATCAAGTAGATTTATGATTTATATGTGTGTATATAAGTAAATCACATACATGGTTTACTTTAATAAAAAGAATTATACTATGAGATTTTTAATAAACAAATCTGTTAATTTCATTTGAAAATCTGGCTTACATGAAATATTCTCTTGGTAGGAAATCCTTAGAGAAATCAAGGAAGTGAGAAACTAAAAACATATTCCACAGCCATAACCCATACCTTAAAAACTTTTGTACTGATTAGAAGAGATCAGAGGTAAAATACCTAGCAATGTACCAAAATCATGGGGCTCAGTCCTTCCCTAATTAGTTTCTCCAACATAGAGAGCAAACCTCCCTACTGCTTTCTCTCTCTCTACAGTCCATGTCAGCTGTACCACCTGAGTGTGCTCTGTCTGAAATGATGTATTCCTGCCTTTATCTTCCAACAGTACAGTATATAAATACTTATATCCCACTATCACTCAATGTAAATGTTCAATATTTATACAAATATACAGCATACAAATACTTATATCCCACTATCACTCAACAACCTAATCAGTACACTTTCCTCAGGTTAAAATTAGCCTTCGACAGTGTTGGGATAAAGAAGCAGGCCGTCACAAGGAACCTTGTGAAAACTAATCCCTGGGATAATTTTGAAACAGATTTGACCTACCACGAACCATGTGTATCTATTTGGAGCAAACTTAGTCTCAAACTCTGGGGATCCTGGAGTATGATTGCTGGAGACCAGTTTATTAGCTACAGACGACTTCTATTAATTAAAGACTGCCCCTAACAGCCATCCTCCCACTCCACCCCTCACTTTCCAGCAGCCCACAGCTATGGGGGAAAAAAAGGCTGCTATTTATTAATCAAATTCTACGTCAGTGAGCCTACACCAGTTTTCTTCCAGGTACTGGAAAATACATAGTTCTTAATGAATGCTCTGTTCCAGTCTTTCTTTATAGTTGGGGATTGCCAGTAAAGAGCGAGTCTCCTCTTAACTGCCAAGGATAAGGAAGCCTGTTTGCTTCCAGGCTCTTTACAATCAAGATAACACAGAAAACTCTGCTTAGTTCCCCAGGATTCCGTTTTGGGGTCTGCAGCCAAAGCCTTACCCAATAAAGTAGGGTTCCTCGGCCTTTGATTCTCTGTTGACACATTTCCCGTAATGATCTCCTAGAGAGAGCATCAGACAGAGGACAGGGTTTGGATGCTCCCAAATAGCCTGGACAAACACCGCCATCATGAACACACCCCAGCCTTCTATTCTTAAATCTTAGTTCTTTGCTGTAAACTGTATGATTGCTGAACTTGGTAGAAAGGAAAGGATAAGAATCGTTGTTTTATAAGCTTAACCAGGTATTGCTGTTTATTCTATACTCATGTAAGAATTATCTCATAATTTTTCTGTTAAGTAAGGATATTCTTTATTCATCTCTTAAGCTAATTTGTAGGATAGGACTTTTTAAGTGTGACTATAAACGTTTTTTTTAATGAGCGCTCTGATTGCCCTCTAGGTTATCTCCAAGCTGTAATTTAGAAGAATATTTCCAAAGGCTAAATTTAAAAACCATTGGCCTAATCAATGTCTAAGAGGACTAGAAAGAAGAACTATTGCTTATTTGCCTACAGAATCCAAAATTTAGACAATCACTTATAATGTTATTTGCACTGAACATTTATGACATGGTGTGAGATTTCCAGAGTATAAAATACGAAAGCATGCAAATAAAATCATTAAATAAGACAAGATGTCAAGAGGCTTGGTTGCTAGGTGTTTTCACTTTTCGATCACTTTCCTACTTTCACCCACTCCATTTTTAAAATACCAAATGAAAACAGTCCCCTGAGGATGGAAATTAGATTTTCTAATTTTTCCTTCCAAATATAGACATCTCACCACCATTAATGCAAATTATTCTACAAAGCAGCACGTTTACAAATGGCTGTTAAACTAAATATAACATTAAGTACAACCTATCAGTTCTGATTTCCTAAAAATTTCAAATACTGACCTACTTTAAAATTCAACCTGTCAAAATCTCTAGTCACATTTTCTCATGTCTTATAGCATCAAAAAATAATACTGTCAATGTTTCTAGCTATTTAGTTTTTTTAATTTAATTTATTGTGTTTACATAGATTCTAGTGTTGCCCGAATGCATCCCCCTCCCCCATATTCCCCTCAACATCTCCCTTGCCCCCCTTCCAACAGCTCCCTCCCCCCTACCCTTCAGGTTTAATTCCGTGCTATTTACAGTTTTTAAAACACTTTCATCCTTACTATCATACTTGAATTCTTACAGCAAGCTTCTGATAAATACAGTATTAAACCATCAATACAGCTAAGAGAAACTAAAGTTCAAAAAGTTTAAGGAACTTCATGAAACTCATACTGCTAAATAAACAAGCCAGGATGGGAATTCTAACCTTTAATGCTTTGTCTACTTCACTGTCCTGTGAAACTCTGATATTCCTGTGGATATATTTTCGTACCTAAAGTTTAGAATTATTGCCCTGAACTCTCTGACCCTTTTCTATAACAAACCAATGTTAAGCATCTACAATGGTTTAAGCTCTGTACAGATAACTTTTAAAAATTTATAATGACCATATCTTAAAGCACTTAACTGTATTTAATTGCATAAAGTCATATGAGTCAGAGAGACAGGGAAAGCAGAAAGCCAAGATAAAAAGAATGGCACTTTAAAAAGTATTTAAAGAAAATCAAAACCTGCAAAGTCTAAGGGGTAGCTGACTTAGGTAATATTTTTAAATTTTCTTTTTCCGCTTCCATTGTTGTGTCATGGACTCCCCGTATGTAAAGGTAGGTCACCTGCGTCATGCATCAAGGCAAGAGATTGGAAATACTTGCTAAACTTATCTGAGGGGAAATGCCCTCTACCTGTATTCTCCTTTAATATGAACTACAACTTATGCCTCCAAACTTCAGCCAAGTATTACTGGGAGGATAAGCCTGATGCTGACTCCACCCACTTACCCTGACTTGGTTTCACAAGAGGACCATAGCCTTTTCCTCTGAGATTATAGTTCGCACGATGCATTTATTGACTTAGCTGTGACTCGTATGAGACTATAAATATCTTTAAGAAGGGTTCTTAAGTGCCCAACAAAAAGAAACTACATAGTATTCAACTTTGTTTCCTTTGTTTCCCTGGTGCCTTATAAAGGCAGAGTCCTGTGGTAAGAGTTCGCTACATGTCTGTTAAATGCACGGAATCAGTGTGATCACACCTGTGCATGGAATCCTTACTCTCTGCCCACACACAGGTGAGGACACGGAAGGATCCTGGAAAGGTGCTCTATTCGGTGGCAGCAAACTTGAGAAAGGTCTCTGGTGAGAAGTGAAGAGCCTTTACCCAAATTTAGATGAGTAGGTCAATGAAAAACAACTTAATTTGGGGTTATTTGGTAGCTACCATTCATTGTTTCTAAAAATTCTAATGAAGTGCCTTCAAGTCTTACCCTTTTCAAAGATTTGTCAGTTAAATTTGAAAGGGAGTCCTATTTTGAGAGAATAACTGTATGTTAAATTCCTTCTTCCTGTAAGATTTCAAATCTCTGTTCAGTAAAACTGCATTCTAAAGGCACTGGCATTACCAAGAGGCACAACAGTCTTCAATAATAATTTAAAATTATTAGTAGTAATATTAATAATGATTACTAACATCTTTTAATCAATGGTTCCTGGCCAGGCACCAGACCAGAAACTCCATATGCATTATCTTATTAAATTCTCATGACATTTCTATAAGCAGTTACTATTGTTGTCAATATTTACACATGCAGAAATGAACTTAGAGATCACACAACTTGTATAAGATTATGAAACTGGAAAAGGCAGAGAGAAGATTAAAATCGAAAGCTGTCTTTCTCTAGAGTCGAAGCTACCCCATGCTAAGCGTAGAGATGGTTCTCCAGTTGATTTAGATTCAAGCAGAGCAACAGGGAATGAGCATTGGTGAGTCACACAGAGCTATCAGCAAATCTCAGTTCTTCCTCCTACTGGCTATGTGATCTGAGGCAAACTACCTTATTTCTCCAAGCTGAGTTTCCTTATCTGGAAAACGGGGATACTAAGTGACCCCTTCACAGAGTTAAGAAAAAGAAATGAGGTGGTGTTTGAAAATGTTTATGCAGAGTGCTGAGCAAGTAACAGGCTGCTCAATAAGAGTGTTAAATGGAGAAATATTATGAGGCCGGCATCCAAGAGTGCATCTATGGTAACCGATGTTGAAAACAGATTGAAGAAAAATTAAAAGCCAGAATATTAGCACTTATCAACGGCCTCAATAGAGGGGATGGAGGAGAAGGAAGAGTCTAGAACAACAGACAACACTAGAAGCACATTAGAGGGCCCAATGCCCAATGTCCTCTAATGTCAAAAGCCAGTGTTTGACCAATATCAGTGAATAACAGATGCACCAGAGCTAATCAGGCTGAACACCAGAAGTATCTGTGCCCTGGGTTTGCACTTTATTTTAACCTAGCAACACTGCTGAGAAGACCACAGGCTTCCTTCTCTTCTGCATTTAGCCTCTTTATCTAGTCAAGTCAGGCCGATAACGCATTACAGATTGTAGGTAATATGTGAACAGCTCTAAGTACAGTATCTGAAATAGCATAGTAGATAGTCAACAAATGGTAGCAATAATTACTATCATGTTAGAATTTTAATATAATTCTAGAATGTATGAAAAACAGATGAATTGGCAAACTATTGGCACCACATTTCATTCAGAGACACAATTCTCTGAAGTTACACACAGAAATCTCTTTTCTCAATTTGCATTGTAGACAAAAAGTGTATATTCATCCAACAGAATGTCACTCTAGGTAAGTGAATCCTGCCATTCTGCCAAGTGTGTGGTGTATGCCTTCTAACTTGAGATGGTTGCCGAAATATCATCCTCACGGTCAGGCAAAAAACTCACACACACTGAAGACTGAGACGAGCATGGTGGGTCAGTGCAGCTGCCCTGTAAACAAACAGAATTCCTTGCAATAATGGCACCATTTTCCCTGCATTCTCTCAGATGACACCTTGTTTTGAATAACTGTTATCGGCAGAAAAAGAAAAACAAAATGCTTTACTTCTCTCACCCTACCTATTAACATCTAAAGAGCCTATCTGTCTCCTGGCTTCCCTCTTCTACTCCATGAAGACAGATCTTAAACACAGGGATCCTTTCTTCTTTCTGCTGCACGAACTCCACCTGCCACTGGGGCAGCGAGGCTGCCAAAGAAACAACCCAATGGAGACAAAACAAACAAACAAACAAAACCCTAAAAATTGGCAATGCGGGCTTAGTGACTTAAAGAAGACATTACAGTGGAAGGGGAGATGTTTCCTGGGCATTTTCTTTTGCACGCATTCTGGTCTGGTAGCTAATGACAAACACAGACTACTCTTTGAAAACAAAAGCTCAGGGCTGAGAGGTGGGAGGGTGGAGTCTTAAGGCAATAGAGGCAACCGAGGGCTTAGTGAACACCTGTGCAGAATGCTTTTCTGGAGCGGGAACTGGGAAACACTGTCCAGAACCCCATCGCTTGCTCCACTCCCATGCGATCCATGAGCTGGCAGAGCTTTGCCCTTAGCACCATGTGAACCTTGGAGCTGGTGCCTCAGGCTTCACACCTTCTGCTTTTCTGTCCTCAATCTCCCCTGCAGTTCCTTTCACTTGGAACAAAAGGGGGAAAAGGTCTCTTATCCAAGGACAGAGCAGCATTCTGAACTTGGTGACCCAGTGGCTTCATGGGCGCCTTATAATTATTACCATTTTTTGTGCCTACACACTTATGCATTTCTCTGGTGAAAGCATCCAACATTCCATCACAAACTCAAATGGATCCTTGGCATGGAAAGAACTTAAGCACCACTGCATCTGAGCTGAAGCAGTACATAATCAAGGGCCAAAACTGCTGCTCTTGGAGGGTTGCACCTTCATACAGAGCACATACTGAAATCCTTTTGTGGCTCAGGGATGGGAAATTTGGATACTCTAAGCATTTGGGGAAGAGATACACAGAAGCATAGCAGGAAAAGGAAAGACTATCCCCCTACTCTAGAAGCTTATCATCAAAGGAACATGCTCCCCCAGAGATTCCTGCAGAACTCTGGAACTGGAAGGGACATAGAGGGCCTGGCTCCGGCTCTCTTGGGGCCCAGAGAAGCCACACATTGACTCAAGGCCATACTCCAGGGACAGTGTCGGCAGCAGGAAAACATGCCCTCTCCTGAGCCCTCCTCTACTTTTGTTCCCCCAACACCACTGCAACAGGAAACAATTTTAAATATCATCCTTTCATGTACTATTTTTTAAAAGCCATTGAATGAAAGTGGTTAAATGGAGAAGGACTTTCTACTCAGCACATCAAATGCGTTGACAAACTCAGCCTGTGAAACTAACAAGCAGACGTACTCTTCAGACCTGTCTAGTGGATGCTCTCATAGCTGAGGACTTGGTGTCTAATGAGAAATTGTTGATAAAAGGTCCATCCACAGAGAGAGAAGGGAGGTAAAGCACATAATCTATTGACTTCCAAATGGCTGCTCGCAGTTCTCTGAGAATGTAACACGATCAGCTGGGAAACACTGAAACCAGGTCCTTTCTGGGCCAGGATGTACAAGGAGCCATATGGCTCCAGCAGAACACTTCAAACAGGCAGCTGTATGGCTATAATTAAATCTGTAGTAGTCATGCTATTATTTATTTAGCAGATTTTTTTTAACCTACCCTTCACTGAGGTCTCTGAGAACATGAACCAAATTAGAACAATAGAAAACACTGAAGAAGCAGAAAGGCAGAAATCAAGGGGAAAGTATAATTCTGAGACAAGAGCCAGCAGCAGCTATACAAAAGTTCCTAAGACGTTCTTCATTTCTACCTGGTGGGGCTCTAAGCACAGCAGGTTATGATCGCCTCACGGACATGAGTATTGAGTCTGAGAGTCTGCTCTCTCCTTTGTTCCATGGGACACTCCAATGCAAAGTTGTTTCTACCTCTTTTTTTGAATTTTAAATTTCTGAATCCCCATGTGCCATTCATTTGACATTCAAGAAATCAGAAAATCTTAGAACTCGAAGACTATCTAACTATCCTACCCAATGACCTAATACTCCCAACACCCTATATTTCTCACAGTCATTTGCTTCTTTTTGAACATTATAGTAAAAGACAAAAGCATTTATTCAAGGATTAATTCTAATGTCGCTTCAGTCCACTGCCCAGCTCCTGACAGAATTCATGCTCCCTTCTGAGATGAGACATCCACTACTCTGTATTATTTACAGACTTGTCTCACAGTCTGTAATCTAACACCTGAAAGGCAGAGACAGTATCCTACTCATTTTTGTAGTCCTGATCTCTAATACAGGTTTAGTGTAAAGTAGTTTAGTGCTTCATAAATAAATTAGCAATAAAGCTCTATCTCCTAGCTAATTCATCTTTATATTAAAATAAAGCCTGCCTCCATAAAACATGCACCTGCTATCACAAGTTTGTCTAAAGCAATAAACAGTAAATTTATTCTTTTGCCATAAGGCAACAAACTCATTATCCTACTTATCATAAGCATATCCCCTCACTGTTTTTAAATAATGGCACCTTTGAAAAATCTCAATCTGATGAGTCATAAACTTTATGTCTAAATAAAGTAGGGCATTCACATTATTTACATCATCATTTGAACTAATATAGCTTACATTTATTCTTGTTAAAGTCTCCGTGGTTTCAGCCTGTCAAGATCATTCTCCTTCTTGAGTCCATCATTTAAAATTTAGATAGCGAACCTTATCAATTTTATGTCTTCTGAGAATCTGATAAGCGTGCATTGTGTCTTAATTCAAATTGCTAATAAATCTGTACAGCAGAGCAGTACAGGCTAAAAAGCGCCACGACATTAAAAACTTTCATATTTACATTGGTTATTAATACCACACCCTTGGAGTACAGTTATTCTCTATCTAAGAACCCTGTGATGGTCACACAGCCCTCAGTTCATATAACAACATCATCATAGACTCTGTGGCTATGTTACTAGAATCAAGTGATTCTCATGAAAATAGTGATATATACATACACATGTTTATAGCAATAATATAATAATTTAGATCATAGGTTGAAAGGTTAAATTAGGCTCTGCAGATAACATAGTCTCTGTCACATATTCTTTTTTTTTTTTTTTAACAAACAACTCTTTAAAACTGTCACCATTCTTAGCTTACCAGTCATGCAAGAAGGCTCCTGGCAGGCTATGATCCATGAGCCATAGTTTGCCAGACATCATTTCTTCAATTTTGAAGCAAACAGTCTATTGGTGAACTCAAATGTGACATAAATTCAAATCCTTCAAAGGAACGAACTGCACTCCATTCCTTCAGCAGGACTTCACTCAGGGAGCTCCACAAAGACGAGGGCACGAGAACAACATGGCCGTCATCCCCAACAAATCCCTTCATGACACATTTTTACGGATGTTTTCAACCTGTCCTGATGAAAAGAGCTATTCTTCGAGAATTCCTCACTTCGATAAAGAGTTTTACAACTCTTTTAAGTAGTGGTGACAACTTTTATTTTTCTAAACCATATCTTCCTTTCAGAATACAGTGTCCGGGGGTGCCTTCTTAAAGATCATAATTTAACAAGGCAGTAAGTTATGCACTTAGTTTTTCTTCATACAATGGAAAAGTAACTTACTGAAATTTCTGGACTTCCCCTTGTTTATTTTTCAGTATCACAAAGGGCTGATATTGAAGCAGGCTGCCTCCACCCTGGCCGGCTGGCTCAGTGGTAGAGTGTCAGCCAGCGTGTAAAAGTCCCAGGTTTGATTCCCAGTCAGGGCACACAGAAGAAACACCCATCTGCTTCTCCACCCCTTCCTCTCTCCCCTTCTCTTTCACCTCTCTCTTTTCCTCCTGCAGCCAAGAGGCTCAAATGAGCTCGTGGGCTCCGACCACTGAGGAGGGTTCCATGGCTCGCCTCAAGCACTAAAATGGTTCAGTTGTAAAGCAACGGAGCAGCAGCCCCAGATGTGCAAAACATATTCCCCAGACGGGGGTTGCTGTGTGGACCCTGGTTGGGGCGCGTGCGGGAATCTGTCTCTCCACCTCCCTGTCTCTCGCTTGATAAAAAAAGAAAAAGAAAAAGAAACAGGCTTCCTCCAAAAGTTCATTCTGAGAAACAATGAGTAATGCAGTCAAAGACACTGTGAGAAGAGAGAAACTTCTCTCATTTCTGACCAAAAAGTTTTTTCTAATACAAGTGATCCTAATACCTAGTTGGATTTCAACTTGACTTGTTCTTTTTTATTTTCAATAATATGCCTGGATCTTTACCATAATACAGTCCTTGGATCTAAACTATAAGAAAAATGTTAAGTGAAAAAAGGGTTAAAATAATGTACAGAACTAGTAAATTCTATAATAAATCTTATTCAATGATAAATCCTTTCTAGGTTTGATCTGCCTTAACCATAATTTCACACTATCGCATGTCACACAAAGTGAAATAACTCACGTCTAAAAGTAGAATGTTAGATAGTCCCTGATTTGAAATGTGCCATGCTTGGGAAAACTTAGCAGTCCCATGTCATCTTGCAATAGAATATCATTCTGTGCTGACAGTTGGCTTTTCCAATATGTCCTTGTGACATGCAGCACTTTGTTTTAAATAAAGGGGGAAAAAAAAGATTTGGTGTTTTGTTTAACTATGTCAATCAGCCAGTTAACCATGTTTACTGAGCTTTCATTATAATAAAAATGTGCAAATAGATCTTAACAAGTGAAAGAGCAAACTATATTTGAAATGTTAGCATTTACATGATTGTTCTAGATGAAAGAAATTAAATGTATGAGATGGGCAAGAAAGTGTATTTCAACCAAATGGTTAACAAAACACTGTCAGTGATCACAGAAAATACTCGTTTTTAAAGTTACCAGAATGAAAAGATAAGGCAATAACAATACTTTGTGAAATCACCTTTGTTGGAGAAACTCTCATTATCATAATCATCCCCTCAGTCTTTAAGAAAAAGTTAAAAGGATAAATACAAGCTGATTCTACCCAATTAGTCATCATCATCATTACTATCAGCAACTAACTTAAGAGACTCCTGCTGCTTCCTTCTCCTCCTCTGTCTCCCCCCCCCCCCCATAAAGAAGATGAGACACACCAAAAAGCAATAGCAAACAAGTGAGTCCCGGTGCAGAGACAAATAATAAGGGCTGGGTGGTAGAAATTTGAGACAGGAGTAATTAACATGAGCCAGAATGTTCAGTGATGCAGCAAGTAAGGAAAAATTAGCATTGACAGGTCTTGAAGGAAAGATAGTACTCGGAAAAATAAAGAGGACAAGAGTTTCATGGGCCCAGTGGAAACGTGCATGCAGTAACAATACTCATGGAAGGACAAGCAGACAGATTTCACTGGCGTGCAGGGAGGGCAGTGGAGCACAGTAGTTAAAGCATGAAACCCCGAAGAACCAAGGTAGCAATGTCAATTTGAAAGGTGAGGAATAAAAGCTTAACTGGAATTGATTTCCACCCTATCAAGTTTTCAAGCAAAGCAAAATCAAAAATTAAAAGCAGTGGCTCATGAAATGAATGAAAATGAGAATGATAAATAAGATTTGTATAATAATTTAAAGTATATTAAATTCCTTTTCACACTACAACCCGTGGAGAAGGCAGAGTAGACTGAATGATAATATTATGAATCAGAAAACTAAGGTTCAGAGGAGTTAAAGTTTAACATGCTCATTTAAGTCTTCAATGCTATTCCTGTGATAAGCTTAATGAAAACGCTTAATAATAATTGCTTTTTCCTCTTACCAGAAAAAAAGTATGAAGGTTATAATTCTTTGTATCTATCAGACTAAGTAATCTAGAAGGGAATATGTATGTATAGTAAAAATAAATATTGAACAGCCATGTTGGGAACTACAGGGTGTTTCAGTAAAGCACATGTGAGAATTTGTAAATCAGGCTGAGTATTCGCCATGGTCTGTAGACAAGCCAACCGGCTAACTAATACTAATATACTTCTGCTAATTCTACAGGTAACTCTAACTACAAAAACAGTTCACATTGAAACCTTGTTGTATTTCATCAATTTGGGGGCTTATTGGTCCACTATTTAAAGAGTTCTAAAAGTCACAATATTTTCCATTTATTGGATAAACCAAGTCATTCACTTGCATTGTTAATCTGAAGGTAGTTTCATTCCAATTTATTTCTCACATTTCTTACCTAAGTCTTTCTATAGGGAAGAATGTTTTATTTGGCTAAACCTCTTATCTTCTGTTTCTTATGTTCTCTAAAATAAAGAGATGCGTCTGAAGTCTCTCATTTCTCTTTGATGGATGGCTCTGCCCACACACTCATCTTTCACTGAACTGCTGCACTTTACTGTAGGCCTCACACAGTTTCTCTCTCCAGCTGGATATAAACTCGCCATCTCAGATCATATATTATACTTCTAAAAATTATATCAGCCTCTTCTCACTGACTTCCAACACCACCACCCAGGGTACAGACACAAACACACAGTTGATTCACTGATTCACTATGGCAGCAGAAACATCCAGTCACAAAAAGACCCTTAAGAATTTTTTAAATTGTTGGTTTATTAAATAGTAATGCTGGTGATCAGCCTATTCAGGATGATGTGTGTCTCAAAGAAAACCAAAGGCTAGTAACTATCAACTGGACACCTGGGCCTTAGGTTCTAAAAAAGACCAGAATACAAATAGACAGAATTCACTGTTCTCATTAAAAGCACAGGCTCTAGTGCCATAATGAAGCTCTACCACTTAGATGCTATTAACCTTTGGGGAAATTACTCTTTTTGTGACTCAAGTTTACCAATATACAAAGTAAGGTTGATAGTACCAACCAAAGCATTAGTGTGATATAGTCCAATCTATGTTAGTTAATTATTCTTGGTTTTGTTGTTGTTAATTATTCTTTATGGAGGAAAAGACTCAATACTATCAGGTAGAACCACTGAATCATCAACAGTGCAGCTAAATTTGAAGTTCAAATCTATTATACTGATTCCCAATACAATGACTCCATCATTTTTTAGCCTTTTTATGTATGTGTATAGAACACTGATTAAGCTTCTGTAATGTCAGCTTAATTAATCATTGCCTTTCAGAATGTTGAAAGGAATTACTGCTACCCCTTTTAACATGGCAGCAGAGAAAAAGGAAGCCTGGTTGTTTCCGATTCAGTTCAGTTCAGTTCAGTTCAGTTCAGTTCTAGGGAGTGAAACCAGCCCACTGGTGATAACAAAGAGGAATCAGGAAGCTCTGCTAGTGATTGATAAAGTCAAAAGATTCCGCTGAGGCAAATAAATCAACTGGCCACCGGATCAATCACACCAATGAGCTGGAAACAGTAGAAAGCCCTTTTCTTTTTGAAGAAGAGCAAGGGAAACTTCTTCCCAGGGCATGACCTCTTCGTAGAGCTACTCTGCAGAGATTCCCTGTTGAGTGGGAAATAGGGAAGCAGTAAAACCTGCAAATACTCCCCAACATCTGACAAATAGTCACTGATCTTTTTATCAGTTATCCCAGATGACGGTACTCCTTCAAAGCTCCTGATAAAGCATTCCACATAAGGTATAAACTTTTCATTCAACTGACTTTACAGTTAGGATACAAGTTCACACATAATTCTCTGGGGGTGGGAGACAGGGGCGGAAGGAGGCCCGAAGCCAAGCGGCGAATGTACTGAATAGTGCTTCAGAGAGAACACTTGTTCGACTCTTCTTACAATTTTTCTTTTTCTTCCAAATTCTGACCACCAAGAAGGGCTCTTGAGATGAAGCCATTTTCTGTTGCCAAGGAAATTCCCACAAAGCCTGAAGGCTTTCTCTCAGAGCTGGGAACAGCAGCAACTTCAGCAGAAGCAATAAGCACCCAGGTGGCCGAGACTACCGCACTGGCCTTCTCACCTCCTCGCCTCAGAACGAGGGTGGTTAGCCAGCTCAGAGATCCCACTGGACCAGGGGAATAAACCCTGTTTTAACCTCAACATCTTCAGCTAAAGAAAAAAAAACTCAAAATGAGCAGGGAAGCAGATACTAGGGACTGAGGTTCTTTTCACTTTGAGTTGCTAAGCTTTTAGTGGAGTGAAATGAAGGAGAAACTCAAATCTGAGTGGCAAACATATCCTAGCAGTGGAGGAGGATTTATTAAAGTCTTTAAAAGATCTAGGACACAAACTGGTATAATCTTTTGAGAAGGTAATTGGCAATACACAGTGACCCAGCAACACAATACAATAGGTTGATGATGTATTATAAAACTGTATAACTGAAATCTATATATGTCATGCTATTAACCAATGTCACCCCAATAAGTTCAATAAAAATTAGATCATTTAAATAAAATTATTCATATGTAGCCTTTAAGAAGAATAAAATAGATATTCATGAGATTCTTTTCAGTTTATTTAAAAATATATTTGCAGAACAACATGATCCCATTTTTATTTTATATAAATAAATCTATAAGTATTTACACATAGGATATTCTGGAAGACTCTACATCAAACTGCTAACAGTGGTTATTTAGAGGGTGAGAATTTGTGAATTTTCACCTTCTGTTTTATTCGTTTTCACTTTGAATTTTTGTAGCAATTTTGTATGTTCTTGAATCAGATAAAACTTAAGTTTTTAAAAATATTATACATATTAACTTGTTACTATAGTAGGTAAAGAATAATTCCATGTATATATTTACAACTCTTATTATAAAGGCTTTTTTTTTTTTAACCATGCCCTTAGAGTGTTTATCATGAGATACTGCTGCTTTCTGGTTGTGTAACAACTTGCCATTTCCAAAGAGCAAAAAGTTTTGGGGTTTTTTGTAGTTTTTTTTTTTTAATGAAGTCTTGGTCAGAAATAGTTAACATATGACAAGAGAGCTGACATCCTTCAAAGGTAAATGTTGATAGCATTCTACTACTCTCTGCAATATACAATATTCTAAGTATATTCATGGTATAGGATGAGAGCAGAATGCCACCTATTGAAAAGGGGGAAAACGTGAGATTCCAGTTAACCAGGACAGGTAAAACCTGACATGCCTTTCATTAAATGTTGACCACAGGAATGCCTTGCAGAGCTCCTGGAGCTCAGCTCTTCCACAGGAATGGGGAAAGTATGGGCAGGACTGCACGCAGCTGCTCTGTCCTCCTCCTGTACCCGTGCCCCGTCCTGCAGTGAAGACAACGATGCTTGTCACTGTTCCTCAGAGCGGCCTCGAGTGAAGGGTCATGAGTCCTGCGTTTTACCCAGATAACACGCCTGGCATCAGCCAATAGTAACATTAAGAGAACTGGAGGTATATAGATACAATCACCTAAAACCTCAATCTCACTGGTCTATGTCCACCTCTGGGGCATTAAAATATTTTATTAATATTAATCATTTAATCTAATTAATAATTCATGGAAAATATTTTAACCAGGAAACTTTTTCTTTCTTTGATTTCTTCCATGAAAACAGAAGCAGTTGGCTATTGGGTCTGTAGTGTCTCAGTTTAACGCACTGAGGTGCTCATCCTACACTTAGCTGTGGGAACAACACTAGATCCAGAACACTGGCAAATTACTCCACCCTACCCCATAGCATCCCCAGGGACCTTTTTAAAATCAGAACTGACACCTCTCCAGGTGAAACTTCTAAGATGGTGTCTCACTACACTCAGAACAAAATTAAAAGGCCCCCCTGCAGACTTCCCTGGCCTCACCTACCTCTGCACATCTGCTTCTCTTCTCCAGTCTCACCTACCTCTGCACATCTGCTACTCTTCTCCAGCCTCACCTACCTCTGCACATCTGCTACTCTTCTCCAGCCTCACCTACCTCTGCACATCTGCTACTCTTCTCCAGCCTCACCTACCTCCGCACATCTGCTACTCTTCTCCAGCCTCACCTACCTCTGCACATCTGCTTCTCTTCTCCAGCCTCACTTACCTCTGCACATCTGCTACTCTTCTCCAGCCTCACCTACCTCTGCACATCTGCTACTCTTCTCCAGCCTCACCTACCTCCGCACATCTGCTTCTCTTCTCCAGCCTCACCTACCTCCGCACATCTGCTACTCTTCTCCAGCCTCTACTTCTGCACATCTGCTTCTCTTCTCCAGCCTCACCTACCTCTGCACATCTGCTACTCTTCTCCAGCCTCACCTACCTCCGCACATCTGCTTCTCTTCTCCAGCCTCACCTACCTCTGCACATCTGCTTCTCTTCTCCAGCCTCACCTACCTCTGCACATCTGCTACTCTTCTCCAGCCTCTCCTACCTCTGCACATCTGCTACTCTTCTCCAGCCTCACCTACCTCTGCACATCTGCTACTCTTCTCCAGCCTCTCCCTCTGCACATCTGCTACTCTTCTCCAGCCTCACCTACCTCTGCACATCTGCTACTCTTCTCCAGCCTCACCTACCTCCGCACATCTGCTACTCTTCTCCAGCCTCACCTACCTCTGCACATCTGCTACTCTTCTCCAGCCTCACCTACCTCTGCACATCTGCTACTCTTCTCCAGCCTCTACTTCTGCACATCTGCTACTCTTCTCTAGCCTCACCTACCTCTGCACATCTGCTACTCTTCTCCAGCCTCACCTACCTCTGCACATCTGCTACTCTTCTCCAGCCTCACCTACCTCTGCACATCTGCTACTCTTCTCCAGCCTCTACCTCTGCACATCTGCTTCTCTTCTCCAGCCTCACCTACCTCTGCACATCTGCTACTCTTCTCCAGCCTCTACCTCTGCACATCTGCTACTCTTCTCCAGCCTCACCTACCTCTGCACATCTGCTACTCTTCTCCAGCCTCACCTACCTCTGCACATCTGCTACTCTTCTCCAGCCTCACCTACCTCTGCACATCTGCTACTCTTCTCCAGCCTCACCTACCTCTGCACATCTGCTACTCTTCTCCAGCCTCACCTACCTCCGCACATCTGCTTCTCTTCTCCAGCCTCACCTACCTCTGCACATCTGCTACTCTTCTCCAGCCTCACCTACCTCTGCAGATCTGCTTCTCTTCTCCAGCCTCTACCTCTGCACATCTGCTACTCTTCTCCAGCCTCTACCTCTGCACATCTGCTACTCTTCTCCAGCCTCTACCTCTGCACATCTGCTACTCTTCTCCAGCCTCACCTACCTCTGCACATCTGCTACTCTTCTCCAGCCTCACCTACCTCTGCACATCTGCTTCTCTTCTCCAGTCTCACCTACCTCTGCACATCTGCTACTCTTCTCTAGCCTCACCTACCTCTGCACATCTGCTACTCTTCTCCAGCCTCACCTACCTCTGCACATCTGCTACTCTTCTCCAGCCTCACCTACCTCTGCACATCTGCTACTCTTCTCCAGCCTCTACCTCTGCACATCTGCTACTCTTCTCCAGCCTCACCTACCTCTGCACATCTGCTACTCTTCTCCAGCCTCACCTACCTCTGCACATCTGCTACTCTTCTCCAGCCTCTACTTCTGCACATCTGCTACTCTTCTCCAGCCTCACCTACCTCTGCACATCTGCTACTCTTCTCCAGCCTCACCTACCTCTGCACATCTGCTACTCTTCTCCAGCCTCACCTACCTCTGCACATCTGCTTCTCTTCTCCAGCCTCACCTACCTCTGCACATCTGCTACTCTTCTCCAGCCTCACCTACCTCTGCACATCTGCTACTCTTCTCCAGCCTCACCTACCTCTGCACACCTGCTACTCTTCTCCAGCCTCACCTACCTCTGCACATCTGCTACTCTTCTCCAGCCTCACCTACCTCTGCACATCTGCTACTCTTCTCCAGCCTCACCTACCTCTGCACATCTGCTACTCTTCTCCAGCCTCACCTACCTCTGCACATCTGCTACTCTTCTCCAGCCTCACCTACCTCCGCACATCTGCTTCTCTTCTCCAGCCTCACCTACCTCTGCACATCTGCTACTCTTCTCCAGCCTCACCTACCTCTGCAGATCTGCTTCTCTTCTCCAGCCTCTACCTCTGCACATCTGCTACTCTTCTCCAGCCTCTACCTCTGCACATCTGCTACTCTTCTCCAGCCTCTACCTCTGCACATCTGCTACTCTTCTCCAGCCTCACCTACCTCTGCACATCTGCTACTCTTCTCCAGCCTCACCTACCTCTGCACATCTGCTTCTCTTCTCCAGTCTCACCTACCTCTGCACATCTGCTACTCTTCTCTAGCCTCACCTACCTCTGCACATCTGCTACTCTTCTCCAGCCTCACCTACCTCTGCACATCTGCTACTCTTCTCCAGCCTCACCTACCTCTGCACATCTGCTACTCTTCTCCAGCCTCTACCTCTGCACATCTGCTACTCTTCTCCAGCCTCACCTACCTCTGCACATCTGCTACTCTTCTCCAGCCTCACCTACCTCTGCACATCTGCTACTCTTCTCCAGCCTCTACTTCTGCACATCTGCTACTCTTCTCCAGCCTCACCTACCTCTGCACATCTGCTACTCTTCTCCAGCCTCACCTACCTCTGCACATCTGCTACTCTTCTCCAGCCTCACCTACCTCTGCACATCTGCTTCTCTTCTCCAGCCTCACCTACCTCTGCACATCTGCTACTCTTCTCCAGCCTCTACCTCTGCACATCTGCTACTCTTCTCCAGCCTCACCTACCTCTGCACATCTGCTACTCTTCTCCAGCCTCACCTACCTCTGCACATCTGCTACTCTTCTCCAGCCTCACCTACCTCTGCACATCTGCTACTCTTCTCCAGCCTCACCTACCTCTGCACATCTGCTACTCTTCTCTCTGGTTGTTTTCTTCTTCTCTTAATTTCTTGAAAGAACAACACTCCTGCCTTAAGGTTAGCTCAGCCTAGAAAGCTCATCCCCCCAATCTTCCCCTCTCTCCCAACCCCACCACCACCACCTAAAACAGCTTTCCCGTACCTCCCCACAGTAACCAACTAGGTTTTCAGGACAGCACTGAACATTGTGCAAAATTATCCTATTCGCTTATTTACTTGTTTTTGATGTTTTTGTTTTCTTGTCTCTCTATCTCCAAAAAGCATTAAAGCTCCATGAGTCAAAAGATTTATCTGTCTCATTCTCCTCTGGAACCCAACCACCAGGAACACATTCTAACACACAATATATTTTTTGAATGAATGAACTAGTTTAAATCAAACCAGCATACATTTATGGGGTGATTTAGAAGTTCAAATTTATTGCAATGTCGCAGTTACTTAAACCACCTTCAACATTTTACAAAAGACTCCTCTTTGTCTTATTGAAAATGCAAGACAGAACTTAGTTAACGTCAAATGGGTGTTTCTGCTCCATTTTCACGGTGACATAGAACCTGTTTTTAAACGAATGCTAGTCTTCTGATCCAGATAAATGGCTTTCACGACAGAACAGCATTATGAAAATGGGGTTAACTGTGCCAATTTTAATTGGAACATAGGTTCAACATGGGTGTAATGCAGGAGACCAAGACCCTGCAGGTTCACACTGGATGTGGTCAGACCAAGGAACAGGTACGGAGCCGGAGGGCAGTGTGTCATTCCTGCTTATGTAGTCTGGCAGGGTGGGTGAGAAACCATGCAGGGGGTGGAGCTGTTCTTTCTCACAGTGGTGGGGGAGAAGGAACAGAGAGGAATGAACAGGGGGGAACCACTAGCAGGGAGAAATCAGAAGACTAGCATTCATTTAAAAACAGGTTCTGTGTTTAAAAGTCTGTCTGTCTGCCTTCCTGCTTCTCACTTCAGAAAAATAAAAAATTAAACAAGACACCTGGTGAAGGAAAGCTGAACTACCAGGAAGCACACTGCAGTTATCAAAACTACAGTGACTTAGGACACTGGGCAACTGTAAACACCTCCTCACAACACGCCTTTGTTCTCAGGTGTTCGCAGATGTGATTCCATTTGGAGCTCTCCTGACACAGCAGTGTATCTCTGGTTCCTGAAAACACGCTCAAGACAAATATGACAACCTCAGAAAACACGAGCCGTTCTCAGCCCCTGCACCTTCTCTGAGGAGTGGAGCGAGATGGCCAGTGGTCTGTATAATTTAGAAGCTCTGCTGGCTGAGCCCTGAAAATAGAAAAGGAGGCGCTACTGTATCTTCCTACCACTGTGAATATGAAATAGTTATTAATGCTAACGGAAGCTTTATGGGAACATTAGGATGGCAATCTTCAAAACAGTGAAAAGTCAGCTCAGCTGAATGTAGCCAGCTCGCTCCTGTATCACACACGCCACAGAAAAAGGTTAGGAGGTGCTCAATCACAAAAGTTTTCTCTCCAGATTTCACTGTAAGGCAGTCATGGCTTAGTAGTTTCAAACTTATACTTAATCTCAACAGTTTCATTCTCTTACTCTCGGACAAAACACTGAAGTCCAGGTCTATTTCTACAAAAGATCAAGAATTCAAAATTAAAAATCAAGGCAGCCAAGGATATTTAAAGATAATAGGCAAAAGATAGTGCTAAAAATGATTACAATGCACTTTAGAGATCGACTTTAGGCCAAATTCTACCAGAAGATCTATGGATACATTCTTAGAAAAGCTAGCTACATAATGAGTATCAAGGAAGTGACAACCAGAAAAGAAGTTATAAGGTTATGTGATTCCTATGTTTCTCCAGGAGACAGGGTAAGGTATCTCTACAGCTACGACCTCCGCTGCAGTCTAGGGACTGCGATTCCACCTAGGTTTGGTCGTGTAATTGTGAACTGCTATTGCACTATTGATAAACCCAGGAGGGAAAATGTCAAGCCCTTTTAAAGACGTTGTACTGCCGGAGCACAGCACTTCCACCAGAGAGCCAGGAAGTGACACGGTGAGAAAGATTTCCTTATCCTCCCAGCCGATTCCGTACTCACATGAAAATGAGAACTAAGCCCATTACATCTGATACAACACCCATCCCACTCGCACATTTTTAATAGAAAAGGAATAAAAAGAGAGAAAAAAACTAAGCTAGATCATTAGGAAAGATAACTGGATAATGAAGAAAAGAATCTTCCAGAGCAACAAAAGAGATTATTTATGTAGGTTCACAAGTAGATGAGCTCCAGATGTATTCTTTTTAATATACTTCTCCCCCAGGTGTTTTTCTGCTTAAGAACTATAACATCCATGTTGGAATATTGTTGAAGCACTGAATCACCTACACTTTGGCTATGCTCTTCTTCTGCTTTTCACTATTTTAAGCTATTTCTCAACAAGGCAGCCGCCACTGAAATCATCAGTCCATAGACTTGGCAGAGAAAAAGAACAGTCCCGGATTTGTTTCTTCTGTTTTCCCAAAACAGAATCTCATGAAAAATATGCCCTCGAATTTTGTCACTAGGTAGCTGACAGAAAGAGAAATCGTGCTTGTATTCCTAACTCTGAACATTAAAGCCATTTCTTCTGCTACTGAGAAGTTAGATAGCTCCAGGAAGTCAAGAGGCACCCTCACAACTGTTCAACTTGTATCCAGGCAGAATAATCAGTCAATCAGAGACTTTAGTTCCCATCGGGTGGAAGTTTTTGGGGCCAACTTGGAAAAGCATACAGAACAACTTTGACTTTACTGCCAAGATCATTTCCAGGACATTGGCTAATTAATTATAAAAGCTTTTTCAAAACAAATTTGAGCCTGGCAACATTTTTCCCCCTTTCCAAACAGAGAAAAAAACAGGTTAAAAAAATAAAAGCCCAGGTTTATTGTGGGTTTTTTGTTTTATTTTGTTTTTGCCAAAGCTTCATCTTCTCTGCAAGCCCGTTTTCTTCTTGTCACCCTTTGTACTTGAAGTTACTAAAATATGTAGTAGGTATGAAAACTGAAACTATTTGTTTGAATTCCTACTCGTCTTTTGGTTGTAGATGAGATTGTGGGTCAGTTACAAAGCTTCTCTTCAAATTTTTTCCTGGGAAGCAAAGACCTGAGATTTCTTCTCTTTGGGGGAATGAAGAACTCATTGCATTCACTGTAGCTGTTATATTAGATAAATGGAGATGGATAGTTGTTCTTTTAATGATATACTCATCCACCTCATTTTTCAAACAAAATGAACAAAACTCCTGAATTAAATCTCCCTGGTTTCATGTTACCATGAATCTTGATAAATATGAGATGTTAGTGACAGGCATCAAAGATTCTGGTTTTAAGAAACACATCACACAGGTTTTATAGCAAAATCAACACCCCAGAATGCTAGTGTTGAGCCTATTTCTTCTAATAGAAAATCTTGTGTAAGATGCATTTGAAGCCATTGAATTTCTTCTGCATATGCCCATATATGAAGAAACCCAAGCAGGTAAGAAATTTTTCAGCCTGACCTGTGGTGGCGCAGTGGATAAAGCGTCGACCTGAAACGCTGAGGTCGCCGGTTCAAAACCCTGGGCTTGCCTGGTCAAGGCACATATGGAAGTTGATGCTTCCTGCTCCTCCCTTCCCCTTCTCTCTCTCTCTCACTCTCTCTCACTCACTCTCTCTCCTCTCTAAAAATTAATAAAAGAAATATTTTAAAAAAAAAAGAAATATTTCTCCATCAGTATTTATTGACAAATTCATGACAAAAGAAGAACTGTGCCTATTAAAAGAAGCCTTCCTCAAAGAGTCTGTCAACCAGATATTCTTAACTCTGCCTTATCCAGAATCAAGACCCGCAGGGCAAACCTCATAATTAGAATGTTGCTTGATACCTTACAAAGGGGCTGGCATAGCATAATTGTTCAATCAATATTAGTTAAAGGGATGAATGAATGAATGAATGAATGAATGAATGGAGGTACTACCAGATCACAATCAGGAAGCTAGTCTGCTTCTGTTCCTCTCAATTTCCCCAGGGAATCAGAAATAGCTTTAGGGCTTCTCCACTTTTACTGCCATATGGTTATGAATGAAATTCAAAGTCAAAAGCCAGAACAAGTTGGTGCTATTTGAATTCATACCCGATACACTTGTAAAAAGAAGACAACCACGTACAATCCCATGTAAAAAATGTGGCTCTCTGTTGGTTTGCCATATTTTCATTTTTTTCTTTCCAAGTCAAAGGCCTTTGAAAGTCTGCAATGTAAACCATGGCTCTTGAGCCCCTAAAGCCCATATTTAACCAAGTACTTTTCTAGGGAGCATTCCTTGGGTGGTCTTTCCTGAGATTTCCTATTGCTTCTGTAGTCAAAATCATTATTTAAAACAATGTATATACTTAATCTTTCTAAGCCTAAATTTCCTCATCCATATAATGGAACTAATCATTGTACTAACCTCATAAAGTCTTAGCTCAGGGCCTGGCCAATAATAAATGCTTAGTGAATGGTAACTATTATTATTTTATTAAAAAATGAGTGTTGCTTGATAAATACTGAACAGAACCGAGATGTGCAAAAAAGTATTGAGAGAAATTCTCAACAAGTCCCAGTGGACTGAGTTTTCCCTGTTCTGCTACTGGCAGGGACCTATCAATGTGTTCTATATTTAGTTATCTCTCTCCATGTTTCAAGAGGCCAGCAAGGGGAGGGGAGGAGAGGTACCCACATTAGCATTTGAAGGGGGAGCAGCTTGAGGAGTCCAGAATTAATCTCAATGTAAAGAGGGAGGGCAGTAGGACTGGTCAAATAAGAGTCCCTCTTCTAGGGAACAGAAATAAATGAAGATGAGAAAGATAACATCAGATTCCAGAGCATCCTAAAAGTCATATATATAGTTTTGAACTTAACCTCCTAGGAAGCCATTGCAAGCTTCGAATCCAGGGGAGAAATGAGAGGGCAATATTTTACCAGGTGCATTAGATTGGGAGAAAACAGAGACCCAAAATTAGAGCCAAAGGCACTCCTAGCAATCCATCCTGAGATGCTAACGGCCCTGTGCGGGTGCTGCTGGTGAGGTGGAGAAAGAAGCAGGGTCCAAGAGCTACTTCACGGGACAGAAGATTAATTTTCTCTTTCCTGAACTCTTCACAAGTGCTGCCAGTTGAAGAAGAGCATCATCATAGAGAAGTCCACACTGCCCCAGAAATACATACTTCAGATTTCTCTATCCAGGTAGAATTTTCACCCACTTAGTCCAAACAACTAGTTTTAGTTTCTAATGTAAATGCAAAATTACACCTAGTCACCACTTTATATAATTCAACCAGATGTTTGCCCCACTGGGAAAATGGCCCAGTTTCCACCCACTTTTTTTTTTTTAAGAAAGAAAATTGAGATTCAAACCCTAATTGCTCTTCATTTCAAACAGACAAGTACTCAGCTGAGAAAACTATCTTTGCCAAAGGTACACCCAACAGTTAACCATTGCCAGAAATTTTTATCCCTTCTTTTATCAGTGATAAAATATTTTATTTAATACTCGCAATAACCCTGAAGTAGGGATTATTATTATCATTTTAAAACTGACACAATTATAGTTATAAGATTAAATTGCCCCCAAAAAAATACACCTGCAAAGACTGAAGTGAAGACTCTAATTTTTGTGTTCTGAACTTTAAAACCTTTCATGTACTGCTTCCTCTTCCTTCAGAAAACCCATCTATCCATATGGGTTCATTTTAAGTCAGGGAACAATCATTTCTAATCTTTTCCTGGCATCTTCTTGATGTACACTGAATCTTACATTTCAAAGAAGTAAGAATTCTTTGCTTACCTGGTCCTTCTCCGGTTTATCAGAAATATCATTAAGACTGGAGGAAGTCAGATTCCTAGGGGTCATGGCTGGACTACCTGGAAAAACAAAAGTAAATCCTAATTAAAGACTTCTTTTCAAAAACACAGAGACACTGGTTGTCTCTCCTGTTGACACTAGGAGGTGATGATGGGCATGGTGACGGTGCTTTAGCGACACCCAGGCTGGAGCACAAGCATGGAGAGGTGCACAGTGTGAAAATCCAAAACAACATGCTGTAGTCTTACTACCAGTCTCTATTTTACGATAAGTTAAACTCTGAAAGGAACAGTCAAAAACAATAAGCACAAAAATAAATTTACTTCTAGTTCAGTTTGTTTTTTGTCACAGTCCTTTTACACACACTCTGACCTACATGGTGCCCTTTCCTTCTCCTCTCCCCCCCCCTGCAAAGACAGGCTCTTCCCCGTGACAGCAGTGCTGGCCTCAGAATGCAGGTTTAGGGGTCCCCACTCCACCCCCCCGGGGCCTCTGCATTTCTTCCTAGGACACCCCTCATTCCAACCAACCCCAAAAGCCATTCTTTTCTAGCTGACAGTTTAATCGAGAATATTTCTTCTTCGTGGGCTTCAGTCTAGAATCCCCTTTTGCTTCAGAATAGTGTTATCACAGGTTCCCCTTACTTCCTGCATCCCCGTGTGCCAGACTAAGATAAGTGCATCCCTTCTTCCGCCTTAACATGCCAAACGTCTTATTCAAGCACTCCTGGTTTCACCAGGAGTACTTCATGGGAACCACACTCTCTGGCAATACAGCAGCCTTGGGTAAAAGACACTGGCAATCCAGTCAATGACTTTAAACACCATTATACAAGAAGAGAGAGGAAGGAGATCTACTTATAGAAGAGTGAGAGACCATTTTCAAGTCAACTGTGTTAATCTACAGAATACTGAACTTGCATTCTGCAGCTGGACTTGAAACGTCTGGCTTACTAAGCAAAAGAGTAACTTTTCCAAGCCAGGGTGCTTGACCCAACCTCTGCAAGGTGCTGAGTAATGCATTCATCCTTAATCCTCAGTGATCTGACTCAGCCTGGTTTTTACACCGAGAGGACAAGGGTTGGGAAGAAAAGCATAGATATTTAAACACAGCTTTATATTTGCTTCCAAATAATTCTTTAGAGTACAAACTTTAATTCCTCCACACTGAAACTTCAACACACAATTCTACAAAAGACTACCATCTACTCCTAATAATTTAGTGCCTATATATCAGCTTCTCTTTAAATAACATTATTGTCTTTAACTACCAGGTCAAAAAAAATCACAATTTTCTCAGGCTGGCAAGACAGGGCATTTTCCACTCCACTACATTTCATTCAGTAAGCATGTCCTAGATCTCTCAAACCTTTTACCTGGTGGGATATTTTATTCTAGGAAAATCTGAGCACAGAGCATTTTTCAAAGGAAAGTAACATCTGAAAAAATGCTTTATGAGCAAAATTAAAAGCACCTGTTCGAAGTCCACATTTTCTTTTTTGAACTGCACACCAGGTTTCTAGTGTCCACTGAACACAAACAATACCAGGTACAAACGTAAGTGCCCCAAAATGTTGCTGGGTTTGAGACTACCGGGAAATAAAGAGAAGGCATAATTTTCCACTTGGCATTAAAAAACAAAACCAGTAATTTGAACTAAAAGGGTGAAAATTCTACCTAAGTAAAAAAATCTAAGCTGTATATTCCTAAGACAATGAAGCCTTAGCAATACTAATTATGAGTTAAAAGTAGCTTAGGTAAACGAATAGATGAGACTAATCTCTAATTATAAGGCAATTGTATTAATATTAAGTGGAAGTACCAGAATAAATTGAAAGCAGTCTTTCATTAAGTAATAGGAATTTCCTGGGCAATATCCTAAACTCACTGATTTGCTTTGGAAACTCTTGATAAATACTGCAACAGAACATTTCAATTCAAGAACAGCCCTAACTGCTACAAAATCCAAATAGGTAGAAGCCAAATGGATAAGGTTTTCATTATAATGATAATCTTGATTGATGGTGCAACTTTTCCAAGAACGCTCCTATACTGTCTCATCATTTCTCTCATTTCTGAAAGGCAGTTACAGTATGCTATCTATATTTGTAATAGACGGGGCAAGAGAGAGGCCCAGGTCCAAAGAAGAGGTTGGAACCAGATGGGGAAGAGGAGGCCAGTATTAAGAAATAGTCAAATCTATTGTTATCTTCTACTCAGCAACAAATGTAATGTTAATACAAGTAGTATTTAGAAGTAGCATTAGTAATATTCACTAATGTTTAACTGGGCAACACACTGGAAGAATTTTGAAGTCAACACTTCTAGATAAAACCTAAGCAATAGGACCAGCATTCTTCAGTCTTCCCACCTCCCTCCCTAGCACACTCCTCACCCCTGCAGTCTAACACAGGGGTCGGGAACCTATGGCTCGCAAGCCAGATGTGGCTCTTTTGATGGTTGCATCTAGCTCGTAGACAAATCTTTAATAAGAAAAAAATAACATTAAAAATATAAAACATTCTCACCTGACCAGGCAGTGGCACAGTGGATAGAGCGTCAAACTAGGATGCGGAAGGACCAAGGTTCAAGACCCCAAGGTCGGCAGCTTGAGTGAGGACTCATCTACTTTGAGCAAAGCTCACCAGCTTGGACCCAAGGTCGCTGGCTGGAGCAAGGGGTTACTCGGTCTGCTGAAGGCCCATGGTCAAGGCACATATGAGAAAGCAATCAATGAACAACTTAGGTGTTGCAATGAAAAACTGATGATTGATGCTTCTCATCTCTCTCTGTTCCTGTCTGTCTGTCCGTCCCTATCTATCCCTCTCTCTGACTCTCCGTCTCTATAAAAAAAAAATATATATATATATATATATATGCATATATAAAACATTCTCATGTATTACAATCCATTCATTTCCTACCGCTCATGTTCATGGTTGCAGGTGGCTGGAGCCAATCACAGCTGTCCTCCGGGACAACACCAACTTTTTATTGGATAATGTGTAATGTGCACAGGTCGTTGTATGGCTCTCACGGAATTACATTTTAAAATATGTGGCTTTCATGGCTCTCTCAGCCAAAAATGTTCCTGACCCCTGGTCTAACACCTTGAACCAGAGACAGGTGTTTCCCAGTACAGTGGTTCCTCAAGTGTGACCCTCCGACCAACAGCGTCAGCAGTCAGCAACACAGGAGCACTTATTAGAAATGCAATTCCTGGGACTCACCCCAGACCAACTATATCAAAACTCTGGATTTGGGGCTTAGTAATGTGGGTAGTAACAAACCTTGTAAGTGATTCTGAAACTTGCTAACATTTGAGAACTACTGCTTGAAATAAAACCAAGTATCTCTATTGGAGGGTGTTCCAGTCAGAATCTGAGTTGAAAGGTACTTCCACAAGTGGAAGTGGCCCGAGCAGTAGTTCTGATAACTTGCTCTCCTCCAGGCTACTGCTCAAACTATCATAGCTCAAGCAAATCACCAAATTAGCATCCTTGCCACAGAATCACACAAAAATGATCATCCTTGGCTGTTCCTCTAAATTCTCACCTACACTATCATTTAAATAACTTTGTTTTGGAAACTCACTGTTTAATCAGGCTTTTCCAGAAACATACCACCCAACTCAAAAAGACGACAAGAGCCAAAAGAGACTACAACTTATATCTGGGAATCAGAAATGTGTGTGTGGCATTTTAGCAAATTCAGAAGCTGTTACACAACAGGTCCCTAACAACAACATTCTGTTGTGGATATTTGCACCTGACATTCAGTAAGACGCACTGGCAGACTAAATCAGTGCTTTGTACTTAGAGTTTTGTCCTATAATGTAAACTCATTATGCTGCAATCCTGAGTAGAGGTAGTAGAGGAAAATGTAGCCTTGTACCCAAAAGGTGTGTGACAAGGATACCCTGGTGTGCTACTTGTGCGGATGGTGACACCTTCACTCAAAGCTGCCACTAGTAGGCCCTTTCCATCTACAGGGTAGGGCATACAAATGTCTTAAAACTATGTGTCCAAAGAAACTTGGGGTTTTTTTAAGCTTTGGTTTTTAAAACAGAAGAAAAAGAAGGACCAGCCTCATGTGCATAATTAGAATCAATTCCTATATCACTGTTTTCTTGCCACAAGAAAAAGAAAGCTTTGCAGAATCACATTTTCAAGCAGTTTCATACAATCAAAAACAATTTCATTTTCAAAGTATCCACTTGGCAGGTACATACTGTCTTCTATCAAAATTAATTGCATTCTGTACTAAGTTTGAAAATCATTTTATTGTTTAGCACACATGGAGCAATTCATAAAGTCCTCTGCAATTGTATCTATTAGATACAATAAAAAAGGGTGAGGAGAATGCACAGCATTGGAAGAGGATATTTACATGTGTACACATTAGATAAAATGTACATACTCCTACACGCACACAGGTATAGAGAACCCAGGGACCAACTATAACAAAGAACACAGGGGCTATGAGATAAACTGAATTTTTATTCATTCTTATTAATATTTAAACAATATTTTAGCATAAAAATGACTAAGGTAACTTCCATGTAATGGAAATTTACATGAATCTGGGCATCAATGTCAGGAAGTTCAGAGCCATGGGTATGATTTGAACTGCTTGGGACCACAAATCATATAATAAATGTTGTTTCAGAATAACAAATGCTAATGTGTTCTGTCCCCCACTGACTCACTGATATTCTTCCCCCTCTCCCTCTGTTGACAAAACAAATCTCTTAGGAAATATCTATATTTAAGATTAAGGATTGCCTGACCTGTGGTGGAGCAGTGGATAAAGCATCAACCTGGAATGCTGAGGTCACCAGTTCAAAACCCTGCACTTGTCTGGTCAAAGCACATATGGGAGTTAATGCTTCCTGCTCCTATCCCCTTTCTCTTTCTCTCTCTCTCTCTCTCTCTCTCTCTCTCTCTCCTCTCTGAAATGAATAAATTAAAAAAAATTTTTAAACATTAAGGGTCAATTAATCTTTTTGACTACTAGGTACTTTAACTTACATTATCTTAATCCTCGTATAAACACTTTGAGGTTAGTATTACTACCACTTTAACATAAACAACATAAACTTCAAGGAAGTTAAATTTATGATCACACAAGTAGTTAAAACATAATTTAAATCCAGATCTCTTAACAGCAATCCCACTGACTCTGAGAAATAAACTGGTCTATGTTATTTACATAAATAAACACATAAAGTTCATCACCTCTAATGAAGAGAAAATTTAAGGTATAACTACAAAGAATATAGTCTATTTCCATGGCAATTATGTGCAATATAATATTGCTAAAAATGTTTAAGGGAGAAATGTTCTTGGTTTCAATTTTGGCTGCTCGGGAAAATGAAATTTATATACATTTCTTTGCTTTTTGTTTTTTCATAAAGAAAGAAATGGGGGTGGGGATATTCAACTCAGCTACTCTGTTTGCCACTGAGATTAAAGAGGAACCGAAACCACAGCTCTGTCACAGAGAAGAAAGGATGCTAAAAGCAATAGCAATGTAATTATAAAAGCAGTAATGCCATATGCTTCTGACTATGCTAATTCATAGTCATAGCCAAGTGTTTGTAAAATTCCACAATGATCACATAGCCAATTCTTCATTATTTCCATGTCAGTTTTCCATATTTCAGGTTATTCCAGCTGCAATTTCTTCCCATTTCAACTGCTAATTAGGAATAGGAGGAGACAGGAGAATAAATCACAGTTTGACTGAGAAAGTCTAGAAGGAATGGCTAAAAGGTAAGTTTGTATTTTGTCAGACCAGTTTCCTAGTCTTCCATAGCAACAGAATTTCAAGAGCTCTCCCACCAAAACTAATAATAAAATAAGCATGTCATAAAAACTCCAACCCACTCTCATTTCCCACCTCCAAATAAAATAAAAAAATATTTAAAATGTAAATATTAGACTAAAGAAAGTTAAAAATATCAGAGGGAGCTCTTTGAAGAAGTTTCATAAGAAAAAATCATTTTGGATATTTTTGCTTATTTCAGTTGCAATTGTTATCTTTTGTTTAGAGTAATTTTGCTGGGTTTTTTTTAATGATTTCATATAATGCAAACTCCAAGGGTCCAGAGCCAAGGCCTTTGGTTTATCTTGTTCACAGTTATAGCCTCTGAGTTTGGCACTCATGGCACTTAATAAATATTTGTGAATGAATGAGTAATAACAACTGGGTATCATTTTACCTCCATTTTGAGGGATTACTATAAACACTACTGTTCAAAGCCCGTTTCCTATAGAGGGAGATGCTTGTGCACACTCCAAGAGCCTTCAGACTTGGAAAGCCTTAGAATAAATAAGGGAGAAGTCTGTCGCTGATCCAGAACTAACAGAAGGAGAAGACTGGCCAAAGTGGCTGACAGCCTGTCAGTCAGCAGTAGCACAGAGGTAAGGAACAGCAAAGGGCAGGAGGGCAGGACCCTGTAAAGGAAGAATCGGGAAGTGAGAAAGAGAAGAGAGATAAGCGAGGGTGTCAGTATTTCAGCAAAAGGAAAAGAAAGCCTTGGGTAGAAAAGTCTAGAAATAACCCAAGTAATGTGATCGGCTTAGAAAATGAAGTCAATTTGGAGAAAAGAAGAAGACATGAAAAGATCCAGATAACTATCAAAATATGTAAGCAGAGTTTGAGCCAAAAGCTAAAATTGTTCCTAATGAATGGGACAAAGATAATGAAGAAGACATCGTTCTAGAGAGAACTTGGAGTGTGCAGAGGCCAAACCACAACACAGTACCTATGCGATGAGTCCTCAGAGAGACTAGTCTTCTTTTTTTTTTTTTTAGTTAGAAAATTCAATTTAATGGGGTGACATTGATCAATAAGAGTACACAGGTTCCAGGTAAACATCTCTATGGCATTTGAACTGTTGATTGTGTTGTGTGCCCATCACCCAAAGTCAAATTATTTTCTGTCACCTTATATTTCTCCCTGTTTACTCCCCTCCCCTAACCCCCAAACCACCTTCCCCTGGTAACCACTTCACTTTTATCCATGTCCATGAGACTCAATTTTATATCCCACCTATGTGTGAACTCAAATAGCTCTTAGCTTTTTCTGATTTACTTATTTCACTCAGTATAATGTCCTATCTTTTCTTTTAAAGACTATTTTCTACTCTTTTGAGACCTCTGATGCCCAAGTGCCTCTTGATAATCTATCCAACCTCAACTACCTTGAACCAGTCTCTCCTGTTTTTAAGCTTTCTGGCTACTCGGTGGGCTTTACCTGAGACTCAATGTTAGGTCTTAGATACCTCAAGGTCAAAAATACAAGGCTCATCTCTTTTAATTCTTTTAAAATTTCAATCAGCAAAAGCAAATTGCTCAAATATGCAGACTCTCATTTTAATAATATTGTAGTGGGTATTTAATTTCTATTATACTTTAAAACAAATAATAGTTATTTGTAATTGAATTCATTGGGATGACATTGGCTAATAAAATTATACAGGTTTCAGGTACACAATTACACAACACATCCTCTGTACACTGCATTTTGTGCTCACCACCCCACATCCAGTCTCCATCTGTCACCACGTATCTCCTCTTTAATCTCCTCCACCTCTCCTCCCCATCTCCAACCCGAGCAATCGCCACCCTGCTGTCTATGTCCATGGTTTTTTCTCTTTTTCCCTTTTTTTAATCTTTCTACATTCCCTGCACCTAGGCCCCCCCAAAAGCTGTCAGCCTGCTCTCTATCTATGAGTCTGTTTCTGCAATAGATAACTTTTATTTTAAAAAGTATTTCATTCTCTTTCTGCACACAAGCACTTTAAAAAGACATTTTAAAATTTTCTACTCAACTGAAAAAAAAATATTTAGAGACAAACAAGGACTGGAAAACTTACTAAATAGGAAAGTCCCATAAAGTACTTCAAGGAATCTGGTCCTTGAGATTATGTATCATATTTGTGATCTTATAGTAGTTCTTTCTCTCTGCCTCTCTTTCTCTCTCCCACACACAAAACTACAAACAAAGGTTATTCTGTCCAAAGTATATAGGTGGAAGTCTATAAAATAATTTGTGGCCTTACATCACAAAAATAAAACAAGAAAACCATCAGCAAGCTTAGGCTAGGTAATGAAAAGATAAAAGTGGGGAAGACCAATGGCTGCTTACGACAGCAGTAAACAAACACTTCACTGCTTTATTTCCAAATAGGCACCAACCCAAATTCATTTGACTAAATGCTCCTAAGCCAAGTTAAGGAGGGATTTCATGGGTTCCTGCAGCCCTATCGTTCCAAGCACACGTAGCAATGTCCGATTTCATTAGTTGGGCCTACTCTCCTGTATCTATATGTGGACACCAAATCCAAGGTCCAGTAAAATGTTAATTCAGATTAATAAAGAAATTCTCTGAATTGATGAAGTGTCTAAATTTTAAATAATTATTGAAGGCTGCTAATTCAACTTAGTATATGACTTAGCAAATGAGTTTAGCCCTGTCCCTTCCTAGAGTTTTTTGAAATGATAAATTAAAAATACTGAAAACAAAACAAAAAAATGAAACCACATCAATAAAGAAAACCTGGTTGAAGATCAACAGAGACAAGAGATTTCAAAGCTTTTGGAAAAGAAGAGTAGATACAGTATTAGAACCTGACACTTTTTTTAAAGATTTTTAAAATTTTATAATTTATTGGTTTTAGAGAAACAGAGAGACAAAAGGGAGAGAGGGAGAGAGAAGCATTCATTTGTGTGCCACTACTGAGTTGGGCATTCACTAGTTACTTCCTGTATGTACGAGGATAGGGGATCGAACCTATAACCTTGGTGTTTCAGGAAGACGTTCTAAACGAGAGAGCTGACCTGATACTATTCACAGGATATAGAAATTGCAGTGTAAAACTTATGCAGAGAGGCAAATAGTAAAGAAAAAAGAGAGATCTTTCCTGCAAAACTCCAAAGAAGCTCCAACCTGGAAGAGGCTAGATATAATGGAGGCTGAAAGCCGTGAGTTTATGGAAATGCCATGCACAGAAGGTTTACACCACCCCAGTCGGTAGAGCACACAGCAGCCATTTACACCACAGGGCTGTTTGCTAAACAGGTGTTAGAAAAGACAGGGCTATCTAGTGCAGGTGTTTGTATTAAGAGCAACATCCTCTGAATTCTAGAATTTAGGGGACACCTCAGGATAACATCTTCTACTCACTCAAAAACAAATCCCCTTTTTAAAATACAAATAAACAATTGGAGATCATCAGATATTTGAGGAAGTCCAAGACTAAAACACACACTCAAACAAACCAAAAAACTCACACTATTTCAATTAAAAAAAATATCATTTTAAAAATTTAAATAAAAAGTCTTACTAGTCTGCAGAGAGATTTTTAAGAAGCTATTATATTCACAAAACAGACAGGATGTTATAAAAGCAGAACAAGAAAAATGTTTTAGAGTTATAATTAATTTTGAAGACTATATATGATGCAAAAAATAATATGAAACAATATAAAGTTTACAAAATAAAATCAAAAAAATATTCCCAAAAAAGAAATGGTAGATAGGGACCAATAGCCAAAAAATATGAAAGAAGTGATCAGAGAAACAGAGGTTTACTGGAGTCTGACTAAGCAGGAACATGAAATTGAAAAAGAGATTATTTAAGAAAATATACCAGAACTAAAGGACATGTTTTTTCAAATCACAAGGATCCCTAGGAAAAAAAATAAACCACACACAGACATGCACACACACAAATTCAGCTCTGTATGTAGATGAAATCATCAGATTTATATGGAACTATAAAAAACCCCGAATAGCCAAAGCAATCCTAAAGAAAAAGAATGAAGCTGGGGGCATTACAATACCTGACTTCAAACTATATTATAGGGCCACGACAATCAAAACAGCATGGTATTGGCAGAAAAATAGACACTCAGACCAATGGAACAGAATAGAAAGTCCAGAAATAAAACCACATATATATAGTCAAATAATTTTTGATAAAGGGGCCAACAACACACAATGGAGAAAAGAAAGCCTCTTCAATAAATGGTGCTGGGAAAACTGGAAAGCCACATGCAAAAGAATGAAACTCGACTACAGTCTCTCCCCCTGTACAAAAATTAACTCAAATGGATCAAAGATCTAAACATAAGACCTGAAACAAGTACATAGAAGAAGACATAGGTACTCAACTCATGGACCTGGGTTTTTTATTTTTTTTATTTTTTTTTATTTTTACAGAGGCAGAGATAGACAGGGACAGACAGACAGGAACGGAGAGAGATGAGAAGCATCAATCATCAGTTTCTCGTTGCGCGTTGCGACTTCTTAGTTGTTCATTGATTGCTTTCTCACATGTGCCTTGACCGCGGGCCTTCAGCAGACCGAGTAACCCCCTGCTGGAGCCAGCGACCTTGGGTCCAAGCTGGTGAGCTCTTTGCTCAAGCCATATGAGCCCGCGCTCAAGCTGGCCACCTCGGGGTCTCGAACCTGGGTCCTTCCGCATCCCAGTCCGACGCTCTATCCACTGCGCCACCACCTGGTCAGGCTGGACCTGGGTTTTAAAGAGCATTTTATGAATTTGACTCCAATGGCAAGAGAAGTGAAGGCAAAAATTAATGAATGGGACTACATCAGACTAAGAAGTTTTTGCTCAGCAAGAGAAACTGATAACAAAATAAACAGAAAGCCAACTAAATGGGAAATGATATTTTCAAACAACAGCTCAGATAAGGGCCTAATATCCAAAATTTACAAAGAACTCATAAAACTCAACAACAAACAAACAAACAATCCCATAAAAAAATGGGAAGAGGATATGAACAGACACTTCTCCCAGGAAGAAATACAAATGGCCAACAGATATATGAAAAGATGCTCAGCTTCTTTAGCTATTAGAGAAATGCAAATCAAAACGGCAATGAGATACCACCTCACACCTGTTCGATTAGCTATTATTAGCAAGACAGGTAATAGCAAATGTTGGAGAGGCTGTGGAGAAAAAGGAACCCTCATACACTGTTGGTGGGAATGTAAAGTAGTACAACCATTATGGAAGAAAGTATGGTGGTTCCTCAAAAAACTGAAAATAGAACTACCTTATGACCCAGCAATCCCTCTACTGGGTATATACCCCCAAAACTCAGAAACATTGATACGTAAAGACACATGCAGCCCCATGTTCATTGCAGCATTGTTCACAGTGGCCAGGACATGGAAACAACCAAAAAGCCCATCAATAGATGACTGGATAAAGAAGATGTGGCACATATATACTATGGAATACTACTCAGTCATAAGAAATGATGACATCGGAACATTTACAGCAAAATGGTGGGATCTTGATAACATGATATGAAGCGAAATAAGTAAATCAGAAAAAACCAGGAACTGCATTATTCCATACGCAGGTGGGACATAAAAGTGAAACTGAGAGACATTGATAAGGGTGTGGTGGTTATGGGGGGGAGGGGGGAATGGGAGAGGGAAAGGGGGAGGGGGAGGGGCACAGAGAGAACAAGATAGAGGGTGACTATCTGACTTTGGGTGATGGGTATGCAACATGATTGAACGACAAGATACCCTGGACTTGTTATCTTTGAATATATGTATCCTGATTTATTGATGTCACCCCATTAAAAAAATAAAATTATTTAAAAAAAAAAAAAAAAAGAAACTTCACAATACCAAGAATGAATATTCTGAGATTTTCTATCTAGAGAGGAAAAGAAATAAGAACCAGATTTTGGAATTCTCTTAAGCAACACAGAATGGTAGAAGAGAATGGGACCCTGCTTTCAAAGTTCTGGAACAAAAATTATTTTCAACCTAGAATGCTGTACTCATTCACACAATAAAGTATAAATAACTAAATAAATAAATAAAAATTGTAGGGATAAAACAATTTAAAATGTTAATTCTTATATGCCCTTTCATACAAAGTTTCTTGAAGTATGATTTACCAAAATGAAGGAGCAGATTAAGAAGAGAGAATTATGGTCTCAATCTCAGGACAGTGAAGACAGCGAGTGGCCGGAACCACAGCTGAGCCGCAGGTCAGCAGGGTCCTGGTCTAACGCAGCAGGAAGGTGGTGTCGGGGGGCTGGGGGGCAACAGGGCGGATGGGTCTCCCAGAAGGAGGTCATCTATAAGGTATATTAGTAGTATCCCTGAGATACTGAAAAAGTTTGGAAATATAATAACATTAGGTGATTCTAAAAAATGTAATTTAAAACTGTTTAAATGACTGTGCAAGAGGGAAAACGCAAGTGTAGCCCATGACAGAGCTTTAGAGTAAACTATATTCGTATAGTCATAAGAATATAAATGCTGTTGTGGATTTCATACTTTAGAATCGACTGATAGGAGTATATGTTGTATGTACAGGTAGAGATAAGAATGAAAAGCTAATCAATACTGACATTAAACCGAAGTACAGGCCGGAACCTGGGAGAGAAAGCAGTCAGGAGAGGGTGGGGCAAGTGACCAGAGCAACAGCCTTCTCTTCAAGTAGAAGTTTGAAAGATGCCACCAACACCTGCCACAAAAACCAACAAATAATAAAAATATAACTTTATTTCCTAAAATTATAGATGTGATGAATAATGGAATTCAGATTAAAATACAAACGTAGGAGGAAGGAAACATGGTTGCAGAAAGTAGGTAAACTGTTTTCTAGCAAAGAAAAGATTAACAGACTCTCTCAAATTGGTAAATCAGAAATAGTAAGGCAAAGGCAAGCTAATTATAGATATGAAGAGATTCATAAAAACTAAAAAAAAATAATGATTAAAAGAATTAAAAGTGATTGTTCCAAGGGCAGGTGGGGAATGGGAGGATGAAACAGATCAGTTTGTTTTTCATTAGGAGTCCTTCTGTGTCTTCAACTTCATAACCACTGCACATAACGCTTTAATAAAAATATAACACACATATCCCTCATACGATAAATATTAATTAAGTCTACCTTTATTATTTCTAAGTACCCGAGATTAAGTTGGAACATTATTGACTAGCAGACAACCATGGGATATTTAATTAAATCAAAAATGAATGTAAACATCAAGATCAAAATTTAAAAGTTTAAAATCAATTCTAAGTAGTTTTACATGCTCCATGAAATAATATTTACACTATTTTTTAAACTGCAGCAAGAGAAATTTTTTCTGAAGCTTCTGTCTAAAGTATCAAAGATTCACTGCTATAGCTTTACTCAACAAAAACCCTTATACCTGAAAAGTATATGCAGGAAACAAAGTGCAGAAAAGCAACACAGTCCTACATCTGCAGCCAAATAAACAGTTACGGATGTCAGTACAGTGTGAATATAGACGCAGTTTATAAATATTAGATATAAGCATAGGTATACACACAGATCTAAAACTATAAAGAGTGACAGACACATTCTCCAGGCCTCCTCACTGCTCTCGATTCACTCCTCACAGAGAATGATTTGAAAAGAAGCGATTCGAATTGGCTTCCTCGTGCAGTAACTCCACATGGCCTTGCTGACGCATATCCAATGAGTTAATACACATTGGGCAGTCGATGATCACAGGTCACCCACAACTCAGGCAGCAGCCACCAGGAAAGAAGGACACAAACATCTCTGAGAGTGCCTCTGTCCCCCACCAGCCCGGAGGCCGACCCGATGCACGCGCTGTGAGCACTGCATGAGAGCAAGGCTCAGTACAGCGTCTTTCCTGGCGTGCACTTGCTCACGCCCTCACTTCGCGTCCAGATGCACACGCTGTGAGCAGTGCATGAGAGCAAGGCCCAGCACAGAGTCTTTCCTGGTGTGCACTTGTTCACGCCCTCACTTCCCATCCAGATACACGCGCTATGAGCACTGCATGAGAGCAAGGCCCGGCACAGCGTCTTTCCTGGAGTGCATTTGTTCACGCCCTCACTTCTTCCCCCTTGGAGAGGTTTCCCATACAAATCAAAGTGGTCTCTAGGTCCCAAATCATGTGTCAGCTTTGAGGCCTACAGTTACTCTGGGGAATTCTGATCATAATGAAGATGGTCCCAGGATTTCCCTCGTATTGAAAACCCCAACCTGAACTGGGAGGCTTATAGTTCCAAGTTGATATTGTCCTACTCCAAAATCACACCTAGCCATCTAGTTCCAAGGAATCCTGAGGGTCAGGGCCGTTAATTCTACGACACAGACCTTCATGACACCAGCGGCCACAGCCACTGTGTTTCTGGCTGCTGGGGGGGGGCATAGGGTGGAAACTCACACCTCACCTCCTTCAGGTGAAATACGAAGAAACTCAGAACTCATTTGTCAGCACAATATCATGGAAAGAAGACAAAGTTAGAATAAGAAAAGACTGGAGTAACGTCACGGAAATGGCGCCATGAGCAGCGCGTCCCACAGATCTCCCCTAAATCACAACAAATTTATCAACTAGAAACAGAAAAATTTATCCTCAGAGCATTCCGGAGTTCCACACAAACTGAAAGTGAAAGGACTGTTATCACTTGAATCTGAGAGACGAGGGTGTGGAGGAAGCTACCGCAGCGACATTCATTCAAGCCGCGAGGGAGTGCGCCTGTGGTGAGTCAGCCCACACTCGGGAGCCGCGAGCAGCCACGGGCGCGCGCCCGGTACGGTTGCAGAGCGAGCACCGCCCACACTCCGGAGCGCGAGCAGCCACCGGCGTGCCCGGTACGGTTGCAGAGCGAGCACCGCTAACGTTCCCAGCGGCCGGCGCACTGCGAGTGAGAGTCGCCAGCCACCGGTGTCCGGAGCACCCTATTCGTGCGAGTGCCCTGGGCATTCCACACACCCAGAGCGCCCTACTGGCCCGCACACCCAGGGTGCCCCATTATCCTGCGCCTGGTGCGATCCAGCCGCCAGCGGCAGGGCGAGCGGGAGAGGCACCAGGGTGGTCTTCCCTACTTGGGAGATTCTCTCCGTGGGCGGGGCACCTCACCCAGCCATTCAAGCTAACAATCAAGCGTTGGGGGAGGGGCGCGTGCAGGCAGCCTAAAATACCTTCGGGAGCACAGCTGTGACCCAATCACTGAAATTAGCTTAACCCATGAAATCTGCGCACCCTCGGTTCTAATTGATAAGATCTCTCTCAGTTCAGCGACCCAAGACAAGAGGCGTGATATTTTTTAGTGCCTCTCGCTAAAGGGGCGGGGCAACTTCTGATTGATAGAGCCTCCATATTCAGGGATAAACGCTAACAAGGACTTGGCAGATAATAAGATCTATACTACACTAGTCGCAAGCAGAGACTAGTGCCTCTTCTTCCCAGCCAAAACAGGCTACAAAATGTGGAAAGCCTGGGTTGAGAGGTCCAACTGAATGCTAGGCGCTGAACAGTCACCTTGACAACAATTGACTCCCACCCCCGCCTGATTACACTGGAGGCCCTGACTGCCAGAGCCTTTCCCAAAGCCTTGCACTGAATGGGGATAGAGTGGGGATTTCCCAGCTCTTTGAGCCTCTTACTCCCCAGGCAGAAGCAGTTGCAGCCTTATAGCTGGATCACCAGGCTGCTAATTCAGGAAGGGGGGACTAGGAGAGAGAATCCAGGAAAGCAAACTCTCTCATCGTTGGACCCTGCAAACACCAACAAGCCTTGACTACCAGCAAGACTAAAGCCAATTATATGACATTGCCATAGAATCCCATCAACTGCAAATCCCTACCTAAGTGTGACACAGGGGCAGAGCCTGGGGTACAGAGTCACCGACCAGGAAGAGGGAGAAAAAAGAAAAAGGAAGAAGTTAACCTCTCAAAATCAAGAAAAATCCACAGACTTTACAACTTGTTCCACTAATTTTTTTGTTGTTGTTGTTTCTTCTATCTTATTGCCTTTATTTCCTCCACCTAGGTCCTTCTATTCTCTGCCCATCTTATGCTTCCCTTTTCTTGAACTACACTACCCATGAGTGTTACATTTTATTTCTCTTCTTCATCCTCACCCTCCTTTAAGGTTATACTCCAAAACACTTAACTCTCACTCTCTCCTCTTTTGTTTTTTTTTTGTTTTGCTTTATTTTGTTTTTTTTCTCTTCCTTTTTTATTTCTTCCTTTGTTTTTCTCTTTTTCTTATTTTTTCCTTTCTATTCGTTTTTACTTTTCTCGTTTTCTTTCCTCCCATTTAATCCTCAATCACGAACAAATTAGTTAATTTGGGACTCAAGGCTTTTTTTGGCTTTATTTTTCTTTTTTGCTTTTGTTTTTGTTTTTTTCTTGTTTGTTTATTTTTGTGGCATTTTGGGTCCTCCCAACCCAAGGTCTCCATTGTATTTAGTCTTCGCTCCACTTAATACAACAGATTTTTACTTATTGTTTTATTTTTTTCTTCTTTATTCTTCTTTTTTTGGTCCATTTTCTGGTTCCCTCTTATCCCTCTCATTATATCTCTTAGTAGACCATCACTTACAAGCAAATCATCTTATGCTTGTCTAAAATTTTCTTCCTTTTTTTTTTTTTTGCATTTAGTAGGTCCCTACTCCCTTTTTTTGCCCCTTGAACTCTTCACCCCAAATCAGGCCCTCCATTATAGGCACAATATTTCCCTGAGGAGGGGAGAGGAGGGAAAGAGAAGAAAGAAAAAAGGGGGAAATAATAAATTATTACTTTTTTTGTGGGGTGTTTTACCTTTTTTTTTTTTTTTACTATTTACTCTTTATTAATTCTAATTAGTGCTATCAACAAGACCACCCTCAGATGCCAATAAGAAAGAGGAAATCGAATATTATGGATACAAAAGAAAGAGAGGTAACACAAATAGATGTGGAAAAATCTATGGAGAAAAGACTTACCATATTGGAAGCCTTGGAGCTAAATGACAGAGAATTTAAAATAGAAATCTTAAAAATACTCAGAGATATACAAGAAAACACAGAAAGGCAATATAGGGAGATCAGAAAACAACTCAATGAACACAAAGAATATATTACCAAGGAAATTGAAACTATTAAAACAAATCAAACAGAAATGAAAAACTCAATTCACGAGCTGAAAAACGAGGTAACAAGCTTAGCTAACAGAACAGCCCAGATTGAAGATAGGATTAGTGAAATAGAAGACAAACAACTTGAGGGACAACAGAGAGAAGAAGAAAGAGACTCAAAAATAATAAAAAATGAGAAAGCCCTACAGGAATTGTCTGACTCCATCAGAAAGAATAACATAAGAATAATAGGTATATCAGCAGGAGAAGAGAAAGAAAATGGAATGGAGAATATACTCAAACAAATAATAGACGAGAACTTCCCAAGCCTGTGGAAAGAACTAAAGCCTCAAATTCAAGAAGCAAACAGAACACCGAGTTTTCTTAACCCCAACAAACCCACTCCAAGGCACATCATAATAAAGATGACACAAACCAATGACAAAGAAAAAATTCTCAAGGCAGCCAGGGAAAAGAAGAGTACAACATATAAAGGAAGGCCTATTAGATTATCATCAGATTTCTCAGCAGAAACTCTACAAGCTAGAAGAGAGTGGACCCCAATATTTAAAGCCCTGAAAGAGAGGAACTTTCAGCCAAGAATACTATACCCATCAAAGCTATCCTTCAAGTATGAAGGAGATATAAAAACATTCAAAAATACAGAAAAGATGAGAGAATTTATCAACAGAAAGCCCCCACTCCAGGAAATACTAAAGGGGGTTTTCCAACCAGATTCAAAGAACAAAAGAAAACACCACCACAAGTAACAGCTCCACCAAGAACACAATAAAACCAAACTTAAACTGTGACAACAAAGGAAAAAAAGGGGGGAGAGGATGGAGATTAACAGTAGCAAAGGATGATGAAGTGCAGAAATACTTATAAGATAGGGTACTACAATGAATATGGTAGGTACCCTTTTCATTACTTAATGGTAACCACCCTTGAAAAAACCACCACAAAAACACTTGACTTAAAAAAGGTAGCAACAGAGGAAAGAAGTATGGAACACAAACAAACAAAAACAAATGATAGAAAAACAAAAGAGAAGAATCAAACTAGATACAAAACTAACAGAAAGCAATTTATAAAATGGCAGTAGGGAACCCACAAGTGTCAATAATTACACTAAATGTAAATGGATTAAACTTACCAATAAAAAGACACAGAGTAGCAGAATGGATTAAAAAAGAAAATCCAACTATATGCTGCCTACAAGAAACACATCTAAGCAACAAGGATAAAAACAAATTCAAAGTTAAAGGCTGGAGAACAATACTTCAAGCAAACAACACCCAAAAAAAAGCAGGTGTAGCAATACTCATATCTAATAATGCTGACTACAAGACAAAAAAGTACTCAGAGATAAAAATGGTCATTTCATAATGATTAAGGGGAAGTTGAATCAAGAAGACATAACAATCCTTAATATATATGCACCAAACCAAGGAGCACCAAAATATATAAGACAGCTACTGATTGACCTTAAAACAAAAACTAACAAAAATACAATCATACTTGGAGACCTCAATACACTGCTGACGGCTCTAGATCGGTCATCCAAACAGAGAATCAATAAAGACATAGTGGCCTTAAACGAAATACTAGAACACCTGGATATGATAGACATCTACAGGACACTTCATCCCAAAGCGACAGAGTATACATTTTTCTCTAGTGTACATGGAACATTTTCAAGAATTGACCATATGTTGGGCCACAAAGACAATATCAGCAAATTTAGAAAAATTGAAATTGTACCAAGCATATTTTCTGATCATAAAGCCTTGAAACTAGAATTCAACTGCAAAAAAGAGGGGGGAAAACCCACAAAAATATGGAAACTAAACAACATACTTCTAAAAAATGAATGGGTCAAAGAAGAAATAAGCGCAGAGATCAAAAGATATATACAGACAAATGAAAATGAAAATACGACATATCAGAATCTCTGGGATGCAGCAAAAGCAGTAATAAGAGGAAAGTTCATATCACTTCAGGCCTATATGAACAAACAAGAGAGAGCCCAAGTAAACCACTTAACTTCACACCTTAAGGAACTAGAAAAAGAAGAACAAAGACAACCCAAAACCAGCCGAAGAAAGGAGATAATAAAAATCAGAGCAGAAATAAATGAAATAGAGAACAGAAAAACTATAGAAAAAATCAATAAAACAAGGAGCTGGTTCTTTGAAAAGATCAACAAAATTGACAAACCCTTGGCAAGACTCACCAAGGAAAAAAGGCACAGAACTCAAATAAATAAAATCCAAAATGAAAGAGGAGAGATCACCACAGACATCATAGATATACAAAGAATTCTTGTAGAATACCATGAAAAATTATATGCCACCAAATACAACAATCTAGAAGAAATGGATAAATTCCTAGAACAATACAACCTTCCTAGACTGAGTCATGAAGAAGCAGAAAGCCTAAACAGACCAATCAGCAGGGAGGAAATAGAAAAAACTATTAAAAATCTCCCCAAAAATAAAAGTCCAGGCCCAGACGGTTATACTAGTGAATTCTATCAAACATTCAAAGAAGACTTGGTTCCTATTCTACTCAAAGTCTTCCAAAAAATTGAAGAAGAAGCAATACTTCCAAACACATTTTATGAGGCCAACATAACCCTCATACCAAAACCTGGCAAGGATGGCACAAAGAAAGAAAACTACAGACCAATATCTCTAATGAATACAGATGCTAAAATACTAAACAAAATACTGGCAAACCGAATACAACAACATATTAAAAAAATAATACATCATAATCAAGTGGGATTCATCCCAGAATCTCAAGGATGGTTCAACATACGCAAAACGGTTAACGTAATACACCATATCAACAAAACAAACAACAAAAACCACATGATCTTATCAATAGATGCAGAAAAGGCTTTTGATAAAATACAACACAATTTTATGTTTAAGACTCTCAACAAAATGGGTATAGAAGGAAAATATCTCAACATGATAAAGGCCATATATGATAAACCATCAGCCAACATCATATTAAACGGCATAAAATTGAGGACTTTCTACCTTAAATCAGGAACAAGACAGGTTGTACTCTCTCTACTCTTATTTAACGTGGTGCTAGAAGTTCTGGCCAGAGCAATCAGACAAGACAAAGAAATAAAAGGCATCCATATCGGAAAAGAAGAAGTAAAGGTATCACTTTTTGCTGATGATATGATCCTATACATCGAAAACCCGAAGGACTCCACAAAAAGATTATTAGAAACAATAAACCAATACAGTAAGGTCGCAGGATACAAAATTAACATACAAAAGTCCATAGCCTTTCTATATGCCAACAATGAAATATTAGAAAATGAACTCAAAAAAATAATCCCCTTCACGATTGCAACAAAAAAAATAAAATACCTAGGAATAAACATAACAAAGAATGTAAAGGACCTATATAATGAAAATTACAAAGCATTGTTAAGGGAAATCGAAAAAGATACAATGAGATGGAAAAATATTCCTTGTTCTTGGATAGGAAGAATAAATATAATCAAAATGGCCATATTACCCAAAGCAATATACAAATTTAATGCAATTCCCATCAAAATCCCTATGACATTTTTTAAAGAAATGGAACAAAAAATCATCAGATTTATATGGAACTATAAAAAACCCCGAATAGCCAAAACAATTCTAAGGAAAAAGAATGAAGCTGGGGGCATTACAATACCTGACTTTAAACTATATTATAGGGCCACGATAATCAAAACAGCATGGTATTGGCAGAAAAATAGACACTCAGACCAATGGAACAGAATAGAAAGCCCAGAAATAAAACCACATATATATGGTCAAATAATCTTTGATAAAGGGGCCAACAACACACAATGGAGAAAAAGAAAGCCTCTTCAACAAATGGTGTTGGGAAAACTGGAAAGCCACATGCAAAAGAATGAAACTCGACTACAGCCTGTCCCCGTGTACTAAAATTAATTCAAAATGGATCAAAGACCTAAATATAAGACCTGAAACAATAAAGTACATAGAAGAAGACATAGGTACTAAAATCATGGACCTGGGTTTTAAAGAACATTTTATGAACTTGACTCCAATGGCAAGAGAAGTGAAGGCAAAGATAAATGAATGGGACTACATCAGAATAAAAAGTTTTTGCTCAGCAAGAGAAACTGATATCAAAATAAACAGACAGCCAACTAAATGGGAAATGATATTTTCAAACTACAGCTCAGATAAAGGCCTAATATCCAAAATTTACAAAGAACTCATAAAACTCAACAACAAACAAACAATCCCATAAAAAAATGGGAAGAGGACATGAACAGACACTACTCCCAGGAAGAGATACAAATGGCCAACAGATATATGAAAAGATGCTCAGCTTCATTAGTTATTAGAGAAATGCAAATCAAAACTACAATGAGATACCACCTCACCCCTGTTAGATTAGCTATTATCAACAAGACGGGTAATAGCAAATGTTGGAGAGGCTGTGGAGAATAAGGAACCCTCATTCACTGTTGGTGGGACTGTAAAGTAGTACAACCATTATGGAGGAAAGTATGGTGGTTCCTCAAAAAACTGCAAATAGAACTACCTTATGACCCAGCAATCCCTCTACTGGGTATATACCCCAAAACCTCAGAAACATTGATACGTGAAGACACATGTAGCCCCATGTTCATTGCAGCACTGTTCACAGTGGCCAAGACATGGAAACAACCAAAAAGCCCTTCAATAGAAGACTGGATAAAGAAGATGTGGCACATATACACTATGGAATACTACTCAGCCATAAGAAATGATGACATCAGATCATTTACAGCAAAATGGTGGGATCTTGATAACATTATAAGGAGTGAAATAAGTAAATCAGAAAAAAACAAGAACTACATGATTCCATACATTGGTGGAACATAAAAATGAGACTAAGAGACATGGACAAGAGTGTGGTGGTTACCAGGGGTGGGGGGAGGGAGGACATGGGAGGGAGGGAGAGAGAGAGTTAGGGGGAGGGGGAGGGGCACAGAGAACTAGATAGAGGGTGGCGGAGGACAATCTGACTTTGGGCGAGGGGTACGCAACCTAATTTAATGACAAAATAACCTAGACATGTTTTCTTTGAATATATGTACCCTGATTTATTAATGTCATCCCATTACCATTAATAAAAATTTATTTAAAAAAAAAAAGAATAAGAAAAGACTGTAAAATGGAAGTCATAACCTTTTACAGAACTGTTGAAAAACGATTAAGCAACGAAGCACATGAACCAGGGTCCTGCACGTTGTTCAGTAAACGTTTGTGTTTTTCTCCTTCCCTCTGGCCTGCAGCCACAAGCATGAACCCCTCTGAACTCAAGATCCTCAGGATACTGTGGACTCTGGTTGCCATGCTAGGATCCAACCATGTGTAATTTCCCAGCGTAAGAAGATGAGTTCAGAGAACTGAGAGGTCGCAGCTGGGGGCTGAAATAATCCGAGCTGAATCAGGATGGAGGACTGAGGCCTAACATAGCTGTCATTCAGAACACAGGGGATAGGCGGTAACTTCAGGCAAACCAAAGGCAGAGACAGCTTCAAGGGAAATTGTTAGATGTTTCGCCAAGCACAGAAGTCATTAATAAACATTTAGTTGAGAAACCTATGCAATATGTACCCGGCTTATTTATGTGTGTTACATCACGGAGACAAGTGGGGTCCCCAAACTTTTTACACAGGGGGCCAGTTCACTGTCCCTCAGACTGTTGGAGGGCCGGACTATAAAAAAAAACTATGAACAAATCCCTATGCACACTGCATATATCTTAATTTTAAAGTAAAAAAAACAAAACAGAAGTAGTACTGTACGTGAGCAATGCATCCTGTGCTCCTCTCACTGACCACCAATGAAAGAGGTGCCCCTTCCAGAAGTGCGGCGGGGGCCGGATAAATGGCCTCAGGTTCTAAGGTAATCTCTGTGGTTTTAGCTCATTCTAGTACCTATCCCTCTGATTTGAGAGCAAATTGTGCCATTCTATATTTACTACTCTACTGGTATGGAGGGTGAATTAAGTGAGACAAGAGCAAATGGTAAGATATATATATGAAGCCTCAAACAACAACCAAAGAAAAGAAATAAATGCAGAGACACCAAGACTGTTTCACTTGGTCTAGTTATGCCGTTTAAGGGTTACTTAAATAAGTGGGCAAAGATACTTTTTAGACAATCTATTTTCTGCTAAACCAAAATGAAGAGGAAAAAAAAAGGAGAGAATGAGGAAAAAAAACTCATATCAGTAATAATCTGAATCAGAGTCAAAACTTTAGCATCAGAAATTCTAGGAAGGTTATACATTATCTCCAGAGCAGGAATACAATACAGATGGTATAAGTCTAAACGCCCACAGGACAGATACTCTGGAAGGCTGCATATGTTATTATAAATGTGGCTCACAGAGTCACAGAATTAAAAAACACCTGAGATCATAACCAAGTTCTTTCCCAAGCAGTTTTTCTCCTATAACATCAGACAGCCAGTCTCTTAATATCTGTTTATATATTTTGGATGACAGGAAACTTGCCACATAATGAGGTCATCAATTTCAAGGTAATAAAGCTCACGCTCATGTGTGGTAAATTTCTCGGGTAAGCAGTAGCATGTGGGTGGACGAAGAGATTGTATGTACCATCCAAGTGCACACCTGTTCAGAAAGAGTCGGCTTTCATTTAAAAAGATGTAATTTCTTAGAAATAATGTACATCCTCACATGTTCCCGGCTTGACTATGGATTGTCATAAAGAGAGGACCTTGATCTACCTCTTACAATTCTCTAGCACTGGGAGGTGGTCCCTGCAGCCATCATTTTCTCCCAAGAATCTTTTCAGCAAAGGTACCTTGATGGGAAAAGTCTGCATCCTCCTACAGAAGGGATGGGACTAAGCCCTGGTTGGATGGCTCCGTTGGTGAGAGCTTCATCCCGAAGCACAGAGGTTGCTGGTTTGATCCTCAGGCAGGGCATATAGAGGAACAGATTCTTGTCTCTCTCCCCCTTCCTCTCTCACTAAAACCAATCAATCAATGAATAAATTTTTAAAGGGATGGGGCTATATCCTTGCCAACTGGGCTTTACCAACCTGAACCTGGATCAGTTCACTGATACTTTTGAAAAAAAATCACTGAAATTCACAAATCATAAAAATAAAAATTACATCCAAATCCCTATCTAAAACATCAGGAGTCTCAAATCAATATCTTCTCCCCCAAAAGGCTCACCCATAGGGTCTGGTTCTGTTCTCTGTAGCAGCGAAGTCTACTTTCTTCCACATGGTTGTAGTAAGCCAGCTCTCATCATGAACCAACCAAGGTGCCCTTTCTCTGATTCCTCTGATCAACGAACGTTCCTTGGGCAAGTCAGACCTCTCACTGTCTGATCAGTTCCTACTAGATGGTCTCTATGTTCTCGTTCTCCTCCTTTCAATGTGACCCACTCTCTCTACACACACTTCCTATTTTGGTCAGGAGAACCAGCTTGTCACAAACATCAGTCTCCCCTTGGTAAAAACAGGTCAAACCAGTAGGTCTCTAAAAGTAGCAACTGTGTCTGTCTTGTTCATTTTATTTTCCCAGCAACTGCTGAGCACTGGCCAGAAAGTGGTACCTAAAAATATTAAGTGAATGAATGAATTGATGATTTACATGAATTAATATAACACCCAAAAACTCTATCACTATGACTAAATATGGTCAGCTTATCCCAATCCAAGGGGATAATAGTCATTCTAACAGAAGACAATAATCACAACTATCACTGACATTATTACAAATAAATACCCTACACAGCCTCAGGCAGTAGCTAGTTAGAATGAAATGCCACTTTCTTACAGACTAGTCAGTTCCCTAGAAAGACAGACAAAAATTATTCAAAGCCATCCTTTAGAAATTGAAGAAATGATTCAACCTTGACACCTACAGCCATTCTTAAAATCCACGCCCCAGCTTAAGTGTGTGCTAGGAGAATCTATTTTTAAAGGTAAAACATTTCTTGAGGAAAAAAACTTATGATTATAATTGGATTTACCATATTCTTCTTCCTCAAAAAGGATGCTGCTATTAGTCTCTGCTACATTCACCTAACAAGATTGTTCTTTGATTTGTAACCATGGTTACTGCTTACAGAACCCATCACAGTGCATGGCTCTTTCTGAGGCAAAAGCTGATCACTGCCCATAATAATTTGTGTTCTCCAGCTGTTTCCCGAGGTTGATAAGAATGGACCTTAGAAAACAGAATTCCCTGTAGTAGCTGGGTAGTTCAGATGGTTAGAGCACCGTCCTGATATACCAAGGTGGTAAGTTCGATCCCCAGTCAGGGCACACACAGGAACCAACAAGTGAATGCAGGAATAAGTGGAGCAGCAAATCAAAGTTTCTCTCTCCCCTCTCCCTTTCTCTCTCTCGCTCTCTTAAAATTAATCAATCAATCAATAAAAAAGAAAACAGAACCATCCCAGCAAATTACACTTCTGAATGTTGACTTGTTGCCTCTCATTAAGAAATACCAGGAATTTTGCCTGACCTGTGGTGGCGCAGTGGATAAAGTGTCAACCTGGAAATGCTGAGGTCGCCGGTTCGAAACCCTGGGCTTGCCTGGTCAAGGCACATATGGGAGTTGATGCTTCCTGCTCCTCCCCCCTTCTCTCTCTCTGTCTCTCTCTCCTCTCTCTGTCTCTGTCTCTGTCTCTCGACCTCTCTCTCTCCTCTCTAAAAATGAAAAAATAAAAACATTTAAAAAAAAAAGAAAGAAATACCAGGAATTTCATATTCTGACTTGAAACAATAAAATTCAGTCATCAGTGTCCACATCTCTTGTTAGCAGACAAGAGAGGCTACCTGTGGCTGAAAGTAGGAGGCCTGAAGGCAGAGAGAACGAGAAGCAAAAAATAAAAATAAAAAGGAACCATGTCATCTGGAGTCCACACACCTGAATTCAAAACCCTGGTGTCCCCCTTAATGGGTGATCCTAAGGCTTCCCCTGCCACATAGGCAAGGTCACAGTAAAAGAATAACCTCCAATTCTCATGGCTAAAACCACAGTGATTTATTTCTTATGCATGATAATGTCCACTGGACTGGCTGGGGGTTGGTACTGCAGTTCTGTTCTTAGGTCAGGAGCAAAATGTGTGGCCCCACCCTCTAGAACACCCCCACTGGGCAGGGAAGGAGGGTAGGAAGTGTATTGGCACTTCAAACTTTCCCTGGAAATGACACCCACCACTCTGCTCACATGTCATTGGCCAAAAAATGTCATGTGGTCACAGCTAACTTGAAATGGCTGAGAAAATTGAATTCTCATATTGCCTAGAAGAGAGAGCACTGCAACATCTGTGAATAGCCTGTAAGGACTCTACCTCAATGAGCCTCAGTGTCTTCACCTATAATAGGGGTCAGTGATGCTTTAACTGCACACAATGTTTTGTGGGGATTAAAAGAGACAGGACCGGCCCTGGCTGGTTGGCTCAGTGGTAGAGCGTCGGCCTGGCATGCAGAAGTCCCGGTTTCAATTCCCGGCCAGGGCACACAGGAGAAGCGCCCATCTGCTTCTCCACCCCTCCCCCTCTCCTTCCTCTCTGTCTCTCTCTTCCCCTCCCGCAGCCGAGGCTCCATTGGAGCAGGGATAACCCGGATGCTGGGGATGGCTCCTTGGCCTCTGCCCCAGGCGCTAGAGTGGTTCTGGTCGCGACAGAGCAATGCTCTGGAGGGGCAGAGCATCGCCCCCTGATAGGCAGAGCGTTGCCCCTGATGGGCGTGCTGGGTGGATCCCGGTCGGGCACATGCGGGAGTCTGTCTGACTGCCTCCCCGTTTCCAGCTTCAGAAAAATACAAAAAAAAAAAAAAAAAGAGACAGGACCAAGTTGAAAAAATGACAGCTGGTAGTTGCCTCGGTAATGATATTTTCAAATTCTAGAATCAGCAGCCAAATAAAAGCAGCAGAACTCTCTACTGCCACTGAGACTGGTTCATTGTGGGTGATGTGAGAACTATGATCTAACAAATTCAAAAAAAATACATTCCTGCTCTGGGTTATCCTACTACCTTTCTTTTCATCTTTTCTATCATTCTCAGCTCAAGTATTCATTACTCAACAAATATTCATGAAGTGCTCATGTGTCAGGTACATTAGGCCTTTGGTGATAAATGAACCAGTTTTCTCTACAAGAACCCCAAGAAGAATCACAGTTCATGGTCCCAAAATAGACCCCACATTATCATGACCTCTCACCAAAAAAAGAAAAAGGTAAAGAAAATTAAGCCAAATAAATAAAGATTTGTAGGTAAATTTGAGAAGTTTGTCATACTTTCTTCCAAGAGTGCCCAATGGTCAAAAACAAAATTGGAGTTGCCTATTTTTCTAAAGGTTTGTCTCAAGCAAATGGATGTTACATATTCTGGTTAATTAGATGCTACATATTCTAGTTTCTCTCTTATTTGTTTTTAGATTGGCAAAGTTTTTTTGTTTTTTTTTTTTTTTTGTATTTTTCCGAAGCTGGAAATGGGGAGGCAGTCAGACAGACTCCCGCATGCACCCGACCAGGATCCACCTGGCACGCCCACCAGGAGGCGATGCTCTGCTGCAACCAGAGCCATTCTAGCGCCTGAGGCAGAGGCCATGGAGCCATCCTCAGCCCCCGGGCCAACTTTGCTCCAATGGAGCCTTGGCTGCGGCAGGGGAAGAGAGAGACAGAGAGGAAAGAGAGGGGGAGGGGTGGAGAAGCAGATGGGTGCTTCTCCTGTGTGCCCTGGCTGGGAGTCAAACCCAGGACTCCTGCACGCCAGGCCGATGCTCTACCACTGAGCCAACTGGCCAGGGTTTAGATTGGCAAAGTTCTTAAAGATTATGAGAGCATATCTTGTCCATACTGACCTAGTGCAGACAAAGGAGAGTCAAGTGTGACTGACAGTGTCTGGTTAGCAAATAATTTACCCATGGCGAAATTCAGCTGGATGAATTAGTGCAATCCAACATTTATTGACTATCTACTAAGTGTGCGACCCTGCGCTTGGCAATAGGGATTCAAAGATAAATGGGATGTGGTTCAGGCTCTTTTCTTCATTGTCAACAATGAAGAAAGCATGCTTGTACTGTGGTGTAATGGCAGAGCAAGGTAGGGGGTATGAGAGCAGAAATGTGGGAGAGGTACTTTAGTGGGATGGAGGAATAAAAGAGAGATGGAAAAGGATCAACTAGAAGAAATAAGAATTTCAAAGATAGGTTCACTCTGGTCAGGTAACGTGGGAAGAGCTGGAACAGCATGAGTAAGGGATAGAGAGATTGAAAGGCATGAAAACTAATACGTGAGAATCCAAGCATTAAAGGAACGTGTAGTACTGGAGTGAAAATGTCTAGAGATAATTTGAGAGTGAAGCAGACACCACACAAAGGCACATCTCACAGGTGAGAACCCAGGCTCAGAGGCTTGGGCATGAGCATATAAAGGATAGGGAGTTGTCACTCAGTTTTTGAGCAGAGGGAATGATGCGTGTGCCACTGTGACTCAGAGACTGAGATAGAACCTCCTGGCAGTTGTGAAGATGAATGTAAAGGAGTAAGAATGGAAGCCTGAGGAAAGCAGGCTATTGAAATTGTTTTCACAGGGATGACGAGAATTGAAGCAGAGCAGCTGAAATGGAGAGTCGGAGAAGGGCAGGCAGGTAAACAGCAGAAGAGGTTGGAGGAGGGAGGACAAGGAAGAGTCTGAGATGACGGAGGCATTGGGCCTGACAAGAGAAAGATGAGGAGCTACTGAGATAGAGGATACACAAAGACAGTGGAACTGGGGCCCAAATTACCATTACAACTGTAAACACCATGAATATTCAGTTTGCCACAAAAAAGACCATATTCCTGAAAATTCTGCTAGCAATTTTCATCAAAGTAAAATTCTACTGCTAGCTGCCAAGAAGAAGTTTTGTTATTAACTTTGAAACTAATATCTGCAGCTGGAATATTACATTTGCTTTGCCTCCAGTTTCTTCACTCACATGTGTACAGACATACTAAATCAAGGAGTTAGATCTGAAGTTGTCTCCAAGAATTAAATCCAGACATTGTTTGGCAAATAAGAGTGGTTTCCTGTATATCTGCATGAAAGACTCTCCATCAGTTTAAAATTCATCTAGTCCACCTCAGAAGTCCCCCATAAAACCACAGCCCCAGGGGCTCCTCAGTAGACCCTGAAGTGGTAAGCCCAGCCATCCCTCACTGTGACGAAAGCCCTCATCCTCCATTTACAGGAGGATGCAGAAGGGGAATATTTTCTGCACGTTTTCCTTCCATCACATCACACTGCTCTCAGCATTGCCAAGAGGGGCACAATCCAAAGTAGAGGCTACAATTTCTGTTATGACTGGGAGGTTGTCATTGGTATGGTTCATCAAATATTTCTGAATCTCCCCCTTCTGAGCACATGCAGAATAACAGTTCTTAAAAGGTTAAGTTTAGACATGTGACTCACTGCGGTGAATGAAATATGACTTAAAGGAACATGTGTCGTGGCTGGGCAGAAGTTTGAGAGGCAGTGACAATGACAGTGGAAGCCTGTATTGAGGGAAGCCTCCTGTGCGCCTGGATTCTGACCCACAGTGCTGAACAGGCTCCCTGAAGTTCCACATTAAACACGCAGTAGTATGAGTAAGAAACTGCTGTGATGTGAAGTAGCTGAGATGTCTGGGGTTTTGTCACTGCAGCCCAATCCAGCCCAATGTGACTACTATTGCTATATAGTTGTCATGAAAAAAAAAATGTCGGGAAGACCAGCTCTTCTTCTTACACCCACGGTTGTCTTCACTCCTCTCTGCCTTGTCAGTGCTCTCTGGATGGCAAAGGGAGAATCAGAGTTCTAACACATAGTGGACAACATTTCCTAGTGATTCTTACTCATACTTCCCTTTCAATGTTTTCCACTATTTTACATTTGAATCATTCGGTTCTGTTATTCATTCTTTCAACCTTTACTGTTATGCATAAAGCGTTCTGCTGGACACATGGGGAAGGAGTTGTCCAACCTTTTGGTCTCAGAACATCGTCATTGACTGACTAATTGACAGATTGAGAAGAACAGACGGACAGGAAGAGAGAGAGATGAGAAGTTTCAACTCTTCATTGGGGCACCTTAGTTGTTCATTGATTGCTTTCTCATATGTGCCCTTGTCGGGGGTGGGAGTTGGGTCTAGCTGAGTCAGTGACCCCTTGCTCAAGCCAGCAACCTTAGGCTTCAAGCCAGTGACCATGGGGTCGAGTCTATGATCCCATGCTCAAGCCAGTGACCCCGCATTCAAGCTGGTGAGTTTGTGCTCAAACTAGATGAGCCCACACTCAAGCCAGCGACCTCAAGGTTTCAAACCTAGGTCCTCAGCATCAGTAGTTGACACTCTATCCACTGTGTCACCACCTGGTCTGGCTCAGGACACCTATACACACTTAAAAATTAAGAGTGTCTGTTTATCTCTCAATATTTACCATATTAGAAACTGAAAGTAAAGTTTAAAAATATTTATCTATTAATTTTTAAGTAACATTAATAAGCCTATTACATGTTAATAAGAGCAATGTATTTTATGAAAAATAACTGTTTTTCCCATCCAAGTACTAACCAGGCCCGACCCTGCTTAGCTTCCGAGATCAGATGAGATCAGGCACGTTCAGGGTGGTATGGCCGTAGACAAAAAATAACTGTTTTTCAAAACAAATAAATTGGTAAAAAGAAGGGCATTTTTTTCACATTTTTATGAACCTCTCTATTGTAAGGCTCAATGAGATACAGCTGGATTTCCACATCTGTGCCTGCACTCAATCTGCTTTGACACGAGGTTTTGGTTGAATGATATAAAGAAAAGCTTAAGGACTTTCGAACCCTCTGAAATTATCTCAGGGATACCCATGGCTCCCCAGTCCTCACTTGATGGGCCCCTTTAAGCGTCAGAAAACTTTAGCCCTGGCCGGTTGGCTCAGTGGTAGAGCATCGGCCTGGCGTCCAGAAGTCCCAGGTTCGATTCCCGGCCAGGGCACACAGGAAAAGTGCCCATCTGCTTCTCCACCCCTCCCCCTCTCCTTCCTCTCCATCTCTCTCTTCCGTCTCTCTCTTCCCCTCCCACAGCCAGGGCTCCACTGGAGCAAAGTTGGCTCGGGCGCTGAGGATGGCTCTATGGCCTCTACCTCAGGCACTGGAATCGCTCTGGTTGCAACAGAGCGATGACCCAGATGGGCAGAGCATCGCCTCCTCATGGGCGTGCCAGGTGGATCCCAGTCTGGTGCATGTGGGAGTCTGTCTGACTGCCTCCCAGTTTCCAACTTCAGAAAAATACAAAAAAAAAAAAAAAGTCAGAAAACTTTTGTGGTAAAGGAGCATCTAGTAACTATTTTAGACTCTGTGGGACACACGACCTCTGTTTCACCTACATAATTCTACCACTGTAGCATGAAAGCAGTCACAGACAATACATAAACTAATGAGCATGGCTGTGGGTCAGAAAATTTTATTTACACAACCAGGCAGCAGTGAGATTTAGCCCTTGAAACATAGACATCCCTGTGACAGAGGGCATCTAAATGAATCAGGCCAGGGTGCTGCCCTTAAGAAATGTATAGCTAGTAAAGGCAATAAAATATAAACCTGCACATTCTAGCACAAAGCAGAATGAGATACATGTCATGTGGGGAGTCTCAAAACAGTTGCTTTCATAGTTTAAGGTCAGGAGAAAGCACCTCAAGTTGGGAAGGTCAAGATCAAGGCCAAGGTGGACCTTGAACAACAGGCAGAATTTTTAAAGAAAGTCTCAGAAGGAAGAAGAGTATTCCAAGTGGAAAGAAACACTAACAAAGGAAAACATTCAGCAAATCGAAGTAATGGTAAGGAGCTGCAGAAATGTAGTACAGATAAGGGAAATACAGTAGCATGAAATGCTGCTTACTCGACTTTAAGTCCACTGTGCAATGAGCCTTGAACACCAGGCCCGGGTGTTTGGATGTTGTGTGAGATGCACTGAGTCGCCATTGACCATTTCCACATGAGAAGGTAACTTATCCACCAGATGTGGTAAGAGAACTAGAAGCAGAGTGGCAAGTGTAATTACATACGTTTGACTATAAGCAGTGACCCCATCACAGGCTACTGAATTAGACTCAGCAGGAGGAAAGAAGGATGCGAACCAAAGCAATGACAGTAAGAGGAAGATGCAGACAGGTAAACAACAGTGCTGTGCTAACAGTTAACGCAGGGGGTGGCCCAATGAGAGTAGAGGGGGAGAGAGAGTGAATAATCAAAGATGACCATCAGGTTCCAAGTCTGGAGGAAGGGAGAAAGATGGTAAAAAACAGAAAGGTCAGGAAAAGGGACAGAGTTGGTGATGAGAGAGAGAGTGTGAATATGAACATAATTTACATATCACCATTTTGCCAAACACAAGTTTGAATATTCACAGATACCAAACTCTCTTTTTTTTCGAGGAAAAAGAAAGTCTATTTCATAATTCCAGCAGATTGTCTAAGTTCTTTCAAATTTGAGCCTCTTAAAAGTCTTTTTTAAATCCCCAGTAATCTTTAAAAAAAATTTCTAAGTTTTTATTCTTTCTCCACTTGGATTCTCTCTATTTATAGATTTCTAGAGTCAGCATATACTTTAGCCCATTGTAAATACAATATTACATATCAATAAGATAACTAACGAGACCTGAAGTAGCTCAGAATAAATAGTAACTAAATTTCTTTTCAATTTTTTTAAGTGGTTAGGACTGTCTTATCTGTATTTGAAGAATGTTGTAACTCATTCTTGGAAACCACGTAAATTTTCTGAATGTCTTATCTTAACTTAAATATCTAAATGTAGATGTCAAGCTCCTGAAAGATTTTAATTCCTGCAGTCTTTTGAAATTTGTGACTATAAAAAGCTATTGTGTGGCCCAGGCAGGTTGGCTCAGTGGATTGAGTGTCAGCCTGGCATATGGATGTCCCAGGTTCGAGTCCCAGTCAGGACACACAGGAGAAGTGACCATCTGCTTGTCTGCTCCTCCCTCTCCCCCTTCTCTCCCTTTTTCCCTCCTGCAACCAGTGGCTCATTTGGCTCCAACATTGGCTCCAGGTGCTAAGGATAACTCATTGGAGTGTCAGCATCAAGTGCTAAAAACAGCTCAGTTGATTGGAGCATCAACCCTAGACAGGGTTGCTGGGTGGATCCCAGTCAGGGCTCATGCAGGAGTCTGTCCCTCTATCTCCCCTCCTCTCACTTAAAAAAAAAAAAAAAAGATAAAAAAACAAACCTATAGTGAGAGAATTTTGAAAGTTGTTCTCGGATTTCCTTTTGCCCTTTAAAGGCCAAAATGTATGTGAGAATGGTACAATGAGTGACATAAATAATATTTCCAATGAAGAACAAGCCCAGATTGTCCTGGACAAGTAGCTCAGTTGTTTATAGCATTTTCCCAATACTCAAGGTTATGGGTTCAATCTCCAATTAGGGCCCATATAAGAATCAACTGATGAATGCATAAATAAGTGGAATAACAAAACAGTATCTCTCCCCCCCCCCTTCTTCTTTCTCTCTCTTAAAAAAAAAAGTCCAAATCTTGAACTTGAAGAAGAAATAAACAGATGGATGGAAGGTTAAATGCTCAGAAACAAGATAAAAATGCTCTAAATTCACTAGGCAATAAGAGCTGTAGCTGAGGTTGTAATTTTCCACCGCAAGGTAGGTTTAGATGGATCTGAGTAATAAAGTAGAAATAGAAGTACTGGCCCATGATAAATGATCTAAGAATATCTTAGTGAGATATATAACATTAAACATAATAAGTACTTTCAAAGATGGCCACAGAATGCAAGGTAGGCACAGAAATCTGAACTGTCATACTTGTAAACCCCATCACCTTTTTCCATGATCAGTGTCCTGTCATCTCCCTGGTGGCAAGCTCAAAACCTGAAGCATCCTGGAGTCCTCCTTCTTCCTCCCCTAACATTTGAGCAGTTGCCAAGTCCTACAAATGCCACCTCTATTACATTTCTTCCATCATCCCCTCCTTTCCATTTGACAGTCACAATCTTCATTTTCAATCTCTACATCTGGTCTACTGCAATCACTTCCTACCTCTCTTCCTACCTCAAGCATTTCCCCCATTTTGTTGCATTTATATAACCCCTGTCAGATCAATTTCCCTAATATGTATATGAGCTCACCATGCTAAAAAATGTTTTCAGATATTCCACAAAATAACTCAAATATTTTGCTACCTTAATACCCAATGTTCTGGTCCCATGCCCTCTCTGCTAATCAAATGTGGCAACTTACTCTTATTTATACTTTCCCAACAACCTGGTTGCTTTTACACTTTTCTCTCAGACTAACATTATCTTTCAATGTCGCGTCCTGGTTTTCCTACAATCTCTATTCAAGGAAGCATGAGCCACCCCTTAAGGCCACCGGAAGTGTGTCTTCGCTAAGAAGAGCTCTTTCCCCAATTCTTGTTATGCTCCACTATCAATTCTTCTCATGAACATTTTCAGGGAGTAGAATGCAAGCCCCTGTGTCACACACTGTAGACAGACAGGTCTGCCCTCGTCCTTCTGGTAGTTCATCACCCCCCCACACCCGCCCTGACATCATCACCTGTACACTTCCCTCAGCTCTCTCTCCAGGTGCACTATGTAACTGGAAGATTAAGAGCTCAGTGAGTAGTTGTTGATTTGAACTAACTAAAGTGAACTCCCTGGGTTCACCACTTTCCTGAAGAAATTCCAAGACTTTTCAAGAAATATCTCCAGCCACAGCAATTGTCTTTATGTAGTCAGTAAACTTTCAAGCAGTTGAAATACTATGAATTGTTACGTTAAATTCCAGAATTAAATTCCAGAAATTTCCAAAAGAAAATAAAAACAAAAGGTTTTGTTGAAGCAAAAAAGTCCCACTTACAATTCCATTTTTTCCATTCTAATGTTAACTATGTAATTTGCTCACAGGATGAAACAAGAATCTACAATTATACCACTGTGGCTTCTTGTGGTGGTGGTGGGGGGGAACGACAGTATTATTATTAAACTTAGCCTTGTAATAACATTAAACATAATAAGTACTTTCTTTCTTTTTTTTTTTTTCTTTTTTTTTTTTTTTTTTCATTTTTCTGAAGCTGGAAACAGGGAGAGACAGTCAGACAGACTCCCGCATGCGCCCGACCGGGATCCACCCGGCACGCCCACCAGGGGCGGTGCTCTGCCCCCCAGGGGGTGATGCTCTGCCCATCCTGGGCGTCGCCATATTGCGACCAGAGCCACTCTAGCGCCTGAGGCAGAGGCCACAGAGCCATGCCCAGCGCCCGGGCCATCTTTGCTCCAATGGAGCCTTGGCTGCGGGAGGGGAAGAGAGAGACAGAGAGGAAAGCGCGGCGGAGGGGTGGAGAAGCAAATGGGCGCTTCTCCTATGTGCCCTGGCCGGGAATCGAACCCGGGTCCTCCGCACGCTAGGCCGACGCTCTACCGCTGAGCCAACCGGCCAGGGCCTCATAATAAGTACTTTCAAAGCAAAACCCTAAACTAGACCAGGAAGTCTCTGCTGGTAGATTTAGCAACTAGACAGATGAACACCACACAAAGCAAAGAGAAGGCTGGTGGCAGAATGTGCAGACAATGACAGGAAAAACCTTAAACCTCACTTGCCTCTTTGAAGTTCAGACCTAAGAGTCTGAACAGCTGATCTCAACTGCCAATCACTGCAAAAGGACACATGTGATTTCTAAGGGCTCAGAGGATACAGCTGTTAGATGTCAAACTGAATTCCCAGATAAGCGTGCGAGTGAAGAGCCACTCTGCATCTACCAAGATAGGCTCTGCTCCTATGGTCTAATGATGGCAAAACATTTAGGTGGGTATTAGCTTGTCCCAAAAAGTAGAGGTGAAAGCTTCTTTCTCTTTTGTTTTCAGTGGCTCGTGCTGCTTTCAGACCTGCCAGTGAGATCTGTAAGAGAAAATCACTTTTGGTTTTGTTCCAACTTCTAATTCGATACTTTGGCAACATTTGAAATGGATAAGAGCTGTAAGCTCCTATCTGCCTCAGGTGACAACTAAGATAAGAAGCACACAGTGTAAAAGTGATGAGAGCTTACTCCCCAAAAGTAACCTTAAATGTCGCTTTTTAAAGGAAGTTTGTTACTTCGAGTCACACTAAGCCTGAAAATATCTTGCAAAGAACACTGAAAGATCAAATTATTGGAAAATTGTTTTGCAAACCTGTGTTTTAGCTGAAACTTTGGCGGTCTTTTTGAAAGATAATTCCATGTTAACTATGAGAATAAACTGGCAATCAAATTCATCAGGTCAGGATGAGCAGAAATATGGGGAAATTGTTTTTGCAAGTAGTAAACAATATTTATTTCTGGTTAATAGTTTCCTGTTGCCAAGATGGGCCCTAGTGAAAATAGGGCTGTTGGTTGCTTTTAATGAAATGTCAAAGTGTCCAGAATCAATAATTGTTTACTGTACAACTCCCCTGTTTCAAATAGCTACCCTGCCCTGGAAGACACGCCAAAGCAGGAGATACAGCTTCTGCCCTAGAGGGAGCTTTGCTAGAGAGTTGAAATAAAATAAGACAAACACTGCAGCATCAGAGGACAACATAAGACAATGCTGTATATGGCAAATCTTCTATTGTGAGGCACAGACAACAGGAACAGGGGAATTTAAGACCTAGAAAGATCTTTTGTGTTTACTGGCACTATTTTATAAAGAAAATGGAACTTCATTCGGACCCTACTGAACCGTTTTGGACAGGCATTCCTAGAAGGGCAGAGAAATCCACTGGGCACAGAAGTCAGACTTGCCACAGTATAAGCCAAAAGGAAAATAGAAGCTGATTAGACTATAGGTTCAAACTAAGAAAATATAAGAATTAAGTTAGGTAGGTAGATAGGTAGGTAGAACCAGGATTGTTTCACACCACTTTGTACAATTTTGTATTTAATATGTGTGTGTGTATATATATATATAATGTATTGAATTTATGTGGTAGTTAATAAGAAGCCCTGAGGAAGATTATATACAACAAAGCTGTTTGTTTAGGGAGAGAATATATCACATAAATAGACAAGGAGATGAATCCTCTCTTATGACTAAAATGTGTTTTCTTAAAAGGACTGACCAAGGTGTGGTCTTAGGTTGATTTCCAAAAAGTTGTCATATTTCCATCAACCAACTGAACACTTGGGTCAATTTTCTTGACACTTTATCTACAACAATGTTCCAGTGTCTAAATGCCTGACATGGAATAAATAAGACTTTTAGAGGATAAAACAGCTACAGTTTCTTGAGCAATTCCTATGAGCACTTTGGCAATAACAGTGGTGCTGGATTTACGGAGAGCTAAGCAATATGCTAAACGTCTTACACATTTCTAATTTAATTCTCACCACAATCTAATGTTGGTAATATTAACTCAGTTTTATAGTTGAGAAATCCAAGTTTACAGTAGAGAAATAACTTGCCCAATACCTGGAGACCAGCAAATGTAGATGCAAAGATTCAAATCCAATCCTGCCTGACTCCAAATCCCAATGACTAAACTTCTTACCTAAACTTACTTGTCCCTAAGAGGCATCACTGAGAGAGAGAAAAAAAAAGAATTTGTTAAAAGGAATACATGATCCTTGCAGAGAAAATCATAACAGTGTCAAAGCTTCATTGTGGGGGCAGTAGATGTTTTTGGAAATCTAACCATGTGTATTTCCTATACTTTAATTTCAATAAGACATCACTCACCAACGTTATAGACAAAACTACTATGTGATAAAGTTCAAGTCCTGCCCTAGACACTCAGTATCTGTGTGGTTTGGCCAAGTTACTAAAGCTCCCTGAGCCCCATTTCTTCACCTGTAAAATGTGGATAATATCAATAGCCATTCCACAGAATTGTTCAGAAAATTAAATAATATTTCATGAAGTACTTAGTTCAGGGTTTGTACCCAAAAGGTAATGAATTAATATTTGCAACATTTATTATTAGGTAAAATGAGACCTGCTTAATAACATAAATCATTACAAAGTAAATATATAGTACAATAAAGCACCCTTCCTCTGAGTCTCCCACCACCAAATTCTTACTTTTCCTTTAAGATTTAGCCCCAAAATAACCTCCTCCAAAAGTCTCTTCTACCATCACAACTCCCAGGCCAGGCAGAGCAGATGTTCTCATAATCTCCTGTGTGTGAGTGAGCATGCATGTGTTTTTGCCATTTCACTGAGCATTTTGTACAATTGTTATCTATTATGTCCTGCCTCCCTCATTAGGGGGAAGAAAAAAAAAGGACAAACTCTGAGGGAAAAGACTCATCTCTAAATACCTGATGTGTTTATATCCCAAGTGGACTGACAGATTACTGATATAGTTTCTAAAAATGTCAAATTTACGCTGATAAAAGCCCTGGAATAACGTATCACAACAAACACCATTTTAGGATGAACTAAGATGTTTCCCACCAAGTCTTTGGAGAAAGACATCTTTCTAGGAAAGTGAAATGTCCTCACATTAAAATAGTAAAATGCTTACACAATAGGTTTAAGGTAATAATAAACAGTGAAAAGCTGAGTGATGTCACCATGGATAGGTCTCTTGACAACTAACATTTATATCATTTAAACAAATTTGAAAATCTTAGGGGAAAGTATTATTTTTTTTGTATATATTTTTCTCTTTGGATTTTAGGTATATAAACCTTGTCTCTGTAACATAAAGCTTTTTATTTTAAAACATAAAAATTCTGCCTTATAGCCTGACCAGGCGGTGGCGCAGTGCATAGAGCATCGGACTGGGATGCGGAGGACCCAGGTTCGAGACCCCGAGGTCGCCAGCTTGAGCGCAGACTCATCTGGCTTGAGCAAAAAACTCACCAGCTTGGACCCAAGGTCGCTGGCTCCAGCAAGGGGTTACTCGGTCTGCTGTAGCTCCACGGTCAGGGCACATAGGGGAAAGCAATCAATGAACAACTAAGGTGTCGCAACGAAAAACTAATGATTAATGCTTCTCATCTCTCTCCATTCCTGTCTGTCTGTCCCTATTTATCCCTCTCTCTGACTCCTTCTCTGTCTCTGTAAAAAAAAAAAAAAAAAAAATCTGCCTTATAATATTTTTTTCATTGTCTGTAACACCTACTGCCTTCCTGGCATATACTGGAAATTTGGTTTGTTTGTTTGTTTTTGGACTAACTTAGTAAGTTCTTCCTCTTACCCAGCACTGGAATGCTTTCAAACTACCTTCAGAGATCTCACCTCCAGTATCTTCCTCAGGATCCTCTAAAGGAAACCAGGTCTCAAGAAGTGCTCCATGAAGGAGGCGTTCCCAGTACCAGGCTGACCCTGCATCTCACACTCTCCAACTTCCTTACAAGGTACTCAACCTGAATCCCAGACAGCAGATCACCCAGGGAATGCATTATTAATGCACAGTCAGGTAGTAGAAGAAAAATATCAGTAACTGTGAGTGTAGGAACCTGCAAGCCTTCTCCTCTCAGACATTCTGAGGATGCCTCCCACTCGGTCCTCCCCTCCCAAGGCCCGCCACCGCCACCATCCTTGCCCTTTCCCCAGACATCGACTTACTTAGCCATCCCACGCTGGGAGTGCGCCGCACTCGAGGGTCATCGTCCAAGGTGTGGGTTGATAGGCAGGGCACTGAGTTCTCAAGTGGGCTGCGGGCTTTAGTGTCAGAAGCAGAAGACGGGAGGAGGAGGAGGACACATGAGCAGTCACAGCAAGGATGAGGATGGAGCATTAATTAAGAAGAAAAAAAACTAAAGCAAATCACACAAACGGGTTAAAGAAGAATGACATATTACATCCACACACACCACCTCCCGTGACTGTGCATCCTTTGATAGAACAAACTCCAGCACGGAATGAAGAAGACTTTTAAAAGATCACATTCAGTCACTGTAGCTCCCAAAGTACCAGTGCACGATCTGCCCTGTGGTTCTAATGCACAACATAAGGATTGTATCCAGAGGAAAGATTCACATAGTGAACATTAATCTCAAAATGTAAGGTCAAGACTGTTAAGAATTTTGCAGCACATAAGCACACACACAGGGAAGTCACAGTTTTGTGAAGCATGGGAGCAGGGGGGCTACATTAGTAAGGAGCTTTCTTATGATCTACCCAGCAGACCCTTGTATAGATCCTTGTGCACAAATGTAGAAAAGACATTCCATACTTCCACTCCTGAAATATTTTCTTTGGTGAATACAGAACTGATATACAATTTCTTTTGCCCACTGTTTTTCAGCCCTTCAGAAACATGAGACTGGGATACAGATACATCAATACCTAAATACAAACCCATTGAGAAATAAATGCATGTTACTCCTTATTTCTGATGCCCTTTCTTTCATACTTATTTTACTATAATTTTAATATTTGGTATACTCATGCCAAACCTTAGACCACATCCAAGACAAAATAATGATGCGGGCTAAATATGTACATAGCATGGTTCCTCCAGCTATTTCTTTGCCAACTGGACAGCACCATCAACTTTGGCCTGAAGACAGTTTTATGTGGGTTTCATGTCATCTATTTTTCTATTCTCATGAAATGCCTCATTCTAAGGCTCGTGAGAAAGAGGCAGCATAATTATCCTTCAGGGAAGGACAATGAGGTTGTAAATATCTAACCATCACACTACATACAATTCAGTGTGAGCGACTTTTTCTCCCTTAATATTGAAGACAGTCACTTAATGATCGAGGCAATAAACAAAGCATATCCAACCAAAAGCAAAGATTAGAGAATCTATTCACATAAGCTTACAAATGACAGGGCAAACAAATGGTCTTCTTAAGGCAACTGAAGATTTGGGAGGTCAAGTTTTAAGTTGAATCATTTACAAGCTAATGTAATTTTATGGCCAAATTTGGGCATTCAGCACATTATAAAATCTAGAAACATTTTTGTCAATTTATCTGTCTGTGTTTAAATGCTGTAAATAAAGCCAGCACTTGTGAGTGGGCCATCTGTGCCAGCACCTGTTTGAGGCAAATCTGATGTCTTCTCTTTGCAATCTGGGTTTTTAATTGTTTCCCATAATTGAACTTCTTTGCAAGTTTTTATTGCACTAAGAAAAATGATAAAGGGAAATGAACCAGTTGAGATTACTCCAAAATTGCTTTTGTCAAGAGGGAGGCATTTAGAAATATATATTTCCATACTGAATCAAGTTTCATCTCCTGTTTCTTTTGATAATCAAGTGACCTGCTTCAAGAGCCAATGCTCCTTCAGGCTCAGCTAATGGAAATGAAAGAGGCTAGACAACTGGCAGCCACTGGTCTGGGCCCAAGCAGGAACCGACTGAAATCCCAGGTCGATGAGAACTGACAGAGGTTGGTAATACAAAGTAAACTCAACAGAGCATTCACACTCTTTAGCTTCTAATCAGTATGGATCTCACTGATACCATGGCTTGTTCCTAAAGTAAATACAGGAGATCAGCAGCTGCTCCAAAACTCAGGTGCTAATAACTAACTTTCCCAGTAGCTTCTCTCACCTCTGCTCGACACGTCAACGTGTTATTTGTTGGAAACTAAAGCTGGAAACTCCTTTCTGCATAGACAGTCTCCACTGACACTAAGCCTCACCATCAAGAGAACGGGGGAGTGAAGCCTGGCACACACGCACAAAGAACCTGGCTCCAAAGACAGCCATGAAAATGAAACTGCCCATAGAGACTTGGCACCTGGGTTTTAGCAAAGCTGACTGGAGCCATCTGGCTGCTTTGCACCATGAAAACTGGGAGGCTCACAGCATCCATTACTTGTTGGCAAATTCCAACATTTTGATTTGTTGGACCCTAAGCATACTTCTGTGCAGAAAGAGATAGAAACTCTGTAACACTTTCATGTTGCTTCTTCTCTTCACAGTTACTCAAAGGGAAAATTTTGAAAAGTTGTTCCCAAAGCTGGAACTGAACTTTCTATAATTATACCATGGCGATAATATATTAGTGAACACCTTTTCCAAATAATGCTTTTATTGTATCTCTTCTATATTTAAGCTACAAAACAAACAACTTAGCTTTGCTTCTGTCTTACAAGTTCTTTTTCAAATCACTTTTGCCTATAAACCAGGTAGAAACTGATTTATATTCTTGAAACTTGATAAGGAAAGATATCTAACTCTAAAATTTTGGGGTGATGGTTGTCAATATTTAGACTGTAGAAAATGATGGTGTGAAGAGCACCTCATTTTTTTTTTGATGATTCATGCTTCCCTTGAGAATCAACTTGTCTAAAACCATCAATCCCAAACCTGTTCAAGTGAGAAGGGTGTCCCTATTTGAATTATGCAAGTAGACCAAAACAATGCTCTTGAAAAATTCTTTTTTTAACAGTCTTATTAAAAAAGCAAATAAATTTTACTTATGTTAAAGTTTAAGACTCAGGTTTGCAATGTTGTATAATCAAATGGTTACTGAGCACCTAGTATGCATTTCACACTGTTATTTAGCCAGGAAGTTTAACCCGAGTATAGCAGCATTTGATGTGTAAACATGAGACAGGTTGTCTACAAATTCCATTTGGAAAAGCCAATAAAGACATCCAACTGCCATGTTCCTCATATATTTCTGCCTAGGAATAGAATGACCTCCATAGTCCTTCACCATTACAGGGTCACTCAGAGAGACTTGGATTCACTGATGTGTAGAAAATAAATTACAGTTGAGGAAACTCATTACCCTTTGTAGTTGAATTAGCATATTGTTATTAAGTAAGTAGGCTCCTCCATTTTTTATGCTTGGGCAAGTTATCCTACATTTCTGAGCTTTAGGTTTTTCATCTGCAAATGGAGATAATGATATAAGCATTAGGTAGAGAACAATGTCTGGTATATAACAGGTGCTCAATTGATGGGAGGTGTTATTATCATTACTATTACTACTATTATCATTGACAAAATGATGCCTTCTTTGTTCAACATCCGAAGGGTGTTGGAAAACACTACAGACACAACCTTAGCCTACTCTGAATTTAAAATATGATTCTTAAGATATCAAATTCACAAACCTAAAACTCATCTCCTCTTTGCCCTTTGTGTTTGTACTAAAACAGGGACTGAGGAGAATGAGGCATGCTTAATCAATCTTGGAAGGCTTTCATTTTATTCCCCCTTATTTCTTTTGGTAAAATGCTTATATCTTATGTCTTTATGTTGCCTTTCCTCCTTTCCTCGGGTGTGCCTATGTTTCCCTCTACTCTTCTTGCCACTTCTCTTTCAGATTGACCAGGACGTGACCCCAGATCTACGCCTACACTCCTGTCTTCTCTTAGAGGACAGTAAGGCTTGAGACAACAAAACTTAACAAGGGCAGCTTTATCAAGGACCTTAAGCCTTCAAAGAAAATTTGCTCAGGGTTGGCAGAAGCAAATCAGTGAAGGGCCCTTTAAGTATGTGGTTTTTTGCAGAGAGGGAGAAATAGAGAAGAGTAAACTTACGTGTAGTAGGATAACACAAAGAGAACCATTCCATCCACCCCAGACTATGGCTAAGTAAAACAGACTGGCAATTAGTGACATTCTAATGTATGTTTAGTTCAGGGTAACAGCCTGTTATATGTATATTACTTAGTGAGAGCTAAAAACTGGCTTTGCTCAGACATACTGATCAATTTTCATACTCTAAATTTAAAATATTATAAAATTCATAATTGAAACCTTCTTTCATGTTATTTGGCATCTAGAAAGTTGATAACAAAAACACTGTTTAAAAAATAGAACTCCAAGAATGTTTTCATATGTATAGTGGAAGAAAATAATTGAGTGATACAGAAAATAACAGAATACAAAATAAAGGTGCCGACTTGAAGCTCTGCCCTCTGTTTTAAATCTGAAAGGCACTATTTGCCCCTTAAAATATTTCTAAATAATACCTGCTCCTTACAAGTATAGCTCATGTTATACTTAAATATTTTCACAAAGGTATCTTAATCCTGGTTGTAGACACAGAATAAGACATTACCACCCTTACTTTATAGATATAACAACTGAGGCTCAAAAAGGTTATTTAAATTGCTCAAAATCACACTACTACTAAGTATAAGTCCATTATTAGAATGAAGGCTTTGGAAAAGATAGCACCAGGTCCTCAAGAAGATTATAAAGTAAGCCTTTAATGTCAAAATCTAAATCTTCAACTTTAGTGATATCTTTTTTTAATTAAATTTTTTTTAATTTATTGATTTTAGCAAGAAAGAAAGGGGGAGAGAGAGAAAGAGAGAGAGAGAGAGAGAGACAGGAACATAAATCTGTTCCTGTATGTGCCCTGAGGACCAAACTTATAACCTGTACACTTCGGGACAATGCCCAAACCAACCAAGCTATCTGGCCAGGGTTTGTGATATCTCTTATGCCTGAATCTTCACTGTCATAAAGAGCAGAACAGACTACCACATACTGGGAGGGAGTGACCCTTGGAGAAAAATGTGTTAGTGTTTATTTCAAAATCTGAACACTATAAATCTGGAAGATGGGTCACCTGCGTGGGGAACAGAAAGGAAGATCAGCATGGGGTCTGATAAATGAATTAGAAATATAATAAAAACAATAACAATAACTACTGTTATTAGGAAACACTTTCTTTCAGGTAGTTTTCTAGAAACTTTCCATGGAATGGCTCATTAAATCTAAGGCTGAGAAGAGCTTGGTCATTGGGTTTGGGCCAGGACGTTCATCTGTGCTATGCAAATGAATGCAGAACTGGAGTCCTGAACAAAACAGATGGATGGATGCTGTTGGGTTTGGAGAGAGCTGATTGTATGCCGAAAGGCACCTGGGAAGATGACTCATCTTAAGTTGTCGACCGACCCATCTCAGAAGTAGGGAAGCATGACGGACTGCTTCAGAGGACCAGAATCTTTGAGGGAGGGCAGGGACATGCTTGCCTTACCCGCTGATTCAGGGACTATGTCCGAATTAAAGGACATGGAGGGGTGGGGAGGGGATGGTCACAAAATAGAACTACCCAGGCAGAGACAATGAAGATAAGCTGGAATCCAAAACCCAGACAAAAAGCTAAGAATTTCTAAGGAGACTGAGAAAGCGGCCAAACCTGGCCATGGTCCCAGCCAGTGCCACCACATGTCAGCATCTAGGCAGCCTGACCTAATATCCAAACCAAACAGCCTGAAGACACCTAATCTCAAATCAGATCCAAAGTGACAAGAGCCTCGCTAATCCCACTGACATTTCCATGGAGCCTAGAATTACTATTAACAAAAACAATCGATTTCTTTCCATGGTTCATGGTTTGTCCCGTGTTGTTAACTGCTATCTATGTCACTGTAGGTAACAGCAACAGACTTTTTACAATACCTGAAGGGATTGTGCACTTACGTCAGAAACAGCCATGAGGTGGAAGGCGAGGCAGCAGCATCCTGCCTGGTAGATCACACCGAAAAAGGAATCCAGAGAGAAAGAAGTGGTGGCAACAAGTAGTGGGAGCAAGGGGATCGCATTTCTCAAACTTGACGAAAAAACAATAGTGGTGAGTTAGAGATAAAACCCAAAGGCTGGATCGGGAGCAGTCTATATCCCAGTAAATAGTACATAAGAGGCTATGTGTCCCCAGTAGAGAGCCTGCGGGAAGCAGCAGGGGGCCTGGGAGCTGGCTGCCTCGCTGGAGGGACAGCCTCTCCTCACTCCTCGTCTAGGTCTGGGGTTCTCAGTGTGGTTCAGTATTTCCCCGACAGCCGCCTAGCAAAACGTAAACCCAATGACAGGGGCAGATATTCTGTAAGAGGACTGTGACCACAGAGGGCTCCGACCTCTCCCATTGCTGCTGTGGTAGGCATACCACTTACCTCAGGGCAGAGAGAATAAATCAGCACAGACCAGTAAATTTCTTCCAAATAGTAAGCTACAGAGCAAATATCATTCCAAAAACCACTCTTACTTAACACAAAATCCTCTTCCTTAATTGTGTTTTAAACATATCACATATAATTTAATATCACTGGTTGAGTGATTACCATATGCCAATTACCATTCTAAACATTTTACATATATTATGTGATTTAATTTCTTTTATCTGTTTTATAGATATTAAAATTGATTCCTGAATTATATTTCTAATAAAAAAACAACAACTAATGAATAAGAGGCCAAGAAATTGTCTTAGGAAAAAATGACATTCAAACTGTAGGTCTGACTGGATGGCCAGTCACTTTCCAGTCAAAAGTATCTGTACTCCCAGACCACAGAGGGCAAGAAACTGATTTTTTTTGTACTTTTCTGAAGCTAGAAATGGGGAGGCAGTCAGATTCCCGCATGTGCCCAACCGGGATCCACCCAGCATGCCCACCAGGGTGCAATGCTCTGCCCATCTAGGGCGTCACTCTGCCGCAATCAGAGGCATTCTAGCACCTGAGGCAGAGGCCACAGAGCCATCCTCAGCACCCGGGCCAATTTGCTCCAATGGAGCCTTGGCTGCGGGAGGGGAAGAGAGAGACAGAGAAGAAGGAGAGGGGGAGGGGTGGAGAAGCAGATGGGTGCTTCTCCTGTGTGCCCTGGCTGGGAATCGAACCCGGGACTCCTGCATGCCAGGCTGACACTCTACCACTGAGCCAACCAGCCAGGGAAAGAAACTGATTTTTATGATAGTTTAGGATACACTGACAATAGCTTCGCCCAAATTTCCACCAAGGTAGTGAAAGCTGGACATTCAAATTAAGGCTCCTGAGTGACCCTGGTCCTCAAGTCAGGTCTCATTCATCTTTGTTAAGCTCAGATCATACCTAGCAAAAGTCTCCATGTAAATAAATGGTAAATGATTTTTTTAAATCTAATTATCCTATAAACCATGGCTTTTTAAACAGAATTGTCAGACAACCTTGTCATAAACAACTAAATATTTACTGAATGAATACCAATTAAGTATAAATTTTCACTTTCTAATAAAAAGCAAGCTAAATACATCTTACTTGATTTTTAAATACTAGAAAGGACTTAATGTTACTTTAAATACTAGAAAGGCTTACATATTATTCTTTCATAGTAAACCACAATAATACAGAACTATAACCTAAGTATATCATATGAAATTATTAGGCAGAACCACATGAAACTACCGACAGTCAACTTTATCTTACCCCCCAAAAATGGCAATTTCATATGGTTCAATCTGGAAAAAGTGAGAATATAGTAGGTAAAGGAAAATCCAGCACCGGAGGAAATTATAACCTCATTAATTTCTTCGATCAACACTAACTCTATAGAAATGCCTCAATTAATATATTGAGAAATTAACAAAAATTGCCTCAAATTTCGTACCTGGCATACATGTCCATCAGAATTTACAAACGTCTCAGACAAGTGGTAATTTCACAATAATTAGCATCTTGGAAACTAGCCTGATTTTTCCCTAATTTATTACAAATAAAAATGTTTATAATTTCTTTTTAAAAATACTAAGTTGTCTTGAATGACACAAACCACTTCAGAACCTTAAATACGAGAGTTAGTCTTTAGCTGTGGATATACAGTGATTGTACTGGTAGGGAATGTGATGATAAATTTTTGAAAACCAGCTCTCTAGCAGGGAGGAAAAATGTGTGTGTGTGGGGGGGTAAATTTTACTAATATAAAGGGTGTACAGCACACATACAAATAATAATAAAACACTCAATAATCTTGCAATTGCCTACCAATAGCCAGATGATTTTCATAGAATGTTTTTGTTGATTTTTACCAAAATTGATCTGTAGCCAACTTATAGTAACAACTGACAAACAAGCATAGACATATTAAACATCCATTATCATTCATGCTAATATGTCTATATTCCAATAGACATACTGAATATCCATTATCATTCATGCTAACACATTAAGACAAAAGTAAAACAATGAAGACAAGTCAGACTTCACTCATCTGTCATTAATGTCGGCAACGCCTTTGCAAAACTGAATACTGAAAGAGTATTTCCTCAATTCTTTGCGCTATTCACATTTTAATTGCTGTTATGGACTGAATATTTGTATCTTCCCAAAATTCATATCTTGACATCCTAACGCCAATGTCATGATATTAGTAGGTGGGACTTTTAGGAGATAATTAGGTCATGGGGACAGAACCATCTTGAATGGGATTAATGCCCTTAAAAGAAAAGACAGGAAAAAGATCATCTCTCTGCCATGTGAAAATACAGTGAGAAGGCAGCCATCCACAAGTTAACAGGAGGGCCCTCAGCAAATACCAAATCTGCAGCACCTTCATCTTGGACTTCCCAGACCCTGGAACAGTGAGAAGTAAATATAATGTTCAAGCCACCCAGTCTATGCTAATTTGTTATAGTACCGAGGCTGACTAAAATAACTATAGATGGTATATACTTTTAAGTTGAATCTGCATTATTAGCACATTCTTCATCCCTTGTTTAAGTCTAGAGACAAGTACCAATAAATCAAACCCTGATTTGTAGCCTTTGCTGATTCATATGGTATAAATATTATCATCATGGTCGATTTCAAATTACACATATGAAGTCACAGTGTGCAGAGTTGGGAAGAGGTGCACAGTGGCATGTCACTTTCTAGCATTGCTACCACACAGACACAATAGATGTAAACAGCCTCAAGAGCATAAACTATGGTAGCCCTGGCCGGCTGGCTCAGCGGTAGAGCGTCAGCCTGGCGTGCGGGGGACCCGGGTTCGATTCCCGGCCAGGGCACATAGGAGAAGCGCCCATTTGCTTCTCCACCCCCCCTTCCTTCCTCTCTGTCTCTCTCTTCCCCTCCCGCAGCCATGGCTCCATTAGAGTAAAGATGGCCCGGGCGCTGGGGATGGCTCCTTGGCCTCTGCCCCAGGCGCTAGAGTGGCTCTGGTCACGGCAGAGCATCGCCCCCTGGTGGGCAGAGCTTCGCCCCTGGTGGGCATGTGCCCGGTCGGGCGCATGCGGGAGTCTATCTGTCTCTCCCGGTTTCCAGCTTCAGAAAAATACAAAAAAAAAAAAAAAGCATAAACTATGGTAAAATACAGTAAAATAAAAGGAAGTGATAAATTCTGAGTATTCATTAACTTCACCTTTAATATAATTACTTAAGTACATGTTTATATCTCTATCATTTAATTTTTAATAATAGTTATGTTTAACAACCAGCTCACAAAATTCCTGGTAACAACACTTACGAGTAGAGAGGAGGTGGCTCCAGCATGCCACAGGGAAATAAAAACTTTCCAACTTTAAAGTATCTTCATAGATTTCAGCTATTCATTATATTGTTGCTCTCCTAACTAAACTGACAGTTTCACTGAGTATATTTTCTAGATCATGCCAAGTTCATCTAGGTTTTACATTAGAGATATCAGAATCTAGTTCTAACTGCAATAAATATAAGATTCTGGTTTATTAAAATAGTAGCAAGAGTTCCATAGTTCTTTATTTTAGAAATTTATCTGAAGAATATTAAGTAATTAAACCCTAACATACAAAGGCAACTGTATAAACTTATAAGTTAAGTGCCTCTAGAAAACCCAAAATTTTCCATCTGATAATTTACAAAAGTGAACCTTGCAGGCACATGAACTTCATTACTATAGAATCTCTCAAAGCCAGATCTGGCCTCTGGATACTGAAGAGGAGTCAGGTCGCACAAGGATCAATAATAACATGTTTAAGAGGCCGCCTCAAATTCCATGCTGCAGGGTGTACGCTGAAGAGACAGAAAGGAAAGGTCTGCCAGCTCCTCCTATTTGCTTTCTGACCAGCATATATAAATAACATTTCATAAGAGAAAAGGTGAAAGACGGCCGCAATTCCAACTTTCCTCTGAAGTACACAGATCTACTGATAGGATAAAAGATCGAGTGATGAGCGATATCAACTCATTAATTGTAATCCACATTCAGATACTTTCCCCTAAAGCAAAAGACCTGGCCTCCGACACCCATCTTTTCCCGGTCTCTACTCTGCCTGCACATCCAGGAAAAGGAGGCTCACACCGCACTGGTAGAAGGCGCCCTCCCTGTGTCTTAGCCATTCCTCTCTGCTTTGCATAGACAGAAATATTTGAATAAAACGCACTGTCTTGCTCTTTATACGACCACCTACTTCGTGACAAAAAAGAAAATCTTCAAATCATGTCATTTCATTTTGTGCAAGAGGGAAAATAGTAAGATAGAAAAGACAGAATTTTACTTTAATGGTCACAATTTTTAACACAAGAAGTGCTTTTAAAATAAAATATTTGTGACATCGGTTATAACTTCTTCATCCCATAACATTCCCAGCCACTAAATAATGCCTCTCTTCAAAAATACAATTTAAAAAAACCTACAAAAACCAGAACATTTCCGATCAGCAGGAATATTCCAGGCAATGGCAGAACCATCAAGTTATAATAGGAATGTTCTAGATTACATTCTTTCTTTTGTGAATGTTTTTATAATTAAGAACATTTTTATTTTGTCTATTTATAACTGGTTTTGCTTTTTAAAAAGTATATATTCCTCAATAAAACTGAACTTTTCATTTAGTTCTATTTAAGAACTAAAAAAAAACAAAACTCAACACTCATTAAGAAACTAGAGCGATGGAATGGTTCAAAAATATATCAGAGAAAGTTTGCAAATAGTAAACTTTCTTCTACACTACTATTCATTTTAATATTTAGTCAGAAAACCCAATTACCAGAAATGCAGCGACTGAGTTAAAACTCAGTTTATACAATTCAGTTAGCGCACCTTCTCGGTGACAGTGTTTCACGTTATTCTGAAAACGCAGCTGAGGGCAGTGAATTAGAAGGCCTCTGATCTATTCATTCCTCTTAATACTAAAAACAGGACTGGGGGTGGGATGGGAGAGACCTGCTTCTACCAGCTCAGTGCTCACCAATCTTTCCACCATGCCTTCACTTTCCAATACTCCATGGAAATTAACTTCTCCCTTCTCAGATTGTACCCAATCATGAAATCTATTTGAAACAAAGACAAACAGCACAGAAGACAGACACTTTACAGAAAACTCTGGTAAATGCAACAGAAAATAATGAATAAGACACACTATCTTTCCTGTTGCTATATAATGACATTAATATCCACCTTGAATCACTATTCTCACACCTAACTATTAAAATAAGATAATAAAAGAACAGATCGTTTTATCAGTAGAAAAATAATAGTGAGCCTTATTTTGATGATGATCATTTCTAGGCTGAACACCACCAGCTCACATAGCAAGTAATATGACATTTCAGAGCATTTACATCTTAGTCTGTCCTCCTAATTCTGACAAACTACCATGTCAAAAGTATAGTCCTTGATGTACTCAGTAATCTACAAGTCTGCTGAGTCATCTCAAATATTCAGTTGTTTCATTATAGCATTATGACCAAACCATCTCAGTCCATCAGAATAGATGTATTTGGAGCAAGGAAGGCATCTTGGTATCTGCAGCCTACAATAACCACTGAAATCTCTCCAACAGGTCTTGCAGACCTACCCAGTTGGATACAAAGTATCATTATGAAATGGCTGTGGCACGTGAACTTGAGAAAAGAAGAAATAGGGAGAGGGGGTTAAAAAAATGATGACAAGCGATGGAGTAAAGGTGAGTGAGACCGGTGAACAGAGCAGCAGCCAGTCGGCCCTGCATTACCATTATCAGGGTTGGTAAACATCCTACTTGCACTGGAGACTGTCTTCCCAATGTCAGCCAGGGATCGAAGGTTGGATTTCTTGGTTTGATGCCGGTGTTTCCGGAGTAAGGTGTAGGTCACCTTGTCCTTTAGGTCAGGTTTCAAAAGGCCTGTCTCAATCTGATGGTCAACAATCATCTCTGATTCAAAAACAAAGCAAAACAAAAACAAAAGTCAATCAATCACAAGACCACAAAGCTAATTCTTTACTCTAGCTTTATAGATGTCATCCTCATATTTAATATCAATATACTGTTTTCCAAATTTTTAACTTCCCACTTTATATGAAGGGTAAAAGGTACAGGGTGTAGGGATATTGGCATTACTGAGTTATAAATATTCCCATATTAATTATATTTTCTGGAGAGGAAAATTTGTCTTGTTCATTTTTTTATCCCAGTTAATAGTGAATTCACATTAATCAATTCTTCTATGAATAACACAATAAATCAGTAATTTATATTCTTCAATTAAGAAAAAAAAGGTAAGGTTAGGAAATTTCATGTACTCTATCACAGCAAGTATGCCAGAAATATAAATGATATAAAAAAAAAACCTTGAAGAGAACATACAAAATTTAAAGTACTGACATTATTGATTTTGTTCATCTAGTTCCCAAATTCTTCTGTAATGTATATTCTTTACATAATAGGACCAAGTAAAGGAAAACAATACCTTTCCCCATGTCAGGTTATTTGAACACCAATTAATCCAATAAAAACATTTAAACTGCAATAGTATGCCTCCAGTCTTATGCAGGAAGGGATGATTATCCATAAACACGAAGACAAAACCTATCGCACCCGTATTCCCAGGCGGTCTCTCACCCGAGAACTACCAGGCCCGACCCTGCTTAGTGTCCGAGAGCAGGTGCATTCAGGGTGGTATGGTCGTAGACAAGGCTTATTCTTGTTTAGATCCAACTCAAGTCTTTCCAAGATATTCCATTAGTCATTTTAAAGTATAACCTGACCAGAATTTTTATAAAATGTTAATATCTTAGTCTTACTATTTAAAAAGTAAATTTTCGGGCCCTGCCAGTTGGCTCAGTGGTAGAGCGTCGGCCTGGCATGCAGAAGTCCTGGGTTCGATTCCCGGCCAGGGCACACAGGAGAAGCGCCCATTTGCTTCTCCACCCCTTCCCCTCTCCTTCCTCTCTGTCTCTCTCTTCCCCTCCCGCAGCGAGGCTCCATTGGAGCAAAGATGGCCCAGGCGCTGGGGATGGCTCCTTGGCCTCTGCCCCAGGCACTAGAGTGGCTCTGGTCGCAGCAGAGCTACGCCCCGGAGGGGCAGAGCATCGCCCCCTGGTGGACAGAGCATCACCCCCTGGTGGGCATGCCGGGTGGATCCCGGTTGGGCACATGCGGGAGTCTGTCTGACTGTCTCTCCCTGTTTCCAGCTTCAGAAAAATACAAAAAAAAAAAAGAAAGAAAGAAAGAAAAATAAATAAATAAATAAAAAGTAAATTTTCTATGAGCTCTTTTATTAAGAATGATTTTAACTGTGTTTCTTAGAAATTGCTCCATGGGTGGCTCTGCTGAAGGACAAGTCTTACTCTAATAGATATTAAAACAGTCATGGAGATGTAAAATACAGCACAGGAAATACAGTCAATATTGTAGTAACTATGTATGGTGCCAGGTGAGTACTGGGAATATCACGGGGAACACTTTGTAACCTAGATGCCTAACCATTACGCGGTACATCTGAAATTAATACAAAAACAAACAAACAAAAAAAAAGAACACTGAATGTAAACTGTAACTGAAAAAAATTAAAATTAAAAACTTTTTTTAAAAAGGCAAAAGATTTATGCAATCTGAAGAGAAACCAGAGTATACAATATAGAGTGTATACATGGTGTGTTGTGGAATTATGCACCTGAAACCTGTATAATTTTGTTAACCAGTGTCACCCCAATGAATTCAATAAAAAGAGAAAAAAATTTTAAATAAGAAACCCTCTTTCTCACAAATCAGCATGTCAATATGGCACAAGCATAGCCTGGCGCACCCTGCCCCAGTCACATCACAATTTGACATTTCCTCTGTCTAAAATAGGACTCGGGACAAAACATCACAGAATCAGTGCAAGATGTGCAATAGCAGGGCACTACCTCATCACATGGAGGTAGAGAGCATTCCCTGCGTAGAACCAGAACAATGGATCCCATGTCCATCGTTCAGGTACATGGGTGCATCTAGCACAAATCAATATTTTCCCATTGCGCAAACTTCTCAGTATACAAAAATGAAGAAGAAAACAAGAGCTCTTCTCTTTTAAAAATCGGGAAAGAAATTGACTGGTGCTGGTGGGACAACAGCATCTCCTAAGCATTTCCAGCCTTTTGTTAAGAGAAGTTAGAAAGACTCAAGGGCATCTGCTCGGGCATACTATATACCTCTCAGCAGCTCATCTTTGCAAAGCAAGACTCACAGAATTGGCCGCACAGCCTATGGCCGGAAACTAATGCTTCCCAGAGTGTACAACTAGGTATTCAGGAGCCAAGCAGAGGCCGAATCCAGGATTTCCCATCACATACCTTACACAGACATTTCTGTCAAAATGTCACATAATGCCAGGTCACTTGGTAGAGGCTAGGCAGGGCAGGAAGAGTTTCTCTCCCATCGGAATGTTTTGGTTTGACAATGGCTTTTAGCTCTGAGTATTTAACTACGCAAACCCTACTCAGTACAACTCTCAGAGCTGATTCTGTAATTACAAATAACCTGCTCCACAGCAAAATAATTAGGTGCCACTGCACACAACCCCTGTGCTTTCCCTTTAAGTCTTGTTCAATGTGAAAAGTCCACTTTACAGAAGAACCACAAAAATATAAACAGCCCAGCGTATCTGCTACAAGTGCTATCAAACTCCTACTCTAATTCCAGGGTTGTGGATTACAGTGTTGCATATCTACCCGTCCTGGCAGGGCCTCCCTCTATGCTTGCCCTCCCTTGTAACCGCAAACCCTTCCTACCCGCGCACAAGCAGCCCTGGAAATCACCAGCTAGAACAGGTGAGAAGATCTGCGTGGCGTATGCCCTTCATTAAGCTTCCAGAAAGACGGCCCACGTTGCAGGGATCTCTTTAAGCATAAACTACAAAACCTTTCAAGGAAAGTGGAGGCAGTAACATTTTACAGCTACACTGAAATTAAGCCCTTCAGTATTCAAAGTCCCACAGACGTTACCAATGGGGAAAGAATGTGCCAACTCTAGATGACAGCAGAGACGAAAGGCACCTGGGGAGGCATCAAGTTCAGCCTCTTCTGACACAGGTGAGAAAAGACTCGCTCACAGACATAGCCTAACTAGAGGTAACACCCCTCCCCCCAGTAAATCCAGGATCTCTGATTCATAGTTTAAATCTTTTTTCCATATCACGAAATATTTTATTTAAAATGGAAGCTCTAGACCAAAAAAAAAAAAATGTTTTTAATATATGCAGAGCTTCGGCAAACTAACAGAAAGATGGACATGCAACAGAAAAAAAGGCCAAAGGTGATAGATTTTTAAATCTATTTTTAATAGATTTGAAATGTTTTGAAGCCATTAAAATGTTTATATTTACATTTAATGACATCGAAATATATTTTGTACTGTTTTTAAGTTTGAAAAAGCAAATTAAGGTGTTATAATCTGATCCCGTTTTATAAAGTAAATTTCATATGTTTTTCAAAAGAAAAACTGATGGAAGAATAGCTCTAAAAGATCAGATTTGTGGTACTTTTTGTATTATATTTGTCTGGATTTTTTTTAAAAACCACAGATTTGTGATAAAACATAAATATATTACCATTTTGAAAATACTAGAGGTGTAAAAAGTGAAAAACTTGACTAACACATCTGCCAACAGCCACAGCTCAGGAACGCCTTTACTACAAAAATGAGAATCCCCAAAACAGAGCTACATTTTCCTAATCCATTTCCCATCATCATAAAATACCTGAAATGACTTACAATTTTTTTTAACTTAAGAGGGGAGGAAAATCCCCATGCACTTGGCTTCGTATGTGAATGACACTCTTTAAATTATAATGATAGTAATAATGAAACTACTTAAATAATAGGTGGAAATGATTTTTTATCCCTTAAATAATTTGAACACAAATTTTTCTGTTAGTATGAAGAAGAAATTCTTCATGAAGAAAACAAGAAGAGGTTCTGAGGCGAATCAGCATGAGGCTGACTTTTCTTATGCAAGTGTGAAAAGTAAGGTGTGTTTAAACAGCCTCCCACTGCTCATGACCAGGCACATTTGTGCCTGCAGAGGGGGATGCCTCTCAGATGGAGGCATCAGATGCCAATAAAATGCCACTAAAAATGAGTAGCAGGTGAACTGCAAAAAAAAAAGGACAAAAATTTTCTGTTGTTTGTTTGATATAATCATACTTGCTATTATTCCTTTATTTTCTCATTTATTGCAATAAAAATGGTGGAGGGAAATGTATCTTAAGACTTAGCTGCATATAATTCTCAACTTGATCCAGAATAAAAGAACTTTACTTCATCCTCTACTAAAAAAAATAATAATAATAAGGCCTTGGCCAGTTGGTTCAGTGGTAGAGCATCAGCCTGGAATGTGGATGTTCCAGGTTCAATTTCTAGTCAGGGCATACAGGAGAAGCGCCCATCTGCTTCTCTACCCCACCCCTCCTCGCTTTTCTCTCTCTCTTCCTCTCTCTCTCTTCCCCTCCTGCAGCCATAGCACAGTTGGAGCCCATTGGCTCCAGGCTCTGAGGATGGCTCCATGACCTCTCCCTAAGGTGCTAAGAAGAGCTTGGTTGCTGAGCAACAGAGCAACAACCAATATGGGCAAAGGATTGCCCCTTAGTGGGCTTGCTGGGTGGATCCCAGTCAGGGTACATGTGGGAGTCTCCCTCCTCTCACTGAATAAAGAATAAATTAAAAAAAATTTTTTTTGATAACCAAATAATGACAATAACTCTTCAGGCTACTGTGCCATCTTCTGTCATTTAAGAGGACATAAAGGCTTCTTTTTTTCTTTTGTGTTTTTTAACCCTCTGCAAGGTTTATATTGTTTCAGAAGCCAGTTACATTCTCTCAAACATGTTCTTCTCCTTACACTCCTGCAAATCTGGTTCTTCCCTTTCCTTTTTTTTCTTTTGTTTAACTGTGCTTTGCCTCTTTAATGCCAATAATTGTTCTTCTGGGTCATCAGCTCAGAAATGGCACCATGGCCCCCTGCCTGCCTGCCCCAGGGACTGCCGAGCAAACACATTACTAAATGACGATGCCTCAAAGTGATATAGAAGTGTCTAATTTTAAAACTTAATGGCAATGTTTCAAGTGGATGCATGGAGATTAGGGGACAGGTTCACAGCTGATAATAAAATGTAATGAAAAATTAAAGTGAGAACACGAAATGCTTGGAGAATTTTTCTTAAATGTAGTAAATACCAGAACCTCTCTGGTCATTGGCTGACAAGGCTCCAACATACTGTGAACTCTGTCTTCTACATCATGTAAAAGGTCAGTTAATTAGTTGCTGGTTACCAAAAACCTCTTAAGATGGCTCTTTCTGTGATGAAGATCCCAAACACAGCTTTATGGAAAGTCCAGCATATAATTCAACTTGAACTTCTGTCACCCTTGTTGAGCAACGCCAGGCATAGGAAAGAAGCTGCTGTTTCCAGCTCTATCCACTCTACCTTTCAGAATCTTTTCTCCTACGCACGAACTCCCTGAGCAACTTTCTACCTGACTCAGTCTACACTCAGCCCTCTACTAGGTGACGTGTAGAAAGATCTGGATGTATACTGAGATAGTTATGTATGTATATAATAATAACACCTGACATCCTCACTGAATTCTCACAATAACCCTGAATGGCCCTCACCCTGCTTCTACAGAGAAGTAAAATGACACTGTGGAAGAGTGGAGTGACTTGCCTTGCCCATCCATGGTCATATGTGCAGCAGGAATGGACTTGAATTAAACCCCTTCCACTTGAACTTCACCATCCTTTCTACAACACCACTCGAGTCTCATGGAATTAACATCTGACCTCTGTCAGACAGCAGTATATTTTAAAAGAGGACTCTCTGGGCTTAGTAAAATGAATCTCCAAACAATGAAATTTCAGGCAGTACCAAAAGCCTATGCTAAAACTTTTTCTTTTTAATATAGGAACGTTTCTGGTGACCTTCACACCATTACACATATTCTCCTCTTAGGCTACCTATACACTGCCAGGTCACAAGTTTAATGCCCATTTTGCCCTGCACTTCTGGTGTATTTTTCAACCTGTCTGATTTCAGACATCTTTGCTCCAGACAAATTCTTAAAAGTCTAAGACTACAGATATTGTAATTCCCATTCCAAAACTGGGCCTATTTGTGCTAACCATGATACTTTTTCAGATAATAATCTCTAGTGTAGCCTGACCAGGCGGTGGCGCAGTGGATAGAGCGTCGGACTGGGATGCCGAGGACCCAGGTTTGAGACCCCGAGGTCACCAGCTTGAGTGCGGGCTCATCTGGTTTGAGCAACCAGCTTGGACCCAAGGTTGCTGCCTTGAGCAAGGGGTCACTCAGTCTGCTGAAGGCCCGCGGTCAAGGCACATATGAGAAAGCAATCAATGAACAACTAAGGTGTCGCAATGTGCAATGAAAAGCTAATGATTGATGCTTCTCATCTCTCCATTCCTGTCTGTCTGTCCCTATCTATCCCTCTCTCTGACTCTCTCAAAAAAAAATAAATCTCTCGTGCAGCCTTTAATAAATGAAAAAAGCCAGCAGATGAGGAGCAGTACACATGTATGTTTCAGAGTGCACTCTAGTGTGAGCAGGCCATTAAGGGAGGATATTCATGAAACAATACTGGCAATCTGTTATTTAGGATGCCTCTGGTTTTGTAAGGTGTTTGGCTGTTTTTTGTTTGTTTTTTGAATTAGTATAGAATTTGAAAACCTCAAATCCTATGTAAATTATTCTGTTAGGAAACATGTTTCTATTCTCTGTGTTTCTATTCCTACTGAAGTATGAGTTGTACTTGTATCACTGAGATAACCTATTGTTACATACTAGTTCATTCATAAGATGTTTCATAAGAAAAGCCGACTTATCCCTTATTGTATGTGAAGAACCGGTTTACCATGAAATGAATGCCTTTATTCAATTTAGAATCTCGATGGTTCTGATTTTATATTCTTGCTGCCAAGACGCAGAAGAAGCTGCACCAGGAGAGAAGGAGAACTCCTTATGCTTGAAATGTCTCCAGTGTGAAGAGTTGTTGGGCTAGAGTAGCACAGTCATAGTCATCATTCAGCTACTGAACTTGAAAACCTCAAACGTTTCCAAGACAAAAATATTTTCTTAAATTAACCCAAACAACATGACAAATTTTCATATAAAAGTAAAGTTTCAATTTCATTTAAGTAAAATTAAATAAATAAAAGTGGAACAAATTGCCCAGAAAAACCTACTCCTTCCATTTGCTTCTGTCTTTGTAGGTGGGCTCGACCTTCCTTCTTTATAATAATCTGAGACCTCTCCTCGTATATCAAATGTCCGCTTCAGCCTCATTTGCCTTGCCAAGTATGAAAAATGCTACATAGAGCAGTGTTGCCTACATTATCTTGTAACTACCTAAGTAGACGTGGATTTGTACAAAGTGGAAGATTTGCAAACCTCATTCCAGGGCCTGGAACAGTGTCTGGCACATTGTAAAAGCTTACATACCACTGCTGAATAAATGCATGAATCAATTCTGTCCAGCCAGCATCGTCATATCTGTCTTTCTCCTTCTCCACTGGCACCTTCAATACCTCAGGTGCATGAAAAGTGTGGGCTTCTTTGCAACTCTAACTAACAAACTCTCTCAGAAGAAGAATGGAGTACATACACCTAGCCTCCTTTGACAATCTCTTCTTTCAATATAAATGCTATAGCTTCTCCGCTGTCTATAAAGATACAGATGCGATAGACAAGCCTTTTGTCTAAAGATAGTCAAATAAATGTTGCAACAAGTCTGAAATTACACAAGAATTTTACACTGGTCACTTTCTGCAGACACACGGTCCACTTCCTCTTCCCTGTAAACACCAAGGTAGGTACCTGACAGCCCCCTTGGGAAAATGCAGCCATCCAAACAGGTCCAGCGAGGTCACCTGGTTATAGACTTTCTCAAGGAATAACAAACAGAGCTCCTATAACTGTTTTTGAGGGCGTGCTCAGTGAACAATACATCTCTGCTGTTTTTCAGTACACCTAGATCTAAAGGGTAATAAGGCTGCTTAGGCCATACTTCTGGTAGAAAATAAAAGCAATTACTACTGTTTGGAATGCAGTGATGTGTACTCAAGGTGTTCAACATGATGAGTTAACATTCACTACACAACACTGACTGCAAAGGATGCCAAACTTGCCCTGCACCATGAGGTTCACTGACTTGTGCATTGCTATACAAATGATAACTCGGAAATAACGTGACCTGACTCCATCATAACCCATTAGGTTCTGCTGGCTTCTTGCCCCACACAACCTTTCTCTGCATACATTAAAGGAGCCTGACTTCTGAATACAAAATCAGCCCCAACCCAGGAATTAGCCTATTGTCCTTCCTACAGAGGACTTAGACACTGTTTTACAGAGGACAAAACTGAAGGCCAGAGAAGCTCAGCTCAATGCCTAAGGTCAAAGGGTTCTAGAAACCTACTGTCCAGACATCCAGTCCAATATAACCAAGGTTTGGGTGGGGGCTCCATTCAAAATATAAATCCTATGCTAATAAGTGAAAGAAATAAATGCAAATCTGAATACATACAATATAATCCCAACATTAATTTTTATAAAACATTCAGAATGAAAAGCATAAGAGAGAAGATTGAGGAACAAAACTGGGTAAAAATACGTATGTCAAAAATGTTAATAATGATGATCACCAGATGTAAATGCAGTGACTTTTTTATTTTCTTCTCAATATTTGTCTGTATTTTCCAAATTTTATGCAATAAAATTTACTAGTTGTATAGCATTAAAGAGAGAGAGAGAGAGAGCACATCTGTTCCAGAATATTCAACCCTGCTCACACTAGAAGTCGTCTACATTGGTGGAGACTCATGAATAGGGAGGAGAGCTGAAAAAGTAGTAGGCAATGAAAACAACATACTTACCCACCAACTGTGGGAGAGAGGAGGCCTCCCTGTCAAGCATGATGGACCCTTTCTCCATACACATCCTCAGCTCGAATAAGCTGTGAAGCGATAGCGTGGCCACGTGGGGCTTGCTCCATCTCTCCCCTCCCTGTTCCACTTTTTCTTCAAACTTAATCCACCTGGGAACATGAGATTAGTGAACAGCAATTAAAAGTGTTCTAACTACCTTGGAAATAGCAACATTAATAACCCATTCACTTCCACCCCCACCAGCACTACTACCAAAATGTCTCCTTTTCCTGGAGTCTTAAAACCTTATTATTTCATTCATTGAGTTACTTTTATAATGATGTACCAAATAGAGTCACCTTTCCCTAATGTTAGAAGAAGAAAAAAAAAGGGGGGGACCAAAGCATTCCTTGTTTTTATCATCTATCAGTAACCACAAAATCCTTAAGAATAATTATTTAACTAAATTTTTTAAATAAGGTGGAAAAAAATATGAATTACCAAATTCTCCATGTAGGCAGAGCCTACAATGTGTAAAAAGAGCCACCATTGTGCGACTTCTGTTGTGACTTCACAAGGCAAGTTTATAAAAGGTGAATTATCAGTTTTGAACCAATATTTATCTTAACTATTTGAAAAACATGGTATAAATTCCCCTTTAATGACTAAAGGGGGCGAGCATGTGTTGCTATGTCTTTTATATTTCCCAGCTGGCCCACGTTCTCTCCTTAAAGCCAGGCTCAATGAACATCAATCACATCTTCTGATTGTAACAGATCTATTAACTTTAGCAATGGAACAAATAACCCTCTTTCATAGCTTCTTCTTTCTAAAACTCCTAGACATTTTGATAGCTTAGCAATATATATCATTAAAAAAGTTTAATGGAAATGGGAGCAAAACACATTTGACAGATTTTACGTCCCACATATTACACATATAAGTCTCTTCTTATACTGGTTTAAAAAGAAAAAAAGAAAAGCATTATAATTTTGCTATTCATCACGATCCAAAGAAAAATGCTTTTTTCATTCACTTCAAACCTCCTGAAAAATATTGAAAAAGATAAACAGAGGGGTTTAAAAAAAATGTTTTCTACATTCTTCCCCTAAAGGTTTAATGATTGAAAAATGTTTTCCTAGAAAAGCTAAATGCTCACCTAGCTCAGTAAAGACAAGAACAAAGGGCAAAGATCAGAGGAAGCTCCACATAAGATATTATTTATAGACTGCTCACCACCCCCAGAGGAGGGAAAGGAATACATTAGCAGAACCAGGAGTAAAAAGAGATCAAGGGATCAGCCACAGTGTCAAAGAAAATTGAGAATTTTTATCAAGCCCAACACTCATGTAATTCAGAAGTATTTCAGTCACAGTCTGAGAGTCTCCCTCCATTACCCCTCTCAGGAAGCCTCGCCCAGGCAATAAACTCCCGCATGTCAATGGCGACCTTATTCCCAACCTCACCCTCAATTCTAAAATCTTCCTCCTTCCCCCTCTATCCCAAAAAATGGAGGCAGTGGAGATTTTTACAGGTTTTCCTCACAAATTAAAAAGCCAACACCACCACCAAGTTTTAAACCTTCAGAAACGAATCTTGTTTATTTCTACAAAGTGGTTACAAAATATTCCAAGAAAGAATGAAAGACCCTTAATATTCTGGTGTGTGTGTGTGTGTGTGTGTGTGTGTGTGTGTGTGTGTGTAAATTAGTTCACTTTGGCTGGTATTAGAGCTACAGACATAGAAGTGAGAGAAAAATACAATTTTACAACACACTCATAGAATTCTATGGATTTGCCAAAACGATAAGAGGAAATTGGGGTTATTTCGAGAGTAATCATTTTATGGAGCATATTACATTGATTAGCTTTAGGTGTATTGTCTTTTCATGCTTGCTCACAGAATCTCTAACCATGTTCGTAATTGCTAAGTGAATCACATTTATATTTGATGTTATAATTTATTGCTCAAGGTAAGACTCTAGACGATAAAAGATTCCATAGTATATGAAACCAAAACATGGTTACAGATAATTATGTCATCTATAGAGAGTGTAGTGACTCTTAGTTTTTATTCCCAAAACTATTCTTAGTCGTTGAGGGACAAAATCTTTAGTTATAGAATTTAAGCCCAAAATGAATGACAAGAGCCGGCTAGAAACTCAGCGAAGGGGAGTGTTTTATATCCAGCCTATACTTCCCACTTATCTTTACTAAATGAGTCCCCCCTTTTTATCAGCTGCCATAAATCTATATTGCCAAAACCATGTCTTAAAAGAAAAGTAAGCCTCACTTGCATACGCATGTGACAATGACTCCTTTTTACTATCATCCTCTGCTATCCAAACAATGTAAGTTTAATAATAATAAAAAAAATGTTTAAAGGAAGAAAACACTGCATTCTTTTGTGATTGATCTTTTATTTCATTCCTCTCCAGAGTGTAAATTGTAGGCAACCGGACTAGACTTCAATATGACTTTGAACAAGTTTTAAAAGTATATTTAGAAAACATAAATCTTAACTAGCTTGAATTTATGGAATAGCATTACTCACACTCCGGGAATACACCAGCTCTTTAAGTCAAGATTTAGCAATAAAGAAATGAAATGTAGTCTCAGAACTAGCCAGTTCCTGAGAATCCACAATCCCAGGAGATAAGTATTATCTCATAGTTCAGTTTAGCATCTATTTCACTTTGACTTCAGTAAACACTACATGTTGTGATGATGTTATATCACGGCTCAGCTAATCGCACAAGGAAAACTGTGGAATAATGACTATTAAGTTCCTTTGAAATGTATCGCTCAAATTGTTCAAGGAACTAACAGTTCGAGGTACTTCCAACCTGTGCTTTCAGACCTAAAGTAATAGTTTGCCCATTTACACAGATTATTTGGGGGCAGTTTCATTCCAGAAGCTAAACATGCTATGTCTATCCTCCTCACATATCAAGGACAAATCTGAAGGGGAAAAAAAAAAAGGAAACTGAAAAGTACTCAACTCAAATAGAGCCCATTAAAGAAAAGGCTAAGGCCAAGGTACTAAAGGTCAGCCTATCTGAGTGCCAATGAATTTGTAAAGGTGCTTCAGAACCATGTAATTACATTTGTAAAAAAAAACAACAGACGTTCTCACTGTAAAATGTACTAAAAGCCATTATCTTCCCTTCAAAATAACTATGAATAACCATATATTTGCCAATAAGTTTCTTAATTTTCCTCTGCTTGGTACTTGACATGTTATAGGCAAATTAATTTCAGAAGCTGGCTTTTTTAGTGCTTGCAATTACAGAACTGTTGTAACCTAGGAAGAAGAGTTTATTAGGTGAAGTTTATTTATTCCAAGTTTCAGAAAAATAATGATAAAGTACACTGCAGTTTAACACACTCTGAGTGACTGCCAAACAACAGTATTTCAACTCATTTGTTGAAGAAATAGAGAACCCACTGGGAATCACTGAATTTTGCAATTTTCCAATCACATGATTAAATATAATTAAGAAAAGACTAGACCTCTAACTTAAAAACATGCCATTTCACTGTGGAAAATAGACATGATCTTTGCTCTAGATTATAATCCAACTTCATAAAACTATTAAAACGATAATAAAATTTCTTGCTAACTAGTAATTGCCTCATCACAGATAGAAGAAGCCAGTGCTAGTGTGTATCTGGGATAAATGATGCTTATAAGGAGAAGTCTTAAATTTCTAGATCAAGTATGAAAGTTATTGCAAAAGGTATATTATGTTGTTATAAAAGTAATGTGTATGTATAAAAGTTATTTTATGTATGTTATAACTACAAATAATTACATAAATGATTAAGTTACTTTTCCTTCAGCCTCTTATGAGAAAAAAAACCCAACTTGGTCTGAAATAAAATTTTCCAAAGAGAAAAGATAGAGAAATCGACATAGACTGGATGGGTGTGGTTCTTCTCCAAACCCCCAGGGTAAGCGCGCGTTTCCATGTTTGACAGCCAGGCCCTGAAATCAGACTCCCCAGAGGTGGTCAGGTGAGTCCGTCTGCAGGGCCACCGGGAGCCCAGGGTGCTCCTTTGTGTAGGCACTCCAGAAGTCAGACATCAGCGCCCTTTGCCTTTGTTGGCTTGTTGCATTTGTTGAAACCTATGATGGCTTTCCTTTTTTACTCAGGATTGACAGTAAAATCTGAATCACATTGGGAGAATGAGCTTTAACATATTTTCTTATAACAGTTCGCCACTTATAACACTGCCCATCTGAACAGTCACTGAAGTAAAAGTGAAAGCCAATAGCCATTTTTTCAGAGACGTCACTGACGCAAAGAAACAGAGTCTGAAGGTAGAGGTAGCCTTTCTTCCTGGCTTGGGGCCATCACCAAATACAGACCATGACTTATTCTTTTAACCAGTTCCCTTCATGAATCCATTAGCTGATACCAAGCCATCTAGAAATTCTTTAATGAGAAACATAAACTTCTTCCCTAATCACAAATAACTCCACAACAGTTACTGTCACATGACTGAGTACCAGCATTCTAATGACCTAACACTTAGGAGTTCTCTTTAAAATAGAGTGCTCTCTGCATTCCACTGACCACATACACTTCTGGGGTCTGATCCTTCTACCCTTCGCACAGTCTCTAACTTTTGCTCTGTTGGAAGAGCCGGTGAAAATTAAAAGTTCTAACTTTTAGGAAAGGGAAGAGAAGGGGAAAGATGTGAAAAAAAGAAGGTGGTAGAATGGGCTGTACTTCAAATTTTATACAAATAAAAGCTTCCCTTGTTGATAGTTTTACAAGACTACTGTGATTTCCAAAATTAAAATGGGGATATTTTTCCTACTACTGAAATCATTATCCTCTTACTTTTTGAGACACAGAGCTAACCTGAAGTTCCTGAAATAGGACTGAAACTACAGTAATGCCGAGACTCAACGCAGAATATTCTTGGTGATTTTAAATCCTTAGTCAACTAAAAAGTATAGAACATTAAAAAGGAGAGTATTAAAATGGGTAGGGAATGTGGACAACAAAAACCACATTGAGCTGAAGAAGTCTGGTATGTTAGTTCTCTGTGAAATAAAACAATCTGTTAACTGGGGTCTTCAGAAAAAAAGCCAAAATTCTCAATTTTATAAGTAAGCCAAAAAAATATCCATGCTGCATTTTCATATGTAAAATGAATTCCTTCTAAGCACTTCACTTTTATTAGCCTGGTAGGTTTGAGAGCTTTCATGAGGGAAAAAAAAAAAAAACAAAAAAAAAAACGGTCATGTCTGGAAACTGGATATCATAAGTGGCAGTCAGAAATTACTGCAAACATAGTCTGAAACCAAGTGGCAGGAAATAAAAAGTTCTGCAAATAGGAATCATTTCTGGAGGCACAATCACCTCCAAACCACCCAACGGGATTTAGGTAAAGTGATAAACTAAGAATCAAGGTTCTATTTCTCCATTCATTCCATTAGAGGTATATAAGGTGGTAAACAAAACAACCAAAAACTCCTGCCTTCATGGAGCTTTGATTTTATTAGGAAGAGAGAATAACAGGATATGTAATATGCTTAATGCTGGTAAGTGCTAAGGACAAAAATTATGGAGGGTGGAGGATAAAAAGTGTTGGGGAAACGGTTTTCATTTTAGAAAGGGCAGCCATTGAGAAGGGCCTATTTGAATAAAGACCTGAAGAAGGTGAGGAAATGAACCATGTAGATCAGTGGTCCCCAACCTTTTTGGGGCCACAGACCGGTTTAATGTCAGAAAATATTTTCACAGACCAGCCTTTAGGGTGGCATGGATAAATGTATCTATCACACGACTGAGACAAGCATCAAGAATGAGTCTTAGACGGATGTAACAGAGGAAATCTGGTCATTTTTTAAAAATAAAACATCGTTCAGACTTAAATATAAATAAAACAGAAATAATGTAAATTATTTATTCTTTCTCTGCGGACCGGTACCAAATGGCCCACAGACTGGTACCGGTCCACGGCCTGGGGGTTGGGGACCACTGATGTAAATGATTGCAGGGATATGGCAAGAAGAGCATTTCAGACAGAGGGAACAGCAAATGCAAAATCCCTGGCACAGGAGTATGACTGGCCAGTGTGGCTCAAGCAGAAAAAAACCAGAGGGACAGAAGCAGCAGATAAGATCAAAGAGATCATGTTGCATAATTCATGAGGGAGGTAACAGCAGGTGCTGTGAGGTAAACTAATTAAGAATCATTTGAAGTAATCTAGGTGAGAGATAATGTTGATTTGGACCAGACTGTGACAGTACTAAATATGAGAGATGGTGATATTCTAAATATCTAAATATCTTTGAAGGTAAATAGACAGGATTTGCCAACAGATTAATTAAGGGTTTAGAGAAAGACAGGAGTCAAGGAAGACTACAATGTTTCTGGCTTGAGCAACTAGGAAAATAGAGTTGTTCACTATAGTGGAGAACTCTGCAGGAGGAGATTCTCTGAAGTAAAAGGAAGAAGCTTGGTTCTAAACATTATTTTGAAATGTTTATTAGCCATCTAATTATTTGTTATCAACCAAAAGAGGCAAAAAGTCTGGACTAGAGAACTAAAAGCAGATGACATCCTGGTGTTGATGAATTAGTATGAAACAGCAAACAGAAGTCTTCTTCTGGGCTTTCTCAATGATGTGCTGGGCACCTTGGATCTATCATTCAGCCATCTATCAATCAGAGATGAGTTATCACAGATCTACAACTTTGGAGAGCAAATAATAAAAATATTTACTTCTATATTCCCAGTACCTAAAACAGTACCTGATATATACCATGCGGTCAAAAAACACTGGTTCACAGAATCCAAGATGGTGGCAGAGCAGGTGGAAGCTACACTCACCTTCTCCCAGGACCAAACCAAAATTACAACTAAATTATAGAACAATCAACCTGAATAACCAACTGAAGACTAGCTGAAGAGAAGTCTTAAAACCAAGGATTTACAGAAGAAGTCACATCAAGACTGGTAGGAAGGGCAGAGACATGAAAAAGTGGCTGAGGTTACCACCTCAACTGTGGAGTATTCCTGCTAAGAAACATGGAGTTTAAACCCCAAACCGGGTTCCCTTGCCAAGAACACCAGAGCCAAGAAAAGATGCCCACACAACATCTGGCTGTGAAAAGCAGTGCGGTTTCAGTCAGTCAAGGAAAAACCGGAATCCACTAGAGACACAGGAATAAATTTAACCAAGATATAAGAGACCTGTACTTAAAAACTATAAGACACTGAAGAAAGAAATTAAAGAAGATACTAACAAGTAGAAGCCTTTACATGTTCATGGAAAGGAAGAATTAACATCATCATACTACTCAAAGCAATCTATAGATTCTATGCAATTCCTATCAAGACACCAATGGCGCATTTCACAGAACTAGAACAAATATTCCAAACATTTATATGGAACCATAAAAGACCCCCAAATAGCCATAGCAATTTTGAGAAAGAAGAACAAAGTTGGAAGATCAGTATACCTGATATCAAACTATATTACAAGGCCATAGTAATTACAACAGCATGGTATTGGCATAAAAATAGATCAGTGGAACAGAATAGAGAGCCCAGAAATAAATTCATACTTCATTGGTCAATTAATATTTGACAAAGGAGGCAAAAACATACAATGTGGTAAAGAGAGTCTATGCAGTAAATAGCACTGAGAAAATCAGGCAGACGTGTGAAAAAATAAAACTATACCACCTTTTATACACACACAAGAATATACTCAAAATGGATTCAAGATTTAAATTTAAGACTCAAAACTATAAAATCCTAGAAGAAAACATAGGCAGTACAATCTCAGGCATTTCTCATAGCAATTTTTTTTTCTGATATATTGCCTTAGGAAAGGAAAACAAAAGAAAAACTAAACAAATGAGACTACATCAAACTAAAAATCTTTTGCACAGCAAAGGAAACCATCAACTAAATTAAAAGACAGCCCACTAAATGAGAAACCATATTTGTCAATGATACATATGAAAAGGAGTTAATATCTAAACTTAATAAAGAACTTAGACAACTCATCACTGAAATAACAAAAACAAACAAATGAAAAAAAATCCAATTTAAAAATGGGTAAAGGACCTAAAAAGACACTTCTCCAAAAAGGACATAAAGATGGCCAATAGATATATGAGAAGATGCCCAAAGTCACTAATCATCAGAGAAATATACATTAAATCCATAATGTGATACCACCTCACAGCTGTCAGAATGGTTATCATCAATAAATCAAAAAGCAAGTGTTGGAGAGGATGTGGAGCAAAGGGAACCCTCATGCACTGTTGGCGGGAATGCAGACTGGTGCAGCCTCTGTGGAACACAGTATGGAGGTACCTCAAAAAATTAAAAATAGAATTGCTTTATGAACCAATAATTCCTCTTCTGGAAATATATTCAAAGAAACTTGAAACATTAATTTGAAAGAATATAAGCATCCTTATGTTCATTGCAGTATTATTTGCAATAGCCAATATTTGGAAGCAGCCCAACTGCCATCAGTTGACAAATGACTAAAAACGCTGCGGTAGATTTACACATGGAATACTAGTTGGCCCTAAAAAAAGAAGAAAATCTTAGAGCATGGATGGATTTCTAGAGCATTATGCTAAATGAAATAGCTGAAAAGAGAAACACAAGTACCATATGATTTCACTCACATGTGGAATCTAATGAGCAAAATAAACTAACAAACAAAATAGAAACAAACTCAGAAAACAGACTGACAGCTGTCAGAGAGGACAGAGATTGTAAGGGTGGATGAAAAAGGTGAAGAAATTAAACAAAAAAAACAAAACAAAAAAACCTCACTGACACAAACAACAATATGGTGATTAGCAGAGAGAAAGAGGGATGGTGGGAGAAGATAAAAAAGGATATGGGGAGATAAATGGTGATGGAAGAAGACTTGACTTGGGTTGGTGAAAACACAACACAATATACAGATGATGTATTACAAAATTGTATACTTGAAACCTGTACATTTTTATTAACCAATGTCAACCCAATAATTTAATTAAAAAAAAATAGGCCATGACTGGTTTGTTCAATGGATAGAGCAGGGGTCAGGAAACTTTTTTGGCTGAGAGAGCCATGATCGCCACATAATTTAAAATGTAATTCCGTGAGAGCCATACAACAACCTGTGTACGTTACACATTATCCAATAAAAATTTAGGGTTGTCCTGGAGGACAACTGTGATTGGCTCTAGCCACCCACAACCATGAACATGAGTGGTAGGAAATGAATGGATTGTAATACATGAGAATGTTTTATATTTTAAACGTTATTATTTTTTTTATTAAAGATTTGTCTGCAAGCCAGATGCAGCCATCAAAAGAGCCACATCTGGCTCGTGAGCCATAGGTTCCCAAACCCTGGGATAGAGCGTCGGCCCGGTATGTGTGTGAATATCCCAGGTTCGATCCCCAATCAGGGTACACATGAGAAGCAACCACCTGCTTCTGTTCCCCTCCCTCTGCCTCTTCTCTATCTCTTCCCCTCTCGCAGCCAGTGGCTCAACTGGCTCGAGCATCCGTCTCAGGCACTGAGGGTAGCTTGGTTGATTCGAGCATTGCCAGGTGAATCCTAGTCAGGGTATATGTGGGAGTCTGTCTCACTATCGCCCTTCTTCTCACTTATAAAAAAATTTTTTTAATCACTGGTTCAGTTTATTTGATTTTAATTAAATTACAGACTATAGAAGGCATACCTTAACATTATTCTGTTTACGGAAGTTAACTACATTGAATCTCCATATAATGATGACAATGAGAGACCAACAACTGCATTGTGCCAAAGTAACTTACATAATTGTTATATGGCATCAGAGATTTAGTGTAGAGTATATACTAAATCAATATGTAGAAACAAAGAAAAGCTCCATTATTATAAGATTAATGAAAAGATATTTGTGTAATGTTTAACAATTTACAAAGAATTTCCATATATAGATACACATATATATGAAATAACTAGACATATATTGTATAATATATTTACATACATTATATATCTTATATATACCTATGTAATCCATGTAGTAGGCATTATTATCCACTCTATTGATGATAAAGTCAAACTTTTGAGAAACTTTGCAACTAGGCAGGGACGAGTCTAAAATTGAACTCAGGTCTCTAACCCTCAAATTCAGGTGAACCTTCTACTTACTTACAGTGAATATTTAAGATAACAACTTTTTACTTTGGAAAATAGCAAGTTTGTGGGTACCACTTACTGTATTCACAACCTCCCTTCTAACAGGGAATGGGTAATAAATCAAACATGATCTCACAAGATACTTTGACATGGGGAGACTGTGGACACATATCTTTAGGTTAGCTTGTTTGAGTACTTGAGTTTATCGCTAAAATATTATCACTATTAAGTAGTATATGGATAGAGATTTACATTAATTCCTTGTAAGGTTAAAATTATAACAACATGGGGCAATGAAACAATGTCCCAGCAGCAAAAAAAAGGGTCGTCCTGCATCCATGCAAATGTGAAAGAGAAGAAAAAGGCTTGTTTCAGTCCTGACCACTTATGCAGAGCACCAAGGTGAAAGAAAGGTGCTCACTCAAACTCAACTATCTTTTACCTACCCGCGTTCCCCGGGTCAGTACTGCACACACCGACCATGTCTCACCTCGCTGTCTCCTTCCACTCCATCTCCTGCCCGTCCACAGACAGCAGCTCATCCAGTTCCGTGAAGAGCTGAGGGGGCGCTGGGCTGTCATCCTCCTCCCCCAAGATGAACCGGATGCGTTCTGCGGCCGGAGAGACTGCAGAAGTGAAAATACTATGGTTAAACACTGGCTGTACAACCCTGAGGAAAGTGGAGCTCCGAGCTCTTCCTCTGTCCCCAAAGCTGTTGGGCTTCACTTCCACATTTTCAGTGGACATCTTCCTAGAATATCCTCAACCTAAGGACAAAAAGAAATCAAGGCCCTTCTCTGTTCCTTTGATTCTAAACTGTATCTAAGCTCTCCACCACTCTGGAGGACGGTGCTCTGGTTCTGTGTGGTGTGTGACCAAAAGAACCTTTAGCCCTCAGGTGAGCTGAGGTCCAACCTCATGACTTTCCCTCCTTCCCCACTTATGACCCATCTAAAAGTATTAAACAGAAACTGGCTTGATCCAATCACTTTTCCTGCAGCAGGGGGAGGGGGCGACAGAGCACCCCAATCCTGAGCTTAACCCAGGTGCCCGCCTCCCAGCAACCCTTCCTCTGTCCACTGCCTAGCGCCCATGCCCTCACAGGCTCCTCACTGCCCATAACCGGGTAAGTACAAAGTTGATGAAGGAATATTTAACAAGATGAGACCTCTTCTTTACAGAATGGCAGTATCCAAAACTGTTTAGTCACATTTCAATGCACTTGAAAAACAAGCCCAAGTAAAATATTGTACACCTGAGGGGAAGAGGGGGGAAGTCCAACACACTCGGGCAATAAAATTGAATGTCCTACTAGTGCCTTTTGACCCCATCTTCTGAAAAATTAACTAGCATCCATCTCCTCCAGATCATGAGTTATCCCTCCACATTAAAAAAAAAAAAGACCTGGCCGGTTGGCTCAGTAGTAGAGCGTCAGCCTGGCGTGCAGTAGTCCCGGGTTCAATTACCAGCCAGGGCACACAGGAGAAGCGCCCATCTGCTTCTCCACCCCTCCCCCTCTCCTTCCTCTCTGTCTCTCTCTTCCCCTCCCACAGCCTAAGGTTCCATTGGAGCAAAGTTGGCCCGGGCGCTGAGGATGGCTCCATGACCTCTGCCTCAGGCGTTAGAATGGCTCTGGTTGCAACAGAGCAACGCCCCAGATGGGCAGAGCATTGTCCCCTGGTGTGCATGCCGGGTGGATCCTGGTAGGGCACATGTGGGAGTCTATCTGACTAGCTCCTTGTTTCCAACTTCAGAAAAATACAAAAGAAAAAAAAAGGGACATCATTTGGAAACTGATGGTCATGTTACAAAACTAAGGCCCACAGATACTCTTCATAATATAAGAATGGTACATACATATGAATGCAGTTCAGGTAAAGAGATATATACGTGTGTATGTGTGTGTGTGTGTGTGTATAAACATTTATAAAAATGAAATGCACACACATATGTATACATACACATACACACATGTAGAAACATATGTACTCTAACAACCTAAAAAAAAAGAAAAAGAAAATTCCTGCCATTTGAAAACTATTCTAATACAGGACAAGAACAAAATTCCATACATCAAAATATATTTACTACAAATAAATTTACTGAAAATATTCAATCTAACTGGTAATCAAAACTAATTACTAAAATACATAAGATACATGCTTTACAAGGCAGCAAAATGGCGATGGAGTAGGAGACGTACCAACTTCTACCTCCCAGAACCAAAGTGGATTACAGCTTAATTTTAAGAACCATCATCTGGAAAAACCAACTTTGGACTAAACTAAGGATTCTTTAACCAAAGAACACCAAAGAAGCCACATTGAGACTGGTAGGAAAAGCGGAAATGTGGAGAGGGTTGCCCAGCTCCCAGGAATGAAGGGCAGCGGGAGAGACTCACGTGGTGAGAAGTGAGTTTAGTGGAGAGGGGAGGGTCTTGAGCCCCAGGAACAAAGCCCCAGCCTGCAGCCCCAGAGCCTAGAAGCAGCATATAGACAGTATTTAGCTGTGAAACAAGTCAGGATACTGGTTGTGAGAAAGAGACAGATTTCTCAGACCCAGGATTCTTCTTAAAGGGACCATGCAGAAAACCTCTTTCACAACCACTCACCTGGGACTCTGGGGGATGGGGAGAAATGAGAGGAGCGGAGTAGCAGGAAGAGAGTGTAATCTAGGAGGCACAGGCAGAAACACTTTGAGGGACCTTAACCCCTGGGCTGAGTCATCCCCCCAAACCTAAGTGAATATTTCCCCTGAAACCAGCAATAACAGCAAAGGGAAGCAGGACACCAGCCAAACAAGCTCTCTCCCAGCACTCAGAGCAGAGTCGCTTAGAAGCCGGGCCAGCCACGATGGAGGTCCAGCATGAGCTCAGTCCCACCCAGTGAGGGAGGAGGGTACACATGAAAGTTAGTACAGCCCGGCTGCAGGGCCGGGCGAGCAAGAGCGGTCCTGCCTGCAATCTCGCCCGAAGGGCAAAGGCAAAAGCCTGGGAACTGCAAAGACCCCTAGCTGAGCATGAGCACAGCTATGCTCTTGGGGGACAGGGCCAAAGCCTGGGATCAGGCGGAGACCCCCGACTGAGCACAGGCACACAACCAAGCCCGGCTCTTGAAGCCAGGGCTTGCGGCCTGATGCGTGAGCACAGCTTCACCCAGGAACAGCATAGGTGTGCAGCCCTGCCCATGGTGCCAAGGTTTTCAGCCCCAGGCATGGCGCACAACCCTTCCCACTGGGGCAGAGCAAAGTTTGAGGCCTGCTGAGGCTTGTAGATTTGGGTACGTGAACACAGACCCTCCTATGGGAGAGAGGAGGAAACTGCAGCAACAGTCACAGCTGGCCAGCGCCGGAAACGCCCATACCCAAAAACCCTAGGCAGTGGCAGAGGGGATAGCGGGCCTGCAGACAGACCACACCTAAGAAACAGGAAGGCCGCATCCATTGGTCTCCAGAGACCACACTCTTCTTATACATACAGAAAATGGGAAAGCAGAGAAATGCAACCCAAATGAATCAAGATAAATCCCCAGAAAATGACTTGAATGAGTCAGATATAACCAAATTACCAGACGCAGAGTTTAAAATAATGATTGGTAGGATGCTCAAAAGTCTTAGAACAATAATAGATGGACATAATGAACACCTAAAGAGATAGTAAGTATAAAAAAGAAAATTGAAATAATAAAAAAGAATCAGTCAGAAATGACAAATACACTGAACCAGAACAGCAAAAAGAGAAGAGACTCAAAAAGTCTGAGGAAACTCTAAGAGAGCTCTGTGACAACATGAAGAGAAATAACATCCGCATCATAGGGGTTCCAGAAAAAGAAGAAAAAGAAAAGGGAATAGAGACTTTGTTCAATCAAATCATAGCTGAAAACTTCCCTAAATTGATGCAGAAAAAAGTCACACAAGTTCAAGAAGCACAGAGAATCCATTAAAGAGAAACCCAAAGAAATCTACACCAAGACACATCATAATTAAAATACCAAAGCTAAGTGATAAAGAGAAAATATTAAAAGCTGCTAGAGAAAAAAGGGCTATCACCTACAAAAAAGCCCACATGAGGATGACATCCATCTTCTCAACAGAAACACTTGAAGCCAGAAGGGAATTGCAAGAAATATTCAAAGTAATGCAGAACAAGAGCCTACAACCAAACTACTTATCCAGCAAGGCTATCGTTTAAAATTGGAGAAATAAAATGCTTCCCAGACAAAAAAACTCAAAGAATTCATTACAACCAAACCAGTGCTGCAAGAAATGTTAAGGGGCCTATTGTAAACAGATCAAAGGGGCAAAAGAATATAGCAAAAGAGGAATACAGCTTTAAAGAATAAAATGGCTATAAACAACTACATATCAATAATAACCTTAAATGTAAAAGGATTAAATGATCCAATCAAAAGACACAGGGTAGCTGCATGGACAAGAAAACAGGACCCATACATATGCTGTCTACAAGAGACACACCTTAAAACAAAAGATGCACATAAACTGAAGATAAAAGGATGGAAAAAAAATACTTCACACAAATGAAAATGAAAAAAAAGCTGGGGTAGCAATACTTATATCAGACAAAATGGACTTTAAAACAAAGGATATAGTAAGAGATAAAGAAGACCACTACATAATAATAAAGGGAGAAATCCAACAGGAAGATAGGAAGATATAACCATTATAAATATCTATGCACCTAATATAGGAGCACCTAATATATAAAGCAGACTTTGATGGATATAAAGGGCAAGATCACCCTAAAGCAGCAGAATATACTTCTTTTCAAATGCTCATGGTACTGTCTCTAGGACAGACCACATGTTAGGGCACAAAAGAGGTCTCAACAAATTTAAGAAGACTGAAAGCATATCAAGCATTTTCTCTGATCACAATGGCATGAAACTAGAAATCAACCACAACAGAAAAACTGAAAAATACTCAAACACTTGGAAACTAAATAGCACGTTATTAAATAACGAATGGGTTAACAATGAGATCAAAGAGGAAATAAGAAAATTTCTAGAAACAAATGATAATGAGCATACAACAACTCAAAATTTATGGGACACAGCAAAAGCAGTCCTGAGAGGGAAGTTCATAGCATTATAGGCATACCTTAAGAAGCAAGAATAAGCTCAAATAAACAACTTAACCTTGCATCTAAAAGAACTAAAAAAAACAAAAGCAAGTAAAGTCCAGAGGTAGTAGAAGGTAGGAAATAATAAAGATCCGAGCGGAAATAAATGACATAGAGGCTAAAGAAAAAATACAGAGGATCAATGAAACCAGGAGCTGGTTCTTTGAAAAGGTAAACAAGATCACTGAACCTTTAACCAGACTCACCAAAAAAAAAAAAAAAAAAAAAAGACAGAGGACTCAAATAAATAAAATTAGAAATGAGAGTGAAGAAATAACAACTGACACATCGAAAAAACAAAGGATTTTAAGAAAATACCATGAAGAACTATATGCCAAAAAATTGGACAACCTAGATGAAATGGACAAATTCCTTGAAAAATATAATCTTTTAAAAATCAATCTGGAAGAATCAGAAAACCTAAACAGACCGATTACATCAAATGAGATCAAAACAGTTATCAAAAAACTATCAACAAACAAAAGCCCTTGGCCTGATGGCTTCACAAGTGAATTGTATCAAATATTCAAAGAAGAACTAACTCCTATCCTTCTCAAGCTATTTCAAAAAATTTAAGAGGAAGGATGACTTCCAAGCTCCTTTTATGAGGCAAGCATAATTCTGATTCCAAAACCAGGCAAAAATAACACAAAGAAAGAAAATTATAGGCCAATATCCCTGGTGAACTTAGATGCTAAAATCCTCAACATAATATTAGCACACTGAATCCAGCAATATCTGAAAAAATTCATACACCATGATCAAGTGGGATGTATTCTGGAGAGGCAAGGCTGGTACAATATTTGCAAATCAATCAATGTGATTCATCACATAAACAAAAGGAACAAGAAAAACCACATGATAATTTCAACAGATGCAGAAAAACCATTTGATAAAATCCAGCACCCATTCATGATCAAAACTCTCAGCAAATTGGGAATACAGGGAACATACCTCAACATGATAAAGGTCATCTATGACAAACCCACAGCCAACATCATACTCAATGGGGAAAAAAATGCAACCCCTTAAGATCAGGAACAAGGCAGGGGTGCCCCCTTTCACCACTCTTATTCAACATACTCCTGGAAGTCCTAGCCATAGCAATCAGACAACAAGAAGAAATAAAAGGCATCCAAATAGGAAAAGAAGAAGTAAAACCATCATTATTTGCAGATGATAGGATATTATAAACAGAGAACCCTAAAGTCTCAGTCAAAAAACTACTAGACCTGATAAATGAATTCAGCAAGGTGGCAGGATATAAAATTAATACTCAGAAATCAGAGGCATTTTTATACACCAACAATGAACTGTCAGAAAGAGAAATTAAGGAGACAATCCCCTTCACTATTGCAACCAAAAAAATAAAGTACCTAGAAGTAAATTTAACCAAGGAGATTAAAGACTTGTACTCGGAAAATTATAAAACATTGATAAAAGAAATCAAGGAAGATACAAACAAGTAGAAGCATATACCGTGCTCATGGTTAGGAAGAATAAACATCATTAAAATGTCTATATTACCCAAAGCAATTTATAAATTCAATGCAATACCAATTAAAATACCAATGACTTACTTCAAAGATATAGGACACATATTCCAAAAATGTATATGAAACCAAAAGAGAACACAAATAGCCTCAGCAATCTTGAAAAGGAAGAATAAAGGGGGAGGTTATCACACTTTCTGATATCAAGTTATACTACAAGGCCATTGTACTCAAAACAGCCTGGTACTGGCATAAGAACAGGCATATAGATCAATGGAATAGAACAGAGAACCCAGAAATAAACCCACACCTTTATGGACAACTGATATTTGACAAAGGAGGTAAGAGCATACAATGGAGTAAAGACAGCCTCTTTAACAAATGGTGTTGGAAAATTGGACAGCTACTTGCAAAAAATTGAAACTAGACCACCAACTTACACCATTCACAAAAATAAACTCAAAATCAATAAAAGACTTAAATGTAAGCCTTGAAACCATAAACATCTTAGAAGAAAACACAGGCAGTAAGCTCTCTGACCTCTCTCGCAGCAATATATTTGCTGATTTATCTGCACGGGCAAGTGAAATAAAAGACAGGATAAACAAATGGGACTATATCAAACTAAAAAGCTTTTGCACAGCTAAAGACAATAAGAACAGAATAAAAAGACAAATACACAATAGGAGAACATATTTGACAATACGCCTGATAAGGAGTCAATAACCAAAATTTACAAAGAACTTGTAAAACTCAACACCAGGAAAATAATCCAATCAAAAAATGGGCAGAAGAGATGAATAGACACTTCTCCAAAGAGGACATACAGATGGCCAATAGGCATATGAAAAAATGCTCAATATCACTAATCATTAGAGAAATGCAAATTAAAACCACAATGAGATATCACCTCACACTGGTCAGAATGGCGCTCATCAACAAAACAACACAGAATAAGTGCTGGCGAGGATGTGGAGAAAAGGGAACTCTCCTGCACTGCTGGTGGGAATGCAGACTGGGGCAGCCACTGTGGAAAACAGTATGGAGATTCCTTTAAAAATCGAACTGCCTTTTGACCCAGTCATCCCACTTTTAGGAATATACCCCAAGAACACCATAGCACTGTTTCAAAAGGAGAAATGCACCCCCACGTTTAAGGCAGCATTGTTCACAATAGCGAAGATCTGGAAACAGCCCAAGTGTCTGTCAGTGGACGAGTGGATTAAAAAGCAGTGGTCCATATATACAATGGAATACTATAGGGCCATTAAAAAGAAAGAAATCTTACGATTTGCGACAACATATATGGACCTGGAAACTATTATCTTAAGTGAAATAAGCCAGGCAGAAAAAGAAAAATATCATAAGACCTCACTTATTTGAGGAATCCAATGAACAATGTGAACTAAGGAATGGAATTGAGACAGAGGAGGGATCAAAGGGACCAGAGGAAAAGAGGACTAGGGATGGAGGATGATAGGATGGGATAAACCTAAAGGGAAGGGGGGAGGGTGCAATCGGGAGGGGGGTAAGGAAGATGTTGAGGGGAGTATGGTGGAGGGGGATGCATTCAGGGCAACACTAGAATCTATGTAAACACAATAAATTAAAGTCAATTAAAAAAAAGGAAGACACATGCTTCGCCTATTCAAATGGCAAAAATTTTAAAGAATGATAATGTCTAATGTCAGCAATAATTTAGTAAATTTATGTCACTGATAGGAGCCTAATAGGGAATATCTGTCTCTGAAGGGAACTTTAGAAGGATATAGAAATGTTTTAAAAGTATATATATCCAGTGAGCCAGCAATTCTATCACTAAACAGACATTCATTTCAAATAAATAACAGTCATTAGCCCAAAGACTTAGTGACAGAGGTGACTACTACAGCATTGTCTATAACTGAGAAAAGTAGAAAAAAGCCAAAATGTCCAAAAAAGAATTAGTTAATTACTATGGAGTACAACTATTTAATAAAATACCATGTAGTCATAATAGATGAAGTTGAGAGTATTAGTTTTTTGTGTATATGACATATTATGTAATATTAAGTAAATAAAACTGTGAATTCAAATACATAAAGTGATTCCACTTTAATGGGAAAAGAATGCATGTATGTAAATAAAACAGCTTAGAATCAAGGGAGCCCTCATTTTGCACAATTCCAATGTGTGTGAATTTCAGTTACCACAGTTTAGTTAAATAATAGTAGTCCCTTAACCACACAGTACAAATTTCAGTTAGCATGGTATATGACTGTAATTGCATAAAGTTCAAGCTTCACTGCTACCTCTTCAGTCCACAATTACTTACTATGTAAATAACATACGTGCATCGTGATCAGTGACCATTTTTCCAAGTCTGTCTGTCAGTGATTGGTTACTACACATTTGTTATCCAGTTCATGTATAGACATCAAGGTGTGTGTGGTTGTGTTACTTTCTTATCTCCCAAGATAAATTCATGCAACATGGGTACTCAAAAGAAGGAGGTGGCCAACAAAGATGCAAGCACAGCACAGAAACAAAATGGGAGGCACTGGAACTAAAATCTGTAGTCAAATGCAAATGGAGTTACAGAAGCCCTCGCTGATCCTGAGAATGCAGACAAAGCTGCCATTGGCCATTTGAGGGACTCTAAATATAGTGGAAGAACTTAATGAAGGCGTATTCATCAACATAAATAAGAGAAATGGTTGTAATAAAATGATGACAATGTTTCAGAAGTGGTACTGGCAAAAAAAAAAAAAAGACTTTAAAGACTTTACATTAAAAGAACTCTCAGAGACATTTCTTGACATGGAAAATACAAAGGATATAATGTTGGAAGCTGACCCAAATGAGAAAGGCATCTGACAACTTGGGCATAGAAAAGACGCTCCTTCCATTTCATTCCCTGTACAACACCAATAAAACAAGCCTATGCAAACTACTTCTGATGAGATTCTACAAAGGATGTAATCACTTTCATCTTAATGTGTCTAATGTTTTTTAAAAATCAGCGTGTACTAAATAAATATTAGTTTTGCTACTTTTTAAATTTCCCTATGCCTTTATAGCCAACAGCCAGAAAGGATTTAATAATTTGGCAAAATTTTTAAAAGTCAAAGAACAAAAGTAACTTTCCTATTGATTATTAGGAGTGTTTTGCATAACTTCAGCTTGCGTAGTCATTTTTATGGTCCTGCAAAAGCAAGGACTTTCTGTATATACATCTTTCAAATGTTTGTTTCTAGGGCTTCTATTTTCTTCCTTTCATTTTTCTATCAATTCTGAAGTATGTGCAATTCATTCATTATTCATTCAGCAATATTTATTGAGTACTATCTATACTCAATAGGTTTTGCTTCAGGCTCTGAAAATAAAGAACTTGACAAAAAGATTTCTGATGTTACCAAGTTTACATGCTAAGAGGGAAAGTAAATATTAATTAATTAATTAATTAAACAGCAAACAAAAAATATCTATGGACTGTGTTTGCAAAACATTAAAATAACGTTAATGAATAATATTAATACAGGATACAATGTTTTATTTCTTTAATTAGAAGAAAACAATGGCTTTGAAATTACTTACTACCTCTTGGAGAAAAATATCTAAAGTTACAGGACTTTGTGCAAAAACATTTGCAATGTCTTTCCAGTCAAGAAATATCACATGTGATTATTTAAGAGAAGCAGGGACAGCATTAAAAAAAATAAGGGGAGAGTTAAAAATGAGAGGCAGAATTTGGAATCTAGATAATACTTCTAAGGAATATAGTGTGTTCACATTACTAAAAATGTAGTTATTGATCATAGTTTTGAAACTGACACTCACAAATTTTATTGACTTTTCATCAACATTCAAAGTAAAAGATCCCTGAGTTAGAACTAGCTTTTAGAAGAGGAAAGGCTATATTCAGAGAACCAACATTTTGTTCATTTCTGAAAGATGCAATGTGGGTTTGTCCCCACCCCTAACAGAGAAAAATACATGTTTCCCCTGCTTAAATAACAGACTCTCCTGTACAAACAGCATACATCTCTGCTCAGCTCTAATACACACAGCATTACTCTGTGATCTGGAATTCTCAAGTTAGGAAAACACAACTCACTGCAAAATCAAATGGAAGAAGATTCGACATTAACTCATGGTCTTCCACATAGGCACCAGGTCTAAGCACCTTCCTCAAGCTGTCTTGCTTATTAAAGACAGCCTCTGAGCAATCTATAATATAACAACCCTTGTGGGATAAAATTCCAAGATTATGTGTCATAGACTAGCTTGCTATTCTAGTAAAAATTTCTTTCCTCAGTTGCACCTCTAAAATTCCCCAGGAATTAGAAATACAGAAGGGGCCACAACTGTTTTGTAAATATCCGCCTGTGAGAGGGGCATCCTCCGTAGCCAGCAAAATACCCTTCCCAACTGCTAACAGAATTCTTAACACAAAGATATGCAGAACAAGAGTCCACTTAACGAAGTACGTCAAGAATTCATTTTTTTCTCAGAATTCATTTTTCCCCCATAACTTTTGATCAAATGGTTAAATGAGCTAAACACAAGACACAGCATTTCACTGAGATTAAAAGTATAGACTCCGGAGCCAAACTGCCAGGGTTTGAATCCAAACTCTGCTACTTTACTTGTGTGACGTAAGACAAGTTAATTAATCTCTCCATGTCTCAAGTTCCCCACCTGAAAAATGGGATGAGGATCATCATTATACAATATTTAAATACAAAGTTTTAATTAGTTTAAAAATTGCCGGTCCTTACTAGCAAAACCTAAGAAAGAAGAAAGCTTTCACAGATGTTGGCCTTGAGAGCCCCTATGTGTTAAAAATATATAAGGTGGAAAAGAAAAAAAGCCAATCATTCTGACGTGTTACTTCAGTGAGTTAGGTAGCTTTTGGTAATGAGAACACAAAGATTACCTACATTCTGGGAAGCAGCCAATAGAAGGACAAGGGGAAAATAATGAAACCCCTACAGCCTTCACTTGAATACCTGGAGGTGCGGGACATCAGGAAATCAACTTGTATTACAGATGAATAGATTATGATTCTAAGAAATAACTAACCTAGTTTCATCACAAAAGAAGTCCTGAGAAAAATGAACGAGGGGAGAAAAATGAGAAAAAGAAACTTCAAATTAATCCAATCACATTTGTCAGGACAGAAGACCTGGAGCTCAAAGCCAAATTAAATGCCTTTCACCTGCCTTGGTTTTTTTTTTTTTTTTTTAAATTCTGCAGTAGCTATAGAATTTCATGGAGGGTTCTATATCAGTGTGGTTACCGTATCTCCAGGCGTCCACCTGCAGTATAACAGTGCAATGGTCTGCAGAGTTTGGGGAGACCAGGGCTCCCAATCCCTCATTGCCGACACGAAGAAAGCAAGCATGTGGCAGGACTGCTGTCCAATCCGCTCCCAGCCCCAGCACACACAGAAGACATCACTTCCCGTCATCACACTCACTCCTGCGAGCCAGAAGGGGGCTGGCCCCAGAGCAGCCCCTCTGCCAGTCAGAGACGGCGCAGGAGATGACCTCTCCACCGTGCCTGGCGAGAGGACGTGTGCTCTCACTTTGCCTTTCACGTCACTCTGGCCCCAATTAGTGGGTCCAGCCTTGTCTCCCACAGCAACCCAGAAGTGTCTTGTGATAGAATGTACCTGCTCGTTTAAGATCTTTTTCAGTTTTCCTGTGTAATTATTTTCCCTCCTCTCTAACTAACTCAATTGCTAAGGCCCAGTTGAAAATTCTACCTTTTCCAACAACCTATATTAATTATTCACAGATATGCAAGTCTCTCCTTTATTTAAACCATAACACTTTGTGTCTGAATTACTCACTCATTTAGCACCAACAAATGTACAGCTTGCTCATGATGACATGACCTAACTTTTATAGCTGTGACTTGTCGCTCCATCTCACCAAGGTCCTGGAAGACAGAGTCCATGTTTTACATGCTTTCCTCAAAGATGAGCTTAGGACCATGGACCTCATAGTCACTTTGAATAGTAATGAATTAGATGACTTAAAAACCTTGGATATTATCAAGGATATAAAAACACAACCATTTGCAAAAGGAAGTTTACATAAAGAACTCTGAGATGAAAAATGTATAAGTTTTAAAAACTGTCCTGACTCTACCTTTCCCTTTAATCCATCTTTGCATTAGCTGCACAGTGGTGTAAATACAGTCACCATTCAAAGTTGAGTAAGTCACAAATAACAGAATAAACACTTCAGGGAAGCTATTTTGCTCTGTTTGATGCAGTCCCTCCTATCTGAGGTATTGCAACATTTCACCTGTGTTTCTATTAAGACATTTAATATCCACAGCTGTGTGTGGCAGACACTGCTGCATTTTATTTTTGCACCTTGACAAAGCCAGCCATCTGGTTCATCCCTTATTACAACTGTTCTTGGCACCTGCTTAATGCACAGTGAAGTTACACACACACACACACACACACACATCGGATAAAAGAATGAGAAAAACAATGATTAAAAAATGAGTAATAAACATTCTACCCAGTTTTTTTTGTTTTGTTTTGTTTTTACAGAGACAGAGAGAGAGTCAGAGAGAAGGATAATAGGGACAGACAGACAGGAACAGAGAGAGATGAGAAGCATCAATCATTAGTTTTTCGTTATGACATCTTAGTTGTTCATTGCTTTCTCATATGTGCCTTGACCACGGGCATTCAGCGGACCGAGTGACCCCTTGCTCAAGCCAGTGACCTTGGGTCCAAGCTGGCGAGCTTGGCATAAACCAGATGAGGCTGCACTCAAGCTGGCGACCTTGGAGTCTCGAACCTGGGTCCTCCGCCTCCCAGTCCAACGCTCTATCCACTGCGCCACTGCCTAGTCAGGGTCTACCCAGTTTCTTTTCTTTTTTTTTTTTTTTTCTTTTTCATTTTTCCGAAGCTGGAAACGGGGAGGCAGTCAGACAGACTCCCTCATGCGCCCGACCGGGATCCACCTGGCACGCCCACCAGGGGGTGATTCTCTGCCCATCCCGGGCATCACTCTTGCATTCAGAGCCATTCTAGCGCCTGAGGTAGAGGCCAAGGAGCCATCCCCAGCGCCCGGGCCATCTTTGCTCCAATGGAGCCTTGGCTGTGGGAGGGGAAGAGAGAGACAGAGAGGAAGAAGAGGGGGAGGGGTGGAGAAGCAAATGGGTGCCTCTCCTGTGTGCCCTGGCCGGGAATCAAACCCGGGACTCCTGCACGCCGGGCCGACGCTGTACTGCTGAGTCAACCGGCCAGGGCCTCTACCCAGTTTCTAACAAGAAATCTCCCTCTGCTTCTTTCCTCTGCCTCTTTTTTAAGTAGAGTAGGAAAATGACATGGTGTGACAAAATGAAAACCTGAGGCTTAGCAATAATTGGAGGATAGTCCACATTTTCTTTTTGTAATTTATTCAATATATACCAGTTTTTAGTGGATGCAATACACTACAGTATTTGTTGAAAGAACACAAAATATATTTTTTAAAAGTTCCCTGTCCTCAAGAAACTTATAAATGGGAAGGTAACATATAACAGTATTTCAAAAGCTATGAATAAGCGTGTAACAGGCAACACCTAACAATTTTGAATGGTTACCCTCTACCAGGCATTGTGTTAAGTGCTTTCCATTTGTTACATCATTTATTTTACATGAGCCTATTATTCTTCTCTCATATTACTCATACCACAGATGGGGACACTGAGTATTAAGAGGATAAAGACTTCCCTAAGGTCACACAAGTAAGTGATATGACCTCAAACCAACACAAATAATTTCCAAACCCATTTCTTAGCTACCACACTCTAATGAATGATCCCATTTAAATAAAAGGGGAGGGGGTCAGATTGCCACATGAACAGTACAGACATAAATATACTAAGAGGCAGAAATCATAATGGCATATGAAGTAGTCCTAAAGTAAATTAACTGAACATTTGGTTCGTTATCCACGAAAGGCACTTTGTGACTATGCCCTTTTGTTTTTGGTCTGGGAAGCATCCTACTGTGGCCACCCTGCAGGCTACCAAAAAAAATTGCTTTTAAAAGAAATAATTGAAATAATGATCATAATGAACAATTCATACCAAGCATGACAAGTTTATATGCAAATTTCCTTCTGTGGGTTAAATGAGGACTTTTGGATTTTGTATTTTCTCCTGACAAAGTCCACCATCTGGTAAAGTGTTAGCTCTCAAACCAAGTATAAAAAGAAATAACTATCTCTTTCTTTAAGTTATTAATGTGCTATCACCAACTGTTTTACATAGTTATCATTTTGAGTACTCATTTCCCTTCTTCATTCTGAGATAATATTTTGTAGGTTGATACCATAGTTGTTAAAACTTCCACAATTTATCTCATTATTAGACCACTGTAGTATTCTATAAGCACACTTAAATACACATAAAATCCTCAAACTTCATTTTCACATTCATAACTGTAACAAATGAGAAACAAATGAATAAATAGTTTCACATACATGTAAATCTTGAAAACACAACACAAAAATTGCAGTGACTGTGACTCCTGCCCACTCAGCAACCTACCCTCTTTTTCTGATAACAGCATCATTCTCCTTCGGAGAACCATCTTTATACTTGTAAGTTCATTGAGGCCGATTCCAGCCCCTGTGGTAAAAGGTCTGTACAACAAAAAATATCACAAACTCTTGGCAACGGCAACTAGTCTTTGAGTGGACACTTTACCTAATCCAGGCCAATCAGAGCAAATAGGGGTCAACCTTTAGCTGGAAGTTCCAGGAAATAAATTTCCACTTTACACTAAGGTGTGAAGATAGTAATAAAAGCTTTGTGTGCTGATGGCCATCTTGCAACTCCCAGGAAAGAAATGGATTGAGAGTAAAGAAAGCATGGAAGAACTCAGACCACAATAGAGACCAGTTCAAATGCCATCATTTAAGCACCTAGATTCAGCGATGCTTAAAGTCAGTTACTTTCAACCGTATGTTACCATTCGCTTATAATAAAAGTAATCTGAGATTATTCTTTTTCTCACTTCCACCAAACGAGTCCTGATTTACATGGATATGATTCCATGTTACCAGGTTAGAGTAAAACTAATCTGTACTGGCCATCCCTGTGTTAGCATCTTCAAAGTAATCGCATTGCAGAATTATTTATTATAGGCTTCCAAGATATTTTTCGAAACATCTAAGATCTGTACAAGTCATCTAGACCTTCACCATGCTTTAACCCACCTCTACTCAACAAACCCAAAGAAGGACCATACTGATCTGCATGCTGGCAGATTCTAGACAGGTAAATTAGATGGTTACTTTTTCTGTTCCAAATTAACTAAGAAATTAAAACAGCAAAATAGCATTCATTAAGAGAGATCATTTTTAAACACTTAGAGATTCATGTATTAATAAACTCCGTCACATGAAAAGCTGTCAATTACCACAGTTATTCTTAATATACCATTCCATTATTATTTAGCTATAAAAAGTCAACAGCACAAAGATCCTGTGTTTCAGAACACTACCGAACTATCTTACTTAAGAGCAGAATATGTTCAGTTTCAGCTAGTGAGAGGTAATAAACACTGGAACTTGCTGGAACATTTTTGGGTAATATCTGTGTTTTAACCTTTCATCTCCAGAACGTTAAAGAAAATATTTTACCTAGAGTTTACATTACAAAAAAAAATTATCAGGACTCAGATCATATCTATAAGATACTCAGAATTCTTTAGAATAAAAAGGTGATAGCCCTTACATTCCCCAACTAATTCTGTCCTCCTCCTTCATAATCTCTGCCAATACAGAGGCGTGGGAAAATTAAAACTAGGCTGTCATAGGTGTTAATCTGTGTTTTTTTAAATGCAACTATGCCACTCACAGAGAGGCAGTCCCAGTTATGTTCTAGCAGTCAAATAAATTTTGACTATAAAATTCCAGGGCTTGTGGTATTGAAAAAACGTTGACTCAAAGCCTTTTTGGTCTGCTGATTCTTTATTAATTATTTAACTATATTATCAATATGATTTCAATATTTCAAGATAGAGATCAGAGAGACATAAAATTCAAATCAGTCATTTTGGGTTTTTGCCTTAATAATGACCTATTAAAATAACAATTTGGATTGATTTTCTGTCCCCCCAAAATTCATATATAAAAATCTTAACCCCTAATAAGATGGTATTTAGAGATGGGGCCCTTGGGAGGCAATTAGGTTTAAATAAGGTCACGAGGGTAGCGCCCTCACGATGGGGTCAGTGCCCTCATGGAAGGAGACACCAGAGCTTGCTTCCTCTTTCTGCTGCCATCTGCAAGTCAAGCAGTGGGCCCTGCCCAGGGAACCCAATCGCCTGGCTTCTCAAGCCTCCAGATCTTGGACTTCTCAGCCTCCAGAACTGTGGGAAGTCAATTCCTGTGTTTGCGCCACCTAGTCTATCAGTCATGATAGCCTGAGCTAATATAATAACTAAAGTAACTAGTGGTGAAAATAAACTTTTTAACATATTTTTCTAGATTTTGCCTTCTCAATTATCATTTTCCGTGCTTCGTTTAATCCAGGTTTGCATGGTATTCATTAGCCTTTGGGAGAAATGTGGGCTCACAGTAACAGTAATAACCGAATTTCACTGACTTGCCCCAGCTGCATGTGACAAGACCGCATCCCCTCTCCTCCCATTAATCTACCTCCCAGGTATTTGCTGGTCTCCAATGGATGCTTCACATATACTCATCCTTTTGGCTCCATACCATTGTTGAGGCCCTGTGTCTGCAAATGCACCTGGAAGGGTACCACATTATAAACAACATGTTCATCAGAACCCAGCATGGCAACATCACTACCCTGTTACATGTTAACAGGACTGGCAATGACTCTGAAAGCCAGCAGGCTGAGCAGCCACAAGGTCTAAAAATAATTCCATAAAGCACAGAACCATGCGGACGGGGGTTAGGGGCTTCATGCATGTGGCATTGAACAGTAAGATGCTTTCTGTAAATAGAAACTTGCCCATTAAGTAAGATGGTAAAGAATATGGCCACCCAACAACCTCTTCATGAAAGACCTAAAAGTTCCTAATGTACATCATAACTCCTACTTCCATTTTCCTTTAATTCCTGACTCTCTACTTCACTTCTCTTTGCTCTGCCAGGCCTGTCCGTGATAAGGTTTATATGATGAATCACTCTGCTTAAGAGTGAACACGTCAGCATTTTCTCCAGGTTCAACTCAGAACAATTATCAGCACAATTTATACCCTGAGGTTTCTAAAGTCAGACTCAATTCTCATCAACATTAGGAAATCTTCAAGACTCCAAAAATAAACTCCACAGCCTCTGCTCAAGTGCAATGATTCTCTATACAAAGTAGCTAATGCTCCAATATTAGTGTCCAAACCACCATGCTATTGCTGTCATTAGATGCCTCCACATACAAACGACATCCTCCTTCCTGTAGACTCTCTGTCAAAATGTATAAGAATATAAAGACACCAAGCCTTAAAGAATCTTTAGGGCTTCTGACTTCATCTCCACATGCCAAAAAATTCTACCCATCCTTTCCTGGACAGCAATATTGAAAAATGTGATTCAAAATACAACCCTATTAAAATGGGAAAGAGGGGACCAAAGACATCCAGGCAACATTACAAATGCTGATTCTTTTTTTTTAAAGCCATATTCCCCACAGATATATCACCACTCTAAAGATTTTTCTATAACTCTGAACATAATACAAAAACGTCAATAACATTCTACAATAAGATTTCTTTTTTTCTGTCTTATTTAAGTCTGCTCTGAACTAAGGGTCCAAAATTAGTGGTCCCAACATCTCTGGAGCTAATTTACATTCTCAGCAAAGAAAAAAATATATAACAGATCCTCCAACACAACCTACTTGACATAGTTTCTCTCTTCTCAAGACAGCATTCTGCTTCATTTGCCTTGTTTCGTCCACCCAAAAAAACTCTGCATCAGGGAAGCCAACCAACAACACGTGCCCACTGGCCAGCAAAGACCCCAAGACCAGGCCATCAAAAGGCCACTTGTATGCCTGACCTGTGGTGGCACAGTGGATAAAGCGTCAACCTGGAAATGCTGAGGTCGCCAGTTCAAAACCCTGGCCTTGCCTGGTCAAGGCACATATGGGAGTTGATGCTTTCTGCTCCTCCCCCCTTCTCTCTCTCTCTCTCTCTCTCTCTCTCTCTGTCTCTCTCTCTCTCTCCCTCTCTATAATGAATAAATAAAATCTTTATAAAAAAATTTTAAATAGAATCTGAGTTCTATTGTAGAACTGAGTTCTTGTAGAATCTGAGTTCAACTACTTGAGAAATGGCGTATGAGTGACAAGACTCTACATGCAAGTGAAGTTCTGATTTTGTTTCATTGAACCAGAAAATATCAACAGCAAACTTTCCCAAATTAGCAATAGTTTTGCTAAATTGTTTCTAATAAACAATGAAATGGGATTAGCTAAATTTTTAGAACCATATTTTAGAGCAGAATGGCATAATTTGTGTCAGAAATAAACTTTCTTCTAAAATACTGATAAAGCGCCCTGGCCAGATAGCTTCATTGGTTAGAGCATCGTCACAAAGCACAGAAGTTGCTGGTTCAATCCCTGGTCAGGGCACATACAGGAACAGATAGATGTTCCTGTCTATCTGTCTTTCTCTTTCTTTCTTTCTCTCTCTCTCTCTCTCTCTCTCTCTCTCTCTCTCCCCCCCCCCCTTCCTCTCTGGCTAAAATCAAATAAATTTTAGAAAAAAATAAAAATAAAATAAAATATCGATAAAGCTAATGATGTCCATCATAAAGCTGATGGAAGACACAGCTCAGGGGTATTCTGGTTAGGGATTTGGATTTCCTGTAAAAGTGTGCTCTAAACAACCCACTTATTTCAAAGAGTCATACCACAGGTAAAGTCGCCCTTTTCAAAACAATATGCTTCATTATACCCTTTCTAGCCAATATTTCTTAATCCCTTATATAACAAGCCTATGTGTAACACTTCAAGTCACCTGGAGATAACCTCAGTTCACCAGGGGAGAGGTAAATGAGGGCCACTTCAAAAGAGATTCATTAGTAACAGCTTCCTGTTCAGAAAGAACAGAGAAAATATTTAGTCACTTCTAAGGCTTTTGGTGATATGTAAGGCATGGCTATTCCTTAATTGGGCACAGAATTTCCAATTAATTAAATATCAATCATAAAACAGAGTTCCTGTGCTTTCTCAGACAATTCCTTTTTTAGATCCATCATGCACCAGTATAAGCTAGTTTAGAAATACATATGTCTATTTACAACACTTTCAAGATCTATGTAAGCTCAAATCTGTCATTCCCAGAACTGTGTTCATAAAATGCTTTAGTAACCTTATAAGATGAGAGTAGGCATTCACTTAAAATTGTCCAAATCCCTCTGCCATTTTCCTTATGTGGGAAAGGTAGGATTCAGATATAGAGGGATATAAAGAATGAGATGAGGCTCAGAGCCTGAAATCCATAGGTAAAATGCCAAAGCCAGAAAATATCAACAGCAAACCGAAAGGGACCAGAAGGAAAAATTGAGGTCAAGCTACCAAGTTAAGACTGAGAAGTTAGCATGACCACGTGGTTGGTGAAGTAGATAGAGCATCGACCTGGGACGCTGAGGACGCAGGTTTGAAACCCTGAGGTCACCAGCCAGCTTGAGTGTGGGCTCACCAGCTTGAGCACAGTGTCGCCGGCTTGAGTGTGGGATCATAGACATGACCCCATGGTAGCTGAGTTGAGCCCAACGTCACTGGCTTGAGCAAGGGGTCACTGGCTTAGCTGGAGCCCCTGGTCAAGGCACATATGAGAAAGAAATCAATGAACAACTAAGGTGCCACAACTACAAGGTGATGCTTCTCATTTCTCCCCCTTTCCACTCCACCCCTGCTCTCTTTCTCTCAAAGAGTGAAAAATTAAGAGTAAATTGAAATAAAAGCAAACCATATTAAAAGATAAACTAATGTAATGATAAACTAATTCTGACACTTTCATTCTCATCTTTTCTTTGAGAAGCAACACCAACAAATGTTCAAATGCAAAGACTGAAACAATTGAACTTGGCATTCCTAGAGGGAAAACTAATTCTTAGCAATATTCTCATCCTTTATTTCCTCTGTTATTTAGTTAAAGATATGTAGTGAGCCCTAACCAGGATTATTTAGATACCAGGTACATAGAGAAGTTGCACAATGAATAGATATATTTATATTTACCCTTCCTTTTTCAATGGTTCTATCAATGTGGCATCAAAAATAAACCTCAGTTAAAGTGACCTTAAAAGGTAAAGGTATGTAACCATCTCCAGAGACCTAAGTAAACACTAAGTCATTAAGATAATTAAAAAGCTGAGATTTCACTGGAAGAAGAATAAAGCATGTGAATAAGGATGAGGGTTTCCAAAGACAGAAAGGGAAAGGTATGCTTGATGGTTCACAGATAAAAAAGAATATGTGGTGAAAGAACAAAGTTATGCACAAGAGTGACTTACTGAAATGAACATGAAAATTTTAGGTAGGGCACAAGTTTTGATCACAACTTTTACTGACAACCATCTACTTTTTCCCCTCAGGTAGGGTCTGTCTTAAAAACAAACATACAATCAGCAACCCAAGAGATAATAAAAGTTAAACAACAGTGGTTTATCTCTGAGATGTTCTACACACATTAAAATTGTTGCCTGACTGGGCAGTGGCGCAGTGGATAGAGCGTCGGACTGGGATGTGAAGGACCCAGGTTCGAGACCCCAACGTCACCAGTTTGAGCACGGGCTCATCTGGTTTGAGCAAAGCTTACCAGCTTAGCCCTGGCCGGTTGGCTCAGCGGTAGAGCGTCGGCCTAGCGTGCGGAGGACCCGGGTTCGATTCCCGGCCAGGGCACATAGGAGAAGCGCCCATTTGCTTCTCCACCCCTCCGCCGCGCTTTCCTCACTGTCTCTCTCTTCCCCTCCCGCAGCCAGGGCTCCATTGGAGCAAAGATGGCCCGGGCGCTGGGCATGGCTCTGTGGCCTCTGCCTCAGGCGCTAGAGTGGCTCTGGTCGCAATATGGCGACGCCCAGGATGGGCAGAGCATCGCCCCCTGGGGGGCAGAGCACCGCCCCTGGTGGGCGTGCCGGGTGGATCCCGGTGGGGCGCATGCGGGAGTCTGTCTGACTGTCTCTCCCTGTTTCCAGCTTCAGAAAAAAAAAAAAAAAAAAAAAAGCTTACCAGCTTGGACCCAAGGTCGCTGGCTCCAGCAAGGGGTTACTTGGTCTGCTGAAGGCCCACGGTCAAGGCACATATGAGAAAGCAATCAATGAACAACTAAGGTGTCGCAATGCGCAACAAAAAACTAATGATTGATGCTTCTCATCTCTCCGTTCCTGTCTGTCTGTCCCTGTCTATCCCTCACTCTCTCTGTCTCTGTAAAAAAATAAAATTAAATAAATAAAAATTTAAAAAGTAGTTTTAAAATTGTTATACCCTAAGATATGTCCACCTAGTCCCCACTCTTGTTGAGTAGAGATTTTAGGAAGTGTGATTCTATACAACAGAACAAAACTCATGTTAAAATAAAGTGTGTAAACCAGCTCTTAACCGTGCTCCTAAAAAAGTCTTAAATTTCAAAACAAGAGCTCAAATATTTTTACAAATTCCATCGCTGGTTTACATAAAAATAAATTATAGTTATTAAATAAACTCTGAACTTCTGCCTTGTATACTCAAAGAGAACCTGGCCAATGCCCTGTTCTTATAATGTTATATTCAACTAATCCTACTTTAAAACACACTCAAAAATACCATCTAATACTTACATGTGATCTCAGCTAAATAAATCCCTTAAACAGGATTCTAAAAATCAACTTCTAATGTTTTTTTTGGCCACTAATATAAAATATGCCTAAATATTAAATTTTTATTATTTGGACATTGAATCAGTTGATGCTAAATTTTCTTCTACCGAGTGATTCATCCAAGTTTTATATAGATGGCTATGTCCAAGAATTCACTTCAGAAATATCAACTGCAATAAAAATTTTCTGAAATGCTTATATAGTATGTCCCACCATAAATAACAATTGGCTTATTTGCCTATGAAATTAGTATGTTTGGAGCTGAGTTCAGAAAAAATGCATTTTTTCATATGTTGAAATCAAGCTGACTTCAGAAGCAAGTTTCTCTTCCATCCTGAATTATTACTATTTAAAATAAGCAAATACTTTGAGTATAATTACTTGGCTTACATCTCTTTTGGAATATACTCACATATAAGCAAACTATTTTTTTCCAAAATTTATACAATTGTAAGGTTTCATTCTTCTTCTGTCAACTGATCACCACACACACACCTCTTCAAAGAGATGATTACCAATACAGGGTTTATTGAAGATAGTTTTTGGCTTGCTTTCTTTTTTTTTTTTTCTGGCCAAGAAGTTTAAACTGTAATACATGCATTAGTTAAGACACTTGACTGGATTTTTACTTATTATTTTTATTTTTTCTTCTTTATTATTCTTTTTTGGTCCTTTTTTCTGGTTCCCCCTTATCCCTCTCATTATATCTCTTAGTCGACCATCACTTACAAGCAAATCATCTTATGCTTGTCTAAGATTTTCTTCCTTTTTTTTTTTTTTTTTTTGCATTTAGTAGGTCCCTACTCCCTTTTTTTTTTGCCCCTTGAACTCTTCACCCCAAATCAGGCCCTCCATTATAGGCACGATATTTCCCTGAGGAGGGGAGAGGAGGGAAAGAGAAGAGAGAAAAAAAGGGGGAAATAACAAATTATTACTGGTTTTTTTTGTGGGGTGTTTTACCTTTTTTTTTTTTTTTTTACTTTTTACCCTTTATTAACTCTAATTAGTGCTATCAATAAGACCACCCTCAGATGCCGATAAGAAAGAGGAAATCGAATATTATGGATACAAAAGAAAGAGAGGTAACACAAATAGATGTGGAAAAATCTATAGAGAAAAGACTTAACATATTGGAAGCCTTGGAGCTAAATGACAGAGAATTTAAAATAGAAATCTTAAAAATACTCAGAGATATATAAGAAAACACAGAAAGGCAATATAGGGAGATCAGAAAACAACTCAATGAACACAAAGAATATATTACCAAGGAAATTGAAACTATAAAAACAAATCAAACAGAAATGAAAAACTCAATTCACGAGCTGAAAAACGAGGTAACAAGCTTAGCTAACAGAACAGCCCAGATTGAAGATAGGATTAGTGAAATAGAAAACAAACAACTTGAGGCACAACAGAGAGAAGAAGAAAGAGACTCAAAAATAATAAAAAACGAGAAAGCCCTACAGGAATTGTCTGACTCCATCAGAAAGAATAACATAAGAATAATAGGTATATCAGAGGGAGAAGAGAAAGAAAATGGAATGGAGAATATACTCAAACAAATAATAGACGAGAACTTCCCAAGCCTGTGGAAGGAACTAAAGCCTCAAATTCAAGAAGCAAACAGAACACCAAGTTTTCTTAACCCCAACAAACCCACTCCAAGGCACATCATAATAAAGATGACACAAACCAATGACAAAGAAAAAATTCTCAAGGCAGCCAGGGAGAAGAAGAGTACAACATATAAAGGAAGGCCTATTAGATTATCATCAGATTTCTCAGCAGAAACTCTACAAGCTAGAAGAGAGTGGACCCCAATATTTAAAGCCCTGAAAGAGAGGAACTTTCAGCCAAGAATACTATACCCATCAAAGCTATCCTTCAAGTATGAAGGAGATATAAAAACATTCACAAATACAGAAAAGATGAGAGAATTTATCAACAGAAAGCCCCCATTCCAGGAAATACTAAAGGGGGTTTTCCAACCAGATTCAAAGAACAAAAGAAAACACCACCACAAGTAACAGCTCCACCAAGAACACAATAAAACCAAACTTAAACTGTGACAACAAAGGGAAAAAAGGGGGGAGAGGATGGAGATTAACAGTAGCAAAGGATGATTAAGTGCAGAAATACTTATAAGATAGGGTACTACAATGAATACGGTAGGTACCCTTTTCATTACTTAATGGTAACCACCCTTAAAAAAACCACCACAAAAACACTTGACTTAAAAAAGGTAGCAACAGAGGAAAGAAGTATGGAACACAAACAAACAAAAACAAATGATAGAAAAACAAAAGAGAAGAATCAAACTAGATACAAAACTAACAGAAAGCAATTTATAAAATGGCAGTAGAGAACCCACAAGTGTCAATATTACACTAAATGTAAATGGATTAAACTTACCAATAAAAAGACACAGAGTAGCAGAATGGATTAAAAAAGAAAATCCAACTATATGCTGCCTACAAGAAACACATCTAAGCAACAAGGATAAAAACAAATTCAAAGTGAAAGGCTGGAAAACAATACTCCAAGCAAACAACACCCAAAAAAAAGCAGGCGTAGCAATACTCATATCTAATAATGCTGACTACAAGACAGAAAAAGTACTCAGAGACAAAAATGGTCATTTCATAATGATTAAGGGGAAGTTGAATCAAGAAGACATAACAATCCTTAATATATATGCACCAAACCAAGGAGCACCAAAATATATAAGACAGCTACTGATTGACCTTAAAACAAAAACTAACAAAAATACAATCATACTTGGAGACCTCAATACACTGCTGACGGCTCTAGATCGGTCATCCAAACAGAGAATCAATAAAGATATAGTGGCCTTAAACGAAATACTAGAACACCTGGATATGATAGACATCTACAGGACACTTCATCCCAAAGCGACAGAGTATACATTTTTCTCTAGTGTACATGGAACATTCTCAAGAATTGACCATATGTTGGGCCACAAAGACAATATCAGCAAATTTAGAAAAATTGAAATTGTACCAAGCATATTTTCTGATCATAAAGCCTTGAAACTAGAATTCAACTGCAAAAAAGAGGGGGAAAAACCCACAAAAATGTGGAAACTAAACAACATACTTCTAAAAAATGAATGGGTCAAAGAAGAAATAAGCGCAGAGATCAAAAGATATATACAGACAAATGAAAATGAAAATACGACATATCAGAATCTCTGGGATGCAGCAAAAGCAGTAATAAGAGGAAAGTTCATATCACTTCAGGCCTATATGAACAAACAAGAGAGAGCCCAAGTAAACCACTTAACTTCACACCTTAAGGAACTAGAAAAAGAAGAACAAAGACAACCCAAAACCAGCCAAAGAAAGGAGATAATAAAAATCAGAGCAGAAATAAATGAAATAGAGAACAGAAAAACTATAGAAAAAATCAATAAAACAAGGAGCTGGTTCTTTGAAAAGATCAACAAAATTGACAAACCCTTGGCAAGACTCACCAAGGAAAAAAGACACAGGACTCAAATAAATAAAATCCAAAATGAAAGAGGAGAGATCACCACAGACATCATAGATATACAAAGAATTATTGTAGAATACTATGAAAAATTATATGCCACCAAATACAACAATCTAGAAGAAATGGATAAATTCCTAGAACAATACAACCTTCCTAGACTGAGTCATGAAGAAGCAGAAAGCCTAAACAGACCAATCAGCAGGGAGGAAATAGAAAAAACTATTAAAAATCTCCCCAAAAATAAAAGTCCAGGCCCAGACGGTTATACGAGTGAATTCTATCAAACATTCAAAGAAGACTTGGTTCCTATTCTACTCAAAGTCTTCCAAAAAATTGAAGAAGAAGCAATACTTCCAAACACATTTTATGAGGCCAACATAACCCTCATACCAAAACCTGGCAAGGATGGCACAAAGAAAGAAAACTACAGACCAATATCTCTAATGAATACAGATGCTAAAATACTAAACAAAATACTGGCAAACCGAATACAACAACATATTAAAAAAATAATACATCATGATCAAGTGGGATTCATCCCAGAATCTCAAGGATGGTTCAACATACGCAAAACGGTTAACGTAATACACCATATCAACAAAACAAACAACAAAAACCACATGATCTTATCAATAGATGCAGAAAAGGCTTTTGATAAAATACAACACAATTTTATGTTTAAGACTCTCAACAAAATGGGTATAGAAGGAAAATATCTCAACATGATAAAGGCCATATATGATAAACCATCAGCCAACATCCTATTAAACGGCATAAAACTGAGGACTTTCTGCCTTAAATCAGGAACAAGACAGGGTTGTCCACTCTCTCCACTCTTATTCAACGTGGTGCTAGAAGTTCTGGCCAGAGCAATCAGACAAGACAAAGAAATAAAAGGCATCCATATCGGAAAAGAAGAAGTAAAGCTATCACTTTTTGCTGATGATATGATCCTATACATCGAAAACCCGAAGGACTCCACAAAAAGATTATTAGAAACAATAAACCAATACAGTAAGGTCGCAGGATACAAAATTAACATACAAAAGTCCATAGCCTTTCTATATGCCAACAATGAAATATTAGAAAACGAACTCAAAAAAATAATCCCCTTCACGATTGCAACAAAAAAAATAAAATACCTAGGAATAAACATAACAAAGAACGTAAAGGACCTATATAATGAAAATTACAAAGCATTGTTAAGGGAAATCGAAAAAGATACAATGAGATGGAAAAATATTCCTTGTTCCTGGATAGGAAGAATAAATATAATCAAAAGGGCCATATTACCCAAAGCAATATACAAATTTAATGCAATTCCCATCAAAATCCCTATGAGATTTCTTAAAGAAATGGAACAAAAAATCATCAGATTTATATGGAACTATAAAAAACCCCGAATAGCCAAAACAATCCTAAGGAAAAAGAATGAAGCTGGGGGCATTACAATACCTGACTTTAAACTATATTATAGGGCCACGATAATCAAAACAGCATGGTATTGGCAAAAAAATAGACACTCAGACCAATGGAACAGAATAGAAAGCCCAGAAATAAAACCACATATATATGGTCAAATAATCTTTGATAAAGGGGCCAACAACACACAATGGAGAAAAGAAAGCCTCTTCAACAAATGGTGTTGGGAAAACTGGAAAGCCACATGCAAAAGAATGAAACTCGACTACAGCCTGTCCCCGTGTACTAAAATTAATTCAAAATGGATCAAAGACCTAAATATAAGACCTGAAACAATAAAGTACATAGAAGAAGACATAGGTACTAAAATCATGGACCTGGGTTTTAAAGAACATTTTATGAACTTGACTCCAATGGCAAGAGAAGTGAAGGCAAAGATAAATGAATGGGACTACATCAGAATTAAAAGTTTTTGCTCAGCAAGAGAAACTGATATCAAAATAAACAGACAGCCAACTATATGGGAACTGATATTTTCAAACGACAGCTCAGATAAGGGCCTAATATCCAAAATTTACAAAGAACTCATAAAACTCAACAACAAACAAACAAACAATCCAATAAAAAAATGGGAAGAGGACATTAACAGACACTTCTCCCAGGAAGAGATACAAATGGCCAACAGATATATGAAAAGATGCTCAGCTTCATTAGTTATTAGAGAAATGCAAATCAAAACTACAATGAGATACCACCTCACTCCTGTTAGATTAGCTATTATCAACAAGACGGGTAATAGCAAATGTTGGAGAGGCTGTGGAGAAAAAGGAACCCTCATTCACTGTTGGTGGGACTGTAAAGTAGTACAACCATTATGGAGGAAAGTATGGTGGTTCCTCAAAAAACTGCAAATAGAACTACCTTATGACCCAGCAATCCCTCTACTGGGTATATACCCCAAAACCTCAGAAACATTGATACGTGAAGACACATGTAGCCCCATGTTCATTGCAGCACTGTTCACAGTGACCAAGACATGGAAACAACCAAAAAGCCCTTCAATAGAAGACTGGATAAAGAAGATGTGGCACATATATACTATGGAATACTACTCAGCCATAAGAAATGATGACATCAGATCATTTACAGCAAAATGGTGGGATCTTGATAACATTATAAGAAGTGAAATAAGTAAATCAGAAAAAAACAAGAACTACATGATTCCATACATTGGTGGAACATAAAAATGAGACTAAGAGATATGGACAAGAGTGTGGTGGTTACCAGGGGTGGGGGGGGAGGGAGGACATGGGAGGGAGGGAGGGAGAGAGTTAGGGGGAGGGGGAGGGGCACAGAGAACTAGATAGAGGGTGACGGAGGACAATCTGACTTTGGGCGAGGGGTTTGCAACATAATTTGATGACAAAATAACCTAGACATGTTTTCTTTGAATATATGTACCCTGATTTATTAATGTCATCCCATTACCATTAATAAAAATTTATTAAAAAAAATAAATAAATAAATAAATGAGACAAAAAAAAAAAAAAGACACTTGACTGGAAATATTACTTAATAAGAACATCCATCAGTAAGTAGCACATACTAGGACCATATATTATCTCCTTTTGAAGAACACTCTTATAACCTAAAGATTAGTCTATGTCCATAAGTGAACCACACTCAAGGAGGTCACATACATTATCCAGATCACAAATCTAGTAATGAAGAGCTCTAGATTTAGAGTGCAGTTATACAGATTTGGCTGACCATGAAATTCATACTTTTGCTACTATATTGTGCTTCCTCCTTCATTTCTATTTCTACTGTATTTCTGAATAAGGGTACCCTTCAAAAGCCCATGCTCCTTATCTGAAAACCATATCAGGCCATTGACTTGAATGAACTCATTGAAAGTGAGGCATGTTAAAGTCTTGGATAATAACAATGTTTATTTTTCTCTTTAAAGTAACCAAGCACTCTATATTACCAAATACCCTCCAATGAGAGCTAAACTTTTCCGACTCTAAGCTTGGGATTGAGCCATTATTCCTCTACTTTTCAACAAGTCATCCATTCTATTCCTTGAATTTATTTTCCTCTGATTATAAATGGCTTCAAGAGCTGTCTAAATTCATTCCAATGCACAAATAACAGTCTATAAACTTGTCAGTTTTAACTTTGGGGGCTACAGATCTGTTTAAGAGTCCGATGAAATGCATACAACTATACACAAGCAGAGTTTTGTATAAAATGGATGTAATTTCTTTGGAAAATTATTCTCTTCAAACTCGTAAGACAACTTTCAAAACATTAAAAAAAAAGACATCATTTTAGGGAATAAACTAGGATTGCATGTACCCAAGCTTCACTGATAGACGTACACTGAAAAATAAGAAAAAAATTAATTAACAGTGCACCCACACACCCCCATAAAATCTTAAATATATATATACAAGGTCTACCAGAAAGTTCTGTCCATTTTTGGAATAAAACAAAATACAAATTTTTCTTACTGTCAATAAACTTTATTAAATAATATAATTGCCATTATAAATAATCTTATATATATATATATATAATATATATATCCCATAAAAATTAGCCAAGGAGCATTACATTAATTTAAGACTATCTAACTGTCAAGGGTCAGTAAACGCTTACAATAATTCAATACATTAGCTGAAAAAGTACCTCTTCATGTTACAACTTGTCTAGAGAGCTTTACAAAGAGATGTGACCTGTATTTAAAAATGGCCTGTCCCGCCATGGTGACCAGCTGACCGTTTTGCTTTATGGACCCATTTCTCTAATCTGCACCACAGGGAAATACGCCAACAGATGTTTAGAGGCACATCTCTTAGCAACACACTCAGCTCCTATTGAAAACATTTGCAGATTTATATTTCAAATGCTTGCAAAAAGAGTTACTTGCTGAGGTCCAGAAATGTTCAGGAGGAGGGTTTTCTTCTCTACTTCAAGTGCAGCAACAATATCTCAAAAGTAAAGCTGCTGAAAAATACACTGAAGGCCTGTAGAAGACGTTCTGTCAAAACAATCTGCAAATGCTTCTTTTGCTGTCACAGTTCAGTGGAAACCAGTTCCTACTGAGATACTGACATGGCTATAATGTTGATTCATGCTTTTGTGGCTTCAAAAATTAATAACCATAACTTTTGTTTCTTAAATGGTTTGAAATTGCCAGCAGTATGCCACCTCCAACTGACTCTAAATAAAGCAATTCCAATTTAAGCTGTTCTCAAAAGCAGGAAGACATCTATCCTCTTTCTCTCTCTGTCTCTCTAAAGCTTTGGGTCTTAACTGGTTTCTCATGCAACAAATGAAGCTAATGATTATACCATTGTCCTTTATGCCCAAGAAGTAGTGAGAGAGAACTTCAGAGTCCACAGGAATGACATCAGAAACTAAGATGTTAAGGGCTTTGTCCTTTAAATATGTACTCTTATTGACAATGTCTATGGTACAGTCATTAAATCTTCCATGTTTCAAACCAATCCTCCAGCTAATGTGTACATTTTTTAAAATTTTAATCAGATGGGACAGTTGAGGCATCCACTCAGCCTCAAAATAGCTTTATAAATCTCCATGATTTATCTTTAATCTTTAAAGACTTTCATGGATTGTATATTTTAAATTCATAGTTCTATGTTTATTATAAAAATACTTTTTTTTCCAAATATTCAAGCAGAAGTGATGCTTGGGGTAAATATATTTATCCTGTACTTCATGCCGTCTAACCCTGGGAGCAGCCGGAGCCCATTCTGAGAAGGAAGTCTTGGCCTCCGTTGAAGAGAGTCTAAATCTACGTCTGCATGTGGCTTTGCATGGCTCAACATGCATCCAGGTGACTGTAACCAACTCTCTTCCATTCCATTCAGTTTCTCATCATGACTAAACTGACTGTGATAAAGTAATATAATGCTTTCTTGTGTATTCAATACCTCTTGTCTATTTTTGTCTCCCTGGGAACCCCGACTCGTGCCAAAGTCCTTACACAATCCAAAACATTTACTTGCCTACCCTACCTTGGTGAGGTGTGAACTGTTGAGAGAGCGATTTTGGACAGGTTGGCTCTGCCTAAATCTACAATATTTGCAAGAGTCTTAAGTCTGATGCTGTTGGATGTAGAATAGAGTCAAGTTTTCCATGGGACAAGGAGGAACCTAAAAAGTCAGCCAGTTCTCTAGTCTCTCCAGATTCAGAGAATCATGGTTGGATTGATCATTTTATACATTCCAAGAAAATCAAACATGTTATGATTCAATGTGTTTAGCTTATCCAATCTCCCTGCAATAGCATGGGTAACTATGAATTGAAAATAAATATGCAAAGTACCTACAGTCTGTGATCCAATCATGCTAAATTTGTAATGAGTATCTATGATGTGCCGGGAACTGTATACACACTTTAGAGCTCTGGGTTGGCTTACATGCCAAAAGGGAGAAACCCATATGTAAACAGATAATTACAGTAATTGTGTTAAGCACTGTTGATTTATCCATTTATCCAATACACTTATTAAGCACCAACTGTGTACCGAGCCTCTATTAGGCAATATGTTAGGGGCTATAACAGAATGTTTTTCCTTTAACATATTTTGGAAGCCTAAAGTTCATTGTGGCTGGGGCACAGGGCATGAAAATGTGGTAAGAGAAGAAAGAGAAGACTATAAAAACAGGTATGAGATAAATCATGAATGGCCCTATATACTTCGATAAGGCATTTAGACTTTAATCCTATAGTACCAATAGGGAAGTATTGAGGGCCTCATGAAGGAAGTGGCAAAACCAGGTGTGTTTTAGAAAACTGTTCAGGTCAGTGCCATATTTGGTGGGGTGGAGGAGGGAGAGTATTCAGCAGTTCCCACCAAATGAATACACCTATGAAGTTGTGACACCTATTATAGACACCTACTCAAGCTATTAATTCTTCGCATCTCAGCATCTGTTTTCTTGGCTGTACCACCTTGAAAATGTGGCTGTCTGCTTCTGCTTGTTCCCAATAATCTGTGGGCAGTCTACCTTGCTTCAACAGTGTACTCAGCATTCCTTTTGCAATTCTCTTCACAAATGTATCACTTCCACTGACCAGACCACATCTGAGATTACCTTATTTCACCTATACACTTCACCTATCTAAAACAAACAAACAAACAAAAAGCTTGTGGCAGATCAAGCTATAGCACTGTCTGCCATGGCCCAATATATGGTGTTGCTGCTGCTGCTGACGGTTCAGGGAGGCAGCCCGAACATCAGACTTCCATTTCCTCAGCTACATACGCTCATTCTACAGTCACCACTCTTAACCCTTGGGAACCAGGTATACTTTAGCATCTTTAAGTATTTATTTTTCCCAGTTGTTGAAAGCAAAATCTAAAGCAGGCTTTTAGCCAGACAACACCTGAATAGTGTTACCTGATTATCAAATTCACCTGAGTTCAATGAAAGCGTATTATCGGTTCTTCCATCTAAATAGACGTGGGGTGGAGCAAGTTAGGAATCTGTATTTTTAAAAGATGCCCTGGGTAAGGTTATGAATTAGGCTGGTTTAGTAAACCCTAGAACTGAAACTATCCCAATGAGTTCCTGATAATTAATGCAGCATTAAGTACATATTTTTCTTTTAAATGCTTTAATGAAACTTGGGCAATCATTTTAAGTAATTGTCACCCATTTAATATTTACTGAAACAGTTTACAACCAATTCACATGCCATTTTCTAAACGCTTCGGGCTTACTTGGCTTTCCTGCTATGTATTAAACAGTTCGTTAACTATTAATAAAGAGTGAAGGAAAACCAGAACCTGGAGGTCATTTTACTAGTTAAAGGGAACACCAAGAAGTGTGATTTGTAATGTCACATGTGAGTTCCCTGTGACATTAACCAGAACTTTATGATCATTCCTTTAAAGCAAGAGCAGGCCATGAATAAGCAACCTGCTTCCCAAAATAAGTCACCATCTCTCTTTGTCCTCGTCAATCAGAAAATACATAGGAAAGTACTATTTGCAGGTAACAATGAGTATTTGTGAGGAGGCATTAGAGCTGACTTTCTTTTTTTTTCTTTTATTTATTTATTTATTTTAGTGGGGGGGAGAGAGAGAAGAGAGACAGGGGGAGGAGCTGGAAGCATCAACTCCCATATGTGCCTTGACCAGGCAAGCCCAGGGTTTTGAACCGGCGACCTCAGAGGAGGCATTAGATAAATGAACACAAGACAAAGATATATGCAAATAAAAATAGAAATTGCTAACAGCTAGTAAGTGATTACTATCCTTAATACTTAGTCCCCATCCTAAGTCCTTTGCAGTTATTGTTTTCCATTTAATAATGCTAGGAATTATTATTATTACTATTATTATTATTATTCTCGTTTTATAGATCTGAGGCAAGGAGAAGTTAAGTAATCTGTCCAAGGTCAAATAGCCAGTAAGCGGTAGAGAAGGGAAGACTAACCCCAGAGCCTCTGCTTTAACCACCCTGGTGTACTGACACTGAGACTAGGTGATGGGCTTGAGCTGTGTTTGACAGAGTTGGAGGAACTATTATCTGACACGTAGAAAGAAACTGATCTTCAGAACAAGTCAGGCTTGTGAATCAGTATCTAACCACCACGGAGGGCCTACCATGTGTTAGGCACTGCACAGTGCTTTGGGAACTATTAACGCAAAGATGAATAAGACACAGTCCTTTCTCATCTTGACTGCTTAATTCAGTTGTCAACTCTTCCATAAAGCCTTCCCTGATTCCAGACAGAATTAATCAACACCTTCTGCAGGCACACAAAACACTGTGTGTGTCTCTCCCCAGCACTATTATATCGCTTTTCACGCTGCATTACAATGAAGTCTTCCTACGTCTGCCTCTCCTCCTGTTAGGTTGTAAGTTCCATGGCCCATTTGGGAACAGGGTCCATGTCGTAGGACCTTCTCTAGTACCTGGACTCCAGTGTAGTGTGCCAGGGCACACTGCTGTCTCTCAATAGATACCTGATTGATGAATAAACAAAGGAAGCACAGAACGAGGGACACAGAGGGAGATTAGTCGCTCCAAGGCTCACAGTATGCCAGTGCCAAAGGTGAGAAAGGGGTTTGTATATCCCAGCCCTGATCCAACGTCCTGACTCATATACCACATGAACACACCAGTATTCTCTTTTGCTAAAACCTCATGAATTAACATTTTATCATACATTATGAAACATACAAATTTCTGTTCCCATTTCATCTTTATACTTCATTCCTCACTAAACATAGTAAACTCCTGTAGACAGGAGCTATTGCGTACCTCACTGTGTCAGATCATGTTAAAGGCATGCACACTTGCGACTGAATTTTCAGAAGAGTCCTTTGAAGTAGCTCATTCTAAAAATGAAGGTTTAGAGAGCTCAAGTCACTTGCCCAAGTTTACACAACTAGTTAAGTTGTAACTTAAATCTAACTCCAAATCCCACACTAGTAACCATGTATATATTTCTATGCTCTCAAAGACCCAAATCCCAGCTCCATCATCGGCCAGTTGTGTGACCTTGGGAAAATTAGTTAACTTCTCCGAGATCATTTTTACCCCAGCTTAAAGATACCACTGATGTATAACACTGTATAAGATCAAGGCATAAAACATGACAATTTCATATGTCTATATTACTAAATGATTACCGCGGTAAGGTAGGTTAACACCTCTGTCACCTTACATAACCAGTGTGTGTGTGTGTGTGTGTGTGTGTGTGTGTGTGTGTGTGTGTGTTGAGAACATTAAGGATTTACTCTCTTAGCAACGTTCAAGTATATAAGACAGGATTGTTAACGGTAGTCACCGTGCTGTACATTAGATCTCCAGAACTTACTTGTCTTATAACCACAAGTCAACACCTCTCCATTTTCCCTGATTATACTCTCTATTTCTATGAGTTCGTGAGGCTCTGCTTTTATTACCTATGAGATTAGTGATTGAGAACTCACAGGAATGACATAATGATGGAATGAGATAACAAATGTAAGTTGTCAGTCACCTAGTAGGCATTCAGTTAATACGTAGTGGTTGACTCACTGACTAATCAGATTCTGCTCTGCAATTCAGCACACTTGTTAACAACTACTTTAGATAATAAAACTTGCATTAGATGCTGATGCTGTATAGACAACTGTGTTGGGATTTCTCTCCCAACTATGAAGTTCCAAGTGTTCCACAAAATTAAAAGTATAAATGAAGATTTCACTGTAAATAGAGACTCTGAGTAGAGACGCTTACAGATAAACATTCTCTAAGGACAGTTTTACTGTCTCTATTTAATAAGCAGGGCCTCTAATGCACAATGGCAGAAAACTTGCCCAAGTTTTCTGGATTCAGTAACTGGGGAATCCAGAACCAGAATCTCGTGTCTTCTGTTTTTCTCATTGATCACAACTCCCATGCTAAGGTGTGGTTCTTTTTCTAAAAGCACTTCCAAACACAGTAAAGGAAGTTTCTACTCAGTAAAGGAAGGATTGAGATGACCTAATTTCAATTTTAAGCTCTGCCATATATCAGCTCTGTGAATCAGGCCAGTTTCCTCACCCACAGAATGGAAATGGAACAACTTTATCAAAGGACTGCTATGGGATTTAAATGAGACAATGCACAAGAATGGGCCTCGAACAGAACCAAAAATACAAGAGGCGCCTGATGGGTACTGATGGAACAGAATCTGGAGATCACAAGGTGCAGCCTAGTCAAGTGGCAGTGCCCCTTTTCCTGCTAGTACATACAGACAGTAAGGAAGAAAGGAAGATAGGGAAGGAGAGAGGGAGGGAGACAGGGGAAAGAGAGTATGGACAAGAAAAGGAAGTAGAAGAAGAAGGGGAGGAAAGGAAAGAAAGGAGATATGCTGCAACTCTGCTGAGAAAGAGCAGGCAAAGTTCAAAGTCACACAAAGTCTTGTGATTTTGATCCTGGATTATAATGTTAAACTATGGCTTGCCATTTTATTCTTTCTGCTAATAGTAGCAGAAATCGTGATTCATAATGAAAGAAATGGGATGGGTCATAAATAGATATGCTTCATCCATGTACACTAGAAGAGTTGTTTATCAAGCGACGGTCTATGGGAAAGATGCCAGGAAACAAAAAGTGCCTTTAATTATGAGCAGCAGAGTCATCTGCACACATTCTGACAGAGCAACAGAGATGTATGAAACACTAATGGGCAGACTGCATTGCTGTGAAATGAACCTTTACAATGGTGCAAGTGCCATTGGAGCTAAATTTTATTGTGAACAACCAACCTGCTTTTCTTTATTCCCAAAGAAGTGTCACATGAATAATCAATCCATTCCCTCATCCCATCTTAGCATTTATCTTGCCCTCCCTTTTTCTGCTGAATCCTCAGACCTGTAGCTGTAATGTGCCTCAAGTTCATGAGGTCTATGGCTCAAGTCACTACCACATTCGCAGGACAGATGAAAGCAGAGGAAAATAAGCTCTGATGGGAATTACCTTAGAGAGAGGAAAAGGTGGGCACAGCCTGATTTTCATGCTTTTCTTTCTGGCAGACGGCATACCTCATTTATAACTGTAAGTATTGTAAACAACTGAAAAATGATTGCTATAATAAAAAAAAAAGTTTGAGGAGACATGATGGGAGTTTGAAAAAAATCTATCTAAAATCCACTTGTAGAATCTTCACTTGGGTAGACTAAATGATATTCTGCATCTCCAAAATACTCGTAACGTGGCACCATCCTCTTCACCCATCTGGTTGCAAAGTGTCAATCTTAGTGTTGTTACCCTAAGGGTCCTACAATGAAGGTTGGGGCAGCATTGTCGCTGAAAGTCACCACTGAAATTCATGTGTTCCATCTAGAAAAAAAGTTGTTGAAAACTACGCATTCAAGGCAGAGTAACTACATTCCAGAATCTCAGCACCCCTGGAGGTGAAGAAACAAACAGCCAGGAGTCAATGATGCATGCAGCACACTTCAAAGAGAAAGAGAATGAACTACAGTCCACCCACTTAGGTTCAAGACGCACAGGACCATTTCCACACATGTCCTTGCCAGTAAAACTTGCTGCCTTCTACCTTTAAAGGTAATTTTTGTTGATATACTCTGTGGAAGGTATCAAACAATCATTAAGAAAAATCATAGAGAAAAATCAGAGCCACCAAATTTCAGATATAAAAGGGACCTAAAAACCTATATAGAATTATCATTTTATAAACAAGAAAATAGGCATTAAGGGAAACATCCATGTTCAGGAAATTAACAGCTGAGCCAAGATTTTTTTTTTCATTCCTTACTTCAAGCACATTTCTCTTTCTATAACCTGGCTATCAATAATCTAATTATTTCAAAAGCTTTTAAATATTTCCTTTGCTAAGACTAAAAAAAAAAAAAAATTCAACACTACTACTTATAAGCCCACAAAACAAAGTAAGAGTTCCAAACTCAAATGTGTGCCTCCTCCCCATATCTATGACACTCAGTCATTTGTACCTTACACTGAAATAAAATAACATCTTAGTAAGTTATATCACCTCTTGCGATACAATAAAAACACCAAACACCAAATATAGTGAACAAAACTGGGAATGTGTCCGGCTTATCATAGTAAGCGTTATTCACTTCCTCAGCACCTGTCTCCAAATGCCCCATTTCCTATGGCCTAGACAACAGGGAGGCTGGTCAGCAGCCAGCTGGCTGAAGTCACATATCCTTCCGCCGCTTTTCTGCCTCCTGGCTAGCAAAAATGAATCTCGTCACTGGGCTAATTCAACAGTTCACTCAAACCCAGAATACAACTTAAAAAAATAATTATCTTCACATTACAAACACATGTGTGTGAAATGTCCTGCTTCCAAAGAGATGTTATAAGAGTAAACATAACAGCTAGACTAATAAATAAAATGTGCTAAGATTTCACTGATATCGAACCCCAAAGAATATTTTCATCAGGAAAGTTAAGAGTCTCCAATGAAAGAACAAGCAAATGAATTGAAGATGAATCCAAAGAATGAAATGAAACTGGTCACTCACCTGCAAAGCTGGGTGGATGAAAACCAAGTCAAAATTGATCATCAGATGCCCTTTTACAAACGAAGAAACTCAGGACCTTCCAATGCCTGAACCTGAACTACTTCCTCTGGTGACTTTCCCACCTGAAGGTGGCCCCAGCATCCAAACGAGGAAACACATTTTCCAGGACATGAAACTCATATTAGAAAATACTGAATCTCCTTTCCTATCCTGTTTACTACACAGTCAAAGGACTCTATCCAGACAGCTAGATAATTTCTCTGAAAACAGTAATACACTTTTGACCGTATTTGTGTATTTGGTAGCTTATAAAATTGTTTTAAAATTTGATAAATCCCACTCTTCAAGCATCAATGTAAAGTGTAAAACCTATCAACCTTAACAAACTCAACCCTTCAAAATGTTGTCTTTCACCAGGCTGTGCCCAAACCAAGTCTTTATTGTTCTTTGTTGGCTGCCTCCTCCTTTCTCCACCCAGGCTGCTTGCAGAAGCCCAGGATGAAATTAGCACACCTGTGATTTTCACTCCTTATTACCTATAGCCTTATATCAATAAGCCTTTTGACCACCAAAGTAGGATATATTAAGTTTACGTGTCTGCCCTGGAATTAAGACAAACTCCTAAGGAATCCATTACTAATGTTGGATTTTACTGCAGAGAATAAATTTACAATAACAACAATAATTAATATTTGTGAGGCAGTTTATAGTCACAAAATACTTTTAAATATGTTCCTTCATGGGCTCATGAGTCCCAGTAGACACGAGAAAGGGAAATGGAAATGGAAACAGAGCTCAGAAAGTCACAGTGCTATTAAGTGGCAGAAGCAGAACTTGAACTCAGGTCTTCTGATTTCAGATATGCTCTAATATTGTGGCAAAAGAACCAATACATCAGTGAATTTAAAAACTTTATTTGTATAAAAGTACTTATATATTTAGATTTATAAATATATATGCTCATAAATATATATATATAGATGTACATATACAAACACACACAACAGACTAGAAAGGCAGTTGTAGGTATAAGTAACTGTCTTCTACAGAAAGAACTACATGTGAGAAATCAAAGAGTAAGCAGTTTTTTAAATGAATGTGTAATATGATTTTGCAGAAAAGGCATATGAGGCTACCAGTACAGCTCCAGTGTTCAGGGACAATAATGAGGTCAGTTAGCTGAAGAAGCTCAAGGTATCTATTTACCTAGAGATGCAAACTCAATCCATGACACTGCTAGTTCACAGGACAGGGGCTGTAGCAGCACACCCCTGGGCAGGGCACAGTTAACGCATATTCATCAAGGCTCTGTCCCACAGCCAAGTCTCTGGCTGAGTCTTACAAGGACCTCTTTGTTTGGGGCCCCCTCTCAACACATGGGAAACCTCAGAACATCTCTTGCCACTGAGTGCAACTAAGCTCAGCCACTTAGTATTACTGGCTCTCAAGAGTGGCCAACTAGTTGAGCCAAGACAGATTTCCAGTATTTCTCAGTCCTGCAAACAACCTATACTTTGTAAGAGCTTGTCTTTTATCTTTAATAAAAGATTAGGGCATATTTTCTTACAATAATACTTTAAAATCCAGATAATATGAGAGAACAAGGTACTATCCAATGGAGAATAATTTCTTTCTTTCTGCCCCTAATTTTCTATCACCCACCCAATAATGCAAACAGATGTGTCTATGAAAAGGCAAATAGATCTACAAGGACAGAACACTTCTTCCTTTCAACCTGAGAAAATAGATTCTCAAGTAGGAAGATTTTTAATTAGGAAAATATTAAGGAGACAGTACATATAACTCAATGGAGATGATCAACTCATATTTGAGTCTCCCCAAATCCTTTTTTTTTTTCATGTTTAAAACATTATGATTTAGTCTAATATGTCTAAAAGTCATTAATGGCTCAGAAACAGAAAATATATGCAACTCTGATTAAAAATATACTCGAGGAGCCGAGAGCTTTGCCATTCATCAAGACATTTCCTATAACAGAAATGCTGTATGCTACTAAAAGGCACAAATTGGATTTTGTACATCCAGAGTTCATCAATCATTATACATGAGATAGGTAAGTTTTTAATTCTATCCACTGCACAACACAAGTTAATGTCTCCCTACATGTACTTTTAAATGTATATAAATCCAAAAAGAAAGAAATAGAAAGAGAACCCTGGGAAGGGCTCAAGCACACAGGGCTGGAGAGAGGCTCTGATTTTCTGCTCCATTATTTAGTCCGTATTTTCTTGCTTTTTACTCCATATTGTTTGAACAATGGAAATAAAAATACATTCAAATTTTTATTTGTATGAGTTTAAAAAAAGAAAACGTTAGGGGAAAAAACATGAAAGATTTGGTTCAAGGCAGGGCCACGAGAAACCTGCAAACAACTGCTGAATGATACAAAGCTCCAGAAAGACAGGGGCGGGCGGCTGAGACCAGGGATGAGCACACTTTGATTTAAAATAAGTGACATCACGAAGGCTTTCTCAAAGTGGAAAGGCAGGAGAGACTACAGACATTTTCTTCTCCAATCCCCGTTGAAGAGTTATGAAAAGGGATTCAGTTCTATGATTGCATGGGTGTAAAAAAGGATGTGTGTTATTCCGAACCAAAGGTAAACCCTTCCAGATGTGCTGTATAAATGCCTACGGCTTGTAACTCTAGGGTCTAATTTGTCGCACAGGATCAGAGTAGAGCAACAGTCCTGGTTTCAGCGGGCTACAATCCCATGGCAGCTGTCTCAAAGTCTAAGCAGGACAAAAGTATCTGTGGAGAGCTCTGCGTCAAAGAAAGGCAGGTGTAGGGGGAAGTGGAGCTTTTCCTTTCGCCACAGGCCAGGACTGATCCAGGCAAGAGGTTTTAAACTGTAAGGAGGAGGCTGGTTTAAGAAAAAGTCAGCATAAAATATTACCAGACACAAGAGTTTAGAGCTAACGAAGGCTCCAACCTCCAAGAAGAAGGCCCCAGATGCTAAGCCAAATGCTCAATCATCCCAAATTACATTGTGATGGTAAAACTTCGGCTATTAACTCTAGAAAGGACGCCACCCTGACACATCCACCCTCCCATCCACCACTGATCAGCTGGTAAATTAATACAGACTTTGGAGGACAATTGTGATGCTGTGTGGTAAGAGCTTTTATTTCTATTTATGTTTTGGCCCAGAAATTCTACTTTGGGGGATTTATTCTGAGGAAATAACCATGGATGGGCTCAACAATTTAACTATAGAGATGTTCATTAAAGTCCTACTTCTGATAACCAAAATGAGGAAGAAGGAAGAACCAACACCCCCAAAAAGGGGAATGAATAAATAAACCATGGTACACCTGAACAATAGCCATTAAAAATTACACTAAGTTATAAACCTTTAGAATGACCTACAAAGATGTTCAGGAGATACTGTTAGGAGAAAATAGCAGGTTATGAAGATATTATTGATAGTACAATAACATTTTTGTCAACTATATTTGTGTTTAATATACAAATTTAGGAGGATATATTCAAAACATTAATGGCTATTTATACAGATCCTAGGTCCGTGATGGCGAACCTTTTTATAAAAACTGCCCACTTTTGCAGTGCTGGTCAACCTGGTCCCTCCCGCCCACTAGTGGGTGTTCTAGCTTTCATGGTGGGGGAGGGACCAGGTTGACTAGCACTGCAAAAGTGGGCAGTTTTTATAAAAAGGTTCACCCCATCACGGTCCTAGGAAATGATTTTCTTCCCTCTGCTTATCAATATTAATATTTTCTTTAATAAATACACATACACATTACTTTTGCAATAAGATAAGAACAATATTTCTGAAGTACTTACTACAAACAACCCTAAATAAACATCTACAACCATGAAGTTCCTACTTTGTCTCCAATTATCACTCCCTACCAGGCGTCCCCAAACTATGGCCAGCGGGCCGCATGCAGCCCCCTGAGGCCATTTATCTGGCCCCCCACCGCATTTCCGGAAGGGCCACCTCTTTCATTGGTGGTCAGTGAGAGGAGCACTGTATGTGGCGGCCCTCCAACAGTCTGAGGGACAGTGAACTGGCCCTCTGTGTAAAAAGTTTGGGGACCCCTGCTACACAAAGGAGTTCTCTTCTCTACTTCTAATGCTGAAATTTGTATTTCCCCCAGCCATCCATAACTAAAAACTTACAACCCAAATAAGCATGCTTTAAAACATTAGTGTACCAAAATGCTCAAAATTACAGAAAGGCAAATGGTCTCAAAAAGTAAGCGTTGTAAAAATGTTTTATTTTTACAAGATTGAATTGGGGGCAGAGAAAAAAATTAAACTGTCTTTTTGATTACTGACTTGTCATGTTTTAAATTAAATGTAACTCTAAATAAAATATTTTTTTATTTTTTATTTTATTTTTTTGCATTTTTCTGAAGCTGGAAACAGGGAGAGACAGTCAGACAGACTCCCGCATGCGCCCGACCAGGATCCACCCGGCACGCCCACCATGGGGCGACGCTCTGCCCACCAGGGGGCGATGCTCTGCCCATCCTGGGCATCGCCATGTTGCGACCAGAGCCACTCTAGCGCCTGGGGCAGAGGCCAAGGAGCCATCCCCAGCGCCCGGGCCATCTTTGCTCCAATGGAGCCTTGGCTGCAGGAGGGGAAGAGAGAGACAGAGAGGAAGGTGCGGTGGAGGGGTGGAAAAGCAAATGGGCTCTTCTCCTGTGTGGCCTGGCCGGGAATCGAACCCAGGTCCTCCGCACGCTAGGCCGACGCTCTACCGCTGAGCCAACCGGCCAGGGCCTAAATAAAATATTTATAATAATAATAGATCCCACTTGTTTTCTACATATCACTGGCTGAAGAAAACAAACTACTTTTAAGGCAGCAAGTCCTAACGTTTACATTAAAAGAAAGCATACAATGAGAAAGAAATCAATTTGGTTTTAGTGCATCTTTAGTCCTTTAATGGGTGGCATGTCTATCTTCTATAGTTAATGACAAAATCCCCCTCACAAGCAGTCTCCAGGTGCGCCTTACCTATACTACAGCGAATCAGTCTCTGATTCATCATGCGCCCAGGAACGCTCTTCTAACAGGCACACTTGCTAGCTCACTGCAAAAAATATATATTACTACCAACTCTGCTGCCATAAAAAACATTTCAAACATGCTTAATCTCTTTCAGGGCAGCTGCGGACATACATTCTTCCCTTAGCCAGGTCTCAACCAATTTTAAAAACATCCAGCATGAACTTACATCAACCCATGATCTAATGTGATGAGTTTACCAAGGTCTCCAACAGCCTGAGTCACGTGCCAAGGGAAATACAATGAACAGGCCGCTGAGAGTGAAGACGGGGTTCATACCTGTCCTGTCCGGGTTGCTTCCACAGCAGCGGGGGCCAGCTGCACCGAGGAAGGCTTTCCTAACGAGAGAGTTGGCTCCTCCTTGAAACTCACAGAACTCTTACTGCTATTTTATTAAGTTTATTTTTCTGAATGTTCCTCCTCATTCCAGAAAAAAAAAATTGCAGGAGTTATTCATATACTCCTGGTTATGAAGGGAACAGAAAAACTATTTCTGGAAACTTTTGCCAGGCTAAGTTCTCCATTCCGTCCACTGGGGAACTGAAGACCCTAACTTCTCCTTGTAATTTCTTTACCATGTGCTAGAGCCAGCTGTGTAATAACTGCCTCCCCTGCCTGCTGCTCACAGGAAGAGGAAAGCTCACAAGTGAGTGCTTTGTAACGGATGTCCTGAAAGTTCAAACCACAGGAGGTGAAAAGGAAAATTGTAACCCAAATATAAGAACTCAGAGAGTTACCTAACTGACCCTGAAGACTCACCACTGAATTGGCTTTCCAAAGAGACTTCGTCGTGTGACACCAGCAGTCTGCGGACTCGTGGAGCCGGCTCGGTGGGGCCTGGGGAACATGACTGGTCTCCAATCAAGACGGGTGTCAAGGGCGTCATTTGCTGCATTAGACAGAGTGCTCTTTATTTCTCTCTGGGCTCTGTGTGGGTGATCACTTGTGCTTCTCCTAAGCAAGTGATCTGCTTTTTAATTCATGGTTTCTATAAATTAAGTAATCAAGTTTCATATTTTGCTCTGGCTGGTAGAAAACTTAAAAACAAAGTGAGCTCCACCTAACTGCAGAACCGTGACCCCTCCATGTTTTTTACACTTGTTTCTTCTTGACTCCATTTAAGTCTCTTTTTTTCCCTTCCATTTCCTCACTTGTTTATCATTTGTTTTGTGTTCTTTCAGTTCCTATAATAAGTATAGGTTACCTTGGAACCTTGCAGTAACAAGATGGAGTTCAAGTAAATAAATTTATAAAGTTTCTGGGCCTTTCAAAAATTACTGGCCTAATTCAGTATACATTCTATACTGTATGACAGCTTCTGAAAAATCAAGAAAAAATACTATCACAGCCGAGTATCAACTTGAACAGATCACTAGGAAAATTTCAGATTCTCATGTATTTAGCCCTTATTAAGTTCTGGACAACTACCACCTGAACATTAAAGAAAAATGAGCTAAAGGTAAAAAAAAGAAAAGAATTCCATTTTTTACCTTTAACCCTTCTCAACTGTTCATTGTGATATCATTATAAAACCAAACTCTCATGTTTAACTCACCAAAAAGCACTACATTTTTATCCAATTACATCCAAGTTAGATCATGCTATAAACTACCACAAATTAGTTGAACAAGATATAAAGTTTGTTTTCTTTCTATAAATTTCTTCCTTTGCTTCATGAAAAACTATCTGCTGACTTTAAAATTTTGAGTTCTTCACCATAGCTAACCTATCACCTCCACTTATTCAACTAGATTAACATTATGTTCTTTTGTGCCTCCACTTCCATGTAAATTAATGGTGATTATTTTCATAAACAAACCTGATTCTTATTATTTTATACAACTCAACATTTGTGACCAGTAATTCTGGCTTATCCACTAGCATATACCAAATAACAGGGCCCATGAAGAGTCTGTCTACATTGCCTGGGTTTTACATTTCCCCAAAGATTTTCCCCAGAGCCCATATAATCTTAGGAATCCAAGTCAGCCCAACAGTTCAGCTTCTTTGAAAGTCTCTCTCTCACATAACACACCAAATCACCTGATTGCTTTGCATAACATGGGCTATCTAACCTCAATCTCACAATTTCCCTTGAAATACTGAAGACCCAGCTACCCAGTCATATGTGCTAAAGCAATTACAGAAGGGATTTACTTATTAAACATTAATCTTCTTGTCATGCAGAGTACCTAGAAAATCCCTAATGCACTTTTGCTCTGAAACGTCACTGGAAACACATTTTTCTACGCTTTCCCTTAACACCACCAAAGACCTTTCCCTTAACAAATCCCATAGGCCTTTCTCAAGTTTTCAATCCCCTTGACCTTTATGCTTCATTTAGCACTGTTGAAATTCTCTCCTCGCATGGTTTCTCTGGATGTTCTCTGTCTCATTTGCTGACTGTTCTTTTTCTTTTTTTTGCCTCCACCCCCTTGGCTGGCAAAAGCTCCTGAGGTTCAGGACTCAGCTTTCTGCATTTCTCTCTCAGTTTTCACCACCACAGAGCTTACACCACATATATTAAACCCTCATTATTTCACATCTGGATTATGAAACAGCCCCAACTCTCACTCTACCCCTCCAAGCCATCCATCATCAATGTTGCTGCCTAAATAACCACCATATCTATCATTTTCAGTACATTGCATGTACTATACATCCTCGCTTAACATTGTCCATAGGCTCTGCAACTGTAAGTAAATTATAACAAAACCAATTTTACCATAAGCAAGTTGATATAAACAAGAATTAAGTTCCTTTGAGATCTCATGTTATATAACATGAGTTTGGGATCAACGTTATAATAAAACAATGTTTAATGAAATGATATTATGCGAGGACCTACCACATCCAATAATCAAATTCATCACAAACTATCCACGGCCGTGGAAGTTCCATCTGGACCAAGCCAGTGGGCTTAGGAACCTCCACACATGACTTGTTTATTGTCATTTCCAAACTTGTGTCCTCTCACATACCTTTCTTCTCACTCAAAATGCCACCCTTACTCTGTCCGTCAATTTATGTTTCTCTCTTTCTTCCTTATCCAGTTCAAAATCCAGCCACTTCCTCAGTAGCCCCATAACTTTAGCACAACTCCCTTAATCCCTCAATACTGAGATACACAAATTGTACTGGGGTTTGTTTTTTTTCACTTATTGATATGTTACTTGGTGAATGCTCTCAACTAGTATACACGTTATCTTTATCGCTGCTAGAGTATAAAACGCCCTGGAAGAAGGAAATGTCTTTTATAATGTCATTTTAGTTGTTATGTAAAAAATATTTAGAGCATTTTGGTACTCCAATTCCAGCAAGTATCCATTAATTAGTTGTGAAGTAATAAAGTAGTTGTCATGGCTGGCCAATGCCATAATCCTAGACACACATCCTATAGCCATGAGAAATGCTGTACATCCAATACATATTTCAACCAACAGTCAAAAGAGATAAAATTCCTTCAAGAAAAAGTCTTTAAATAGTCCATTATAGATACTTTCCCTCTTCAAATGAGTTTTATCTCCTTTTTCATGCTTTCCTTGTTAGCTTGTGCACCTGCTGGAAGGAAAAGGAATTTTCCTAACCTAACCTAACCTAACCTAACCCTAACCGAACCGAACCTAACCTAATTACTCACTCCTGCCTGTATTGAAATCTTGGCTTCCTCACCTGCTTTGCTCAGTGCTACTCTCAAAGGCATAAAAAAGTACATTGCCAACGTCAGCCTAGGCCTCTGCGCAAGTCCCTAAAGTCTAAGAACCTAGAATGTTCCACCAACCAACCCAAAAGTCAAAAAGTTTCCAACATTTCACCAAAATATACAAAGGTCATACATGTTTTGATGCCAGTCTTACAACCAAAGGAGAAAAAAAAAAAGAGAATTAGAATAGATTTTCTGTTACTCATAGGATAGAATAAGGAAAAAAAAATGGGTGCTCTGTACAGCATGTCCATGGAGTGGTTTAATTTGGATAAATAACTGAATTCTACAAGATATCTCGAGTGAGGGTACTGGCCTGTTGGCTCCCCCGCCCTGAGAGCTCCTGTAGAGGACTCGCCCTGCACTTTCTCTCTGACTCCTTGTTATCAAGCCAAACTGTCAAGAGCTGCGTGGCCTCACAGTCTCTGTCAGACCATCAGAGAGCAGGGACTTTGGCATGTTCAGCCTCTCTCCCTGAAGTAAAGCATGTAGAAAAGATAGGTCTGACTGATGTATCCCACATCTTCCTCTCACGGCTTTCAAGTAGACCACCATGCAAAACAGAATCAACTGAAATAAGACATCATCCTGAATGCTGCTTCTTTCTGGATTGTCCCCTAGACCAGGGGTAGTCAACCTTTTTATACCTACCGTCCACTTTTGTATCTCTGTTAGTAGTAAAATCTTCTAACCACCCACTGGTTACACAGTAATGGTGATTTATAAAGTAGGGAAGTAACTTTACTTTATAAAATTTATAAAGCAGTTACAGCAAGTTAAAGCATATAATAATAATTACTTACCAAGTACTTTATGTTGGATTTTCACTAAGTTTGGCAGAACAAATCTTTATAAAACAACTTACTATAGTTAAATCTATCTTTTTATTTATACTTTGGTTGCTCCGCTACTGCCCACCATGAAAGCTGGAACGCCCACTAGTGGGCCGTAGGGACCAGGTTGACTACCACTGCCCTAGACTATCAGAGCCAAAAAGATACTCCTATGTAATTGGTAAGTGTTAAAAGTCAGACAGGCGCTAGCCAGATAGCTTGGTTAGAGCATCATCCCCAAGTGCAGAGATTGCTGGTTAACTACTTGTTCAAGGCACATACAGGATCAGATTGATGTTCTTTCTCTCTCTCTCCTCTCTCTCTCTCTCTCTCCATTCTTCTTTAACTAAAATCAATAAAATAAAATTTTTTTAAAGAGTCAGATGGCTATGGACAGTTGTTAAATGTACACTGGTAGAGAGAGATGAATAGATGTTAGGACTACATATTAAACCCTGAATTTTCATCACTGTCAGTAATAGATGAGACAAGGTCATGATAAAACTTGACTTAAAACCAAAAAAAAAACAAACAAAATAAATGACAGCTCCAATCATTTACTTACCCTAAATCTTGGTGAAATTTAGCAAATAGAAAACACTTTGTTTTGACCCATAGTTTAGAGCTAGATTCAGGGAAAAAAATATTTAAACATTGATTTATTTCTTCAGTATTAAAAATGAACACTGGATTACCACCAAAACCACATTTTTTAATTTCAAACTTTCATAAAGAAAGCCAGAATAAACACAGCAGTAATGAGACTTTTCTATCAATGAGGGGAAAGCACCAGGACAACAACACAAGATGCATCTGATGAAAGCAAACTTCTGATTCAAAACACAATGGTCATACAGTTACATTGGAGACGTAGAAACAATCACTGCCAAGGACCTAAGCATGGAAGGTCAAAAGCCAATTGGTATCAGTCATGGAAATATGATCCCATAAATGAAAGACTGAACATCACTGGAAAGCCTATAAAACACAAGACAACTCTACTGCTTCTTCAAGAATAGCTAACATCGTCAGAATGTACATAAACTACAACTTCATGCCTTTTCTACCATTTGTACTTTTAGTGACTAAAGAGTATAAGTGGTATTTTTATCAAGTTTTCTAAACATGTACAATTTTATTGCTTTTCATTTGGTTTTACATCCTTTCTTACTATGAATGTCTACTGCTATTCTGGTTAAACCTTCTTGTTGCTTTATTTTCTTTCTGGAGAGAGTTACAGCATGGCTTTGTATAATGTATGCTGGCAATTTGTTGCAATGTGTACCAGTAACTTGCCTGGAAATACTACCACCCATCCTTCTTGGAACAAAGACATCTAATTAGAGCACTGTAATCAATCCAGGCAATCTGCCTTCACACTACCCAGGGTAAGAGCATGAACTCTGGTGTCAGACAAACCTAGCTAAAATCTTGGCTCTGACATTTCCTAAAGGCATGACCTTGAGAAGTTACTGTTACTTAACCATATCAAGAGCCAACTAAAAAAAAAAGTCATGATGTAAAGATAATAATACTTACCTCACAGTGTCCTTATGAAAACAGAAAGAGAATGAAACACATGTACATCATAGTCCCTAGCACATAATAAATCCTGTCTAATTTTAAAGTATAAATAATAATGAGTTAGAATATCACTTCTACCATTTACTCACCACCTTAAACTTCTTAATTCATAAAATAAAACTAACAATACCAACTGCAAAAGATTTTTATAAAGGTCAATTAAGACAATGGCAATAAAAATACTGCTTAATAGTCTATACGCAAATGTAAGGTAATATTATTCTGTCTGTCTTAATAAGTTGTTTTTTGAATGTCATAACCAAAGACAACATATAATGTTTGCCCTGACTTTGCATAAAGTTATAGAAGCTGCTGGAGATGATCCAAGTTTGGTTAGATGTTCCTGAATTCAATACAGTATAGAAGAGACATGTGCCGGGGGGGGGGGGGGGGGGGGGGGGATACAAGTCTCCAAAGCAAATGATCCTTTGACAACACAACACAAAGCACCCACCAGCTGGTAAGTAGGAAAGCATCGTCTTTAACATTCAATGTTTTTCAATGTTTGGTCTTCTGACCACTTGCAAAAGAATCCATATGGCATGCTTTTATAAAAACACTCGTTAGCAACACCCTTACTTAGTCAAAGTCTGTGAGAGGAAGGCCAAAAATCTGAATTTTGAACATGGTCTTCAAGTGATTCTGATGTCCCCTCCAGGCTGAGAACTGCTGCTTCAAAGTTTTGTTGTGAAAAATCAGAAATGCAGCTAGCACTCGTCACTCTGGAATATTATTTTCCAAAAATAAAAGATATAAAGGAAGAAGCAGCTCTTACCACAAAATTTTGATCTAAGTATAAATTACAACATAGACATGGTAGAAAAGTTCAAAAAAATTCAAGATTGAACTTTTCCTTTAAATATATTTTTTTAATGACATCTCATAGAATAATAAAAGAACTGTCATTATCAAGCAGTCAGGAGTCCTTAGAGCTCCAGAAAGTGACTTCACTTCCCTTAACACTTGCTCAGTGCCAGCCATAAGAGGAGGAGTTAAAAATCAGCGTGCTTCCAAGCTCCAATGTTTTATCCAGTCCCAGACTTCACAGAACTTGACTGAAATACTACCACCCATCTTTTGAGGTCTGATGCATCTAATGAGAGGATTGTAATCAACACAGGCAATCTGCCTTCACTTTATCCAGATGAGACTGCAGGACTAGAAGGGAAGTAGACATTCATTGGTAGTATCCCCACCCAGAGCACTGCCAACCACACCCAGCCACACTCATACCATTTCTTTCAACCTGAAAGGTTACTAGGAGCCATGATGGGTTCACAAAGACTGTGTAATGCCAAGAAAGCCTCACTTCTTTTTCTGATTAAATGACTGCATCTTGAGTTAAGCAAACTGTCTAACCCTATCCCATAGCTTAGTGGTACTCTATGATTCCTTCAGGCAGTGCTTGAGGCTGTGGCCCCTCCTGAAGCACATAGAGAATAACATCTGTATGTCCCACTGAAGTATACAAAGGAGGCTACTTGACACCTGGGTCCACTGAGGTCCTGGCCAGTAATCCAAGATCTGCAGAGATCAGTTGCTCAGCACATCTGTAATCTGCTGCTGCAGAACACAGTCAGGAAGCGCACTATAAGGGTGCTCACTGCATGACTAAACAATGGCCTGCGCAGGCTTCCTGCTGAGGGCACCAGTCTGATCGCTATTATTGAAAGAAGTAGGTTGGAAGGTAGTCACTTGAAGTGATTAAAGCAGGAAATACCAGAAAAGCAGACATGATTAGAAAACAAGGTAAAACTGGAAACAAGAAACAAAACCAAAGTGTAAGAATATAGAAATTTACAAGAAAAAAATGGCAAGTGAAAGTACTAGTGGAAGCAAAGGTGATAAAAGACCAGGAAGCCCAAGTGAGTCACCGTTCCAGTTTCGATGCAAAGATTCAGAAAGACGCATGCACAAAGACAGTTGACTGGTGAACCAAGACCAGCTTGGAAAAGTAAGCACTGTTCTATTTGACATTGTTAGCAAGGACTTGGAAGAAGATAGATAACATCAAGTCACACAAAGCTGAGAGATGCTACAATTCTTTCTGATTTTCAAAGACTGTTATGTGGGAAAAGGGAAGATGATTAATTGTATTATCAAGGACACAACTAAGACCAAAGGGTCAAAATCACAGGAAGTCTGACTTTGATCCAATGTAATGAAAGGCATTTTAGTGATTAAAACTGTCCACAAATGGAATGGACTACAGTGCAAACAATGCGTCTCTCTGGCCCTTGGAGTGTATATTATGATCAGTTAGAAAAATTGTAGCAAAGATTTTTTACGTTGGTGAAAGAGAATAGCTGGCCCTTAAATTTCCTTTGTGCTCAAGTTCTATGTAAAATACTTTGAGCAGAAACCAAGTTGGGTTTTTTTTACCATTAAAGGAGCAGTAATGAATCTAGCAAAGAGGATAACATTTAAAATAATCCCAGTCTAAATTACGAGAAGCCCTTTTTGTCTAGAAAATATAAGTGATAGAGGCTTATTTTTTACCTATGACATCATACTACTCCTAGATTTACCCCCATTGGCCTTATGCCCCTAGATTAAGATTCCAACGGGAGTTGATAGACTTTACAAGACAAAGAAAAAAAAAAAGATCTATTCCAGAAAGCTGATTACTGAGCAAATTCTCTAAGATGATTGTTCACTCTCCTCATTTAGCATAAAGAAGCAAAAGGAGCAGGGCCCCGCCATACCAGGACTATAAAAAGCTCACTTGGGTCTGCAAGGATGACACCGGGGACCAGCTGGGATCGGCTTACACTGGATTCTGCAGGGAAGTGCCCTAGGACCTGCAACGCATGTAAAACCAGTGGAAATTTTACAGGGGAAAAAAAGGCAATCAAAGTTTCATACCCAATCTGATTTCTGTAAATAGCCATGAATTCTTACAGGGTATAATTTGGTGATCTACAGCCATGAATCTTAGGGAAAGAGAGCAGGGATCCTATAGCAATCATGTCGACTCCAAAGGCACTCCCCTAACAGCCTCACATTTCCTTCCTTGGAAATTAGGGTAATGAGGCTGCAAACTTGCACGTATGAGACAAGAGTGGCCTTCACACCTGAACCTGCCAAGATTCTGCTGGCTTCCCACGCACAAACGCCAAGACTTTCAACACAACTGAGGCAGAATAGCTCAGCCCTATGTGACTCTGATGACAGGAGAGGCTCCCTCTGTGAGTCAAATATCAAGACAGCACACATCTCAGCTGCTGCAGACACTCCTTGCCTAGCCCTCTTGTTCCAGAAGACATCACCATGAAAGAACAAACAAAGATCAGAGATGGAGATGGGGTTTTCACAAAAAGGCTTCCTAAGACAGTGAAAGAGAAACGAGGATCCAGGGAGGAGAAGGAGTGAGGAAGGAAGATTACAACGGGGTGAAAGAAATATAAAACACTTCAGCAGAGCTACAGTCATTGCTACACTGAAGCAGATCAACAGTTTCAGGTTATCAAAAAAGACAAAGAAGACATACTTTTTCCAAAATGCATGACAGGAATCTTCATAGGTATTTTCATATAAAATTTTGCCCAACAGATTTATAAGCCAAGTCTATGTGGCACTGTCGCACCTCAGCTTTAAATGTAATGGTCTCTGGCCCTGGCCGGTTGGCTCAGCAGTAGAGCGTCGGCCTGGAGTGCGGGGGACCCGGGTTCGATTCCCGGTCAGGGCACATAGAAGAAGCGCCCATTTGCTTCTCCACCCCTCCCCCTCTCCCTCCTCTTTGTCTCTCTCTTCCCCTTCCGCAGCAAGGCTCCATTGGAGCAAGGATGGCCTGGGAGCTGGGGATGGCTCCTTGGCCTCTGCCCCAGGCGCTAGAGTGGCTCTGGTCGCGGCAGAGCGACACCCCGGAGGGGCAAAGCATCGCCCCCTGGTGGGCAGAGCGTCGCCCCCTGGTGGGCGTGCCAGGTGGATCCCGGTCAGGCACATGCGGGAGTCTGTCTGACTGTCTCTCCCCGTTTCCAGCTTCAGAAAAATACAAAAAAAAAAAAAAAAAGAAGAAAACTAAATATAAAAAAAAAAAAAAGTAATGGTCCCTGTTTCTTTGCATCTTTGAAAAAATCCCATTATAGACACAGGAGTTCCACTCATTAACGCCAACAACTGATACAGGTTCTGTTCCAGTTAAAATCAGTGTCAGGCCTGCCCGTCCCTCTAACGCAGCCACCTGTCTGCTTGCCCTGCACTGCAATGCACTGGCAAACAGGTTCTTTTCTGGCTCACCACAGAACCGCTAGTAACTTTATGAAGCCACGCTGCTTTTTCATTCCTAAGAACCTAGACTGTTTTTCCATTCCATTTCTGCTCAAATCTCAAACCTACTTTTACAAGGTTTTTCTTAACAGGGTTCATTTTAAATCCCTCTTTTTCAGAATTTGTACCAGTGGGCAAGAACTAAGGTCATGTAAATAAGAAGTATAAGAATGAAATAACATGCATCATGTGGTTACTCAGAAAATTAAAGAGAAACAAAAAAGTGAAAATACACTGAATGCCCACTGCCATCACACACTGATGTTGTGTGCTGTTCAACCCAGTTTATATTTCATTGACATTACCGAGATATTGCTAATAATGTCAATGCCAAGAGGGTACACAATATTTAACATGGCATTACAATCCTTCAAATACTATTGTTTCCCTCTAATACTTTTGAAAGACAATCTGTCAATCCATTAACCCACTGTAGTATATATACATGTAAACAAAACAGATCTTTTATACCAAAGAGGATATTTCCATAACACATACTTTCCCAAATAACCTTTTTTAATCAATTTATTGGGGTGACACTAGTTAACATAATTATACAGGTTTCAGGTGCCCAGTTCCACAGCTCACCTCTGTACACTATATTGTGTGTTTACCCCTCCCAAGTCAAGTCTTCCTCACACCATTTACCCCCCATGCTCTCCTCTCCCACCCCACCCTCCAATCCCCCACCCCGGCAATCACCACACTGTTGTCTGAGTTCACGAGTATTTTCTTCCTTTCTTTTTTTTGCCCTTTTTGGCTCAATCCCTCTAACCCCCTCACCTAGCTTCCCCCGCCCCCTCTGACAGCTGTCAGCCTGCTCTCTGAGTCTGTTTCTATTTTGTTTGTTAGTTCATTTTGTTCGTTAGAGTCCACATATGAATGAATTCATATGGCACTTGTTCCATAGCACATTTAATTTAGAAAGTTTGTTATTAAGCGTCAATTATCATTTCTCATATCAAGGCTTTAAATTCTAATTAAGAGAAAATGAAGAATGTACCACGAAGTCCATTTTATTTATTTATTAATTTTAATTCACAGAACGATGAAATGTAAAGCTGGAAGAGACTTTAGAGATCGCCTAAGCTGAAGCCCCTCATTTCACGAAGGAAAAACTGGAGCTCCATTAAGATCACTTGCTGAGAGTCATAAAACCACTTGCTGCAGAGCTGGCCCTAGATTTCAGGCCTTCAATTTCTACCTCGTGTTCCTCCCTCTGCATTATGCTGCCCGGCAACACCAGTCTAGAGAACTCTTCCTTCGGCCTTGAATTAAATACGGAGGTGAACTCAGACCCCTTGGCACTGCATGGCACTGTGACCCGAGGTCCACTGTAGGGTCTTCAGTAACAAGTGTAAGCTCTAGAGCGGGGGTCCCCAAACTTTTTACACAGGGGGCCAGTTCACTGTCCCTCAGACTGTCGGAGGCCACCACATACAGTGCTCCGCTCACTGACCACCAATGAAAGAGGTGCCCCTTCCGGAAGTGCGACGGGGGCCAGATAAATGGCCTGGGGGGGCCACATGCAGCCCGCGGCCATAGTTTGGGGACCCCTGCCTAGAGTCTGCTCTGTAGTTAGAGCTCCTGTCCAACTCAAACCAAGTCCAATGCATTTGAGTGGTAATCAGGAAGTGAAACCAGGGGTGAAGAGGCACTGCTCTGGATCCCTGCTCCCCAGAAATCTACTCTCATTTCTCTGAATACTCAGCACCCCAAAAAACTATCAAATTTAAGCTACTTTTTTTCTTTTTATTTCTTTCTAGTGACCACTTCTCTGTAGGAAACACTGTCTAAATATAAAAAGTGAGCAACATTATAACTTTACGTGGACTTATCACATGTGCATTTTCATACAGGTATCTATTGATATTTGAGGAAAAAATAAATTTTAAAAGTAAACCTTGACCTAAATCTTACACCCTGTACAAAAATTAACTCAAAACAGATCATATATTTAAATGCAACATTTTAGATGATAACAAATGGGAAAACCTTCAGGACTATGGCTTGGTGAAGAGTTTTTAGGCATGACATACAAAGTATGATCCATAAAGAAAAAAAAGTCAATAAATTAGACTTCATCACAATTTAAAGTGTTTCCACTGTGAAAAACCCTGTTAAAAGAATGAAAAATGAGAGATAGGCTAGGAGAGAATATTTGCAAATAACATACCTGACAAAGGACTCATATCTAGAATATATACAAAAACCTCAAAAATCAGCAGTAAAACATACATATATACATACATAAACAATCCAAGTAGAAAATAGGTAAAACATACGAATAGACATTTCTCCAAAGAGAATAAATACATAGCAAAGAAGAATATGAGAAGATATTCAACACCATTAGACGTTAGAAAAATACAAGACAAGATTATTACTACACACCTATTAGAACAGGTAAAACAAAAAACAGTGAAACTACCAAATGCTGGTAAGAATGCAAAGAAACTGGACTGTTCATGCATTGTTGGTGGAAAGGTAAAATGGTAAAAACACCAAAAAATAGTTTGGTAGTTTCTCTAAAAACTAAACATACATTTAGCTGAGCAACTGTACTCCTGGGAACTTATCTCAGAGGTATGAAAGGACATCCATTCAAAGGCCTACACATAGCAGTTTTATTTGTAATAACCTGAAACTGGAAACAAACCTAATGTCTCCTGGTAGACAAAGAGGTAAGCCAGTTGTGGTATACCAATACCAGAGATTTCTACTCAACAGTAAAAAAATGAAACGATGTGCAACAACCTGGATGGATCTCCAGGGCATTACGCTGATTGATAAAAAGCCCATCTAAAAGGTTTACATACTGTGTGAATCATCGATGTAAGATCCATGATGAAATTACAGAGACGGAAATAGATCAGTAGGTGCCAAGGGCTAGGGATGGTGTGAAAGGTGAGAATGTCGAGCCTAGAATGGTATTTGTGGGAATGGAACTATTTTGTATCTTGATTGTGGCGGTGGTTATACAAATCTATACGGGGTGATAAGATGACATGGAACTATACACATACAATGTACCAGTGTCAATTTCCTGTTTTGCTATTATACTATAATTATATAAGATGTATCCAAGTGTATTTCAACTGCAGGTCCATGGACTGGAGGTAGCCCGCCAGAAATTTTTTGCTGGTCCATGAGAGAGGTAACCACCCTGATGTATGAATATTATAGACACAATGATCTTAGTCAAATTCACTTATGTTCACGGTGATTTCCCCCTTAGCAGTCTCCAAAATAATTCTCCTATTTTCACTAGTCCCCGAGTGGAAAAAGGTTGAAAACTACTGATGTAACCACTAGGGGAATGGGGTGAAGGGTACAGGACTTCCCTGTATTTTTGCTTGCAACTTCCTATAAGACCATAATTTTTTTCAAAATAAAATATTTTCTTTACCTATAATATTCAAGTTCGCACTGCCAAGGATTACTGCAGACTGACTGCCACAGCCTCAACCCTTGGAAAGGTCTCCTGTCTGAACTTAGAACTCACTCATTTACTAACTGCTCTGGGAGCTCTGCTCCATCCTCTATGCTTCTGTGTTGCTCTTCTAGTGTCTCTTAGTTTCAGGAGAGTCTGGCAGCCCGTCCTCATGGATTTGATCCTCAGCCTCCTCTAGAAGCATGGCTTCAGAAAGAAGAAAAATCTTTCCACTCTTCCAACGTTCTAATGTCGGTAGAAGATGCTCACTGCTGTGACAAATTCTAGTTTTGTAAGAAAAGGAAGCCATAGCCCAACAGAGGAAGGAATTGTGGTGTGGTAGAGAAAATACTTGTCTTGAGAGTGAGAGGTCGGGACGTCACGGAAATGGCGCCGTGAGAAGCACGTCCTACAGCTCTCCCCTAAATCACAACAAATTTATCAACTAGAAACAGAAAAATTTATCCTCGGAGCATTCCGGAGTTCCACACAAACTGAAAGCAAAAGGACTGTTATCACTTGAATCTGAGAGACGAGGGTGTGGAGGAAGCTACCGCAGCAGCGACGCTCATTCAAGCCGCGAGGGAGTGCGCCTGCGGTGAGTCAGCCCATATACTTGGGAACCGCGAGCCGCCGCGAGCCGCCACCGCGAGCCACCGCGAGCCCCCGCGAGCCACCGCGAGCCGCCGCGCGCGCGCCCGGTCCGGTTGAGTACCGCTGACATTCCCAGCGGCCCACACACTGCGAGTGGGGGTCGCCGGCCACCGGTGCCCGGAGCGCCCCATTCGCGCGCGTGCCTTGGGCATTCCACGCGCCCAGGGCACCCTGCTGGCCCGCACACCCAGGGGGCTCCATTATCCTGCGCCTGGTGCGGTCCAGCCGCCAGCGGCGGGGCAAGCGGGAGAGGCTTCGGAGATTCTCTCTGTGGGCGGGGCACCTCACCCAGCCATTCAAGCTAACAATCAAGCGCTGGGGGAGGGGCGCGCGCAGGCAACCTAAAATACCTTCGGAAGCACAGCTGCGACCCAATCACTGAAATTAGCTTAACCCATAAAAACTGCGCACCCTCGGTTCTAATTGATAAGATCTCTCTCAGTTCAGCGATCCAAGACAAGAGGCGTGATATTTTTTAGTGCCTCTCGCTAAAGGGGCGGGGCAACTTCTGATTGATAGAGCCTCCATATTCAGGGATAAACGCTAACAAGAAGGACTTGGCAGATAATAAGGTCTATACTACACTAGTCGTAAGCAGAGACTAGTGCCTCTTCTTCCCTGCAAAAACAGGCTACAAAGTGTGGAAAGCCTGGGTTGAGAGGTCCAACTAAATGATAGGCGCTGAACAGTCACCTTGACAACAATTGACTCCCACCCCCGCCTGATTACACTGGAGGCCCTGACTCTCAGAGCCTTTCCCAAAGCCTTGCACTGAGTGGGGATAGAGTGGGGATTTCCCAGCTCTTTGAGCCTCTTACTCCCCAGGCAGAAGCAGTTGCAGCCTTATAGCTGGATCACCAGGCTGCTAATTCAGAAAGGGGGGACTAGGAGAGAGAATCCAGGAAAGCAAACTCTCTCATCGTTGGACCCTGCAAACGCCAACAAGCCTTTACTTCCAGCAAGACTAAAGCCAATTATATGACATTGCCATAGAATCCCATCAACTGCAAATCCCTACCTAAGAGTGACACAGGGGCAGAGCCTGGGGTACAGAGTCACCGACTAGGAAGAGGGAGAGAAAAGAAAAAGGAAGAAGTTAACCTCTCAAAATCAAGAAAAATCCACAGACTTTAAACTTGATCCACTAATTTTTTGTTGTTGTTGTTGTTGTTGTTTGTTTCTTATATCTTTTTGCCTTTATTTCCTCCACCTCGGTCCTTCTATTCTCTGCCCATCTTATGCTTCCCCTTTCTTGAACTACACTACCCATGAGTGTTGCATTTTATTTTTCTTCTTCATCCTCACCCTCCTTTAAGGATATACTCCAAAACACTTAACTCTCACTCTCTCCTCTTTTGTTTTTTTTTTGTTGTTTTTTTTTTTGTCTTGCTTTATTTTGTTTTTTTCTCCTCCTATTTTATTTCTTCCTTCGTTTTTCTCTTTTTCTTATTTTTTCCTTTCTATTCGTTTTTTCTTTTCTCATTTTACTTTCCTCCCATATAATCCTCAATCACGAACAAATTAGTTAATTTGGGACTCAAGGCTTTTTTTTGGCTTTATTTCTCTTTTTTGCTTTTGTTTTTATTTTTTTTTCTCTTGTTTGTTTATTTTTGTGGCATTTTGGGTCCTCCCAACCCAAGGTCTCCATTGTATTTAGTCTTCACTCCACTTAATACAACAGATTTTTACTTATTATTTTTATTTTTTCTTCTTTATTATTCTTTTTTGGTCCTTTTTTCTGATTCCCTCTTATCCCTCTCATTATATCTCCTAGTTGACCATCACTTACAAGCAAATCATCTTATGCTTGTCTAAGATTTTCTTCCTTTTTTTTTTTTTTTTTTGCATTTAGTAGGTCCCTACTCCCTTTTTTTTGCCCCTTGAACTCTTCACCCTAAATCAGGCCCTCCATTATAGGCACAATATTTCCCTGAGGAGGGGAGAGGAGGGAAAGAGAAGAGAGAAAAAAAGGGGGAAATAATAAATTATTACTGTTTTTTTTTGTGGGGTGTTTTACCCTTTTTTTTTTTCTTTTTACTCTTTATTAATTCTAATTAGTGCTATCAATAAGACCACCTTCAGATGCCGATAAGAAAGAGGAAATCGAATATTATAGATACAAAAGAAAGAGAGGTAACACAAATAGATGTGGAAAAATCTATGGAGAAAAGACTTAACATATTGGAAGCCTTGGAGCTAAATGACAGAGAATTTAAAATAGAAATCTTAAAAATACTCAGAGATATACAAGAAAACACAGAAAGGCAATATAGGGAGATCAGAAAACAACTCAATGAACACAAAGAATATATTACCAAGGAAATTGAAACTATAAAAACAAATCAAACAGAAATGAAAAACTCAATTCACGAGCTGAAAAACGAGGTAACAAGCTTAGCTAACAGAACAGCCCAGATTGAAGATAGGATTAGTGAAATAGAAGACAAACAACTTGAGGCACAACAGAGAGAAGAAGAAAGAGACTCAAAAATAATAAAAAATGAGAAAGCCCTACAGGAATTGTCTGACTCCATCAGAAAGAATAACATAAGAATAATAGGAATATCAGAGGGAGAAGAGAAAGAAAATGGAATGGAGAATATACTCAAACAAATAATAGACGAGAACTTCCCAAGCCTGTGGAAGGAACTAAAGCCTCAAATTCAAGAAGCAAACAGAACACCAAGTTTTCTTAACCCCAACAAACCCACTCCAAGGCACATCATAATAAAGATGACACAAACCAATGACAAAGAAAAAATTCTCAAGGCAGCCAGGGAAAAGAAGAGTACAACATATAAAGGAAGGCCTATTAGATTATCATCAGATTTCTCAGCAGAAACTCTACAAGCTAGAAGAGAGTGGACCCCAATATTTAAAGCCCTGAAAGAGAGGAACTTTCAGCCAAGAATACTATACCCATCAAAGCTATCCTTCAAGTATGAAGGAGATATAAAAACATTCACAAATACAGAAAAGATGAGAGAATTTATCAACAGAAAGCCCCCACTCCAGGAAATACTAAGGGGGGTTTTCCAACCAGATTCAAAGAACAAAAGAAAACAACACCACAAGTAACAGCTCCACCAAGAACACAATAAAACCAAACTTAAACTGTGACAACAAAGGAAAAAAAGGGGGGAGAGGATGGAGATTAACAGTAGCAAAGGATGATGAAGTGCAGAAATACTTATAAGATAGGGTACTACAATGAATATGGTAGGTACCCTTTTCATTACTTAATGGTAACCACCCTTAAAAAAACCACCACAAAAACACTTGACTTAAAAAAGGTAGCAACAGAGGAAAGAAGTATGGAACACAAACAAACAAAAACAAATGATAGAAAAACAAAAGAGAAGAATCAAACTAGATACAAAACTAACAGAAAGCAATTTATAAAATGGCAGTAGGGAACCCACAAGTGTCAATAATTACACTAAATGTAAATGGATTAAACTTACCAATAAAAAGACACAGAGTAGCAGAATGGATTAAAAAAGAAAATCCAACTATATGCTGCCTACAAGAAACACATCTAAGCAACAAGGATAAAAACAAATTCAAAGTGAAAGGCTGGAAAACAATACTCCAAGCAAACAACACCCAAAAAAAAGCAGGTGCAGCAATACTCATATCTAATAATGCTGACTACAAGACAGAAAAAGTACTCAGAGACAAAAATGGTCATTTCATAATGATTAAGGGGAAGTTGAATCAAGAAGACATAACAATCCTTCATATATATGCACCAAACCAAGGAGCACCAAAATATATAAGACAACTACTTATTGACCTTAAAACAAAAACTAACAAAAATACAATCATACTTGGAGACCTCAATACACCGCTGACAGCTCTAGATCGGTCATCCAAACAGAGAATCAATAAAGATATAGTGGCCTTAAATGAAATACTAGAACACCTGGATATGATAGACATCTACAGGACACTTCATCCCAAAGCGACAGAGTATACATTTTTCTCTAGTGTACATGGAACATTCTCAAGAATTAACCATATGTTGGGCCACAAAGACAATATCAGCAAATTTAGAAAAATTGAAATTGTACCAAGCATATTTTCTGATCATAAAGCCTTGAAACTAGAATTCAACTGCAAAAAAGAGGGGGAAAAACCCACAAAAATGTGGAAACTAAACAACATACTTCTAAAAAATGAATGGGTCAAAGAAGAAATAAGCGCAGAGATCAAAAGATATATACAGACAAATGAAAATGAAAATACGACATATCAGAATCTCTGGGATGCAGCAAAAGCAGTAATAAGAGGAAAGTTCATATCACTTCAGGCCTATATGAACAAACAAGAGAGAGCCCAAGTAAACCACTTAACTTCACACCTTAAGGAACTAGAAAAAGAAGAACAAAGACAACCCAAAACCAGCTGAAGAAAGGAGATAATAAAAATCAGAGCAGAAATAAATGAAATAGAGAACAGAAAAACTATAGAAAAAATCAATAAAACAAGGAGCTGGTTCTTTGAAAAGATCAACAAAATTGACAAACCCTTGGCAAGACTCACCAAGGAAAAAAGACACAGGACTCAAATAAATAAAATCCAAAATGAAAGAGGAGAGATCACCACAGACATCATAGAAATACAAAGAATTATTGTAGAATACTATGAAAAATTATATGCCACCAAATACAACAATCTAGAAGAAATGGATAAATTCCTAGAACAATACAACCTTCCTAGACTGAGTCATGAAGAAGCAGAAAGCCTAAACAGACCAATCAGCAGGGAGGAAATAGAAAAAACTATTAAAAATCTCCCCAAAAATAAAAGTCCAGGCCCAGACGGTTATACTAGTGAATTCTATCAAACATTCAAAGAAGACTTGGTTCCTATTCTACTCAAAGTCTTCCAAAAAATTGAAGAAGCAATACTTCCAAACACATTTTATGAGGCCAACATAACCCTCATACCAAAACCTGGCAAGGATGGCACAAAGAAAGAAAACTACAGACCAATATCTCTAATGAATACAGATGCTAAAATACTAAACAAAATACTGGCAAACCGAATACAACAACATATTAAAAAAATAATACATCATGATCAAGTGGGATTCATCCCAGAATCTCAAGGATGGTTCAACATACGCAAAACAGTTAACGTAATACACCATATCAACAAAACAAACAACAAAAACCACATGATCTTATCAATAGATGCAGAAAAGGCTTTTGATAAAATACAACACAATTTTATGTTTAAGACTCTCAACAAAATGGGTATAGAAGGAAAATATCTCAACATGATAAAGGCCATATATGATAAACCATCAGCCAACATCCTATTAAACGGCATAAAACTGAGGACTTTCTACCTTAAATCAGGAACAAGACAGGGTTGTCCACTCTCTCCACTCTTATTCAACGTGGTGCTAGAAGTTCTGGCCAGAGCAATCAGACAAGACAAAGAAATAAAAGGCATCCATATCGGAAAAGAAGAAGTAAAGCTATCACTTTTTGCTGATGATATGATCCTATACATCGAAAACCCGAAGGACTCCACAAAAAGATTATTAGAAACAATAAACCAATACAGTAAGGTCGCAGGATACAAAATTAACATACAAAAGTCCATAGCCTTTCTATATGCCAACAATGAAATATTAGAAAACGAACTCAAAAAAATAATCCCCTTCACGATTGCAACAAAAAAAATAAAATACCTAGGAATAAACATAACAAAGAACGTAAAGGACCTATATAATGAAAATTACAAAGCATTGTTAAGGGAAATCGAAAAAGATACAATGAGATGGAAAAATATTCCTTGTTCTTGGATAGGAAGAATAAATATAATCAAAATGGCCATATTACCCAAAGCAATATACAAATTTAATGCAATTCCCATCAAAATCCCTATGACATTTTTTAAAGAAATGGAACAAAAAATCATCAGATTTATATGGAACTATAAAAAACCCCGAATAGCCAAAACAATCCTAAGGAAAAAGAATGAAGCTGGGGGCATTACAATACCTGACTTTAAACTATATTATAGGACCACGATAATCAAAACAGCATGGTATTGGCAAAAAAATAGACACTCAGACCAATGGAACAGAATAGAAAGCCCAGAAATAAAACCACATATATATGGTCAAATAATCTTTGATAAAGGGGCCAACAACACACAATGGAGAAAAGAAAGCCTCTTCAACAAATGGTGTTGGGAAAACTGGAAAGCCACATGCAAAAGAATGAAACTCGACTACAGCCTGTCCCCGTGTACTAAAATTAATTCAAAATGGATCAAAGACCTAAATATAAGACCTGAAACAATAAAGTACATAGAAGAAGACATAGGTACTAAAATCATGGACCTGGGTTTTAAAGAACATTTTATGAACTTGACTCCAATGGCAAGAGAAGTGAAGGCAAAGATAAATGAATGGGACTACATCAGAATTAAAAGTTTTTGCTCAGCAAGAGAAACTGATATCAAAATAAACAGACAGCCAACTATATGGGAACTGATATTTTCAAACGACAGCTCAGATAAGGGCCTAATATCCAAAATTTACAAAGAACTCATAAAACTCAACAACAAACAAACAAACAATCCAATAAAAAAATGGGAAGAGGACATGAACAGACACTTCTCCCAGGAAGAGATACAAATGGCCAACAGATATATGAAAAGATGCTCAGCTTCATTAGTTATTAGAGAAATGCAAATCAAAACTACAATGAGATACCACCTCACTCCTGTTAGATTAGCTATTATCAACAAGACGGGTAATAGCAAATGTTGGAGAGGCTGTGGAGAAAAAGGAACCCTCATTCACTGTTGGTGGGACTGTAAAGTAGTACAACCATTATGGAGGAAAGTATGGTGGTTCCTCAAAAAACTGAAAATAGAACTACCTTATGACCCAGCAATCCCTCTACTGTGTATATACCCCAAAACCTCAAAAACATTGATACGTGAAGACACATGTAGCCCCATGTTCATTGCAGCACTGTTCACAGTGGCCAAGACATGGAAACAACCAAAAAGCCCTTCAATAGAAGACTGGATAAAGAAGATGTGGCACATATACACTATGGAATACTACTCAGCCATAAGAAATGATGACATCAGATCATTTACAGCAAAATGGTGGGATCTTGATAACATTATAAGGAGTGAAATAAGTAAATCAGAAAAAAACAAGAACTACATGATTCCATACATTGGTGGGACATAAAAATGAGACTAAGAGACATGGACAAGAGTGTGGTGGTTACCAAGGGTGGGGGGGGAGGGAGGACATGGGAGGGAGGGAGGGAGAGAGTTAGGGGGAGGGGGAGGGGCACAGAGAACTAGATAGAGGGTGACAGAGGACAATCTGACTTTGGGCGAGGGGTTTGCAACATAATTTGATGACAAAATAACCTAGACATGTTTTCTTTGAATATATGTACCCTGATTTATTAATGTCATCCCATTACCATTAATAAAAATTTATTAAAAAAAAAAAAAAAAGAGAGTGAGAGGTCTAAGTTAACCCTTTAGCCCACCTTGGCCAACTACTTTTCTCCAGTTGTCCCTAATATTACAAATGGAGGTTTCACTAAGTCATTGGTGATGTCAGCCACTCCCTATCCGTACTGCTCTCAAAGCTCCAGTGGAGAAAGAAGAGCTACATCTCTCAGAAAAATCTTCCTCCCGCGAAACTTTGAAAGGCAAAGATCAGTTCTAGAATGTATCCCACATTTAATCATCACTCTCTGTCACCATCATTTTAAAGAAAATTATGACAGCCCCAAACAAAAGGGAAACTTTTCAGGAAGCATTGTAGAAAGAAAGTGACAAGCCTTTCCAAGGCACTGTGCCAACTATATCTCCAGTTTAAATGACCCTTCGCTCTAGAGAAAACTGTTATTTGAGAGAGAAAAAAAACTGTATTCTATTATTTGGACTTATATTCCCTATTCAGTTGATTCATTCAAATATTCACTCTGGTGACAGCTCAGGGCAGCTCAGAAAAGGGTTCTATTGCCACTGGCAACCATGAAAGTAAAAACGCTTCCTGTGGCTGCATCCTTCGGGGCCACTCCTGCTGTTGCAGTGAAAAGGATTTTTTTCAGTCAAGGAAGGAAGCAAAAGATCCTAAGCCTATGAATGAGTTGAGGACACTTCTCCAAGGAAATCACTGGGAGACAATACAGAGTAATTTGGCACTAAGGGATATTTTGGAATAAAATACAGAATTTCCAGCAACCTACTTGGGTGTTTTTGTTTTATTATGTTATTTCCTCTCTGTTTTATTTGGGACGATCTAAAAATAGCCATTTATGGCAACTTTCTTTCTTTCTCTTTTTTTTTACTGATTAGTTTACCTAGTTTCATATAACCTAAACTATTTTACAGTAGAATAGGAAAGCTAGAAGAAAATCAGAGATTACTTACACCAACCCCTATCCTACGGCTCAGTAAACTGAAGCCCAAAAACATTCAGGTGTTGCATCCAATGTCAAGGAGACGGTAAAAGGCACACGGCTGGCCTACAACTCTACCTCCTGAGCACCAGCCTGGCTCTCTCTGCTCTACCACACGACCATCATCACTCCTGCCAGGCTGGGAAATAAAAGCTACGGAGTTTGATAACTAGAGTCTCAAACTCTTCCAACGATACCAACTGCATGTGCAAACTTAAATTCTGACACCTAAATTATTCAGGAATATTCTGTTTGGCGACTCCCAATCCTGGTCAAACTGTTTGCTCTAAGTCCTCATGTGTAGTTTTATCAAAATGGACACAGAACATCATTTACTCATGTATTTTTAAGATTTTATCTATTCATTTGACGGGGCATAGGCGCAAGAAGTATCAACTCATAGTTGCTTCACTTTAGTTGTTCATTGATTGGTTGTCATATGTGCCTTAACCTGGCAAGCCCAGGGTTTTAAACCAGTGGCCTCAGCGTTCCAGGTCAACACTCTATCCAATGTGCCACCACAGGTCAGGCACTGGATATGGCACAATATTCACTGAAAGCTTATGCCAGTCACTAGACCAAGCATTTTGTATTGATTATGACATGTGATCATCACAACAATTTCATGATTAGGTAGTATTATCCCTGTTTTTTCAGATGAGGAAACTGAGACTCAGAGAATTTAATAACCTGGCTTGGCTACATAACCTAATCCAGGTCAATCTGGTTTCAGATTTAATCCACTTGCTACCCAGAGCTACAGACTGCTTCATCACTCAGCTGTTCTTTCAAAACTGTACCAATGTGTCATATATATATACATACATACATATATATACATATATACACATATATACACACATATACATATATATATACATATATATATATACACACACACATACATACACACAGTGTGTCCGTAAAGTCATGGTGCACTTTTGACCGGTCACAGGAAAGCAACAAAAGACCATAGAAATGTGAAATCTGCACCAAATAAAAGGAAAACTCTCCCAGTTTCTGTAGGATGATGTGGCAGCATGTGCGCATGCGCAGATGATAACATAATACCATGTATACAGCGGAGCAGCCCACTGCCATGCCAGTCCAGATGTGGACGGTACAGAGGAAAGTTCAGTGTGTTCTGTGGCTCACTAAATTCGAATCCGTGACCAAAGTGCAACGTGAATATCGGTGGATTTATAACAAAGTACCACCACATAGGAATAACATTACTCGGTGGGATAAGCAGTTGAAGGAAACCGGCAGTTTGGTGGAGAAACCCCGTTCTGGTAGGCCATCAGTCAGTGACGAGTCTGTAGAGGCTATACGGGATAGCTACCTAAGGAGCCCTAAAAAATCTATGCATGAGCCCACATCGAACTGCACTGAGTAGGTATGAAACTGGGAAAGTTTTCCTTTTATTTGGTGCAGATTTCACATTTCTATCGTCTTTTTTTTTTTGTATTTTTCTGAAGCTGGAAATGGGGAGAGACAGTCAGACAGACTCCCGCATGCGCCTGACCGGGATCCACCCGGCACGCCCACCAGGGGCGAGGCTCTGCCCACCAGGGGGCGATGCTCTGCCCCTCCGGGCCGTCGCTCTGCTGCGACCAGAGCCACTCTAGCGCCTGGGGCAGAGGCCAAGGAGCCATCCCCAGCGCCCGGGCCATTTCTGCTCCAATGGAGCCTTGGCTGCGGGAGGGGAAGAGAGAGACAGAGAGGAAGGAGGGGGTGGGGGTGGAGAAGCAAATGGGCGCTTCTCCTATGTGCCCTGACCGGGAATCGAACCCGGGTCCCCTGCACGCCAGGCCGACGCTCTACCACTGAGCCAACCGGCCAGGGCCTCTATCGTCTTTTGTTGCTTTCCTGTGACCAGTCAAAAGTACACCATGACTTTATAGACATACTGTATATATTTGGAATTCTCAATCCAGTGTTCAGCTTATGGAACTGGACTTTAGATAAAAAGTATGCTACTATCAATAATTAAAATAATGTACATTATTGTGTGAGGAAAGCTGTCAAGAACAATGTCATAAGATTGAGTGTTTCTGAATTTCTAATCAGCTTTTCATTCTGTAGAGTGAACTCAACTATGAACTAAACTACATGAACTCAGCACAGATTCCCAGTCATTTGTACTGGCCCCTCTGCAAGAATTAGGCTGGACAGACATGGCCTCCTCCTAAAGAACCTGGCAATCTTAAGCTATTTTCCGATCCCCTGCCCCCATTATTTTTAATTTCTGTTTTTAAGGATTTAAAAGCACTTGCATATGAACTGGTTGCATTGTAACCTGCAACAAAGAAAAGAGATATATATACTTTTAGCTCATCTATCATATATAAAGAGCAGACCAGTTCAACAAGCAAACCATTTATCAGTTGTGTGCGTTGGGTGAGTTACTCACCTCTCTACATTTCTTCATCTCTAAAATGGAGTTAATATAAATAATTATACCACCGTCATAGGCTTGTTAAGAGTATTAAATGAGCTACTACCTGTCAAGCACTCAGAAAAATATTTAGTGAACATTACCTATTCCGACTGTAATGATGGTAGAGGTAGTGATTAATATGCTATCAGAATAATCCCAAAATGGAAGCGACTTCACTTACATAATTGACTATGGTATTGAAGGATTGTCAAAAAGCAAAACAAAACACTTTTGCATTAACTACTGTAAACTAAAATCATTTGGCTACATTCTCCAAAATTAAATATGTTGATATCAATTCTTGACACCCTTATAGTTGTTAATTCATTCTGGGGGCTTCCTCAGAGATCCCATAAAACATAAAATAAAATCCACTGAAACATTTTTAAGGTTTTCCTATGGTTGTGAGAGCTATCAGGAATATCTTCTTTGGAAATTTTGTATGTCAGTGTCATATCATTCATCATATACAATGGGAAACTCTGTACACTAAAGCATGAACATATACTAAAACCAACCAACACCTTTCATGGAAAATTTGGAATAGATATTCCAGCAGTCGATCTCAGTGCTGAGATGAAATAATATTCCTTAGCAACAAGAATCTACATTAGAATCTTATTTTTATTTTCAAGATAATAACACTTTACCACTTGTTTAACAAGAGGTCTGCTAACACAATAGTGAAGCACATGCTCTTTAAAGCCAGAGATATCTGTGTTTGAATCTTGCCACTGAGCATTTATGACCCTTTATAAATCATCATCTAAGCTCAATGAGCCTCTCTTTCTTCATCTGCAAAATGGGAATAATGGTACCTGTCTCAATGGACTGCTGTTAGGACAAAAGAAGATAATGTATATACAGTGAGTAGTATTCAACAACAACAACAAACAATTATTATTCCTAGTTTAGGGACACACTCTCAAGCTGCAACAGAACAAGAGATTTTCTACTACCCACCTTCTACCAAGGCCTGAATGAGAGAAATGACATTTACCAAATACCATCCTTTAATCTGGTCCTCTAAAAACACATCCCTGAAAAACAGAAGCACTAGGAAACGATATACTTGTTTTTAGTTAACTCTCCTTAAAGCATTACAACAACATAACAGAGTGAGGAGAGCATGGGCTGTAAAATGAGACAAGGTCTGGGTCTCAGTTACACGTTTACTTCTTACTACAGACCTTGAAGAATTATATCAATTCTTTGAGGCTGAGTTTCCTTGCCATCAAGTAGGTATAACGCTAACTTTAAAAGGTAGATGTAATAATTAAATGTTTAAGGGTTAAATAAAATAAGGCATGCAAAGTCACACCTGACACACAATAGCACCCAATAAAGGTTATCCCCCTTTCAATGCATTTTTATGTTACAGCAAGGCCTCCTTATCTACACCTTGAGTTTGTCGTGGTCAACCACAGACTAAAAACATTAAATAAAAAATTCCAAAAATAAACTATTCATAAGTTTTAAGTTGTGTACCATTCTGAGTTGCGTGATGAAATCTGATGCTGTCCCACTCTGTCCTGCCCAGGACATGAATCATCCCTTTGTCCAGCGTGTTCATATTGTATATGCTCCCTGTCCCTTAGTCACTTAGTAGCCATCTCGTTTATCAGGTTGACTGTTGCAGTATCGCAGTACTTATGTTCCAGTAACACTTATGGTAGGCTAATGTTGCCTAACCAGTGGTGGTACAATGAATAGAACGTCAACCTGGAACACTGAGGTTCCTGGTTTGAAATCCCAAGGTCGCTGACTTGTGCATTAGCTCACCAGCTGGAGCAGAGAGTCACTAGCTTGAGTGCGGGATCCTCAACATGATCCCCAGGTCAGCACTTGAGCCTGAAGGGCACTGGCTTGAAGCCCAAAGTCACTGGCTTGAGCAAGGGGTCAATGGCTTAGCTTGGCACATATGAGAAGCAATCAATGAACAACTAGAGTGAAGCAACATCTCTCTTATTTCCTGCTTATCTGTCTCTTTCTCTCAAAAATAAAAAAATCAATTAAAAAGAAATCACCTCACCCCATCGCTTCATGTAGGCATTGTACCATCAGAGATCAAAGAAGGATGAGTACAGTACAATAAGGTATTCTGAAGGAACACCACATTCGCATAACTTTTATTACAATATATTGTTATGCCTGTTCTATTATACTCTTATTTATTGTTGTTAGTCTTTTACTGTGTCTAATTTATAAACTAAACTTTAGCATAGGTATGTATGTATAGGAAAAAATATATAGTATATTTCAAATTTGGTATATTCCACAGATTCAGAAATCCACCCAGGGACATATTCCACAAATAAGGGAGAACTACTTTATTACATAGCTATATAATTTGAGTGAGTGCATTATCTTCAATTATTCAATTATTCTTTTTGCATTTTTTAACTTATTTATTGATCTGACAGAGAAAGAGGGGAAGAGAGAGACAGAGAGAGACAGATCAATTTGTTGTTCCACTTTTTTATGCATTCATTGATTGATTCTTGTATGTGCCCTGAACAAGGATCGAACCCACAACCCTGGCTCATTAGGATGATGCTTTAACTGACTGAGCTACCCAACCAGGGTCTTCAAGTATTCTTATTGGCCCTTGTCTAAAGCCTCAAGCAAAACATTCTTTTTAGAATATAATCTTAGTAAAATCTTTACTTCCCTTCAGCATGCTTTTTCTTTTATGATAAGCATATAGCTGATTTTTGTCTTTCTTTTCATCTTGGCTTCCAGGAAACTCAGAGACAAATTAAATTCATCTCTACTAACAATATTGGTCTTAGTGGTTCTGCACATTATATGTTCTTTCTGGTTTTGACATCTATTTTCACTAATATTTAATTATTACCAGACACCTAAATCTTTTGTAGACTCTGAGAAGCTGTTAACTAACCAACTAGTTAATCCAGTCAAGGGGAAAATAGTGATTTTGAAAATCGGTATGAAAAGAAGCACCAGACTTGGGACGCTCAAGTTTATTTCTCACACTTATCCCCTCCTCTTGCAAAATCCGTCTAACTTTTCAGATCTCTAGTTTCTCGTGTCAGATAAGAATAATAATCTCTAAACACTTATCAGAATCATTTATGCATGCTAGTGTGCTTTATAACCTATCAAGTGCTGCATAAATAAGGTACTATTATTATATAATTAGAGAAGAGGTGACTGCTCACACTAGTGAAGGTATGCACACGCATAAGGACTATGGTGCAGCACTGAGGACCTCTGCAGGCAAACGGGGAAGATGTGTCATCACGGGGGCCCAAAGCAGCCACTGTGCGATCAGCTGCTCCCCTCACTCTCACCAGAGCCATCACAGGAAGAGATTGTAAGGCAGGGGGCTTATAATGTGGAAATGCAACATCTTACCTTAATGCCCTACCAAGGACAGCAGATACGTCACATCAACTAGTACATGCAAATATGAATACGATTAATGGAATTCAGAGAGGGGCAATTTTTAAAAAACTAAATTTGGATTAGAACCAAACAGCTCTTAATAATAGGGGTAGGTATTTCTCTGATTTTAGAATAATTTTTTGTCAACTTTATTCCAAGAGTTCAAATGTTCTCGCAGCATCTCTAATACTTTTATTACAAAAACCCGTCCATCCCCCTCACTAGTAACTTAGTGCAGCAGCTGCCTGTTCATGGAAGAGGAAAAGAAGGACATTGCTGCAGGATGGTATATTGAAAAGATGGTCGGAGAGGAGGTAGAGTTGAAAGTCATAGGTTCAAGTCCCAACCTCACTCCTTGCTAATGTGTGAAAGTGATCAAGTCACTTAACAAGTCATTAATATACACTGGGCCTCACTATTTGCCAATGCTGTTTGAAGGCCTCATCACTGAACCTTCCAAACAACCCAGTGAGGCAGATACCTTTCATACCTTATTTTATAGATTATAAGAACTGAGATGTGGAACAGTCATGTGACACCCATCATCAAAATGCTGGTCAGCAAGACATAATAGGATATGAACTCAAACTATGATTTCGAGCCTGTGGTCTTAACCACGGTGTAATATTGGTAAGTCTTGATTTTCTTCGCCTGTAAAATAAGGAAATGACAAAATAAACATTAGATTTCTCCCAAGGTTGTTGTGAAGATCAAATATAATCATGGAGGGGGTAGCCTTTATTAAGTATGAAGTAAAGTCACAAATGTGACATGCTCCAACTCAAGGCAGCATGCATTTCCTAACACCAGCTACTTGCTGGGCAAGGACAAGCAATGTAATATGCCAAAAAGAGGCTACTTCTACATATTTTCAACTCAGAAAGTGAACAAAAGGTGTTCAGAAAACATCTGTGGAAACAATTGACTTCTGTAATAAGAGCAAAGTGACAGCCATGCTGACGAGCAACCGGAAAACCCGTTCAGACTCTGCCCACACACTTCAGAAAGACACAACTGTCACCTACTCTGCTGGAATTTCAAATACAGTAACAACTGTTATACAGTTATGTGCTTCCTTTTCCAAGGCAACCCACTTTCAAAGGAGTTCTCTATAGGATTCAACTGACTTTCGACTAATCAAGTGGAAAACAACTATTCATAGCTATAATTTTCTAAATTTGAAATACACCAAGTTTTGGAGAAATTAATCATGGACTCCTCCGGGACTGCACTATACCCATCAAATAGTCCGCATGTTCAGTCCAATCACTCCAGAAATGCAGCTTTAGGATACAATATAAAGAGAGCCAGACCAGGGCTCCAAAGACCTCATCCTAAATCTGATTCTCCCAGTACAGGATGCATGACTTCAGGAAGTTGTTAGCCTGTGGGAACCTCTGATTTGTAGTTCTAAAACAGAAATAATGCTTGCTCTAAATGCATCAAGGGTTGTGGAACAATTGGATACTGTGTATAAAAGCCTCTATGAGTTACACAGCACTACACAAAAATATTTGCAACATATAGTCAATTCAGTTTGGTCAGCTCTCTGAATGCCCTTTGAACTGAACACAAAGGGCCCAGGGAAAACTTTCAATGCCATCCAAAATAACTGATGAAAAAAATGCAGCTTGGAGCAAAGGAAGAAAGAGCAATATGTGAAAACATGAAAAGTGCTATAAAAATATATATTTTATTACAATCAATGAGACCTTGTTGGGGCCTTTTCTGATTTCTTTTTAGAAAAAAAATGCACATTTTCTGATTACAGACTTCAAAAGTAAAGTGGGGGAAAAAACTGAACTTCATAGTATAAAAACGTTTCAAAATGCCTCTGGCCAAATAAAATCTCCCTTTGCACCAGAAAATTTCTCTTCTTGCTCTATCAATGACAGAATAACATAACAAACCAAAACCACAGAATCGTCACAGTGAGATGCCATTCCACACTCCAGCGTTGCAGGCGAAGTCATTCTGGAAGGAGATCTGGAAACAAGCGGGCGCAGAGCTGAGGTTTTGTACCCTCTTGACCCTGTCATTCGATCCTCCTTCTCTTCCTTACATCATGTGAGTCACAGATAGAAAAGGCGTGTGTATGATTGGAAGTCAATGCTCCTAAAGCATTTGCCCAGAACGGTTTGCCCCTCCACCCTTCCACATTCTAAACTGTAGAACTGGTATCCTCAGGAGATGATCTTGACTGCCAGTAGAGTATGACATCAAAATAGAGTCATGGAGTCACTAGAGAACTTAGGAATGCATCTCTCCTCTCCTGCCAACACCAGAAGCTTTTGCCGAGATTCATTAGTGGCTCAAAAACAAATCCATTGTTTGGCACCCTGGTACAGTAAAAAGAATACTGCAGGAAAGAAAGTAACAATATGTAAGCAAATGCTGGAGGTGGTTCAATAGGTAAAACAGCATTGGAGAAAAAATAGTGAAGTCAGAAAGTAAAAAGTCCAATTTAAACTCAGATTTAAAAAAAAAACTGATGCTTTAACTTATTGTGTGCATTTAGCATCCTACATGCCTAATTATTAACCTGAAATTGGTACCTTTCATTTTTCTCAAACATTAGTCAAAGGACATGGAATTATACTTTAGAACAGGTGTCCCCAAACTACGGCCCGCAGGCCGCATGCGGCCCCCTGAGGCCATTTATCCGGCCCCCACCGCACTTCCGGAAGGGACACCTCTTTCATTGGTGGTCAGTGAGAGGAGCATAGTCCCCATTGAAATACTGGTCATTTTGTTGATTTAAGTTTACTTATTCTTTATTTTAAATATTATATTTGTTCCCGTTTTGTTTTTTTACTTTAAAATAACATATGTGCAGTGTGCATAGGGATTTGTTCATAGTTTTTTTTATAGTCCGGCCCTCCAATGGTCTGAGTGACAGTGAATTGGCCCCCTGTGTAAAAAATTTGGGGACCCCTGCTTTAGACGAATTGTTCTGAGACCTCCCCGTACTCAGGCAGCGTGGATGGCGTGGCTCACACAAGCGCCTGTGCTCAGCGGGCTTCTCCCTGGCAGGTGCCTCCTTGTTTTATGCTCCTCTTTTTGCTTCCAGTGTCCCTCTCAACTCTCACTGGTTTTTTACTTCTTCATCCTTCAGGTCTCAACTATGACCTTCCCAGAGAGTCATTCCCTAATGTCCCTAATTTGGTCAAATCTCACAATTACCAGATTTTATAGCACCACGGGCCATGCTCCATCATAGCACAATGGGTCCAACTTAACACTTATAAGTATGGATATTTGATTAGGAGGTGTTCTCCTGACAGACTACAAACCTGTTAATGGCAGAAGTCTTTCATTCTGCTCACCATCTTATCCCCAGCGTCTAGCACCTACTTGGTACACAGTAGCCCTTCAACTAATATTCTGGATGAAGGGAGAAATGGATGAGGCATTTCATCCTTCCTGATACTGATGTATCCTAGGGTTACTGAGAGATTCTCCCTAGAGCTCTCAGCACTGAATAACTTTCCGATGACTTCATTTGTTCAGAAGGAACTGATTAGAGGGCTAAGGACTTCCCGGAGCAGGAAAGCTGAGTGACACTTTATAATAAACTCACTTGAAACCAAAATATTTTCAAACCATGCAACTGAGATAACTGACCAAATTTCAAAACAATAAAATTAAAAATAAATTACAGAACAAGCAAACAAACAAATGCTCATTTGGCTAATAAATTAGTCAATCAACATATAACAGGTTTTAACATAAGATAAAGCAAAATCTAGCCACATTCATCTAGTCAGTTTTAGCTCCTTGATAGTTGTTTTCTTGTAGCTTTTCAAATAGTAAGTGTAATTACTTTAAAGATCACCAATGAAAGATGCACAATATGATCTCTCACTCTAAGCTAACATTTCTTGATTAAACACAGGATTTCAAGGAAAAAGAGAGGTTTCTTCATCCATTTGCTTACATTGTTTATCTGCAGTGCAACATAAATAATCAATTTTGACAATACAAACTGAATTGATGCACACATCATCTTTCAAATTTCACTCACTCTAGCATGAAGCTGTGAAAAAGCCAGATCCAACCTTTTTCATAATTATTCCAGTGCAGTAGTTAGGACGCTTTGTGCCTGACCAGTGACAGCATAATGGATAGAGCTTTGTTTGACCTGGGACACTGAGGTCCCACATTCAAAACCACAAAGTCACTGGATTGGGCACAGGCTCACCAGCCTAAGCGTGGTATTGCTGGCTTGAGCACAGGATCATCAACATGATCCCAAGGTTGCTGGCTCAAGCAAGGGATCACGGGCTCGGTTGGAGCCCCCCAGTCAAGGCACATATGAGAAGCAGTCAATGAACAACTAAGGTCCCACAACTATGAGTTGATGCTTCTTATCTCTCTCCCTTGCTGTCTCCCTCTCTCTCTCTCCTGCAGATGTACACCCCCCCCAAAAAAAGGAGGCTTTGCTTGGAGTCAAGAGGCCCCAGAATCTCAGCAATGCCACTTGCCAACCATGTAATATCACAGGAGTCACTTCTCTCTGTAAGCTTCAGTGTCCTCAACCCTGAAAAAGATAATATTGACCTCTCAGGGCTTTGATGAGGAAAACTAAGATATATATATTTAGGTATCTACAGAATACCTAGACCACATTTTGTGTTCAATAAATACTTTGAGTATTACTATTATTATTAGCATCATCATCATTACCATTTTATCAGTGAAACTCAAATTACCTTATACACAAATTCATTTTTACTACTTCTCACAACCCTCTTCTGTAAAAGGAGAAAGGACAGACATATAAACGGACTGACCTAAAAACTGAAAGGGATTACTCGGGTCACCAGCACTAAGGACCACATTGAGAGATGCCAGATCCTACTTCCTGGAAGCAAAAACACATGACAATTTTTTACTCTTTATGGAGTAAATAACAGAACTAAAATAATCATTCACCAATACTCATTACAATGTGTGTTGACACCTATCCCTATCTACCAGAAAACAATACATTTCTCCCATGTGCCACCCAGTACACTTAAGCTTGCACCTCATTGGTCAGGACTAAGTCACATGGCCACCCCTAGCCAAAGAGGAACCTAGGAAATCAAGGTTTTTGACTGCCACATGGCTGTCATGAACAAAACTGGACTTCTGAGGACAAAGAAGAAGGGAAGGGGTTTTAGGCAGGAAAATAAGCGAGTCTCTGAAAATGGGCCTTCATGGAAGCATCAGTACAGCAGAAGAATGACTGTTTTCCTTCCCTCGAAAGGGGGAGGGACGTTTTGGTAGAAGCACCTCAGCTTGCTCACCCTTTGTGTTGTTCCATTCCTGGGAAAAGGGCAGCCAAGCCTGACCAGTCCCTGGCCCTCCCTCTCCCTCCTCCGGACAGCCCCCTGCTGCTCCAAGGCCCCTCCAGACCTCCACTGCCCTCGCCACACTCAGGCACTTCCTGTCCTCTTACCGCCTGGTATATGAATCCATTGGAGCAATTATCGCATTCTCGGAAATTTGTCTGATTTGTGTCATTTTCTCCACTAAACTGTCCGTGTCCTATAAAATTTTCTTTTCTGCAGGCCCAGTGCTCCGGACTATGCCTAACAAGAAGAACTCCATAAACATTTCTTGGGTTGGGTGAGAATGGACTGAACTGGAATGGACTGAACTGACTCGCACGGCATCGAAAGCCCAGGACCTGGTGCACCCCCTCCCTCACCCTGCGGTGGTGGCTAATGGGGTGCCTGCTCCGCGCCCAGGAAGGGGGTGACAAGCTTACAAGCTTATGGTACATACAGATAGGTCATATCTCAAAGAGACCATACATTAGCCAGAAAGGAGAATAAAAAAAAACCAAAAGAGTTATATTAACTTATTTCCTCTCCAGGGAACCATGGAGAAAGGCGTAAAAGTCACAAAGTCCCTGTTTACCAAACAAAAGGCTGAGAAGACATTATTCCATTTAAGAATATGACAAATTAGTGAAAGTGACAAAAATAAATAAAAACCTACCACATACTTCAAAAAGTTTCACACTTGCCTAACAGTCAAACTGTAATTGTGAATGTGTTGGCATTTGGCACAGGGTTCAGGATTTCAAGGAAGCAAGCCACTCCATCTTTCATGAACATTCAACAGAAGTGCCACAAGCAGCTTTTGATTAAACTATGATTGTCACAATATATAGAAATAAACTAACATATGCTGTTTTTAAAACAAATTGCTAACCACATCCAATGGTTTCAATTAAAGAATGGTTCATTGCTTACAAAAATGCCTCTGGACCCAACTGCCTCCCTAAAAGTCCCATTGCCTCACTCTAAATTCCCACTGTCATCAGTCATAGATTTGGTGTGGGCCACTTCTGTAGCAAGGAAGTACTTTCCTGCAGCTTTGTCCTGTAGCTTTACCAAATTCAGGGGTATTCTCCTATAAGAAGTATAAATTGAACTGCAGTTATATTAAATAACCTGCTGGAAGACTAGAGAATATTTTAAAGAATTTTTTAGAATGCTAAGATATGTATATCATGGTGTTCTGGCATCGAAAGGAAAAAGAATCCACAAGTATCAAGAAAAGGACTGGTATAGCCCAAGTTCTTTATAAGAGAATCATCTTGTAGACAGGACTCTAAAACCAGTACAAAGAATTAATGAAATTATAAAAATGAAAGCTAGTTAGAGTACCATCATAATCACTTCCAAATCATGATGAAACTTCACCCTTGGGAATTAAAGTAAGGCAGGTAGAGGCCACCGGCACCAGTCCTGCTAAGTCAGGCTCTGTTTCGAGGGGCAACGTGTTAGCCTTTGCTACTCCTAAACTGATTGTTCTGTTCTTTGGTCTCACTGTCTCTCTTCATAGTCAGGGTCCCTCCATGTTCCTCTTCCTCAGAATTTGTCATCTCTCTTTTACCATCAGTGTCTGTCATCTGCTTTCTCCCTCTACCCCGAGAGGCCAAAATATAGAACTCAATGGCATTTTTAGAAGCCAATTGTTATTTTTAAATAAATGTATTATATTTTCCACATTGGTTTTTCCTTATACATTGCCCTTGATTGATTCCTTTGTCATCTAAACTATAATGAACAGTCTATTAAAATAGAGGTTCCTTCCACCCAAATATAAATAAATAAATAGATTCCCCATTCCTACTCTTTTATTTTTATTGATTTTGAGAGAGAGAATGAGAAAGAGGAGAGAAAAACGGGAAGCATCAACTCATAGTAGTTGTTTCCTGCATGCGCCTTGACCGGGCCAGCCCAGGGATTCAAACCAGTGACCTCAGCATCCCAGGTCGGTGCTCTATCCACTGCGCAGGCCAGGCTCCTCACTCCTACACTCCTACTCTTTTTATTTTATTTTTATTTTTTTATTTATTCATTTTAGAGAGCAGAGGGAGAGACAGAGAGAGAGAGAGAGAGAGAGAGAGAGAGAGAAGAGACAGAGAGAAGGGGGGGAGGAGCTGGAAGCATCAACTCCCATATGTGCTTTGACCAGGCAAGCCCAGAGTTTCGAACCGGCAACCTCAGCATTTCCAGGTCAACACTTTATCCACTGCGCCACCACAGGTCAGGCCCCAAACCTACTCTTAAAGACAGTACATCTTCCCCACCTGCCAAACCAGAGAAATACCTCTACCACTTCTGCCTGCGTACAAAAATGCAAGAAAGATCCTCAAATTTCTCTAAATCTATTCACCTCTTAAATGTTCATGCAAATTTCAGGAAGAATCCTATAATAACAGAATAAAAGGAACTTAAGGAGAATGTGGCACAGACTGATTTCCAGCCAGTTTTCCTGGGAGGAGAAAACATGACAAACCTTACAGGTTTGTTTTGAGCATGCAAACAGTAGCTCAGAAACAGTTTCCTCAACAAACTTTTCACACAGACTTGCAAACACTTTGATTAGCATTCGATCTAAATGCAGTAGACTGCCCTCAGTCCTTGTTAAGCAGAGTAGCTGGAGCTCACGACCTATATTGAAGAATTAAAGGAACAAAGGAGAGATTGGCTATCTCTGGGTGTGGGCATCAATAAACAATAATCCATAGATCTTTTTGAATTTTTTTTTTGCTTGTTTGTTTCTTTGGTGTTTGTTTGGGGCATGCCGTATTTTCACAAGAGGTAACAAAGTCAAGTTAGACAGAGAATTGACCTAGGATTTTATAGGTGCACATGCATGTGTTCTGGACATTGGGTAAACTGGCAATGAATATCTAGTTACAGGAATCGCTGTTTCCATGCCTTAGTAACAGACATCACCTATTTTCTGCTGAAAACAACTTCCATTTTGAAAAAACACAGCTAGCTATATGGTCCACATGTTTATTGTAAATTTTCATTCAGACGTCACATTTTCCATCACACCTAAATTAATCCTTCCCAAGCCTCACAATTAAATATAAGTGCTTTCTCTTGTGGCCTTTGTGGTAAAGTTTTGGTAACAGGCAAAGGATAATTTTAATACAAACTGCTGGATCACAACACTACTACTAGAAATGGCTTCTAAGGGTATCAAGTGCATCCTGCTTAAAAAAAAAATGGAATTCTGCTTAATTGGCAAACGGCATAAGAACAAAGAAGTCATGGATGTTCTGGTTTCAAAATCATTAAATCATAATTCTGAGAAGGATACAAAGGTCATCTAAGTTCATGCCTGTATCAACATGGCATGAACTAATCTGTTTATCCATAATACACATACATAAGCAGTTCTTAAATTCTCTGTAAGGTACTCTACAAGCAGCGTGGTGACATACTCAGTAATTAACAAACCTTACTATCACCAGTAGACTATTTTTTATACAGTCCTCATCACAGTGGCATACAAACCATAAAGAATTGTAAACACAGGCAGGTTTATTCCAACTCAACATGCTGTATGGTTCTTTAGAGGAATGCCACCTTAAATAACATTTTGTATTCTTATATTAACCTGCACATTTTCATACATTTTAATATTTTCCTATAAGATAAAGTACATTCATAGCAGTACTTCTGTTTTGAACATGAACAATTTCTATTTTATTTATGTGCTAACTAATCATTGTAAGACAAAGATATAGAACCACTCAGCATAAGAAAAAAAATATTTTCCTAGCCTTACTTTTTATCTCACCATTATTCAACTCACCCTATTAATCACATTTCAATAAGATTTAGTTGGGGAAAAGGGTATCACTTTTTTTTAACTAAAGTAGTTATTCACATTGAATAATTATATTACCTTGCCTTTTCAGCCTTTATTTTCTCAGGCCAGAGTATTTTAACCTAATCAGTAATTTCTGGACATTTTATTTATGCATCATTCAAAGGATATTTCAGAACATGACTTAAAATACATATGAGATATTGCTGCTGTCCTTGGGGCTCTAACAGTACATACTGTTGGAGAGATAGCACACACCTGAATGAAAAGATAATACTTAAAGAATTACAGGACTAAGTCCCTGCAATGTAGATGACACTTGCCACAGGCATTGAAAAACTGGGAAAGTCATCATGAGTTGGTATAAATGCACTCTTTAAGGCTTTGCTGAAAGAAAGTCAACCTATCATTGTCACTGAACTACTGGAAGTAGTAGAGGAAACTCCAATATGTTGTCAATTTACTCTTACATGTCTAAGGACTCCAAGGTAGGTACCTGCTTTAAATAATGAGGAGCATTAGAAGTTTTTTATTATAATAATAATTATTATTGTTTGTTAATGAAATTAAGACATGATGGAAGTCTTATTTTAGATGTCTGTATGAAATAACTCCTCTATTTCAAGTAAGAACCTAAAGGCTCAGAACCCAAATAAGAAGTTGTTGCCTTGGAAATTCAAAGGGAAGGGCAGACACAAGAGGCTTTGAAGGAAATACCAATAGGACTCAGTGAGTGGAGGGCTATGGGAGAAAAAGAACAGAGTAATCAAGGATAATAGAGATTTTTATTATATAAGTAACCAGGATAATGGGGACTCAGTGTTCATAACACCTCCATAAAAACATGATAAAAAGTCAAGTATCATTCCACATCAATGAGAAGGTTATTAAAATAACCCAACATTCTTCCTTCCATATTGTGGTCATGGAAGAATTTGGAGCATTTATTTATAGAGCAGGGGTCCCCAAACTTTTTACACAGGAGGCCAGTTCACTGTCCCTCAGACCGTTGGAGGGCCGGACTATAAAAAAAACTATGAACAAATTCCTATGCACACTGCACATATCTTATTTTAAAGTAAAAAAACAAAACGGGAACAAATACAATATTTAAAATAAAGAACAAGTAAATTTAAATCAACAAACTGACCAATATTTCAATGGGAACTATGCTCCTCTCACTGACCACCAATGAAAGAGGTGCCCTTCCAGAAATGCGGCGGGGGCCGGATAAATGGCCTCAGGGGGCCGCATGTGGCCCATGGGCTGTAGTTTGGGGACCCCTGTTATAGAGTATACCTATAGTCTCCCATGGTTCCTCATCCCAATTACTTCTGCATCAATAATTTAAACTCATAAAAACCTTGAATATAAATCCCCAGTATTAAAATCCCATATGGCCTGTAAGAATCATTTTCTTCAGTCCTTAGCCGGGTGGTTCAGTGGATAAAGGGCTTGCTTGGTACACCAGAGGTCATGGGTTCAACCCCCAGTCAAGACACATATGAGAAGTACCCAATTAATATACAATTAAATGGAACTAAATGAAACAATGAATTGATACTTTTCTCTCTCTCCCTTTCTCTCTCTTTCTCTCTCTTTCCCTCTCTCAAACCAATGAAAAAAAAACTTTCTAAGAATCACTTCCTTCAATATGAGAAATTTCCTAAACATAATACTATTTCAAGACAATCCCTACCAATATATTTCATTCTTTCAGTGGATTCCAATCACACACATACTTAAATACATATGCTCTCAAACACACCACTCTTGCTTCCTGTCTTTTCTGCCTTCTCCATTCACTTCAGTAAACTATATTTCACATTTGAAATTCTGCGCATGGCTCTGTTTTCCCCCCATTTTCCACCCCAAGTCACAATCTCCTTTTAGCCCCAGCACCTGGAGCACAGTAGAACCTTTTGAGGCCTCCTACTCATGAGTCACTATAAATAGCAGCATCATCAACTCTCCCATGACACACATAAACACACTATTCATAACATCTCATGGCACGATAAAATGGAATCACTATTGTAATGGAATAGTCAGAGGCAACAAAAAGCGACATCCTTTCATAATGTAAGAACTTCTACTTGGAGGGCAGTTCTAGGTGACTTCAAGAGAACAGCATTCCAAAAAAAAGGCTCTGTGAGAGGTTTATATACATAGCTAACTAGCTTAAAAAGACTGAAGCACCCTGACTCCGTCCCCTTGCATTCATCAGTGTCACCACGGAATAAATAGCAATTATTTGTACCGCACAAAACACAACATCGTTGAGCCAACCCAGTGCCACCAAAAACATAAGTATGCCAAACATTCTTCCTTTCTGCATAGCACAGTCTTCAAGTTGCTGACTTGTCCCCTCTAAAAGCCCTTCTAACCAGATTAATTACACTGAGAAACACACACCCAAAAAAAGAAAAGAAAAGAAAAGAAAGAAGCCAGAAAGAGATTCTTCTCACATAAAAGTGAATGGCCCATTTGCTTTCAGTGGCCCAGAACTGGGAATTCAACTATTGACTAAATTCAAGGACACACTTGGTAAGCAGAGTCACTTGCTAGTGGCAGGACTCTACACAGAAGAGCAGCATCACAGGAATCGCCTCTGTCCCTATTTCCTTGGACCTTCCTCCTATTAACCAGCATCCAAGCTGATCCCCATTAGCAAGTGAAGAGACTAAATTTAGGTGAGTTCTTCCAAAGGTGCCACTGGGAGCCAGGGGTGAGGCCAACAGCTAAAGCAAAGGAACAGCTAGTGGGTATTTGCAGTAGAAAAGGCCAGAAGAGCTTAAAGAATAGTGATTTCACTCCCGGCAGGGGTCCCCAAACTTTTTACACAGAAGGCCAATTCACTGTCCCTCAGACCGTTGGAGGGCCGCCACATACAGTGCTCCTCTCACTGACCACCAATGAAAGAGGTGGCCCTTCTGGAAGTGCGGTGGGGGGCCGGATGAATGGCCTCAGGGGGCTGCATGCAGTTTGGGGACGCCTGGTAGAGGGAGTTAATTTCTCCAAAGTTTTAGTCTGAAGCAGTTGGCCTTACCTATGAACACCATATGGGAAAAGATGAGCTTGAGAACACGTTCAGAGTAGCTCAAAATAGTAATTGCTAATCACTGTGGCTAACTATGGGCACTCCTTGGTTAAGACTCAGAACACTATGAATTAAGTTCTATCATTATCCCTTTTCACAGATGAGGAAACTGAAGCACAATGAGGTTAAATATCTTGCCATGGTTACACTGCTGGTGTGAGCTGGGACGCAACTCAACCTGGCTCAAATACATGCTCCAAGTACAAGTACCCCTTCCGAAAAGGCAGGCTTTAAGTATCCAGTTATTTAATATAGAAAGCTTGTGTTTCTAACATTAAAGATAAAGTACTTCCTCCTCCTTTGATAAGATAAAAAGACAGAGGGGAGGATGAAAGAAACAGCATAGGATTTGTGTTTGTGTTTTGTTTTGTTTCTTAAAAGGGAAAGAACCTACCAAATTTCACACACATTCCAAAGAGCTCCTCTCTCCTGCGTACAAATTCATTTGGGGGATATGCAAACAGTAGCCACAAAATTTTAAAAATCTTACTTTGTAGCCGAAGTCGTCAAACTTTTTATAAAAATCACCCACTTTTGCAGTGCTGGTCAACCTGGTCCCTACCTCCCACTAGTGAGATTTCAGCTGGTCCCTACTGCCCATGGTGGGCGGTAGCAGAGCAACCAAACGGTGCCACGATTGGCCCACCATGAAAGATGGACTGCCCACTAGTGGGAGGTAGGGACCAGGTTGATCAGCACTGCAAAAGTGGGCGGTTTTTATAAAAAGTTTGATGACCCCTGAATAGTATTGGAATGAAGGGCCTTAGCTGAAAACATTTTAAAATCAAGAAAAAGTAGAGGCCCTGGCTGGTGGCTCTGTAGATAGAGCATCGGCCCAGTGTATGGACACCTAGGGTTCAATCCCCAGTCAGGGCACACAGGAGAAGCAACCATCTGCTTCTCTTCCCCTCCCTCTTCCCCTTCTCTCCCTCTTCCCTTCCTGCAGCCAGTGGCTTGATTGGTTCAAGCGTGATCCCGGGCACTGAGGATAGCTTAGTTGATCCAAGTATATCAGCCTCAAGTGCTAAAATCAGCTCAGTACGAGCACTGGCCCGAGACAGGAGTTGACGGGTAGATCCCAGTTGGGGCACATGCAGGAGTCAGCCTCACTATCTTCCCTCCTCTCACCTTAAAAAAAAAAAAGAAAGAAAGAAAGAAAGAAAGAAAGAAAGAAAGAAAGAAAGAAAGAAAGAAAGAAAGAAAAGAAAATGTAGAAATGCACCAAGAAAAATAAGGTCAGGTTGGGCGAGGCACTGGGGTGTGCACAGGGAAAAGGGGAAGTCAAATGACAAAACCCCAAATCATCTTGGCTCTTATGCAAAGCTACATATCCATTGACCTGGATGCACTAAACAAAAGCAGCTGCCCATTTTGTCAGTTTCCTGAATATAAAAGAAGGACCAACTGGCAGCCTTTGATCCAGGCACACAGAACAACATTCCCTAGCACAGATCCATCAGTTCTGGTACACATCCAAAGAGCTAAAAGAAAAAATCTACCACACAACTGAATGCACGTCTGTGTACACATACCTCGTGAGGTGGTTCCACAAGGGCAAGACATGCGTGTGCAAGGCAGCTGGCACCCCAGGCACTGGTGCGTGCTCAAGCCCACCAAGAAACATATTACGCATCAGACCAAAACGCTGAGCAGGGTGTCCTGTTTGTAGCTCTGTTTCCCAACCCTGTACACATCTCCAGAGTCTCGGTAGTCACAAAGTGACTGTGATTCACCCATAAATATCCCAGGACGTGAACAAAATAAGAAGTTCAGGGATCAAAACCATCTACGGTGGGAAGCTGTGCCGTTTCCAGAGCCCATGCCACCAAGGACCACCTTCCCACCCACTTTCTGGGCAACCCTCAGAGGATAGCAGCTGCTAACTTGGAAAAATAAGAAATGCACCGTGGAGGAGGCAAAAGGATTATTTTTAAGAAAGAGCACAATCTAACTTTTCTCTCCACCACCCACTCCACACCACCTCCTCGTTCCCTTGTCTTTCCTCCTGCTCACTCCTCCATTCCACTTTTCTTCCCCAGCCTCTCTCCCTGTTGCTCGTGTATGACACTTCTCACACGTTTCTTTCTCTGCGTCCCGAGCTAGGGCCGTAGCTCGGACACCACGCTGGGGAGAGCAGCAGCTGTGAGAGGACGTGGGGCTGCCGCTGAGCTCGGAGGGGGGGATAAAGCCAGCTACTTCCTTCCCCAAAGCTCCAAATATGTGAGAATCAAAACATACATTCACTTTTTAGAAGCCCTGACTTGACAGCGAAGCCACAGAGAAAAGACAAAGCATCTGTGTCATAAGCTGAATGAACCTGTTAATTATGTCATCTTCCTCATGTGCTTAAACTCTGGAAGACACTTGGTTTACTTGTTTTGAATGCCCTTTACTGCTCAACCTCATGCTTCTCTGATACGGCTCCTGGCGCTGGGCTGCCCAGGTTTGGTGTGGAGGAGTGAGTACTTGTAACTGGACCTGAAGAAGCCTCATGCCCTGTGGATCACTTTCTTCCATTGCCTGTGTATGACAAGCAACTCAACCTACTCGGGAGCACCTACCCAGGCCAAAACACCTCGTTAGCAATAGTTTAAATAATGAGGTACTCCTCAAAGCAGAGTAATTTAAGAAATAGGACCAGATTTGCACGGTAAGGGGGAAGGCAGTACGGGCAAAGATGATTTGCAAGGATTAAAAACAAGAAAATGGGCTGAACCTTTCTCTACACTGTAAGAAATACTTAGAGAAAGAAAAGCAATGTTTATACATTCACCTGCAGTGATCCAGCCATTCAATCACTCTTCAATAAGCCTCTATGAAGCATATACTACGTGCCAGATACTGTACAAGGTGCCAGAAAAAACCATGAACAGGACAAACCTGATCCCAGCGCTCACGGAGTGAACAGCCTACCATCAGCACAAGACAAAACAGGGGGCTCACAGAACCGAAGGTTGAAACACATACTGCGAAGGAAACAAAGAGCTGAGCAAGAATAACGGTGGAGAACACACATCCTATAGAGCAGTGGTCCCCAATCCCCGAGTCCGTGGGCCATTTGGTACCGGTCCTCAGAGAAAGAATAAATAACTTACATTATTTCCGTTTTATTTATATTTAAGTCTGAATGATGTTTTATTTTTTTTAAATGACCAGATTCCCTCTGTTACATCCGTCTAAGACTCACTCTTGACGCTTGTCTCGGTCATGTGATATATTTAACCATCCCACCCTAAAGGCCGGTCTGTGAAAATATTTTCTGACATGAAACCAGTCCGTGGCCCAAAAAAGGTTGGGGACCACTGCTATAGAGAGTAGGAAGGAAAAGTCGCTCGGATGACACAAAATTTAAAGATGGAATATAAAGGAAGCGGAAAGCTAACCAGGACAAAAAATGGGATGGCTATTCCAAAAAGACAGGACTCCATGTGCAAAGGCCCTGACGCAGGAAAACGTCTGGCACCAAGGAGCTGAAAGATCAGTGTGGCTCAAGGAAAGTAAGCGAGGGGAGAAGGAGAGCCCAACTGCTGAGACACATGGGCCATGACGCCCAACGAGGACTTATTCCAAGGACAACAGGAAGTTGTCGGCAGAGGGATGGCACAGCTCAGTTAACACTGTAGGATGATCACCATTGCCTCTGTGTGGAAAGAGACTTGAAAAATGGTGCCTGTTGCAGGTGTCTACACAAGAGATGACAATTCCCTGGGCCAGAATGTGGCAGGCAAACTTTTCAAGCAGTAGACAGATCCAGCCATATTTTAGAAGCAGAACCAAGAAAAGTCATTGAAAGGTTGTCTATGTGGGTGACATTGAGGAAAGAACTAGAAATGATTCACATTAAGTTACTCTATTTAAATGTGGGGTCTTTTCCAAAGTAGAAGCATCACGTGATGCAGTGCCAGACCCATACAAGAATCTTGTCTACGGGCTGTGGTATGTCTATAGACATAAGTATCTCCAAAGCCTAGATCCAACAATAACAGCAACTGTGTGTGGCTGTTCTTGAGAAACAATAATGGCATACTAGTAGTCAGATATTCAGTAAATGAGTTTTCCCATAAAAGCATTTTATAGTCATGTTGGTGCCAGTTGTAGCTTCCCCAAAATCAAAGGGTTAAATGTCCTTCAATATGTGGGTATAACAAGTGTGACATTTTAAGTACAGCTGCACCAGTAAGCCAGCTACAAATCCATCTTGTCTCCATGACAAACAATGGAGAGACTATACAATCATTTCTAAGAGACCCTTCATGTCAAATTGGATGACACATAACATATTAACTAGCAGGAAAATAACTATAAAATGGAAATTTGTAAAGACTTTTCTTAGGCTCACTGAACAGTTTGGTCCTTAACAATGGTCTCTCCGTGTGATCCCTTCAGAAACCGGGCACACAACACAAGGCAACACTCCCCAGGAAGGAGGCCGCCGAAGGCAAAGAAAATGAACCACCTCTATTGTACAAGCTGTGCTCAAACTAGTCCCCAAATGCCACAGAAAGCGGCAGTACGCCCGTGGTGGGCACACTCATTCTCACTGCCTTTCTGATCGGCTCATTCCCTGTTACTGACCTGCGTATTACTGGCAGTGTCCCATCCCCTTTCCTACAAAATCATCATCTCAAAATCCCATGGCCCGTTCATCTAGGAAGACATTTCTCCCCTTTTACTATTGACAGTGATGATGCACTCTGTCCTTAAATTGCAGCATGGGAGGTGACTGTGAGAGGGACAGGGAGAGAGAGATCACATACACACACTGGGGACAGCACCTCTGATCTGAACTCTGGCCTTGCCGAAGCAGAGAGCAAATCAGGACTGACTGTAGTAATTCCTTTGGAAAGGGATGCTCTCTTTTGTCCCTCTTTGTTATTAACTGTAACCTTTTTTATCTGCTTTTCAAGGACGTTACTTGAAACAGACCCCATTTTTGGATTTTTTTGCTTGTTTGTTTGTTTGTTTGTTTTAGTCACTATATGAAGGGTTCCCTTCAGTTTCCCAATATTCCAATGAAAAGTACATAACGCTTGTCTCCTGCCCTCTGGTCCCTTCTAAGTCTCACATTTATTTCAACACCTTTAAATTTTGACTTAGTGGTTCACCTCCAAACTCCATTCAAAACGTTTATCTATAGTACAGTGGCCCATCTAGACTGCTCCTCTCAGCATAGTATCTTCTAGAACATCTCAGTCACCTGCTCAGTTCCACTAGTGAGACCAGAAAAGAGCCACAGCTTCTCATCACTGCACTTCGCACCCTCTTCTTTAATTCTGTAAATCCACTTTCAACACTCCTGAGCTGCTCCCTCTAACCTGGCCTCTCAGTCCTGCAGTAACTGAACTGGACCTGCATCTCTGCCTCCGCAAAGCATTTTATTGCAGATTGCAGGTCCCATGTTCCAGCAACTGTGGCAAAGAGACGGAGAACATGCAGAGTTCTGCCAAGGTGGAAAGCTGTCACTACGTAACCCCTGTTGGGGAATCTCCCAAAACTGGCATGTGTGTCTACTGCTTCTCACTTCCAATGCACGTGTTCGTTCTCACTTCAGACACTTACCCAGCCAGCCAAACAGTCTCCACATCAAAAGAAACAAAAGCAACACACACACACACACACACACACACACACACACACATAAACACAACCCTAAACACAGTGCCATCACTTGAACCCAAGGGTATTCTTTGGCCTCCTGTTATTCTGTTCTTAGTAACACGGTTATCCAAAGTCTGATATCTAATATGTTCGACATTTCAAGAGCCATGCCACTCCACTCGACATTCTCCTATGACTTACAGGGTGCTTTTCCACTCCTCCTTTTTAAATTACCAGTCTGGCCTACAACCTGGTTAAATGTCACATATAACCCTGTATGCATCATATATATATATTTCTCATCTGGACCTGTCTCAATAGAGCCTATTTCTAAGAAGAAACAATCCAAAAATGTCTTTAAGAATCTTTCAGTTACTGTCGATTACTGTAGTTAAATACCATCTGTAATACTCTGCCCTAGTTCACTAGTCAAAATGCAGACTACACAAGCATGCCTACACTTTGTCAAATCTTTTCTGACCAACTCAGAATTTTACCAAATCTCCTCCTCGACCAACCTGTTGGGACAAGTAAAGCATCTGCACAGACATTACCCTTTAGAGGAGACCATGCCTTGTGATTACACCCCTCCCCACTAGCCACAAGATCCTAAACGGTGTGTTTCCCAAGGATGCAGGTGTGAGGGAGAGAGAGGCACCGACACGCACGGAGTACTCACTGAGTGGTTTCAGGACACTACTGCTGGATTCATCGGCGTTTTCCACGTCTGACTTGTCAGAGTAGTTCTCAGAGATCCTCTCCTTTTCCTTCTTTTCTTTGTGCCCTGCCTTTCTCTTGTGACGTCTCCTTCTCCTGTAGCTCTTCGGCACATGGACCCCAATGTAGATGGTGTGGTGGCCTAAACGAAGGTATACACATCACCCGTCATTTGCAATCACATTCTCTGCTGTATGCAAATTGCACCAGATCCACAGGTCAGAAGACAATGCCTGTGAATTCAACATTATTGTTCTCTATAGGACACATTAACTCCAAAATTTCAAAAATGAAATCTCCTCCCAGTTTTCAGTTAGCTAGAGTGTAATTCAACCTATTCGTTGGCACAGAGATTCAGGGAGGGTGTCCCCTAGTTTCTATCCAGAAAGGCTACTTTTGTTTAGGAAAACCAAAGAATACCGCCATGGCAATCAGAGCCCCTTGGTTCTAGTCGGACCTCTGCCATCAGTTAGAGATATTACCTTGAGTGTGTCCCTTGAGCATTCCAGGCCTGTCTTATCATCTGTATAATGACAGACCTAAATGGGGTAAACCCCAAGGCCCTCCAGTTCTAACCTTCTATGAGTCTGAGATTATACTCAACAGGGTGCTGGGAAAGGAGCTCTTGGAGCAACAAAAAGTAAAGATCTAACTCAAAGTTGAAGAAGTTGTTCTGGGCCTTGGCTTGTGGCTCAGTGAACAGAACATTGGCCTGGTGTATGGCTATCCTGGGTTTCATTATTGGGGTACACAAGAGAAATGACCATCTGCTTCTCTCCTGTTCCATCTTCCCCTTTCCTCACTATTCCACTCCCACAGCCAGTGGCTTGATTGGTTCAAGCGTGGCCCCAGGTGCTGAGTTGGAGTGCACCAGACTCAGGCACTAAAAATAGCTCGGTACTGGTCCTGGCCGATTGGCTCAGTGGTAGAGCATTGGCCTGGCATGCAGGAGTCCCGAGTTCGATTCCTGTCCAGGGCACACAGGAGAAGCGCCCATCTGCTTCTCCACCCCTCCCCCTCTCCTTCCTCTCTGCCTCTCTCTTCTCCTCCTGCAGCCGAGGCTCCATTGGAGCAAAGTTGGCCCAGGCGCTGAGGATGGCTCTGTGGCCTATGCCTCAGGCGCTAGAATGGCTCTGATTGCGGCAGAGCGACACCCCAGATGGGCAGAGCATTGCCCCCTGGTGGGCATGCCGGGTGGATCCCGGTTGGGCACATGCGGGAGTCTGTCTGACTGCCTCCCATTTCCAACTTAAGAAAAATACAAAAAAAAAAAAATAGCTCGGTACTAGAGCACCATCCCCAGACGATGTTGCTGGGTGGATTCTGTCTCACTATCTCCCCTCTTCTCAACTAAAAAAAGAAGGAGGAGTAGGAAGGAGAAGAAGGAATGAGAAGGAAGAGAAAGAAGGAAGAGAGAGAAGGAGAAGGAAGGAGGGAGAGGGAGAAGGAAGAGAGAGAAGGAAAAGGGAAGAGAGAGAAGGAAATGGGAGGAGGGAGGAGAAAGAAGGAGAAGAAAGGAAGGAGAAGGGAGAGGGAGGAAGAAGAAGAAGGAGGGAAAGGGAGGAGGGGAAGAAGAGGAGGAGGAGGAAAAAGAAGTCATTCTGCTGGGGATAAGGGTTCACACTAAAACTTTTTTTTTACCCAATCAGCAGAATAGACTTAGAACTGGGGCAAACTGAGAAATGAAATAGCACATACTTGGACAGAAGACTTTAGAAATACTCCAATGTTCACACTAGGAGGCAGCTACAATGAATGTCAGCTACAGTGCCATTCTTTTCTTTTTTTTTCGTTTCCAAACGTTTCTAAAAACCAGTTGTTGCTATGATAAAAATAATCCCAGCCAGCAAAAACTACCTTGAGGAGAAGAGCATGAGGAGAAAGGATTGTGGAGCGCTCCCTCAGCCCAGAGGGAGCGCACAGCTGACAAGCAGTATTATTTCAGCGAAATCTGATAGAAGAAAAGGAAAAGTTCCACATCCTTTTTTCTTTTCAAATTGGGAAACTTTTACTTTCACTTTAGGTACAGCTTAACTTCTGAATGTGGAAACCACCATTTCAGAAGTAATGTAAAAACCTTTTTTTTTTTTCACTACCTTTTAGAGGGAAGAGTTTCCTCTTCCATTCTGGAATGGACCTTGATGACCCCAGACAATGACGCACCTACATGGAATAGCTGAACATGCAGTAGATCTGCTATCAATTAATGTGAATTGCTTTCCACAGTTACTCATTTAACATATCTTAAAAACACCATAATTCACAGGGGTGTTTCCTTAAGCTGGAAGCATTAAAACAATTATGTAGTTATTCCAGAATGCAGAACCTGGAGTGAATGGGTTAGCATTCAAAAGAAAACATTTGATACTTGGAATGAAGTGGGCGGCATCTATAGGAAGCATGAACTTCCCCCTCAGCAAAACAGACACCAACTCAACTGCTACAAAGTACAGTGAAATTCTCCTCACAGAAGGTGTACCAGTGAGAAATACATAATGTCTAACCATTCGCAAGCAAATTGTTCTCATGGGAAAGTTATATTACACTAGGAAGTAGGAAATGTCTCAAACAATGTGAATTAAGTAACAGTGTCAATTGTTTCCTGAGTCCCGGCTACTGAGGGAGTCCGGCAGCTTTATCTCAAGTCTCACACAATATACGTGAGCAAAGCCAACCAATTTCTTTAGGAAAGCAAACACTGAAAGCTTGGTTGCCTTCATGCAGGAATTAGGAAAATGTCATAGAAAAATTTAGAAGTTGGAAGAAAATTTTAAACCTGTCACATTATTTTCTATATCTTATCAATAATGGCAACTAAGAAAAAATGAAACTTAAGCTACACTAGTTATGTGGATGTTATTCAGAAACATTTTGCAATATATTTACCCAAATCTGTATAGCACATCTAATAAATCATTTACAGGACCGTCTATCCTGGCTGATGGGATTTGAAGGTATGATTTCTGGCTTTCCAGTGTTGTTGTTCACCAAATGAAAGGGTTAGAGCTATTCAGAAAGTGAGCTTTCAGAGCGCCCATGGGGAGAAATGTACCGTACCTTTTGGAGCCTAATTTGAGTTGTCCTCACTACAAAACCGGTGCCATTTTATTCCCAGTATGCTCAGAAGCCTGCTCCCCGCCTCCTGAGTAAGATTCTGTTTGTCCCCTTTCCTGCAGCGCCTGCCTCAGATGCCACCCCGCTGCCCCCCACCCCCACCCCAGTACACACTCTTCGACAGGTGGGGGGAGGGGGCTTGCGAATACGAGGCTGGTCTACTACACCTGATTCCTTCCAAGACAGCCCAAATTTCAGGCATTTTTTATTACCTTCATTGAGGTATAATTTACTGTGTTTTCCCATTGTTGGGCGGATAGAGTGTATTATGCTCACTTTGTTGAAGAGGCCGTTGCCCAGGTGATATTAATGTGTGTTGAGAATTGTTGTAGCCTGAGGCTTGGTTTTGGGATTAAGCCTGTCCCACCCTTTTTGGTGTGAGGTGGTACAATCCCATCATGCCTCATAGAAGTGATTTTGTGTTGGAGACTTCCCCGTTGTGTATGTTGGATTGGGGGTTTGGATTTCTACACTATAAAATGGGAACGGGGCGGGAGTTTGCTCGCTTGGTTCCTGAGGTTAGCATGAGAGAGCAGAGAGAGTAGAGCCAGCAGCGGGAGGAGGCCACGTGGAGAAGGCCAGGAAAAGCAGCCAAGATGGCGGAGTGCTGAGTGAGATGCCAGTTTGTGTAGTGTTTGTATCTGGGATAAAGAAGGAGATGGGGAACTGAGGAGAATAAGGCTGGTGAGCTAGAAACCTTTGATTCTAGGAAACTCGGATAAGTCAGTGGCTTTGTGAGCACTGAGTGTGACTGGGTTTTGGAGCCCAGTGTGTATTTTTACTTGCCCGCCGGGTGCAAGGTAGGATTAAAGGCTATGGCCCACCAGTTTTTGGCTCCATGGTTTCTTTACCGACTGTCCGAATCCAATGCGAACCTGCATGGGCCAGGCTGCTCTGATGGTGGCCCTGGCCTTGACTGCTGGCTTTACACCCATGTATAAGACGCACCCTTTTCAAAAAATTTGGGGTCTAAAAATTGGGTGCGTCTTATACATTGGTTGTAGATTTCTTTTTTTGTTTGCATTTCCATAAATGGAACTGAGGACGAGGCAATATATGAAAACTGATTCGTCATCAGACACAGATGAGGACAAGCTAATGGCTGGGAGTTTAACAGTGAGTGATGAGGAGTTGTATGAATTTTATGATGAATAAAACTTGATTTCAATAACTTGACATAATACATTTTTTTTCAAATTTCGGGCTCCAAAATTAAGGTGCGTCTTATACATGGGGAAACACGGTACATGTCATAAAATTCACACATTTAAGGGTACAAAATCAGTGATTTTTTACTCTGTTTACAGAATTGCACAACCATCACCATTATCCAGTTTTAGAACATTTCCACCCATCCAAAGCAAGACCCCCTCGTGCCCATGGGCAGCTACTCTCGGGCCTCACTCCCATCCCCCACAACCACTCTTGGGCTCTTTTTTTTTTTTTTTTTTTTTTTTCTGAAGCTGGAAACGGGGAGAGACAGTCAGACAGACTCCCGCATGCGCCCGACCGGGATCCACCCAGCACGCCCACCAGGGGCAATGCTCTGCCCCTGGCGGGGGGGGGGGGGGTCGCTCTGCCACGACCAGAGCCACTCTAGCACCTGGGGCAGAGGCCAAGGAGCCATCCCCAGCGCCCGGGCCATCTTTGCTCCAATGGAGCTTTGGCTGCAGGAGGGGAAGAGAGAGACAGAGAGGAAGGAGGGGGTGGGGGTGGAGAAGCAAATGGGCGCTTCTCCTATGTGCCCTGGCCGGGAATCGAACCCAGGTCCCCCGCACGCCAGGCCGACGCTCTACCGCTGAGCCAACCGGCCGGGGCCTACTCTTGGGCTCTTTTGACTCTCAGGGATGGCCTCCAGGAAACTACAGCTACCTGGTCCCCGCATGGTTGTAAACTTTGTGTGGGGCTCCCTACGGCCAGGAAAGAGCAGCGCTCCCCGGGGGAAGAGGAGGAGCTGCCAGAGGAAGCCAGGGCCCTGAGCAGAGCGACTCCACACTCCCAGAATCTTCCTTCTCCTCTCACACACTACCGGCAATGAAGACTTCCTCTTCCGTCCTGTCTGCAGGTAGGGGGAAAAGAACGTGGTCTTGAGGTGAAACAAACCTTGAGGACCTTGGAGATGGTGCCTGAGTTCAATCCATTACTTCCTGACTTCTATCCACCTCAGTTTCTCTGTCCAGGAAAAGAGGAAGGGCAGCCGGGCTTGGGTGAGTGGCTTGGGCAAGTGCCCTGGGCGAGTGGGGCTCGGGCATGCTCTCCCAAGGGGAGGGCCGCAGACTTCACATGCCGTCTGTGCGAAGTAACAGGAATACCAGAAATCAAGTGAGCTGGAACGTGAGCGTTCTCGCCACCCCCGCGGAGCACCTGTCGTCAGGAGCGACAGAACAGCACTACCGAGGAAAACAGGCTGCTGCCGATAAGACTGTCACGGGATCTCAGTATTTACTTTCATAAAGATAACTGTACCTGTCTCAGAGATAGATCATGAAGATTGATGGCTATTTTTAAAATCACAACTCAAAAAGTGACAGCAAGCTCTTAGGAAAGCCATAGAGGTTGGGGGTGTAGAATTATTTTACATGTAAAATGAAAATGAGAAATTTGACAGACTTTCCAATCCAGCAAAGGTCTACAAAACAGTAAGACACTCAAAGAACCAGGAACAGTAGTCTCCTGATTAACTTATAAGAAAATTTCAGGGTTTTTTTTTGTTGTTGTTGTTTTTTAAAGCTTCTTGCTAGAAATGTCAGTAAAACTGCTTCTGGAGATAGTGTAAAAAGAAGGAGAAAACTTTTTATATTTCAAACTTTTTATGTATTGATTGATTTGAGAGAGAGAGAGACAATGATTTGTCGTTACACTTATTTATGCATTCATTGCTGATAGCTTGATTCTTGTATGTGCCCTGACTGGGGATCAAACCCACAACCTTGGACTACATATCAGAACAACGCTTTAACCAACTGAGATATCCAGGCAGGACAAAAATATTTTAAATAACAATAATTCATAAGGAAAAAGCTGTTGTTTAAAATATTATTAGAATAAAGCTTCCATTCTTGCTGCTCAAAATTTTGTAAACTCCGAGAATTGACATGTGACAGTGTTCATTTAGGTGTGAGTCAAAGTGTACTCAGTCCCTGACTTGGCAGTGGCCTCAATATCATGTATTCAAGTAAATACCCTGCATACCTTTCTGACAGATGGCGCAAATTCCCCAGAAACTCCGCATGTCTTAGGACTATCTCACAACCCATCCCTCAGCCAGTACTACTCGGAAGAAAACATGGCTTTCTGGGTAATCTCTGAGTGTCAGCAGCTCTCACTGGCTGATCCTCATTTCTCCCCACCCTCACCTGCTCCCCCTCAGATGAAAGATGAAGGGCTGTGGAGCTATCGAGTCCAGTTCTCCGAATTCCTGAGATATTTCTAAACTCACATCACTGATTGTGGCTATCATGTTTGCAGGCCAACAGAGAACCCTTATGCTGAGTGACGCTGGAGTCACTCAGGTTAAAGAGACTTCCACAGATACCCACTTCGCTACCAAAGATGATTTGAGGCTATGGAGAATCAAATGCATCAAACAAGAAATAAGTTTTATACCAGGCAAACAAGACTGTGCTGTTGACAACATACACCTCTATATGCAAGACAGATCTATTAGCTCCTTCAGGAAACACGTTGCTGCATTTACAGTACATACAGATGATAGAAACCATTTACTGAGCACCCACAAATGTGCCGGGTTCTGGCTAGGACACTTATATCTACTATTTCGTGCAATCCTCACAATGGCATACATTAAATACTACTATTATCCACATTGTTCAAGCAAAGAAACTGAGGTTCAGGGAAGTAAAGGATATTGTTACCACATAACTCATTAAACCCTACAGAACTCTCTCAGGTGTCAATATCAAGACCAGAGAGCACTTCATCACTGCTTTGCTGGTGTTTTGTTTTTGTTTTGTTGTAATATGTACTATATTTATACTATCATCAGTCTTACAACTGATTATGTGTCCTTCATCATGTTGACTTCTAGAAATAGAAGAAACAAATCTTGGGCCAGTCTGTGGTGGGTAGACAGTTTCATGACATGCATTTTCTATACTAACCTCACTCTTCTAAATTTTTAATCATTATTTCCCCTTGACACTAACCTTTTGGGAATAAAGCGGTATATAAATATCTTTTACAATCTGAGGTGGCAGTACTGGGGGTTGAGGATGGGGAGGGCCGGGGTGACTGTGGGGGAAGGTAGACTTCTGGGCAAGGATTTAGAAGTATGGTTTAGACCCCAGCATCACCACCCCACCCCACCCCGCCATCCTCATCCTTACTCTCAGCCCCTTATAAACATCTCTAAACACCGAGAGATAATCCAGATTTGATTTTTTTATCCACGACTGCAATTTCTATAACCAACTAAATTTCCTACCTGTCTAGTTTAAAGCAAAGATTCCACTAGATTTAGCACTTTATATCATTCTTTTTAGAACTAATCAGCAATATTCCCAAATATATCTTATATACTTCTTCCTTGGCTTACCTGAAGTAACCTGGTCTTACACTAAGATGCCTAAAACATGGTATGGCTATTGCCAAGAAACATGAAGTGGAAAGAAGCAAGATTAAGAGATATTTATTATTTCTTTTTAATTATGAAAAGAAAAATGTAGAAGAAGCAAAGACCCTGGATGAGTGATAGATTATAAAAAGATGCTATACAAATGTTGGAGAGGCTGTGGAGAAAAAGGAACCCTCATTCACTGTTGGTGGGACTGTAAAGTAGTACAACCATTATGGAGGAAAGTATGGTGGTTCCTCAAAAAACTGCAAATAGAACTACCGTATGACCCAGCAATCCCTCTACTGGGTATATACCCCAAAACCTCAGAAACATTGATACGTGAAGACACATGTAGCCCCATGTTCATTGCAGCACTGTTCACAGTGGCCAAGACATGGAAACAACCAAAAAGCCCTTCAATAGAAGACTGGATAAAGAAGATGTGGCACATATACACTATGGAATACTACTCAGCCATAAGAAATGATGACATCAGATCATTTACAGCAAAATGGTGGGATCTTGATAACATTATAAGGAGTGAAATAAGCAAATCAGAAAAAAACAAGAACTACATGATTCCATACATTGGTGGAATATAAAAATTAGACTAAGAGACATGGACAAGAGTGTGGTGGTTACCAAGGGTGGGGGGGGGGAGGGAGGACATGGGAGGGAGGGAGGGAGAGAGTTAGGGGGAGGGGGAGGGGCACAGAGAACTAGATAGAGGGTGACGGAGGACAATCTGACTTTGGGCGAGGGGTTTGCAACATAATTTGATGACAAAATAACCTAGACATGTTTTCTTTGAATATATGTACCCTGATTTATTAATGTCATCCCATTACCATTAATAAAAATTTATTAAAAAATAAAATAAAATAAAATAAAATAAATAAAATAAAAAGATGCTATAAAAGCTTTACTTCTTGGGCCAAAAAAAAATCTCAAAGATTTTTTAGAAGTACATGATTAAAAACTCTTAAACAGAATCACAGTGCAAGTCCAGATGCTATAGAGATTGTGTGGCTGGCACTTCATAGAATAAGAAATAGATCAGTATGGCCCTGGCCGGTTGGCTCAGTGGTAGAGCGTCGGCCTGGTGTGCAGAAGTCCCAGGTTCAATTCCCGGCCAGGGCACACAGGAGATGCGCCCATCTGCTTCTCCACCCCTCCCCCTCTCCTTCCTCTCTGTCTCTCTCTTCCCCTCCCGCAGCCGAGGCTCCATTGGAGCAAAGATGGCCCGGGCTCTGGGGATGGCTCCTTGGCCTCTGCCCCAGGTGCTAGAGTGGCTCTGGTCGCAACAGAGCAACGCACCGGAGGGGCAGAGCATCGCCCCCTGGTGGGCAGAGCATCGTCCCCTGGTGGGCGTGTCAGGTGGATCCAGGTCGGGCACATGCGGGAGTCTGTCTGACTGTCTCTCCCCGTTTCTAGCTTCAGAAAAATACAAAAAAAAAAAGAAAAGAAAAAGAAATAGATCAGTATGTATAATCCTGAACACTTTGATCAATGAAATACAAATAACTTATAAGGGAATTACAAATTTGTCCATAAGCAGCTCTAATAAGCTGTAATTAAAGTAACATTGCTAATTTACTTGGGTATAAGTATCAGCTTGTGAAAAGAAAACCCCCTTTCAAAAGGTATGTTGTCATTTTGCAGTGAATTGGGGGCAAGTCAGTCCTTGAGGAAGTGTTTGCATAAGGCCCCACACTCCAAATTTACATCACTATGCAGGACAATAGATGATTTCTATTTTTCTATTTTGGATAAAGGCAACTTTCTACATGGAAAAAAATAAGGCTTATGTTTATCAATAGATAATTACATATGTAGTTTATTTCCAGATCATTTGAATGCTGATGAGTAGTCTATTAATATTAATGTTGCCAGTCACACTAAGAATCAGGCATGCAAGAAAATAAATAGTAAAAGCCATGAAAACAGGGAAATGCTTTTCTTCCCACTGAACTGCATGGGAATGGTATTCACTGAAAGCTTCTCAAAAATCCTTCAGGTGACCTGAGGGTTCCCCAAGCAAGACTGATAAGAAATCTCAGCTTGTTACCTGGTGTTTACTGAACACAGTACTTTTAATATTTAATATTTAATGATGATGATGATGATGATAACAATCTCTAGGAAAACAAACAGCTACAGAACAAAGGTCTCAAAAGGGAGTCAACTCCTGTTCTTTAATTCAGGAAACTTCTGCACCTGACTTTTAAAAGCTCATTTTTAAGCAAAATAGTTCTAAAGTCTATGGGTAAATGTGAGGACCCCAAAATTACAGGTTGAAGCTAAGCTTTCAATACAGTTTCCATTACCAATAGCTTAAAATAGAAGCAAAACTGACCAGCACTATTTTTTAAAAAATCAGAATTGGTGAATATTTTTAAAGAAATACAACTTTATCATGTTCAGCGATCAATTATTTGAAAATATCTAGGCTGGAACAACACTTAAAGATACTACAAGAACCTATCTTAATGAATAAACAGGACCAAGAATCACCTTTATTTTTTTATAAACTGCAGTTCCTAAAGGACTTCACAATCTCTAAAGCCGATTCTCCAAAAAACTTTTAACTTTATTCATATCTATACATATAAAATATTTATATAATATAACCTGTTTTTATATTTCTATCCCTATATTCCTCTCTCTTCATATACATATATACATGTAATCTGTATAATTTCTTTTATATAGAGGGAGAGAGAAATCTTTATAGACAATCCAAATCAAAGGATGTCAACAAAGTGTCTCCCACTTTGATACACAAACATGCCCCATAGTGCTGACCCCTTTTCCCCCATCCCTTTCTAAAAGGGAAAAACACAGCAGTATCTCTCCTGATCTGCACCCTCCCCAGCCCTGATAATAATGTGTGAACCCTCTCCACTCTCCAGCAAAGGCACTCCAGGGCGTTCACCCTGAGCAAGTCAGAACAGTCAACTGTAGGTCAAGTCTAACCTATCTCTCCCTCCGGAATTTTACTCATTATACAGAGTCTAACTGTTCAACAGAAGCACCATCTTCCACAAACTCAGTCTTCCCTCCACTTGTCCAGAAGCAGGTGCCTGCCCTGGGTAGAGCCTCCCCCGGAGCTTCCACACGGTGAGTGCCAACCCCCCGGAACCAGGTCTGTTGGTCCTTGTACTTACTGAACAGAGTAGAGTGGAGCCAAAGGCCTAGGAAGACCAATGCCAGACAGGGAAGCACTAACAGCAAAGAGGGGCCACTCAGCAGTAGGAGAGGAACCCCCACTCATCCTATACCCCAAAACCCTGAAAGAACGGTCAGATTTTAATGTGCAGTACACATGCAGTCAGACAAAATCCACCTGTGAGCCAAACACAGAGTATTGACAGTTTCCATTATTTCTCTTGTGGTCACCATTTGCACAACTGAATGGACAGTAGGGCTGGAAGAGAGAAAACAATGGCTAATCCAATGGACATTGATAACTGGATTTGCAATTGCAGCCAGAGAAGCAGCTTAGAGAGACACATAAATGCGTGCATTCACTCTCTCATCCCCACCACATTGTCCATCTCCGACGCTATTATGGCTTCCTTTTTAGCACCAGCCCATGCTTGGAGGGGGCAGAGGAAGAACAGTCCTTAGTTGCTACAGACAGATAACCACATAGTCAATGCACTCATGACTAATCAGGTCAAATATTTACTATTAGTCACATAATTTCCACCTCTCCCATACCTGTAATATAGATTAGACATGGATAATGTCAAAAGTCTAAAACAATGACCAAGAACTAGGGAAAGTGCTACAAGAGATTTAAATTAGCCCAGTTAAACCCAAGCCCACAATCTTCACGGCTGTGGATGTCTACATACACTCAGAATAGAGAAGAATGGCATTCACAGACACAACAGCACATAGTCACATTTTCAGCCTTACATGACCTTAAACATCACTGGTTTAACCTCTTAATTTACCAGTGAACCAACAAAAGCCAAATAGTTAATGATGTAGACACTGGGACTCTTAGTCCTGGATATAAGGTTACCTTTCCTACTTTCCTACTACCATGATAACAGCCCCACACCACCCCCCATCTACTACTATCTGCAGAGCAAAGCCTGGAGAATTTAAAAAATGTGTGTGTGTGTGTGTGTGTGTGTGTGTGTGTGTGTGTGTGTGTTAATCAAGTTAGTACTTACATAGTTACATAGAAGAAACAATGGCTCAGGAACTCTCTGAAAATATTTCTCTACACAGAATGACAAGTTTCAACCCACAACCTTTAATTCCATAAACTGCCCCACAATATGAAGTTCTGGCTGTGACATCTGTCTTCCCACTTATCACCTGCAGTCATTCAAATGATGAGGCCGGCCAGGCTTGTATCTTCTTCCTCTCTCACTATTTCAAAAGCTGTTCCAACATCCTTTCTTTCTTTTTCCTTTCAATTTTATTTTGTATTGGTTTTGGTGTATAGTTTAGTGGTTAGACAATCATGTACTTTACATAGTGTTCCCCTCAATGTTTTTAGTTCCCCTCAATGTTTTCAGTAACCATACACAGTTATCACAGTATTATTGACTGTATTCCCTATGCTTTACTTAAATCCTCACAACTGCTTTGTAACTACCAATTTGTAATCCTTAATCCTTTACCCCTTTCACCCAGTCTCCCAACCCCTACCCATCTGGCACCATTAGTTCTCTCTCTGTGTCCATGAGCTTGTTTCAATTCTTTTTTTGTATTTTTCCAAAGTTAGAAGCAGGGAGGCAGTCAGACAGACTCCCGCTGACCCGGATCCACCTGGCATGTCCACGAGGGGGTGATGCTCTGCCCATCTGGAGCGTTGCTCCATTGCAGCCAGAGCCATTCTAGCACCTGAGACGGAGGCCACAGAGCCATCCTCAGCGCCCGGGCCAACTTTGCTCCAATGGAGCCTTGGCTGCAGAAGGGGAAGAGAGGGACAGAGAGGAAGGAGAGGGGGAGGAGTGGAGAAGCAGATGGGCCCTTCTCCTGTGTGCCCTGGCCAGGAATCGAACCCAAGACTTCCACACGCTAGGCCGATGTTTTACTGCTGAGCCAACCGGCCAGGGCTGTTTCAATTTCGTTTGTTCATTTCTTCTGTTTTTTAGATTCCATATAAAAGGAAAATCACATGGTATTTGTCTTTCTCTGACTGCTTATGTCACTGTGCATAATAAATACCCTCTAGGTCCACCCACGCTGTCACAAATGGTAAGAAGATTTCATTCTTTTTTATGGTCAAGTAATATTCCATTATATATACATACCACTGCTTTTTTTTATCCAGACATCTATTGATGGGCACTTGGGTTGCTTCTATATCTTGGCTGCAGTGAACACAGGGGTGCATGTATTCTTTCAAATTAGTATTTTGTGTTTCTTCAAATAAATACCCAGAAGTGAGATAGCTGGGGTCTTATAAGGCAGATCCATTTTTTATTTTTTTAGGGAACCCATACTATTTCCCACAGTGGCTGCACCAGTCTGCATTCCCACCAACAGTGCACAAGTGTTCACCTTTCTCCACATCCTCACCAACACTTATCATTTGTGGACTTATTGACGATGGCCGTTCTGGTTCCAACACTTCTTTTTCTCCTTTCACTTCTTCCTACTTCCTGTTCTTCCATGTGCTGCTTCTCATCCATCTCCCTTTCTCAATTCCTTTCCTGCTCCAGAGGGAAGAGACCTCCAGCACACTTTTCTGGAATGAGCGCTGCTCTGGGAAAGTCAGGAGGCCTGGCACCTTGTCCTTGTTATTCCGATTACTATCAGCCTTACCGCGAGCCAAGGACTTGAACCCCTCCCGGGCTCATCAATCCATCAGCAGGTTGAGAACATCGAGCAAAATTTTCTCTACAATCCTTTCTAACCCTAAAAGTTCTATACCAATGCTAAGTCTTTTAATTGGTTTAATGTAATGGAGCACTTAGAGGGAAAGGCTAAAAGTTTTCTACCATTTCTCAAAGTCTCTTCCCAACTGCTTATGATGATAACTTCTCTTTGGACCCTCTCCAGTCTACTCCAAGTTGACTCTTCCCTAACAATGCCACCCTAATTGCTAACAAAAGTCACCGATCACCTTCCTTCTGCCAAATCCACTGGCTATTTTTCGGTCCTCAGCTACCTGATTCCAGGCAGCATTCAGCACGGTCGTCACTCACTCCTTATCGAAAGGGATGGTCTCTTGGCCTCAGAGTAACCCTCCTCCTGGTTTGCCTCCAACTTCTAGGATTCCTTCCCAGTATCCAAATGTGGGCACTCACAGAGCCCAGTCCTGTCCTCTTCTCACTCTAGTCCATCAGCCAAAGAGATTTTTTTTAAATGCAAATTTTATCTTTTCACTTCCCTGTTTCAAACCCTCTGCCAGGGCTCCACAGTACACACTTAAAAGTCCTAAATCTTTAGCATAGCATAAAAGGCCATGAATTATCTGGCTGCAAAGTTTTGCCTCCTCAAAATGTGCCTTTTGGGGTATTGATTTTAAGTTGGTTATTAAAAAACAAAAGCCTCAGAAAGAACCCTTGACCTTATCCCCTTTCCTGCCTAAGAGATTCAGATGGAAAGGCCCAGTCCTGGAAGGGAATCATAGCATACTCACCTTAGTATTAGAAAGGAAAGCTCCAAGCAAGGATCTGTTACCTAGATCCCCACCACCACCCCATTGTTTCTGGGTGGCCTAGCAGGAATTTGTTGACCACACATCCAGCTCTGTCTTGGCTACCTGTAAATTGCCTATCCCCCTTCCCAATCACAGACGCCTACGTCCTTATCTCCATACTGGCATATAAGCCTCAACTGCCCAATGCATTTGCAGTCTCATTCTTGTGCCCTACCCCTGGTGTGTATTTTCTCCTATTCACCTGTCTCTGTTCATTTGAGTATTAGCCCAGCTAGAAGAACTTAGAAGGTTGGAAGAAAGCAAATTGTTTCAACCTCCACCCAACTCAGGCCACTCTCTCCCTGTTCGCATGGCCCACCACACAGGCCTCTCTCCACATCTCACGAGTCCTATTGTACTTCTCTCTCGCCTACGAGTCCTTACTCCCGCCTGCCTGCCCGGATGCTTCCTTACCTCGACCAAGTTAACTCGTCTTCATCCTTGAGATCTCAGTGTCACTCTATGGAGGAGATATACCCTGGTCTCCATGTAAACTCACCCACACACATGATGCACTCTCTAAATCACCAGATCAATCTTGTGTCCTTAAATATCACCGGTTGATTTGACTGAACATTAATTGTGGCCCTAACAAGAATATATTTATCACATTCAATGATATATATGAGCCTAGAAAAACAACATATTAGAGCTCATATCTGCAACTGTTCTTACCATTTTCATAAGCTAGAAGGGGGAAAAAATATTGTCCATCAGTTAAAGTTAATAAGAACAGTTAACCAGATACTAATATATTGATTTATGGGTTATCAGAGATCAGTACCAGCTTTAGTCTGAAAGCATTCTGCGGTTATAGCAACCACTGGCGAGAAAGTGTGAAACAGAAAGATAAATCATCTACAGGCACTAGATCCAGGGGCGATGAATCTTAAATGTACAGGGTTCATCCTGGAGATTTCAAATTAGCTTCCTTCTACTTCTGGCAAAACTAGGAAATAGGGAGCTGTGAATGCTATTTCTTTGTACCCAAAACCAAGATTCAGAAATGAACTAATCTGTCAATGACTTACTGTGATATTATCCAAGAATTCTTAGCGCCTTGCTGTAGGTGGGTCAAGAGATAGGTTAAAACTGCGCTTTGCATGAAGGAAATGTAACCAAGCAAATAGGAGTGGCCTGTGTCACCCAGAAAAGGACAGAGTCAGGAACAGAAACAGGTCCTGAGGCTCCTGGTTCTCTACACCCTCTAACGCACGCGCAGAATGAATAAAAGCACCTGAACAGGCCCTGGCCGGTTGGCTCAGCGGTAGAGCGTCGGCCTAGCGTGCGGAGGACCCAGGTTCGATTCCCGGCCAGGGCACATAGGAGAAGCGCCCATTTGCTTCTCCACCCCTCTGCCGCGCCTTCCTCTCTGTCTCTCTCTTCCCCTCCCGCAGCCAAGGCTCCATTGGAGCAAAGATGGCCCGGGCGCTGGGGATGGCTCTGTGGCCTCTGCCCCAGGCGCTAGAGTGGCTCTGGTCGCAACATGGCGACACCCAGGAGGGTCGCAACATGGCGACGCCCAGGATGGGCAGAGCATCGCCCCCTGGGGGGCAGAGCACCGCCCCTGGTGGGCATGCCGGGTGGATCCCGGTCGGGCGCATGCGGGAGTCTGTCTGACTGTCTCTCCCTGTTTCCAGCTTCAGAAAAATGCAAAAAAAAAAAAAAAAAAGCACCTGAACAATCTGGTACCAATTTAATTTGTCAAATACGTGTGTCTACTGGATTCAGGCATGAGCCTGAATCTGTACTAGCGATTCTCAACCTTTCTCATCTCATGGTATACATAAACCAATTGCTAAAATTCTGTGGCACACCAGAAAATATAGTTTTTGCCTGACTAAAAAAAAATAAGGTATAATTTTGATTCATTCACACTGAATGGCTATAGTTGTTCTGGCTGTTGTCTTTTTTTTTTTTATTTAGCAATCTAAGGGAAAAGAGGTTAGTGCCCCTGACTATATAGGTACTGCAGGTTTTAAAAATTCTTGCAGCACACTGGTCAAAAATCGCCGTGCTACATCCAAAACATTTTCTTTATTTTTCAGTAAGGATAAAATTACTTGCCTAAAAAATTTAATAATCAACTGGGGTGGGGCTGGTGATTTAACCAACCTATAAATTTGCAATTCTGACCTTATAGAGCTGATAATGTTGGTCAGTATTACTAAAATTCAAAACCTAGTTTTACTTCCAAAAGTTCTGGCCTGGGAAAAGTTAGTGAGCTTTCCACCATGAACAGTCAGCAAAATAAAATCTCAAGATGTTTAACCCTTTGAGTCGTACGAACATTCCTGTGCATCCTTGTGCCTCCTGACCATCCAGAGTACGATCGTACATGTGTAAGACAACATTAAAAAAGGCAAATGTATGTTCTTCTTGTTTCTATAAATTGGTTATCAAACAAATATGATTTTAAGTTAATATAACTGGAACTGGAACTAATTTCATTTCTTGAAAAAAACCTCAGTCCTGGGGGTCAGTGAGCATGAAAAAACTCACTACTCGAAGGGTTAAGTAGAGTCTGTTCTCCTTTCAAAGTCAACAGTATAAAGAAAGGTGAACATACTGGGTAAAACAATTAGGATAGCTGCCTTCTCATTCTGACTCTATGGAAAAGTAAAAACAATTAACTAGATTGAAAAGCTTCTGCAGCTATTCAGAGAAGGGAGTTATTTAAGTCACCTATATGTACTGCTGGTTCAATGGATGTCATTCACCACCCTCCCTGCCTTCACTTTCATCCCACCTGGCAATCAGCAGCTTCAGGGATACAGTGTTTGGAACCTTCTTTGAACTCCTGTCATGCATGACAGGCTGTCACCTCAGTCGCCTACATGCAACCAGCCCAAAAAACAAAATCCCATTAGCAAGCTCACCACAGCAACAACGGAACTCAACTGAGCTTTGTGCCACCCCGTCCTACTCTTACTCTACTCTCCCTAAGTCCTGATTCTCAATTCCCACAGTGATTCTGAATCTTGTGATGGTAAATATGGGGAAATATTTTGCTCACTTTCAAATAGATAGTATTATTTCTATACTACTGCATACTCTCATTTAATTGGTCCCTACTCTACATAAAATATGTTGATATACATTACAGAGACATATAATAGATTTTTGAATCCTCTTCGTTGGTGGAAAACTACTATTCACTTAAATCTGTTCTCTAGAAGAAGAAAATTTGCATGCTATCTTAGGCAATGGGCACACATTTATATTTTATTCTAAATTTTATTTTAATTTTATATATTCATTTTAGAAGGGAGAGAGGAGAGAGATAGAGAGAGAAGGGGGGAGGAGCAGGAAGCATCAACTCCATATGTGCCTTGACCAGGCAAGCCCAGGGTTTTGAACCGGCGACCTCAGCATTTCCAGGTCGACACTTTATCCACTGTGCCACCACAGGTCAGGCTATATTTTATTCTATATTAGGGTTAATATGCCTCTTTTTAGAAAAGGAGGCCAGGTAACAAATCATAGGCAATGTGTATCAGAGCAGTCTAACTATGAAAATCAGCTCTCACACCCAGAGGTCAAAGGGAATCGGAATTTGCCCAAAAAGAAATAGACAGCAGGCCCTGGGAACCCTCCCTTGACCATTCCAGCCTGCCCTTTCCAACACACAAAGCATTAGGTAAGGTTAGAAAGGCAAAGGCTAGATGTTGATAAAAATGAATTAAGCAACCAAAAATCATTTAGGCCAGTTAAAATTTTTGGAATGATATTAATTCTTGGCGAAAATGAAAATTCCTGGTGAGGCTGTTATAATCAAAATGAAAAAAGAACAGAGCGGTCAGGTATAACGCACCCACGCCCAGTGCCAGTGGTCAGGTATAACGCACCCACTCCCAGTGCCAGGTATGGCAGCAACAGCATTCCTGGCAATAACCCCAAAGTCCTGTGAGGAATGGCATGTCCCACTACGCCCATTTTACAGAGCAAGACATCCAAACTGGAAGTTTCGTCCTTTGCTTACGCAATGATTTGGCAATAAAGTTTTAAATCGTTATTCCCAAATTGATGCTTAGTCACTGTGCTCTAACAACACACGAATAAAACAAATGATACACAGTCCTCCCCCTCCCCACAAAAAAATCAAACAATATGTCTCAAAACTATGACCAGATACAAAGCTTCTAAAATGAAACTTTAGACAAAGAAATTTATAAACATATTTACTGCAAGGGTATCATTTCAGAATGTCTGAATCTTTGCTAAACACAACCCAAGTACCAAGTTGAATTTTTTATGGCTTATTGACATAAAAGAATGTAGACATGTAGGACAAAAAGTGGCTTCAAGAGGGCCTTTGCCCATACTACGTGACCGGGGAACGCTCTACATTTGGAAAACTCTGGAAAGATTCCAGTTTCAAAAACCCATGGCCTTATCATCAGATTTCCCTGAACCTTAAGAAATCTGGATACTAATATGTATCTCCCTGACACAGCAGGAGGTGTCAGAGAGCTTCCAAGCTAAATGTCGCCTGCTTTAGGCCCTCTGGCAGGCTTTCAGCTGAGGCCATCAGGAGAAAGAGGCAGGGTGTTAGGAAAGGGTTGTTATGGCTTCAACCTGCTCTGGGAAACCCAAGTTTAAGTAGCAAACCTTAAACACCTTGGCACATTTCTTTAAGATCTCCAATATGTGTGTACATTGTTTCTTTCAAGAAGGCTTTTCCTTCAGCAGCATTTGCCCAAGTGTTTCCTCTGTACACACAGTTTCTGAGAAATTAGAATGAACAGCAGAGAAGAGGTCAGCAAAATGCAACCGGACACTTAAATCCAGTGCTCAGAATAGCCCAGCCCCAACCCCGCCCCCCTTCCCACCCGATAGGTTTTCGGTCACTCCTTCTCGGCAATCACATTTTTACCGTTGTAATTATTAACAAATGTCTACCAGGCCCCACTTTTTCTTTAGAATACTACCTCCTCTGATACACATAAATACATCGTCACAATATCCTCTAGTGAAAAATAAGTTTAAGTCATTATGATTTCATGTCTATAAAATGTTGAGATTCTGACTTTGAAAAAAAGACAAAAGCTACCATTTCATCATTTTTGTCTCTCTCCTCAAAAAATAGAGAAGGAAAAAATATAAGGCAGAGGTGTTTTGGAAACTTCTTCTTCTCATCAATATAAACACATAAATGGTATAAATGTCAATGATCTTTGCAAACTCAAACAGTAGTAACAGCAAGAGTAGGATCACTAGGAACTATACTACTAAGAAGCAAATTTCTAACTAAAAATTAAAACAAAGATATTAGAGTATTATATAAAGTAATTATACTTGATTTAGTTTATAGAATATGTTCATTTATTCGTTTTGTTAATAAATATTTGGTAAATATATATTCAGCTCCAGACAGTGTCCTACTTCTTTTACTTTTATTTTCCTAAAAACAATACTCTAGCAAAATTCCATGCATTTTCTTTTTTTAATTTTTTTAAATTAATTGATGTTTTAGAGAGATAGGAAGGGAGAAAAACAGAGAGAAATACTGATGTGTTATTCCACTTATTTATGCATTTGTTGGTTGGCCGTGTATTTTCCACCACACTCTCTTAATGTCCATCAGTTGACATGGGAGTCTGCATAATTATCCTTCCATCTAGACAGATGAGAGCTCAGTTTTTTGGCTTTAGTTTCAAATGGAAGAGGAAAGCCACCACAATGTATCAGACTATATATGAGAGCACTGATCAGACTTCAGAAATGGAGACACATTTCAGCCAATATTGTCTTGCTGTACCTTCTGCTTCCTGAGTTGCTGGTTAGACTTGATGTTAAGAAAGGGCCCCTCCTCAGAACGTCAGCACTGCCAAGGCTTGCTGGGGAGTTACCTATCCCTGCTGAGCCAAGGCCTTATCTCAAAGGATAAGGTGGAGTTTGCTCTTTTCCTCTATTGAGAAATATGAGATTGTTAAGCAATCTGTTTACATCATACAGATCCAAAATCCTCGCTGGCTCTTTTAAGGATAAAACATCTATAAGATATCTTTCTGTTTAGAAAAAAAGCTACCTGGGGCTCTTTCTTCCCATCTCAACTTTGGTTCACCCCACAAAACTTGGCAATTTTCCCTGTGTATATGTGTTTGAAATAAAAACTGAGCATTATTCTCACAGTAGGCACTTCTGGGTCATTCTGGTTATATCAATTTGTCATCTACAGACCACTTCTGTGAAAGTGCCTAGGTTGGGCCTGACCAGGAGGTGGTGCAGTGGATAGAGCGTCAGACTGGGATGTGGAGGACCCAGGTTCGAGACCCCAAGGTCGCCAGCTTCAGCGCAGGCTCATCTGGTTTGAGCAAAGCTCACCAGCTTGAGCCCAAGGTCGCTGGCTTGAGCAAGGGGTTACTCTGTCTGCTGTAGTCCCACAGTCAAGGCACATATGAGAAAGCAATCAATGAATAACTAAGGTGTCACAACAAAAAACTAATGATTGATGCTTCTCATCTCTCTTCATTCTTGTCTGTCTGTCCCTCTCTCTGGGACTCTCTCTCTCTCTCTGTCTTGTAAAAAAAAAAAAAGAAAGAAAGAAAGAAAGTGCCTAGGCTGGACATAGAGCCTTTTAGTACAGAAACAAGTATGATATCTTAAATGTTAAAAATTTTAAATGGGGCCCTGGCCAGTTGGCTCAGCGGTAGAGCGTCGGCCTGGCGTGCGGGGGACCCGGGTTCGATTCCTGGCCAGGGCACATAGGAGAAGCGCCCATTTGCTTCTCCACCCCCCCCTCCTTCCTCTCTGTCTCTCTCTTCCCCTCCCGCAGCCAAGGCTCCATTGGAGCAAAGATGGCCCGGGTGCTGGGGATGGCTCCTTGGCCTCTGCCCCAGGCTCTAGAGTGGCTCTGGTCGCAACAGAGCAACGGCCCGGAGGGGCAGAGCATCGCCCCTTGGTGGGCAGAGCTTCGCCCCTGGTGGGCGTGCCGGGTAGATCCCAGTCGGGCGCATGCGGGAGTCTGTCTGACTGTCTCTCCCCGTTTCCAGCTTCAGAAAAATAAAAAAAAATAAAAAAAAATTTTAATGGTATATGCACAGTAACCACTCTGTGCCCAAAATGTTAACTTTGTTAACTTTACCAAAACATTCACAGTATAACATAACCAATGAAAGAACAGATACTTTTTATATTCTTTTTTTTTTATATTTACTTTTATATTCTTTTTTCATTAAATTTATTGGGGTGACATCAGTTAATAAGATTACATAAGTTTCAAGTATACATTACTATGGTACATGATCTCTGTATTGCATTGTGTGTCCACCTCCCCAAGGCAAATCACCTTCTGTCACCATATATTTGGCCCTCTTTACGCTTTACTACCTCCCCATCCCCTTCCCTCTGGTAACTACCACTCTGTAATCTGTGTCTGTGAGTTTTTGTTTGTTTTTCAGCAAGAGAGTAAGAGAATGAGAGAGAGAGAGAGAGAGAGAGAGAGAGATAGAGAGATAGACAGGGACAGACAGACAGGAGAGATGAGAAGCATCAACTCATAGTTGTGGCATTTTAGTTGTTCATTGATTGCTTATCGGGGGGAGGGAGACCCTCTACCTAAGCCAGCGATGATGCCTTAACTCTAACCAGCGACCTTTGGGCTCAAGCCAGCGACCTTTGGGCTCAAGCCAGAGACCATGGGGTTGTGTCTATAATCCCATGTTCAAGCCGGCGACCCCACGCTCAAGCTGGATGATCCTGTGCTCAAGCCAGTGACCTCCGGGTTTCAAACCTGGGTCCTCAGCATCCCAAGCTAGCGCACTATCCACTGTGCCATTGCTTGGTCAGACGAGTTTTGTTTTTTCTGTTTTTCTTGTTTGCTTGTTTGTTGCTTTCAGTTTTATATCTCACATGAGTAAAATTATATGGTTCTTCTTCTCGAGTGGTTACCAGTGGGAAGGAGGTGGGGAGGTAGTAAAGGGTAAAGAGGGTCAAATATTGTACATGGTGACAGAGATTGTCTGACCTTGGTGGTGGGCACACAATGCAATATATGTTTTTACAAGGGAAAATAAAGCTTCTCTTTATTTTAAAGATTATAAATTGATACCTGGTTACCTTTTTAAACAATATATCTTCACACCACTAACACAAACCCACAAGGCAAATTATGGGAACATGAGGTTTAGGCCTTTAAATATATCCCGCATAGATAAACTCATTATTTAAACAAAAGATGAGTTACTCCTCTTCTGACTCACTGTGTTCTTAGTGAGTTTTGCAGTTGATGGTATTGTGTTGCATTTTCAGAAGGCAGATTAAGTGCCATGCCACCCACTGAGAGTAAAGGGGAACCAGGTGAACTGAGGGGGCTGCTGACATCGAAGTCATCATGCTCTCCAGCTCTCCCCTGCTCAGGAGTCCAGCATTCGCTGGAACTGGCTCTTCTTGCCTTGAGGCTGAACTAAATTCAACCCCCCCTCCAATTTTGCGGGCCTAAGAAGAATTTTAAACGCATGAAGACTTCAGAGTAACTAGAGTTACTTGACCTTTGTCACCCCAATAATCGCTTAATGGGAGTACATCTTACTTGTGTAATTCCTTTGAAAGACAAAGTTTTATGTTAAGTTTACTTCTGCCAAGTATCCTGCAATATGCTTCAGCCCATGTTTATCCTAGAAGCAAGAGCAATAACTACTTGGATAAAAAAAACAGTTTGTTTGGTAATAAAAAGGTAAAGTGTACCAATTCCTTCAACCTTTGAATTTCTCATTCTTAAACCTGGAGCACTGACTTCTGCCATAAATGTACCAGAACCCAGCTACTTCAGAACAAAGATGACAGTTCACTTTCTTCAGATACACCCTTCTCAGTGCAGTTAAAAATATGAGACAGCCTTATGCCTTGAGGAATACATTCCCACTCAACATCGAACGAATCCCTATGAGAGGTCTTGACAGTCAATCCTCTGCATCTTCATTGTCAACCACTGAGAATGACCATGGGTAAGTCATCAAACCCATGTCCACTGCAACTTCTTTACACTTTCACCGAGAGTTACTATAAAATTTAAGTGCTCCCACCCCCACCAGATGAAGTCAGGTGAGAAAATGGGAGGGTCCATTGGGTGGGCACTGAATTAGAAACTGATAGTTCCTATTGTAGTTTCAAGACTTGTACTGTAGAGGAGGCCGTCCTGTTGGGTATCCTCCGTTAATAATGATACCATAAACAACTTTCCCATAGGGCCTCAGGATTCAACAACAGGCAACTGGCTAGACACGCCTTGAAAGAAACGTAATCAACTCAGGCTCCAAACAGCATGAAAGATAATCATTAAAATGAAAGCCTCAGAACAGGAAAATACACAAAATCCATGTGCTAAGTTTACACCACAAAGTCAAATGATTTTACACATATTTCTACCACCTTTTGTTGCCTTTTTTGTTTTTCCTTAAAGAAACCTGGCTACAGATTTGTGTGCTATTCGTTGCATTGCTGTCTTAACTTTGTGCCTGAAAACCAAGGGCAATACTTCAGGAAATTAACTTCTTAGTCAAAGCCTTAAGAAACCCACGTATGATGTCCTATTGCAGTAGGTGCTGCCAGTCCTACAGCCCTTATAAACTCAAGAAAGGAATTGACATCTCCTGTTAACTTAGCTAGGACAGTATTCTCAAGGAGAATACACACACACACACACACACACACACAGAGAGTACAGTTCATTCTCAAGCTTCCTCATTAATATTTCTACTTTAATTGTCCTAAAACTATAGAGTATCCACTCAATCCTACAATACTTCTTATATTCATTTCCTGTAACTTTAAGATTCTTATCTCCTCTTTGACCCTAGGACAGTGACAAAGTCACTACAATGGAGACTTAACATCTTAAAAATTAACACTAAAGAATCGCCAGACAAAAGTTGTACTATGTTGCTTTCACTAACTTGACATTTTCCCACAGTCATGCTGTGTAAGTGCAAGGAACCCATAACACAATATGAAAGAAAATACTGTAGTTTCCTTTTTCCTAAGAAACTTAGGTATCAAATTCTTATTAGTCTCAAGAGCATAAGCACAGGAAGTAGCAAGGTGGAGGAGAAAACCAGCCCTCGGACACTCTATGGTCAGAAGAAACTGACTAAGGAAACGTGAGGGGGAAAGAAACACAATGGTCACACTATTCAAACCACACCAGGTGGCACAGCGACATCACCTGCCTGGAACCAGTCTGGCTGAAGAATCACTCCAGAACACACAATAACACCCCAGTTACCCTAACCCCCACCGCCCTCTGAGCCAAGTTTTTGGTATCCATTAAATGTTTCCTAAGTGGCACTAATCAGACTAGAGGTCCCAAACACATATAAATTGTCTCTCAGGTGATTTTAACGGGCACATTTTATGACACAGTTCACTTGCAAGTTTCATTTAATTTTATGAGTACCATTTATTTTTTAAATCTCATATAAATATTTATAACACCTTGTATATTTGTGATGCCCTCATATATAATTACTTTCATAAATATTAAATAAGTCCTGCTTTCTCACTATCAAATAAATAGTATTATTCCATGTTATTGACAAGTCAAGAGCAAAGAAAAGAGAAGACACACTGAAGCATCATTTAACTCTTATTTGTTTTTTAATAAGCACTGGGGAGCATTATTTTCAAAAGGGGTCCTGGAGGTCTTATTAAGTAAAAAAAAAAATGCTTGTCTATCTTTTCCTAACTAGGACTCATCCATGATTACCATTCTTTATATCCTCAGCTTAGACCCATTTTCCTGGCAACAGTGGTTTCATTCACCTTCTATAACATCTGTTTCTCTACCCTGAAAACTATAAAAAAGAATAGAAGATTCAACCAAATACATTTATATAAATCTTGCAGCTTCGTTGAATTAATCATTGGAAAGTGGTTTATATTACCTGGCAAAATATTTTTCACAAAGAGGCACCTGCTTCAAAGTAAGAGCCCTACCCTCTTTTTTTAAACCGTGCAGGACTACACTGACTCAGATTCTGATTGGTCCAACAAAGTTCTCAATATTATTTTCTGTATTGAAGCAAAATGTGGAGAGTAATGAAACTCCATAGAAAAGCTTTGATTTTTAACTTCAAAAATGCAAGATATATGAAATGGATGAATGCTACAAGATTATCTAAAAAGACATATGTATATGAATATATACTTCCCCGGACCCATAAAGCTCACCTTCCACTTCTTCTTCATCACACACATGCTTGAGGAAGGAAGCCCCTCTGTCCAGGACAGCTTCATCCTCCATCCTATAGTAATAAAAAAGAAAAAAAGAATGCTCAGACTTCTCCTGGAGGGAGCCACTTGAAGCAGCCCAGCTTCTGGGCAGGTTGACCTGCAAGCCGCTGGTCATGTTAACAGGACAGAGTCACTCTTCTTCTGGTGACGGCCACTTCCTCACGCAGCTCCTCTCCTCTGGTGGCAGAGAGCATGCCGGTCCCACATAGCTTCAGCTCGAGCCTGGCGAGGGCTCCCACACAGACAGGTGAGAGAAACTCATCTCAGTCCTGCAGGCTGGAGGTTGTTGGTTCTCCCCTTTGGGGTTTGCAAAAAAAAAAAAAAAAAAAAGGAAGAAAGAAAGAAAGAAAAAATACCAAGAGAGGAAATTTGGTGTGTCTGGAGTGCTCGTGATGATCGTTTGTGGAAATCCAGCTTCAGTGCTTAGCTCTTTAAACATTCACTGCATGGAAATGTATACCCTCACACACACACATGCACACCCACCCACAGACACAAAGCACCAGGGAGGGAGGCTAGTGCACAGTGGGAGCCTCGCTTCCAGCCAGCCTCTTAATCCCAGCACAGCCCAGGATTCTCTGTTGAGTGGCAAGCTTTGAGTCACATGTTGGCCTTACGGAAACCCGACATCTGAGGATTATCCAGCCACTCGGCTTTGGCAACAGTCACATATATATGCCACCCATTCATTCATTTTCCACATTCTTATTACACCTCTCTCTCTATGTATATCTGTCCTGTTAACTCTTCCCTGAAGGGCACAGAGTTCTTCCTTTTGTAGCCACATTATGCTGTCCTCCTGTGTCCTTACATAATAGGATCTACTCTGCAATATGCTAAATAAGACCTCAGGATCCATCCAAGGAAAGACAGAGTTTTTATGACCTCCCAATGCCAAACATGTTTCTAGTTTATAGAATGAGTTAAGGTTTATTTCCTTATTCTGTGACTCGTGTTCATTGCATTAACTTTGACATACAGAATTCCATGAACTCTATTTATAGTGAAAGCAGAAAGAAATCCCAAATTGCTCAAATGCTGCTTGTGTCGTACCGGTCTAGAGACAAAGAACTTTTTCTCTGGGGACAGCTGCTCTGTGCCGTACCGTCCATGAGCTCTGCCAGAGCACCAAATGTTCACTCTGTATTCTAGTCATCCAAATATATGCTCAGGCAGTGAATACTGTAGGTCTGTTTTGCATATTGTCTGTATAACTTATTCCTGTGCTTCAGATATTCGTTATAATATGTGTGAATCCTCACTGACTTCACATTTCCCTCCTTTCTATTTTAGGAGCACATCCATCTCACAAAGAAACTTTCTTAGCACAAAATGTCAGAAGTTTGGTGTCAGGTAAACCTGGGTTTCAAAACTGTAGTTACAACACTTATTATTTGTATCGCTTGGAGCAAAGTATTAACTGTTTGAGCCTCAGTGTTTCCATCTATATAATTGGAGGTAATAATGCCAGCCTTGCAGGACTGCTTTGAGCTTCAAACTAGGTAACATGAAAACACTCAGTTTTGTGCCTAGCGCCTAGTTCATAAGTAACAATGGTAGGTTTCTTTCCTTTCTCCTTATTCCTTTCTCACCCTGACCTTTATTGGTAAGCAATGCCATTAAAGAACTCATTACCTTTGGACACTTGCAGAGTATTTTCCTTCCAGGATCTGAAAGAGACATGTCTGCAGTAGTTCATCCTGATATGTATAATATCTATTTCCTTCTCTGTATTAAAACTAAAAACATAAAACTAAATGCAAATGAGATATGGGTCAGCCATCAGGATTATAGTAGGGGGTAAAAAAATAAATGCCTTGAAGACTTGAAAAGTCGAGTCTTTTCCCAGCCCTCTCTGAGCCCCTCCCGCGCGGAGTAAATGATACACTGATGTACTGATTCCGCAAGTGCTATGCTCTGGCACTCTGCAGAGGGAGGGGAGGGGCATCTGTGAACAGGTCAGACAATTCCTAAGAAACTAATAATAGATAAACAAGGTAATCTTAAGCAGCATTAAATGCTTTGCAGGAAATAAAATTAGGCAAGGGGCCAACTGGCGTAAGGTGGTTCAGATGAGACTTCTGAGGAGAGGACATTTGAGCAGAGAAAATAAATGATATGAAGGAACCAGGCATTTGAAGACCATTCCAAAGGGAACAGCAAGTGCAAAGGCCCTGAGATGGGAACAATTTTATTTATTTATTTATTTTTATTATTTATTTATTTATTTACTCTTTTAGATTTTATTTATTCATTTTTATTAGAGAGAGAGGGGAGAGGGGGGGAGAGAGAGAGAAGGGGGAGGAGCAGGAAGCATCAACTCTCATATGTGCCTTGACCAGGCAAGCCCAGGGTTTTGAACCAGCGACCTCAGCATTCCAGGTCGATGCTTTATCCACTGCGCCACCACAGGTCAGGCCAAGATGGGAACAATTTTAGCATGTACCAGAAACAGAATATTGTCCGTGAGGTTGGACAGAGTAAGAAGGTCCACAGTAGTACTACCTGTAGGACTCAGGGCCATGCAGGCCGTGGTGGGCAGGCAGAATTGCAGGTGTTCTGGGAGCCACTGAGGGGTTTTACTTTGTTCTCATCTACTGATAGGTAATTGACATCATAACACTATATTAGTTTCTGATGCACAACAGGATGATTTGGTATTTGTATACACATCAGTCCCTCCTTATCTGAGAGGGATGTTCCAAGACACCCTATGGATGCCTGAAAAAACTGGTATTACTGAACCCTATATATACAATGGTTTTTTTTTCCTAGACATACATACCTATGATAAAGTTTAATTTAGAAATTAGTCCATTCATTGTTATGATAGGTCTTAGCAACCTCAGCATACTATATTTTTTTCTTTCCTTATGAAGCAAAGACTTTTACTTTTTCACTTAAAGGAAGCCCTTTACAGCTTCTCTTTGGCATGTCCGAATTGCTAGCATCGGTACTCTTCTGCTTTGGGGCCATTACCAAGTAAAACAAAGGTTACTGAAACACAAGCACTGTGATACTGTGACAGTCTATCTGATAACCCAGATGGCTACTAAATGTGCGGTGGAGAGCGCAGAGAGCGTGGACAGGCGAGACAGAGGGATGATTCACGGCCGGGGTGAGACACAGCAAAAACAACGCGAGAGCTGATCACACTAGTTAGAACAATGCACAATTTAAAACTTCTCAATGGCTTATTTCTGGAATATTTCGTTTAATAGTTTCGAATCCCAGTTTACTGTAGGTAACTGAAACCATGGAAAGTAAAGAAGGGACCATTGTATTGTGAAATGATCACAACCGTAAGTCTAGTCACCATATAGAGTTGCAAATTTTCTTTTTCTCTATGACGAGAACTTTTAAGATCTACTCTTTTGGCAACTTTCAAATAGGCAATACAGTATTATTAACTGTAGTTAAGAGTGTTAAGATGGAGCCGTTTCGCCTTTTTTAAAGGATTGCTCTGGCTGCGATGTGAAATGTAGATGATGAGGAGGCCACAGAAACCGGGGCACTGTCTCGGGGTCCAGGCAAGGCTGTGGTGGAACCAGCTCCGGGGAAGGAATCAAGAGTTCTTTTCTGGACACTTCATGGTTGAGACGCTAATTATATGTGAAAAAGCAACTACCCCGTACACAATCAGACATCTACATATGGAGTTCAGGAGCCTAGGCCTGGGGATAAAAATTGGAAAGTCAATGAATAAAGCTGGTCTCTGAAGCGATTAATAGATGAGATCATCCAGGAAGAAAACGGAGAAATAGAGGCATAGACTTAAGAACAAGTGCTGGGCATGCCAACATTTACAAGCAGAGGAACAAAAGCAGTCCATGAGGTAAGAGGAAAACCAGGAAAGAGTGACGTCAAAGAAGCTGAGAGAAGAGGAGAGTACTGCCCCTGGGAGGCCAAGAAAGATGGAGGCAGAGAAGAAAAACGGGATTTGGCATCATGGAGGTTGTTGGTAATGATGACCAGAGCACTTAAAACATACCATACACTGTGCTGGGCACACCGACAGCACCCAGTCATTCCCTTTTCTCTTTCCTGTCCTCTTCCATTCGTTTATTCAATAAATATTTACTGAGTACCTACTAGATGTCGGGCACACTTCTAGGCACTAGAGATACAACAATGAGCAAGACATATAAGGACCCTCGTATAATTACACCTGCCTTTTTGAAGACTCTTCCAGCCATCTGGGAGAGTCAGCCCAAAAGGCAAGGACCCAACAGTGATACAGTACTTGGAGACATAGATAAGGATGACAGCTTAATGGGGAAATTTCCTTAAAGGACCTCAGAAGTACAATAAAACCCTGCAGTCCTGGACTACTTATTGCACAGACATTAATAGAACTGTTTCCCCTTTGAAAAACAGAGGTTAGCCCATATTACTTCTCAGAACTCACCCTTTCCAATTCTATCAATCTACAATCCAACACAATTTCCTATAGGACATCATTTGTACACCCCACCATTCATCAAGCTGGTCCTATTTACTTTTTACATGTTCATATCCAAGCCCTTCCCAAACTTGCATGCAACACACAAGCAAAGCCAAAATAAAGGAAGGAAACCAGTAACAACTGAAGGACACACTGTTACAACTATAACAAGTGTAGAAAGTATGTTCGTGCCCAGAGCCCTGGTCCTAGGCTCAGACACCCACCCAGCCTGACGGAAACACTGTCCCCGAGCTCCATCTGAGTGAAGAGTGAGAACAATGATTGCTGCATTCCTTGGCTCTCTGATACATATTTCACATTCCCTCCAAGACTATACATAGCAAGTAATTAGAAACCTAGTCCCTTCTGATGGACACTGCAGAGCGTCTGCAGGCAGCCTCTTCCCTGTTGGAAGCGAGACAGAGCGAGTGTTGCCAGCTAAAAACACAAATCTGCACGCCCACGGCAGCCTTCCCGAGCAGCCCTCCCATCCTCCAAGCTAGTCCACCTGGCACATCTGGGCTCCTGCACAAAGCAGAGGGCATTTAGGGCTTGTTCCATCTTTCCAGCACAAGTGTCAATTATTTGGGTTTGTGTCACCCCCCTAAAACTTCTCATCAGTTGCTTGCTATTATTAGGAAGACAAAGATATCTTTTAAAACAACCGTCTGACTCAACCAGTTTTCTCCTCTATCAGTGGAAAGAAATTAACTCATCGAGTTCCGAATAAGGCCCCCAAATCCACTCTTAAAGTGTTTCTTTCACACAAACTGCCGTGGCTGAAAACAGAGAAAGGGAAGAGCATGCTTCTAAACTGCTCCGCAGTTGCTCACGTCGCCAGCATGAGGCAAAGTTCAGAATAGAATTGGAAGCTTCTCACCAGCATCACGGGGATAAGGGTCAGACCAGTCAGTACAAAACCCACGTGGGGCCAATAGCGCCTTCCTTCCACAGGACCTGAGAGGAGTAGGGAGACCCTTCCTCACAGGTCCACTCCCAACGCGGGGTTTCTCTCACTCCCTGTTACTCGGGGACACTAACATGATTTCACCGCAACACATGACAAATCTGCTGCCGAACGGCCAGGCTTTCAGCAGCCAGTCCTAATCACGGAGCAGGCTCGTAAGAGTGACTTAAGCCCAGCACGAGAAACATTTGTGCAAAACTGTCAGCTACTGGGCCTTGGGCACCCATCTGCATTCCACCCCTCTGGTTTCCCGCCCCCAGAGCCCTTGCCAACTGCCAACGTGCTCACCGGCCAGTCCGCACAGCGCTAGCAGCTGCCACTCAGCCAGTCAGCAAGTGGCAGGAGGCCAGCACACAAGTTTCAGAAGCAAGCCTACCCCGTCACAGCGCTGCTAAAGGTCGAAGGTCTCTGGGTGTGCTAGCCTCTCCGTTCACCTCACTTGCCCTCCCACTGCCCTGTCCCCGTCCCTCCTCTGTGAGGCCTCCCATGGTAACATTTCGCTCGTCTCTATAGTAACAGCATCTGGTTTCAGGGTTATAACGCTGTACAGAACAATTTTCTTCCTAACTTAAGGCCTTTGCCAAAGGATGCACTAGCAAAAAAGGCTGCTGCTAGAGGGGGAGCCAGCTGTTCCCCTTGTCACTCCCAGCACGCAGCCACACTGAGAGCTGCAGGGTCACAGCAGAGGCAGCTCCCTGACCCTGCAAGCAGAGAACAGATCGCCCAACCTCCACACACTGGTCTGTGAGTAGAGGACCGGCTCTGAGACCTGCAGGCAGCCCCAGCCCCAGAGCTGGCCTGCTCTCCTCCACACCCTGCTCTCCACCTAACCAGGCTGCACCTGGGCTACGTGACCAGGGTGCTTTCTGACTACTTCCCAAAAAGGCACCAGAGGGTGGCACCCTAGGGAGCAGATGAGCTCCAGTTCTTAGCATGTCCATACCTGAACTGGACACCACTGGCTCCTTCCATGCATACAGCTTAAAAGTTTATTAGTTAACCTCTTATTTAAACTCATCCCACTTCATCCTCACTAGCTGGCTCTGTTTATGACATCCGGCGAACCCCATAATCTCTCACTTTACAACAGCTTTCCTGTGCAGAGCAAATGTTTAAACAGTTCTTTGCACACATGCCCACACACACACTGAAGTGACGCATGCAAGGGAGTGGACAAGTACTAGGAAATGAAGAGTTTATTATCATTAGCCGTTGCTGCCACGAAAATTATATTTACAGTGCTCGTAAGGGCCCTCACTTGAGGAATCAGAGGTGATTGTCTCAGGTCCCAGAGGTTGAAACCAGGCTGTCCCTGCTCGCTGGCTGGTCTTAGATCCAGATGGAAGGCAAAAATCAGCATTTTCACAGGTCTTTTTCAGGAACTACACAGAATGCAACAATCCTATTGACATCTAGAATCCTGCACTCTCTCACCCGTCTCTGAATTCTAGTCCCTATTTAAATCATTTCTAAGAAGTGGGGAACTATTCTCATTACAAATCATTTGAAAACGTGATGTTTCCTTTCAAACTTTTTATACTGCCCCGCATTTTCTTGATGCTGTGTTGTTCTGGAAAATCTGCTGTCCACGTTTCCAACATGAAGAACACTAGCAATTCTCCAAACCACAGGCAACCGGGGAGAGCAATCGCAGCGGCTGCAAAGAGCACTGCCATCTTTTGGCAGCATGTGTTCACTACAGGGAAGCGGAGGGTGGGGCAGAGGAAAGGCTGTAACTCGTCCTTTCAGAACTTCACCGGCACGAGAGAGCCCACACTTCGCAGCAATGAAGAAGAAAAAACACTGTGTTGGTGCAACTTTAGAAGCTGCTGGAGCTCTGGGCATAAATGCTGGGGAAAAGAGACTTTAGTTTAACAAAGCTAACAAGTGCTGTAAATGGCAGAGGTGACTCCCGGAGATCAGCCAGCAACAAAGCAAGCCGAGTTCAGGAGTGCCCTAATCGGGCTGGAAATTTACACAGGCCCAGCGCCAGGGAGACCTGGGTGGCAGCCCCAAATGAAATCTGACTGCCGACTGGATAGAAGGTGAAAATGTAATCCAGAGTGGGATCGTGCCAAACATAATTCTGGATTTATGAACTGCATTACAAGTTCATTTGTACCCTTGGGCACTTCTCCCAGAGAAATGAAAACTTATGTTCACACAAAAAGCTGTACAGGAATGTTCACAGCAGCTTTATTTATAATAGCCAAAAAAAAACAGAATTAGCCCCAGATGTCTTTCAACAGGTGAATAATTAAACTATAGCCAATCCATATCATGAAATACTGCTAGGCAATAAAAAGGGACAAACTGTTGATATACAAAACAAATCAAATGACTCTCCAGGGGACTTCGCTGAATGAAAAAGCTAACTCCAACAAGTACACTATGCGATTCCATTTGTATAACATTTTTGAAGTGACATTTTAGATATGAAGGACAGAGTCACGGTGGCCAGAGGGTAGACACGGGGGGACGGGGGAAATGTCTGTGGTTGTACGAGGGCAGGGAGCCTTGCAGACTCGGCTCCGGTTGGTATCTTACCTCTGGCCATGACCGTTGTGCTAAGGTTTTAGAAAACATTAGCTTTGAGGAAAACTGGCGGTGCACAAGCAAACTCTATATTATTTCTCAAATATGCATGTGAATCTACCATTACGTCAATAAAATTTTCAGTTAAAAAAAAAAGCTCATTTGCAAATCTGATCTTTAATTTTTCCTGGAAACATGATTTTACACGATGGTCAGGTACGGCAGCTAGACCATTGTTGGGCAGATAATATATATTATGCTCACTTTGTTAAAGACAGCACTGCCCACGAGGAGGCCGTTGCCCAGGTGATATTAATGTGTGTCTCTGTGGGCAGGTAGAATCCTTGTAGCCTGGGGCTTGATTTTGGGATTAAGCCTTTCCCACCTGTTTTGATGTGGGGTGGTACAATCCAATCATGCCTCAGAAGTGTCTTTGTATTAGAGACTTCCCTCTTTTGTATATTGGATTAAAGGTTTGGATTTCTACACTATAAAATGGGAGCAGAACGAGAGTTTGCTCTCTTGGTTCCTGGGATGATTAGTATGAGAGAGCAGAGGGAGCAGAGCAGAGAGCAGAAAGAGGCCATGTGGCCAGGAGAAGCAGCCAAGATGGCGGAGTGCTGAGTGAGATGCCAGTTTGTGCAGAGTTTGTATCTGGGATAAGGAAGGAGATGGGGAACTGAGGAGAATAAGGCTGGTGAGCTAGAAACCTTTGATTCTAGGAAACTCGGATAAGTCAGTAGCTTTGTGAGCACTGAATGTGAGTGGGTTTTGGAGCCCAGTGTATGTTTTTGCTTGCCCGCCGGGTACAAGCTAGAATTAAAGAAAATGGCCCATCAGTTTTTGGCTCCATTGTTTCTTTACCGACTGTCCGAATCCAATGTGAACCTGCACTGGCCGGGCTGCTTTGATGGTGGCCCTGGCCATGGCTTTTGGCTTTACACAAAACAAATCAAATGACTCTCCAGGGGACTTTGCTGAATGAAAAAGCTAACTCCAACAAGTATACTATACGATTCCATTTGTATAACATTTTTGAAGTGACATTTTAGATATGAAGGACAGACTCATGGTGGCCAGAGGGTAGACACGGGGGGGACAGGGGAATGTCTGTGGTTGTACGAGGGCAGGGAGCCTTGCAGACTTGGCTCCGGTTGGTTATCCCAAGCAAACTCTGTATTATTTCTCAAATATGCATGTGAATCTACCATTACGTCAATACAATTTTCAGTTAAAAAAAAAAAAAGCTCATTTGCAAATCTGATCTTTAATTTTTCCTGGAAACATGATTTTACACGATGGTCAGGTACAGCAGCTAGACCATCTACACGCAGGCAGGATCAGGTGACAGCGAGCGCCAGCACCCGGTGTGCCCTTCAGGGACCATGCAACCTGGGACAGTTAGCTAACCTTGCCCTGCAGGATCCTTTAACATGAGCCTAAGATGCTTCCCAAGTGATTCAGGGTAGATATAATAAGTTCCTTGAGTAAATAAATTCAATCAACTTCAGTTGAATCTGAATGCAAGGTCCCTGGGGCCCCAAGAGTATAGTAGAGTCTAACAGCGGGAAGCTCTGTCTCCACGAGCAAATGTATGGGAGTGCCTGTCAATGGGAAGGTAAATGCTCCTCAAGGCCATGGATCAAACTCCTGTCCCCATTTTCTCCAGGCTGGGGCCAGGCGTCCTCTACCCTGCCAGCAGACTGCCGGCTGAGCTCTGAAAGGGTGGAACGGGCTCAGCAATGAAGGACGAGGAAAGCACTGGTACAGGATGGAGACGTTGACTCTGGGGTGAGGGAGGGCGTGGAGGCTCCTGGGAGGTGAGGGATGAATGGAGAAGTCACTTGAGAGGGTGTTAAGTGCTTAAAAGGAAATGGCTTTCATGACTCCCTCAGGACACTCCCCTGACAGCCTACACCCACAGCCACGCTCCTTAAGTTTTTTAATGGGCCCATCACATGCTTCCTCGATCACTATGTGCTCTTTCTGACCAGAGCTGCACTGAAGAACACAGCGGTTTCATCCCCAGGTCAGAAATTCAGCACTTCGCCCACCGAAAGTGTTCTCAGAGTTTTTATTATCGGGGACAGGAAGAGGAGGCTCCCTTCTAAATTCATTTCACTTCCCATTGTCCTTCTTCAAAGGTAATCAGAAAACTCCTAAGAGAGGTTTCAGGTCAAAACTGAAAAGGCTGGTGGGGATGGGGGTGGAAGGTGTGTGTGGGGGGTGAGGGGTAGGGGAAGGGCTCCCCGTGAGAACCAGGAGGGCCGCAGTGGGCCTGGCCATCCTGTCTCCCTTCCTCCTCACAATGCCAGTCGCAGCCAAGAGCCAGATCAAACCAGTAGCAAAGTAAAGAAGACAGAGCAAAGGAAAGAAGGAGAAACAGCCCACAGATTAATAGTGAGGAAAATGACTCTCTATAGCTGGGAACCCAGCCTGCAAGGCAGCGGGTACTCAAGGGACGCTCCCCCGTGTCCAGGCTTAGAAGCGAGTGTACAATGGCTGAATTGCTACCTACCCTCCACCAAGGGTGTTGAACCGGCCTTCCTGGCTCTGAAATCACTTCCCCCTAATGCATCCATTTAGAAAACACAACTTGTTATCATCCTCCTTTTAAAGAACATTCAATGGCCTGACCAGGCGGTGACACAGTGGATAGAGCGACGGCTAGGATGCAGAGGACCCAGGTTTGAGACCCCGAGGTTGCCAGTTTCAGTGCAGGCTCATCTGGTTTGAGCAAAGCTCACCAGCTTGGACCCAAGGTCACTGGCTTGAGCAAGGGGTTACTTGGTGTGCTGAAGGGCCACAGTCAAGGCACATACGAGAAAGCAATCACTGAACAACTAAGGTGTCGCAACGAAAAACTGATGATTGATGCTTCTCCTCTCTCTCCGTTCCTGCCTGTCTGTCCCTATCTGTCCCTCTCTCTGACTCTCTCTCTGTCTCTGAAAAATAAATAAATAAATAAAAAGAAACATTTAAAAATAAATAAAAAATAAAGACCATTCAATGGCTCTTCGTTATATAGAAGATGAAGTCCAAACTGCTCAACACAGAACTGAAAACTTGTCATGAACTTTTCACATTGGCTCCTGCTATCCCCCACACCATTTCATTCCCTGAGCAGGCTACCATGCTTTTAGGTATTTGCTGTCACCTCTAATATACAGGATATCTGAGTTAACCTATTCTTTAAGACCTAACTCAAACCTCTCTACATTCTCAGACACATCCTTCCACAGATAGAGCTATGATTCTTCATCTGTTCTTCATTGGCTCCTTGAAGGTATATATAGCATTTTCATATTGCATGTATGACACTACATAGTCACAATCATTTAACATCATACAACTGTACATGAACATGTCATGGCAGTTGTCCCCACCACATGATAAACTCTTTGAGAGCAGGAATCATCTATACAGAGTCTTTCTACCTCCAGTGCCAGTGGCAAGCATAGTCAATGCACATAGTAAGTGCTCATTAAATGCTGATGAATGAATGAATGAATGAATGAATCAACCAGTGAGGGATGAGCACAGTGAGGGTACATACATGTTTTGTACTAAGTGTATCTCTAAGTTTAAAAGCCCTGAATGTATTTTTCAAACAACATCAACCCCATACACAAGCAAACTTCCAATTACTTATCTGGTATTCAACTGAAGAAATAGTAATTTGTTCCAAAGCTAAAGTGGGGAAATGGCTATAAGGGATTTTTTAAGACTAATTTTAACAATCTAATTATCTCCTTATTGGCTAATTTAGAAAATTAACCCTTCACATAGACTGTAATATGTAGTGACAGAATCAAATTCAAATGAGAATTTCCATTAAAAAAAATGTAATGCTAAGAGATACCTGGACCTGCTAGATAGTAAGTGCTAAGTAAACAATAAATATATGAATGAACTTTAAAAAACTGCAGCTTAACCTGCTTTTAAAATAATAAAATAAAACATGAGCAATTATGAGAAAGTTCAGTTTTGTTCCTCATGACAGCAACTGGACAAATATGCTCTGTGATGCACTTAGATAAGCCAACGAAGAAGCTGGACAGCAACGACTTCCAAACAGAAATTAAAATTTAAATGTCAATATAAACGTTCAACTTGAGCTCTACAATTGTAGCCTAACTCTGAATTTATACATAGTCAATGTTCGTTAGTTATTTGGAGTAATCACTACCGAGGCAGCACAGATAACTAAAATCCACAGTTAATTCACACATTTCATTTCAGCCTGTGTTTTATATACATTTACTGTGGCTTCTCCAGTGACCTCAGGTCAGATCAGGCTGGCAGGTGGATAGGGACACCAGTTAGGAGTCTGTTCCAGGATACAGTGCTGGGCGTTGGCTGGATGGCACCTAATCAGGCATAGGTCCCGACCCACCCACCCGACACCTGAAGTGGACAGTGGAGAAAGACGGCTTCCCCCATCTGTAACTACCCAATGTGGCAGTCACACTCTTCAGATATTCCATCTTGAACCAGCACGCCTACTGGCAGGAATGAGATTCCCGGCATCTTATTGAGTTCTCGCTGCATGCCAGGCACTTGCTAAGCATTGTGCATGCATTATTTCATTCTTGATGCTGTCAGATTTTGTCCAACTGGCTCAGTAGTAGGACAGAGCTGAAGGTTCTAGCTAAAGAATTTCAATACCTATAACAATGTGGAAACAGAGATTAGGTACTCTCGTCATCCATTATTTTTTAAAAGTCCCATTTTCAAAAATTTACTACATGCCCTTCACAATGATTATTTGACTCAATCCTTATGACAACCCATGAGGTAAGTACTCTTCACATATCCATTTTAGAGGTGTAACTTGAAGTTAAGTATTTTATACAGTAAGTGTGATGAGAAGCCCAGGCAGGGAGTCTAGCTCAGCAGCCCACAATTATAACCACCCTACTCTATACTCCTTCATAACTAACTAACCCATGCCCATCAGGGATTAGCCTCAATGACATTTTTTTCATATTACTACACTTCAATATGCCTACTTATAACTTCAAATTATATCACTTACACTCACTTCTTTCCCTGTCTCAGTGTGCCTTCTGGCCAAAGGTTTGAAGCATTCTCTAACAAGCCTCACAAATAAATGTCTTTGTTTTTATGTAACAAACATTCAGGTTTAGCTTACCACATGCCAGCCACTGTGGTAACAGCTTTACAAATATTAACTTTAGTTCTTACAACCATCTTATGAGGTATGCAGCATTTTATCATCATTTCTCTGTGTGACAGAGAGCTTGTCATACAACTAATAACTGTAAAAGTCAGGATTCAAACCCATGCGATCCAGCTCGACAAAGTCTGTGCTCTTAACCACTCCGCCATGCTGCCTCTCTTTAGCTGATGCAGTTGACCTGTTCTGAACTCTTTAGGAAGCTGGGATCCCAGAGATGGAACAGACCTTTGGTGAAAGAGCAGACTCACCAGAACACTTGCAGAGTATACTGACCCGACATTCATGAAACACCCCTCCCCCAGCCCAGTTTGCAAATGTCCAAATTCACCACTATCACTGTGACATATAATTTCTGATATAACATGTGGTTAAGGGTAACTATATGAGTTTCTAAATTCTCAAGTTAAAGAATGCTACCAGCGTGAGCTGCGGAGTAGGAGGTATAACAGCGCAGGCTCAGTCTGGGCTCACCACGTGTGTCTCTACAAAGCATAAACAACTATAGGGGGTGACCCTTCTCGGTTGCCAGCAAATATCTGAAACCACAATTGTTAGATTCACACCTGGCAACGATCTACTATATCAAAAGCTAGAGAGTACATCACTCACCATATGGGCTGCACTACTGAGCAGAAAGACAAATTTATTTCACGTAAACTTTAGGAACACAGTTCACTGTCACATGAACAGTGAAGACACTTCTCCACTTCCCTAACGACAGCTCTTTCCACAATGCTGTTCAAAGTTCATCCTTCCTTTTCCCCAAGGCATCTTTCTGTGTATTCTTGGGATCAAATTTTCCAGAGTTTAACTCATCTACTCACTTGTTTAAACATTTATTGACTGTCTACTATGACCAGTCATTATTCTAGGCACTAAGGATAAATCCATGGTGGGAAAAAGACAATAAACAAAACTAAAAAATAAACTGTCTAATATGTTAGGAAGTGATACTGCTATGGGAAAAGATACACAAGGGAGAGATTTAGGGAGGGCTGATGGGACAGGGTAGGGGGCAAGGAGGGCAGTTTCAAATAGGTATTTAGGAAAGCTCTCACTGAGTGACAGCTGAACAAAGACCCAAAGGAGATGAGAAAGGGAGAGAGTTAGGAATGAGAAGATAAGTTTACGGAGTGTGCGGGAAGGAACAGCAAATGCTATGGCCCTGAAGCAGGAGGGAGTCCAGCACGTTCAAGGATTCATGGCTAAAACAGAGTGAACATGGGAAGCAAGAGCTAAGGTCAGAGAGGCAAAGGCAAAGGAGGGGCAGGGCCTGGGTGTTTACTCTGAGCAATGAGAAGCAACTGCAGGTTCTGAGCAGCCGTGATTATTTCCTCAGGCTTACACCAGTCTTCTTCACATTTCACTCTTTGTCATTATATAAACATTTCCATTGAAGTCCTTCCTGGAACGCACTCCCACTCAGAAGGTCTTCCAGGGACCACAGCTAGTGTAGCACAGAAGTTAGAGGTGGGGTCTGCTGAGTCAGTGTCCTATGGCCATCAAGCCACAACCTGACCCAGTCCTGTGTCTGCAGATCAGAGTGGACAGACACGTCTTGGAAGGCTTTATCCCAGCCTTCAGTGCCTGTACATTGACTCCATCCAGCCTCATGAAGGTGCTGAGCAAAGTGTCAGCGCTTGGAACTAAGGCCAATATGCATTAACTTGTGCATGCAATCTTCATTAACCTCTGCCAAACTAGCCTCAAAGTTCATGACTCAAATAGTTGTTACCTGAATCCTCGCCTAGCTAGATTTGCCCCAGGGATGGCAACACGGCTTTAGAAGATGCCAAAACGAATGATTAATATGTAGATATCATGAGAAGAGCATAGAATGGATTTGTGATGGCCTTTTAACACCTATGATTTAAATCTAGGCTTTCAATAATAAAAGAATATGTTCAAAGTTGATTTTAACTGTAAATTTTCTCAATTAACTTTAAGAGAAGAGGATGGGCACAAGAAGATTGCAAATTTCACAGCTACCTCTATTGTATTTTGGAGGAAAATGCCCTCAGCTTAAGAAAAGGACTAAATGGCCCTGACCGGTTGGCTCAGTGGTAGAGCGTTGGCCTGGTGTGCAGAAGTCCCGAGTTCGATTCCCAGCCAGGGCACACAGGGGGAGCGCCACCCCTCCCCCTCTCCTTCCTCTCTGTCTCTCTCTTCCCCTCCCGCAGCCAAGGCTCCATTGGAGCAAAGATGGCCCGGGCGCTGGGGATGGCTCCTTGGCTTCTGCCCCAGGCGCTAGAGTGGCTCTGGTCGCAGCAGAGTGATGCCTCGGAGGGGCAGAGCATTGCCCCCTGGTGGGCAGAGTGTCGCCCTCTGGTGGGTGTGCCGGGTGGATCCCGGTCAGGCGCATGCGGGAGTCTGTCTGACTGTCTCTCCCCGTTTCCAGCTTCAGAAAAATACAAAAAAACAAACAAACAAACAAACAAACAAAAAGAAAGAAAAAGAAAAGGACTAAATGCTTGCTTGGCTCTAGTGGCTTCTTTGTTGTCAAGGAGGGGGCCACTCAACAGAAGCATGATACTTCCCAACTTAAAAACATCTACAACGTATAACTATCAAATGCAATATGCAAATTGAGATTCTGATTCAAACTAATCAACTGTTTTAAAACTTTTTTGAGATAACCAAAGAAGCTCCAATTTTATTCTATTTTTTTAGAGAGAGAGAGAGAGAGAAAGAGAAAGAAGCATCAACTTGTTGTTCCACTTAATTGTGCACTGATTGCATCTCATTCCTGCCTTGACCAGGGGATCCAACCAGTGACCTCAGGCTCAAGCCTGTGACCCAGTGCTCAACAGCAACTCTAGGATCGAGCTGGTCTGTGACCTCAGGCATTCTGGGTCCACATCTTATCTACTGCACCATCACCAGTCAGGCAGAAGCTTGAATTTTAATTGGGTATTAGAAGACACTATGAAATTATTAATTTTATTAAGTATGGTAATGGCATTGAGATTATATTTTTAATGTCTTTATTTCATAGAAATAAACACAAATATCAATTGGTGAAATAATATGATATAGGATTTACTTAAAATACTCCAACAGCCTGACCAGGCAGTGGTGCAGTGGATTGAGCGTCGGACTGGGATGCAGAAGGACCCAGGTTCGAGACCCCAAGGTTGCCAGCTTGAACGTGGGCTTATCTGGCTTGAGCAAAAAGCTCACCAGCTTGGACCCAAGGTCACTGGCTCAAGCAAGGGGTTATTCGGTCTAGTGAAGGCCCGTGGTCATGGCACATATGAGAAAGCAATCAATGAACAACTAAGGTGTCACAACGAAAAACTGATGATTGATGCTTCTCATCTCTCTCCCTTCCTGTCTGTCTGTCCCTATCTATCCCTCTATCTGACTCTCTGTCTCTGTAAAAATAAAAAATAAATAAAAAATAATCCAGCAAAAAAAAAAAAATGGGGGAGGGAAAGCGATATAAAATACGATTGGCAACATATTAATCATTGTTGAAGCTGAATAATGGGATGGGAGTTCATTGTACTATTCTCTCCTCTCATGAAATTTTCCAAAAGAAAAAGCTTTTTAGAAAAACTTTAGGGCCCTGGCCGGTTGGCTCAGCGGTAGAGCATCGGCCTAGCGTGCGGAGGACCCGGGTTCGATTCCCGGCCAGGGCACATAGGAGAAGCGCCCATTTGCTTCTCCACCCCTCCGCCGCGCTTTCCTCACTGTCTCTCTCTTCCCCTCCCGCAGCCGAGGCTCCATTGGAGCAAAGATGGCCCGGGCGCTGGGCATGGCTCTGTGGCCTCTGCCTCAGGCGCTAGAGTGGCTCTGGTCGCAATATGGCGACGCCCAGGATGGGCAGAGCATCGCCCCCTGGGGGGCAGAGCACTGCCCCTGGTGGGCGTGCCGGGTGGATCCCGGTGGGGCGCATGCGGGAGTCTGTCTGACTGTCTCTCCCTGTTTCCAGCTTCAGAAAAATGAAAAAAAAAAAAAAAAGAAAAACTTTAAAAGTATCTTATGTAAGCCTCCCTTGTAGGCCAAATCCATTCCAGAAGAAGTGTATTAAGCCTGACCTGTGGTGGCGCAGTGGATAAAGCGTTGACCTGGAAATGCTGAGGTCGCCGGTTCAAAACCCTGGGCTTGCCTGGTCAAGGCACATATGGGAGTTGATGCTTCCAGCTCCTCCCTACCTTCTCTCTCTGTCTCTCTCTCCCTCTCTGTCTCTGTCTCTCCCTTTCTCTCTCCTCTCTAAAATGAATAAAAAAAAAAAAAAAAAAAAGAAGTGTATTAAAATAAAAGTTAGGCGCTGGCCGATTGCTCAGTGGCTAGAGCGTCAGCTCAGCATTAAGATGTACCAGGTTCAATCCCCAGTCAGGGCACACATGAGAAGCAACTATCTGCTTCTTCCCCACTCCCTCTCCCCCTTCTCTCTTTCTTCCCCTCTCATAGCCAGTGGCTTGACTGGTCTGAGCATTGGCCCCAGATGCTAAGGACAGCTCAGTTGGTCCAAGCATCGGTCCCAGACAGTGGTTGCCGGGTAGACCTCGGTCAGGGCACATGTGGGAGTCTGTCTCTCTATCTCCTCTCCTCTCACTTAAAAAAAAATACATATATATAAAAGTTATAACAAATATACTTACACATTATAAGGATGGCTCCATGCTCAAAGAATCAAAACTAAAGCCCACACTCATATCACTCATTTTAAACATAATAAACAAAAATGTATATGAAGCACTTTAACTTGGTTTTTTTCCTTTTTCTTCACACCTTAATACACAGGCTACCCTCCAAGAAGTATTTGATTGACTTTGGCTCTTACTTAAAACAATATGAAGTTTTTGAGAGACCTATGTTTTTGTTAGCATGAGCATCAGCATTTTTACTTTTCCCCTCATTTGTGTGAAACTAAGCTGCAAAATACAACAGAGCACTCAAAGATTTGCAGCTACAAACACCAAGGCACAGACAAACCTGGCAATGCTGATGGAACTGAACCACAGGCTGGTGTGCAATGCCACCATGAATTCACTACAAATGTCCCTTCACTCCTCAGCTGACACACAAAAGAACACAACAGAATATAAAAGGTGCCTGACCAGGCGGTGGCGCAGTAGATAGAGCGTCGGACTGGGATGCAGAAGACCCAGGTTCGAGGCCGCTGAAGGCCCACGGTCAAAGCACATATGAGAAAGCAATCAATGAACAACTAAGGCGTTGCAACGTGCAATGAAAAACTAATGATTGATGCTTCTCATCTCTCTCCATTCCTGTCTGTCTGTCCCTGTCTATCCCTCTCTCTGACTCACTCTCTGTCTCTGTTAAAAAAAAAAAAAAAAGAATATAAAAGGTGAGTAATGGTTCTAATAAACAGCTCACAAAAATTAGGGGATATTTCAAAATGACTATGAAGCGATAAAATATCCCATAATTTTTGTGAGCAGTATATATCAAAGCATAGTTTGTATGAAAGCTGGACCTACGGAAGTCAAAGCTGCCTGTACATATATATAAATATGTGTCTATGCATAAAACAGTGAGCTTGATGGGGGAACTCAAGAGTTAAAATTTTAGCTTGAGTTGTCGCAGCTTTGGTTATGGTCAGTGAGCATAATGGTTAATACAAGTAAAAGCTTTGTTCCAGGAACTGGAATACCTGAACAGCCCTACAGGACTTAACGAGATCTGCCAGTGATCTACCTTTGTGACCCAGGGGACTATAGGCAAAGCCTTTGTGCTTCAAGGATGGAACACCTGCTGACTATGAACTTCCCCTTGAAATTCCAAAATCCTTATCTATCCTTTTCTTCCTCTTATAAAAAGAATGGCTGGAGACAAAGGGTTGAGATGATTTGGGGATGTAACCCTCACCTCCCCAGAGTATTGGCCATCTGAATAAAGCACTCATAAAGAGTCAAGAAAGAGTCAATCCCTGTTTGCCTGATCAGGCAGTGGTGCAGTGGATAAAGCATTGGACTGGGACGCAGAGGATCCAGGTTCGAAATCCCCAAATCGCCGGCTTGAGAGCAGGGTCACTGGCTCAAGTGTGGGGTCATAGACATGAACCCATGGTCACTGACTTAAATCCATAGGTCACTGGCTTGAGCAAGGGGTCATTCGCTCTGCTGTAGCCCCTCCCCCCATCAAGGCACCTATGGGAAGTCAATCAATGAACTAAGGTGCTGCAACAAAGAATTGATGCTTCTCATCTCCCTCCCTTCCTGTCTGCCTGTCCTTATCCGTACCTCTCTCTGTCTATCTCTCTGTAACAAAAAAAAAAGAAGAAGAGTCAATCCCTGTCTCTACTTTTTTCACTGAGCTGGTGACAGGCAGCACAAACTCTGGTATTTCCAGTTTCAAGCTGTCTTTGACATCCTGGAAGAACAAAAAGTAACCAAAACCAGCACAGTCCTAGACATTGGTGGGGTACAAGGGAAAAGCAGAAGATGTTCCTGGTGACATCAGATTCCCTTCTCGCCAAACACAGGACATCTGTTTTTCCAAAGGAAATAACGTTAATTTGTTAGGCTACAAAGCCAACTCACAAAAATCTATTTACTGCAAATGTGGACAAATTATAGTAATAATAATAAAAGCTAATATAATAAGTGCTTCATATAAATTATTTAAAACTTGGTACCAGTCCATGAAATAAGTGCTAGTAATATCCCCATTTTACAGATGATAAAAATTGAGACTTACAAGATATAAGCGGATTTTCAAAGTCATACAGTGATAGAACTCATCTATGTTAATAGTATTAAAGTTGCTAATAATATATTACTAAAAGGGGAACTGTGGACAAAGAAAGGGGGTTCTACAGAAAGTAACCTCACAGGGTGATCTGATCAAAAATTCCTAACTGGGCAGGTCATTGTGGGTAGTCATGCCCTCGGCCTATACCTTCTTTAGTAAAAGGTTTATTTTTGCCTGACCAGTTGGTGGCACAGCGGATAGAGCGTAAGACTGGGCTGCAGAGGACCCAGGTTCAAGACCCCAAGGTCGCCAGCTTCAGTATGAGCTCATCTAGACCCAAGGTCGCTGGCTCGAGCAAGGGGTTACTCGGTCTGCTGTAGCCCCACGGTCAAGTCACATATGAGAAAGCAATCAATGAACAACTAAGGTGTCACAACGAAAAAAACTAATGATTGATGCTTCTCATCTCCTTTCGTTCTTGTCTGTCTGTCCCTATCTATCCCTCTCTCTCTCTCTCTCTGTCTCTGTAAAAAAAAAAAAAAAGGGTTATTTTTGCCTTAACTAAGCCTTGTCCATTGTTTCTGCGCATCTATGTTAATACTTTTGAAATAAACCGAAGGAAACTTGACTTGGAGTAGTGAATACAATATGCAGTTGATGTATTATAGAACTGTACCCCTGAAACCTATATAATTTTATTAACTGTCACCCTAATAAATTCAATAAAAATAAATTTAAAGGAAAGAGAAGAAACTGTAACCATCCTAAGAGAGCACATAACCTTGTTAACTATCTTGTAATCCAATCCCTGCCTTACATTTTTTATGGATATATTTTTATGTTTATTTTTATTTTATTGATTTTAGAGAGAAAGGAGGTGGCGAGAGAGAGAGAAAAAGAGAGAGACAGGAACACCAAGCTGTTCCTATATGTGCCCTGACCAGGAACTGAACCAACAACCTCTGTGCTCAGGGCCAATGCTCTAACCAACTGAGTTAGGGCTGCCTGCCTAACATTTTCCCCCCTCCTTAATTTCAAATGCATTAAAGTAGCTGCAAAACTGTTCTTCTTTGGAGCATTTGAGATTTTGCTCCCTAACATATGTCATTAGTTGGCTCAAAAAAAACTCATAAAAATTCTCTAAAAAATAAAGTTACTAATAATGATATAACACTAACGGCACTGCTTTAGGTACATAATGAGTAAAAAGATTTGTGTGGGCTCAAATAGAACCCTAATCATTGCTCCAGTACTGTTTTCTGTGGAGAAATACATTTTGAGTTTCAAACAACCATATATAATGATGTCATTCCAAAAATAAGTTAGAAGCAGCACGCATTTGGTTAGAAAGGACATCAGACAAATACTTGAAATTAAAAGATAATTACCAGGTGTTATCTCTAATAGACAATCACAAATAAGATTAACCACAATCAGATGAGACAAACCTACACTAAGAAGAAATTACATACACAAATTGCCAAAGGCAACTTTTTACACTTACTTTTTTTCTTATCTCAAAAATCAGTTATCATCTGGCTGTGGCCAGGTAGCTCCGTTGGTTAGAGCAGTGGTTTCCAACCACCGGGCCGTGGGCCATTTGTAACCGGTCCGCAGAGAAAGAATAAATAACTTACATTATTTCCATTTTATTTCTATTTAAGTCTGAACGATGTTTTATTTTTAAAAAATGACCAGTTTCCCTCTGTTACATCCATCTAAGACTCACTCTTGATGTTTCTCTTGGTCACGTGATACATTTATCCATCCCACCTTAAAGGCCAGTTCGTAAAAACATTTTCTGACATTAAACCAGTCCGTGGCCCAAAAAAGGTTGGGGACCACTGGGTTAGCGCATCATCCAGATACCTCAAGGCTGTGGGTTCAATCTCCAATCAGGGCACAGACAAAATCAACCAATGGCCTTGGCCAGTGACGCAATGGATAGAGCTTTGTCCCAGAGCACCAAGATCACTGGTTCAATCCTGATCCTGGGGTCAACAATCCCAGGGTCATTAGCTCGATCCCAGGGTCACCATTTCTAGCCCTCATTAAGGCACGTATGAGAAGCAATGGGATGCACAACTAAGTGGAACAAGTTAATGCATCTCTCTCCTTTCTTCTCTCTCTATATTCCATCATTCCTCTCTCTCAAAAAAAAGAGAATCAACCAATAAATGCATAAATAAGTGAAATAACAAAATCAATGTTTCTCTTTCTCCCTCTCAAATCAATAAATATCAGAAGAAAAAAAAAAACAAGAAAAGAAAAAAATAAAAGAAAAAGAAATAAGTATCAGAAGAAATTTCCTTTACAAGTAGAGTCTTAAAAGAAGTTAAGATTACTTTCACTCCAAACTCCATTTGTTCTAGCTGTCACAGTCCTCCCAGCTTACTAGTTCCAGTCAAGCTGAAAGGAAGAGCCCAAAACAGTGCGCATCAGATTGTCACCACCAAGTTCCAGCCTTGATGGTGACCTCCAACTCTGGTTTGTAAGTCTCCCTTCCTGCCTGTGCTTACAGTTTTGTAAATCCAACAATCAACACCAGGAAAGACCAACTAAATACTAACAATGACACTCGTACCAACTGGAAGTGATGACCAGCTGAGCGTTGCCCACTTCTGTTACATTCACAGAATCATTTTTGTTTACCACAGTTTTTGAAAGGTGAGCATATAATAAGCACATACAGATAAAAATTACCCCTGCTACGTGACATATATGCTACTTTGTGGGTAGCCAAATCGTGTATCGCTTCATTATAAAGTCATGGTGCGCTTTTGACCGGTCACAGGAAAGCAACAAAAGACGATAGAAATGTGAAATCTGCACCAAATAAAAGGAAAACTCTCCCAGTTTCATACCTATTCAGTGCAGTTCGATGTGGGCTCGTGCACAGATTTTTTAGGGCTCCTTAGGTAGCTATCCCGTATAGCCTCTACAGACTCATCACTGACTGTGGCCTACCAGAACGGGGTTTCTCCACCAAACTGCCGGTTTCCTTCAACTGCTTATTCCACCAAGCAATGTTATTCCTATGTGGTGGCGTTTCATTATAAATCCGCCAATATTCACGTTGCACTTTGGTCATGGATTCGAATTTAGCAAGCCACAGAACATAATGAACTTTCCTCTGTACTATCCACATCTCGACTGGCATGGCCGTGGGCTGCTCCGCTGTATCCACAGTGTTACGTCATCATCTGCGCATGTGCACATGCTGCCACATCATCCTACAGAAACTGGGAGGGTTTTCCTTTTATTTGGTGCAGATTTCACATTTCTATCGTCTTTTGTTGCTTTCCTGTGACCGGTCAAAAGTGCACCATGACTTTACAGACACACTGTACTATTGATTTGCACTGTTTTGTCATGAACACCGGTGGCCTGTTCATTAGTAGAAATCTCTCATTAGTCAGTCTCAGTAAAGATTAGTCTACATTTAAAAAGAAACTTTGATGTCTGGGCAAATCTAAAGTGGTATTTGCCCAATTTTAGTTCTTCTCACCTTATCCTACTCACACAGTTTCTCTAAAATAAATTAGTAAAGAATTTTCACAAAATGAATGTAAGTCAAGTTAGTCACTCTGTCTCAATTTCCTCATCTGAAAAATGGGCTTAGTAATATGTACACTGTTCAACTGCTGGGAAGCTATAGGAATAGACACAGAAAAGCAAGCGGCATGGTAGGTTCTTGACATGGAGCGCAAGACTATGCAGGCAGCTGGTATTACTGTGCAGCAGGATCCATAATCTTCCCCGACAGGCCCAAGTTCAGGAAGGTCAGACTACTAGCAACTAGCAGAGAGGGAATTCTAAAGTTGCTCTGCCTGATTCTAAGACTCTCTCGCCATGCCACCTCTTTGACATGAAATCGTCCGAGTCCCTGGACAGGAGCCAGGCACAAAGGAGGAGAGAACCTTCTCCCTTCTAAACTTGACGTAAAGCGCAAGAGCATCAAGGAAAGAAATTATCAAGCTCTTGATACACCAGAGGTGAAATTCCTCAACACGTTGCTAATGCTCGGAGGACCGTGGGAACGTGGAGAGGCCTGGAGACGAGCTGGCAGAGTATTTCTGACAGGTGGTCACTCTGTGAAATGCAGACCCAATTGTGTAATTTTTTTGACCAGGAAAATACTTGCAAATATTTCCAAATGCCAATTTTTTAAAATCAGAATAAAAGAAGAATAAAGAATATAAGTAAGTGACTGAGGAATGGAGGCAAGAAAAGAAAGACAAAAAAGTGTATCCAAGCAACTTCACTAATGTAGCTTTGATAAGAACTAATTGTCTGAAATTAAAGAATTCCTAAAATAGAAATAAAAAAAACTTGGTAGATGAGCATTAATTTCTCATGTGTGGTAAAATTACTGACTCTGTACGGTGCTAAAAAATTATCAGTAATAATTACATGTATACTTTGCTGTACACTCACTATGTGTTGTGAAAATGAGTCATTTGCAAGGGGAAGAATGCAAATTCACACCCAGATCTGTCTAACTCAAAAACCCACGCTCTCCCTGACTGGCCAGGAAGGTGCCCAGCACAGGATTCATTTGACATGCCCTCCCTCCTTAGTAACCTGGGAAAGGTACCAGTAGATGAAGGCTCCCTGAAGTATCAGACCCAGAGTACCAACGGAAAAGCATCAACTTCTTCTTAGGAATCAAATCAATGCTGTTGAAAATGGTGAAACTGAGAGCAAAGTATTGATTATTTTAAATGGGTGCTATTATAAGATGTTTTGAAAGCATAACCCATCTGCACCTTGGACAAGACTGAAACAGAAAGTTCTCAGAAAACCAATAAAAGCAGTCAAAAGTAAATTAATGAATTAAAAAGAAACAAAAGATCCCTGGCTAGTTTTCTCAGTGGTAGAGCATGGACCCAGTATGTGGAAGTCCCGGGTTCAATTCCTGGCCAGGGCACACAAGAGAAGTGACCATCTGCTTCTCCTCCCTCTCTTCTCTTTTTCTCTCTCTTTTCCTCCTACAGCCATGGCTCAATTGATTTAAGTATGTCAGCCCTGGGCACTGAGGATGGCTCTGTGGATCCTCTACTTCTGGTGCTAAAAATAGCTCAGTTGCAAGCATGGCCCCAGATGGACAGAGCGTCAGTCCCAAACAGGGGTTGCTTGGTGGATCCCAGTTGGGCACATGCAGGAATATGTCTATCTCCCCTCCTTTCACTTAAATAAATAAAGCTTAAAAAAAGAAAGAAAGAAAAGTTTACCTGTAATGTTTCCATCTATACAATCAACAAGATTGAGTAGAGGATAGGAAAGCATGACTTTCAAAGTTTTATGATACCACTGTAATAGGGTAATACATTCAAGATACTCAGAGTTTCACACTACTTATTTCTTTAACATGCCTAAGAGCGAATAAGAAGATTGGTATTATATTGGATTTAGATAAGACAATACAGACAAAGGAGGTTCTAAGTACATAAAGAAATCATAGGCCTGACCTGTGGTGGCGCAGTGGGTTAAAGCGTCGACCTGGAAGTGCTGAGGTAGCCGGTTCGAAACCCTGGGCTTGCCTGGTCAAGGCACATATGGGAGTTGATGCTTCCAGCTCCTCCCCCCCTTCTCTCTCTCTGTCTTTCATATCTCTCTCTCTCTCTCTCTCTCTCTCTCTCTCTCTCTCTCCCTCTCCTCTATAAAATAATAAATAAATTTTAAAAAAAAGAAATCATAGTGGAAGCAAAATCATATCCCAAGTTCCTAGTGTAGAATTTATTTCACCAGATAAAGCGGCTACCTGTTAACTGACGATCTGGATGTTTCCCAACCGGTGTGCTGGGAATAAGTTACAGGCGGTCGGTGGTGCCCTCCCTCCCTCTAGGAAGCTTGTAGGCAGGCACCCAGCCCAAGCACAGCCAGAGCCCAGGCCAGTTCCCTCCAGCCACAAGCTGTCCAGATTGTTCATCCAGTGTACCCTAAAATACTATTACTTAGCATTCTATGATGCGAAAAAGGATCAGAAGACTCAGTAAACCAATTCATCATTTTACCAACTTTTTGATCAGGAAGTGCTAACAGCTTAGAAAAGCCACAGCCACCTGGAGCGGCCTCCACAGCCATTCCCTCTCAATCCTCTTCCTTCCCCATTATTCCTGGCGCCATTATTTTTCTAGCAGCTGTTGGCCAGCGTCATCCCAGGCTGAGAATGACACACTTTCTGAAGGAGTGTATACAGGCTGTGTAAACCAAGTTAGGAGGCCACAGCTGAAGGCACTTGTACCCTCAGTGCAGGGTCAGTCGGTGCTAAAGTGGGAGCCGCACACAACTCAGGTCTGCACCCAGGCCAAGCACAAACACGAGGGTACAGCTGCATGCCTGGGGGCCAGGCCAAAAGAAAAACAAAGGTATTAGTGCCGTGTGAACAATCACAAAGATAATGCAAGGGGCAGCCTGAGTGGGGAGCAGGGAAGGGGGAGCTCTCCTCACTCCATCATCTTTCCCTGTATCTTCAGTACACTGTCAGGGGCACAATCATAGGGACAGCCACAGAAATGATCTTACAGAGAGCAATGGGTGTGCAGTGAAACTGAGTACTCCACCGCAAGAGGGGCCTGTGTGGTGGCAAAAGAAACCCCTGCCTTCAAGCCCACCAACCTGGAAGCAGAGCTCTCTGTTGTCTCCAATCCCAAATAAGAACACAGGCTCCCCATCTCTGCTTCATGAGCTCCTTATAACTTGTCGAGAGCTGCATTCACGGGCCAATACTTGAGAGGCAAAATTCAAAACTACTACGCGTAAGGAGAATAAAGGAAGGCACGAATGACATGCAAGACGGCAACACAGTAGGTGTAGGACAGCACAGAATTCCCAGAGGTCATCATGTCTTACTCTTAGTTCTCTCGTTGGATACAATCGTCCCTCTGCATTCATGTGGGATTGGTTCCAGGACTCTCTTCAGATACCAAAATTGGAGGCTGCTCAAGTCCTTTGTATAAAATGGAGTAGTATTGCATATAACTTACACAAATCCTCTTGTATACTTTAAATCATCTCTACATGTCAACAACAATATAACTTTTTATTTTTCTTTATTTTTTTAATTAAATGAGAGGAAGGGAGGCAGAGAGACAGACTCCTGTATGTGCCCCAAATGGGATCTACCTGGCAAGCCCCCTATGAGGTGATGTTCTGCCCATCTGGGGCCGCTGCTCTGTTGCTTGGCAACCAAGCTTTTCTAGCACCTGAAGCAGAGGCCATAGAGCCATCCTTAGCACCAGGGCCCAACTCGCTGGAACCAATCAAGCCATGGCTTTGGGAGAGGAAAGGGGGAGGAAGAGAGAGGAGGCAGGGAAGGGATGGAGAAGCATATGGTTGCTTCTCCTGTGTGCCCTGACTGGGAATTGAACCTGGGACATTCACAAGCCAGGCTGACATTCTACTACTGAGCCAACTGGCCAGGGCCAACTTTTTTTTCTGAATACTTTCAATCTGAGGTTGGTTGAATCTATGGATGTGGAACCTGGGATACGGGGAGAGGAGGGCTGACTGTACCTTTCCCCAGAACTAGAGGAGTTCTTATGTCAATCACTCTGCATGACTCCCTAATATCCATCCCATCCCAGTTTCCTTAAAGTGACCTGGCCTACTCAAAATTGACCTTAGTACCCTATTCACCTGCGCACGTGCGCAAGCACACACACACACACACACACACACACACACAGGTACTATCATTACCATTTTAGAACATAATTCACCACCTCCTCATTCAACTAGTCTCAAACTCTGCCTCATAAGTTCACATTCCACAGTTCCCCCTCCCCCATGGCTCTGCCCTGTGGACCCAATTTTGGTTTGAAGGATCTCTTAACTCTTCTCTCATTTCTGGTGAACCCCTCTGACCAATTTAGGTCAGCACTGGTGTCCACCCTCTGCTCCAAGCCAGGGTGACCCCACCTCTCTGCCCAGCCCCAGAGGACTGGGCCTCTTCCCTACTGCTTTCTCAGCCAAGCACAAGTCTGCCTGGATCCATTCCTGACCCTGAGGATAAAACACAGGATGGGACGACACTAACTCTGAATCTAACCAGTGCGAAACCAAAACTCAGTCTACAGAACATTGGGGAGAAAAAAAACCCAAAAATTCCAAACAAAAGAATAATAATAAATATATGAATTATGGGGAATATAACTTTTCAATTGCCAAACGTTTCACCTTAATAGCAATAGACTTGCAAAAGTTTATCTGCTTGATTTTATCAGGGTTCCCTCTCTTCAGGTTCAAGTTCACATCTAATGGGGAAGCTATTTTCAATGTACCCACCACCTTTTTAAAACTTCAGAATGCAGCAACATTAAGGTCATTGCTAGATTGTGCTGGGATGTTCTCAATAATATGGGCAGAAATTTGTTGTTAGTATTTTCTGTTATAGACCCAAAATGTCTATCTTCCTGATAAAAGAATCTCAGAAATGGGTTATCCTGTACCACTTTGATTTTTAATTGGGCAAATTGCTTGGGGATCCAGTGGTGAAATAAAAAAATTTCTGTATTTTATATAAAGCATAGCAATGACAGATCTAATAAATTTACCATGGTGCAGAATCACAGGATAATCACTATGTCTCATATTGTTAAAAGCAAACAAACTATAAATACTTTTTAAATAGCCAGCCAAACCCCAAAATCTGTAGGAGTAAGCAAAAGACAAGAGAGGTAATTATGAGAAGATGAACCATTTTACGAAGGTGTTTCGTGCTAAAAGTATATGATCCAGTCAGCCTGGCTTACAAGGATATTATCTGAAAGCAATCTAAAAACCACATGGATCTGAAATGAATAAATATTACCAAGATAAATTACAAAGAAAAACATTCTGAATGTAAAAATGTAACACATTGTGTCCAATAGCACAAATAGTGTAGGGGGTCCTTTGTATGTGCATACTGTACTGAGCATTGAAAAATAAGTGTCCTGGTCATGCCAAGTCATTTATCCCAAACTTATCCTGACCATGCAGAATAAACCTCAAGGGCAGGAACTGTTTGACAAAGACTTTCTGAAGAATTTTCGCATTCAATAAAGGTCATAGAATCATCCTAAAAAGATCACAAGGTTTCTGATGTTACTAAAGTTGCTTCTCAAAACCAAATATTCCAACTAATTACTACTCAATTTCAAGTCTAGAAATTCCAGAAAAAAAGGCTGAGATGTCATCTCATGTCAAACTTTCTTTGGTCATTTCTCAACAATTACTCTAGATCCAAGTGAGGGTTATCTGAGTACCTTCTAGAATCCTCAAGAGACGGTACAAAGGATCTGGAAAACTGATCCAGACACCCTAGAACACAACCATATTGGCTAACTTGCTTTTCATATGCCATAAACAGGAAGGTGATTTTAAATAGAAGAGTCCAGATGATAATAATAAAAGCTAAGTCCACAATAGAAAAAGAACCACATAATTGATAAATAATTGAGATCATGAGATTTTAGTACCCTCCCAACAAAAAAAAAATGAACCAAATTTACTTCTACACAATACAATACAGCCCTGTGAATGTAATGCGATAAACTATGTAATGTCAGATCTCATTCGCAATAACCATTTTTAATACTGTAGATATGATTGGTCAATAATATCTAGATATCTGTAATAACAATCTTGGCATATCATATTATCTTATTTTCTTAAAGGAAGGAAGCCTTCCAAAAAGTTTTAAAACTCAAATGTAAATTAAAAAAGAGAAAAGTAGAATTCAAGCATTAATTTTTTTCTACATAAAAAAAAAGTCTTTCATGCAGTTCTTAGAAATACAAAGTTGTTTGGGAGACCATGAAGTGATTCATGGGGAATTCAAAGTAGCAAGTCTTGCATCACCTTCCCACTTCCAGAGCTTCCTGTACCTCTACAGAAACATGAAAAGTTTATTAATCAAATGACGTGACTTCAACATGTTTTTAAATTCACTTATTGGTTTTAGAGAGAGAGAAAGGAAGAGAAAAGAGAAGGGGTGAAGAGAGAGGGGGGGAGGGAAAAGAAAGAGATTTGTTGTACCACTTATTTATGCACTCATAGGTTGATTCTTGTATGTGCTCTGATCGGGAATGAACCCACAACCTTGGTGTATCAGGACAACAATTGAGCACCTGCCCAGGGCCGATTTCAACATTTTAAAGAGCATTTCATAGTCAGCGAGCGACCTTTGTTTAGTTTCTGTGTGTTTTCTGTGTATACGAAAAAAGAAAGTTAAAAATCCACCAAATGATAAGAAATTATATTTAGTTTTAAAATAAACAGTGATTTATACTTATACCTATAGGCATATTTTCCTTTAAGGATTATAGAAGTGCATTCTATAAATTTATCCTCACTCATGGATACAGATTTTTCACAATCTTTATAATTCTGAATTAATAAGCCTAGAAATATTCTATTTGGAAGACCCATGTGTCTAGACATATTAAATCAAATGAACATTTCCATAAGACTTCAGAATGGTGTCAATGACATAAATTGTCAATTCTTATTTATTCAAGGGATGATTATAGTATTTGGGATATAGCCAACACCTCATTTCTTCTTACTGTCTTTTCAGCCAGCAGTATCTTATCTATCTTATTGGCAGACATCACTCCAATAGTAATAACCTAACAATTATTAAGTCCTTACCATGAGACAGGCACTGTTGTCAATATATACTAGAGTATTTGATTGTCTACAACTACTCTATGATATCATTATTAGTGCTATGCTTATTTTACAGATGAGGGGCACAGGGATGTCAAGTGACTTGCCCAAGACCATGATCATAAATGACAAAGCAATATGACCATCTGGTCCGATGCCAAAGCCTGAATATTTAATGAATGTATGATTTGCCTCCAGGAGATAACTACAGAAGAGGAAATTAACACATACCAATCACTAGGGTAAGAAACCACCCTCTCTTTATATTCTCTAAATAATCAAAATGAATGTGTATTTCATGGGTGAAATGGTTCCAACTACTGGTCATAATGAGATTCATGGATTATCCATAGATTTCAACCCATATATTCAATCCCAGACCCTCAAGTTATTTGAGTTACTAGTTTGATCTTTCTTGCTTTTCTTATACATTTGTCAAATCTGGTTGTTGTTTTTTTCAGATTTTTAAGATGATTTTATTGATTTTAGAGAGAGAAAAAAGAACGAGAGAGAAAGGCGGGGGTGGGGGCTGGAAGCACCAACTCATAGTTGCTCTTCACACATGCCTTGACCAGGTAAGCCCAGGGTTTCAAACCAGCAACCTCAGCATTCCAGGTTGCTTCATTCACTGTGCCACTACAGGTCAGGAACATTTGTCAAATCTAATACATATTTATCAAGCACTGTACTCATCCTTAAACACGTTTTTTAAATTGTGGTGAAAAAACACATTAACAAAAATCTACCATCTTAACTATTTTTAAGTTCAATAGTGCTCAATATATTACACTGTTGTGCCATATATCTCCAGAACTCTTAGTCCCTTCACACTGTTGTAACAAAATATCCAGATGAGTTGCTTATAGACAACAGTAATTTATTACTAACAGTTCTAGAAGCTGGAAGTACAAGATCAGGGAGTGAGCATGGTCAGGTAAGGTCTCCCTTCTGGTTGCATTCTTCTCATTGTGTCCTACAGGGCAGGGGGCACTAGCGAGCTCTGTAAATCCTCTTCGAAGAGCACAGTTTGCATTCATCTCACTTGCCCCGATGCTGATCTTGCTCTTACCCCATTCATCAGGGTTCCACTCTCATGTCCTAGTCACCTCCCAAAGGCCCCACCTACTAATACTATCTCTTTTGAGGATTAAGATTTCAACATATAGATTTGGGGTGGGGGGAGGGAAGGACACAAACAATCAGATCATGGCAGCCTTCAACATTTATAAACTCCATTATGTTGTATCAGTTTGTTCCCCTAATGAGTTGTAACCAAAATCTTATTTGTAAAATTTCACATAATCTTATTAATAAAAATAAAATTAAATTAATCTACATATATTCAGGAAAACAGTTACAGTGTTTATAAAAAGAACCACATAGAGAAGCAAAGAATTCTCCAACTTCCTGTGTGAGTTCTATCACATACTCAATGAGCAGTTCCCCACAAAAATGCTATCAAAACACCTCATGTTTGAATGTAAGCTAAAATACAAACATACTACTTGTTGGGCAAATAAGTTTGTAAAATGTGATTTTTACGTTTGCTTACTTTTATTGTTAAAAATGGCTGCTGCCCACGTGAATGTCGCTGCCCAGGTATATGATCTGTAATTACTTTCCTGCTTGGGGAGGGCAAAGGTTATGCTAATGTGGTTGGAGGAGGGGTCTTTGTGGGCCTACGCAGTTTTTTAGGAGAGAAGAAAAAGAAGGGAGAAGGAAGCCAAGATGGCAGGGTGCTGAAGGAGAAGCCAGTTTGTGCAGAGAAGGCAGAAGGTGTGCCGATGGGGAACCAGAGGTGACTGAGCTGTTTTTCCTTTAATTCTAGGAAAAACCAGAGAAGTTTATCCTGGTTGTGGAACAGAAGAATGTGTGAGTGGGTTTTGAAGCCTTGTGTGTTTTTACTCGCCTGCCAGGTGCAAGGCTAAAATAAAGGAATGGCCCACCAGTTTTTTTTTGTTTTTGTTTTTGTTTTGTTTTTTTTTTCATTTTTCTGAAGCTGGAAACAGGGAGAGACAGTCAGACAGACTCCCGCATGCGCCCGACCGGGATCCACCCGGCCCGCCCACCAGGGGCGGTGCTCTGCCCCCCAGGGGGCGATGCTCTGCCCATCCTGGGCATCGCCATATTGCAACCAGAGCCACTCTAGCGCCTGAGGCAGAGGCCACAGAGCCATGCCCAGCGCCCGGGCCATCTCTGCTCCAATGGAGCCTTGGCTGCGGGAGGGGAAGAGAGAGACAGAGAGGAAAGTGCGGCGGAGGGGTGGAGAAGCAAATGGGCGCTTCTCCTGTGTGCCCTGGCCGGGAATAGAACCCGGGTCCTCCGCACGCTAGGCCGACGCTCTACCACCAGTTTTTAGCTCCACAGTTTCATTACCATCTGTAGGCCCAGTAGTTATGTCATCACAACCAGGCACGTGCACATTCTCATTGTATTCAAACAGACAGTAAAGAAACTGCAGAGCCTGTTGGTCAAATAAGTTTATAAATATGATGTATATGTTTGCTCCCTTATAGTTTGCATTGAGTGTGGGAGACAGGCTGTAAGCTGGCAAAGTCCTTATAGCCTAAGGCTTAGTTTTAAGACTAAGTCTTTCCCACCCTTTTAATACTAAGATCTCTTCAACATCCTTTTAATACTAAGATCTTATCAAAACTAAGTTTTTCCCCACACCTTTGACTGTTGCAAGATGTGGGGTGGTACACTGTCATGAGGAATCCCATTTATGCCTCAGATAAGTGGCTTTGTATCAGAGACTTCCTTATTTGTATATTAGCTTAAAGGCTTTAATTTCTACACTATAAAATAAGGCAGACCAGGGGCTCTCTCACTCAGTTCCTGCCATTAGCAATGCAGAGGAGAGGCAGCCAAAATAGCGGAGTGCTGAAAGAGAAGCGAGTTTGTGCAGAAAGAAGGAGATGGTGAACAGAGGTGAATAAGGCTGGTGAGCTAGAAACCTTTGATTCTAGGAAACTTGGATAAGTCAGTGGCTTTGGGAGCCCTGATTGGAAAGGGAATTGTTTTCCCACTGTGTGCATTTTCTCACCTGCCGGGTATGAGCTAGGATAAAAGGTAATGGCCCACCAGTTCCTGGCTCCTTTGTTCCATTACTGTTTGTCTGAATAAAATGCTAATCTGCGGAGACCTGAAGATGGCAGCGGAGTAGGCAGACGCACAGACTCCCAGCTCACACCACCAAACTGGATTATAAACTAATTTATGAACAATCAGCATGAAAAACCAAATCTGGACTACAAGAACAGCTCTCAAAAACCAAGGACGAAGAACAAGCCACAACAAACCTGGTAGGGAGTGCCTAAATCTCCCCTGCTTACAGGAACAGGGGGAAGGGGGTGATGAGGCTGGGCTCTCACTCCAAAAAAAAGAGCAGTAAATACTGCTCACAGCCACTTGCCTGGTGACCAGGGAATGAGGTGTGTTGAAAGGGCCTGCTTGTCTAACAAAAAGAAAGGAGAGAGAGAAGGACGGATGGTGAGGGGGAGAGGAACCCAGGTGAAGACCTGAAAAGCTGACTCATTCAGTGCTGGAGGTGGCCATAACTGGGGGAGGGGCTGATCCTTCCACAAAGCAAAATACAAAAGTACTTCCAGGTCACAGAAATATAGACATCTCTCCAGCTCCAATCAGTGCAACAAGACACAGCTGAAAACAAGAAGTAGGGAGGAGGGGCAGTAACTCAGGTCTCCATGGAGATCTGAGATACACCTCCTCCTACTGAAGCTGAGAAAGCAACCCGCCCCTAGAGAGATTAACTGGCAGAAGAGGACTTCAGAGCCTCAGGTCACACCCACTGCATTCCTGGATATAGTTTCAAATAAGCCCCCTGCTGAGATCAGCAAACAAGACAATCACCTGTTAAGAAAACAAACAAATCAAGACTTCAAAGCAGCCTAAATCCAAAAGTGGATTACAAATAATAGCTGATGCCAACCCAAGAAGACCTAGAAACAACACAAGTGAAAACTGGAGGCAGACAACACCAAGCCTAGACTCAACCAGCTCTACAAAGAAAACACCCAAACACATAGACACAATGAGAAGACAAAGAAGTGCAATCCAAATGAAACCACAAGGGAAATCTTCAGGAGATGAACTGAGTGATATGGAAATAATCAAACTTCCGGAAGCAGAATTCAAAATAATGATTGTAAGAAAGCTTAGGGATCTTAGAACAACAATGGACAGTCATCATGAACACCTAAATAAAGAAATAGCAAGTATAAAAAGGATATTGAAATATTAAAAAAGAATCAGTCGGAGATGACAAATACAATATCAAAAATGAAGACCACAATGGAAGAAATTAAAATCAGGATGGATAGAGCTGAAGATCGAATCAGCGAGTTGGAGGACAACTAGAATAAAGGCTTGAAAGCAGAGAAGAAAAAAGAAAATAGACTCAAAAAGTCTGACAAAACTCTTAGCTCTGTGACAACATAAAGAGAAATAACATCGCATTATAGGGGTTCCTGAAGAAGAAGAGAAAGAACAAGGGATAGAGACTTTGTTCAATCATTTATAGCTGAAAACTTCCCTAAATTAATGCAGGAGAAACGCTCACAAGTTCAGGAAGCACAGAGAACTCCACTAAAGAGAAACCCAAAGAAACCTACACCAAGACACATCATAATTAAAATACCAAAGCTAAGTGATAAAGAGAAAATATTAAAAGCTGCTAGAGAAAAAAAGGCTATCACCTACAAAGGAGCCCCCATAAGGATGACGCCAGACTTCTCAACAGAAACACTTGAGGCCAGAAGGGAATGGCAAGAAATATTCAAAGTAATGCAGAACAAGAGCCTACAACCAAGACTACTTTATCCAGCAAGGCTATCATTTAAAATTGAAGGAGAAATAAAAAGTTTCCCAGACAAAAAAAAATTCATTACAACCAAACCAATGCAGCAGGAAATGTTAAGGGGCATGGTGTAAACAGATCAAAGTGGGGGAAGAATATAGCAAAAGAGGAATACAGCTTTAAAGAATAAAATGGCAATAAACAACTACATATCAATAATAACCTTAAATGTAAAAGGCTTAAATGATTCAATCAAAAGACATAAGGTAGCTGCATGGATAAGAAAACGGAACCCAAACATATGCTGTCCACAAGAGACACACCTTAAAACAAAAGATGCACATACACTGAAGATAAAAGGATGGAAAAAACATTTTATGCAAATGGAAATGAAAAAAAGCTGGGGTAGCAATACTTATATCAGACAAAATAGACTTAAAAACAAAGAATATAGTAAGAGATAAAGAAGGCCACTATATAATGATAAAGGGAGCAATCCAACAGGAAGATATAACTATTATAAATATCTACGCACCTAATATAGGAACACCTAAATATATAAAGCAGACTTTGATGGATATAAAGAGCAAGATTAACAGCAACACTATAATAGTAGGGAATTTTAATACCCCACTAACATCACTACATAGATTCTCAAGAAAGAAAATTAACAAAGAAACAGCAGACTTAAAGGACACATTAGATCAACTCGATTTAATAGATATTTTCAGAACCTTTCACCCTAAAGCAGCAGAATATACATTCTTTTCAAGTGCTCATGGTACATTCTCTAGGATAGACCATATGTTAGGGCACAAAAGTGATCTCAACAAATTTAAGAAGATTGAAATCATATCAAGCACTTTCTCTGATCACAATGGCATGAAACTAGAAATCAACCACAACAGAAAAGCTCAAAAATTTTCAAACACATGGAAACTAAATAGCAGGTTGTTAAATAACAAATGGACTAAGAATGAGATCAAAGAAGAAATAAAAAAATTCCTAGAAAAAAATGATAATGAGCATACAACAACTCAAAATTTATGGGACACAGCAAAAGCAGTACTGAGAGGGAAGTTCATAGCACTACGGGCACACTTTAAGAAGCTAGAAAAAGCTCAAATAAACAACTTAACCCTGCATCTAAAAGAACTAGAAAAAGAACAGCAAGTAAAGCCCAAATGTAGTAGAAGGAAGGAAATAATAAAGATCAGAGCAGAAATAAATGACATAGAGACTAAAAAAACAGTACAGAAGATCAGTGAAACTAGGAGCTGGTTCTTTGAAAAGGTAAACAAGATCAAAGAACCTTTAACTACACTCACCACGAAAAAAAGAGAGGACTCAAATAAATAAAATTAGAAAGGAGAGTGGAGAAATAACAACTGACACAACAGAAATACAAAGGATTGTAAGAAAATATTATGAAGAACTGTATGCCAAAAAACTAGACAACCTAGATGAAATTGACAAACTCCTTGAAATATACAATCTTCCAAAACTCAATTTGGAAGAATCAGAAAACCTAAACAGACTAATTACACCAAATAAGATCAAAACAGTTATAAAAAAAACTCCCAACAAAGAAAAGTCCTGGGCCAGATGGCTTCACAAGTGAATTCCACCAAATATTCGAAGAACTAACTCCTATCCTTCTCAAGCTATTTCAAAAAATTCAAGAGGAAGGAAGACTTCCAAGCTCTTTTATGAGGCAAGCATAATTCTGATTCCAAAACCAGGCAAAGACAAAACAAAGAAAGAAAATTATAGGCCAATATCCCTGATGAATATAGATGCTAAAATCCTCAATAAAATATTAGCAAACCAGATCCAAAAATATATGGAAAAAATCATACAACATGATCAAGTGGGATTTATTCTGGGGAGGCAAGGCTGGTACAATATTTGCAAATCAATCAATGTTATTCATCACATAAACAAAAGGAAGGAGAAAAACCACATGATAATTCCAATAGATGCAGAAAAAGCATTTGATAAAATCCAGCACCCATTCATGATCAAAACTCTCAACAAAGTGGGAATACAGGGAACATACCTCAACATGATAAAAGCCATCTATGACAAACCCACAGCCAACATCATACTCAATGGGAAAAAATTAAAAGAAATCCCCTTAAGATCAGCAACAAGGAAAGGGTGCTCCCTTTCACCACTCTTACTCAACATAGTCCTGGAAGTCCTAGCCACAACAATCAGACAAGAAGAAATAAAAGGCATTCAAGTTGGAAAAGAAGAAGTAAAACTATCATTATTTGCAGATGATATGATATTGTATATAGAAAACCCTAAAGTCTCAGTCAAAAAACTACTGGACCTGATAAATGAATTCAGCAAGGTGGCAGGATATAAAATTAATACTCAGATATCAGAGGCATTTTTATACACCAACATTGAACAGTCAGAAAGAGAAATTAAGGAAACAATCCCCTTCACTATTACAACCAAAAAAATAAAGTACCTAGGAGTACATTTAACCAAGGAGACTAAAGACTTGTACTTGGAAAATTATAAAGCATTGATAAAAGAAATCAAGGAAGATACAAACAAGTGGAAGCATATACCGTGCTCATAGTTAGGATGAATAAACATCATTAAAATGTCTATATTACCCAAAGTAATTTATAAATTCAATGCAATACCAATTAAAATACCAATGACATACTTTAAAGATACAGATCACATATTCCAAAAATTTATATGGAACTAAAAGAGAACATGAATAGCCTCAGCAATCTTAAAAAAGAAGAATAAAGTGGGAAGAATCACACTTCCTGATATCAAGCTATACTACAAGGACATTGTACTCAAAACAGCCTGGTACTGGCATAAGAACAGGCACATAGATCAATGGAACAGAACAGAGAACCCAGAAATAAACCCAAAGCTTTTTGGAAACTGATATTTGACAAAGGAGGTAAGGGCATACAATGGAGTAAAGACAACCTCTTCAACAAATAGTGTTGGGAAAATTGGACAGCTACCTGAAAAAAAATGAAACTAGACCACCAACTGACACCATTCACAAACATAAACTCAAAATGGATAAAAGACTTAAATGTAAGCCATGAAACCATAAGCATCTTAGAAGAAAACATAGGCAGTAAGCTCTCCGACATCTCTCGCAGCAATATATTTGCTGATTTATCTCCACGGGTAAGGAAAATTAAAGACAGGATAAACAAATGGGATTATATCAAACTAAAAAACTTTTGAACTGCCAAAGACAATAAGAACAGAATAAAAAGACAAACTACACAATAGGAGAACATATTTGACAGTATGTCTGATAAGGGGTTAATAACCAAAATTTATAAAGAACTTGTAAATCTCAACACCAGAAAGACAAACAATCCGATCAAAAAATGGGCCAAAGAAATGAATGGACACTTCTCCAAAGAGGACATACAGATGGCCAATAGACATATGAAAAAATGCTCAACATCACTAATCATTAGAGAAATGCAAATTAAAACCACAATGAGATTTCACCTCACACTGGTCAGAATGGCGCTCATCAACAAAATAACACAGAATAAGTGCTGGTGAGGATGTGGAGAAAAGGGAACCCTCCTACACTGCTGGTGGGAATGCAGACTGATGCAGCCACTGTGGAAAACAGTATGGAGATTCCTCAAAAAATTGAAAAACGAACTGCCTTTTGACCCAGCCATCCTACTTTTAGGAATATACCTCAAGAACACCACGGAACGGTTCCAGAAGGAGAAATGCACCCCCATGTTTATAGCAGCATTATTCACAATAGCGAAGATCTGGAAACAGCCCAAGTGTCCGTCAGAGGACGAGTGGATTAAAAAGCTTTGGTACATATATACTATGGAATACTACTCAGCCATAAGAAATGATGACATCGGATCATTTACAATAACATGGATGGACCTTGATAACATTATATGGAGAGAAATAAGTAAAACATAAAAAACTAAGAACTATATGAACCCATGCATAGATGGGACATAAAAATGAGACTGAGAGACATGGACATGAGTGTGATGGTAACAGGGGGTGGGGAGAAGGCGGGGAAGGAGAGGGAGGGGGTAGATGGGAGGGTAGGGGCACAAAGAAAACCAGATAGAAGGTTATAGAAGAAAATTTGACTTTGGATGAGGGGTATGCAGCATAATCAAATGTCAAAATAATCTGGAGATGTTTTCTCAGAAAATATGTACCCTGATTTATCTATGTCACTGCATTAAAATTAATAAAAATAAGATTTAAAAAATGCTATTCTGCATGGGCCAGGCAGTTGTGATGGTGGCTGTGCTTACTGGCTTTACAGGAGCCAAAAACTGGTGGGCCATTCCTTTATTCTAGCTTCACAACCAGCAGGCGAATAAAAACACACAGAGCTCCAAAACCCACTCATTCACAAAGCTCACAAAGCTACTGACACATCTGAGTTTTCCTAGAATCAAAGGCCCCCAACAGCTCAGTCACCTCTTGTTCTCCATCTGACCATCTTCTCCCTTCTCATCTCTGCACAAACTCTCTTCTCCTTCAGCACCCTGCCATCTTGGCTGCTTCTTCTATCCTTCTTCACAAACTTTTCTATGTGTGAAAAACCCCTCCTCCAGCAACATTAGCATAACAATGGCCCTTCCCAATCAGCAAGGTATTTAGCAGTTTCACCTAGCAGTGCCATTCATGTAGGCAGCAGCCATTTTTAACAATAAAAATGAGCAAACTCCAAAAATACAGATTTTACAAACTCATTTGCCCAACACCATTTGTCCGAATTCAATGGGAACCTGCAGGTGCCTGGCTATGATCACGGTGACTACTGGCCCTACACTACTGAAACTGCCTTATCCTTTTGAGCACACCTTCTACAGATCTAAGAAAGCCCCAGGACTGATTGTAGATAAGATCGATTTGATCACTACCTTGCCAGATTTAATGTGCTGTAGTTAAATAGCCATGTTCACCGGTTGTGATTGCATCATTGCCTGGCTAATGTTTCTGATAATATAAAAACATTAGTTTTTAGAAGTGATATCCTGAAGCAGATAGGCCCTCACTTCCTTTCCATCTAGATTTTAAGGGAGTAAGAAGCTGGAAACTAATACTTTGTTTTGTTATTTGGAAGGGTCTATGGATGAAAAAGACCACATGAAAAGGACAAGCTCAGGGAAAGCCTGCATGTTGTCTGTAAAGCCAGTAGCCACAACACCATCACAGCCGCCTGGCCTGTACAGGTTCGCACTTGACTTGGACAGACGGTAATGAAACAACGGAGCCAAGAATAGTGGACCATTAACTTTAATCCTAGCTTGCACCCAGCGGGCAAGTAATACACACAGTGGAAAAAATTTCCCTTTCCATTCAGGGCTCCCAAAGCCACTGACTTCTCTGAGTTTCCTAGAATCAAAGGTTTCTAGCTCACCAGCCTTATTCCCTATGTTCCCCATCTCCTCTCTCCATAAACTCTGCACAAACTGCTTCTCCTTCAACACTCCGCCATCTTGGCTGCTTCTCCTCTTCTCCATGTGACCTTTCTCTGCTCTCCTCCAGCATGGACTCCTCTGCCCCATCATATAGTGTAGAAATCAAAACCTTTAATCCAATATACAAACAAGGAAGTCTCTGATACAAAGCCACTTATCTGAGGCATAATGGGATTCCTCATGTGCAAGAATACCTGTGCTTTAGATTGTGAAGCGAGCAAAAGGGGTGGAATGTTGGTCAAATAAGTTTGTAAATATGATTTATAAGTTTGCTCACTTATAGTTTGCATTGGGTATGGGGGAAAGGCTATAAGCAGGCAGGGTTGTTATAGCCTAAGGCTTAGTTTTAAGACTAAGTTTTTCCCCACACCCTTGACTGTTGCATGATGTGCGGTGGTGCACTCTCATGAGCAATCCCATTATGCCTCAGATAAGTGGCTTTGTATCTGAATGGCCAGTTGCCACGGCCACTATCACAGCACCCTGGCCCATGCAGGTTCACATTGGATTCAGACAGTTGGTAAAGAAACAATGGAGCCAAAAGCTGATGGGCCATCATCTTTAATCCTAGCTTGCACCTAGTAGGCAAGTAAAAACACACACTGGGCTCCAAAACCCACTCATTCAGTGCTCACAAAGCTACTGACTTATACAAGTTTCCTAGAATCAAAGGTTTCTACCTCACCAGCCTTATTCACCTCTGTTCCACATCTTCTTCCCTCTGTACAAACTCTGCACAAACTGGCTTCTCCTTCAACACTCTGCCATCTTGGCTGCTTCTCTCCTCTCTTCCACGTGGCCTTTCTCTGCTCTCTGCTCTAATGATAATCTCAGGAACCGAGAGAGCAAGCTCCCGGTCTGCCCCCATTTTATAGTGTAGAAATCAAAACCTTCAATTCAATATACAAAATAGGGAAGTCTCTAATACAAAGTCATTTATCTGAGGCATGATGGGATTGTACCACCACACATCAAAAAGGGTGGGAAAGGCTTGGTCCTAAAACCAAGCCCCAGGCTATAAGGATCCAGCCTGCCCACAGCCCACCCCCAACACACATTAATATCACCTGGGCAACGGGCTTCTATGTGGGCAGCGCCATCTTTAACAAAGTGAGCATAATATATTTTATCTGCCCAACAGTATCAGAGACTTACTTGTTTGTATATATTGGATTAAAGGTTTTGGCCCTGGCCGGTTGGCTCAGTGGTAGAGTGTCGGCCTGGCATGTGGAAGTCCCAGGTTCGATTCCCGGCCAGGGCACACAGGAGAGGCGCCCATCTGTTTCTCTACCCCTCCCCCTCTCCTTCCTCTCTGTCTCTCTCTTCCCCTCCCACAGCCAAGGCTCCATTGGAGCAAAAGATGGCCCGGGTGCTGGGGATGGCTCCTTGGCCTCTGCCCCAGGCTCTAGATGGCTCTGGTCGCAACAGAGCGACGCCCCAGATGGGCAGAGCATCGCCCCCTGGTGGGTGTGCCAGGTGGATCCTCGCCGGGCGCATGCAGGAGTCTGTCTGACTGCCTCCCCGTTTCCAGCTTCAGAAAAATACAAAAAAAAAAAAAAAAGGTTTTGATTTCTACACTATAAAATGGTGCTGTTGGGCAGATAAAATGTATTATGCTCACTTTGTTAAAGATAACAGGAGGAGGCCGCCACCCAGGTGATATTAATGTGTGTTGGGGTGGGCTAAAGGCAGGCAGAATCCTTTAGCCTGGGGCTTGGTTTTGGGATTAAGCCTTTCCTACCCTTTTTGATGTAGGGCGGTACAATCCTATCATGCCTCAGAGGGTGACTTTGTATTAGAGACTTCTCTGTTTTGTATATTGGATTAAGGGTTTGGATTTCTACACTATAAAATGGGGACGGAATGAGAGTTTGGCCTCTTGGTTCCTGGGATGATTAGCATGAGAGAGTAGAGCCAGCAGCGGAAGGAGGCCATGTGGAGGAGGCCAGGAGAAGCAGCTAAAATGGCGGAGTGCTGAGTGAGATGCCAGTTTGTGTAGAGTTTGTATCTGGGATAAGGAAGGAGATGGGGAACAGAGGATAATAAATCTGGTGAGCTAGAAACCTTTGATTCTAGGAAACTCGGATAAGTCAGTAGCTTTGTGAGCACTGGATGTGACTGGGTTTTGGAGCCCAGTGTGTATTTTTACTTGCCCGCTGGGTGCAAGCTAGAATTAAAGACTATGGCCCACCAGTTTGTGGCTCCGTTGTTTCTTTACCGACTGTCCGAATCCAATGAGAACTTACATAGGCCGGGCTGCTGTGATAGTGGTCCTGGCCTTGGCTGCTGGCTTTACAGGTGCAGAGGAGCCCATGCTGGAGGAAAGCAGAGAAAGGCCACATGGAGGAGAGGAGAAGCAGCCAAGATGGTGGAGTGCTGAAAGAGAAGCGAGTTTGTGCAGTTTGTGCAGAGAGAAGGAGATGGGGAACAGAGGTGAATAAGGCTGGTGAGCTAGAAACCTTTGATTCTAGGAAACTCAGAGAAGTCAGTGGCTTTGGGAGCCCTGAATGGAAAGGGAAGTGTTTTCCAACTGTGTGTATTTCTCGACCACTTGGTGCAAACTAGGATTAAAGCTAATGGCCCACCAGTTCTTGGCTCCGTTGTTTCATTACCGACTGTCCGAATCAAATGCGAACCTGCACAGGCCAGGCAGCTGTGATGGTGGCCGTGGCTACTGGCTTTACAGTGTCCTTACAGACTCAGAGACCTAAAGTTACCACATAGGATGGTCTGAAATGAAAACTTTCTAACTAGAAGCAGTTCATGGTGGGAAGTCATGTCCTGGGGAGGTATTTTTCTCTAAGGAAGGTCAATGCTTACCTTAATAATCCAGCCTGTCTGTTGTCTTTTGCATCTGCAATATTATACCTGATAACATGCAGGTAATCTTCTCTTCCTGCCCCGCCCTAAGGGCAAGTGTCCCACCAGGGCAGGAACCCACAAATCCCTTTATTGTTATTGTTATCATGTTAATTAACTATGAACTATCTTATTCTTGCCTAAGTAAAAGAAGTTTCAATACTTTTTAATCAATCCTAGAGATTTTTCTACCTTGCTGTAAAGCCAGAAGCCATGGCCAGGGCCACCATCAGAGCAGCCCAGCCCTTGCAGGTTCGCATTGGATTCGGACAGTCGGTAAAGAAACAACGGAGCCACAAACTGGTGGGCCATAGTCTTTAATCCTAGCTTGCACCTGGCGGGCAAGTAAAAAAAACACACTGGGCTCCAAAACCCACTCACATTCAGTGCTCTCAAAGCCACTGACTTATCCGAGTTTCCTAGAATCAAAGGTTTCTAGCTCACCAGACTTATTCACCTCTGTTCCCCATCTCCTTCCTTCTCCAGCGTCAAACTGCACAAACTGGCCTCTCACTCAATACTCCGCCATCTTGGCTGCTTCTCCTGGCCTACTCCACGTGGCCTCCTTTTGCTCTCTCATGCTAATCATCCTAGGAACCAAGAGTGGAAACTCTCGTTCTGCCCCCATTTTATATTGTAGCTTCACAACCTCTAATCCAACATACAAAATAGGGAAGTCTCTAATACAAAGTCACTTCTCTGAGGCATGATTAGATTGTACCACCCCACATCAAAAAAGGGTAGGAAAGGCTTAATCCCAAAACCAAGCCTCAGGCTACAAGGATTCTCAACACACATTAATATCACCTGGGCAATGGCCTCACGTGGGCAGCGCCATTTTTAACAAAGTGAGTATAATACATTTTATCTGCCCAACACTTGCTTTCTTCCACTTCCAAAATCCATCACCAATCCAATCAATTTCATGTAACCCTCTTATGATTCTGTATAAAATAAATGGTAACTGCCATTTTCTGGAGCATTTTCTCAATCCTTTGTGATTTAGCTTCCTGGCAGTTGTCGACAGTTTGGCTCAAATAAACTCATAACAAATTTTTACAGGTTTGAAAGTTGTTTTACATTGACAGGACTAAGTAAATATTTTTAAGGGACACTAGTCCCTATTAAATAGTAAATGTTTTGACTATGTCACAGTTCTAGCAACATTATGACTACTTTGAATTCACTTCTCCAAACACATATATATAAATACATACAGATTCTGCATACAATATCTGGGGGTTCATGAGCCCGCACTAGAGCTCAGCCATGAACTCCAGACCTCAAGATTAAGAACTTGATCCCAGCCCTGGCCAGTTGGCTCAGCAGTAGAGCATCAGCCAACATGTGGAAATCCCAGCTTCAAAATTCCCAGCTTCAATTCCCAGGGCACACTGGGGAAGAACTCATCTGCTTCTCCACCCCTCCCACTCTCCTTCTCTTTCACTTCCTCTCTGCCCTTCCTACAGCCATGTCGGATTGGTTCTAGCAAGTTGGACCTGGGCACTGAGAATAGCTCCATGGCCTCACCTCAGGTGCTAAAATAGCTTGGTTGCTGAGCAACAGACCAGTGGTCCCAGATGGGCAGAGCACAGCTGGTAGGGGGCTTGCCAGCTGGATGCGGTGGAGCTCATACGGGAGTCTTGTCTCTCTGTCTTCCTGAATCTCACTTAACAAAAAATTTTAAGAACCTGACCCCACATTCTGTAGATAAGTGTGAGCGGACAGGACTGACTTCTAGAACTTCATCAATGTGAAAGGAATGAATCCTGCTCTAACTTTAAATGTGTTAATCTCATGCAAAAAAAATTCAGTGTTCAACAGAAATAATCACCAAAGCATTGTCTTTGTTTTCTGGTGAGTTTTTCAAAGCACTAAGGGATTAGCTGTTCTCAAAGAAAGGTCCTGGCTCTTTTTCCATTTCAATGGTTGAGAGCCTGAGGGAGGCTGTAGCTTCATCCTGCATCTCTCTAGAGAGTTAATCAGTAGACATCCTGCTGCTGGCAACACAAACAAGCCAGGAATTAGTCTGGCTAATGCAGGTGTTACCTGGTAGGCAGGCCACAGTCACCACCAGAACCCATCTCTGCCACCCGCCTTGCTCAAGGCAAAACCTCTCAAACTCTGTTCAGATTTAATAACTCCATGGTGCATTCATCCACCTTATACTAAATTAGCCTCTCTCATATTCTTGCTCCGCCCTATTCTTTCTTGTTCTCTCCTTTTTTTAATGTTTGTCCTCTATATATGTCACATAGCTCAATTGTGTGTAATACACTACTAAGCAGATACAGAAGTATATATATATAGTCTATATATATTATTCTTCGCACTCTAAGATTAAAGTTACAAAAACCATTGTTTGAAAGATTCATTTCTTTAATTTATTAAAACTGTTTTGGAATGTGATTTTTTGCCACTGAGATTTGTTCTCCCAGATCCACCAGGTTTCCTAAATTCTGAATTTACCAGGTAAAAAGAGACTATACTAAGAGCAGAGACTAAGTTTACTGATAGTTATTACTCCATTTTTTAAACAACTGTATTGCAAAATGATGAGCAGGCAGAAATAAAATGAAAAGTGAAATCTGTATAGGAACAATGAGAAGAAGAAGTTTTCAAGTATTGAACATTCTTGCTTACTTTCCCTGTGTCCCTGCGATTAAAAAACAGAACAGCATTTTAAAAGCTGGTCACCTTGGAAAGCACAAAAACCTCTAAAAATAAAAATCAACATTTCCAGACTCTGCCCATAATGGTTTCCTGGTAAACAAAAAGACATGCTTGATATTCTACCCCCACACAGGGGCTGTGCAATTAATTATTCAACATTCGGAAAGTGCTTTGGAGATAAGAAGCTAAGTGCTAAAGATCATCATCAATTTTCAGCAAACCGCACTTAAAGTGAACTCACCAGGTTCACTGTTGGAAACTGAACCATTAGTATAACTCCAGGCTTTTTTTTTCCATTTCATTTAGACCATTAGGCCAAACAGCCAACACCCACATGGAACCTTCCATTCCTTCTGGTCAACTTTTGAGGGTCCTGCGAGTAAAACACTTGTCCTTAATTTTAGAAGAAATGGTAATTCTAATAATGAAGTTTCACTGGAATTTACAGTTTTATGTTTGCTAGGTATCTTTCCTTTTCCGCCTTTTATTTAAGTAATATAAGTAAGCAGCAAATTTACTAAAGATTTCATTTGTAAAACTTTGAGAGTAAAATCTAGTATAATATACTTCTATTAGTTATTTAAGCAAGCATATTTATTTAGGTGTTCATGACTACGTTACATGTATAGTATAGATGAACAATCTAAAAATTGATGAACCTTGATTAAAACATTAAGTGACAGTAATAAGCTATCTTACCTAAATTAAAAAGTGTTTAGCCTGACCAGGCGGTGGCACAGTGGATAGAGTGTCGGACTGGGATGCAGAGGACCCAGGCTCGAAACCCCGAGGTTGCCAGCTTGAGTGCAGGCTCATTTGGTTTGAGCAAAGCTCACCAGCTTGGACCCAAGGTCGCTGGCTCGAGCAAGGGGTTACTCAGTCTGCTCTAGCCCCACGGTCAAGGCACATATGAGAAATCAATCAGCCCTGGCTGGTTGGCTCAGTGGTAGAGCGTCGGCCTGGCGTGCAGGAGTCCCAGGTTTGATTCTCAGCCAGGGCACACAGGAGAGGCACCCATCTGCTTCTCCACCCCACCCCTCTCCTTCCTCTCTGTCTCTCTCTTCCCCTCCAACAGCCAAGGCTCCATTGGAGCAAAGTTGGCCCGGGCACTGAGGATGGCTCTATGGTCTCTGCCTCAGGCGCTAGAATGGCTCTGGTTGCAACAGAGCGATGCCCCAGATGGGCAGAGCATCGCCCCCTGGTGGGCATGCTGGGTGGATCCCGGTCGGGCGCATGCAGGAGTCTGTCTGACTGCCTCCCCGTTTCCAACTTCAGAAAAATACAAAAAAAAAAAAAAAAAGAAGAAGAAGAAAGCAATCAATGAACAACTAAGGTATTGCAATGAAAAACTAATGATTGATGCTTCTCATCTCTCCGTTTCTGTCTGTCTGTCCCTTTCTATCCCTCTGTCTCTGTAATAAATAAATAAATAAATAAATAAAGTAAATGTTTCTTTCTCTCTCTCTTCCTCTTCCTGTAAAAAAAAGTGTTTAGGTTAGACAAATTTATCTTCTTATCTATCATATGTTGTAGTTAGAATCTGTTCATTTTAAAACTCATAACAATGGCTCGAGATTGAAAAAAATTTTTCCACCAAAGTTTACCTAAAATCCAACTACATTCATGCTAAAAAAAATAATAATAAAAAGAGAGAGGCATTAAGTGATGTTTAAATGGAGACTCACTAGGAAGCTATGCTCTGCAAAGCTATCATACAGTAATTGATGGTTTGGGATTAAATATACAAGAGTAGAAATTATTGAAACCTATGTCCATTTTAGAGACAATAAATAATTTTGCATAAAATGTTTTTTACTTCATGTCTCCTACAAAGTGAAAGATCATATATGCAAAGGTCATAATTTCATGTTTTTTGAGAATTAAAAACTACAGACATAATCTTCTTGGATATGGGACATGACAGCAGCTCAACAAAGAGGGCTTATGTATTTTAATCTTCAAAATGCACAGCTTTAAAAGTCATCTTTGTTTTTAGAAAGGGCTTGTTATGAGTTTTTACCACATTAAATATTAATACCATTTACAAATCTATTAGCCAACCTTAACTCTTTTAACCATTTTCACCCCTCCCAAACATCCCCCCCAAAAATGTGTAAGTGAAAACTTAAATGTGCTCAACATTCCTAATCTCAGTAGGAAAAACAAACAAACTCACTAACAAAGCGCCAGGTTGCTGACGTGAGATGGTCTGGGTGAGACGCGGGCTCACATGGCAAAGCGACTGGAACTCTGCACGGAGCCCACGACAGACAGCTCGGCTCGAAAATCAGGTCGATGCCCAAACTGCTAACACAAAACGTCTCATTGCTCAGCATCACACTTAAAACTCAGTCCACAGCATCTTCACCTTGTACAGATCATGGTAAAACTCAGTCCACAGCATCTTCACCTTGTACAGATCATGGTAAAACTCAGTCCACAGCATCTTCACCTTGTACAGATCATGGTAAAACTCAGTCCATAGCATCTTCACCTTGTACAGATCATGGTAAAACTCAGTCCACAGCATCTTCACCTTGTACAGATCATGGTAAAACACAGTCCACAGCATCTTCACCTTGTACAGATCATGGTAAAACACAGTCCACAGCATCTTCACCTTGTACAGATCATGGTAAAACTCAGTCCATAGCATCTTCACCTTGTACAGATCATGGTAAAACTCAGTTCACAGCATCTTCACCTTGTACAGATCATGGTAAAACTCAGTCCATAGCATCTTCACCTTGTACAGATCATGGTAAAACACAGTCCACAGCATCTTCACCTTGTACAGATCATGGTAAAACACAGTCCACAGCATCTTCACCTTGTACAGATCATGGTAAAACTCAGTCCACAGCATCTTCACCTTGTACAGATCATGGTAAAACACAGTCCACAGCATCTTCACCTTGTACAGATCATGGTAAAACTCAGTCCATAGCATCTTCACCTTGTACAGATCATGGTAAAACTCAGTCCACAGCATCTTCACCTTGTACAGATCATGGTAAAACTGAGTCCATAGCATCTTCACCTTGTACAGATCATGGTAAAACTGAGTCCATAGCATCTTCACCTTGTACAGATCATGGTAAAACTCAGTCCACAGCATCTTCACCTTGTACAGATCATGGTGTAATAAAATGTAGAGACACAGTTTTACATAGCTTGCTTCAACATTCTCATTTCTTTAAAAGACATTGAAAATAGCTACAAGCAACATAAAACTGAGAGGAAAATAGATCAAAGAAAGGCTTCTTTAAAAAACTTATTCAGAAGAGGGGTCACAGTATTTATTTTCTTTTCTACTGTGCTGGCTTTATTAGAGTAAGCCAACAATCGGTTCTTGGTACAAGCAGAAGAACAGGCATACTTCCTGCCCTTTTTTTTTTAAGGGTAAATCAAGGCTTTTTTTATTGATTGATTTGAGAGAGAGAAACCATGATTTGTTGTTCTAATTATTTATACAACTTACTGGCTAAATCTTGTATGTACCCTGACTGGGGATCAAGCCTACAACCTAGGTGTATCAGTATGATGCTCTAACCAAATGAGCTACCTGGCCAGGGCAGCATACTTTATGTTTTAAAGAAGTGTTTTGTGTCGCCTGACCTGTGGTAGTGCAGTGGATAGAGCATCAGCCTGGACTGCTGAGGTCATCAGTTCGAAACCCCAGGTTTACCTGGTCAAGGCACATATGAGAAGCAATCAATGAACAACTAAAGTGGAGCAGCTATGAGTTGATGCTTCTCATTCGCTCTTTTTCTCCCTCTTTTCTCTCTAAAATCAGTAAGTAATATCTTTAATAAATAAATAAATGGTGGTAGGGAAAAAAAAGAAGTGTTTTGTGGTATACATTCTTACCTATCTCTATGTTAATGTCAATCAGATTTTCTTAGAAACAAGCAATTTCTTATCATACAGTTGTCATAGGGTGGAGGGGAACCAGCGAGTCATTTTAAAAAATATTTTCCACCCATATGAATATGAAGGAGATAAAAAGTGTCTAAAGGAATCAGCCATGTCCCCAAGTAAATGAGAAATGAATTGGCAGGGACTGAGTGTCCATGAGAACATTACTTTGAATCAAAACCAAATTTCTAAAATACTCCAGGTGATCTGCTCTATATTTATGGAACTTAAATACTAAAATATTGAAAAGAATGATTCTGAAATGTTTAAGAAATGAAGCAATTTAATTAAATGGCAACGTTATATTTATTGACTACACATTGTAATGTTTAGATCTAAAATCAGAGTGACAGGAAAGACAAAGACCTGCTCTGGGAGGCCCTTCTCTGCTGGACACTTTCACCTGGTCATGAGTTGCTACCATCCAACCACTTCCCCATGCAACAGCGGGGATGGGTCGTCCTCTAACTTAGAAGGTCCTTATCTAAATTACTTTGAGAGAGGCTAAGAACTAACACACACCTAAAAATTCCGCTCAATCTACGTCCATATCCTTCAAACTTCAGCTTTAGTAATGACTATTTTGCATCTTTCTTCTGGTAAAATTTAAAATGCAAAATACATACTACATTAAATCATTCCTTACTAAGATATTGTCAGATGTTTCCCCTTTGCAAAGAAAATTAGAAAAATTAATAAAGAGAGTAGTCGCTTTCAAATTCAGAATATTAAAGGAACCATTTTATAAGGGAAAGGTGGGGCTGATAAAGTCAAGTCTGATCATAGTAACTAAAATGGAAAAATCATACTCACTACAGCTACAGACTTTTGTAAGCATTTCACATATGTTAGGAATTAAATGAGGTAGGCTGTGAGGAAGAACGGGAAGGAAGCAGGGAGTCGCCACGTCACAGGGCACTGAGTATGTGGGCGCTAAGTGGCACAGAACAGAGGTGGCTTCCCAGCTGGTGGGAGTGTCAGTGACTGATGATGCTCAGCTCCATCTTGCTCCAGAAACTACACCAAAGACAGCCACCTGAGCCAAGGTCACACCCCTGCCCAAGGACAGCCCACATCTTATGACTGGCTGACAGGTAGAAAGGCCTGGCGCCTTACTTCAAGGTGGGCAACTCTGCAGGGCTCTTCGGCTCCCGAGCTCCTGCTGGGATCAACCAGCAGAGCCTTTATCGGTACTGAATCGCACTCAACTCCTCCCTCTGCCCAATTCAACTCTCCTCACTTCCTCACAGGCTTACCCCTCAGTGCCAGCCCCCATAAACTTCCTAACCCTGTGAGGAGTGAGATTTTTTTCATGTTCGCTGACCCCCGGGAGTTTTTTTTTTTTCAAAAAATGAAATTAGTTCATTACAGTTTTACTATCTTAAAATCATGTTTGTTTGATAGCCGATTTATGGAGAGAAGAAAAACATACATTTGCCTTTTTTTAATGTTGCCTTATACATTTTTAAAATAAAAATTTTTGTACAATCATACTCTGGATGGTCAGGAGGCACGAGGATCTACATCAGGGGTAGTCAACCTTTTCATACCTACCGCCCACTTTTGTATCTCTGTTAGTAGTAAAATTTTCTAACCACCCTCCGGTTCCACAGTAATGGTGGTTTATAAAGTAGGGAAGTAAGTTTACTTTATAAAATTTATAAAGCAGAGTTACAGCAAGTTAAAGCATATGATAATAATTACTTACCAAGTACTTTATGTCAAATTTTCGCTAAGTTTGGCAAAATAAATCTTTATAAAACAACTTATTATAGTTAAATCTATCTTTTTATTTATACTTTGGTTGCTCCACTACTGCCCACCATGAAAGCTGGAACGCCCACTAGTGGGAGGTAGGGACCAGGTGGACTACCACTGATCTACATGAACGTTCATACTACTCAAAGGGCTAAACAATCAGAAACTATTGCCCAGGGAACCCCACCCAAGACAGGGGTGAAGGCAGGATTCAAGCCCAAGCAGAGTGAAATCCTGACAGTCAACATGGATTCAGAAAACACCTCTGATGGGAGCTTCCACCAGCCTCAACAGCCCATAGGTACAAAGAGGTGTATGTAACAACTGAGGCTTGCCGCATGACTGCTAGATCTCAGCAACCTCCCTTTTTTCCTGGGTTTCTCAGCCATATCCTTTTACTCAGGCCTCTTCACTGATGGCCAATGACTACTTGAGAATGCCACTTTCCTGCCCAGAATGCTCTCTCCTGAGTCTCCTAACACTACATCCCCAGGACCACACTCTGCCACCTGGATCCTGAAGAAGCCCTCTCCTTGCCCACCCCTTTCAGACCACCTCATGAAAACAGGGCCTGCAGCATTCTCTTACAGTCTCTCTCTCTCTCTCTCAACATGGCTAAGGCCTCCTCCCTGCAGCATAGTGAGGGGCCAGCCAGCCAAGCGCTCTCCGTTCCCCCCTTTCCCACCTCTCATCTCAGCCTTAATCAAAGCCGCATCTCCTCCTATCTGTATACTCAACTCACATAAGCAAACAGTGAGACCCTTCATCCCTGTGTAAACACAGCTAAGACACCCTCTTTATGACACAAAGAATAAGCCAAAGAATGTAGAGAGCACGACGACATGGGAACACCTGGGATAGGAACAACTCCCCACATCTCCAGTCCAAAGAGCGTCGCTGAGTTACACAACGATGACCATGAGAGAGGAACAAAGGGGAAACTTTTCAATATGTTGTTAAGAAAGGAGATAAATCTGTGCAAGTCATTTTGGGATGATGTACATCAAACCATATTTTAACACAATTTTAGGTTGATAATTAAGTTAGCTATCAGAAAATTCAATTAATGTGAATACTTTATAATAGATCACTCCTGCTACTTAAGCAGATTCACGATTTCCCAGAAACAAGCTCGTCGAAATGTTCTTTGCCTTTTCTTGATTTCACAGACTCTGTAACTCACAGTATCTACTGCCCACACTTCAGGCATTCATGTCCCATCCCTGCTCCCTAAGTCATCAAGATTTCTTTAGATCCTGAATTCTTGAATATCCACCTTAGAATTTAATCTCTCACTGCCTCCACAGGACTAAAAAGTTATTCCACCAGCTCCTGACTCAAACTGCAACCTGCCTGAAGCCGGGCCACATGCTCGAGGCTGACTTTTTCTGCTGCTCTAATTTTTATACAAAGTACACTGTGTTATTCAAGCCCATACACTAAAGTCCTTCCCTCACAGAAGCGAAAAGCTGTGAGTAAAGCAGAAATATATGGCACTAGACTTTCCAAGCTCTCTATTTAATTTGTGAAGATAATATTATATCTAAGAAAGTTGCCTAAAACCAGTATGCACACACACACACACACTTCATTTATCTGGGAAAGCAAACTATTTCAGATGAGTGAAATTATTCCAAATGAGCCCAGAACCAAAAGTGTTAGCTTCAATTCCACAATAACTCCCAACTTCACTGTATAAGCAGTAATGTGTGGACTTGATTCAGAGAAATTTTATAAGCAGGTCTAAAATGATCTGATCATTTTATAACTTTAAGTATAAAAATGCACTATACCAGTGTCATCTGGTCAAGGTCAAGAGCTGAGATAAGACATGCTGAGGCAGGTAAACTTTACAAGAAATGTCATGGGAGGTCAGACCCATAATATCCAGGGGTTGGGAACCTTTTGGCTGAGAGAGCCATGAACGCCACATATTTTAAAATGTAATTCCATGAGAGCCATACAACGACCGTGTATGTTACTCATTATCCAATAAAAAATTGGTGTTGTCCCGGAGGACAGCTGTGATTGGCTCCAGCCACCCGCAACCATGAACATGAGCAGTAGGAAATGAATGAATTGTAATACATGAGAATATTTTATATTTTTAACGTTATTATTTTTTTAATTAAAGATTTGTCTGCGAGCCAGATGCAGCCATCAAAAGAGCCACATCTGGCTCGCGAGCCATAGGTTCCCAACCCCTGCTCTAGACCAACATTCAGTGACATCTGACAGTGACTTCAGAGAACAAAAAATCATTCTACAAAATAAGTGACTTAAAGTGCCATGAGAGAGCCCTGGGTAGAGAAAGACTATCGTCCGTAAGATTAGGTCTATTCACCCAATATGCCCATATTCTCTTCTAAATTGTATGAAAACTTAATCTATCTAAAGATTTGTTCTGGACCTTCTCCTCTTGGAAGAAGCCACTTTCTCTTTTGGGGTGAAGAGCTGCTCACATAAATATCTACTATATAAACTTTTTTTTTGGGGGGGGGGGTTAAGCCTATTTCTCTCAGTTGTAAGTGGTCCTCCCAGTTCTGATCTTTGCAGATTTGGGGAAAAGTGGTTATGACATTATAGGCTTAGGCGAGGTCTCCTTTCAGATTTCATCGTTCAAGGCTACAGCATTCATTTCTGCCTGTTCTCTTAAAGACACTCCTTTAATCTCATGATATGCGGTGTATTTCTCTATACCTTTCCCAGTTACGCCCATCTTAAGGTGCAAGACCAAACCTTCGAGGGAGCATGCTAGGTAAGACTTCGTGAGGTTCAGACATATGGATGAACACAAACATATAGTATAAAAACACTCCTATTAAAAAGTGATAGCAGGCCCTTATTAAGAGGTGATAACTGAACTCAAATATCTTCTGAACTGTAATATTTATCAATATACTAAATAATAGTGTTACATACTGAAATTTCACTGGAAATGTTATTAGGTATGCATAATAAAACACATATTCTAAAGTGTCTCAATATATTTTTCATTCACATATATTATAAGGTACATATATTATAAAGCAAATGATATACACTTAACCCATGGATATATACAGTACAATGATATTCTCTCCCTCATTTATATATGTGTTGTATCTTCTAAAACTTTTATGAGCATGACATCTAGGTTTGAAATTCCTAGTTCAATATGCTCAATTAAAAAAAATGATTTGAATGAGGCAACCATCAAATTAACAGACATGAATAAATAAATGAATGACTCCCCTTGCCTTCAAGGGCACCTTTCCCAACTGAAGTCCAGAAAATACTACATGTGCCCAATTCTGCATTCTCTATAATACCTACAATATACATTCTTCAGAGAAGGCAAATGTTACAATCTTTTATAAATCTTTTTAATTAAATGCCCTTTTAGAAATCTTAAAATCTTATAAGTGGCACTCATTGCAGAAACTGGGTGTAGTCTATGTAAAAACTATACTATATTTTTGCAACTTCCTGTATACCTACAATTACTTTAAAATAAAAGGTTCTTTTTAAGTGCTAACAACTCAAAATCTCAAAAAAATAAAAAAGTAAATAGAACTGTGTCTAATTTAGAGAACAGATAAAATATAGTCATACCAAAATAGAGGGCTTAGTTAATTTTTCCAAGGAACTGTATTATATATACATATATACATATATACATATATATATATATGTGTATATATATATATACACATTACAAAGCCTAATAACAAAGTTTCATCCCAAAAGTTACTGGATTTCAAACTTCATGACAACAAATTGCACAAGAAATATTTGAAAGACCTAACACAAATGATCAAAAGTATTACACTGAGGGATAGCTCTAGACAAAATCAAGTTGAAAGTTGGGTATAATGACTGGGCATCTCTGATTAGTTTGTACAGAATTTTTAATAACTAAGTATCATTCCACTCAATAAGTATTTTCATGATAAAATATGCTAGCCACGATGAGGACCACAAAAGATACTCTGACACAGTTCTTACAGTGAGGATGCAGATGGTGTAGAACGGGGGTAGTCAACCTTTTTATACCTACCGCCCACTTTTGTATCTCTGTTTGTAGTAAAATTTCCTAACTGCCCACCAGTTCCACAGTAATGGCGATTTATAAAGTAGGGAAGTAACTTTACTTTATAAAATGTATAAAGCAGAGTTACAGCAAGTTAAAGCATATAATAATAATTACTTACCAAGTACTTTATGTTGGATTTTCGCTAAGTTTGGCAGAATAAATCTTTATAAAACAACTTACTATAGTTAAATCTATCTTTTTATTTATACTTTGGTTGCTCCGCTACCGCCCACCATGAAAGCTGGAGCGCCCACTAGTGGGCGGTAGGGACCAGGTTGACCAGCACTGGGTTAGAAGGAAGCAAAGGGCAAAACAGAGCAACAAGCAATAATAAAGTGATTAATTGAAATGTAATAAATTCACTGCCTAAAGTTTTGTCAGTAAAAATGTAAGAGAGCTTGAACTAAATAATTTTCTTCTGATGTTTTTGGATGAGTATTTTTGTTTCATTTCTTAAGTATTTTTCAAGAGAAATTATCTTATCTCATTCATCTAAATCTTCTAAGACATTTCCAATCTGCGCCTCTCTTCCCTGGCAAAGCTGCTCAACTTGTAAAGTGCCAACGTGTGATCTCTGTGTTTCTGCTTAACCTGTTAACACTCAGCAATTTTCTGAAGGTGATTGTAATCAGAGCGGCAGCAATCTCCGACCATGAGCCACCCAGCTAGCATCATGAGCGTTCATCTCACATTCCTGAGGATATAGTCTCCGGAGGTCAAAGGAATGAAGGAATTCTTGAAGCATTTCCACCATGAGGTCTTGCCACAGCTGCAGTCAATATGCAACACGAAAGGGGAGGGTTTCAGGAGGGCGGCCATCGACACTCTAATCCCAAATTCCAATCTGACTGATGATCTCACGGAGTCCTCACTCAGAGCATGTTCACCAAGTAACAGTTTCAGGACTTCCCTCATGATCATTTTGAGATAGAAGAGGCAAAAGCCTGGTTTGTATAAAAGACATTAGGAGTATTCCCATCCAGCCCCCCAGACAGATTTTCATGTTGAAGAGCACAAGAAATGCAAGAGCTCATCCCATTCCCTTGGGATATCAGTTTAGCTATTACCATTGCCATGATCCTAGTCTTTAAAAAGTTGCCCTTCCCAATCTATAGTGCCAATTTTTTTTTTTTTTAATTTTCATGTTGTGAATGGCCGTTAAAGGGAGGAGCCTTGCTTCAGGGTTGAACACAACAATAACCCACCATGCCTGGATGCTTTTGCTTTAAAACCACCCTGTTTAACTTGTCACAGGAATGAAATCACCCAGAACAGAAGATGAGGTTTTCTGAAATTCACTATTTTTAAAACAGTAGTTTAACAAGGCCCACCATAACTACCCTTCAGTTTTTACCCTTGCAATTTTCTGTAGCATTATGTCTATAAAAGAAAACAAAATTTTCTGCTATCCCAGATGATGCCATTTTCCACAAAATCACTCCTAGGAGCCACATTTGGTTCAAGCACATAGGAAGGATGCTACCTAAAATGTAAATGCCCTCATAAAATGTAGATTGACTTACATTACTCCAAAGTAATATATATTTTACATACTCAGCACTCTGAGTGCCACTCAACAGTTATATTCAAATAATAAGAGCCAACCAGCCAAGACTACCACCAGTCCTAAAAAATAAATAAAATAAAAAACCTCAACTACAAGGAAAAAAAGGAAATAAAATCAGTCTTAGGGTAAGAAAACCCAATTAGATTTCCACACAAAATCTAAATTACCACTACTGCAAGCCTGATATTGCAAAATAGATACCTCCTATTTATCATATAATGCTCCAAAATAAAAATCATACAAAAATTAATTATAGTTAACTTTAAAATAAATACATGGCACAAACCTCTTTTCAGATGAAGAAAAACAAGAATCACAAAGTCATACCAATAAATGAGAATCGAACCTTTCAAAGCATTAAAAATTCGACACAAACATTTGTAAGGCATATGCTGCAATTTTGGTTTTGGTATTATAATCAACATATCTGAGAACCACCTTATCCACATGAAGCTGAAAGGCTCTCTCCAAGCTCCAGTTTCAGCTGTTATTCATCCTGAAAAATTCAATTTTCACGAAATAGTTTCCAAGATATCAACACTGGAGAATCCACTACAATATTTTAAATCTGGAATTGTGTTGGCCAGCATTCTAATTATAGAAGTTAAGTATATTCAGTGTGTAAGCTTTTGGGGACCACCCGCGAGGGGAAGAGCACTGTGATCATTCTCAAGGGTTCCCCAGGTCTTGTGTGTGTTATTGGAGGCAGAAATAATTTACTGTTATAGAGTGAAATGTGTGTTCTCAAACTGCTGGCTCTTAGACTCAATTTTTCAATTCAAGCTGATGTTTAAGAAATTCTCAATTCAGCTTTACCAATAAAAAGTAACAACAGTTCAGGAGGAAAAATTTTAAACATAGTTTGAATCACTCAGAGTAACAGATCAAGAAAGATGTTTAAATGTGTTTATTCATTCAGCCAACAAACATTTACTGATATGTCAGGAATACTGTTTTCAATGCTGGCACAGTTCAACTCAAGAATAAGGACTGTTGTAGAATACAATAACAACTAATACGACATTTACGACAAAGCTTCATAAATATCATCTCATCCATCCTGGTAACACCTCTGTGAATTAGGAGTTACAATTATTTTAATGATAGAAAAAAAATAGAGGTCCTGGCCAGTTGGCTCAATGGTGGAGCGTCGGCCTGGCATGCAGGAGTCCTGGGTTCGATTCCCGGCCAGGGCACACAGGAGAAGCGCCCATCTGCTTCTCCACCCCTCCCCCTCTCCTTCCTCTCTGTCTCTCTCTTCCCCTCCCGCAGCCAAGGCTCCATTGGAGCAAAGTTGGCCCAGGCGCTGAGGATGGCTCTATGGCCTCTGCCTCAGGCACTAGAATGGCTCCGGTTGCAAAAGAGTGACACCCCAGATGGGCAGAGCATCGCCCCTTGGTGGGCGTGCCGGGTGGATCCCGGTCGGGCACATGCAGGAGTCTGTCTGACTACCTCCCTGTTTCCAACTTCAGAAAGAAAAAAAAAAGAGACATAGATAACTTTTAAATATTTTTACATGTATTGATTTTAGAGAGGGGTAAGAGAAGCATCAATTTGTTGTTCCACTTATTTATGCATTCATTCATTGGTTGATTTTTTTTTAATTTTGTAAAACATTAACTTTAGAGTGAGAGAGAAGAAGGGAGAGAGAGAAAAACATCCGTTTGTTGTTCACTTATTTATACATTCATTGGTTGATTCTTATATGTGCCCTGACAGGGGACTGAACCCACAAGCTTGGCTTATCACAATGATGCTCTCGCCCACTTAGCTATCCAGATAGGGCCCATAAATTATTTCTTTTAATTCCCCAAATCAAATAACTAGCAAGTGAGAAAACTGTGTCCAACCCATATCTTCTAAATTCATATCTCCATTGGTCACTGAGCGATTATATATATATCCCCCCCCTCAGAAAGACACAGAAACAGAGGAGGGACAGATAAGGACAGACAGACAGGAATGGAAAGAGTTGAGAAGCATCATTTCTTCGTTGCAGCACCTTAACTGTTCATTGATTGCTTTTTCATATGTGCCTTGTCTGAGGGGCTACAGCTGAGCCAGTGACCCCTTGCTCAAGCCAGTAACCTTGGGCTCAAGGCAGAGACCTTGGGCTTCAAACTAGCAACCTTTGGGCTCAAGCCAGCAACCCTGGGATCACGTCTATGATCCCACACTCAAGCCAGAGACCCATGCGCCCACGCACAAGCCGGTGACCTTGAAGTTTCACATCTGAGTCCTCTGCATCCCAGGCTAATGCTCTACCCACTGCACCACCATCTGGTCGGGCAAGATGCTCTGCTTTTTAAAAAGCTGTTTGTAAGGATATGGAGTATATGAAACTCCCATAAGGGCGGGTAGGACAGTGAATTAGTAGTATCACTTTTTTTTTTTTAATTTTCTTTTTTTACAGGGACAGAGAGAGAGTCAGAGAGAGGGATAGATAGGGACAGACAGACAGGAACAGAGAGAGATGAGAAGCATCAATCATCAGTTTTTCGTTGCGACACCTTAGTTGTTCATTGATTGCTTTCTCATATGTGCCTTGACCACAGGCCTTCAGCAGACCGAGTAACCCCTTGCTCGAGCCAGCGACCTTGGGTCCAAGCTGGTGAGCTTTTTTTTCGAACCTGGGTCCTTCCGCATCCCAGTCTGACGCTCTATCCACTGCGCCACCGCCTGGTCAGGCTACTATCACTTTTGAAGGAAGACTCGATCTACTAAAACTGGCCCAGCAGTTCAACTCACAACACACAACCAAAATTCCCACATTTACCAAAAGATATATGTAAGAATGTTCATAGCAGCACTATTCATAATAGCACAAAACTGGAAACAAACCAAATGTCCAGCAACAGCAAAATGGATAAATTGTGGCAGACTCATAAAACATATTGTATAAAGCAATGAGAATGAACAAACTGTTGCTACACGAGGAACACAAAAGAACATCACACACATGATGAGCAAAAGAAGTCAGACATGAGGACATATAGCATGTATGTTGGCAAAAAGTTCAATCATCAATAAAAGTAGCCAACAGTCTCAGAAGTCAGGAAAGAAGGTACCTTCAGGAGGAAAGCAAGGGGGCTGCTGGTTACTGACGATGGTCTATGGCTTGGCCTTGGGGCTGGTACACGGATGTGTTGTTCACTTAGGTAAATCACCACAAGCTGTCAACTTATGATTTAGTAACGTGCAGTACTCTTCTATATACATGTTATATTTCAATAAAAACTTAGACAAGAAAGAGAGGAGGAGGCCCTGGCTGGGTAGCTAAGCTGGTTAGAACATCGTCCTGACATGTTGACGTCATAGGTGTGATCGCCAGTCACGGCACATACAAGAACCAACCAATGATGGCATGAATACGTGGGACAACAAATTAATATTTCTGTCTCTCTCTCTAAAAATCAATAAAATAAATATCTACTACTAATGATAATAATAATGAAGAGTGAAGGAGAGAAAACAGAAAGGAAAAGGGTGTGAAGGAGGGAGTGAAGGAAGCGATGCTCGCAGGGGGCACGAAAACGGTGTCCAACTGCTAGGCTGGCTCTAACCCTCCCTCCGCTGATAGCGCTCCGTCTTCCCATGCCTTCACTACCGGCTGTCCTCTGGGCCTTCTCAATGTTGTCCGTGTGGCGGCCAATATCAGGCCGTTTCTATCTTCCACTATATTTGCAGTTTAATGTTTGGTACGGGATTAGAAATCTTATCAATCGTGTTAAAACTATACGCAAATTCAGGTAAACAGATTCTGAAAGATCACCTATGGAGTAAAATGAGTCCTTTTTAATGTGTGTCTTATTTTTTACCCTCTATTCTGCCTGCCCAAAAACTTTTTTACTGAAGAATATGCCAAATATAGGAGTTCAAAATAGATGAAGTGATTACGGGGCCCTAACAAGGAGTACTATATCTCCAGATTAAAGCTGAAATTAACTAACATAAAATTCCAGATCTCGCAAGTTTTTTATCTACAGATAGTACAAAGGGGAATATCAATCAATGAATATATTTACAAATAAGAAAAAAAATTGCTAACTTCTTAGCAAGACATTATGAACAACTTTTCTAATTGTCACACATAGAACATGTATCAGTTTTAAAGATAATATATTCTTTTCTCATTTTTTATTTTTATTAATTTTTATTTTAAAAGTCCGCCAAAAAAGTATGAGTTTTACAAGTATCATTAGTTCAAAGCTAAAATGTTCATTCCGACCTCCAATAGTAATTTCCCATTTTGTTTAAGAAAAGCATACAAAGTTCCCTGTGCTTTCGTTTCCCCGTCTCTTCAACGAGCATAATAATCCCTCACATCTACTTAATTTGCAGGGAAGAAGATGAGGTTTCAGCTTAGAGGAAAATAACTCCAGCCCTACAATGTTTCACCAGGACTATTCCTACCATCATCTTTTTGGAACACATACCATAATCCAAAGGCTAGTATGACCTTATCCCGAGGGAATAACATTATAAACTTTCCAAAGAAGATGGATACTAAAAAGCTTTCTCTCTTCTTTATCATGGCAGGTGAACAAATCTGTCACCATTCATGGCTGGCTGTCTTTCCGATGCCTTGTTTGAAATGCCATCGCACTACTGAGACTAGAGAAACCCAATAAAAGTCATTGGCACAAACCATTATGACAGTCATAAATATAGCTTTAGGTAAAATAAAATCGCCCACCCCCAAATGAGTAGTGTGTTTGCGTGTCTGTGCACCTACGTAAATGTACATCAGAGAAAAAAACGGAGTCAAACGGTAGGTTAGGAGACTTTATCTCCACTGCTGAAAAAAATAGCAGCGCTTACTACAAAGGATATAAAATAGCATCTTCATGTTAGAAGGACACCAGTATATTTTCTATATTGTGACACAAATATAGCAAATATTTAGATATTGGGAGAAAGGCAAAATGTATTTGGAATACAACTTAGCCCTCACCTTATATATAAAAAAACATTATTCTTCCTTCCCTTAAAATTTCTGCATTATACACCCTCCCCCCCAAATCCTAAAAGTAGCCATATCTTGTTTTATGAAATCTTAATTTCCTGGTTGTTCCTAAATAATCCATTTGCTAAATGACTTCCCCAAAATACATAAATGTCATAAATCACAGGTCAGCCTCAGAAACAGCATCGACAGTAAGAAATGAGACATGTTCTGCTTACAGCATCCTTTGCCCCTTCAAACCATGTCCCCTGACTCCTTCCATATTAGCAATCAAGGAGAAACTACTTAGAAACTAGTTGCCATTAGATTTTTCTCTTCTCGGTTTTGTTCTTTCCACTCCCAGTCTGAGTATCTATCTACTGCAGCCTTAGATTGCATTCATGTTATTAAAAATAAACACAAAGATATCCCAAGAAACAAGGAGACGATGTGTATTATTGCCACACTCAAGTAGCAATGAATTCTCTCCAGACTCTCGCCCTTAACAATAGTAGTCCTAACCTGCAGCGCCCTCAGAGGCGGCCAAGAAACCTGATTATCTACATGATTCACCAGCTAACATGTATTTCCTTTCCTTGTGTTTTTCTTTAAGATGCAAGCTATGGCCAGATCTCTCTTATTATCAGAACAAGAGATCAAAACCTGAAAATAGTGCTTGCCAAAGCTCAATAAAAAATGAAATTACCAGCAGAGCCTGCTGGACATTGTCCCAAAGGTTATCTGATATCTATCACATTTTTTCTCTAAATATGAGTCCTTGTATTCTTTTCACACATTGTTGTAAATGTATCTAATCATTTAAAAGACTGAAATAATAACACTAACATTCAAACATGTAGAGTGGTTTTATGGTGGCAAAATGAACTAAAAGAGATAGATCCTTACTAAGAGTACATACTGGCAACCTCACTGGCTGGGGTGCCTTATATATCTTAGTCTCCAGAATGAACCCAATATTAAATAATACAAAAACCTTACTTTGAAAACATTCTCATACAAAATGTTGGGGGGCTCCTGGTTTTCTGAAGATAGACATAGCTGGAACTATCAAAATATCCCACCTTATCCCTCCCTCCCACCCGACTCATAAATGTCCTCTGCTTCAACAGTTTACAAGAGTACTACATTCCTCTCTCAGTCCATATCCAGGGTGGGGCAAAGTTGACAGTTGTTCATATGGAAAATAACACAATAATGAATAAATAATAATACAAGAATAAGCTCTATGTTTCATGCACTCACAACTGTAAACCTACTCTTACCCACCCTGTCATCATACCAGAGACTCTGGGATCAAGCTGAAACTGTTCAATTTAAAGATTTAATACAAAGAGAACAGAAGTTCTCACCACATTGGATTTTAAAATGAAAGTAAAAGTTTTTCTTTCTCAATTGTTAAAGCTAGAGAAAAATAAGCAGACATGCTTCCTTGGACTGATGTTCTGCTAATAACCTCAAAGTGCTATAACAACCATGGAAATTATTTAAATGCTAATGTGACAGATACAAGGAGAATTCTGAGCCAGAGACCTTGTCAAGAGACATTACAGTGTCTACAAGAAGCTACTAGATACTGTTCCAAGGGCACTGAAGAATCTATTCAAATCATAATTTTTTTAAAAAAAGCCTAATGTGCATTTGTACACTTTAATTCAGGTACACGTTCCAGATACAAGGAAAAAGGGAAATACAGTACAATGCAGTGTCTCTTAGGGAAGGAATTGTTCCAGGATTTAGAACAATGTGTGTTTAGTACAACCCAGGAATAATGATTTCCCTTTAGGAGTAACTTTCCCTTGCCCTGAAGTGAAATGGGGAAAGAATTAGGGAGGGTCAACTCAAGTTAACTGCTCTTCAATGTCAAGACTGGAAAAAGCTAACTGCAGGCAATTACACTGAGTAGCTAAGGCCTTGAGAAGGAATGAGGGGTGGAAAAATCAGAAGTTTTACAAGGAGCTGGGGGGGAAATGCTTTATGATAGTAGAACAGCTTCCTTCATCTTTCATGTCCACTTCGGGTTATTCTTTTTTCTTTTGTTCTTTAATAACTTTTTCCTTGTGGTGCTTGCTGCAGTTTGATGATGTAGTTCTCAATTCCTGCCTTCCTTCGGTGACTCTTATTAACGGAATGGCAAAGGCTGAGTAAAATGTACTTAAGAAAAAAGAAATCACTTGTCCTTGCCAAGACGCACATGCTGCCCAGGACCTGAGGAAGAGCTACGCTGTCGCTGGCCAAGAGAAATCCCAGTTTAACCTCTGCCTCCCCCTTGCAAACCCATTGCAAATCATTGCGTGTGCGCCACTAGCAGAGAATCTCACACACATACACACACACACACACACACACACACACACACTTCGAAGTGCCAAGGAGAGATGTGAGTGACACACACACACACACACACACACACACACACACACACTTCGACGTGCCAGGGAGAGATGTGAGTGCTCCGTCTCGGAGCGGGAAGTGAAGTGGGAGCCGACGTCTCAGAGGCAACCCTCGCTAGTGGGCTTGGGGATGGTTCCCCCTCAAGCAGGTGCCCCGCCACCCTGGGACCACCCAGGCTCACAGGGACGGGACACACGTGTCACTGCGCCCGAACCCAGCCTGCCGCGTGCACTGGCCCCACAGTCCCGGCCACAACGCTGGGCTCTGCGAAGGGGCTTTACAAAAGGGGGAGAACCTGGACCACCCAAACTCCTACTCTAAACGCTAAGAACGAAAAAAAAGTACTTTTCCGCGGACGCAGCCCCCGCACCTGGCCGGCGCGCAGCCGGGGGATGCCCAGCCCGCAAAGTGACTTCTCGCGGCCCCTGCGCGCGCCCTCCGCGACCCGCCGCCCCTCCCGCCGCCCGGGCGCCGCTCACCTGCGGGGGTCCGCCTTCCGTCGCTCCTCCAGTTTGGCGGCGGAGTGTGGGGCCGCAGCGGCCACCGCCGCCGCCGCCGCCGCCTTCGCTGCCACCGCCGCCGAAGCGCTGCCCCGCGCGCCGCCGGGGCTGGAGGCGGGGTCCGCGGAGTCCGCGGGGTGGGTGCGCCCGGGCGGTGCGGGCCGGGGCGCGGGAAGTTGTCGGCGCGGGGCGCGGAGCGGGCGGGGAGCGACACCCGCCCCCAAGTATCACAACTTTGCCGCCCGGGTGGGCGCGGGCTCCGGGCGAGGGCGCCGGGGCGGACGCGTCTCCGCAGCCGGCGGGACCGGCACCTGGACAGCCCGCGGGGACGGGACGGGCGGCGGCGCGGGGGGGATGCCGCACGGCCGCGTGGGGCGCGGGGGGCAGCGCGAGCGCGGCCGCTCTACTTCGCCGTCCGCGGCGCCGGCCTCTCTACGGGGCTCGCGGCGGCTCCTGCCGGGAACTAAGCCTGCGGCTGGGGCGCGCGGCCGGGCGCCGCTCGGGGGCCAGCCGGGCGCGGGGAGCCGGAGCGGGCGGCCGGGGCCGAGGCTGTGCCGCGAGCGCGAGCCCGCGATCCATATTTAAAGCCGCGAGTGGCCTCGGCCGGCCCCCTGCCCTGCCCTCGCGCCCGCCGCCCGGGCGGCCGCTGGGCGTCAGCAGCCCGGGCATCCACGGCGACGGGGAGGGGCCTCGGGCGCGCCGCCTCCGCCGGGGCTCGGGCTCCGCGCGCCGTGCCCGCTGCCCGGGACCCAGGTCCCGGCGGCCGCCCTCGCCGCCCTCGGCCCCTTCTCTCTCCCGCACGGAGCGCGCTGCTGGGTCCGGTGTTCTGTCCTGGTCATCAGAGTCCCCCGCTGGGCAGAGCTTACGCTCTCCTGCAGAACTGAAGTTGCTCCCGGTTCCCAGCCTCAAATCACTCTTGAAGCTACTTGACAAAACTTAGGTAGAGGGCTGCCAGCACACGGTATTAAGTCATCGTTCACCTTTAGTGGACGATGTCTGGAAGGAACACGGTTCTCAACCTTGTCCTTCGTTTATGTCACTGATGGCTTCTGTCTTCTTTGAGCAGTTTGGGAACCATCTTTAGCCACCCGAGGGAGTCTCTTGAGCGAATATAGTGCTTATTTACATTTGTTATTTTCCTAAGGCTAATCAAGGAGGTTTAAGTACTCTTTGCCAAGCAAATAATACTAATAAAATAGCAATGACCCAGCCCCATTACCATCAGTTAAGTAAACCATTAAACCACATGAACAGTCAACACAGGCACCATCTATGTTCTGAGTACTGCTAGAAAGTAGCCATTTAATGAATGTGAACCTCATGGCATATGATGCATTTCTTATTGGTACATATTATAGATAGATAGGTAGATAGATAGATAGATAGATAGATAGATAGATAGATAGATAGATATCCACCAAAACACATAAAGCTCAAGAGAAATAATTTCACATACTGACTACTCCTGGTTCCAAATCTTTAGTCGGTACTAAGCTATAACTAGTAAGACCTCCAAGAATTAAAAAAAAGAAACTAGTGGAAAATAATTAGGAGAGAGAGGCTTTTCTTCCCCGTTTGTAAAACTGGAAGAGATCCATTATCGCACCTCAGTAGTGCTTGAGAAGCAGGTGTAAGCTTGTATCTTTTTTAAATGCTGGCATGTTTAAAATCCTTGGTTAACACTCAGAAGGCACTGGGAACCATCCGAAGCTGCCTGATGTCTGAGATTTAAATGTATTAATTCCATGTTTGTAGTTACATCTGGCTAACACGTATGTTCACACATTTTACATGACTCATTGCAGGGACATGAAAAATTCAAAACAGATTTTTTAAATGTAGCTGTAAAGCCAATGAATGCATAAATAAATGGAACAACAAATCGATGTTTCTCTCTTTGTCTCTCCCTTCTCTCTCTAAAATCAAATAAAATTTAAAAAAAATTAATTTTAAAAATAAATGTAACTTTAAAGCTTTTGCCTACATAGTTATATTTTGTCTTTAGACTAATGTTAAATTAACTTTCGGTCCCTGAGCACGCAGTTTGCAAGAATCAGCAACCCCAAAGTAAGCTCACAGGCAAAGGGAAGCCACTTTTGTATTAAGAACTTGCTACTGCTGTTCAGCAGTTTTTCCACACAGTGGATTATGTATTTCAACATAGCTAGCAATTTCTCATTATAATCATGAACCAGCCATGAATGGTCAGCATTGGAGAATGTTTGGGAAAAGAAAAGTCCAAGAAATGTATGCTTTCCAGTATTCTCTTGAAAAATATGTCAAACTGTCCTTCACACAAAATAAATAGGTAACCCCTGGAGGCATTTCACTATCAATACTGGTAAAATTTTACCCTGAAAGTGGTATAAGGTTGGTGTACAGGGTGGGAGGTAAGAAGGGAATTAGAGCACTAATGGGGTGAAGTTTTGTGTGTGCCTTAAATTAATGAGAAAAATCACTGTCTTTGGCAAAGAGCCAACAACCACTATTATCATTCTCATTATTTGATGTTTGCTATCCCACAATTAAAAGAGCATGTTCCATTTTCTTTTCTATTGATTATTGTCCAGTAATTGAGATGCATGTGTTTTTCCTTTGAAAGGTCATTGATTAACTTTTCTTGTTAACTCTGCATGTGGTCACCTTTACTAATGCCATTCCTGGTGAGGACAATAAATCCTGACACCTTTTTTTTTCACCGATTCTAAAATCTGAGTTATGTCCCTCGATTCTCAGGAGCCCAAAGGAAGATTTATTTGTTCTTTTGTCTTGGGGTTCACACAGCTTGGTGACAAGATGAATGAACAGAAAAAAATTAATGGAATTAGAAAAACAGTATAAGTAATATTTACTGATAATGATTTATTTATTTTTCAATCAATACTCTCTGTGCTAAATGACCTTCTAGAATACCCACCCACTACTTAGCATATCAATCAAGTTTCTTTCATCTCATCCAAGGTCCTAATAGGCACCTAAAGAAAACAGAAAGATGGGAGGAAGAACTTTTGTTCAATGACAAGCACCATCTAGTGGCAGCAGGTAGTGAAAACTGTCTCCAACAAGAATAAAAATGAGAGCTTTTGAAAAGGCAATCCAATCATTCCTGGTCTTGCATAAACATAGCACTCTTTAATTCTAAAACGAGAAGGTTGTACGTAATAAAATAATGCTACAAATAGGCACTGTATTGATTTTGCAAAATAAGTCGGATAGCATCTGACCTGTATATAGGATTATTGACATGGAGAGTTTCTCAATTTTTGTGTGAAATTATATAGTCACACCACTATATAAAGTCCTCTGTAGTTTTGTACTTAAAGACCTCAGTATTTGGCCCTGCCAGGTTGGATCAGTGGTACAGTGTTGGTCCAGCATGTGGAAGTCCCGGGTTTGGTTCCCAGTCAGGGCACACAGGAGAAGCGCCCATCTGCTTCTCCACCCTTCCCCCTCTCCTTTCTCTCTATATCTCTCTTCCCCTCCTGCAGCCAAGGCTCCATTGGAGCAAAGTTGGCCTGGGCGCTGAGGACAGACCCTTGGCCTCCGCCTCAGGTGCTAGAATAGCTCCTGGCTCCAGCCACAACGGAGGAATGCCCCAGATGGGCAGAGCATCGCCCCTTGGTGGGCATGCCTGGTAGATCCCAGTTGGGTGCATGCGGGAGTCTGTCTGACTGCCTCCCTACTTCTAACTTCAGAAAGATACAAAAAAAAAAAGTGACCTCAGTATTTAAGTTTCTTCATTACATAAAATAATGATTTGTCCCTAGAAATTACCTATAAAGCATTTTGTTCAACAGCAGAACCCATAAATATAATTATTATATGAGTTTTTTTCTATTATTCTATTTTATCAAAAAAGAAAAAGTGAGTCTGCCCAGGCGGTGGCGCAGTGGATAGAGCATCGGACTGGGATGTGGAAGACCCAGGTTTGAGACCCCAAGGTCGCCAGCTTGAGCGCAGGCTCATCTGGTTTGAGCAAAGCTCACCAGCTTGGACCCAAGGTTGCTGGCTCAAGCAAGGGGTTACTCGGTCTGCTGAAGGGCCGCGGTCAACGCACATATGAGAAAGCAATCAATGAACAACTAAGATGTTGCAACGCGCAACGAAAAACTAATGATTGATGCTTCTCATCTCTCCGTTCTTGCCTGTCTGTCCCTGTTTATCCTCTCTATGACTCTTTCTCTGTCTCTGTAAAAAAAAAAAAAAAAGTGAAATATATCATTGAATGTTTATCTTGCAGTTATATGAAGTTATAACATTCATTCACATCTCATTTGGAGACCTAAACAAAAAGGGGGTAGTATATACGTTATATCCCGTTACTCCAAACTTCAAAGAATGATCAGAAATGTTTCTCAATATCAGCTTCTTTTTAAATATGTGTCTCATTGGTGGAAATTTAACAAACATTTCTCTCTATAGAATAGAGATTTCCTTTGTACTAGTATTTGTTTTCACTTATAGTTGTTTTGTTATTAAACAATCTTGCAAAAGAAGGATCATTAAAGTTGCCTCTCTGTAATCAATTTAGTCATCCACTACATGATGTAAGAGTAAGGAAAGAGATGACTAGGACTCATCTTAGGACTAGCCTGGGATGCAACTGAAGATAGAAATAGATAAGGAGAGACAGAAAAAGATCAACTTAAAGACCTCCTTTGTGTTTCTCTTACACTCCAGAATGTTCAGATTCAGTCTGACAAATTCCTGAATAAATCCAGCCAACCTAGACTTATACTCTATATTCCTCCCTTCAAATCCCAGGTTTAAAAATAATTGTAGCCCCTTTTTATGAAGAGAGAAGAAAGGTGAGCACAGTTTTTGCAAGCTGTCAGCATGGCATGAGCTAGGGGAAATAATTTTGTTTGGTTAAACATATGCCATAAATTGCTTCACAGCTTGAACTACTCAGTTCTCAAGCACATCCAACTGTTTTTTTTATTTTATTTTATTTTTCCGATTTTTAAACACACATCTAAAGTCAAAAGTTAGAGGAGGTTCTAAAAACAGGATCCTATCTCTATTCATATCAAGGAAGGCAAGTTATTCCGCCTTTCTGGTTCTTAGTTCCTGCAATAAAATCAAGGGGCTTAAGATCATTGCAATAATAATGATAATAATAATTCTGATAACATACCAGAATATTTTTCTCTAATAAAATGCGAACAATATGCTTGTGATAGAGAAACATGCAAATCTTTCGGACATGGTATTGGCACATTTATTATGAATGCTCTGTTTAACAACCCTAGGTCGGAGTTTCAGCCTCTTCCTCCTACAGGAATTCTCCCATAGATCAACATAATACAGGACACAGGCCTCTCTGTTTGCAAAGGAAAAGGAAAAATTAAATTGAGCTCCTAAGCCCTAAAACCTACGCACTCTGATTAAAAAGATTGGTCTGGTTTTAGGTAAGATGGAGAATTGCATCAGCCTCCTCTGCCAGAACTGACTCCCATGGCCCTTGGACTCTGCTAATCAGTGTGTGCGCATGTTTGTGTGTCTAGACCAGACACAGAAAGGTGCTTGTTCCTTTGTATCCCGCTGGTCTCTCTGCCTCTGCGGGGGATGATTACGTCCAGCTGGCAGGCTGCTCTCAAGTTGCTCTTCCTTGTCTCCTGTGGCCTGCGTCACATGGACACAGCTGTTCCATTGCGTGGAGAAAGGCTTCCTACAGATTAACCAACCACCGAATGGTACTAGGCTACGACCATTCTCGTCACACTGGTCTGCTCCCCAGACCAGGACTATCCTGGGAACCACAGCACCTTGATCTTCTTCCAAGTGACAGAACAGTTGACACTTCAACCACATATCTGCCAGCCTGATTTTTTTTTTTACAGGAAATGCTACGGGATGGAAATTCTTAATATAAAAAGTTGGCTTCTATCTTGAGGGAGGAAACATTCTGAGCAAATGTGCCTTTTATGGCTTTTCAGTTTCTCAATGCTAACCAAAGGATGCTCAGTTCCACCCAGAACCTGAGGCATGATGCGGTCGTTCATTCAGTCTGCAAATACGTGTTAAGAACCTACATGCTGCATGTCAAGGACTCTTCTAGGTGATGGGTTCACAAAACAAGCAAAGTTTCTGCTTCATGGAGCTTGCAAGTAAACAAATAAATGGACAGAGTAATGTTCCTTTCCTTGGAATGCAAATTGGTATGAAGCAGTAAATGCTAGGAACAGGGTGGCCAGCCAGCCCAGTTTACAGTTCCAGTTTATCCCAGTTCTCCCTGGGGAATGATATCAGCATTCCCTTCCACTCTCAAAAGAAATCTGGTGAGAAATGACAGATCACTGAAGCTCTGAAGAAATAAAACACGGCAAGAAAGTGAGCTCCATTCCAGTAGGTCCAACCTGGTCATGTCTGAGCACACAGATCTGAATGATAAGGTGCACAAATGGGAAGCATTTTAAAGGCAAGCTGACAGGACAGACAGCAGCTGACACAGAGCCTTACACATAGTAGGAACGCAATAATTGCTAATAGAATGATGGATCGTGTCCACTGTTTTTTGGAACATTAAGAAAAAAAGTGTTACTCAACCAGAATATATTTCTGTTAAGACAAATTCAGTATCACAAATTCCTTAAGACAACTTTATTTTAATTGTTTGCTTATTTATTTATTTATTTATTTATTTATTTATTTATTTATTTAGAGAGAGGCAGGGGCAGGGAGAGAGACAGAAGCATCTAGCCTGACCAGGTGGTGGCGCAGTGGATAGAGCATCGGACTGGAATGCGGAGGACCTAGGTTCGAGACCCCAAGGTCACCAGTTTGAGTGTGGGCTCATCTGGCTTGAGCAAAAGCTCACCAGTTTGAACCCAAAGTCGCTGGCTTGAGCAAGGGGTTACTCGGTCTGCTGAACGCCCATGGTCAAGGCACATATGAGAAAGCAATCAATGAACAACTAAGGTGTCGCAAAGAAAAACTGATAATTGATGCTTCTCATCTCTCTCCGTTCCTGTCTGCCTGTCCCTATCTATCCCTCTCTCTGACTCTATCTCTGTTCCTGTATTAAAAAAAAAATTAAAAAGAAACATCTAGCTGTTCCTGTTGTGCCCTGATCAGGGAATCGAGCTGGCAACCTCCATGGTCCGGGACAACGCTCCAACCAACCAAGCTATTTTTTTTTTCTTTTTCTTTTTTTTTTTGTGACAGAGACAGAGACAGACAGAGAGGGACAGACAGACAAGAAGGAAGAGAGATGAGAAGCATCAATTCTTTGTTGCAGCACCTTAGTTGTTGATTGATTGCTTTCTCATATGTGCCTTGACCAAGGGCCACAGCAGACAGAGTGACCCCTTGCTCAAGCCAGTGACCTTGGGCTCAAGCTGGTGAGTCTTGCTCAAATCAGATGAGCCCATGCTCAAGCTGGGCTCATCTCAGGGTTTCGAGCCTGGGTCCTCTGCATCCCAGTCCAATGCTCTATCCACTGCGCCACCGCCTGGTTAGGCCAACCAAGCTATTTAGCCAGGGCTTGATTTTTTTTTTTCAGAGAGACAGAGAGAGGGATGGAGAAAGAGAGAGGAGAGGGGGAAGGAAAGCATTCATTCACAGCTTCACTCAGTGGTGTGCACTCATTGGCTTTTTCCCATGTGTGCCCTGACCAGGATCAAACCTAAAAGTTTGTTGTTTCTAAATGACACTCTTAACTGACTGAGCTAACCCGCCAGGGCAAAGACATCATTCTTCTTAAACAATCACTTTTAAATTACATCTGTATTTATTTGCATGTGCAAAAAACATCTGTAGAAGGATATATGGGCAACTAAAAGCAATATTTGCCTCTGGGAAGGGAAACTAGGTAACAGCAGGGTAGGCAGAGGGAGGAAGACTTTTCACTGTATCCTTTTTTCTTTTAACTTTGAGCTGTGTAGATAGATTGCTTATTTTTTGAGTCAAATTTGAATTTCTATAAATAAAATAAAAATACACAATAGCTCTATGCCTGGAGCTATTTTTCATATGAATAATATTATGGTCATTTACAATGAACAGAAACCCTTCTGATGAACAGTGAGAATCATACCTTTACAAACTAAGACTCAGTGGCTCCAGCAAAGCCAGTGACAGAACTAGGGTGTCTGAGGCCTTTCCTAGTTATTGGATGCTACTCAGTGCTGTGTTTGCTCACTGCCCACCTGGCTCTGTTCACATCAGTGTCACAGGACAAAGCTCTTCAAAAGGATATTATCTTTTTTTTTTTAACCTGGGCAAATACAAACACAGTACAAAATGTTTTAAATAACATTTTGTGGACATCTTGCTGTACCTTTGATTATAGCTGTTTGGTTTTCAAAAATAAAAATCTGTTGCTTTTTTTCATTATAAAAGTAATGTAGTTTTGCCTGACCTGTGCTGGTGCAGCAGATAAAGCGTTGACCTGGAATGCTGAAGTCACTGATTTGAATCGCTGGGCTTGCCTGGTCAAGGCACACACAGAAGGCAACTACTATGAATAGATGCTTCCTGCTTCTCCCCCCTCTTTCTCACTCTCTCTCTCTCCACTCTCCAAATATTAATAAAAAATTTTTTAATTGAATAAAATAAAAAGGTAACGGTTTTGGCCCTGGCTGGTTGGCTCAGTGGTAGAGAGTTGGCCTGGCGTGCAGGAGTCCCAGGTTCGATTCCCAGCCATGGCACACAGGAGAAGCGCCCATCTGCTTCTCCGCCCCTCCTCCTCTCCTTCCTCTCTATCTCTCTCTTCCCCTCCCACAGCCAAGGCTACTTTGGAGCAAAGTTGGCCCAGGTGCTGAGGATGGCTCCATGGCCTCTGCCTCAGGTGCTAGAATGACTGTGGTTGCAACAGAGCAATGCCTCAGATGGGCAGAGCATCGCCCCCTGGTGGGCATGCCGGGTGGATCCCGGTCGGGCGCATGCGGGAGTCTGTCTGACTGCCCCCCCCCCATTTCCAGCTTCAGAAAAATACAAAAAAAGAAAACAATAAAAAAGGTAACAGTTTCATTGTAAAAAAAGAAAGAAAAAAAGAAAGTTATACAGTAAGGGTAAATAAATTAAATGACAATGAGAAAGACTCTCTTTCAGAGAAGATTGCTAATGTTCTAGCATATTTTCTTCTTTGCATAATTTAAAGTTGTGTTCACAGTTGATTGATCACATTGTATTTTTTAAAAATAGTGTGGTCGGCCTGGCGTGGGGGACCCGGGTTTGATTCCCGGCCAGAGCACATTGGAGAAGCACCCATTTGCTTCTCCACGCCCACCCCCTCCTTCTTCTCTGTATCTCTCTTCCCCTCCCACAGCGAGGCTCCATTGGAGCAAAGATGGCCCGGGCGCTGGGGATGGCTCCTTGGCCTCTGCCCCAGGCGCTAGAGTGGCTCTGGTCGCAGCAGAGCGACGCCCTGGAGGGGCAGAGCATCGCCCCCTGGTGGGCAGAGCGTCGTCCTGGTGCGTGTGCGGGGTGGATCCAGGTCGGCGCATGCAGGAGTCTGTCTGACAGTCTCTCCCCGCTTCCAGCTTCAGAAAAATACAAAAAAAAAAAAAAATAGTGTGGTCAGCCTGACTGAGGGTGGTGTAGTGGATAGAGTTTCAAACTGGGATACTAAGGTCCCAGGGTCAAAACTTTGAGGTTGCTTGCTTGAGCAAGGAGTCACTTACCCTGCTGGAGCCCCTGGTCAAGGCACATATGAGAAAGCAATCAATAAACTAAGATGCCACAACTACGAATTGATGCTTCTCATCTCCCTTTATGCTTCTCTCTCTCCTCTCTCTCTCTCTCTCTAAAAAGAAATAATAAAAAAATTAAAATTAAAGTAGTGTGGTCATTGAGGCTAATTTTGAGTGAGGACAATCTCTTTTGGCATAAACACAAGTTTTAAGCCATGTGGCTAGGAAAAGGGAGAAATCTAAATTAAATGCCATCTTTCTAAATCTATTTGGTAGCTGTTGTGCTACTATCTCACTCAGCACAATTCCAGAATCACCTTTTCTGAAAATTTCTATGGGATAGCCATCCATAGACAGCTCCTGCTATCTGGCAGTGAGGATACTGAGAACCCCACTAACAACAACTACAATAATAGCCAACACACGCATCATCATTACCATGTTCCAGGACTGCTCTAATTACTTAACATAAATTAACTCAATTAATACTCATAAAACCCTACTGTTAGTGGTGTTGTCTCTCCCACTATCAGAAGAAGCAGTATGAATACCAGAACTCCATACATTTCCATACATGTCAACCGGTTCAGATTTCCTCAAAATTGAAGGAAGTTTGGCACTGAGGGTTGATCTTTCTCTATAAACTTAAACACCTAGTCCAGGAGAGTCTGAGGAATTTTGGGGGAAATCCACACAACACAACACCTGAATTCCATCTACTCTTCCCATTTCAACCGAACTTGACAGAGTACATATACTCTATCAACAAGTGTGTATACTTCTGAGAGCTCAGCTCTCCGAAACTAGAATTTTTGGAAGTTAAAGACACTATGCTTTGGTTTTATTTTATTTTATTATTTTTAATTTTATTTATTTTTTAGAGAGAGAGGAATGGAGAGAGAGAAATACAAAAACATCAACCTGTTCTGTATGTTCCCCGACCGGGGACCAAACCTGAAACCACTGCGTATCATCTGGTCGACGCTCTAACCAACCAAGGTATCTGGCCAGGGCTTCTTTATCTTTCTTAACATGGCTGTTTTATCATGGCTATTTAAAATTAGATTTTTAAGGCCCTGGCCGGTTGGCTCAGTGGTAGAGCGTAGGCCTGGCGTGCAGGAGTCCCGGTTCGATTCCCAGCCAGGGCACACAGGAGAAGCGCCCATCTGTTTCTCCACCCCTCCCCCTCTTTAAGTTTAAGCAAGTAAGAATTGCTGAAGGAACTTTATTACCAGTATTTGTGTAACTCTGGATGAACTGTTAGTTTTTGGTAAACAGAGATAAAAAGTTTCAAAAATTTTTTTAAAAATTTTTATTTATTTATTCATTTTTAAAGAGGAGAGAGAGACAGAGAGGGAGAGAGAGGAGAGACAGAGAGAGAGAAGGGGGGAGGAGCTGGAAGCATCAACTCCCATATGTGCCTTAACCAGGCAAGCCCAAGGTTTCGAACCGGCAACCTCAGCATTTCCAGGTCGACACTTTATCCACTGCACCACCACAGGTCAAAAGTTTCAAAATTTAACTTAGGGATGAAGATTGTGAGGCCCAGGGCCTAAATACCAAAACAACAATAACAATACCAGAACATCAAAAAAAAATTTTTTTTCCCCACTTATTTTAATATGAAAAATAAAAAATTCAAGGAGGAACAGTGCAAGCAAATACCATAGTGTTACCTACTCCTGGGAAGTTATTAATGGTCTTCAAACACAAATATGTTGTCTATCTATTGTATGCCTTATAGGGATGAGTGTGGATAGAAAGCACACATGTGATTGAAGGTAAAAGAAAATACAATAAAAATCTATTTTTTTTTTTGTATTTTCTGTAGTTGGAAACGGGGAGGCAGTCAGACAGACTCTTGCATGCGCCCGACTGGGATCCACCCGGCATGCCCACCAGGGGGCGATGCTCTGCCCATCTGGGGCCTTGCTCTGTTGCAATCAGAGCCACTCTAGCGCCTGAGGCAGAGGCCATGGAGCCATCCTCAGCGCCCGGGCCAACTTTGCTCCAATGGAGCCTCGGCTGCGGGAGGGGAAGAGAGAGACAGAAAGGAAAGAGTATCCTCACTGCCAGATAGCAGGAGCTGTCTATGGATGGCTATCCCATAGAAATTTTCAGAAAAGGTGATTCTGGAATTGTGCTGAGTGAGATAGTAGCACAACAGCTACCAAATAGATTTAGAAAGATGGCATTTAATTTAGATTTCTCCCTTTTCCTAGCCACATGGCTTAAAACTTGTGTTTATGCCAAAAGAGATTGTCCTCACTCAAAATTAGCCTCAATGACCACACTACTTTAATTTTAATTTTTTTATTATTTCTTTTTAGAGAGAGAGAGAGAGAGGAGAGAAAGAAGCATAAAGGGAGATGAGAAGCATCAATTCGTAGTTGTGGCATCTTAGTTTATTGATTGCTTTCTCATATGTGCCTTGACCAGGGGCTCCAGCAGGGTAAGTGACTCCTTGCTCAAGCAAGCAACCTCAAAAGTTTGACCCTGGGACCTTAGTATCCCAGTTTGAAACTCTATCCACTACACCACCCTCAGTCAGGCTGACCACACTATTTTTTTTTTTTTTTGTATTTTTCTGAAGCTGGAAGCGGGGAGAGACTGTCAGACAGACTCCTGCATGCGCCGACCTGGATCCACCCCGCACACCCACCAGGACGACGCTCTGCCCACCAGGGGGCGATGCTCTGCCCCTCCAGGGCGTCGCTCTGCTGCGACCAGAGCCACTCTAGCGCCTGGGGCAGAGGCCAAGGAGCCATCCCCAGCGCCCGGGCCATCTTTGCTCCAATGGAGCCTCGCTGTGGGAGGGGAAGAGAGATACAGAGAAGAAGGAGGGGGTGGGCGTGGAGAAGCAAATGGGTGCTTCTCCAATGTGCTCTGGCCGGGAATCAAACCCGGGTCCCCCACGCCAGGCCGACCACACTATTTTTAAAAAATACAATGTGATCAATCAACTGTGAACACAACTTTAAATTATGCAAAGAAGAAAATATGCTAGAACATTAGCAATCTTCTCTGAAAGAGAGTCTTTCTCATTGTCATTTAATTTATTTACCCTTACTGTATAACTTTCTTTTTTTCTTTCTTTTTTTACAATGAAACTGTTACCTTTTTTATTGTTTTCTTTTTTTGTATTTTTCTGAAGCTGGAAATGGGGGGAGGGCAGTCAGACAGACTCCCGCATGCGCCCGACCGGGATCCACCCGGCATGCCCACCAGGGGGCGATGCTCTGCCCATCTGAGGCATTGCTTTGTTGCAACCACAGTCATTCTAGCACCTGAGGCAGAGGCCATGGAGCCATCCTCAGCACCTGGGCCAACTTTGCTCCAAAGTAGCCTTGGCTGTGGGAGGGGAAGAGAGAGATAGAGAGGAAGGAGAGGAGGAGGGGCGGAGAAGCAGATGGGCGCTTCTCCTGTGTGCCATGGCTGGGAATCGAACCTGGGACTCCTGCACGCCAGGCCAACTCTCTACCACTGAGCCAACCAGCCAGGGCCAAAACCGTTACCTTTTTATTTTATTCAATTAAAAAATTTTTTATTAATATTTGGAGAGTGGAGAGAGAGAGAGTGAGAAAGAGGGGGGAGAAGCAGGAAGCATCTATTCATAGTAGTTGCCTTCTGTGTGTGCCTTGACCAGGCAAGCCCAGCGATTCAAATCAGTGACTTCAGCATTCCAGGTCAACGCTTTATCTGCTGCACCAGCACAGGTCAGGCAAAACTACATTACTTTTATAATGAAAAAAAGCAACAGATTTTTATTTTTGAAAACCAAACAGCTATAATCAAAGGTACAGCAAGATGTCCACAAAATGTTATTTAAAACATTTTGTACTGTGTTTGTATTTGCCCAGGTTAAAAAAAAAAAGATAATATCCTTTTGAAGAGCTTTGTCCTGTGACACTGATGTGAACAGAGCCAGGTGGGCAGTGAGCAAACACAGCACTGAGTAGCATCCAATAACTAGGAAAGGCCTCAGACACCCTAGTTCTGTCACTGGCTTTGCTGGAGCCACTGAGTCTTAGTTTACATCTGTGATATATGTAATGGTAAGTCAGAGACAGAAAGAAGGAAGAAATCTTCAAGTTATTGGAAGGTAAATTTCCTTTCCTCTCGAGTTTCCATTTGAGTACTTTGGTAAATTGGATCCAAGTAAAGTAACCCCAAGTTACTTCTAGGTACTCATATTTCTTCATAGGTTTAGTGATGTGTTAGAACAAATAGCCTGGCATCCTACTCCAAGGAAATTATCAAAATATACCCTAATAAGGGACAAAGAATAATAGGCAAATGGAACAAAGCAGAATAAAGAGTGCTAGACTGCTCTGTCTCTGCTCCAGCCAGGAGCCCTCAAATTCTATCATTGCTTCTTTGATTAAAATAAAATGCAATAAGTATTGAGTACTTATTTAACACTTTGTTTATCCTGGCAAGAGTAAGGGACATTCCATTTAGAGGAACAACTATTCAAAAGCTTCTGCTGATGCTGCAGTACTATTTGGAATAAGAGCAGAGTAATCAAGTAGATGGAGGTGATTTTTCAGAGAATGCAGAAGAAAACATTACATGATAGGTGTGGTGGTACTGTCCTAACAAACTGCTTTTATGATCCTGCTTTAGCATAGACCACCAATCAAGGCAAATGGAAGTAGTCTAGCATAATGCTAAAAGATTTTAAGCAAATAAATTCAATGCTGCATTCAATAATTAATAACAGCCACCATTTGTCAAGTACTTCCTAATCCTCATGGAAACCTGAACAGTAGGATGAAAATTATACGTATTTTACAATTAAGGAAACAGAGGCTTAGAAATGTCAAATGATCCACCTCAGGTCATAAAAGTACCCATGTGATGGAGTCAGGGTTCTAAAAACAGGCCTAAGCCCCTGCTCTTTTCACTATACCATACTTTCTCAACCTGCCTCTAGGACAATCGTGGAGAAAGTTGACATGACTTGGTTCTTGAGGGATAAAGTCTGGGCCCCTCATCTCCACACTCCTTCCTCCCTAAACCCCCATTCTCCGTCTATACTGCACACAAAGTGGGTTAATTTAACTAAAGCCCTGTTTGATGAAGCACCAGCCCTCCCTAAAAATATACAAAAATAAATAAAAGAAAACATTTTCAATGTTCCTCATCAACTATTGAATGAAGTCCAAGTTATTTAGCTTGGAGTGGCCTTCTATGACCTAGTTTCAATTGGCTGTATTTGCTATTGATCCTATAATGGCTTGAAACTCCACACAACCAGGACTTCTCACCATTTCCTAAACATGCATTTTCTTGTCCTGGTTACCTGCTCATGCCATTTATTGTATTTTACAGGAATACCTTTCTTTTCTTCAATTCCATGTCCAACTATTAAATGTTTTGTTTATTTTTAAACATCCAATTCAAATGCTATCAAATCCATATTATCTTCTCTTACTAGTTTGGCACAAAAGACCTCTTTCTCCTCCAGACTGAGAGCACGTAGGTTCCGCCACTTACATGTCATTTAAACCAGTGGTCCCTAACCCCCGGGCCGCGGACCGGTACCAGTCCGAGGGCCATTTGGTACCGGTCCACAGAGAAAGAATAAATAACATATTACTTCTGTTTTGTTTATATTTAAGTCTGAACGATGTTTTATTTTTTAAAAATGACCAGATTCCCTCTGTTACATTCATCTAAGACTCACTCTTGACGCTTGTCTCGGTCACGTGGTACATTTATCCGTCCCACCCTAAAGGCCGGTCCGTGAAAATATTTTCTGACATTAAACTGGTCCATGGCCCAAAAAAGGTTGGGGACCACTGATTTAAACCATCTCACAGTATGAAGTTTCTGGTATATGTTCCTCATTTTGCCCACAAAATTGCTGGCTCTATGAAACTAGGAAATGTATCCTATGTCTATTACAGTCTTTGTTTCCTCTAGTACAGTCCCATACCTATAGTAGGCTCTCACCAAAAACTGAATGAATAAATGAAAGAATGAATAAATGAAACTTAGGTTGAATTAGAGACAATTACAACTTTGAATATAGTAAGAGCCTCCCTGGAAGGTCAGATTGAACTTAAAAAGCACTTGTAAGTTTTTACTTCTCTTTGGCTATTAATGTAAAAGTCTCTTTTCTCTTCGGTCATGGGCTTGAGTAGAATTTGGATATATGTATAAGTTTTTATGATAAACTACAATTAAACATACCGTTTTCTCCTTGTTTTAAACAACCTTTTATTTATTCATTCAAAAAATATTTACGGAATGCCTATTGTGAACAAGATCCAGCAAAATACTGAAAAAACAGGGGTGAGCAAGACAGACAAAGCAATTATCTTCAGGGAGCTTAAATTCCAGTTGGAAAGAGAAGCAATAATTAAGCAAATATATAGAATAATGAGTTATAGAAACTAGTATGATAATCAAAGAGACTAATGAGATGGAATACTTTGTACTGGATGGTTAGGGAAGGCTTGAAGAAGTAGGAGCCGACTTTGAATGAGCCTGCCAAGCAGACAACTTTGCAGAAAGCTCTCTATATGAAAACTGCAGGTTCAAAGACTCTTGGGGGTTGCGAAACAAGAAATTGGTGAAGGTGTCAGACAATGAGCAAAGAAAAGAGGGGTAGGAGATGAGATTTGGAGAAGGCGGCAGGAACAGATCTTGCAGGGTTTTGAGGTCCAGGGAAAAATTAAGATCATATTCTAACAGCGACCAAAGCTACTGAAGAATTATAAACAAGGGTGCCACATAATCAAATTATGCTTTGGGGTGTTCGTTCTTACAACTAAATGGAGCATGGATTAAAGAGGAACTGATGGCTTACATTAAGGGGAATGCACTGAAGATGGAGAAAAGTAAATTTGAGAGACATTTTAGGTGATAGAACTGAGTATATAATATTAGATGTATGAGTTAAAAGGAAAAAAAATCAAGAATGACTTCTAAGTTTTGGCTGGGAAATAGCGACATTTTCTAACATGGAGATACTTGCCGAGGACCAAGTTTGAAAACAAAAAAAATCACTGTTTTGATTTGGGAAGAAGACACAGAACACCATTTGAACACAGTAAGTTCTAATAAACAAGCAACAGCACAAAAATGTTAAACATTACACTGAATACCTACATTTTCTCATCTCCAATGTGACCTTTCAACTCCCCTATAAAGACAGAGTCTAATGCTCCTCCCCTTGCATCTGAACGGGCTTAAGACTGCTTTAGCCAGTAGAACACAGTGCAAGTGAGACAGTGTGGCATCCAAGCGTGGGTCATAAAAAATGATACAGCTATCACTTTGTTTGCTGGAACAGTCACGCTTGGAGCCTTGAGCTACCTTGTACTAAATCCAGTTGTCCTAAGGATGCCATGCTTGGCTCTGAGCCAAGCCACCTGGAGTGGCCATGTGGAGAAGCCACCTATAGAAAGACTCATTGGCAGTTCTACTCTCTGGGTCTTCCCAACACAGACACCATACAGTGACTGAAGGGGCCTTCAGATGATTTCAGATCCAGCCATCAGATCATCCTAGCCCTCAAATCTTCTCAGCTGAGATCCTAGACACTGTGGAGAAGAGACAAGTTATCTTGCTTGTCCTGACCCACAGAATCCATGAGCATAATAAAGTTGCTATTATTGTAAGCTACTAAATGTTGGAGGGATTTATTAAGCAGCCAATAGTAACAACATTAGCCAGTTAATAAAACATTCAGGGAATAAATACATTTAAGATATAATCCCACCAATTTGTTGCCTGTACAGTTCAACACTGCATTCTAAAGGAGTATGCAACACCTAGACCAAAACAAGATTTTCTTTTCTTTTTTTAGGGAGAGAGAGAAGGGGTGGGGGCAAGAAGAGTGGGAAGCATAAACTCTTAGTAGTTGCTTCTCATATGTGCTTTGACTAAGCAAACCTGGGATTTCAAACTGGTGACCTCAGCATTCCAGGTCGACGCTTTAGCCCAGGGGTATCAAACTCGCGGCCCACCGAACAATTTTGTGCGGCCCGCAGACTAATCCACGAAGTTCAAAATATTTTGGATAAAATTAAGTAAGCCTAGGGGCCTACTTGTATTTTTCATTTCTCTAGCATCCTAGCTAGATATTAGCTTAGTTAACAGCAGTTGTGATGCGAACTACAGTTTCTGGTCGTTTTGTGACACTGAGTAAACTGCATGTACGATTGTGCTTGTTGTACTGATTTTTTTTTTGTTTTCAACTGCAGTGAGAAAAGTGTTGCGTAACAGTTGCCTTTTGTAGACCTAGTGCGGCCCGCCAAACGGCTGTGATCTTTCTCTGCGGCCCACATGCTGAGTTGAGTTTGAGACCCCTGCTTTAGCCACTGTGCCACCACAGGTCAGGCCAGACAAGATTCTTAAACCAAACATCATTTTACTTACTCAAATGAAGGTTGAATAATTATATTACTAGTAACTGTGGGACAGAAAAGGAATCTGAAATGCTGACATAAATTTGGCACTTGATTCTTTTTGGTAAAGTTAAGTTTGATAGTAAAGTTTGATAAGAGCTAGCAAACGAAGCCACATTTTCATGCCCTAATGCACACTTCAAACCTTGTGATTTCCCTTACATTCCATAAGCAGTTTTCCTGCAGATATCTCCAATCATGGGTGGACCTACAAAGAGAATAGGCTGCATATGAATAAAATCCCTAGGTATGACAGATGGTTAGGGAATTGGAACACAAAGTAGTTTTGTTTTCGGAAAAAATCCCCTGTATTTTTACTTTTCTTACCACTCAATATTTTCTCATCTTTCTTTCAAGAAGTGTGAATTCGAAGAATTTGGTCTTGGATAGTTAAGATATTTCTCAAAAAACAATACTTTGATATGAAAACTATATTAATACAATGTACTAAATTTTGAAAATAAATTATTTTTCTGGGAATTAGTACCTGCTAACCAAAGAGGGAATAAAGTCCATTTGTTTTGCCTCTATAACCATAAGACCTATTTAGTAACTGATCACTCTTTCATATGAGTGACTTTCACAACTGCTACAATAAATTAACTCCCCTGAGAGAGCAGTTATTTTAGCCAAGGCCTCCTGGCTCTGACAGTGCTGATCTTTGATAATATTTTACTCCCCAATAAGCCAATAAGTATTGATTACCCTTGCATATTTATAATCAATACAAAATGTTTAGTCCGTTATGGGTAAAATGAACTGAACTCAAGGCTCTTGACTCCATTCTGCCTTCACTATTATGCCCTATAAATAATACCATTATTAGTGCTCTATTTGGAATCTTAAAGTTCTAAAAGCCAATAAAAACAGTAACTATATGTGCCTGCAATATTTTTTATTTCTTTACAAATAAATAAACTAAGATACTCAGTATTTAGAGCCTTAGAATGTTCTTGTTGCCGTATAAAAATTTTTATTTTGGGGCCTATAGGGTTATGTTATTATTTGAATGATGTACTATAATAACTTCAAAACAATTTTTTGTTTGTTTTCTGAAGCGTTTGAATTTAGGGGCTAGTTATTTTATGAATTCATACTCAATATGAAATAAGATAAGAAATTAGTTTAAAACAGGGATCATCAAACTTTTCCTGTAAAAAAAAAATCAGATAGTAAATGACAGTCAAATATTCTGTGTCTCAACCACTCTGTCATTGCTGTGAGAAATCAGCTGTCGGCGATATGCAAATGAGTGGGTGTGGCCGTATTAGTCCACAAAGGGCCACAGCTTGCCAACCCCTGGTTGAAACTAAAGGCAGACTGAATTAATAAAATATAATGGAACATAATCATGCTTGTTTACGAAAAAATTTACCTTTCATATCTTCATAGAATGTTACTATACCTCTCATTTTGTTGTATTGTAGACTATACCATGCCATCTCACTCAATCAACCTCCCCTGTTGCATCAGACTGAGATAAGTCATTATTATATTACACCAATGATTTGGAATGATACAAAACTACTCTGGGACACCACTACAGAAAAAGACAGACCAAAAGACTATATTTAGTATTACAGAGTTGGAGGGAGGTCTGAAAACACTAGTTCAGAATATTCAGCAAAGCATTCTATTACCTTGCGTAGATAGGCCTAAATGAAACTCTGGCTGACTGGGGTGCACTCCTTAGAGGCACTAATATCAAACACACTGAAGAGTGACGTCACGGAAATGGCGCCGTGAGCAGTGCGTCCGACAGATCTCCCCAAAATCACAACAAATTTATCAACTAGAAACAGAAAAAATTATCCTCAGAGCATTCCGGAGTTCCACACAAACTGAAAGCGAAAGGACTGTTATCACTTGAATCTGAGAAACGAGGGTGTAGAGGAAGCTACCGCAGGGACGTTCATTCAAGCCGTGGAGGGAGTGCGCCTGTGGTGAGTCAGCCCACACTCGGGAGCGGTGAGCAGCTGCCGGCGCGTGCCCGGTACGGTTGCAGAGCGAGCACCGCTAACGTTCCCAGCGGCCCGCGCACTGCGAGTGAGAGTCGCCAGCCCCCGGTGCCTGGAGCACCCCATTCACGCGCGTGCCCTGGGCATTCCACGCGCCCAGAGCGCCCTACTGGCCCGCACACCCAGGGTGCCCCATTATCCTGCGGCCGGTGTGCCCCAGCCGCCAGCAGCAGGGCGAGCGGGAGAGGCGCCAGGGCGGTCTTCCCTACTTGGGAGATTCTCTCCGTGGGCGGGGCACCTCACCCAGCCATTCAAGCTAACAATCAAGCGTTGGGGGAGGGGCGCTCAGGCAGCCTGAAATACCTTCGGGAGCACAGCTGCGGACCCAATCACTGAAATTAGCTTAACCCATGAAATCTGCGCACCCACGGGTTCTAATTGATAAGATCTCTCTCAGTTCAGTGATCCAAGACAAGAGGCGTGATATTTTTTAGTGCCTCTCGCTAAAGGGGCGGGGGCAACTTCTGATTGATAGAGCCTCCATATTCAGGGATAAACGCTAACAAGAGGGACTTGGCAGATAATAAGATCTATACTACACTAGTCGCAAGCAGAGACTAGTGCCTCTTCTTCCCAGCCAAAACAGGCTACAAAGTGTGGAAAGCCTGGGTTGAGTGGTCCAACTGAATGCTAGGCACTAAACAGTCACCTTGACAACAACTGACTCCCACCCCCGCCTGATTACACTGGAGGCTCTGACTGCCAGAGCCTTTCCCAAAGCCTTGCGCTGAGTGGGATAGAGTGGGGATTTCCCAGCTCTTTGAGCCTCTTACTCCCCAGGCAGAAGCAGTTGCAGCCTTATAGCTGGATCACCAGGCTGCTAATTCAGGAAGGGGGGACTAGGAGAGAGACTCCAGGAAAGCAAACTCTCTCATCGTTGGACCCTGCAAACACCAACAAGCCTTGACTACCAGCAAGACTAAAGCCAATTATATGACATTGCCATAGAATACCATCAACTGCAAATCCCTACCTAAGTGTGACACAGGGGCAGAGCCTGGGGTACAGAGTCACCGACCAGGAAGAGGGAGAGAAAAGAAAAAGGAAGAAGTTAACCTCTCAAAATCAAGAAAAATCCACAGACTTTACAACTTGTTCCACTAATTTTTTTGTTGTTATTGTTTGTTTCTTCTATCTTATTGCCTTTATTATTATTACTTCTATTTCCTCCACCTTGGTCCTTCTATTCTCTGCCCATCTTATGCTTCCCTTTTCTTGAACTACACTACCCATGAGTGTTACATTTTATTTCTCTTCTTCATCCTCACCCTCCTTTAAGGTTATACTCCAAAACACTAAACTTTCACTCTCTCCTCTTTTGTTTTTTTTTGTTTTGTTTAATTTTGTTTTTTTCTCTTCCTTTTTTTTCTTCCTTCGTTTTTCTCTTTTTCTTATTTTTTCCTTTCTATTCGTTTTTTCTTTTCTCGTTTTACTTTCCTCCTATTTAATCCTCAATCACGAACAAATTAGTTAATTTGGGACTTAAGGTTTTTTTTGGCTTTATTTTTCTTTTTCGCTTTTGTTTTTGTTTTTTTCTTGTTTGTTTATTTTTGTGGCATTTTGGGTACTTTTTACGTTGCTTTTTAACTCACTAGCATTCCTCCCAACCCAAGGTCTCCATTGTATTTAGTCTTCGCTCCACTTAATACAACAGATTTTTACTTATTATTTTTATTTTTATTTTTTTCTTCTTTATTATTCTTTTTTTTCCTCCTTTTTTCTGATTCCCTCTTATCCCTCTCATTATATCTCTTAGTCGACCATCACTTACAAGCAAATCATCTTATGCTTGTCTAAGATTTTCTTCCTTTTTTTTTTTTTGCATTTAGTAGGTCCCTATTCCCTTTTTTTGCCCCTTGAACTCTTCACCCCAAATCAGGCCCTCCATTATAGGCAGTTTTTGTTCCATTTAGCATAATATAATTCACAGGTCATCAGGTTATTTCCCTGAGGAGGGGAAAGGAGGGAAAGAGAAGAAAGAAAAAAGGGGGAAATAATAAATTATTACTGTTTTTTTTTTGTGGGGTGTTTTACCTTTTTTTTTTTTTTTTTTTTACTTTTTACTCTTTATTAATTCTAATTAGTGCTATCAACAAGACCACCCTCAGATGCCAATAAGAAAGAGGAAATCGAATATTATGGATACAAAAGAAAGAGAGGTAACACAAATAGATGTGGAAAAATCTATGGAGAAAAGACTTAACATATTGGAAGCCTTGGAGCTAAATGACAGAGAATTTAAAATAGAAATCTTAAAAATACTCAGAGATATACAAGAAAACACAGAAAGGCAATTTAGGGAGATCAGAAAACAACTCAATGAACACAAAGAATATATTACCAAGGAAATTGAAACTATAAAAACAAATCAAACAGAAATGAAAAACTCAATTCACGAGCTGAAAAACGAGGTAACAAGCTTAGCTAACAGAACAGCCCAGATTGAAGATAGGATTAGTGAAATAGAAGACAAACAACTTGAGGCACAACAGAGAGAAGAAGAAAGAGACTTAAAAATAATAAAAAACGAGAAAGCCCTACAGGAATTGTCTGACTCCATCAGAAAGAATAACATAAGAATAATAGGAATATCAGAGGGAGAAGAGAAAGAAAATGGAATGGAGAATATACTCAAACAAATAATAGACAAGAACTTCCCAAGCCTGTGGAAAGAACTAAAGTCTCAAATTCAAGAAGCAAACAGAACACTGAGTTTTCTTAACCCCAACAAACCCACTCCAAGGCACATCATAATAAAGATGACACAAACCAATGACAAAGAAAAAATTCTCAAGGCAGCCAGGGAAAAGAAGAGTACAACATATAAAGGAAGGCCTATTAGATTATCATCAGATTTCTCAGCAGAAACTCTACAAGCTAGAAGAGAGTGGACCCCAATATTTAAAGCCCTGAAAGAGAGGAACTTTCAGCCACGAATACTATACCCATCAAAGCTATCCTTCAAGTACAGAGACAGAGAGAGAGTCAGAGAGAGGGATACATAGGGACAGACAGACGGGAATGGAGAGAGATAAGAAGCATCAATCATCAGTTTTTCATTGCGACTCCTTAGTTGTTCATTGATTGCTTTCTCACATGTGCCCTGACCGTGGGCCTTCAGCAGACCAAGTAAGTCCTTGCTCAAGCCAGCGACCTTGGGTCCAAGCTGGTGAGCTTTTTGCTCAAGCCAGATGAACCCACGCTCAAGCTGGTGACCTCGGGTTCTCGAACCTGGGTCCTCTGCATACCAGTTCGATGCTCTATCCACTGCGCCACCACTTGGTCAGGCAGTGTAGTATTCTTAAATAGTATTTTCTTCATTGTCTTGCCAAATTTTAAGACACTTAGATACAAAATCAAACATAATGGTAAAATGTTCTTTTATAGTTATAATTTTTAGTTTTTTTTCTAATACTAATCCACTTTACCCTGTACTCTACATTCATTACTGATTCACACCCTACTTTCATGATCTATAGACTCCATTCTAAAGATAAGGAAAAGAGGCTCTGACCAGGTAGCTCAGTTGGTTAGAGCATCCTCCCATATCCATCAAGTTTGCAGGTTCAATCCCTGGTAAGGGCACATACAAAAATCAAGCAATAAATGCATAAGTAAGTGGAACAACAAATCAATATTTTTCTCTTTCTGTCTCTCTTTCTTCCTCTCTCTCTAAAAATAAATAAATAAAAAATAATATAGCCCTGGCTTGGTTAGAGCATTGTCCAGAAGCACAGAAGTTGCTGGTTTGATCCCTGTCAGGGCACATACAGGTACAGATCCATGTTCCTGTCTCTGTCTCTCTCTTCCTCCCTTCCACTCTTGCTAAAATCAATAAATTTTAAATAAAATAAAAGGTAAGAATCAGGGCAAAGTCAGCAGGAACTAAACTCAGATGGTCTGCAGTTTAGACTTAAACTGAACCAACAAAACCTTGGAATTATTTGATTAACAAGCATGCACTTGAGAGTAGGTGTATCAGACGGGATGTAACTGTCCAAATCCTTCTAAGAGAACCTGCCTGTTGAGATTATATGTTGTAAGGAAAGTGTAAAAGAAAAGAGCATAAGTTTTGTAGTCAGACCACTCTGGGTTTGAAACCTGGTTCAAATAGTCATTCTCTAGGCAACCTCCATTATTATGGTGATGGTAGGCATTATGGTGATGGTGGGCTGTCAGTGTTGCTAGTATTAGAGGTGAAGGTATTAACAGTAGTAGTTCAGTAACTATGCAAAGAAAAGACACAATTATATTACTAACATAATTTTAAATAACCCTCCATTCGTCAAACATATTGAATGCCTCAATCTATATTCTATCTTCAATTGGGTAAGCAATAATGTCATCTCTTCCAAATGATGTTGATTAAATTAAGGTAATAGCTTGGCATTGGAAATAAGTATTAGAATAGTCTCCATTACTAAATTCATCTTCTTATTTCCTAAAGAATGGCAAACCTCATTGTAATCCTATAACCAATTAGGCTGGTCTAAATTACAGAAGAGAGAAACAGACCCATAGCTATGCCTAGTTATTGCTTTCTTAAACTCTGAGAACAGAATTAAATAATCCATGAGAGTAGACATCATTCTCTCCCACTGTATCATGTTTTCTTTTCTTTTTTCTTTGTTTTTCTTCAATTTTTATTTTATTATTTTCTCTTTATTTTTAAACATATTATCTTTTCTTCATGTCTTAAAAAGTCTTAATAAAGTTATCTTCTCATAACAGGTTAGCCCTAAAGCTTATAATTGTAGTTTGTCACTGGTCATATTCCTACTCTGTTTTGCAGTATTTGTTCAGTCAACAATTTATAAAGTTCATTATGTGTCAAATACTATACTATGCTCAGAGTTGGAATAAACAGTAGTTAACAAGACATGATACAGTCCTTGTCATCCTAGAGCTTATTTTTGGGTTCCCATAGAAGATAATCATTAAGTAAATGTACAAATAGACAATATTTGAATTACAAATAAGATTAGACAACAGTCACAGTTGAATGAGAGTAGATGGAGATGTGCCTTACAGAAACCTGGTGAGCCTTCCCCTCTACACCTAATGAGAGGGTAACTGGAGGCGACTTTCCTACCTTCACATTCCCTGCAACTGATATCATCCCCTCAGTAACGTGGAACAATGGGATATAAATAGGTGTTCATGTTGTTTGGGTGTTCTTGTACAGTAAGTTAATAAAATAACCATATTGTCACATGATACCTTTTCTCATTCTATAACACTGCACTTGCCTTTAGGGCAGTCATACAAATAGTTTACTTAATGCACATTGAGAAGCCTGTTTGCTTTGTGGAGAAAAGCTCAGGGTGATGTCTCTATCAAAACCCGATGGCTCCCTCAGGATTTCATCTTTGTGAGGGAAAGAAAATCAAGTCGGAAACACTGGAAGTCTCTTCTCCTAACTCTTGATAGACAACATTCCCCCCACCCCTCAGGCATAGAATTTTAATCAGTACTGAGGAAATACGGTTTCTTTTCAAGTTTATGCATTCGTAAGATTTTTATATTTATTTGGAGGGTAAATACTTATTATTGAAGTACCTCAGTTCTCCAAAATGTAGATCTTCCTTCAGAACTCACAAAAGCCTCATTTTAAACATCTAGCCAATATATAAAAAGTGTGTGCCAGTAAGAAAAAATTAGTGCAAAGCCCATTTTTTTAAATTACCGAAGGTTTTTGTTTTGTTTTTTCCTTTTCAAGTGAGAGGAGGGGAGATAGAGAGACAGACTCCCACATGCACTCCGACCAGGATCCACCCAGCAACCCCCATCTGGGGCTGATGCTCTGCCCATTTAGGGCCACTCACAACCCAGCTATTTTCAGCTCCTGAGGCAGAGGCTCAATGGAGCCATGGTCAGCACCCAGACCTACGTGCTTGAATCAATCAAGCCATGGCTGTGGGAGGGGAAGGGAGAGAGTGAGATAAGGGGAAGGGAGACAAAAGGAGAAGCAAATGGTTGCTTCTTGTGTGTGGCCTGATTGAGAATTGAACCTGGGATGTCTACAAGCCAGATGGATGCTCTACCACTGAGCAAACCGGCCAGGGACTTTCTTTTTACTTTTCAAATATAGTAAAAGATGTATTGCTAGACATAGTGTTATGCTGTTATTCTGTAGATATTTTGTAAAATCTTTGCTGTACTTTTTCTAGACCAAAATTGTTGTTTTTTTCCATAGCTCCCTCCTTTTTCTTGAGCTCCTACCTTTTACCTCCTCCGTCATTAATACTATCTTCCGTCTCATGATACACCCCCTCAACTCCATGATAACACATTCTTCTTCCCTCTGCCCACAACCTTCCCACCACTTCTGGTTTTCTCTCCTCGTTATTAAACCTGGTTTCTGAATGTTCCTTAGTTTCCTATTAGGTTGCTATAAAAATAATAAAATTATGGTTTTATCAAGCATCCACAAAATAGCAAGGAGCAAAATTTGACATTTATAATGGCTGTCCCTTTGTTCTTGAGGGAAAACCAAAGGTCTAGAGTTAACACCTGGACCCGTGCATAAGAAAAAAAAATAGGGAATGTGTTTAAGTCTCTCCAGATAGAGATCAAGAAAGAGAGAGTTAAGCCTGTCAACTCCAGAATCAAACTACATGGGTTTAAATCCTAGTACACTCACTTACTGCCTGCATGACCTTGGTCAGTGCTACCTAACTTCTCCAAGGCTCAGTTTCCACCTTAGTAAAACATATCTACTTTTATCAAGTTGTTGTGAGAAGTATATGAACTAAATACACAGAGAGTGCTTAGAAATTCTGGTGCATTGGAAGCATTCAACGAATGTTAACCATTATTATAATAGATTCTAAATTGCAGAAATTCACATCTTTCTGTCATGGATGGACTTGGGGATTATTATGCTAAGTGAAATAAGCCAGGCAGAGAAAGGCAAATATCATATGATCTCACTTATATGTGGAATCTAATATGTGAACAAAGTGAACTGAGGAACGGAATAGAGGCAGAGGCTGGGTCACAGGGAGCAGAGGGACAGCTGTCAGAGGGAAGGGGGATGAGGGGATGGGATCAGAGAAGGTGAAGGGATTAGTGAAATTGTATATACATAACACATAGATACAGATAACAGGGCAGCAAGTCCTAGAGGGAAGGGGGGTGGAGTGGGGGTTTGAGGGACAAGGGGGTGGGGGGTGAGGGGGTTGTATTGAGTGGGACACTTGAATTCATGTTAACACAATAAATTACAATTAATAAAAAAATTTTTAAAAATCCACATCTTTCTTTTTCAAACCCCAATGCTATAAAAAAAATGCAAGCCAAATGCTTTGGAAAACCACCCATGCTTTCAGATAGGTTTGCTGATATCATTTAGCAAAACAGAAGAATCCTGTATATATTTTCATTATACAGACATCCATGCATAACTATACACATAGGCACACATATAAATACACGAATATTGTGTATCTGTATTTTTCTCTTATAATTAATTAACATTACAGCTTTTAATTTATTTTTATATTGTTGCTATTTTATTAGATACATGTTTTTAATAAGACACATATGTGGTACTATGAAATCTACTCAGGTGTTTCCAGGGTGAAGAGACCGGACTTTTTATATCTGCCAGGTGAAAATAACAAAACATGTTCCTTCAGGACTCTGTTCTCCTGTTCATTCACATCAGACCGCCCTTTGGATACTTGCAGTCTGAAAAGCACACACAAGCTAATTCATCTCTTGCTGGCCCACCCACACTTTACTCATACGCTCCCTCTGCCCTCAACCAGAACACCATAAGTGGTAAAAATGGATGGAGTTCCAGCAGAATGCCTAAAACCAGGTCTGATGAAGAACCAGGATCTATACTGACAAGTGCCTGACAAACCGTATGCCCTTCTCAAAGCCAGTTGTTCCTTCTTCAGCACATACAAGGCTAAAGGGACTTAGAGATTTGATGTTAGAAGGGAAGATACTCTGCCTTTCCAAGTGGCTGAGGGGAAGGTCACCGTGGCAACCATCACTTGAATTTGGGTGTATTTAAAACTTCAGTTGGGCATTTAAAATCTGTACCTTGCCTTTGAGAAACATCCCAGGTTTTGAAAAAGTTTTGGATAAGTGGGAGCAGGGGAGCACTGGTGTTGATTAGTCTGTTTATTTAGCTAATAAAACTAAAGTGTTTTTTTAGGCACAGTACTTGCTCTCTTTGCCAGTGTAAGCAAAGAATTGGATTCACTGTGTTTAGACATGCCCTCTCATTCAGGTCACAGTAGTACATTCGTAAATCTTTTTATCATATTTAATATCTACGCAGATGCTGTGTGGCTACATGTTTATATTACTTGTTCCAAAAGTAAAAAAAAAAAAAAAAAAAAGAGTGAGAGAGAGAGAAAGAGAGAGACACTGAGTCAAGGATGTGTTTGCCTGATATTACCATTTTTTAGTTGGGTTTTTGTCTCATAAACCTTTTCTCTTACAAACAACATGGTAACCAGGGAAAAGAACTTGCCATGAAATCCATTTTCATCACTTGATAGCATAAAAACAAGATTTAAATCGGAAAATATTTATGTAGACCAGGTGGGTACCCGCTCCCCAGGTTACAGGGTCTCCTCCTTGGTCTCATTTCCCTGCTCCTGCCACTGCCTTCCATGGCAATCAGGGAGGCTAGCTCCTGCCTCCCCACTTGCCCTTCTGGAGCCTGCTCTGACACACTCCGACAGGTGTGGTGTAATATGCAAGAGGCAGGTGCAAAAGAAGGCAAACTGGGGTACACATAATCCAAGATTAGAAGGTCTTTGAATAATCAGAAATGAGTTGAAAATTGTGTGCTGAGTTAATGTAATTAGAACATCACATTTCATTTTAAATCTTCTAATTCCAGAACTTTGAATTTAGACGTCATATTCTTGTAATATATGTAAAAATAGTATATACAGTCTGACCAGGCAGTGGAGCAGTGGATAGAGCATTGGCCTGGGATAGTGAGGACCTAGGTTCGAAACCCTAGGTCACAAACTTGAGCTCAGGATCACAGACATGACCCCATGGTCACTGGCTTGAGCCCAAGGTTGCCGGTTTGAGCAAGGGGTCACTGGCTTGGCTGGAGACCCTCAGTCAAGGCACATATGAGAAAGCAATCAATGGACAACTAAGGTGACACAACTATGAGTTGATGCTTCCGATCTCTCTCCCTTCCTGTCTGTCTGTCCCTACCTATCTCTCTCTCTCTCTCTCTTCCTCTCTCACTAAAAGAAAAAGAAAATAGTATATACAAAGTCATTAAAGTGTTACTTATCCTAACTTTTTGTCCTTTTGGTATAAAGAAATAAAGAAAAAAATTTTTTTTATTTTTTTTATTTTTCGTTTTCAGTGAGAGACAGACAGACAGATAGAGACAGGAAGGGAGAGAGATGAGAAGCATCAATTCTTTGTTGCAGCACCTTAGTTGTTCATTGAATGCTTTCTCATATATGCCTTTACCAGGAGGCTCCAGTCAATTCAGTGACCCCTTGCTCAAGCCAGTGACCTTGGGATCATATATATGATCCCATGCTCAAGCTGGCGATCCCCACACTAAAGCTGGCAACCTCAGGGTTTCAAACCGAGGACCTCAGTGTCCCAGGTTGATGTCCTATCTATTACACACACTACCAGTCAGGTTCTTTTCTTTTCTATTTTAATTTATTTTAGAGAGAAAGAAAAAGAGAAAGAGGAAGATTGATTTGTTGTTTCACTCATTTCTACATTCATTGGTATGTGCCCTGACCCAGGATTGAACCCACAACCTTGGCATATCGGAACAACCTCCTAGCCAAGTAAACTACCTGGGCTGGGCCAAAATCTAAAAAATTTTATTCAGCCCTGGCCGGTTGGCTCAGCGGTAGAGCGTCGGCCTAGCGTGCGGAGGACCCGGGTTCGATTCCCGGCCAGGGCACACAGGAGAAGCGCCCATTTGCTTCTCCACCCCTCCGCCGCGCTTTCCTCTCTGTCTCTCTCTTCCCCTCCCGCAGCCAAGGCTCCATTGGAGCAAAGATGGCCCGGGCGCTGGGGATGGCTCTGTGGCCTCTGCCTCAGGCGCTAGAGTGGCTCTGGTCGCAACATGGCAACGCCCAGGATGGGCAGAGCATCGCCCCCTGGTGGGCAGAGCGTTGCCCCTGGTGGGCGTGCCGGGTGGATCCCGGTCGGGCGCATGCGGGAGTCTGTCTGACTGTCTCTCCCTGTTTCCAGCTTCAGAAAAATGAAAAAAAAATAAAAAATAAATAAAAAAAAATTTTATTCAAAAATCAACATTTGCCTGACCAGATGGTGGTGCAGTGGATAGAGCGTTGGACTGGGACATGGAGGACCCACATTCAAAACCCCAAAGTTGCCAGCTTGAGAATGGGCTCACCAGCTTGAGCACAGGATCGCTGGCTTGAGCGTGGGATCATAAACATGACCCCATGGTCACTGGCTTGAGCCCAAAGGTCACTGGCTTGAAGCCCCAGATTACTAGCTTGAGCAAGGGGTCACTCAGTTTGCTGCAGCCCCCGCCCCCATCAAGGCACATATGAGAAAGCAATCAATGAACAACTAAAGGAGTTACAACGAAGAATTGATGCTTCTCATCTCTCTCCCTTCCTGTCTGTCTGTCCCTCTCTCTCACTCTCTCTCTGTCTCTGTCACACACACAAAAAAAATCAACATTGAACAATCTTGATTCTGACACTCAAGATTTCTAATGATGTGGCATCACATACACACTATTTAATTTGGATTGTCATTAGTGTCTAATAATTTATATCATTACTCCAACTTCATTTTTCTTTAATAGTGTTTTAGCCATAGACACATACCCAACTTTGCTTTAAGAAGTCTTACACATATAAGTTAAACTTTACAATTCAGGTTCGTAGACCTTTTGTATTGTAAATTGAAGTGGTGTGTTTACATCTACATATTAAGGAATAAATAATTAACAATTCATGAGTAATATAGCCATGATTATGCTATTTAAACAAATACTGGATAGGAAATCTCCTTTCTCAAATATGAAGGCTTTTCTTTATGACATGCCATTCTAAATCTCAATTTAGAATAACTAATAAAAATGATTATAAATCACTTTGCAAAAATAAAACTGCTATGCATGAGCTGAATAGGTATTGTTAATTAAAGCTGTTAGAGTTTGGAGCCAAAGGAAATGTTGCCTCAGCATTGCTAAAACGAGGCCAAAAGCTCCTGCTGATGAACTGCAAGAAATCCATAGGGGAAGACTAGTGGCCGCAAGGATGGCTTCTCTGTAAAATAAGTCTCATGTGTTTCAGAGGCTGTTATTTCTCTTTTGATGCTATATATATATATTTTTAATTATTTATTTATTTATTCAGTTTAGAGAAGAGAGACAGAGAGAGAGAGAGAAAGAGAGAGAGAGAGAGAGACGGAGAGAGAAGGGGGCAGGAGCAGGAAACATCAACTCCCATATGTGCTTTGACTGGGCAAGCCCAGGGTTTAGAACCGGTGACCTCAGTGTTCCAGGTCGACGCTTTATCCACTGCACCACCACAGTTCAGGCTTGATGCTGTATTTTTTATATCAGCCGCCTACAGATTCACAATGTGTGTGTGCTTGTTTGAACACAAGCCAACTTCTCTCAAGGTATAACTTTACAGTCTTTATACAGATATCTTCGAATATATCACAGCCAGTTGTGGTAAAAAACAAACAAGCAAACAAACAAAAACCCTGCAATTTTTACTTATAAAATTTGTGAGCACAGTCTGGCCAAAGATCATGCGGACATACCCAAACATGTCATGTGTACCCGAGGTGTGCAGGTAACAGTGCACAAAGAAAAAATACATCATAGTAATAAAATTTTTATTAAAGCTACAGATCAAAACTACATTCACTTCATCTGACTGTGATCAGGGGGTCAAGCATTCTTTATGGGGTTTACCAAAATCTCCAACCACAGCCTGAGCAGTGCGGGCTGCTGGGAACCTAGGTCGCTGCCCACCACCGCCCCTCTGGCACACACTGTGGAACCCCATGCCACAGGACTGGCCTGTTCAGACAGTGCCTCATCATTCCCACAAGTTTAAAACTGGGCTTTTAAGGATAATAGTAAAGAAACACAATTGGGAAGATGGACTGAGCTCCTTTCTATTGAATTTGTGTGTGAACAGCCAGCAGAGATCATGTATATTCTTGTAAATTCTGCACTGAATTGCTCTATAAAGAATCATGATGCATACGTATATTGCCAAGAAATATTTCCAATACCTGTAATATCAAATGGACTTTGAAAAGAAATCAGACAGACATTTACTCTAATTCATGCACTTAAAATGCTCCCAATTAATTTGATAATTCTGAAAAAATCTCACAGAGAAATAGAGCAGAAATGTAGAAGAAATATTGTCATATGATGGAGTTTTCCCTTAATTATGTCTACTGGCTCCACATTTTTGGACTGCCTTAAAGATGAGACTGATGATTCTTTAATAATTAAATAATCTCTTCTTCTTGCAGTCCAGAGGGGCAACACTTTAAGTAAAATTTCATTCAACAGAAACTACTGCTATTCCCAGATGAAAGGACTACTTAAAATCCCACAAAATGATTTCTACCTACAGAACTCAACTTGTTTAATACAGAATTGTTATACAATAATCCTTCTAATTCATGAATTGGAAGGATTCATGAGAAGTCATTTAGGTTGGTGGCCTTCAAACTTTTTCAACTGTAGACCCACTATATATATATATACACACATCATCATCATAATCATCATCATCATCATCATCATTATAAACAATAACAAATGTCACAAAACAGTAATTCCCTTTACTTTGTAAAATGCATTCTGATAATTTCTGTTCTATTTTCAAATGCTCAGTGTGACCTACTAGTGAGCTGCAACCACAGTTTAAAATTTTAGGCCATGCCCTAGTCCTTGGTAATTTATAAGAATGAAATGAATTATAGATGAAATCCAATTATTATGTTAAAAATGATACAAAAACAAACCTAAGGGTTAATCACTTCCATAGCATGGATCATCACATTTTCCTTCACAACTGTAAGATGTAATAAATGATTAATTTTTTACAACCACTCTTTCTTGAATTGGCATAGCTTTGCTTTTTTTTTTATCCAGTTTCCTCTTATCTATAACATGTACCATTATAACTTTTGCCTTCCTGGCTCTGTCACTAATGCATTTTAGGATTTCTACTTCACCTCATGCTGTTCGTGCTTACCATATTTATGATTCTTTTTTTATTTTCCTTCTAACCAAGTCCAATATACATTTTCAAAAAGATTTTCCAATCCTATTAACCCCAATTGTTAACTATCCCGCCCAGGTTTTTTGTTGATTACACATTGGAGGATCAGGTGCTCCTGGGATAATTCTTTACTGCATCCTCTCTTGTATAGACATCGTCTCTCCTTGTTTCTCTAACATGTATCATTAAATTAAAATTTCAGTTTTTTAAGTCACACTAACGGCATTTCATGTGTTTGATTGCCACACGGATGGCTTCAAGTGGCTACTGCGGTGGACAGCACAGGACATCCCCATCTCCCCATAAGGAAGACTGGAATGAAGTCCTAGACAGCCACCTGAGGCACAGACGTTCAAACTGCAAAATATTTCCCCTTCAACACGCTTGGCCAATCATAACTCTTCTAGCAAAATCCCCAGATTCCTTTAGACTTATGAGAAGGTGGAAGAAAAACACAATATGGAAAAGGCATGGTCAATCACAGGCAGAGAGAGGGTGGTCCCGGAGCCCTTAAGCACCCCCCCACACTTCACCCATCCCATCTCTGCACACTTACTTAAGAGTTGTTGGAAGCAGTTGATGAGATAAGGCAAAGGATTTCATTTCTTAAAATCATTTTTGCTGCCACTAGTCAGGCTACATGGCAGGAACTTAATGGCACTTTGCAAATTGGATTTACCTTTCCACTTAGGTAACACACTTAACTGAGCTTTCCCTGGCCTCTGCAGAGTGAAAGAAAGGCTCTGTGTGTTTACTGGCTCTGTTCTCCGCCTGCACACGGGGGAAGCAGGGTGTTTACATACTACTGTTTCTGGCTGAACCTGAATCTTGCTTCCCAGAGGAAGACAAATTGCAGACCATCTCCATTTATGAGAAGCGCATCTGTTTTCCCAGCCACATTTTACCAAATGGTTCTTGGTTCTCCCCAGAACCTAGTGGCTACCTCCACCCTCAGCCAAACCCGAGTTTGGTTTTCTCTGTTCCCAGAGCCTCCCCGTATCCCCGGGCAACATTACTGTGTATAGAAACTTACTGCTTGAACTCTCTGGGGATTGTTGAGGCACAACATTTATTTTTGTAACAATACTCAAGATTAACCATGTATTTTCCTTCCAGCCACAAAAGGTAAGGGGTACTGAAGCTTTAAAATCGTTTTATAAACATATACTACAGATAAGTATTTATGAGCAGGTAACATTACTATATGATAAAATTCACACTTACATTTATAAATGATTAAGTGAAGCCAGATGGCTAATTGGATTTAGGGGCTCTATTTGATGAATCAAAAAATAATGCCATCTTTGAAAGTAGGCCAAGAAGGCTCTGGCCCCACCTGTATTTTTATACCGATAGGAGGAAAAAAACCATTAGGGAACAGTGAGTCTCATCCCAGCCTGTCAGCCGAATTGACAAAACTAGTTCCAAGTTAAGCCTGGGAAGGTAAAACAACACTGCCTCTCTCCCACCCCCCTCCATTCCTAGCACAGTGCCTGACATGGGACTGGTGCTTAATAAACATTGCTGAACTCATAAATAATGAGTACCTGTGGGTAATTACAGAATTTCAGACTCACCCCTAAGAATGTTTAGAGGTCTCCTCTCCGGTTTGTCTCGGTGGCTAGAGGAACTTAATGCTACAGGTTCTGTGCTTTCAACATAGAAAGCTTAGGACTTCCTGTTCCCTGCTAAAAGAGCTGTGTCCTATTTCTATGGCCTCTTGGAACCAGTGTCCCTAAATCATATCAGAAGAGAGGCCAGGAAAAGACTGTATCATCTGTGGAAGAGAATCTGAACAGAATTCTTTTTCTTAGTGTTGAACCTATTTTCAGGCCTTTCATTTTAAACTAATAATAATAATGGCAAAGAGTGCCTCCATGCCATCTCCTAAGGAATTAATAGTGAGAAAATTCAGGAAAGAGAGTGATGCCATTCTGGTTAAGATCACTGAGTTCACGGCACATCTTGCTTCAACCACTCTCTCTCATCCCAGCTTCTCAGGTTGAGGCTATTTCCACTGAGGACCGTAAGAGAGTCATCCATCCAGAGGTTCAGTTTCTTTTCACACTGGTCCCTGACTTGTTTCACAGGGTCCCAGAAGGGCACTGAGAAGGGCCAGTGGGAAAACTGCAGGCAGAAGGGAGACGGGGACTCAACAGGAAGAAGAGCTCTCCAATCATGTGAGTGTCTATGAAATTGTAAATATCAGATGTGCTATCTCAGGCCATGGGAGGTTCCCTGTCACTGTTCAGAGAGAGACAGAAGTAGAGAGGAAGGAAGAAGCATTAGTCAGTAGTGAGGTTGATGACCTCTAAAGTCCTTTTCGGTCCCAAGTTTTGGGAGTCCATGAGACTCCTCCCAGCATTCTGAAATAAGCTTCTGAATCTAGTCACTTACCTGAAACAGCAGAAAGCAAGGAGAAACATGGAAGAAAGAACTGATTCTCCCATGGCTAGGCCCAGGGCTTTCTCGAAACCAGCCTAGTTCCCTCTAGAGTCACCACTTATTGGAAGTGCTCTGACCTCGCTCAGAACAACCAGACCACACCAGGACTTTAGAAGGCACACGGAATCCAGCCAAAACAAACCCTGCCTTAGTAATATGGAAAACAGCTATGCTTCTGGCTATAATGCAGAAAGATGGCTGCCATATCTCCTCAGGCCCCCTGCTCAGAAAGCTCCGGTCCAAAAAAGCATGATATCCTACTTGATTCAATTCCACGTCTTGAAATACGATGTTCCGTGTCATGATGCTATAAATTAACTTGGTGTTCTGACAAATGAACTCCTGGTGTGATTAAGTCAAGCCCCATTTGTTTCCTATTTCCTCTGTCCCTGCTCCACTCCATCACTGGGCACTGGCAGAGAAGCCCTAGTCCTTAGTTCAGGCCAGGGAGAAGCAGAAGGAGAAAGGAAGGAAAAGCATCACTGTGGTGTGTGGTTTGGTTTCCCACAGTTGATTTTGGAACACGTCTCTCTGACTGCTTATTACTCACTGATTGTCATCAACCACCAGCTCCGGGAGTGCTGGGGAGACCAGACAGAGGCGAGGAGGAAGAGAAGAGGGAGAAAGGCAAGAGCAAATGAAAAGGGGAAGGAAGAAGACTCAAGAACTTGAAGAGGAGAAATCTGAAGGGAGAAGAAAAGGAGGGCTTCTTGTAAACAACAAAACCCACACAGTTCCCAATTCCCCATGTAATTCTCTCTCTAAAAGGGCTTACTGGTCACTACTTTGGAATAATGGGAGAGCTGAGTTGACGCTACCTGTATTCCAGCTGCTGGACATCTTCTCCAGGGAAAATGCAGAGGCACTGCACAGAGGCTGAGACTCAGCGGGTCAACTCCCTGCAGCAGGATGCAGCCCATGCTGTGTCAGAGGTGGGTACCTGACATCTGATGCCCCATTTGTCAAAAAACAGAGGGGCAGCAAGAACCATGGCTGAGTTTGAGTGCCACAGATGCCCGGAAACGACCCCACAAATTCCCAGAAAGTTTACCTCAACGGATTCCAAAACACATCAGTTTCTCCTCTGTTTTATATGCTTCCCTCTCTTTTCATGCTTAGTGTTTAGTTATAGTTTTTACTATATTTGTTTGGGTTTTAGCAAAAGGAGGAGGCTACTCATGAGGCACCCTTGTAACCATCAAACTCACTGGGAAGCTCCGTCCTGGGACTGTATTCTAACCATGCACTAGCTCAGAGCTCTTCTATGCATTAGGACTGATTCTAAAGCAATGGTGGCCTGCAATTTGTGGAAGAAGTGTCCTTATTTCTCTTATACGCACCCACACCATATTGGTATTTGGGGTCATGTGTTATGCAACATTTTCCCTGCCGTCATGCTTTGGACATAATAAATTATCAATAAATGTTATTTTAGTTGAATTAAAAGATGGGAAAAGGTGATACGTAAAGACACATGCAGCCCCATGTTTATTGCAGCATTGTTCACAGTGGCCAGGACATGGAAACAACCCAAAAGCCCATCAATAGATGACTGGATAAAGAAGATGTGGCACATATACACTATGGAATACTACTCAGCCATAAGAAATGATGACATCGGAACATTTACAGCAAAATGGTGGGATCTTGATAACATGATATGAAGCGAAATAAGTAAATCAGAAAAAAAGAGGAACTGTATTATTCCATACGTAGGTGGGACATAATAGTGAAACTAAGAGACATTGATAAGAGTGTGGTGGTTACGGGGGGGAGGGGGGAATGGTAGAGGGATGGGGGTGGGGAGGGGCACAAAGAAAACAAGATAGAAGGTGACAGAGGACAATCTGACTTTGGGTGGTGGGTATGCAACATAATTGAACGACAAGATAACCTGGACTTGTTATCTTTGAATATATATATCCTGATTTATTGATGTCACCCCATTAAAAAAATAAAATTATAAAAAATAAATAAATAAATAAATAAATAAAATCTTTTCCTCAATAAAAAATAAATAAATAAATAAATAAAATAAAAGATGGGAAAAGGTTAGAATATACCTACTAAACAACCAGTATTGACTTTTTCCTTCTTTACTCGCCTACTATTCTCCACACACTGAATGCTGGCTTGAGAGCTTTGCTGATCTTTAATACATCTAATTCTTGAGTTCCCAGTACATATATACAAATGCATTCTTCCTTTTATTCAATATTTATTAAGCATTAATGTGTTTCAGGCTCTATTCTAGGTGCAGGAGATACTGAGAAGGAAGGCAGACAAGGTCTCTGCTGTCTTGGAACTGATTCTCAATGAGGAATACAAAATATAAACAAAGTTTTAAAATTTATTTATGGCGATGGTCAAGATGACTTTTCTGAAGAGGTGAAGACATTTGAACTGAGACCCAAGTAAAGTGAGACAAGCTGGGTGACCATGTGAGGGGAGAGCAGTCCAAGAAGAACCCGGCAAGAACACAGGCTCTGAGATGGGAATATCTCGCCCTGTTGGAGACCATGTGGCTGGAGCACATGAATGAGAAAAAGAACAGCAAAAAAAAAAAAAAAAAAAAAAAAAAAGCACAGGCCCTGACCGGTTGGCTCAGTGGTAGGGCGTCGGCCTGGCGTGCAGAAGTCCCGGGTTCGATTCCCAGCCAGGGCACACAGGAGAAGCGCCCATCTGCTTCTCCACCCCTCCCCCTCTCCTTCCTCTCTGTCTCTCTCTTCCTCTCCCACAGCCAAGGCTCCATTGGAGCAAAAGATGGCCCAGGCACTGGGGATGGCTCCTTGGCCTCTGCCCCAGGCGCTAGAGTGGCTCTGGTCATGACAGAGCCATGCCCGGGAGGGGCAGAGCATCGCCCCCTGGTGGGCAGAGCATCGCCCCCTGGTGGGCGTGCCGGGTGGATCCTGGTTGGGCGCATGCGGGAGTCTGTCTGACTACCTCCCCGTTTCCAGCTTCAGAAAAATACACACACAAAAAAAGCACAGAAAGATCATAAGAGCCTTGTAGAGAGGATAAGAGATTGAGATTTTATTCTAAATATAACAGGAGGTCATTCGAGAATTTTGAGCAAAGAAGCTGTGTGATCACTTTGGCCATAGATTATACCGATTATACCAAAGGGGACGGGAGTGGAAGTTTAGGAATCTTCGCAGTCGCCCAGGGGAGAGGCAACTAATGGTGTCTTGAATTCCTGTGATACCAGTGGAGGTGATGAGAAGTGGTCATACTTGATACCCATTTTGAAAGTAAACCAATGGATTGCCATGTTGTGGGGAAGTAAGGAAGAGAAGAATCAAGAATGAGTCTTCGGTCCAGGGGCCTGATCAACTTGGTGAAATGGAAATGATGCCATTGAATAAGATGGGGCGGCTGGGGGTAAGGACGGCAGCTTTGGAGGGAAAAATCAAAACAATGTGTATGTGTTGTCTATTACAAATCCAAGTGGAACTCCAAGGCAATTAAATACTGAAGTCTGGACATCAAAGAGAAGTCAAACTTGGACATCCTTAACAGAGATTTTATTGATTCTCCTTAGATGCTATGATATGTTCCAAAACAACTCATTTTAAAATAGTTTTACTAGAAAATCCAAGGAAAAGGAAACAGAAAATTTAGGACCTCAATTATCCCAAAAAGAAGCAGTTTAGCTTAATGAATTAATCACCATTTCCCTCCCAACTAGATGGTCCCTTGTGGTTACATTGAGAAAGATGAATCAATCACTGACTCCCTGATTTTCTTGCCTGCACTCTCTCCTCTAGCCCCCCAACACACCCCACCAGCTTCTTTGCTCCCAGCAAGAGGGAAAATTCAGTTTCCCTGGCTGGAAAGTGTGAATCACTGTAACAAAGGTAGAAGGGAAGTATATGATCAGTACAGAGAAGAATCAGTGTTTGGATAATCTGTGAACCCTGAGATATACTTGTTCAAGAGAACTTTGCCCACTGACTATACAGATCCCTGGAGATAATATGAATTGAGTGAAATTTAACAATGCTTTGATTTCTCAAGCTGGAAAGAGAGATGGAAGGTCTTGGTGTGCCCTTAGTTGCACCTTTATTTGTCTTCTAAGGAAGTTCTTTCCCACAGGCCCTGCTTAGAGTTTTGCAAGAGGATTGACACTAACCATGACCATCCTTTGATGTGACTGCCACCTGAGATTTATCTTGTTTGCCTGGGCCAGCTTTGGAAAACAGCCTGGCCCCAAAACTAAATTAATATGAAAAAAGAATTGATTAGTGAGGCAGCCAGGGAATGGATAGTGTTAATATTTTAATGGGGGTGATAATGCTGGCCTCTGGAACGAGTTCACTTATTGACTCCTCTGACTTTGTTTTATTTGAAGTGGTGACTAAACATACCCTCCCCATTAATCAAGTTAACTACCTGGTTTGTCATTCCAAGGCCACACTGACATAATGCATGATGCATCAAGTGTATCCTTAGGAGCCCTGCTATGACACTGTTAAATATAAAAATGAATTTGGCAAATATATCCACGGAGCATTCTCATATTAAAAATCTAACAGATCTTTTTATTAGAGCCTAATATCAGCAAAAGAGCAAATCCCCAGGGCATTTTCTGTGTGTGCTAGCAGCCACCCTTGCCAACCAAAGTATGGTATTGAGGCCTATTTCATAAAATTGCTTTGCAGATGAAACTTCCTATTAGAGTGATCCTGTGCCTTTAAGCTTGTGAGTAGAACAAACCAGACAGGAGAGTCTTCCCTGTGTTAACACAGCATACATCAATGGCAGCACCGTTATTTCTCTCTGCTTCTTTTTTCATGTGGAACCAGTGGTTAGAGTTACTTTCAGAAGTCAAGTTTCCAAGGAGTACAGGTAGCATCCACTTGAGAATTTTCTATGTTAAGACTGTTGAGACTTGGATGGTTGGGTCAGCGGTAGAGCATCAGCTCAGTGTGGAAGTCCCTGGTTCAATTCCAGTTCAGGGCACACAGGAGAAGCAACTATCTATTGCCCCACCCCACACCTCCCTTGCCTTTCTCTCTCTGTCTACCTACCTATCTCTCTCCTCCCGTCCCACAACCATGGCTTGAATGGTTCAAGCAATTTCGCCCTGGGCATTGAAGATGGCTCCATGGCCTCACCTCAGATGCTGAAATATCTCTGTTGCAGAGCAATGGTAAAGTGGGCCCCAGATGGGCAGAGCATCACCCTGTAGGGGGTTTGCCAGGTGGATCCTAGTCGGGGCTCATGCGGGAGTCTGTCTCTCTGCCTCCCTGCCTCCCCGCCTCTCACTTAATTAAAAAAACAACAACGATTGTTCAATGCCCAGGAAACATGCAGAAAGCAAATAAGAATGAACTTGTTTCACACCAGGAGCAATTTCTCAGGAGAAATGATGATTTGTTCATGGGAGGGTGATTAAAGGACCTTGCAGGTACCTTAAAATCAGGAGGCTTGTAGTCATGTTCACTAACTACGAATGAATGAATGAATGAATGAATGAATGAATGAATGAATGAAAAAGTGTATTCAGGCTGAGAAGCTAATCTAGGAAGCATCACTTTCTATGCCATAGGAGAAATACTGAGCAACTAATCAGGTATCCTAGCCAGAGAATAGACTGATGTCTAGATAGATAAGTGATCAAGATCAAGAAGTTTCATGGATTGGCAACCAATGGATGATGACTATTAAGGAACTAAGGTTCAGGGTGGAGTATAGGTGGGAACAGAAAGAAATATGACAGAGATCCAGTTATCAGAACTTAGGTCCAAGATGAAAGCTTCTATCACAACTATGGTATAAGTCAGAACAGAGTCAGCAATAAGATGCCTCTTAGCCTAGAGCTAATAGTCTCCTTTATAAGATGGGAGTCTGGGCCAGATATCAAACAGACTACTTCAACTTGGGAAATTGATGGATGGAACAAAGAGGGAGCCAGACTTGCTATTACACTATCTTCCTCGCCAGGATTCCTATAGTTTTATGGGAACGAGCTACCAGGACAGAGAGGATGGCCAAGAGTAAGAACATGGACTTTGGATTCAAGTAAAAGTTTCAGCTTCCTCATTTATTACCCAACAGGAGTCCGATGATAGTATCATAAGCTCTTATATATAAAGCATATAAACGTGCTTAATACTGTCAGAATTACACTAAATTACACACACACACAAATGCTAGCATTTTAATTGTTATTATTATTTCAGGGAATATAGAGGGTTTAGGACATGCCAGACACATCCTCTCACTTAGCTCACCCACACCCCTTGAGGTAGGTACTACTGCTACTACATATGTATGAATGAGAAAACTGAGATCCCCCAAGAGATTATGTAACTAAGGTTACATAACTAGTACGTACATGGAAGGACTGGTGTTCAAAGAGCAGAGCCTTTGCTCTTACAATATATGATTCTTATGAAACCAAAATTGAGTCAAGTACACTTTAGGATCTCACACGGCCCCTCCCAGTGGGCCCCAGAGAATGATACATTCACATATAGGTTAATAGGCAACCCCACCCTACCACTGACTCTTCTGTGGTTACTAAAGAGCAATAATTAGCTCTGCTCTAATCTGTTCCAAGTGGCAGGTGCACTTCTGGTTCTCTCTCAAGAGAACTCAAACCATACATTTCCATGTAAGGTTGATGAGAGAAAGCATTCAGCTATGCATGAGGGTTCTTCTCTAACTACATCGGGCTGGAATTCAGTCCTGTTGGTCTCTGGGTGAACGAGGACATGCTTAGTATTGAGTTCCCCAACCCCAGAGCATACAGCTAAATCCCCTGCTGAAGTGAGATTAATGTTGGATTCAGAAACATTTAAATGGATGGTGTCTTATTTATTTTTCATCGGTTGATTCTTGTATATGCTCTGATCAGGAATCAAACCCACAACATTGGTGTCGTGGGTTGCCAGTGATTTCCAACCTTTTTTTTTATGGCACAAACACACACTAATTACTAAGGTCAGTGCCCCTGACTAAATACAACCATTTTCATCTTATGGCACAAATAAATTAGTTACTAAGGAAGAAGAGGTCAGGGCCCCTTTTTCTCTAGTAATTAGTTTATGAGTGCGTGAGAAACAAAGGTTGAAAATCACTGCTTAACCAACTGATCTACCCAGTCAGGTCCAGCTTCTAGTTTATTTGAGAATTAAGTTTAAGTTCTATCAGCTGTGTGACCTTGAGCCAATCAAATGACCTGTTTGAACCTCAATAAAATATTTTAAAAATTTTAAAATAAATATAAAAATAAAAATAATAAATGGACAGTGTCTGCAATGAAGACCTGGGCCTACACTCACAGGCAGCTTGGCTGTGCTAGGCTCCCCAGCTACCCATCAAACAAACAGGACTCAAGGTAAAAAAAGGAGGCGCAAGATCTCATGTTTCCCTTAGTGCCTCTCTCTACAGGATTATGGACCTCGGCGAGAGAAGCTCTGAGGGTTTGAAAACTTAATCAGAACAACATAAAAATGCTGAGCATCTCAGTTGAGTCCAAAAGACTAAGTTCTTTCAGGAGATTGCCTGGGCTGGGTTTCAACAACTCAGCAACTGAAAGAAGACAAATATTTACCTCTGGGATCTAGTAAAGATGGGGCAGGATTTAAATACCATGGAGAAGAGCCCATCTGCTTCCCCACCCCTCCCCCTCTTCTTCCTCTCTGTCTCTCTCAACCCCTCCCGCAGCCAAGGCTCCATTGGAGCAAGGTTGGCCCGGGTGCTGAGGATGGCTCTATGGCCTCTGCCTCAGGCACTAGAATGGCTCTGGTTGCAACAAAGTAACTCCCCAGATGGGCAGAGCATCGCCCCCTGGTAGGCATACCAGGTGGATCCTGGTCAGGTGCATGCGGGAGTCTGTCTGACTGCCTCCCTGTTTCCAACTTAAAAAAAAAAATACCATGGGACTTAGGCTAAGACATGAGCCATGTCAAAGAGCAACCTCATTCTTCTATAGTTACTTAAAGCCTCATGAGAGTCCAGCAGTGGACTCTCAGCAAGTATAACCCCCAGCAAGCACTGACCATGGTCCACGGCCTCCTGTCGGTTCTCCAGTAGAGACTCAATCACTGCGGCTCTCTAAGAGCTGGAGGCCCAGCAGGTGCTGCACAGAGAAGACAAAGCTGGCTGGCATTCCTGAGGCCTGCCTGAAATTCACCGCCAAGCTCTCCAGGCACCACCCTTTTCCCACTGGGGAAATGGCACCGGAGTCCACAGTAACTGCCTCAGTCTGTGGGGCAGTGCAGTCTTAAAAGACACTGCAGAATCTTGGGATCCAGAAATGAGGAATTGCTGAAGTTCCAGCAGCACTGCCTGAGGTGCTCAGTCATGCTGGACAGAACAGAGGGGGAAATCCTTGGCCTCTGGTCTCCATTCGAAACAATACAATCCCATCCTGTATTGATTGAGCACTCTCAATCCGTGATATTGAGAGGCTGGCTGGGAAAGCAAGTGGTGGGGGAGGGGAGCACACTAAGCAGATGGCAGGGGCTGGTTTTAATGGAGCAAAATTTAGAACAGGATTTGGGCCCCAGAAAGAGGATATAGGAACAATGTGCGTTTCTTCCTGCTTCACAGAAGTTTTCTCCCTTTACAGGGGAGCTGGTATGGACATGTGGCAAAGCACCAGAGTCGGGGCCAAGGCCCTGTGTTACTAAGCTGGACCTTAAGCAAGGTGAGAGGGAGAGTCT